>NC_059429.1:36599081-37830331 GCF_021028975.2 Sphaerodactylus townsendi | reverse complement strand
CACAAATTCCTTTTGCCTGACTTCAAATGAGTGGGAAATGATGATCTCTACTGTGCTCTTCCATTCTTGATTTCCATCCCTGGGTGTCAAAACATTCCAACTACTCATCCTTCCTGGTGCTGCATCCTGTTAAAAATTGGGTCTGTGCTACCAGACTGTCCTTGCTGTAATCTAAATAGCAATGGTGTTTTGGCACCAGAATGCTCTTTGCCTTCTCCATTGTTGAATTTCAGCGGCTTGTGGATCCACCCTGGACCTCTGCTATGGCAGAGAATTCTGGCACAAGTGCTTTTTTTCATGGCTGCGGGAGTCCCACCTCCAAGCTCCCCAATCCAAAGACACTGCCATGTAGGATACCTCTGTGTTTGAGTCAGCCAAATTTATTTATAAATGAAACTGAATCAATTAAGATTTGTTAGAGGGTCTGTTTTGTAGGTACATCCAACTACCAGATTGCCAGTTGTCCACACCAGCAATACAGAAAAGCTCTCTCTGTCCTAGCACTCTGAAAACCAGATATTCTAGGGAAGGTTATAAATTGCTTTTTCTGACATTTATCCAAACCTTAGGATAAAGGTTTGTGTAGCATTTCTTTGGTAAGCTAGCTCTTTACCCACAATCCATTTCTGCCTGTCTAAAATTTCTCTGTGTATGAAGGTGTTATATATTTATCTGCTGACAGAATTGAATGTGTTAAATTCCAGTGGTATAGTATCTGCCTTGGCATGTTCTAAAAACCACTTCAACTGATTAGATTGACCCAAGGATGTTCCCTTGCCAAAGCTGTTTTAGCAACTTTATCATTCTGGAAGAAAATAAATTGATTGGATAGGGATGCTGTTGCATGGCTTCTTCATATTTTAATGTCGTGATGATACATTGCAATGAGCGTATTTTTTCCATAAAATGAAAAGATAAAGCAACAAGCTGATAAATATGTGACCAATGGAGTATGCAAGATATTGGAATAATCTGCAGATCTGAAAGATGCCAGTTACCTAAACTTTGCTCAAAACAAGTCAGTTCCAACCATATTAACCATGGCAACATTGGCATAGTGAAGATTAATTCTATTGCATTTCTAGGTAGTAATTGAACAGGCAGCAACATAATTAATGGGAGTTAGACAGATGATGGAGAGTACTGCACACAATCCAGATTGTGATTTAGGTGCAAAATTTGCTATTTGCTAACTAGAAACTCTGCATTTGAATTATGGATATCATAGCTCAAGGACCCTCCATTTTCTGATACCAGAGGTACCCTGTTGACTGTATTCAATTAGAGACAGTCTTCACTTTTACATCCCCCAAGGCTTACTTTTAGAGTATGAAAGAGTTCTATATTTTACAGTATCTATGGGGATGCAGACAGAGAGGGAGGTTTTTCTAAATCAACCACATACAAGCGTGGAACATAGCATGTGATAAGTGATAGTGATAAGTGATAGTGTCTACAAAGGGCTAGAGGGCAAACCACATGATAGTGATAAGTGATAGTGTCTACAAAGGGCTAGAGGGCAAAGCACATAAATCCAACGTTAGGGACAGAGACAGAATATGCTAATAGTAGAAGACTTTGACCTAAAATGGGGGAGCTGGAGTACAGGGTTTTGAAGGAGGACATTGATATAGTGGGCATCACAGAGACATGGTGGAATGAGGAGAACCAGTGGGGTGCTGTTATCCCAGGGTACACTCTGTTGGACGTCGTGCCAAGCAGCCCAGACCAGCCTAGATGTGTGGGGGGGGGCAATTTTCCACCCCCCACATGACGAACTCTGTGCGCATGTGCCCACAGAGAGGGCTCTGAGTGCCACCTCTGGCACCCGTGCCATAGCTTCAGCACCACTGCTCTACATCAAAGAGAGCATAGTGTCACATAAAATAGACAATGCAAGGGAAGCTGATTCCCCTATAGAAGCACTGTTGATATCAATACCAGGTGTGAAGGATAGTCTGATATTAAGAATATATTATCATCCCTCTGACCAAAAGTGCTCAGGAAGATTCTGAGATGAAAAAAGAAATTAGACAGGCCAACAAAAGCAAAAACATAGTGGTAATGGGTGATTTCAACTATCCCCACATAAACTGGAAAAATGCATGTTCAGGTCATAGTAAGGAGAGAGCATTCCTGGATATGCTAAATGACTGTGGCTTAGAGCAGATGGTTGTGGAACCAACCAGGGGAGAGGTGATCCTAGATCTAATTCTATGTGGGACCCAAGACCAAGTGCAGGAAGTGTTGTTGAGATGATAGGGAACAGTGACCACAATCCTGTCAGATTCAGCATCTCTGCATGCGAGCAAGTGACAACTACTAATGAATTTGCTTAAGTTTGGATCAGGAGGTGAAATTTTATAGTCACCCAGTTTCCCTCCATCTAGGGCCCATAGTATTGGACCCCCTCATCCAACCTTCACCAAACTTGGAGAGGTTCTTCGTAATGAGATCATCTGCATCTATGCTGAAAATTCGGTGCCTCTACTTCAACCCTGCATCACCACCCCTTGACTCACAAAGATTTCACATAGACCCAAAAGTTTCGAATATTTGAAAAAAAGTCAGAAAAAACCCCACATCAGTATGGTAATTCAGCTTTTTTTCAGATTTTCTGAACAAATTTGTCTTGAACCCAATTATGAAAAACACAAATTGGTGCACACCCCTAGCCTTCATGGCTTGGGACCATCATATTTGAAGGACCACTTATTCTACAAACCTACCTGACTGCTATGGTCACCGACCAAGGCGACTTTGGGTGTCCTCCTGCCTTCCAAGATTTGGTGGGCAGCAACCCAAGAGGGGGTGTTTTAGGACATGGCACCAAAATGCTGGAATGCTGTTCTCAGAGAGACTACCTGTCCCCTTCTGTTGCCATCTTCTGCCAGCAGCTGAATACGTTTTCTGTTTTATCTGGCATTCCCTCATTGAGCCCTTTGTTTTATTTGCTCTTTTTACTTGTATGTGTTTTAGTTTAGTTTTAATGGTTTTAATTTTTTTGTGAGGGTTTAATAAATTTTAAGATGTGTTTTTATTATGTCTGTTTTTAGCCATCTTGGTAGCCCTGATCAAGGCAGAAAGGTGGGGTATACATTTGCAAATAAAACTAATAACACATTTCTACATGAGCCATCATCTTGATTGTATTTCCCCATTTGGAGTGAGGCAAGTCCAAACCAGTGATTCCTACATTCAATCAATGGACAGCCTCCTCTGAGCAGGTGTTCCCCAGACCACATCTCACAAACAGCATATGAGAAAGCTACAACTTGTAGAAGGAAATAAAAACAAGTGACAAAGTGAGAGAATTACAGTCAGTTTGACTTATAATCATGTCAGAATGCAATTACAAAAGAGCATGTATAAAAATTGTAATATGCTATATGATCCATTTCGTGAGAAAACCCCCCCAACCATCTGTTTTAAAAGAGCATCCAATTTAAAAGATAAATTGGATCACAGCAATACTTTTGTTCCCATGAACCTGCAATGAACCATTCCAGGCACAAGTTTGCCCAAAGGGCATTTTAAATGTGGACATTATAAGTGCTGTAACCTAACTCAAAATATGAAAAGTTTCATTAACCATTTTGACAAAAAGAAGAATATGTTTTAAAAGAATTATACAACCTGTAATTCAGGCAAGTTATTCATCATGTCAGATGTTCTTGCAATAAAGTATATGTAGGGAAGACTTTTAGAAAATTAAAGATACAAATAATTCACGGAATATTTGATGCCCCCTTGGCACAACATTTTATTGAAAAACAACATGGATCCACTGATTTAAGTTTTATATCAATCATACCACCATAATAAAAAAATCTTGTTAAAAAGAGAGATTGAGTGGATTTTTAAGATTGCAGACTTTGGCCCCTGAATTCTGATCTTGTTCAGCTGATCTCTCTATACGTATTAAAAATTCTGCATTATTCTTCACCCTATAATAGAATTTCATTGCTGTGAAGTTCTGCACAAAGTGAACTCGCTGGTCAGCATTTGCCGTTTATATATTTGTATTGTCTTTTTTCATTTCCAATGTATGGGCTATTCATCGTATTCTGATTAATATGTGTCCTTTCTTGAGCTTAATTTTATCCTGTCTTTTTAATTAATAGTAATTTCCATAGCTTGTAATATTTTTTATTGTGGGGCCCTTCTATTATTTGTATTTAATGTAAAGTTATGTTTTTATAGATTCTCCTAATGAAGCTTGGTCATTTTCCTATGTGAAGAACGTAGGATATTTTTATTACTGTAAAGCTGTCACCTGACATCTTTTTTTCCCTTTCCCTTTTTGATTTACTAGTGCAGCTTCCCCTGAAAACAAGCAAATCTACTGTATTAGCAGAGAATGTCTACATGAATGACCCAATGCCTGGCAAGATCTAATCACACGCAGAATTAACTACCTCCACTGACTGATTGCAAGGATGCAAAGCCATAACTCACACTGAGATGCAGTGGCCAGCCTCCTCAGTGGATGTGTGGTTTGGGCTCAGAAAGGCATCAATCACATAGTTTATTTCCTGCTATTCTGTTCCAACACACTAGTGTGCACTACCTATACTCTAAATAAGAATGGAAATAGTTCCAATGTCAGACTATATGGATAGATGGGTTGCATTTGGCTGTTAGATTGTGAGAGGAATGGCTAGAGAGGAGTATATCACATGGTGATCATGATGGCCTATCAAAGGCATTGCAGTCTAGTGGTTGAGGCAGCGGTATACCTGGGGGACACAGAGGAGGCTGATGCCCAGGCACCACTTGCAAGTGTCATGTGGGTTGCCCTTTCCCCCGTGACAGCTGCTTTGCACTGATTGCTACTACTGCTTCCTCTTCCTCCTGCACCCCCACCCACCAGCTTCTGCCTGCCCACTGCTCTCCAGCTCACTCGGCACCCTCCTGCCACTTGGCACCTGCTTACTGCCCACCTGCTTTCCTGGCACTCACTGCCCACCTGCCATCCACCCACTTGCAGTGCTGCTTGCTGCCTGCTCATTTGCCCACTGCCGCCACTCTCCACACACCTGCCTGCTTGCCCACTGCCTGCCCACCTGTTTGCCCACTGCTCACTGCCCGCCAAGTTGAGGGCCCCCTTTCCTTCCACCCCTTCCTAGGGGCACAATTTGTTTGGGGGGAGGGCGCAATTTGGTGGGGTGCAATTTCAGTACTTGCCCCAAGTGCCATTTTTGGCAGGTACACCGCTCGGCTGAAAGATTAAACTAAAGCTAGGTGTAGATGGATTCAAATTCTCTCTCAGCCATCAAGCCTTTAAGATGGCATCAAGCCTTTAAGGCTCAACCTCTGCCTCAGCCACTGCTAGCTCAAGGGTTGTGTTTTTATTTATCTGTCTGTCTGTCTGTCTGTCTGTCTGTCTGTCTGTCTGTCTGTCTGTCTAATCTATCAATTTTAATATACTGCCCCATCCCCTAGTGATGGACAAATGTTCCCAGTTTGGTTTCTTTTTATATTAATTCATATTTTTGTCTGTAGGTTCATTCCTCCACTTTTTGCTGTTAATTTTGCAGACTGCTTTGTGCTAAGTTTACATATTGGCAGGTTTCTAGACACAATTTACATGGAACTTGGAAAAAAATGTCAATTGCAGAGGGGAAGGATGCAATGGGCTCTAGCAAGCATTTCCCCCCCTTCAAATGGTGTGAACTGTTGGTGCCCTTCCCCACACACAGCACTTACCTTTGCTGCTGGAGGGGTGGGTGGGAAGGCAAGGCAAGGCAAGGCAGTCTGGTGGGCTATGGATCAGTTGTTCCATGGCCCAGGCTGGCTTTTGGGGATTGGGGGAGGGCTTCTGAGAGCCCGCAGAGCAATGGTGCCAAGGTGCTACTCCATGGGCCAGGAGAAACTTGAATGTCCCAATAGTGACCCCTGCAGCAATGGTGAAGGGTTCATCATCAGGACTAGGCTTGGCAATTTGGGTAGCCCGAATCAGAAAGTGTGCCCGAATCGAGGGCACATTTGGCCCAAATACAAAGGCCTCAAATACAAGCCAATCTGAATACGAAGTATTCGGACCGGCTTGTTGACATCAGGATTTGACGGCATTCGAGGATCATTAAAACAATCCCCGCATGCAGCCAATTCCCGGGGGAAGGGGAAGGATCTTTCAATCCCATTCCACCCTCCCCCACACCCTTCTCAGCATTGCAGACAGAGTGCTGTGCTGCTGAGACCCTCTAAGCAGCTCAGCACTCAGTAAGCATTGCTGGGAAGGGTGTGGGGTGGGAGGGAATGGGACAGACAGCAAGTCTTTCTGTCCCATTCCCCCCTACCCCGCACCCTTCCCATCAATGCTGACTGAGTGCTGGGCTGCTTTGGACTCTCCTATGTAGCCCAGCATAATCCCCGAATGCCGTGGAATGGGGTGGTGGTGGTGGTGGTGGTTTCTTCAGTTTGTTTTTTCTCTTTTTTAAACAATGTTTAAAAAAGAGAAAAAATAAAGAAAAAACCCACCGAAAATCCTCCCCAATATTTATCTTGGGGTGCCTGTCAAGGGTGCATTTTTTCAGCTAGTGGCACCAACGTTTCAGGGTATCTTCAGGCGACTCTCCTGATGATACCACCCAAGTTTGGTAAAGCTTGGTTTAAGGAGTCCAATTTTATGGACTTTCAAAAGGGTAGCCCCCATCTCCTATTAGCTCCCATTGGAAACAATGGGGGATAGGGAACTGCCTTTGGGGGTCCATAAAATTGAACCCTCTGAACCAAGCTTCACAAAACCTGGATGGTATCATAAGGAGAGTCTCTGCAATTTTGGTGCCTCTAGCCTAAAACATATGACCCCTGCAGGCCAAAACCTAAAAAAACAACTAAAATACAAAAAGAATTAAGACGGAACTGAATTATTCGGGATCTCCTAATATATTTGGGTATATCAAATATGGCATTCAGTGTATTTGGGTCTAACGATAATTTTATACCTGAGTAAACCCAAATCTGAATTTTACCAAATATTTTCGGTATTGCTCAACCCTAGTCCGGACATTTGATTTCTTAGCATTTTATTGTTTAGGATTGGATTCAAACTTCTGTTTTCACTGGTGGAATGAGACTTCTGCTACAAGAGGAAATGGGATTTCAATCATCCCATTCAGCATTCATTCTTGACTCCTCCTCCAAGGGGCAACTTATACTTCAATGCAGAAGGGAAATTTTTTCTTGCCTTAAAATGCAGTACTTCATATTTGATCTGTGATACCTAATCTAAGTATACATAAGAGAACTGTGGTATCTATACACATGTATGTCTACAATGTATAATGCTGATTTATTGATGCACAGATAATATTGAAAATCACATACATTTGATAGGAAAGCCTTTAGGGCAAATGCAAAAAAATGGTCCAGAAATATAGAATCCCATATTCAGTCAAAATGTGGTCAACATAGCAGGGAAGAGAAATTTGAAATTATCTTTACTTCCTACTGTGTGTGTGTGTAAAGTGCTCTTGAGTTGCATTTGACTTATGGCAATTCCATGGGATTTTCAAGCCAAGAGACAGCTGGTTTGCCATTCATTGCCTTCCTCCGGATCATGACTCTGGACTTCCTTGGTGGTCTCCCATCCAAATACCCCAATACCAACCATCTAAATACCCAAATACCAACCAAATACCCAAATACCAACCAAAGCCATCCTTGCTTAGCAGCTGGGAAAATAAGGCTAGCCTTGGCCATCCAGGTTACAACTACTTTGTACCAGAAGTTCTTGAATTCAAAACCAGTTGCCTAGCCAAGTACACACTGAAATAGGACACATGTGATTAAAAGTTGAGCTGAAGAAAAGATGTTAGCACTAGTAAACTGACCTATCATGGAATTAGCTGGAGTTGAATTTGCCATAAGTTACCTGTCCATACAGTCATGACACAGCTTGTTCCCTTTTCTTGTATGGATCTGGCTTATCTAGATGAGAGAAACTTGAATTTGGAACCTTAAACTGGACCCCCAATTGTTTTTAGTATAGCATTAAACATCCTCATATACATCCTAGTGTAGTGACCTTTTAAAATATTAGTCTCATAAAAAGGCAGAATGTCAGCTGGAGAGAGGATATTTAAAATGAAAAATCCAAGGAATTAGTCTGGCGCATCAGATGAAAACCTATCTGGATTGACAGTGGCAATAGAGATGCTAATGAGTTAGACAAGGTTGTCAATTTGAATCCTTAGTGTAGGACACGCAGAAAAGAATAACACGAGGAGAGAAATAGACAATGTGTGGAGGAGGAAGCAAGATTTAATTTAGGAAAACATTTGCATGCTCTGTGTGGGTAGAGCAAGACAATCAAAACTATAAGGTTGGGTTGTATAATTTGTTGGAGAGTTGGGAATGTAGAAAGTGTCTGTTCATTTCCAGCAGATGACTGGTATTTAGCAGCCTTTTCTGTGGTATCCTTACTATTGTTCTGCATTAATAAGTCTCTACGCTGATCTTCATGCTGTACAAAAAATGTTCATTCTGCAGACGGTTCTTCTGCTCAAGGAGCAAGAGCTGGCCAGGATGTATTTCCTGGTCACTTGGTAAGCCTGTTGTTACCTGAAGAGGCTGAGTGTCAGAAATGACTAGCTCCCTTGCAGCTAAAATGAATCAGTACAAGGTTGGAAACAAACAACTGCTGTACTGTCCACCCTTCTGCTATATCATTCTTCCATGTGAATAAACCAGGCATCAGGATGGCTTGTTAAGAAGAAAACTTTTGCTCCCCCTTTATCACTGATCTTGCATATGATTGGCTGACATTAGAGTGAAAATCTGTTTTTATTACTAAGCGTTTGAGTTGCTTTAATCCCTCCCATAACATAACTACCATTGTCAGTGGAGTTTTCTGAGGGCGAAGCCAGAAAGTGAAGTATAGTGGTTTTTGCAGGAGCTATGTCTGAAGCCTAATGCAAAGACTGCCTGTTCATCTAAGATGTGAATACAGGGTTTCCCACCCCCTCAGTGGAGCCAGGGGATACCCAACTGCAGCTCCATTTCCCACGACCACTGTGAGTGACAGTGATAATTTTTTTAAAAAAACAAAATGGCTGTTGGGAAGACTACATGATATTATTTCTAGTTTTTCTTCAGAAGTAGCATCACATCTCTCTAGAAATTGCCAAAAACTCTATGGTAAAACTATGAGGACCCAGGGGGTGGTGACTGGCAGTAGTATAAAAACACCTCTGGTGATATTAGTCCTCTCTAAGAATTGCCTGAAATACTATGGTGTTACAACAACACATAATGTTCTCGTGGTTTTATTATAGCATTTCTGGCAACTCCTAAGAAGGTGTGTCATCATTTCTGGGTTATCCCTGGAAGTGATGTCATATAGTTGCTGATGACCACCTGCCCTTATGTATCCATCCCCAATCTCCTACTAGTTGTCTAGCCATGCCGATCCCCACAAAACCTGAGGGATGAAATGACTTTTCCCACTTGAAAGCAAATACCTTCTTCCATCATATCCCCAGGTTGTCAACTTTTACCCCCCTGATTGGTTGATAACTTTGATTAAACTGCATTAGCTCCAAAATCTGATTAAAATGTAGGATAGAACTGTTTAAAATAAATATCAATGATATAGGTTGTGAGTGTGCCCCTTCAGCCACCTCTGCAGTGTAGGCTACCTTGACCTCATAGGAGTTCAGCTACCCTTTTGGATCAAAAACACAACTTTGATTTCTGTTCCTAAATTCTTTACTTTTGTCAAGCAGTTAACAGCACTCCTGCAAGCTTGAGCCCCTGTATTGCACCAACCAACCTTCCTTCTACCCTAATTCCCTTTTATCTCGCTCAGGACGTAATCTCCCTCCTGGGAGCTCCCTGCTGCAGCCTCCTAGTGGCTGGTGAGCTGTCTGTCATGCCCTGCTGGCCTGGGACTGGGTCTTCAGCTTTCATGGCCCTCCTCCTTGATTGCAACCTGGTTGAAGCTGTGCTGGCCCTGGCCCATTCTCTAAGGCTGCAGTGTGCTGCTGATTGTAACTTGGCCACAGCTGTGCTATCTCCATCCTGGAACTGTTGAGGCATGCTCTTGTTGCCCAGACTCTTTCCATCTCTCTACAGTCAGATCCTGGCTTCCTGGAGATCCCTGTTACTTCTGGTAAGTCTGAGGGCGGGGCTCCCAATTACAGGGTTCTCCGGAGTCTCTGGGTGAGTATCTGTGACAAGGAGAGTAGTGTAACAGGCTGATTGGTGTTGGGAGACAGCCCCATCTCTGGACATAAATGTTCAGACTTATGAGCTGATATATTTTCCTGAGCCCTTCCATTTTTCAATCCAAAAACATTTGTTGAAAATATCACAACTAGCAAATTCTGAAATATACTCAAAAGTACCTAGGATCAGCCCACACATACCTCTGTGTGTACAATATGCATATGGATCAGAACAGCAATTCACAGTGCTCACTGGGTCATAAACCACTGTAAACCACTTTTTTTAAAAAGGGAAGAGATATTTAAGAGACAACTTTCTACACTCTATGTTTTCTGCTGCTGTTGGGGAATAGCCTTCCTTTTCAGCTTTCTCATACATTTTTAGTTTTTAAACAAAAGTGCAACCCGATCTTGGACTTGCTTACTTTGAAATAAATCTCATAGGGTTCAGTGGAGTTTACTCCCAAGTATGTGTGCTCAGGATTGTAGCTACAGAATATTGATCCATCCAAATTTACTCAGAAGTACGTACAATTAAGGATGTAAAGTATGAGCTTAGGATACTCCTCACCCTCATAGTGTGCATTGTGTTTAGGGCTGCCAGTCTCCAGGTGGGGCGTAGAGGTCTTGCAGAATTACAATTGATGCCCAGATTACTGGGAACAGTTCCCCTGAGGAAATGGCTGCTTTGGAGGGTGCCAGCCCTTCCTCAAACCGTATCCTCCCCAGGTTCCACCCTAAAATCTCCAGGAATTTTCCAAGCTGAAGTTGGCATCCATAGTTCCAGTTTTCCAAGCTGAAGTTAGCATCCATTACATATTTTGAGGGGAAATTGTGTGTTACGGTGAAGTTAATATATGTTACGTTTGGATCAAAGTGGAAACTATGTAATGCTTTCTCAACCTTATAGTCTTATTAAGGAGTCTTTGGATTCTAAGTGGCACCCTTACAGAACTTTCACTCTATTTGCATTCTTGTGTTGTTTAGTCAAATATTTCCATTTTAATTTCCTTAATTTAAACTGACTGCATATAGAACATGCAAAGCAGCTACCACTGCTAGCAGCATACCTGTGTCACCATAATAAAATTTGGTTTGTTCTCCTAGAGTCTGTCTAATTCCTCATATTTGTGGGCTGGTTTTGTTTTCCTGTAAGTTTGGCTCTTAACAAATCTTTGTCAATGCCCAGTGTGATTCAGAGGAGAAGCTTCATATCCTCAGGATTATGGACTTACTGTCAAGTCAGCCTCTCAGAAACAGTGATGCTGTCAGTGCATTAGTGCCTTTGCTTTGTATCTTTAGGCATAGTAGTTGACAGCAGAGAGGATCATGAATGAAAATGGCTTTGATAATTTCATCTCAGGCCACATTTTGACATGGCACAAATGTAATCATTAATCACCAAGGGGTCTCCTCCTTTACTGGGAATAGCTGTTCAATAAAAACACAGAAGCCTGATGCCTGGGTGTTAAATGGAGATCATTGTCACTGAAGGCCCTGCGTGCCTGCCAATGTCCTGCTGGAAATAGAAAGCATGCAGCAGTCAAGAAATAAGATGCATTGATTGAATTTTCCAGGGCCTCTCAGAAATAGCCTGTCCACATGATATCTGCCTAAGATCAATGTTATGAAGGCAGAGTCCTGCTTCCAGTAAGAAGGCTTGATGGAATTGACAAGAAAACTTGAAAAAAAAAGGTTCAAAAGTCAAATCTTGCCTATCTTTTCTCAGCTACTAGCAAAAATAGTACTTAATAGGGTTTGTGTGGAACAGGATGGAAATTTGTGGCAAGATATGCGACTCTGCTTTTGGTTGCACTTGAAGGCAGATATAAAAAGATTCCATACTCAAAAGGGCTTGGCCCATGTACAATGGAAGAAGTGGAAATGATAGAACACACCTTTTTGTCCTTATTACCGTGGATTGAGGGACAAGATTGTCACCTCATTATTAGATAAACACCCTGGCTATTTGGAGAAGGTATGCCCCAAAATGTTACTAATATATGAAAATCCTCATATTCCAAGGCAAGTGGCTAATTTTTGTGCCTTTGTATTTTACATCCAGAGCAAGATGGGGGTCCTTGATAGTGACAATGAACTATTTTACATATTATAATCTCTTAAGAAGTATGGTTTTTTAGTGTTTTATACAGAACTTTAATTGTTTCGTCTGAAATTTCAATGTTTTAAGAATCCAGTTTATTAGTTTGGCACTTTAAAATTTGCATATGCTGGTATTTTGACTGTAATTAAAAAAATTGTTGCTGTTTTGAACATCAGATTGAGTAGGTTCACATATCAGTGGGTTGGCACTATTAGGCAGCTGTCAGGACACTGTTACCAAAGGCAGGACTCACCACCAGGCATGCCAAACTTTGACTCACCATTGAGGTGCTGTAGCTATTGATACTATCCCCCGCTCTCTTAACAACAGTGCCCCAAAAGGAGTCTACCATTCTCTTTTCCTCATCTGCAAAATGGATATGCTTCACAGATCTGCTTGAGACAGTTTGCAGCAGAAAACAAGATAACATTTTAAAAATCAGTAAAATTGCCAAACTATTCAACACACAGCGATTAAAAATACAAACCTAAAACAGCATAACAATCCATAACCTACATCCATAACCGAAAGAATCCTCAGGTCAGAAGCAAATTGTACAAACAATGTAATTTAAAGTCTGAGTAAAAAGAGCTGTTTTGACCAGACACCTAATAGCAAGTACCATGATACTGGCTTATACTGAATCAGATTAGTCTCAGATTGAGGGTTTTCACATCAATTACTACTTAACTTTTCTTAAAATTGAAGATGCCACATATTGAACTTGGGACATTCTGCATGCCAAGTGAATGAGCCATAGCATCTCCTCATATAGAATAGTCATAAGATGTGATGTCTGTCTGTGTGGACATGTGCTGGCAGCATGTGGTTCTTGCTTCCTTAGTTCCTCTCAAAGGAAGTGGCAGCGCTATGATCTTTGTCCTCACTGTTTCTGGTCTTAAGGAAGATGAGAGGGTGGGTGGACCAATGGCAGTGGCTACTCTTTGTGCCCATGGCCACTGGTTTATTGACTGGAGCAGGAGAGTGGTCCATGGGCACGTGCGCTTCCCCATCAAAATGAATACACAATTGGGTGCTGTGTGGTTTCCGGGCTGTATGGCCCTGTTCTAGCAGCATTCTCTCCTGACGTTTCACCTGCATCTGTGGCTGGCATCTTCAGAGGATCTGAAGAATCAGATCCGCTGAAGATGCCAGCCACAGATGCAGGTGAAACGTCAGGAGAGAATGCTGCTAGAACACGGCCATACAGCCCGGAAACCACACAGCACCCAAGTGATTCCGGCCGTGAAAGCCTTCGACAATACGTTGAATACACAATTCACTGCCACTACTTCCTCTCCTCTGCTAAACTGGTCAACAATTAATCATGTTCACTTTAGCAGTAAGCCAAAGTTTCTCATTGTAACAGACCCATAAATTGTAAGTTGTACTTTTCCCGTCCGAATCAGGATTCTGAATCCTAGTTTAATCCTAGTTTCAAGGGGAGAGAACAAACCATAGTTTGCAACTGAGACATCACAACAAATTAAGGTTTTGCTGTGGAACTGGCAGCAGTTTCTGAGCTGTAAATGAGAGGAAAAGGAGGGAACACACAAATGTGAGAACCTTATAACATTTTTTTCCTTGAAGGATCAGCCATGGGTTGTCATTTTGCATGATCCTCTCTGGGTTGGATCCAGCCAGCTTTTTTGCTTAATTTCATCAAGTTCTTACTACAGTCATACCTGGTTTTTGTCTATCCAAGTTCCATGATCCCTAGCATAGCCATTTTGGTTAGCCAACAGGCATGCCAACTGCCTGGGTGTTTGTTTTTTCAAAAAAGTTTAACCGATTAATAGAGGTTTGATGGGGTGTTATTTATGAGGTGATATTATTTACCACGATGCCATTAAAAGATTCAGCCCATTTCCACAATTTCACCTGTATGAAAGGGACAGGGCATTAATCTCTGAACTTGTTGACCACTTTAGTAATGAAAGGGGTTCCTCCTCCCTTTTTCACCCTCCGAAAAACTGGTTGATACCAACCCCCCTTCTCATTTGGCCTGATTGAAAGTAAATAATAAATAGCAAGCCTTTATTGGTATAGACTGATTGAAAGTAGAATGTTTACAAAAGCACAAAGAGTTTACAAAAGCACAAAGAATTAAATTTAAAACCCAGGGTAGTAAGGACCAGGCTCCTGTTCCTTTAAGAGGAAACTTCAGCAAACAAAGCTTGTTAAGCTGGGGTGAGGCAACCTGACCTTTCAAAGAGCACCTCTCCTACCCAATTGTTTGAAGATGAGGAGCTTTGTCCTTCTTTGCATCTGGTTACCCTAATTAAAACCTCATCATCTGACAGTGGTTTTCACCTTTCAAAAATAGTTCATTGTGCAATACAGAAAGACTTATTTTCCTGTCGCCTCATGTTTCCTAATTCACTAATTAAGCAGAACAAGAAAAATCTGGCCTGAGAAGGAAGATCAGGCTGTGAAACAGCCTCAGCATAATTCTTTCCTTCTGGCTTCAGACGCTTTTATCTTTTTGCTCACTGACTAGGTGCTGGAATTGGCTTTGTGATTCTGGTGTCCAAGAAGATGCCAGAGTGTTATAACTTCATTAAATCCTACAGCACTTTTTGCACCTGCTTTGCTGCAGGCTTGAGAATTTCCCACATTACAATTGCACCAATTGCATCTGGTGTGTTAGAACCAGCCATCCTGTTTGCCTGTGGAAAGTCTGAAAAATTCTATTCCCCTTATGACCTTCTGTATCCTAAAGGGGGGGGGGAATTGGGTTCATCTTGGCTATCTGACAGCATTATGTCAAATGACAGCACTATTTCTGTCTCTGCTTCCTTTTAAATAAAACCCTAGCGCGCTCTATAAATAAAAATTGAATTTTTCAAAGGATATAAGTAATTGCTCCCAATACAGAGAGGAGTTTGCTATGCTCTCAGCCTACCTGCATTTGATTAAAATCACTCACTATATTAAAATAATTATAAATCATTTTTCATGGATGTTACAATCTAAGCACATTTTCTTGGAAATAAATTTTACATATTTGACTGGAGCAATACCAGTTTGTTGGACTGCATCTTTAGCAGCCTGATCTTGACCATGCCTACCTTTGAGGGTACAGTCCGAGCCATGGTTACCTGGAAACAACTACAATGAATATGAGGATTACCTTTGAGTAAAGATACACAGGTTCTGCTTGTCCATTTAGTTTTAGAATGTGGTCCTTTCCCATTTCTTGGGAAACATGCTCCACTGAATTCATTGGGGCTGGCTTCCCAATTTGTGTGCACAGAATTATAATTTGTGATAAGGATCAAAGAACTAACTTAGGCAGGGTGTCCGACTTCTTTTTGCCTTTGAACCTCAGAGCTCTGTACCAAAAAGCAAAGTATGTTAGAAACTTAGAAACTACCCTTAGTTTCCAAGGTGAAACTCTGCTATTTATGTGGTGAAGAGGCCTGCTGTTTGCAAAAACATAAGCCCCAACTTCCATACCCATGGAGCTGTGTGTCAAGTTCCTTGGGTCCTGACTCATGTCTGTCTGAGATGGAGAAAATCTTTTCTATTACTTTTTTTATGTCCATCCTCTGAGGAGCTCTCCATGGTCCTTTTCTTTTCCATTTTATCCTTACAAAAACCCAGTGATGTAAGTTAGGTAAGAAATAATCTACTGAAATGGCTTTCGCTATAGAAATGTGTAAGAAATAGTTTTTATTCCCCACTTTTCTCTATCATAAGGTGTCTCAAAACAGCTGACAATTGCCTTCCACCTTCAACAGGCACTTTTTGAAGTAGGTATGGCTGAGAGAGTTCTGAGAGAACTGTGATTTGCCCAAGGTTGCCCAGCAGACTTCATGTGGAGTAGTGAGGAATCAAACCTGATTATCGAGGTTAGAGTCCACCACTCATGTGGAGGAATGGGGCATCAAATCTGGTTATCCAGATTCGAGTCTGGCACTTTTAATCACCACACCAAGCTGGCTTTCAAGTAGTGTATATGATCATACAAAAAGTACCTCCCAACACTTAGAAATGGCTTCCTACTTACTGTTAGAAATGGACATTACCTATATGTGCCAATTTCCATGGCTCTTACAGTATGCTGTTCAAGGGTCTGGACACAAACTTTCGAAAAATGCCTCTGCAGCTGTAGGAGAAGTACTTCATGAAAGTTCAGAGTTTAATTAATGTGGAAAAGATGTGAATTTAATCTCAGTTATTCAGTGAAAATGTAATTTCCACCAAGTTCCTGAACAAATATTTTTTAAATGTATGAAACTGATGTTCTCAGCTACATTGATAGTCCCCTAACCATCAGGAACTTCACTTGCTATTTAAATAGTTCTACATACATTTTAGCTGAATTAAAGATAGGGGTTCCTTGTGCTACACGTTATTTTTCTTCTTGGCTTTTCTGCTGATATTGCAAAGAAAGAATCAATATATGGAAATAGCAGCATTTTGCTATCATCATCACCATGGTATACGTTTGTGAGCTTGATTAGTCTTTCTTTGTATGGAACCAGGATTACCCACCAGTGGGCTACTGAAAATTTGTGAGTTTGCGCTCTAGGGCTGGTACTCAGTGTCACTTAGTAGAGATTAACAGCCCCTGAACAATATTAGGAGAAATATATGCTGGGTACAGCATGTGGAGAACATTTCTCTTTTAAAAAGCACACTTAGAGATGGAATTGGAGATTTTCATTATAACACATTGTTTAGACAAGATCATATTGTATTCCATGCCCAGACTTCAGGCATCCAGGATCTAGACAACCAAAGGGTTAGTTTTGCATGCCCAAAGGGAGTATAGCCTTTTTCAGTAAACACATGTACAATCGGTATTTTTATTCATTTATTCAATCAGATTTGGTATACTCACATTTTAGTCTCAGGGCAGTTCCAGGGGTTTTCCTTTATATATGTGTTATGAAAGTCTCATGTTATATTTGATGTAACTTAAACTCCTAATTTATCCAGCTACTGGACCCCAGTTCATTTGTAGGCACTCTGACTCCTCCTTACAAAATGGATGTATACATGTACAAGCAGGATGTCTGTGTATTCTCCATAACATGTGAACAGGGGTTTGAGAACACAAAAACAAAAAGAAATGGGGAAATTAAAATGTCTGCTTCCTACATGATTCATTCCCAAGAACTATAGGGCCACCATGCGTTTGAAAGGCATGTGCTCTGTCAAATAAAGATTAAATAACCAAGTTGTTTAAGGTTAATTACTGTAGAATTGAACAGAAAACGTGTCTCTAGTGAGGGCATTTGCCCTCTACCATATGCCACCATCTTTGTTAAGAAGGAATCATAGAAATGTTTGCAATACAGCTGTCATCTGCTCAGCTTGGTTTACTAGCTACTTCCTTTGGAGATGGCATCCTTATATCTTGGACAGATAGTACTTATGAACCTACCATATGGCTATGAACAGTAATCACTAAATTCTGAGTATTTAGCATGCATTCCATATATTTTCTCATTCAAGAAGTACCATCCATGTCATAATTCTCCATATTTAATAACTCATCACTTTGAACTTTTATCAAGTTACTTGTGGCACACTTCCCTTTTTCTCCTCCTCTACATCTTTTTAAAAAGTCATGTAAAGCAGTATCATTCCCAGTCACAGCTGTCTTGAATGCAAGATACATAATTCATAGAAAAGGACATGAGAAGCAGCCCTCTGGTGCTGTAAAGTCAGTGTTTGATTGCATGCCTTGTGACTGCTGAAAGATGTACCCCCTCCCACTTATTGTTAAGTTTGAGATGCTATAAACATCTCCCTTACAGCTAGGCCCATAGCATTGGGTAAAGCAAGGACATGCAGAATCCAAACAGAAAGGATCCTTGATAGACATTCATTCCAGAGGAAATTATAACCACTAGTAAAATATCTACCAAATGGTAGAAAAGTGTTTTGAAATGTGGCTGGGAAACTGAGCAGTAATTGAAGGTGTGGGGGACTAGTGGTTACTACAATGTCTTCATGCATTCTTGATGCAGTGCTTCCCAATCTATCTCCCTCCCTGCCTCAGTAATAAAACAGCAATTAAAAACTTTAGATGAAATTTACCGAAGCAATGATCATAGAGCGGGACTTCCCCACATTTCCTTTATGTTGTAGCTTACAGACTTCCCTCAAATTCCTCTCCTGGGAATTAAGAGAACCTCCTCCCTCAGGAACTATGGTGGACAGAGAGGGGCTTTGCAGTGGGAAGGAAAAATCAGCAAAAAATATAATTATGTGGGTATAAATATTGCAACACCAGCAGATTAGCACCTTTAGAACTAACTCATCATAGCCTTGACCTACTCCTGCCTTTTTTCTTTCACAAGATTTCCTGAATGTCAGTACCAACAAGGACTAGTTACGGTTCCAAGAAGGGTAGAATCATAAAGTCCAAAGTATCTAAGCTTGGACGCTCTTGATGCATCCTGTCCCCCAGCTCCTTGATTTAGGTTTAACTTTTTTAAAAAGTCAGTTCTGCTGGATCAACACTTCAGCCTCAGAAACTGGTCTTGTAGCTCTGCTGGTCAGCTCCTTGGCCACTCCAGTAAGACCTTCTGGATGAGCAGAAGAGGCACCTAAAACCCAATGGTTCCAACCATCATCAGCAATGATCTGGGCATGAAGACTGGATTATTTAAGACTCTCTCATTCTCAGGTCAGCTTCACTCAGTACAAAGAGGAGGCATCTCAGCAGGTTATAATGTCAGACAGTCCACCTTTCAAAGGAGCCATTTTCTCCAAGGGAACTGATCTCTGTTGTCTGAAAATCAGTTCTAATTCCAGGAAACCTCCAGATCTCACCTGGACACTGTCAACCCTACCTACTCATGGTAGCAAAGCAAATCATGAGTAGAAGATAACAGATAGACTTACAGACATGTGGGACAGGTAAGATTTCACCCATAGTTAACTAAGATATGGGAGGTGAGTGGAAAGAATTTATGGTCAAAACTTTTCAAATACACAGCAAGTTACTCTTTGTTGACCTCCTATAATTGACTTTCTCAGAGGGAAGGTGGTTTGGAAGTTTTGCTAGTGCCATCCTTTGTGCTCCAGTGCAAGTCAGCAAGCAGCCTGTTTTTGTCATCTTGCGGATGGAGAGTCAGTCAATGGGATGACCTCAACTTTGCTCCCCCTCCCCCCATTTTAAAAATTGAAATATGGAATATCCTTAGCCCTAGTCTTGCATCAAATCCATCTTCCAATATACTGTTATCTTTTTCTGGGAGTTTCAGAAGTATGTTTACTGGTACAATTGGATCCCAGATGTCCATTTCAACGGCAGTTGTGAAATCTGTCCTGACTTTTTCAGAAACAAATAATACAGATGTTCTTAGCTTAGCTGTACGATCTTTTTCAACAGAACGAGACTGGCATAAAGGCTGGAATTCTGTGCATATCTGGAAGGGAGCTCCATTGCCATCCAACAGTAAACATGACTAGAATCAGAATGTATCAGTCTGAAAAATAGTAGCAGATAATCAAGTAGAGGGTTTCACATTAAATACAAATCAATAATGTGAAGCTGTAGCATTTAGTGAGTAGAGTTTGCTTAATTTTCTTCTTTTGAAACTGGGGCACTGGGAAAAATCTATTGTCATTGGGGAGGCTGCTATTCACTTTGGTTGGAATTAGAATGAAATTTCTTTCTCCTTGAAATCAATCATTAGAAGGGAAAAGTTTCTCATTCTTTTCCCTGTTTTCGTTTGTAGGGAGAAAATGCTGAGAATGTTCCGCATATCTAAGTTTCTCTTTTACAGCACTAAGCTATAATTAGGCAGGGAACATTCAGCAAGTCAGACAATTCAGCTTTGTTTGATTTATTTATTTATTTATTAATATATATACTACCCTCCCCCAAAGGCTCAGGGCGGTGTCCATCAGTGATAAAACAATTTAAAACAGTGATAAAACAATTTAACACTAAGCATACAGTACCCACATATTCATAGGTTCTACTTGGAAAACCCTAGAAATGTTTGAGGATAAAGGTTTTGTTCTAGATCTTAAACTGCTCCTGGTATTCTGAGGTGGTAGGCCATAGGTTTAGCTGGTAGAAGAGAAATAGTTTCTCTTGAGTTCTCCTATTTGGGAGTAAGGGTAATGGACACACACCATCAAAGGCAGCCAGAGGGCAGCTGATAGCCCTTTGGCCACTGAATGTGCACTAGACTGTGCTTGCTGTAATTACTCTGTTAAAAATCTTAGGGCCATCTTACCTGGCCAGATATTACAGTCCCTAAGTGTCCCAAATGTACAATCTGAAAGGTAAACTGTGTTTGATGGAGAAGATGCATGATCTGGAGGATCCTCAGTGAATTTTTCATGTGCTTTTAGGTAAAAACAGCTGAAGGATTGGACAAGCAGCACTGAGAGAGCGGGCTCTGAATCTTTCCTCTGCCTTTTTCCTGATTCAAACTACACACAGAGCACTGCTCTTTGACCAAAGCAGGAAGACTATGTCTGAATGAGGTCAGCAGAGCTGTGCTGGATAGAAAAGGGTTTTACCCCTTTCCTCTTGTGCTTTTAAACATGTAAGAGCACCTGGAACTGCTAGACAGGTGTTTGAACATTGACCTCCTGTATAACAAGTAGTCACTCCAGAATGATTTAGTGGACACTGAAGCTGGAAAGGGCAGCTTGGGTGATGAGGCTAAATTGATTCTCCTAGGGGTGTGGGGGGCCAGTATCAAATCCTTCAAAGGAGGTCCCAGTGTTGCTGCAGAGTTAACTGCATCATTTTCTGTGCCAGGTGTGACTGAAGACTTGGGGTCTTCCACCCTTTTCAAGGCCCAGGTATGGATGTAATGAGAGTTCCAGCCACTCGGTTCCTCCACCTCCGGTTGGGTTCCTCCTTGCCCTCTTTAGTCTTTCTGGAACATCCTGGCAGAGAGAGGTATAGTACTAACTGGTTCCTTCTTGTACTGAGCTTCCCTAGTCTCATATAGCTCTGCTCCCCAGGTTTCTTCTTCCCTCATTTGGGTTTGGCGTAGGGTTTCCATTCTTCAGGTGGTGGTTGAAATCTCCCACTATTACAATTGATCTCCAGGTGACAGAGATCTGTTCACCAGGGGAAAATTGTTGCTTTGGAGGTGGACTCTATGAAATTATACCTAATTGAAGTCCCTCCCCTTTCCAAACCCCACCCTCCATGGGCTCCACCCACAAAATCTCCAGGTATTTTCCAACCTGGAGCTGACAAGCTTAGCTTGGATTGAGGGCTGTTGAACACTCTTGTCTTGTCTGAAGAACCACTTCCTCTCTGAGACCTGGACAGGCAGCCCAACAGCTAGCGAGGCATGGCTCCAGTAGCTAGCTGATTATCACAGTCAATTCTGCTGCTTGGACCTTGTCCCCAGTGTCTCCATGGGCAAGAACCAGGTTGGGCAACTGGCCTTCCAGTGATGTATGGTGATAGCCTATATTTCCCTTGGGAAGGTGTGTGCTGACAGCAATGAGGGGGTTTGAGCCAGAGGTTGCCTGGCCTCTGGACAGTGGTTTTCAATGGTAAAAAGGTATTAGAAACCATCTAATACTGCCTCAGTGGCCAGTTCCAAATCTGGGGTACTATCCTTACCTTGAGGGGTAGGATTCTGATGATTGAGCCCTGGAGTAGGATATAAAGTTCCGAGGGAATCTTGATCTCTGGTTGGTTCCAGATCCACCTTCCCTGCAAGTTCTGCCTTCTAGGAATCTGATTTTTGTGGCTATAAGTCTCTCTTTGCCATGCCTTGTTAATATCCAAGGGTTCACAGACTGGCCAGACTCTGCAAAATGGGTACTTTGATACCCTTGGAGTCCTGTTGTGCTATGGGGTGAGAGCTGACAGAATTGCCTATTTTGGTTTGTTAAAGCTGAATGGTCTTTGCTCTGAATCAAGAAATATGATGATTTACTTTAAATGTACTGCTAGTTCAACCATACTTTTTTGAATGCCAGGGAGATATTGATGCTTCCTTCTGTTCTCTGTACAGCCAGGAATTTGTATGTGCTCAATAGAATTTTGGATTTTTAAGTCCCTGGTTGCATTGGACACTGTGTTTAAAAATGTCCTGAGTTCCAGAGGCACTTTGCCATGTGGTAGGAAAAGAGCTTGTGAAGAAATACAAGTATAAAGCCACGAAAACACCTGAATCTTAACTGTGGGATTTTGAGTGCCCTGCGGTAAAGCTTCTTTAACCCAGAATTACCCTGTGCAAACCAACAATCTGGTCATAATGGCTTTTATCTTGGGTGGTCCATGTTGCTGTTTGGGTTGTGGACCCTTCGTTGGTCTTGACACCCAGATGATGCTCAGCTCCACCATGCTGTGTTGCTGGATGCTGGCCCTGTGGGACATAGAGGTTACCTGAGTGTGACTAAAATACTTATTTCTCTGGAGCACACAACCGGCACAAGTTTGTGTGTTAACGAGCCTCATAAATGGGACACAGCAAACAATTACACAAGTAATTGTTGCTGATTACATCATTTTGTGTGGACAGAACTCTTTTATAAGGATGGGAACGTGCTCTTTTTTCTGCTTTCTTATCCAATAAACCAAGATTTATGAGCCATTTGTGAAGAGCACCGCAAGAAAGCTTTGATATTTATGACTTGATGGGAAGGCACTGGGCAGTTTTCAAGATTCATCAGTGAAACAGTCAAAGGCTGGATGAGCAAAAAGTGCCTTTGGACAGCCTGTTATGCTAATTAAAATATGATGTCCTATTTCCAAGCAGACCTTGCAGAAACAGATCTCAAACAATATGGGAAAAGACAAATGATTCAATATCCACACCAGAGGATTGCACCGTTTCTGAAACAAGCACAACCCTTATATTTGAGCTTTTTTTAAAAAAAATCACTTGGTCAAGGTATCCTACAAAAGCTGGAATAGTTATAAAGGAAATCTAGAGCACTGAGTTTGGTCAGGGAAGCTTATAACTTTTGGCTTGTCTCAGCATTTCCAAGGAATTTGGATGTCCAATTAATCAAACTGACAAGTAGGCTTCCAACAATGTAAGTAGCTGCAGAAATCTCACTCTCCACTTGAGTGTTTCAGGCTGGGTCTGCATGTGCAGCAGAACGAGGCAGGAATAATGTTGTTATGCGGAGAATAATGCCTTTCCCACCATTTTTAAAGATATAGCAATTGATTCCTCTAGGGTTTTTTTTTGTCTCTTTGAAAAGAGGGATTTCTCATTCATCCCTCTCTAGTATCCCATTATAGAGAAATCAATTAACCCTTTTGTAGCTTCAGCCCTTGCTGGTAATACATGTTACACATCACCAGGTGGTTCTGTAATGAAAGACTAAGAAGATTTGTAAATACTTTTCCTGCCTCTGAGCATCTACAGAATGAAATTCTGAAATTTCACCAAACCTCCCTTCCTGTCCCTTCTCTCTTCAAAATTTTCTTTGATCAAAATAGAATTGATTAAAAACTGCTTCCAAGTTCCTTAAAAGTGGGAAAGCAATGGATTGCTGAATTTTAGAGAGAAATTGGATAAAGAGGAATTTCACTATTACAGGTGGAGTTTGTCTCAAACACAACAATGAAACATGCAGGCGGAGTTTGTCTCAAACACAACAATGAACCATGCAGCTTTTTATGATTTATTTGTGCACCTGAGCCAAGTTGTAGCACTTGTGACTTGTTTACCCAGACCAAGAACTAAACTCTGTTACCAGAAAATATGAATACTCTATAATGAACAGGGTATTAACTGGTAACTGCTATAAAGTATGACATCCCTCGCCATTTGTTCCATTGGCATGCTATTGGCATGTGTTTGATCACAAGGTTAGCTAGTTTTATGGACAGCATGGAAGGTACACAGAGACTTTGAAATAGTAAGTTTCAACTTGAAAAGCTCAAGCAGGATTTTTTCTTTTAGTACATACCTTCTAAAACATTTCCAGCAGTGGCAGCAGATGGGGTTGGTAGTGGAAAGCAGTAGTAACTGATTAAATCTGAATTTATTGGAAGAATCCTAGCAATTCTCTTTTTGCAACTGGTGAGCAAAACATGAGTCAGATGCCTGGGTGATTGAACATGATGAATATTTACATGAGGCAAGTGATTGCTGTGGTGCCATGAGGGTGGAGCTTCCTGGTAAACAAACATTTCTCCCTTCAGAAAGTTAGCAGTACGTTCTTGACCTGATTGATGTAAATAATTGTTTTCTGATTCTGTAATGTTTTGGTTTCTAGTAAATCTAGTTAAGACTACAACTATCCTTGTGTGAAACCAATATTTAACATGTTTCAAAATGTGTGTAGGGAGCATCATATAATGTGCTTCAATAAAGTGCCTTTATTTTGCTCTATGAAAAGACAGGGAAGATCTTTTCTCCTGCATATTCTTTTGTTTGGTGTGTTTACTCCCACTTAGATCATGAATTCTAAATGGAAGTTGCATTATTGACTACCTTGTGCCCTAGGTGTCTTCAGGAAAAATCTAGATAATGATTTTTTTTAAATCAAGCAGCCGTCCTAACTTCTATGTTTGAACCCAGAACCTTGCATTGAGTCCTGGTTCAAGTAATATTTCTTTTATTGTCGTGCTGGCATTCAATGTGTGTTAATATTTTTGTTATTATTAAACAACCAATTTGAGGAGGTTTACTAAAATTATTCGAGAGGGTTTTTTCCCCTCTGTTCATTTCCTGAGATACAATGATTACAGTATGTATTAATGGAAAATTTTGCTTGTAGGTAATTATCACATTCAAGCAGCCAAGAACAAGACTATCTGTAATTATCTTATCTGCTTCTGCTGAAGATGTGCTTCAGAAAATGGGTCCTCTCGGTCACTGAAGTCATCTGCGATGCAGCAGCCAAATAACTTTTGTAAGTCTCATAATATGTAGAATTTGTATGCACATGTTAGTGTCATTCATTGAAATAAAATTGTTATATTTTTTCACACTAATGCTAGGTGACAATGTTACAGTAACCAGGAGGGTTGGAATCCCCACTTACTCACTCTCCATTTGTTGCCTGAATCAGTCTGGTATATTCCCTTTTGATTGGGGAAATTAGCTGGAAATAGACCTGCAGTGTGAGTGGCAGGTAGGAAATTTGCACCAATTTATACAAAAACCTGTGCCCCAGAGAAATCTGCTCAAAAACCAGAATTGAAGAAGGGTTACAATTTTATTAAGTGATAAAAATAATAAAAATACACACACCGGTTGCATATATGCAGAGAGAGCTTTAAAAAGCCTAAAATATAAAGAGAGATGCTCAATAGCAGGAATAGGAGAGGGTATTGGGGGAGAAATGATATTTACTAATCCAGAAGAAGTCCAGGGAAGTGAGAGACAGCAGCCAGCGCTGCTGATGGGAAATGACGTTCGACACAAGGAGAGAGGTCCAAGGACAATTTGCCCTGGATCTTGGGAGTCTAGTTATGGGGAAAAAATAACCCTCTGGCAGTGATAAGAGGAGCAGTCTTCCTGGAACAAAGCCAAGTTATGTTCCCTGGCATGGACAGTACTGTCGATTCTGTCTGGCAGTGACTTTTCAGGGTCTTAGGCGTGCAATGGCATTTCTCAATGTCTGATCACAGCCCTTTTTAAAATTAATATTCATGAGAATAAAGAGTACTTTGGCTCAATAAATCAGTCTGTTGTCAGCAACTAAGGGACTAAACTTCTCTCATATGAGAGACCTGCTGAACTGGACCAAATTTTTCCCTAGCCTGAAAGGTTCCCCCCCCCCCCCGCCTCAGCAGAGGTGAATGTGTGTGTGAGAGAGGCTCCGATGAAAGATTCCCCCCTCTGCCTCTGCTGTCAGTCTGAAAGGCACAGCCTGGCATGAAAGATCAGTGGAAAGTGGGCCTGATCCTTCATGTCAGGCTGATGTACATTAGCCCTGCATGCAAGATCTGTCTCCTGCCTTTTGGGTTCGGTTTTTTTTCACCCAAATATTTTTGGTAAGAGCTGAATAGAGCTGATAGATATTGGCTGTATTCTGCTTTACTGAGTTAAAAACGCTCAAACCCAAAATTTACGGGTAGATTCTGTGCTCAGCCTAAGTACAATATTGGAGTGAGCCTTAATAACACTAGTCTTCTAAAATATAATGACACCTGTCGTATATCCTTAGTACTAGAGAGTTCAAATATTTGTTGGATAATGCACGGGTATATGAAAGAAAATGATGTCACTAAAAAGCACTCTGGTTTCCTTGGTCTTTTTTTACGTGAAAGGTTACATTATGGGACACAGGAAAAGTAACACAAAGGTGAGTAGTCAAGGAACAAAGCAAGCTATTCATGAATACATAAGTATTACAATAATGGCTTTATGTTTGTGAGGCTTATCATCCAACTTTAAGTCTCAGGCATCTACTCTGTGTTCACCCAGCACAGAGGAAATATGTTCAGAAAAGACTTATCTGTGAGGAACTGAAAACAGAAATTGCAACAGAGCCCATAGCAGCCAAACGACAGTTTACCACCTCTAGTAGCAGCCAGTGTGGGATGCAAAATGTAAACTTAGTATCCTCAATTGGGCCATACCTTAGAGGCTTTATAGGTGTGGGGTTTTGTGTGTGTGTGGGGGGTATTTCTTCATTTATTGTTCCTGACTTTTCGGGAGGGTTTTACAGTTACAGCAGAGTCATAGTTGCCAGTGCCAGAATGGGAAGCAGGTTACATAGATGTAGGATATTGACTGAGCTCTGCCCCCTCCCACACATGCTTCTGATTCTCCCCAGTTCTATGCCAGTGCTGGGGTTAACTGGTGCAGCACCAGCTTGCTGCAGCTGGGCCCTGAAATTTGTTCTTATTTGGCCTTTTCATCTAAGGGCTAATAGTGCCATCCTAAGCAGAGTTGCATCCTTCAAAGCTATTGTCCACAGGAGAAAGGTTAAACTGGCAACTGACTCCATTAGGATCATCAAATGGTTTGCAGCAGGATTAATAAGGTATGATCCATTACAGTAATATGACAAGGGAAGATAGAATGTACTGGGTAATGCTTTGTACATGAATTATACACTGTTCATTAGGGGACTGGTCTACAGCTATAAAGCCAGTGGGAAGACTCATTGACCTCTTTGAGAGTGTGGACAAGTTCTGTAACATCACTAGATTCACAGCTTGCATGGGAAATATATCCAGGGTTATACAATGCAAGTACTGTTTTTAAAATATGATCATTGCTTTTAAATCACTGTAGTATAATTAGGAAATCCAGCTATATGCATTCAGTGCAGTATTGATTTTAAATTTCTTACAGGATGTTTTTACTGTAGCTTCATTCTGCCAGGTCACCTACAAGGAGTACCTGAAGTTGACCTATTCTTCATTAATCCCATTTCTGTACAAGGTGGGTGGTTTTAAAATAATATTTACAGCCCTTCACTATCATTAAGTATCTCTTGTAGGTTTGTATTAATTTTTCTTTTATGAACCACAACATTTCTTTTATGTTTCTTTTATGAACCACAAAGATTATTACTCCCAAATTAATAATAATATAATATTGGATTTTTAAAATTTTATGACAGTATAGGGATAGAGCTTAATAAAACCCAAGAGAGAACCATTAGCTGATTTTTTTACTCCTCTGAAATAAGCATTTGTTGGATCTGTGAACTAAGAGGAAGAGAGAAAGTGCAAGACACACTCTGGGGGGGAGGAGTGTTTCCATACTCTGGTTCTACCACTGTGAAACCATGGTGCATGGAGCCACCTCACCACTAATGGGGATATAGCTGGGCCTTTGTTGAGGATCTGTATTTATCCAATTTTATCCTTATAACAATTCTGTGAGTTGGTGAGTGAATAGTTTCAGACCTACCTTGAACTATACTTTTTTTTAATGCAAAGGCTTTGTGACAATATAGGGTAGTTTCACATCCATACTGTACCACTCACTTCCACGTAAGTTGCATTAAGTCTTAAGGACTATATACTCAGTTTAAAAACAAATATAAAAGCTGAGATTTGAAGGATGCTGAATTCTGTACCCAGTATCAAAATCCATGTTTTGTGATGTGTCTGCAGACTATCTAAAAACTGTGTTGTGATAACTGCCCTTCTTGCTTATTTGCTCTCCCCTTCCTTAGGCAGGAAATGTGTTTTAAAGCCTCAAATAATTATGTTCCTCTAATTGCCCTGTTTCAGCATTATGCATTTCCTCATGACACACTGCTATTAAACTAAGAGCACACTTGACAGTATTCTGAGAATGCCTCTTAATTAATCTGCACAGAAAGCCTTCTGTAAGTTAGTTCTGAAAAGAAAAAAAGGCTGATGAAAAAAATCTTTCCTACAAATGAACTTTTAGCAGATTTTGTACAATAGATGGGAGCAAAGCTTGCCTCACATGGCCAGCTCACTATGCTGCAGCACATAGTCAAAAGTTGGAGAAAATAGCCTGATACAAGTTGGTAACTTCAGAAATAAAGGGAACAAATCTATGTTTGACAGGATGGACTGTGCCAGTGCAAAAGCAGCTGCAACACAAATTTGCTACTTATTAGCAATGCACAACCTGACTCTCAGTCTGTGGCACAAAGCTGCTTAGCGTGGTTCTTGAGATAAATGTAAAAAACGCACTGAAATGATCTAATCTGGAGTTTGATCATGGTAAACACACCAGGCCATTGGGTTTGGGTCAATCCCTGGTCCCAAAACCCATTTGATTTTCAACAGAAGCCAGCCAGATGCATCTGGGAAGCTTACAAGCCCCAGACTGAATCTTTACTGAGGCTATATCATGTTCGACCATAAGTGGGGGTTTACAGGGAAGAAATATGGAAAACTAAACTGGCTGGAAGAGGCACAGCTTCAGGTTTTTTCACTGATACTAGCAGTGTAATCCTAAATAAAGATGTACCCATATAGGTCCATTGACTTAGTAGGATATAACTGATTAGGACTGCACTGCAAGTTTTCTATGTGCAGGGAATGGTTTGTAAGGAGGATTTAGGTGTAAGCTGCCACCAGAAGTCTGAAACGGTATAGCCCAGACATACTTTATCACCTCAGTGAGAACTATACCTCCATACGTCTAAGCCATTGCTGTGTTGTGCTCCTGGGTCTCAGATGATGATGTTCTGAAGAATTATGACAAGTTGCCTTGACATATAGCTTCCAGGCTTGGAGTCTTTGAACACAATTACATTTTTGCTAAGAGAACAATAATAATAAACCTTTGCTGGAAAGGTGGTGGTTGTGGTGGGGTCAATGTTTTCACACTTTTATACTGGGTGGAAGGATTCACCTTTGTATGTTTTCACTGTATAAGTTAGGCTTTAAAAATACAACTTCAGCATCTCCCTACTTGGAGAGGTACACATTCAGGTGGGGAGCGAAAACGTTTTTGTTCCATAGGCTACAATATGTAGTGAGGAGCAGTAGCATTAGTGCTTCACTTGTCCACATTGTGCCAAATATTAAGGTGGCATACTTACCAGTTTTCTGTAAATTCATAAATTTTTGAGACATTATGGCAAACCATGATTTGGTACAATGTGAATGAACCTGGGGTGGGGGGAGGGCTTTGGCTTATATGTTTGTTCCTTCTCTTGTTCACCACTGTTGGAAGTGGTTACCAGCTCAAGGTTGTGTTACCAGCTCAAGGTGTGTCACTGGCAGGAGACCTTGAGCAACCAGCAATGTCCAGATGGGTCAGAAATTGTGGGAAAAATTGGTGGAGGGTATTGAGTCACTGGAATTGCCATGATGTCATTTTCTGTGTTACCTAGAAGTGGTATCATCACGTAGGGGGTGATGCTGTAGCATTAACACAAGCCTATAACCATAGAGTTTGGAGCATATGTTAGAGCATCAAATGATACTATGATATCATTCATGGCCACACCAATCACCCCCTCATTTCTTCCACATTTGTTCCCCTGACTCCCAGTTGAGTGGAAATGCCAACAGCTGATGGGGTGGAGGTTTCCTGCCAAAATTAGAGACCTGGCTTCTATGAATGAAGGACTGTGCAGTGTCTCTTTGCATCAAGCACACTAGTACCTCAGAGGAGACAGTAGAGCTAGTATGGTGGACAGGTCTGTATCCTTCCTCTTGATTGTTCTGCTGCAGATTCTTTGTTTACTCAGAATAGTCAGGAACTTCCTTTCTTCAGGGCACTTCCTTTTCTTCCTGTCTTTGTGCTTTCTCTTTCATCTTTTATGATTTATTTATTTCTATGTATAGGCTGCAATTTTCTCCCCAAAGGGGACCCAAAGCAGCTAACAACATTCATTCACTTTTCTTCCATTTCATCCTCATAAGAACTCTGTGTGGTAGGTTAGGCTTAGAAAGAAAGAGAGAGACTGAAAGATCAGTCAGTGAGCTTCCATGGCTAAGTAAGGATTTGTACTTGGGTTTCTTAGATGCTAGTCCGGAAATCTAAGACTGGCTGTCCTGGAATATGTTATCCCAGGAATTAAGCAGTCTCAAATCATGTTAAAATACTGATAAATTAGGGACAGCATAAGAGGAAACAGGAGAAAAGGTTAGAGTGGCTGCAACAGAGACAGATAGAAAGGAAGCACCGAAAGGAAGTGGGGGAGAAGAAACTAACAAAGGTTAAATTCCATTTTCTTTGCATTATCGTCTTTATTTTGACTGGCATCATCCATATTCACAGATGGCACTAATGGAATAAAAATCTTACCAATTCAAACTGGATCATCATGTTCTTTACCTGATGATATGAAGGCAAGAGTTGCTTATTGGGAACTTAAATGTCAAGTGTGTTGATTTCCATGAAATGCTTCTGGTAATAGAACTGAAGAATGAATCTTCCCATTCTGCATGTGCTTAAACTGCAAACCACAAGGCAGGTTAAAGCTCATTGAAATCCACCAGATTTAAATAGCTTAATGGTGCCCAGGAGTGCAGCCTTGGCTCAGAGTGTCTTCCAGAGTACCATGAAACTGTTTCATTGAAAGTGTTTTTAGAAATGTTCGCTGTCACAGGAACTGATTTCCCATCAGACTCCTCTGATTATAATGCACACTGAATAAACAGTAGGCACTGATGGTATGCCAGGGTTGACTAGAGGGAACAAAATTGGTTACATGAGTGGTCTACTCATAGAAATACTATGAGAGCTGCAAATGCTTGGCTCATGTCCATGAAAAGAAAACCACAACTTTCCATTTTCCATTTCACAAAAGCGTAGTCTCAAAAGCATGTGGTTTTGCTACTTCCATATTATACTGTTCCATATTATACTGTTCCATATTATACTGTTCTATATTATACTTCCATATTATACTGTTCATATGGTCAGATCACTCATATTTTTAGCACTACCTCTGACAACTCACCACAGTTGACTCTAACACTGTTGGCCATGGTGGCTATTTAGGGTATTCTGGAATTCTGTTTTAGCACCTTAATTGTTAACAAGAGCCATATTTTTTAATTTAGCAAAAGCTGGGGAAAAGTTGACTCCATTCTGTATCTCATTCCTGGGGAACCATGACCCAAGCAACATGACCCTTTAACAATTTCTTTTCCAGTGTGAAGAGCAAAAGTACTGTTGGTAGAGTGCTTTACTTATGCATCTCAGTTAACTGTTCCCTTCTGCTTCCTAAGTCCCAACAGGAGTGAGAAGCTGAGGTGCAAAAGGTGAAGTACTCTGCTAATAGCACTGTTGTTGTTAACGTAAAGGACAAGGACAAAGACAGAGTCCCATGGGGACCCCACAATTTGGTTCCTATTTATTCAGGCTATTCAACAGACAAGGTTGTATCCATTTGACCTTTTCCTTTCAGGATAATCTAATAGGAAGTCCATTTGCCTATATAAACAATTGATATTCTTGTCATTACATACTACCTCACTGTGGCTGCCCTTGCCGCCAGGGCAAGGGTGGCACTCCTGCTCCCTCTTCCCTACTATGTCTTGTGGGCAGCGCAGCATTAGGGGGCCCAACTGGGCATGTACAGGTCCACGCAGCCCATTGGGCGTAAGCCGAAGCAGGACGCCGTCCTGACATCAGCCCTCGCGCCGACCTCCCTCCACCGTAAAAGGCAGGGCTAAGCGCGGGCAGGCCCTCTTTGTCCTGTTGCCTGGCGAGTGATCCCTCCCACCACTCCCTGTTTTTCATGGTTTTTTTTGTAATGCATTCTATTAAGTAGGAAAATGAAGCCTTACAATGGAATTACATTTTCAGAACTTCTAACAAACCCTATCAAGCCCATACAGCTAGCCTCTATTTACATCTACCAAATGGGAAAAACTTTGGTTCAATTGTAGAACTCAGAAATAGTAACTCAACAATGCAACATCACCTTTCTCAGCAAAGAATCAACCCCCACTCACCCACAAAATCCACCCCCCCTAAACAAATGTTTACAGGCCCACTCAAGCCACAACCAAGAACACCGCACAACCACCAAAATGAAAGCCAAGCAAACTCCAAAAAAGCAATAATGGGGATGGGGGGAGGATCAACTGCAAAAACCTAAAAATTTGCCCCCAAAACCTAGAAACAAACCAACAAATATTTTAAAAAACAAATGCTAAAGCTACTTTAACCTTTCAATATCAGCAAAAAATACACACACAACAGCACACAGGAGGGATTTAAACTTTTAACAACAAGATGATCCAACCTGGCCTGAAGTCCTAGCCTGGACCCTAGGCCACCTTCCCCCCCCCCCCAAAAAAAATCACTAGCAAGCTAGCAATTCTAGCAGTAATAAAAATATTAAAAATCGCAGTATGTAACAATATTAAAAATTGCAGTTATCAGAACAAAAACAACACAGTTAAACATAGTAAGAAACAAAATCCAACCAGGTTTGAAGCCCATACACCACCACCCCCAAATCCCATCACTAAGGCCAAACAAACAAGTTAACAGTAATCAACGATTTCTGAGTCTGTCAACAGTGGCAAGAATACAGATCACGACAAATGGAAAAGTAAGAAAATACCAAGCAGCAAAAGCTGGAAAGATGCATTAATTGACATGAGACATACAGACAACTTATCTACTTTCCTGCAGGATCTGCTGTCAAGCCAATTTGGTAAGACATGGAAATCATTTCATCAACATCTAGAAAAATACTAACAATTACAAGCAATTGGGAGAGGGGCCATGAGAATCCCCCCCCCCCCCGATCTTTCTCTTTTCTTTTTACTGAAGGTTAAAGCAGCAAAAGTAGAAACATGAAAAAAAATGAAAAACCTGTATAACTGATTAGTTTACCTTTGGTAGTCATAAATTTAAAGGATTTTAGTTTTTTATCTTTGTTTAATCTATATATATAAAAAGCTAACAGTGACTTTGTTAGTCACACCCTAACGCCGAAATGGCTGGACGGAGCGCCCCCAAATTTTCACATGATGTTCATCCCTGTTGCGGGCAGGTAATGGGACCTTCAAATCGCTGAAAGTCCATAACTGAGCCAGGTAAAACGTCTTTTTCCTGGCACACCAGGCCATGAAGCTGTTTGTGTTTAACTGTCACCCTTAGAATGTTCGTTCAGCCTGTCTGCCTGTGGCCTGAGGGCTTGGTATGAGGGCTCAGAATGTTCATGCAGATGAGTAGAGATGAGCAGTGAAAACAGTAAATAGGTAATACTGGTAGGTAATACAACTGGAAGTGAAACACATACACACTTTGCCATGTGAGACGCCAGGTGGGGTCCCCCCTTCACATGCAGGTAACTTTCACTCTCTGTGCCTCACCCACTGCTACTACATAACACACATACTTTCATACACATCCAGCTCATCCTCACACACCTCACTCTGCCCTCCCTCACATTCAACCACCACTTACCCACTTCCTCACCCATATTCGCCACAGCTCTCTTTTACTAAAAGGGAGCTGGAGTTTGCCTTTTTCTTCTAAGAAAATCCGCGGGGTGGGGGTGAACCAACACTACCGGCTCTGCTTCTTTTTCACATGGCCCTTTAAGAATCCAGGGAGCTGGCCTCAATCTGAGCCCCTCACCACCCTGCCTCTGCTGCCTGACTGGGATAGCCTGCTTGCCCCAGTTCTGCCTTAGGCAAGCCAGGACTGTGCGTGTCAACCAGCCACATGGACAGCGGGATTCGCACTCTGGACAGTTCCGTTGTGGAATGGAAAGGGTTACCTTACACTAAAAACACAAGACACCACCATATAACAATGTGAATTGAAAAGGGAAAGAGGGATTCCATTTGACCACCCCAAAAGGCTATGCTGTGGATCATTGGACCTGCATGGACATCTGTGTGGGTTGCGGACTGTGATGAGAAGGACAATTGCCACAGCAACACGTGGCCGGGCCCCGCTAGTCTATATATATAAAAAGCAAACAGTGACTTTGTTAGTTACTCCCTAACGCCGAAACGGCTGGACGGATCGCCCCCAAATTTTCACATGACGTTCCTCCCTGTTGCGGGCAGGTAACGGGACCTTCAAATCGCCAAAAGTCCATACCTGAGCCAGGTAAATCATCTTTTTCCTGGTGCACCAGGCCATTAAGCTGGCTGTGTTTAACTGTCACCCTTAGAATGTTCTGCAGTCTGTCTGTCTGTGGCCTGAAGGCTTAGAATGTTCGCGCAGATGGGCAGAGATGAGCAGTGAAAACAGTAAATAGGTAATACTGTTAGGTAATACGAGTGGAAGTGAAACACATACACACTTTGCCATGTGAGACGTCAGGTGGGGTTCCCCCCCCCCACACACACATGCAGGTAACTTTCACTCTCTGTGCCTCACCCACTGCTACCACACAATACACATCCAGCTCATCCTCACACACCTCACTCTGCCCTCCCTCACATCCAACCACCACTTACCCACTTCCTCACCCATATTCGCCACAGTTCTCTTTTACTAAAAGGGAGCTGGAGTTTGCCTTTTTCTTTTTCAGGGTGGTGAACCAACACTACCGGCTCTGCTTCTTTTTCACATGGCCCTTTAAGAATCCAGGGAGCTGGCCTCAATCTGAGCGCCTCACCACCCTGCCTCTGCTGCCTGACTGGGATAGCCTCCTTGCCCCAGTTCTGCCTTACCCAAGCCAGGACTGTGCGTGTCAACCAGCCTCATGGACAGTGGGATTCGCACTCTGGACAGTTGTGGAATGGAAAGGGTTACCTTATACTAAAAACACAAGACACCACCACATAACAATGTGAATTGAAAAGGGAAAGAGGGATTCCATTTGATCACCCCAAAAGGCTATGCTGGGGATCATTGGACCTGCATGGACATCTGTGTGGGTTGTGGACTGTGATGAGAAGGACAATTGCCACAGCAACGCGTGGCTGGGCCCCGCTAGTATATTATAAAATTAGTGTATCCTTGGTTGACCAATTAATATGTATCCTTGGTTGACCAATCACACATACAACAGTATGAATATCTGGCAGTTGTCTGTGCCAATAACCACTAACAATCAGGATTAATAAAAAATAAGCTCTGTTGAAAATAGGGGACTTTGCTTTCTTCTTCATGAATAATGACTCCAGTAATAAAATTGCAAGTTGAGAGAGGATGTTCCTTCTGCAATATTTTATGTTTGTCATATTGTGTGTGAACAAGAGGGGTGGCCATTGATGGGTTGCTAAAAAAGATAATTCTTAAAAGCTTGCTGATGGTGCAAAGTACGTTCTGCCAAAAGGAACATTATTGTGACTGTGGAGAGTGGGTAGCAGAAATGGAGTGCCACTGGAATAGTGTATGCCAAAAAGGTCAAATGTGAAAGCAGCAGCTACTGCAGACTTTGAAAAGCATGTTGACTTTCAAGCAGAATAGCATTTTTTCATCCTTTGCATCAGTTGGGACTTTGCTATCCCAACTCTTTTATATAAAATACCTTTAGCATAGATGATCACTATATAATTGAACAACCTGAGATTACCTTTTATAGGAGCACATAATAATAAACACTGTTTTTTTCCCCATTGTGGCAGATTTCATTTTTTTTGCTTTTCATATTAATTCACTTTCTCTCTTACCATTTTATTTGTACTTAATACTGTCTTATTCAATAAAATATTTATTTTTTTATTTCAATTATAACCCATCTTTTTCCTCAATGGGAAGCTAAAGCTGCTTACATCATTTTCCTCTCCTCCATTTACCCTCACAACAACCGTGGGAGACAGGTTAAGCTGAGAATGTGTGATTGGCCCAAGATCACCCTGCAAGCTTCCGTGGCCAAGTGGGGATTCAAACTTGATTCTTCCAGATCTTACAGCCCAGTCCTGGAAGGGGGGATCCATCTCTGAAGCTGGCACAGCTCTGCACCAGTGTGAGTGCCCACCCTGCCCATGCAAGGGGCAAATGGGGAGGTTGTTTACCCTGGCAAGTGGGTTCTGCACAGGCCTTCAGAGCCCAATCCAGAAGTCACCATTCCTGACTAGGCTTGAGTTTTCTATTCATGCTACCTCTGGTCCCATTATTTAGAGTCCAATGTACTAAGCTCAGCCATTATCAGGACCTTCTAGTTCCCTTAAGCTAAGTCTAGTGAAATTTTCTTCAGGAGAGGAGAGTTTATCAACCACAGATCTAAGTACATTTTTGGGTAGAATGCCTTGGCATTCTCTAGTAGTGACTCTAGTGACAAAAGGCATTGTTCCCTTGTGTCCTGCCAAAGTTTGATATATCCCTTTGTCATAGGAATTTCCCCCAAAGATGATAACAGTAGTAGTCCTAGACAGATGTAATCATCAGAAGTCAGAATGTTCACAGCCTCTAGTCTTGAAGATAAGGACCTTATTTTAATACTTCCAAAATCAGAACCTCCAATGCTATGTCAGGAAATCCGGGGGCTACAAACTCTGCTACAACCTCTCCCATCTGATGTTAGTTAGAAAGGGTCATTGGTAAGTGTGTGTTTGCAGTTGATTGCATTGTTTTTGCATGCAAATGGTCTCAGATTCAATTTCTGGTATCTGCAGGCAAAAAGTAGAACATGGAGAGAAAGATCGGAGACCCTGTAGATCCACTTCCCGACAGAGTGGATAGTTCAGTATAAAACATATTTGTAAATTTCTCATGCAACTTCAATGCTACCTAGCTCCTAATTATGTTGTTGACAGCTCCCCAGCTGTTTCTGCAATCTAATCCTAAAATATGGCTCCAATCTTAAACTACGTTTCTATGATGAACAGCTCCTCCTTGATATACAATCAGATCATTTGTTGGCAAGAATGACACAGTGCTGGGTTCCCATTTTCTGATTGAAACAGAGCACCTATCCACTTGACAAACCATAAAACAATGGGATAATGTTCTAAAAACCAACACTGTGTTAAGAAGAGTTCTATAAAGGCATAATTACATTCCCAGTTCAATTACAGCATATGCCAGAGAACATGTTTGAAGTTTGTACTGGGGTAAATGCATGAAAAGTCATCCACCATAACAGTATCCTTAGAGGTTTCTTAGCTTAAAGTATTCAAATATCAGTGGCCTCTCTGTTTTGAGGAGCTACCTTAATGCCTGAACATACAGATATTTACAGTGGAAAACTGACAAGCTCCTTACTAAGCATAATAAACGGCTGCGCGCTACCAACAAGGAAAAGGGCTGCTCCTGTAGTGTCTAAGGCAAGTGGGTAAAAATAGCTCCAGCTCATCATTTAGAGGAAATTATCCACACAGACCTCTGGGAGAGTGCCAAATCCTCAGCCTTCCTTTACCAAGTACACGAAAGAATAGCTGGAGAAGCAATTAGTGGCAGGATTTCTTTCCAAATACAATGGCTTCTTAATGGAGGTTACAACCTTAATGATGTCGGACTTTAATTATTCAAGATCATCAACAGTTGTGAGTAAAAAAAAAAAATCTGAGTTTTTCTGGGTACCTCAAGCCAGTCTTAATTCCAGCTGGATATTACACTTTTGTTCTAGTTGAAGAAACATGATATGAAAGAGATTTAATGACCAGTAAAAAATCAAACCAAGAGTGGTGGTGAGTTTTTTCAGTGTTTATTGTACTACTCAAAATATGCTTTTTTGAGGAGAGGATAATTGTTTGATGAATAGTAGTCAAATCACTAGAAAAATACCTTTTCAGAAGCAAATTTATGCTATTTTCTCAGCACGGTATCTACTGCTGTTTTCAGAGGTTCACAGATCCAATCAAACTGTAGCAACACCCAGCTGAACACATGCCTAAAGTTGTAATTTGTATGAAGAGAACCCCTGTATCTTCCCTCTTTGTAAAAGGCATGGGCTCCACATACTGTTTAAAAGATTTGGAACTGCACAGTGATGTGAAATTGCAATTTGAGCACATGCTGCCAGCACATACCTGTGCATTTGAACAGTATGTACCAATATATTTTCTGGCTCAGAATCTTATTTCATAACATTTGAAATTCTACATGGGGTGAGAGAGAATTTTCCGAACTGGTGACAACACTAATGCATATGTGTGATTTACAGCCCCATCCAAATCAGGGGGGCAATCCACTTCAGGGAGCTGTGTGCTGCCACACCAGTGTCTTCCCTGAGGCACCTACCCTGGTGGAGGGGCAATCTTGCTGGTTTGCAGCCACTGCTCCCCCCCCCACCAGTGCTGAAATGCGCTTCTGAACACCACGTCAGCTGGTTCTGACCGGGCTGAGGGAGGACCTGACATTAGTCTGCTCCCTCCTGGCCTTTGCTGGAGCTATGCCAGCGGGCCCCAGCTTGCACTTAAGCCAGTCTTTTGACTGGTATAAATCCTTTGTGGTCCACTGAAGCTTTTCAGGGGCAGGGAGGCTTTGTGATTTCCTCACGCTGCCAGGAAGTCTCTGGGTGTGTGTGTGTGTGTGTGTGTGACTGGGTGCAGCTGCTTTCAAGATGGATCATGAACTCCAACTTGCAAGGCATATCATGGCCTCCAACAAAACTTTGTTTGAGGCAAGGGATATAAAATAAATGAAGTACAAGAGAAAAGGAAACTGATGTACCAGCACAGCACAGCAGGTCCATGTGCCATAGCTCACACTTGTTTTGGTACAAAAACTATATTGGATTTTGCTGAAAAATTCAGGAAGTTGGCTCTTAAAAAGTTTTTACCTCAAAAAGAGCACTTTATATACATACATACATACATACATACATACATACATACATACATACATACATACATACTATATACATACATACATACATACATACACACACACACACACAGACACACACAGAGACACACACATCTCTTTCTCTCTCTGTGTGTGTGTGTGTGTGTGTGTGTGTGTGTATGAAGGTACCCTCATCCTAAGCCAGACCACTGGTCTATCAGAATTGGTACTATCTACATTGATTGGCAGTGGTTCTTTGAAGTCTCAGGCAACATTCTTTCACATTTCCTGTTACCTGAACCTTTCAGCTGGAGACTGACCTTGGGATCTTCTGTATTTTTTTTATTTATTATTGTATTTATAAACCGCCCTCCCCCGAAAAACAGATACTCCATCCCTGAGCTACAGCCCCACCTAGGCCAAATTTCTCAGTTTTTCCTGTTTTTTAACTCATCTGCTTCTATATGGTCACTTCTCCTTATTTCATGTCCTCCTATTGCTTTTTAAGCAGAACATACATATGGCCTGTTTGAGAGGATATTGTGTTATGACCACCTTCTTAAATGTTCATGTTACTTGCTAAAGAAATTAACATTTTACTCAATGAAATGAAATTCATAGCTGATGCTATTTCATGGTATCTTTGTAACGACAGAAGATGTTTTCAGCAATTATGTAATTCAAATATAAGAATTGTAGAGATGTCTTTGGAAAAACCCACCAAATCCGTAGTTGAATCTTCTTTTGTTTCTCTGTACATCTACACAGTAGCATAGTGATCACTCGACCTCCACCTCCTCTTCACAGGACAACCAGTTGATATGCTTTGACTACAATACATCATCTGAAGGCCATCAGCAATGTTTTGATGAAATATTTTAACATAGCTCATTAAATCCCTATTGCTCTGATGATGCATTTGTCATCTCCTCCTGAATTGATGGGATATTACACATATTCCAAGGAGCCTCAGGGAAGATGATGGGGGAGTTCAGTATCAGAAAAGTTAGCAAGCTGGAAAGAGTTGTATCATTTGTATAAAGTGTTTTAGCTGGATATGGTGATTTTAAAAATAAGACTGGTTAAAATCTTGACAAGAGGAAAGAAATTATGGAAATCGATATTTCATGTTACCTAAAGTGCTGGTGTCTGCCCTTTTATAGTGGGGGAATTATTGAGGGCAGACCTTGCTTAACAAGAGGCTAGATACCTTTAAAAGATCTTTTCCACCTATCTAAACGTTAAGATTTTCTCCTTATAATTCTGCAGGAGTCAAGAGTAAAAAATTTAACAATTTTTTTTTAGAAAAAGTAAAACAGCAAAAAATACAAGAACACAAATGGTCAAATCGCACATACAAATTATATGATCCCAGTATATAGATAGTGTTGAGGGTATAGGTCTGGGATAGAATGGGATTTTTAGAGAATAAAAGGCTATAATTACCTGATCTAGTAACAGAATGGTCCAATGAGCAGAGTTCAGTGCCTGCACTGAGCTCCAAGGAGATGGGATAGGAAACTGGCCAGCAGTATAACTGAACCAGGGCAGCTCAGAATACAATGGGTGCACTGTAACCAGATCAGAAGTTTAATCCAGAAATGCTGAGCACTGACTGCAGAATGGGCAACTAATTTATAGGAAAGCTTGGGCCCTCTATCCATGCTAAAAGATCTTAATCTCCCCAGGACAAAGGTGGCTCTTGTTCTTCAGAGGGGAGACAAGAGAAAGACACTTAAGTTGTGGTGGATACTTAAACTTAATATTCAGCACTTGAACTTGATGTTCCAAGCATGTGAGGGCTGGAGATAACTAGATTTTTAGAATGAAACTGATTTAATAACAGCTTCAGGACAATGCCAATGAAAATTAAGGTGGTCTTTGGAGGGGTTACTCAGGAAACTAGAAGATGAGATTAATGCTTGGGGAATAACTGGCAGGAACTTCTTGATGAAATCACCTTAGCATATATTTTGTCTCACAGAAGCAGATAAATTAAGGCTGGAATGGGAGCTGTCTTTCCAGACGGAAGGCATTGTCTTTTCCTAATCACTCTAGGAAAGGTGTGGAAGCTTGTCCAGGCAAGGAACAGCAGTGGCGTAGTCATTAAGAGTAGGTGCGCTCTAATCTGGAAGAACCAGGATTGATTCCCTCTCTGCTGCTTGAGCTGTGGAGACTTATCTGGGAAATTCAGATTAGCCTGTGTGCTCCAACACATGCCAGCTGGGTGACCTTGGGCTTGTCACAGTTCTTCTGAGCATTCTCAGTCCCACGTACCTCACAGGATATTTGTTGTGGTGGGGGGGGGGAGGGAAAGAAGATTGTCAGCTCCTTTGAGTCTCCTTACAGGAGAGAAAGGGGGGATATAAATCCAACTCTTTTCTTCTTCTTCTTCTTCTTCTTCTTCTTCTTCTTCTTCTTCTTCTTCTTCTTCTTCTTCTTCTTCTTCTTCTTCTTCTTCTTCTTCTTCTTCTTCTTCTTCTTCTTCTTCTTCTTCTTCTGGATGTCACTGAGCCAGTGCAAAAAATGGCACTCCATCTTGGCACTGCATTCCTAGGCCACCTCACAAGACTGGCAGAATAGCTAGAGATGCTGCGGTCTTAAAAAAGAGAGCCTCTTCCACCCATCATGGGTCTGTCTGGTAAAACTCCCCTCTCCCAAAAACAAGGATAATAAGAAAAAAAGTATAATTCACTGTTAGCAAGATAGAAAAGATAGATATTAACAATGTAGGAGGGAATGAATGTTAAGGAATACCTTACAATGAAGCAGGAGGCTGTGAGCTATTTGCTGTGGGTGCAGCTGCTGAAATGTCAGTTATTTTATTTTAAATCCTGATGTGTACCAAAAATAGTGATTAAAACACTGGACTTCTATGATTACCTGATTGACAGAGAATAGTTTATCCTTAAGAAAGACAGATATTGTTATGAAGCCTTCATGTGGCAGCATCATAGATGACAGGCTGTGCTGAATGGTTCTGTGAGGTTAAAGATGGGCTCTTTCCTTGTTTCTAATGTAGGGATGCTTTTTGAGTATTTCATCCAAGACAATTCCAGCTGAAAGCTCCCCTTTCAATTTTTTTGCTTTTCCATTTTGTGATTCAAACCCATCATTCTATTTTTGTCATCATTTTCTGTTTCTTCATATTCCTTTTTTGTACAAAATTTTGTACATTTTCAGTATCGCGTCAATCAATTGTACATATTATACATAAATGCATGATATGTATGCATGATGTCTAAAAACAGTACCAGTTGCATAACAAATTGAAGAGAAGCGGCAAATTCAGATGCAAAGAACAGAGATCTAAGATTGCTCCAAAATTGTAAATGAAATACAAATTACATGGAACATTTGCTAATTCTGATTTCAGTTATCCACAAGGCCTACCTAGTTAGCAGTGCCCTGTAAGGCTACATAGACTGCATCTACAAATTAAAGGATATAGCACTATATCAGTATTCCATAAATGAATTGGCTTGTGTGCACAACAACCCATTTGCAATTGTTTGCTATTTAATAAAGACAAAAAATAACACTATGAAAATAAGAAAAAGTAGGTAACTCCCACCACAATTTACATCAAACAAATCTATTGTTGCATAAAACACAAAAGAATGAATTGATGGCTTGGTGTTTTGAGGAATGTAAGATGAAGTAAATAGATATAATAGAGAAAGGTATGAAACTTATTAGTAAAAATTGCTAAGGACTTTATAAATATTATTAGAGACCAAGAAGTAACTTTTTAAGTGTGTTTATATTTGGTTCAGACAAAATAGGGAGTCTTTTTTAAAGTCTTCTTCATTTTAATGCATTTCTGTGTATTTTTTTCTGTTTTAGAAATGTTTGATTTTGGGTTGTTTGGTTTTTATCTATATGTAGGTCTTAATCTAAAAAAGAGTGTTTTCAAAATTTTATAGCAAACTTTTTGCATTCCTGCATTGCTGCTTGGAAATTTTCGTGCAATCCAGTAAATTCTGAGTGTGTGTTGACATGGTGAATGATGCTGACACAAAAGTAATATTTTAAGCAGTGTATAACCTCCCTGTGATGACCCTAAATGTTCTAGCATTTCAGTAAATTGCAAGAATTCTCCAACTGCTTGTGAATTTTGTCAGCTTTCCATTAACAGATGCTCTCCTTGAATAGTGATTCAATTGTTAATGCAAGATTGAGGCTGTCAACCCAAGAGAAAATGCATGTGGGGGATTTGCAGAAATTAAAGCATTCCTTCTTTGGACCTTGCTATGAATTCTATCCCATTCCTCTAGAAATGTTGTTTCTATCTTCTGGGAATTTGAAATGCCATCCCAGTTCAGAAGTTTAATTTTTGTACAGGGTATAAGGTTATCTGGCAGGTCCCATGTACATTAATTCATTAAGAATGTATTTCCTGAGATTATCTGAACACACATAGTTGAAACTGGTAGTAGGCAAATAGTTTAGTTTGAACATGATGAGTCTTCAATTGGAGCATGAATACAAATAGAAGATACAATACAATTTCATCTCTCTCCCCTCCCTGTACTTTTTGCAATCATCAGTGACAGATATGTGCAGCTGGCAATTATTTTGCCTGACATTATCATTTATTGCAGCAGTATTGATGAACAAGGAGTAAGGCGCTTTGAGATGCCAAACCCCATTATTTTAACTTTATTTAGAGCTGTCAAGCCATAATAATTTCAGAGCCATTATAGGGTAAAGAAGCACTAGGGAGGTCTTTATAGCAATCTGAAAACTATTATAGCCTGTCATGATGTAAATGGTTATGAATTAGCAAATACCTAATTTTTTAATAACTTTTGCTTTTAAATTATATGGCCTGGTCTTCTAATGACACAACAGACGCCAAAAGACCTTTAAGTAGTACAGCGAACGATCTAATTATTTCCAGTTCTAACATCGAATTGTGACTTATGGAAGTACTTAACCTGAGATGTTTGTATTAAGCTTTCAGCGTTGACAACCTGTGCACCACAATTTATATCTTTATCCTCTTACTGCCTGATATCGGGGTTAACAGTTTGCAAGACCAGTCTTTTTCATGTCACTTTTGCAAAGCAATAATCCATAATGGGTACTGCACTGTATATCTATAACACTTGCATGAAATCCTACACGCAGAGTCTCAAATGGTTGACCTTTTCAAGAGGCTTGAGTTTTGTCTAAGTAAAAGCATTCCACGAAAAACTATTCATTCGTATATTTTCTTCTTTTTTGTTATTTATTTTTCTTTAATACACTGAACAATATTTATGAGTTTTTCTAGCAAGACTCTGAGCCTTTATAGTCAGGGTGCTATAACTCCACATTTCAGTTACTGGAGGAGAGAAATGTGACCCTCATGTCCTATTTCCCTACTTCCTAGAGGTATTTGGTCAGCCAAAGTTGAAAACAGTGGTGAGGAGGGTCTCTGGATTTGAGAGAGCCAGCATGGTATAGTGGTTGAGAGTGGTGGACTATCCAGAGAATCAGGTTTGATTCCCCACTCCTCCAGATAAGCAGTAGACTCTAAGCTGGCAAACCAGGCTTGTTTTTCCACTCCTACACATGAAGCCTACTGGGTGACCTTGGGGTAGTCACAGTTCTCTGAGAACTCTCTTAGCCCCACTTACCTCACAGGGGATCTGTTGTGAGTGAAGGGGTTTAAAGTCTCTTTGAGAATCCTTAAGGTTGGGAAAAGGGGGTATAAATCCAAACTATTTTTGTTCTTCTTTTGGATCTATGAATTCTCTCCTGTCAAATATTCTTCATAAGAGCCTCCCTCCATAACAACATGGCAACTATATTTTACACATATATTTGAAATGTAATAATGTGATTTATGAGTCGGTAGTCATGATCTGCTGCCACACTAACTTCCCTGATCTTCTCCAATTACTAGAAGTTGCTATGATTACAAACTATGAGGACCCTTGCTTCTGAGAGATTTGCTGTGAAATTTCATTTTAGACTACTTGGTGGCAACTCTAGCTTAAATGTTGCTTTGGTCTGTGGAAGGAATTATTTATTTCATAACTTCCAAATACCTCCATAGCCTTCAGAGAAGGCTGCCATGGCAAAAATTTTGCTGGATAGTACTTGCTGGATGGTACGTGTAGACACTGGACCTCATCCACACAAAGAACTCCATCCAAAAGGTGAGGGAAATCTACTTGTGGGAGTGGTGCACAGCTGCACTTGCCCTGATGGAGGGATGATTGTACTGCCATGTGGCCACCAGCAGATGGGATGTAGTCCTGGACATTGCACCAGTATCCCAGCATACTTGCCACTGCTGCTGGCATAGCAGGGGTCAGCTGGGGGAGAAGTTGGCTTCCTCTTGGCCATTGACCACATTACACCAGCTGCCAGAGCTTTAGCCTTACCTCACCCAAAAAGTGGTGTAAATCTATTAAGCTCAACAGGGGCATCTTGGCAGTGGTGAGGTTTTTTTCACTTTTCAAACCTCCTCATGCTGCTGAGAAGTCTCTATGAGAGCATCAGGTAGTCCAGCTAGATGCCTAGCCCCATATTTAAACACAGTATGGAACTCCTGGCACATGTTTAGTTGGGCAGACCCCAACTGGCTCAAAGTCACATACTGTGCTTCATGGCTAGGTGGGGATTCAAATAGGTATTCCCTGCTTACTGTTCTTCTACACTGTTCCTCTTCCTTCCAATGACAAAAATGGTCTACTCCATGAGAATCAGTTCTCTTAACAATTCAGAACTAATAATTATTGTCATAAATATGTAGAAACGTTGAACTGGACAGAAATACCGGAGCTTATGTTCCACTGTATCAGAAGACGGACTTCCTTCTTTACTTTCCCTCAGTGGAGACTTGAGGGTGGGCATGATAAGTAGTAAACATAAGGCCCGGAGAATGAGAAAACACGTAACAACACGTAAAATACAAAAATGAAAAAAAATCTACTCCATTCAGTGTTTCAATAGAAAAAAAAACAAAGCATAATCAATATTTACTTGTCATCTTTAAGGCTGTAAATCAAACAAGACCAAATGAGATTTCTTAGCAAAAGAATCATTGGGTTTCCTCCAGAGCTCAATACAATAGGAGAATTAAGTGTAGAATGTCACTTCTATGGATACAACACCCATAGAAAAACAAACAGAAAAGGACACTAATTAATGTTGAAATGAAGTCTAATGGTGGGTTCCAAGTCTGATTCATTATTCCAATTCTGTTTGGGATTACTTCCAATTAAATAAGCAGAGATCGGGGTGAGGGTGGGGATTGTTAAATGAAGAAAGAATACTATTTTGAGTCTCTGGGCTTCTCAATAGAGATTGGGATTTAGCCCCCTTTCATTATAGGAAGATAAAGAGGGAGGCTTGATGAGATATGAGGAAATAGCTGTCTGAACCCCTTCCAACAGTATAATTACAGCTTTGATAAGGAAGCTAGGGGAGGATATGGGCTTGGGCTAGATCCGTATGGAATGACATGACATTGGTGCTTATTGCACAAAGATTTGCTTCCGTTTGCAGTACTGTCAGACTCTCGCCTAGTCCATGTTTGTCTCCATTTCTCATTAATAGTTATTGTTATCTTCAACTGGTCAAAAAGCAAAGCTGAAGCTCTGTTTTCCCTCCTTCTGACAACACTAGCACAGCCTTCCCAAAACAGTGGCATTTTATTTCACTTCTTGATTTGCTGTAAATTACTTTGGTGGCTACTCGTTTGCTGCTTGCTAACTTTGCCAGGATCTCAGTAATTTGTTACCATGACTGTTGGGTGATATCCTTTCCTTTATGTGTTGTTTTAATAAACTGAATGTTTCAATTTGAACTTCTACATCTGGTACAGATAATAAGCATGACATTTCTGTTAGTCACAGCTATGACTGGATATGAGTGGCTGGGTATGAGTGGCTGGGAGTTTGAAAATAGGTTTCTGTCACAGGGTGTGCTTCTAAACCTCCAGTAATGTAGTAGAACAATATGTTCTTATGCATTAATCAATTTCAGACAAATGACATTGCTTAAAAATAGGAAGGCTATTCTTACCTATTTATTATTCCAAACCCCCTTAAGAGTAATCCCATATAGTTTGAAATTATTTCAAAAAAACACAATTCAAATAATGAAGCCTAATGAGTACTGGTTTTTAGATCAGAAAGAAGATAACTGTGGGGAGAGGGGAAGATGTCTGCAAAGTCACATATGATTCAGGTTGAATAAAAGGGGGGGGGAACCCTTGCCTTAAACTTCAGTTTGTTGTCATCCTAAGAAGTCAATGAGCAATGAGCAATAGATTTCAGAAGAGGCAAAAAAGTGACTCATAAAGTGAAGTGCATTGCTGTATGGAATTCACTGCCACAAGATGTGAGAACTGCCATCAGCACAGCCCCCTTCAAAGAAGACCAGTCTAGACTTGTTCATGAGGGCAGGTAGATCAACAACTAAGAGTTCATTGAACCTGGAGATTCAGCTGCATTGTAGCCATCATTGTTGGAAGGGAGACAAATTTGTGGAAGTGCCGTTGCTTTAATATCCTGTTTTGTGTACTTCCTGGAAGTATCTAGCAAGCCACAGGGTGGTGGACTTGATGGAACTTGGACAGTTTCCAGCCAGACTCCTCTTTTATTGGGAGGAGCTGCAGCTTCCTTGCCTTTCATACTTTGGGGATGGTGGTCTGATTTTCCCTTCCTCCTCAATTTCCTCTTTCTCTTTCCTGAAAGCCCCTTTAACTTCTCCACCTTCTCTGGCTCCTTCTTTTCTTCCCACTCAACAGACAACCTACTGTTATCTGGCCCTCTACATTCAGTTTCACTCTCACAACTGTGGCACTTTCTGCAGGAATAGTTCCAGTTGCATAGTGGGAAACTTGCAAGGACTTCTGGGGGAACAACACTTTCCTCTGGATCTCCCTCCACACATTCCCCGCTTTCCTCCTCCTGGTAACCCCTGTATTTTCCCCTCCTTCCACTGCCTCATTCTCTCCTTCTCAGCCATTCACTAATCTAACTTTTGTCTCTCTACTATCTTAGTCTATATTTATTATCACTTATTTATACACTGTCATTTTCCACAGTGGGGATAAAAGCAGCTTATATCGTTTTCCTTTACTACATTTTATTCTTACAAGAACCCTGTGAGGTACTTTAGGCTCAAAGTACATGACTGGCACAACATCACCTAGAGAGCTTCCATGGCAGGTGAGATTTGAGCCCAGACCCTACTCTGAAGCTCTATCTGCTACACCATACTGACTTTCATAGGGTTGCTGCTGTTGTACAGTAGCATGCAGCCAGGCCTAGGCAAGTCATGCAGTCTGGTGTTATTAAGAAAGTGAATGCTACTAAGGCTGGCCTTGATGAGTCATTCTTCAAAGGTCAAAACAGCCCTGGAAAAGGCCCTGCTGCTCCCCTTGCCCTTTACTCCCAGAAATCAAGCCTGGAATGCTGCTTTTCCTAGCAATGGCTGCTGAGGGAATTGGTGTCATAAAGCAAGAGGTCGTTTTATAATTGTGGGGTTTTTAAACCACCCAGTATTTTGGGGTTTTTTAAGATTTCAGATTTTTATGCAAACCTGGAATATTTTTCAGTTTGATAGAAAGATGTATCTTATCTTGCCTGTTCACAGCTCCAGTCAGTAGATTTAAATTTCCTTCTATTTAGCAAGTGAGAACCCACAAGAAAATTGCAGGAACAGCCAATTCATTCCCTCCGCTTGTGGTTCCTCCCTTTCCCTCACCCTTTCTCTTGCTTTTTGTCTCTCAGGTGGCCATATCCAACAGAAAAAAAGCCTCCCCACCACTGGGAGTCTTTCATTGGGCTTAATGGACATATGCCACCGAAAAGGTGGCTTAAGCCCTGGCCACTGGTGCAACAGGGGAGTCAACCATGTGGGAACTAAATTAACATCGATTTCTTTCCCACCCTTGCCCCTGGACCACCCCTCTATGCTGGTGGGGTTCATGGCACAGGGACACCAGCCACGTACCACAGTTAGTGAGAGCTGTGACAGCTGCACACAGGCAGATTTGCTCCTCCGACAGGGCAAGTTCCCCGGGGAGGGCAAATTTGCTGGTGAAGCCCCACACCAACCCCAACAACTTATTCACTGCCCCCCTTTGGACAGGGCCATTAGTCTTCTTTCTTTGTTCTCCCTCCCCCAATGCCTGTCTTTCTCTCATTATCTGTCCCCCAACCTTTCTCTCGTTATCTGTCCCCCAAGCCCCCTCCCAGAATTTGTCCACTCCCAGGTCTTGATCGCCGGGGTGTGATGCCAGATGCCCTTTATTATTAATTATTAACTATTTATTGTGGATTGCTGCTGCTATAGTTTTAAGATTTGTATTTTAACTGGGGTTATTCAATTTGTTTTATTATGGTTGTTCTTGTTTTGTTGTACACTGCCCTGAGCCCTTCGGGGGCAGGGCGGTTTATCAAATCGAATAAATAATAATAATAATAATAATAATAATAATAATAATAATAATAATAATAATAAACCTCTGCTGTCACTCTTCTCTCTTTCTTTCTGCTGCCCCAGTGCCTCCTGAAACATACACACACAGTCACACTCATATCATTATGAATTTCTAGTCTTTTCTGTTTCATTCTGTTCACTGTCACAATCACTGTATCCTTAATTTCTATCACTTTCTCCATATTTCCCTCTCTTTCTCATGTACAGGCACACATACACTCTGCTGTTAATTTCTTTTTCTCAGCCCCTCTAGTCTCTTTCTCTCTCACACACCAATACTTGCTGATTTTTCTCATATCCTTCCCATGTCACGTGCACTCTCTCATTACCATCAATTTTTATTTCTCCCCCTCCCTCTCTCAATGAGCCTCAATGAGCCTCCATCAACTCACAGGCTCCTGTTCCTGCTTCTGCAGCTTGAGTGGGGAGGGCAGCAATTCCCACCCCTCTTTTCACAGTCACCCTCCTAACTCAGCCTTAACATATAGATCCCCCAATCCTTGGCATCAGTATCTTGATTTTCAGAGGTAGTTGCCATGATGGGAGTGACAAGGCACTGAAACTAGAGTACCACAGCCTACTGTGCTGCAGGCCTGATCCGGCTTTGCCTCTTGTGGAATTTTAAATCACTTGAAATGGTGGCAGCATCCCTGTGGCAGCTGCATCTAGTTTGACCTGTAGATGCCTGACTTGGACAGGGACCATGGTGTGTAAAGATGGGGATTTAACCCTTTCCCCTGTGCCATTTCTCTTAACTGTTTCCTTACTGAGGAAAAAACAATCAAAATATAGGGTACTTGGGTGTTTTTTTTAGTGGGGCAAATGCCAGCTCTGTGGGACCATTTCAGTTTTGGAAAACAGGGTTGTGGGGAAAGGATTACCAGCCAGCCACACACACAGAGGTGGGATGCAGCCTATTCGCAACTATTCAGTAGAACCGGATGTTAAAATTTTCTCAGTTCAGAGAACCAGTTGTTAATGATTAACTCCACTAGGGACAAGAGGGTAATCTCTGTCCCTGTGTACAACAAATCTTGTCAAGTGAGGGATGCAAAATCACCCCCAGGGCTCCCCATGGCACCCCCCACTCCCTAACCCCTAACCCCCATGGCGCCTCCACACCCCCACACACTTACCTTCATTTCAGAGCGAGATAGGAATTGGCAGACAATCCCTAACTTGAGTCTCTTTGATAGCTTTTGCCCTTAATAAAAAATGGCCACAGTAATAGCCAAGTAAAACCCTAAATAGCTTCTGCCCTTAAAAAAATGTCTGCAGTAATGGCGATGAGATAGGTCTGAAAATTGTGGAGGTAGGTTTTAAAAGAAAATATTACCTACTTTCAGTTTTGTAGAGGCAAGTTCAAGTTGTAGAGGCAAGTTCTCATGAGGGAGGGAGGTGGCCTTGAAAACTGGCGAAAGGACTGGGAATGGGATGGAGCCAAGGGGTGGTGGTGGACTGGGGAAGAGATTTAGCACTTTAAAACTGCATTATGCAAATAGCACACAAGCAGCAATTTATACAGTTTAAAGATTAAGAATCTGAAGATTACAAATTAATCACATAGATGCTAGAATGCATTCAGCCATGAACAATTGAACCTGCAATGTTTAAATTAGTAGTTTTTTATATTATGCTATTAAATGGAGTTGCATAACCCATTTAGTTAAAACAATTATGCAGGTACATGTATGTGATTTTACAATATTGTGTCTCTTAAAGTAAATTCATAGATAACTAAGGAGAAAATGGCAACTTTATATGGTAGATTCTGCATGGTATAGGTGTGGGGAAAGATAGTATGGATCCCTCAAGAGAAAGTGACAGTTAATCTATTTTCAGGTAATTTACAAAACATTTCAGCTGATCTGGTGCAAAAAAATCACTGGGGGTAATTTGTGAAAGATTTACATGTTTAATACCCACTTGGAGCTGTTTCTCAGGCTAACAACCTCCCTCATAGGGTTGGTGTGATGACAAAATTAGGAGAGAGAGTTGGTGGTCAGAAGCCCACGTAGTGGAAATTATCTATTAAAGTGGAAATTAACTTGTATTGTCAAAGGCTTTCATGGCTGGATTCAACTGGTTGTGGTGGGTTTTCCGGGCTGTGTGGCTGTGGTCTGGTGGATCTTGTTCCTAACGTTTCGCCTGCATCTGTGGCTGGCATCTTCAGAGGTGTATCACAGAGGGAAGTGTGTTATACACTGTGTCCAGTGAGAAGGGAACGTTTTATTTTTAAAAAATTATACCCCTGCCGCAGCACTGCCCACCCAGCTCTGGAATACCCCACCCCCAGAACGCCCAGGCCATGCCCCCACCGCGTCATGCCCCACCCAGCCCCATTGGCCCCACCACCATAGGAACCTGTTGTTAAAATTTTTGAATCCCACCACTGCACACAAACTCATATACTATACTGTGGCCTTAATGTAAATTGGCCTCTCACAGCTGCCATTTGCAAAGACAAAGCCTGGTGATGACGTATGAGTGGATGGAATATGTTGAATGTTGTTTGAACTCATATTCCCTGCTCTGAAAACAAAAACAAAAAAACCCTCAGAATCCAGGGAATGTGCATTCAAACTGTTTCTATCATCTTTTCGAACATAACTTGACTTCACAAATCACTTTGCACAAAAAAGATGCTCAGTTCATGCAAACATTTTGAGTCAGCATCAAATAAGTTTTTTTAAGTAATGATGGAATCAGTTTGAGATTGGGATTTTGTCATTAATTATTATATTTGGTATGTTTGCATAGGATCACTAAAGCTCACAGCCTCACACTGTAAGTTCTTCTCCCTTTACCCAAAGATAATACTGGCCATAAACAAAAGGTTGTTCCTACTGATTTATTCACATAGCTTTGAATTTATCAAAGCCTATGACTTCACAACATTTATATTTATATGGGGGAAAGGCATATTAGTTTCAGACTGCCATAGTACCTACATTAGCACTTTGTCTGGCTGTGACACTTCATACATTATCAAGGAAGACATACACAGCAGTGCCTGGTGTACAGGAGCCTTGGATAGACAGAAGGTCCTTGACAAGCTGAACCGGATAAAGCATGGATAAGATCCAATGATCTGCTTAGGATCCATTATTTGATGCTCAGTATAATTCAAAGGCGTGGAGTGATTGCTTATGTTGGTGGTGTACCATCAATCCTTTTTGCTATACTGAGGTTCATAAACAACAGCAACAAAATGGTATAGGAAATTCCTTAGGAATTGCACCAGTATTTACATCTAGTATAGTGCTAGCACCAAAAAGGACTTGAGTAGAGTAGGATGCAGAATGTGGAAGTGAGTTAGGATGTAAAACAATTAGAGTAACTCACATCTTTTGTTCACAATTTGATTAGTGAAATCCATTGATTTATGCTTGCTGGACAGAATTGGCACTTCAACAATACATACCAACTAGCATTGTCTGCAAAAGCAAGTGGACCTGGGGCTGCTGTTTGCAGTAGCAAAAGTGCAGTACCAATGCAAAGTTACATTGTGACCAAATTATGCTGTGAAAATTACGTTGTGATACAATGCAAAATTACAGGCTAGTAAGAGACTTCTCAAAACTTGCAAAGTATCTTGATGGTGGAAAGTGACCCTATAGGGTTTTCATGGCAAGAGTTGTTCAGAGGTATTTTACATTGCCAGCCTCTGCATAGCAATCCTGGACTCCCTTGCCTCTGCATGGCAACCCTGACCTCCCACTGAGCCAACCTTGCTTAGCTTGCAAGATCTGGTAAGATCAGGCTAACCTGGGTCATCTAGGTCAGGGTGAAAAAGTATTTCACTAACCTGCAATTTCTTGGAGGATTCTGGAATCCTGGTGTATATTATTTCTGAAAGTTGCTGTTGGAAGTCCTTCAAGTATATGTAAAGCGAGATCCTAACTGGATCATCTTGATATTGCCTGCCAAAGTTCATTAAGAGACTGTACCATAATGATCAGCTTTGAATCTCCATAGTAGCTGCTTGGTCATTGAAATTTGTAGTCTCTTTTGCACAACTAACCTTAATGATAAATATCCCTAGCAAAGGGTGCAGGAACAAGAATTTCCCCCTGCAATGGGCTTTTCGGGGGCTGTAGTGGTCTCTCCCCCTGCTCCCAGCATGACACTTGCCACCTACCTGGTCCTGGATTTGTGGCTGAAAGATGGAAGAGGTCAGAAAGGTGTGGTTTGGAGTAAGTGGGAAGGTGAGGATTGGGGGAGTGTGGAAAGAGGAGGCTGGGGGTGGGGAGGGTTGGAAGGTGTGGTTTGGGATTGGGCAAGATTGGAAGGTTTGGCTTGGGGTGAGGGGAGGGTTGGAAGTTGAGTATTGGGGTGGGAAAGGTAAGGCTTGGAGTGGTGGGAGGGTGGTAGGCTGGTGGCAGGCTCTTTCTCGCTGGCCTAGCTTGGTTTTTGGGGATGGTTGGAAGGCAGGCAGGCAAACAGGATAGCTGTTGGTGGGTCCATATAGATATATGGTTTTTACCTGGGATCTTGGACATTTGGATTACTAAACTGACCAACTTGTAGAAAGCATGGAATCATTTGCTGTTCATCCCGTTATTGTCCCTGTGCAGACAGATACAGTTGAAACAGCCCTACAGCTGTCACTGGGTAGAATGTATTGCCTGCTTTTGTGCCTGTGACGTCTATGGCATCTATTCAATAAATGTCTGCGGTATCTGATTGCAAGATTAGCTAGGTTCAGAAGCAGCCAGTGAGACATTAAGTAGTAACAGTGCAGTCTTCTGTTGAGTTTCTCCTGTCTAAACCCCTTGAAATCAATTGACTTAAACTGGAGTAACTCTTCTTAGGATTGCATTTTATGTCTCAGCTCAAAGTACTGATTTTACTTTTGCCACATATGCCCTTTTTTAAAATTAGAGGTGCTAGATAGGTGGTGGAGGAGGAGTGGCAGTGGCAAGGAAGTGTTATCATACAATAAACAGAGTAATCGTCCAAGTTTTCAAATTCACTCTGACACATCCAAACACCCCCCTGCTTGTAACCCTTAACAGGATGTGAGCCAATCATGTGAGAATGTGAGCATGCCTTCTTTCTTCCTGCAACATCATGCTTCATTTCTTATTTACAATCATAAATCTATCAGCCAGAAATTTAGCACAGATCGTAGGGTGAGACACTGACTTGGAAATCCTGTATTCAGGAGTGTTACCTTATTCATTTTAGTGGAAGTAGAATTTCTGATTGGGTGTAACTTTCAAATAGATCTGCTGTCACAGTTGAAATGGATGGTGTTGGTTCTGTGCATCATCATAAGTGGAGTTTTGTTCATAAGTGGAGTTCTGAGTCATAGCTGACAAAAAACACACTGTATTACTATTAACCGGAATGTAAATTCTGATCAGTGTGATGCTTCTGCAGGAAATGGTTACTGTGCTGCTTGGGAAACCAATTTTCAGTGTTTGTTTTAGCTTGTTCTATTTTAAAGTCCTATCCAGGTGTTCACATCTGATACAGTACATATTTATAAAGTGGAACAAGATAGTGTCTACTGGATGCATGAAGCTGAATATCTGTGACTCCCATGTGCCTAAAATGTGCATGTACGTGAGTTTGTAACTTTGCTTTCCTCCTTGTTTGTCATCATATTTACAAATCCTATGTATGTATTCATTGCAGACATTCAGACATATGTGCTCACATACAGGCCAGCAGATGGAAACCCATTCCTCTATAAGTGTGCACGAGAGTATGTGGGTTCTGAACAGTCTTAGTTAGCCTAGCTGAAGTGCCATCTTAGCTGCACAAGGCTACCAACTGTGGACAGACTTCGACAAGATGCCAGTGAGGCAAAAAAACCAACAACAACCCTTCATGGTGAGTATAATTTAAACTGTGCTGCAACTTCTCTGAGCCCTCTGGGGGTACAGCAGTCTATCAAGTCAAATAAACAAATAAACAAATAAACAAATAAACAAATAAACAAATAAACAAATAAACAACAACAACAACAATCTGTGCAAAAGGAGCTTCACGTGCTTCATATACTGGCACATATAGTGCAAGCATGCTCACAAAGCGCATGTTGCTACTGTTGTTTGGTTTGCAGCATTTAAGACATAGAGCATGTACACCAGCATCACCTTTGATTTAGGCCTGACATTTGGTCTACACAAGTGGCAAAATGAAGTAGCAGAATTCTGGGGTGGCAGTACTATTTCAGAGTATAGGTAGGAGGCTTCAATTTTAACGTTCTCCCTGTTATGACTCCCTTGCCATTTAAATGCTGTTAGTTTTGCACTGATAGGGAATTAGTAATGCTTAGGTACTTGGAAAATATAATCTCTTACCTGCAATCTGAAATTAAACGAACAGTCCATTCAGTTACTTCAGTGATCTGCCACTTCTCTTCACCTTAATCTGCTGCATGTAAATACTCAGCTTATGCCTGTGTTGGTGAGGAGTACAGGGGAGGAAGAGGTCTGAAATGAAACACTGAGTGTGGGTGGGCTCTTTGTGGGAACAAAGCAAAAAAAGGTATAGTAAAATCAAAACCTACCCCAAAAATGCGACCACTGCATATTTTTAAGGCACTGTTCAACTATTGACTACTCTGTGTGGCAAGCATAATTCATTATGGTGTTTTGTAGCTGTGGAATATCTCTGATGAAAAGCAGATACATGAAACGTGTTGGGGAATTGTGTGTGTTTACATTTGGAAGAGAAAGACCATTACACAAAGAACTGCCACCACAGCTCGTATTTCTTTTTGCTTGCTTTGTGGTTCCCAAGAAATCCATATAAAGCAGCTGCCCCTTTTTCATTCTGTTCCTTGAAAGCTAAACATGAGCCTTCTTTAAATAGCATCTTGTCAAAGAGATGCTTGGGCTTGAGATTTCTGCTTAGCAGAATGTGGTACTGGAAGAGACTTAATAAATAAAATCTTTCAGTAACAAATGAATTGAAGTTCTTTATATATTGGACAAAGCTCAGTGAATAATAGTGCTAACATTTTTTTAAAAAAAATATATGGGTACAAAAATAAAGATTGAACCAGAAATTCAATAAAGTCTATTCTGTACCAGTGTATAGGTATATATAATGCAGAACTTTACTGTTGTGGTTTGGCGCAGTTGATAAAATTAAAGAGTTGATGGAGCTGTGCAGTAGGAAAAATAAATGCACATACTGTATTAAACCTGAGAGTCTATGCCATTTGCATTCCCTAAAAGCATCTTAAAGCATTTTTAATCTGGTCAATTAAAAAAGAAAACCACCCCCCCCCCCCCCCGCCCCTTAAAATTTTAGACTTATTTATGAAAATGATAGAATGAAATGTTGTAGAACTGGTAATCTTAACTAATGTATGCCATGCATGAAAAATAAATAGAAGTTTTAAGCTTAACTCAAAGGTCAAAGAAGCAAGCAAATGTTGCTGTTAAATGGTATTAGGTTAGATCTTTTGAATGGCAAGTGTAAATTGCTTATGGAAATGGCCTTTTCTGTTCCTCCATCAGTCCCATGTGAAACACCTCCCCCCCCCCCTTGATATTGCTGGGTGGAGACACTCATGGAGATGCTCACATTTGATGGAAAGTGGCAATAGGGTGAAATTTTCCCTTTTTCAAGTAGAACCTTGAAACTAGAATAAAAATAGCGTTTTATTATAGCAAAGGTCTTATTGGCACCATCAACTTTACCACATTCCCTGGGGAATTTTAAGATTCCAGTCTTATGTTGATTGAAGGATTGGAGCACCTTCCTTATGAGGAGAGGCTGCAGCGTTTGGGACTCTTTAGTTTGGAGAGGAGACGTCTGAGGGGGGATATGATTGAAGTCTATAAAATTATGCATGGGGTAGAAAATGTTGACAGAGAGAAATTTTTCTCTCTTTCTCACAATACTAGAACCAGGGGGCATCCATTGAAAATGCTGGGGGGAAGAATTAGGACTAATAAAAGGAAACACTTCTTCACGCAACGTGTGATTGGTGTTTGGAATATGCTGCCACAGGAGGTGGTGATGGCCACTAACCTGGATAGCTTTAAAAAGGGCTTGGACAGATTTATGGAGGAGAAGTCAATCTATGGCTACCAATCTTGATCCTCTTTGATCTGAGATTGCAAATGCCTTAGCAGACCAGGTGCTCAGGAGCAGCAGCAGCAGCAGAAGGCCATTGCTTTCACATCCTGCACGTGAGCTCCCAAAGGCACCTGGTGGGCCACTGCGAGTAGCAGAATGCTGGACTAGATGGACTCTGGTCTGATCCAGCAGGCTAGTTCTTATGTTCTTATGTTCTATGTTCTGTTGAGGTTGCGGAAATGTGGACATTGAAGTTCCTTGAGGCGATCAACAAGATTGCCCCTTGTACAAGATTGCCTCAAGTTTGTCCCAGTCATGGTTTACCATGGAGATTGGGTGATCTGAAAACAGTTTAGAGATGCTAGAATGGGGCTGGTGAAGACATGCTGAATCTGAGCAATCATGCTATAGAACTCATTCTGAGACCTATGAAGTGGTAGTGATGGTGGCAAAGAAAGGTTACTTCTATATTGCTACAGCCTCAACTGGTTAATGTGCTAGCTGCAGATGTGCGTTCTCTTCCAGGCAATTTTGCCTCCCATTCTGCTGCTGTTTTCCCCTCTCTGCCCACTACCAGGGGCACCTAGATCCAGTCCTGACCTTTAATAGCTGCCTTTTGGGCGGGGGGATACCCAGTCCCTTGTAAAATATTTTGTTGGTATTTTTCAGGAGTTTTTTCCTGTTCGGCTTTAGTCAAATGCCAACCTGTACTACGTTCTTAACACTGATTATTAATTACATTTATCCTTCCTTTACAAAAATCCTGTGAGTTAGGCTGGGGGTGGGTGGGGGAGTGGTGACTTACACAAAACTATCCAGTGAAATGAATGGCTGAACCAGCAATCTAGACATTCTAATTTCAGTATATTAACACTCTGTCCAGTGTAGCATACTATTTCTCACTGATCTAGGTAGTCATTATAGTATTGTCTTCCGAGTGATGTCATTGATTGATATCATATAATAACATGAGCTCTGAGTCACAAAAGATGATGCTGGAATAAAACTAGTCTCTAAAATGCCACCAGATGCCTGTTCTATTTTGCTATTACAGACTAACATGACTACACATCTGAAATTATCATATTGATAATGTCCTACTTGTTTTTCCCCAATAGATAATATAAACATATCAGTTTGACTCTGATAGGCAATGGGTCTTCAAGGGAGATTCCAACCCTGTTAACCTTTAGTCGGATATTCTAGGGACTTAATGAAATTGTTTGTGTACATACAATTATAACACATGTGTTTTATCACTGAGGTGATGGGTTTTATACTGTTAAAATGCTAAATTAAAAATAGCAACTCTGTGATTTAAAAAGAAAAAGTCATAAAGGAGTGAGTCATGCACACAATATCGCCTTGTTCTTTTTTGCATATGAGTCCAGTTGCCAGATTCCCTGTTCAGACAGTAAATTACTTGATTGGTTCAAGGCTTTTATTGAAGACATGTCAGGAACATAGAAAGAGAATTCTGGCGAAAACTACGCCAAACTCTTGATAATATGAGTATAAGATCCCCACCCCCACATGAGAAGCAGACAGTTCACATTGCTCAGCCTGGAGCCTCTTCCCAGCCACAGAACTCCAAGGCCACAGCTAGAAGTGATAATACTGCATCTGCAAAAGCGAAAGCAATTCCTTCCCCCAACGGCAACATCATGACACCAGTCTATTCTCAAATCAATGCTAAGGATGAGAGAATTAATCAATACATTTATTTTAATCATTTATAATCCTACAGTGAGCCTCAGTTTACTCAGCACATATGCAAAATGTTGGCTGAACTAAATTTAAGGTTTATAAATATGGATTATAAATATGAGTGTACCCTCTTACATCAAGTATGCTTTTAGCAAATTAATACACCTAGAAGGAAAAAATGCTATGCCAAAATAGGTACCACTGATAATTCTTTCTTGATTGTCATTTTTAAGTGAAGCATTGTGTGGTTTTGTGGTGGTTCCCATAAAAACATTCTTACAAAACAGAGCAGTTTAAGTTTCGAAATGACAATATGTGTGAGGATTTTCCTCCCCAAGAGAAATTTTATGAAAATTCTTGTCAGGTTGCAGCCAGGAGTTGTAATGTCATTTCATTTGTGAGTCTGGAAAAGTACAGAAGCCAAGACATTAGAGGGCTAGGTAGACTCTGTGTGGATGTTTTGATTTAATACCCTTTGCCACTGGGGATTCCCGGAGCACCAAGGAATTGTGTCTTCAGCTTTAATGTGCAGTGAAGTGAATGTGGCATTAATCTTCATAGAAAGTTCAATTCTCTCCAGATCATTAGAAAGATAATGTAACCCACATTAATCTAAGGAATGAGCCAGGTAACATTATATTGCTTTATATAATACATAATCTTGATTAAAAGAAGCTTTAATATTTGGTGGCCTTGCAATTTGTCACAATCAGTTATTCAGAATGAAGTGTAACTATCTCAATATTGTCTTGATGTGTTCATATGATCTGTAAGCCTGATTTTCTTTTGCAGTTGATGGCTCAATTAATGAAAAAAAATCCATTAAAAATACCTCGTGAGCATCACCAAAGCCCTTCTTCATATTGCTTATTAAGAATATTTATATATATATAAAGAATATAATATATATAAAGAGAGTGAGCCTTCAGCAAATCTTTTTCTTCTCAGTGCTGAAGCAAGAAGCAAATTAATATTCAAAGTTCTGAGTGAACTAATTTGCAAAGTTCCATAATTTGCAAAATTCTAAAGATAAGCCTATGTTGCATGAAAGCATTGTGCCATTTAAGAAGACAGGAAATTTCTTTCAGTCTTCAGACTGTCAGTGCCTCCATGTTCTTCTTGGAAGACCAAAAGAACCAGGCTGTGTGGTTCTTTATTGACCTGTAGATCAGTTACACTGTAGATATATCAAGGCCATTCTCTTTATTGACCCCTTATGTTTCTTCCATGTTTACTGTAGCACAATGTAGAGGAGCCCAGATCAACTTGGTTCTGATTGTAGGCTGAAATTGGTTGGGAATTGAATACTTTCATGTAATACTTTTCAAGGGATATCACATTACACATCCAAGGGATATGGCTGGCTCAGAACCAACTCAAGGCAGATATAGACCATATTGAAAACACAGGCTCTAGATGAAATGTTCAGCAATTCACCATTGCTCAAAGCATAGCATTCATTCAATTTTTTCCAAACTCTACGCCAAATTACTTCAGTTATCTGATCTTCTCATCAGCATCTCCTTTGATTGTTTGGCTGAAGCTAAAATTAGTTTTTCAGATGTCCGTTTCTTCCTTCTGTACATTTGGAAACCTTGTGGACAAGGCATGCAGGGCTGGTTCACTTATGGAAGTCAACATTTGATGTGTGAATAAGAGCTCAGAGGTGGCAGTGATCACAGGAAGCAGGATATTCAACATTGCCTTCTCATATGAAAGTTGGTGCACACATGAATGTGAATCAACTGATTTCTTACCCGCTGTTGGCTCATCAGTTGACTCAAATGTATTCTAATGAAACTCAAATGCTTCCAGTGAAAAATAGTATTTTTAAGGTAATGTAATATAACATGATACTTTGGTGTTTGGTGGTAGAGCTGCAGTAGCTCATTCAGACATTCAAGTCATCACTTAAAAGTACCTTTATAAAGAAATGGCCATGGTTATGTTCCAGAGCTAGAGCTGCCAACCTCTAGGTGGCATTTGCAGATGACACAGAATTACAGTTGAACTCCAGACTTCAGAGATCAGTTTCCCTAGAAAAATGCTGCTTTGGAAAGTGGACTCCATGGCATTGTAACCTGTTGAGTTCTCTCCTTTCCCCAAATCTCACCCTTCCCAGGATTCACCCCAAATCTCCAGGCATTTCCTACCCTGGAGTTTACAATCAAAGCTCCAGCCCATACTTTCCCCCTCACCTCAGACAAGAGAGACGTCTCAGATGGCCCAATCCAGATGGTGGGGGAGGGGCACTGTACCACACTGCCTCCCAAGTGGTTTGGGCAGCAAGGAAAGGAGGGAAATGCAAAAAATCCTACTGCCACCCAAATAACTTCATTGCCTAAATGGGCTCAAGCCACAGTTTTGTGTGACGTAAGTCTGAGGCTGTGGAGGATGGCATTCCTGTTTTGAAAGCACAATGGAAGCTGACTAAAGTTGGCCCATGACCCACCCCTCTCTGCACTGGCATCCACTTGGACTCTGGTATAGCTCCCCACTGGTGCCCACTTCTAGGTTTGGCTTCCACAAAGCTGAGCAGAGCCTACATGTCAACATTTTTGCTCTCTCTGCCAGTGTAGTTGCCCTTTATGCCGGTGGAGGGGCAAATGCACAGGTGTGGGCCTCCACAACTCCCACCAGTTGTTCTCCCCCCCCCTCCACATCTAGATTGGGCCATTAGGCTTCAGTTCAAATAGACAGTGTTGTTGACTAGATGATAATTTGTTTTTTTTCTACAGGGTTGGGCCCTGAAATGGGTGGCCCAGGCTACTTGATCTCATCAGAGACTGGAAGTTAAGCAGGGTCAGCCCTGGTTAGTATTTGGATGGAAAGTCAACAAGGAAACCCAGGGTTGCTATACAAAAGGCAGATAGTGGCAAACCCCTCTGAACATCTCTTGACTTGAAAACACTATGGGGTTGCCATGTTAGCTGCAACTTGGTGAATAAGTCAACTGCAACCACCACCTGGGTTGGGGGAAATCACAGAGCCTGGAGTGCATCTTTGCCCAGGATTGTGGGGCAGAAACTGAGAATCTGCTCATATCTGCAAACTTCTCTTCTTTCTCCCACTTCTGCAGAGGTACTATTAAGCCATTTAATTCTTGCTTTGCACAACTCCTCCTCATGAGCAACAATTAAATTCTGTTTCTGGGACAGAGATTTAGGAACCCCGCATCCCAATAGCAGCTACTCAAGCACCTGCAAAGTGCTTTAGGGTACAATTAGATGTTATAGTAGATGGCTACCTATTCCTCCCAGCCCTCTGTACATCTCCCTGAGTAGTAGTAATGCATGGCAGGATGTTACTGTACTCATTATGTCTCTTAATTACAGTAGGTGGAAAATTGCTTAACATGATAGTGTATGTTGTGCATTTCATTTACTGCATGCTCAATGGGAAAAACAGGGTTGACAGCAGCCTTGTATCTCCCATGATGTCTATGTTTACCTTAACTACATCTCCTGTTTTATTGCATGGCTTCTGCTCTTCAGTTTACTTCAGCATATGTTATAAACCCATAGAAGAGGCACTTGTTCAGTGGTTTTTATAGAATGCATGACCATCTGCCTGCTGAAGCCCTCCGATACACATTTTAACTGCAAGGAAAAGATATAACCAGTCTAATACAGGTCTGTATATATAGCAGTATGAGGTGCAGGAATCCTGAGGTGACAAAATTAACAACCATTTCAGATGGCAGTTGAGGACAGCTACAGTATTAGCAGCTGGATCCCTCCTCCCATTAAAAGGCTTCATGGAGGCCAGGCATGTCCAAGGTTGATATTAGAGCAGGGCAATGCTCCCACAAAATCCCTCAGCACTTCTGGGATACATCTGATTTTCAAGTCTGGTCAGGAAGGAGTTGGCAGCTGATCTTTCCTAAGCCTAAAGTTGTGTCTGGCTTACCAATGGGACTAGCTAAATCTTGTTCTGTCACCCTAAGGCAGGGATAGGGAACCTGCGGCTCTCCAGATGTTCAGGAACTACAATTCCCATCAGCCCCTACCAGCATGGCCAATTGGCCATGCTGACAGAGGCTGATGGGAATTGTAGTTCCTGAACATCTGGAGAGCCGCAGGTTCCCTACCCCTGCCCTAAGGTGATATAAACAGTGCTCTGATCAAACCATTACCTACCATATCTGCACCCATCCTTCCAATCAATCAGTATTCAAGGAAATAGCTCAGGCATTCTCTTTAGACCCAACAACCCATCAAGGCTCTCTTACCCTTTTGCTAAAAGCCCTGAAAAGTAATTGATTGATTGCAGAGGCGTATGGGGGGGAAATGGCGCCCGGGGACAAAACCTCCGGGTGACCTCCATGCATTATGGAACCCTGCCCCTGCAGAGCCCTCCTGCCACAGAGCCCCTTCCTGCATCCCTGCTGCCAGCTCTTGTGCTCCGGCTCTCCTCAGGGTCTTTTCCTACCCCAACTCTACAGTGTCTTCTCTTAGGACCAATGTTCCAAGTTTGGATGCCTCTAGCGAGGTTCCCTGCACTGATGGACTGTCTGCTCATGCTTCAGTGGACTTCCCTTCCACAGCCATTTGTTGTGGTAGCCACCACTATAGCCACTGAATGGCAACCTGGAGTTCCTGGCTGATTGCAGAAGGTTACCCCATGTCCCCAGGCAGATACACCCCTGATTGTTTGGTCTCTGTCCTTCCTGCCAGAATACCTCATACCACCTCAGGACCTATTTTAGGATGTAAAAACTGGTCCTATGTCCGCATAATAGTTTGTGTGTATCTTGAATTCATGCACTCACCCCCCACTTGCATGTGAGTCCTCTCTACTTTTGGAAACCCTGGTAGTTTTTTTCTTCAGTGTCGCTTTCATGGGTGTCCCTTCAAGATTGGTAACTATCACCCTTCTCTAAACACTATCAACCTCCCTTTTCTCTAGCTAGCTTTTTGTGTTCATGTGTGTATGTTACTCACTGATAATTCATCTATTTTCCTTTATTTTATCCTTAGTAAAGCCTGTTTCAAGTATAATGACTGCCTGCTCATACAAGAGTTCTCACTTGGGACACTCCTGATACACACAGGTTTATCAATCCCAGTTACCTTTTCTCACTCTGTCTTCATCCAGTTCCCCCAACTTAAGTGGAGACTGCAGCTCAGAGTAACAACACTTACAATACTCTTTGATGTAAAAGCTTCCTGAGAATTAAAAACTAACGTGTGGGGGAGGGGGCAGGGAGAGGTTCTAGTCAAGCCCTTCTCATGATGTGATACTTTTCCATTTAGAGAGAATAATTGTGGGGTAACTGTGAACAAACTAATTCTCTCATGTTTTACAAAGCGGTAAAAGCTGTTCTATTAGCATTCTGTATTCTCATTAACGTCACATTCAAAGGTTGTCAACATCCAGTTGGGACCTGGCAATCCCCCAGAATTACAACTGATCTCCAGATAACAGTGATCAGTCTCTCTGAAGGAAATGGCTGCTTGGAAAGGTGGACTTTATGGAATTATACCCTGTTAAGGTCCCCCCTTCCTATTCAGGCTCCACCCCCTTCGGTAATGTGCAACCCTATCTCATTCTGCTCTTCCCAGACTAGGCCTGATTCCCCCCCCCCTTTATCTTTAACCATACTAGATGTATGAAAAGAACCAGAAAACTGGCACAGCAAACTTTAGTATGTGAAGTGCTCAAACAATAAAAGCAAAATGAAACACGCAGAAAAAGAGGATCCTTTTTTATAGGAAAGAGATTAAGCCACTGTAGCCTCGGGCGGTGGTAATTTATATGCAGGAGTTTATGAGTGCTTTACTGACTTCATTATTCAGAACGGAAAATCCATCCTTATTATTTCAGCTGCTTCGTTGACACATACTTTAGGTATTTTCAAAGCTCAGAGCATCAGTATAGTGAATTTATGTGCACTTTTTATGTGAATTACCAGAGAGACCTAATAGGGTTAAATCTCGTGTATATGCAAAATACATCTTCCCACAACTACTTCTTTAATGCTGTTTGGAAACACAAAGGCTCTAAACTAAATAGAAAAAGAAAGCCACATTGTATTAAAAAATATGAAACTCTTCCCCACAGCACTTGGGCTAAGCCTTCTTTCATTTGGCAATGCTATTTATTTATTCATTGCACTATTTATACCCCACCTTTCATCTTGGCTCAAGGTGGCTAAAATTGTTTCAATTTCTGCTGTCCTGGTGATAGCTACTGAATTCATTACATGTGTATTGCCAGGGTTGTTTTTTTCCGCTGCTGCTGCTGCCTTTGTGTAAATGAAGGAAACTCAGGCAAAATTACAATGGAATAATTACAGAAAGTGAACCAGCTGTGTGCCACACAATCTCCATTCTACTGGGGCTCCACAGATCTACATATTAGCTCATGAATAGGTTCTGTACCTCTGGTGACCATCTTTCTCATGTGTTCTGTGGAAGTGCAGATAATTCAGGAGGGAAATGAATGGATAGTCTTTATTTCTTCTGTCTGTGTGAAAGATAGACACAGCATGAAACTCAGACAGATTCTGCCAAAGCTCAGTCAAGGTGAAAAAAGATGCAGTCCCTCCCCAGTTTCTGTTGTACAGGCAGAAGTATGAGGAAAGTGGGATGGGCACTTTAATCTCTTTCTATCTTGAAGAAAAGAAAAAGCAGAAGGCTCGTTGCACTGCCCTCCTTCTGAAGCACATTCACAAGAACTGGGGAAGAGGGGCATGAGAACAAATGTATCTTCTGTTCTCTAAGTGTGGACACAGAAGAAAATGCTTTGCTGTCTCCGGAGTCTTTTGTGCAGGTCAGAGGACTTTGAAGGGTCTGGGTCTTGTTTCACTTTGTGTGGGCCCTTTGCATCAGGCAAATACATATAGTGAAGTCTCTCATGCAGCAAATGCCACACTTGCTTTGGAATATGAGGAGGAAAGAATTAGATGTGACTGTCCCAAATGTCTGGCTAGGAAGCTTGACCACTATGGATACACTCATGATTTTTTGTCACTTAATGACTTTGGTCCCTGAAAATTATCCTGGAAAAGTTAATACAGGTCCATTCCACACAGCACAAATTAGACGTCTGTGGGGCATCTTAAAAAGAGGCAACTGCTTCTTTTCCCCCTGCATACCCAAAAGGAGATGTTCAGGGTACGTCTTAAAAAGAGGTGGCTCCTAGTATGCTTTCCTGACAGCAAAGGTTGTAGAGATGAAAATATGCTGTTTCCCACCTGACCATTTTGCTGTCTGGTCAGTTTCACCCTCAGTGTGTGCCTGACATTTTGTGTGCAACTGAGGAGATTCTCCCTGTTGCCATTTGCTGAAGGTTGTCCCAGGATGTTTGCCCTGCAGGCTCTGATCCTGGGCACCTTTTCAGCCCCAAAAGTACATAGTTGTACTCAGCTCATCCTGTTGATTCCAGCAATATATAGTTTTTTTAAAAAAAAAATTCAATGAGCTGTCTCCATAGCTACTCAGACATGAATTCAAGAATCTTAGTGGCTTGGAAGACCCATCTATTTTCCATTGTGAAGCACTGGGTTGACCTGCCTTCTGCAGACTGACTTAGTTTTTCTGTGTAGTAATAAAAAAACGAATGGTGGACTCTAATCTGGAGAACTTGGTTTGGGTCCCCATTCCTCCAGATGAACAGTGGACACTAATCTGGTGAACCAGATTTGTTTCCTCACTCCTCACATGAAGCCTGTTGGGGGACCTTGGGCTAATAATAGTATACTCCAAACTCTCTCAGCCCACCAACCTCACACTGTGTCTGTTGACTTTTGAACCAGCTGAAAGGATTAACATTGGATAACTACACAACAAATGGTAACCCTGGTTCCAGTACATATTGAAAAATAATGAGATTACAGCTAAACCAGTAGAGTATTAAGACAAAATTAATTAATGATGTTTGTAACAGTAGATTCAAGCAAATTATGTTGTTTCTTATTCTTCTTTCCTTTTGTTTCCCTTTCTTTTTGCTTTCTTGGATAGGATGTGATTAATATACGGAAAGTAGTTGTAGGGTTTTACATTTTGATTCCTGAATAAATATGGTTTAGGTTAAGTAATAAGTGTTAACAAGTTGTTCTGCAGGGGAAGTCTAAGAGAGGGGTGGAGGGGAGGGGAATGAGAGAAGATTTCTTCTTTTTCTTTTTAACCATATAGTAATCTCCTATCTCCATGTTGTAGTTTTGTTGGTTAAATAGTATCGCTGGGTTTACAAAATAATTAAATAGTGGAAGATAACTATGTTTTTATGATATGAATCTGTACTGTTGACACCAATTGGATTGAGATAAGTGTATTGCTTCTTCATTGCATGTAAATTGTTTCTTTTTTACCTGTGTATATTACAGTATTATAATAAAGTTAAAAAAATGTTTAAATTAATAACGTGTCTGTTGTGGGTAGAGGAAAAGAAGGCATTTGTAAGCCTCTTTGCTTAGAAAAGCAAGGTATACATCCAAAGCTTTTCTTCATCAGACCCTGCAGCAGCTGTTGCTAGATGAGTTCCACAGCAATCGTCAGAAGAATAGCCCTGGCCTGACTAGGACTTTCAGCATCCATGTGGGGCTGGAGATCTCCCAAAATGATCTCTGGACTACAAGGATCAGTTGCCCTGGAAAAAATGACTATTTTGGAGGGTCCCTTTCCCCCCTTAACTCTGCTTTTTCCAAACTTCAAACCTAAACCTCCATGAATTTTCCAACCTGGAGTTGGCAACCCAAAACCTAGAGACCCTGTAAGTGATCCAGGCAATTATTTTAAATTGGATCAATACAAAATGAATCATGGTCTGAAGTCTGAAAAGCAAGACTCCCACTAACTCCTTCAAAAGGGGACCAGAGTTGGTATATAGGAAGCATATGGTGACACATTGTGTCCTCAGAAGGGAAGGGCAAATTGCAAGGCTGATTAGGCAACATGCTGCCTTCACCTACATCTCCACTATAGTTCTCAAGTGGCAGTTTGAATCCATGCATGTGTTTCAAAATATAAGCCTGTTTGGAACTTATAACAAGAAGTAATGATCCCCCTCCCCTGCCAGCATTTTTTAGTTGCTGCTTGTAATTGGCAACTCAATTATGATTTGAGCCATGGGGAATTCTCCAATCAATAGTTTGAAGGGATCCTACACCATGGGGAATGCACAGGTCTCTGAAAAATGGCAGATTGATCTTTGACTCCATGCTGAATGAACAGGAACTCAGTACAAAAACAACTCCACTAAACCTATGATTTATGATGAGAATCTATCCTTTGTGTCTCTGACCTACTCTCCTTTTAAGATTTTAATGTTTGTGTCATTTGGTTCTTACATAATTCTTTTTCATTGCCAACCCAGTATTTTCCTCATCCCAGCCATATCTTCTGCTAAGGAGCTCATGGTACCACACAGGAGGATTATCCTATTTTGGCCTATTTGTTCAAGCTTATTTGCTTAACATGATAGCTTGATAATACCCTCCTGCAGCTCTAACAGAGTTTTTGTTCCAAATTAATTTTCATTTCATTCTCATTGTGTTTTGATTTTGTACATGTATGATTGATTATGCAAAGACAAGTTACCTTGGGACTCGTCTGTGTGCAATGGGCTTGCAGAGGGCTCTCCTCACGTTTCTCTGTTTACTCATGAGGAGACAGCCCAGCACCTGCCCCACAGCTAGCTGAAGTCTCAACTAGTCTTTCCTTTTGCTGCTTCTCTTAACACCACCCATCAGCAGCCTTAGAGGCACAGATCTTGTGATATTCTCTTCCCCTACATGCTCCTGCTCTCTCTCTGCTGCTGTTGCAGCGAGAGAGAAGCTTGTTTTTAAAATATAAGCTTGTCTGAAAGAACATTTTAAAAATGCCCTCCCAATCATCAAGGAGGGCAGAAGCAGAGAGGGGGAGGTGGGATGCAGCCAGAAAGAGACTCTGCTTGTCCTATTCCTTTGTAAAAGCCAACTCTGTTATTACTATATAGATATATCAATGCAAACATTTAGAGAAGGAGTCGGCAACAGGGAGGAAGGAAAGGAAGAAGCATTGAAAGCAGTGTGAGGGAATGTGTGTGTGTGTGTGTGGGGGGGTGAGACTAGGCAGGCTGGCTGTGGGCAGAGGGAAGAGGTCTGAAGCAAACTGTACCCACTGGCAAAATCTGCCTGTTCTGGCTGCGAAGCAGATTAAAAATTGTGCTAGAAGTGGTGTCGCTTGCCATGGGGAAAATAGAAAGTGAAAGCAGGGGTTGAGGAAATATGTCTGTATAAGAAATCATGTGGCAACGCACATTTGCCCCCATCGCACAGCAGATGCCTTGTGGATAACCAGCCTGTGTGTATGTGTGTTGTTTGTGAGATCTCTGTGGTATTTCTGGTTTTTAAAGCTTTTTGCCTTTTACCTTAGAGGTCAGGAATTGAAAAAATGGAAATTAAATTGACACAATTGAAACAATAGAATTGAAACAATGGATCAACAAAAAATTGAAACGTTTGGAGGAGGTCAGTGGAGACAAACATTGTAGTAAAAGGAAGGATCAAAAACATTCTGGAGACGTTCTAAATTAATTATGTGGAAAAGGCCATTGTCCCATAGTCCCTAATGAATTTCACCCAACATTGAAATGATATGATAGAACAAGAACAGGTAGAGCAAAGAATGGAATAGCATTCCTTTGAGAAAAGGCTAATGCTAGGGATTCATATGGGGCAGGTTCACTTTAGTCAACCAGCTTTCTTTTTTAAAAAGAAAATGAGTCTCTAACTTTTTGCCTTCTCCTTATGACTTGGCTGTTACTTTTTTTGTTTTAAATGAATATTGTGACTTCAGAGATCATGGTGACAGAGCATTAGACTGTTTGTTCACAATAGCACAAATAGCAATTACCAATGAGGGGGAAAACCCCTCACCACCCCTTCTGTGGTGAAGAGGGCAAATGGTGGCAAAGGCTGCATGATAAGCCCATTCCACTGCACTGTTAGAAAGGAACACAGTGAAATAATCTGCCAACCAGCCTTGAGTGGTTGATGAGGAATCAAACAGTTAACCAAAAATAGGCTCCCTGTTTGCCTTTGACAGACAGGATGTGAGCCAAAATGGCCAGTGCATGGAGAGAAGCACATCTTACCATGACATGCCTCTGAATATAGGAACAAAAGAGAACCTACTGCAGCAAAACAAAGGCCAAAATACAAGAATGCAGAATATACTGCAATTAATGTGAAATAAGCGTCTGAGAATAACCAAGGATTTCTCATCAACCATAGCTGACTGGGAAAGGGCAGCACGAGAACTTGCCGCTCCCTCCCTGATTGCGCCAGCAGCGTGTGATATTGGGACAGAATTCTTGTCCTGACGTCAAAAGGGGGGCGGGCCATTCCGTGACTATATAAGGCCAGGCTGAGCAGGCTGGAGCCATTCTTGTTGATGGAGCTGGGTGCACTCCCACCTTCCTCTTCCTTGGGTCAAAGCTGTTGTTGTTGCATGCTTATTTGTCATAGCCATTTGGCGGGTTTTGCATGGGGGACTGATCTCTCAATGTGGTGAGCAGGTGAACTTACCCACTTTTGTGGAACCTCCCTAAGAGGGTTGGGGTGGAGCAAGCCACTGGGCAGAGTGCCCAGACGTGGGCTTCTAAGGCTTGCGCCTCTAGCAACAAAGGGAACCTTCAGGCAGTGGCCCTCCGCCCATCTGGAATCTCCCATCGCTGCTCCATTGTGGGTTTTTCCTCTGCAGGTGGGCTTGAAGAAAACGGATCTTGGGGGACAGCACTTGGGCGGTCCAGCACTGTGAACAGACCCCCATGCTGTTATCTTGAACCAATAAATATTATGGCTATGGCCGATAGGTTTTCCCCACACAAAACTGTACTGTCTTTTGTCACATTTATCTTGGGGCAAGGCGATGGGTGCTGATCTTTACATCAGGTAGCAAACACAAAACACAAATGTTATACCACCACCACCACCTCCCCTCCCCCCCCAAAAAAGTGCATAGACAAGTGCATTAGTCTCTAAAACATCAAAGTTCCATAACAGAATCACTGGTAAGCCAACTGATCTTAAAGTCCAAAAGATTCTATATGGTAATGAAGTAGTGTCCCATAGAACAGGGTCCTCTTGTAATTGCTGGCAGATTAAAAGATTAGGTAAATCACATGTGAACAATAAAGATGGGAAAAAAGAGACCTGATTTGCCCTCAGTGTCAAGGGCTTGATTACTTCCAATACCTTAGTAGCATGTCCAGCCTTGGGAATCAATATGAGGCATCTAATAATATAAATACATAAATAACTGATAGCTTAAAAGCATAAATGTCATAAATTTAGTATCATGTAAAATATGATAATGCTAAGTTATAAGAAGCAGTAAGAAAATGCTCCGTAAATTATCAAATATTATTAAGTAAATATTGCATAACAATAATTTAATATATTATAATAAATACATTAAAATGTCATATAAATATTAAGATCCATAGCTTGATAATTACTGATAATAAATAAGACCTCTAAAAATGAATTACACAATAATAATGAAAGCCTTATGTTTCCATTCATGTAGGACTATACACCCACAAGTAAAATAGTAATATAGTAATAGGATACTAACATATGCTGGAAGCTGAGATATATCACAAGACAATAGATTAGGTGCAGCTGTAAGCAATCAGCACCAGAAAAAGGTTTCAAAAGACTAAAAGTTTCAAAAAAACCCTTAAAGACTATCTTTTTATTCCAGATATATATAATGTGCTTGTGTTTATATATAATCTGTTTGATCTTATTGATATAAAGGGTGTAATCTGTCCCTATTCTATGGGACATTACTTCATTACCACATAGAATCTTTTAAACTTAAGACCAGTTGACTTACCCGTGATTCTGTTATGGAACTTTGATGTGTTAGACTAATGCACTTGTTTATGCACTTTTTTTGGGGGGGGAGGGGAGTAGAATCCTCCATAGAGTTGGAAAAGACCCCAAGGGCCATGAAGTCCAACTGTAAGGTTGTGTTTTAAGTTCAGTCAAGCAGCTCGACCTTGGGAGGATTCCTCTGGCTGGGCTGTATGCCCAGGACTGCTGTTATCGTTAACATTGCTTCTGTCTGTGTGAAATCTTGCTTTCTGTCACTGTGAGAACCAGCGTTTTGTTCTGGGATTGTTTACCTTATGCTTTGGGCGGGAGAAGTAGCTCTTAAAAGCAGCTACACATCTGGGGGAAGGTCAGAATCTGCATTTCCTGTATTGTGCATCATGGAAGTTTAAGAATTAAAAAACTGTTAAAGTTACTTTAAGTCTGGTCCTTGCTGATTCCTTACACCAATCCCCTGCGATGCAGGAACACACAAGATATACACATTTGTGTTTTGTGTTTCACATTAAATGCAACATATTCTGCATTCTTGTATTTTTGCCTTTGCCTTGGTGTAGTGGGTTCTCTTTTGTTCCTTTTTGTAGCTCCACCACACCTTTTCATTTGTTATCATATGCCTCTGAAGATGCCAGCCATAGGCCCTTTTCCCACTTACCTTAAGCCCCGTGCTACTCTCCACAAGTAGCGCGGGGCCCCACTGCACTCCCCACGTCAGGGGCAGCAACAGCGCAGCAGCCCCGACGCTGCCACTCTTGCGCCCACTCAGCGCGCGGCATCCCTGGCGCTGGCGAAAACAGCGCCTTTGGATGACCCCGCACAGAGCGCGGGGTTGTGGGGACGCCCAGGGATGCCGCGTGCTCAGAGCAGCGCGCAGCGACGGCAGCAGCAGGAGAAGTGGGGAAAGACCCATAGATGCAGGTGGAACTTTAGCAGCAAGAACTACCAGACCCTGACCGCACCGCTCAGAATACCCACAATACCCTGTCTGAGAATCCCTGATCGTATACTAGTTTTTTTAATTTCTTCTCTCATAATATGGAACTTTTGAATTCTATGCACTGTCAACCCTAAATGACTTCCAGAACTTAAATCTAAAGTTTACCAATGCCATTTGTGTGAGAACAGAGTAAACAAATAATCTATTTCTTAGAAAAAGAAAAACCAAGGAGATGCCATTTGTTGAAGAACAACTTCACTCAGTAAAAGTGTATGAAATGAGATCATGTGCAGTATTAAAAAGAAAGTAATGTACATTAAATTATTAAAACCCAGTACCAATTATATTTTCAGACTTAATGTGAAGCACAGAAGCATTTGCTAGCCTTCAAGTACCTTGATTTCTTTCAATCAGGTTTTAGATGTAGCTGTAGCTGGAAAACAGGATTAAAGTCTGTAATACATTTCCTCAAGGCATTGGACAGAGATCAGACACCAATAGCACCACTATTAAAATCAATGGGCTTGAACAACATTGATTACAAGGAGGTGCTGACTCATCTGTGGTCCTTGATGGTGATAAATAGACTTCCTTTGAACTAACCCATTCTCTTCTGAGGAGTCAGCTCCAAAGAACATCTATTTGTCAGTTCCCTAGAATTACTAAGATATAAACACCCCATGTGATCAACTGTTAGTTTTGTCTTTGATTACACTTTTATAAAAAGAAAGGTAAAAGACTATCCATTTCATAGACATGGGAGATGCAGTCCCTTTCTCATTATATGGGCTCAGTCTATTCATTTCAGTAACTATTTTCATTCCTACTCCCCATGTATTACAGGTTCCAGTGACTGTTTTAGCTGTTTATAGCTCAGACAGGGAAGGAGACCAGTGTTCTGCCATGTCTCACACTGGCCTGGCCAGCCATGAACATCCTTCCTCTTATCTGTAATCAACTGAAGTGCAGGCTAATCACATTGCATTAGCTTATTTGCACTCTACCTGGCCATGTATGAGAAGAACTGTTCTAAATGACAATCACAATGGCTTCAGTTTGCAGGATGGGTTGATGGTAGGGGAGTACCTTCTGGTTTCCCATACTGAAAACCAACTGTTTTTATCATTTCAGTAATGAAACTGACAGACAAGGCAGTTATGACTTTGGAAAACTGACCTTCCTCCATTTGAACTGAGAGTTGTCTGGCCTTCTGCTATGTCCATTAGCAACCTGCTGATCATCTCATTCCAATATCAACAGTGGCGTATCTCCCTAGGGACAAGAGGTACCCCTTGTCCCCAGACACCACTCTTCTGGTCACGTGGGGGGTGCAAAATTGGCCCCCACGTGACCAGGAAGTCTTGCTGTCTCGTCGTTGTCACGTGCCTAGACCCCGTCCGAGGCACACAAAAATGATGAGACAGCAGGACTTCCTGCTGCCTCCAAGTGCCCTCAACCCTGCCCTGGACTCCCGCCTCCCATCCTTCTTCCCTGACGGCTGGGCTCCCAGCCAGAAGCCTGCAGTTTCTTCTGACCTCCCCTTCGGGCAGGCCAGAAGAGACTGCAGTCCCAGCCTCAGAGACCTTCTTTTATAAGCACTTGAAGCCGGGGGGTGGGGCTTAGGGAGCAGGAAGTCCCACCCCTTCCTGCTCCCCAAGCCCCACCCACCTGGCTTAGTGCTTATCAAAGTAGGTGTCTGAGGCCGGTACTGCAGTCTCTTCTGGCCTGCCCAAAATTGAAAAATCCTCAGATGATGCAAAATGCAGATTGTGCAAAGAAGGTGATGAAACTGTAGATCATGTCCCCAGCTGCTGCAAAAAGATTGCCCAGACTGAGTACAAACAGAGACACAACTCAGTGGCCAAGATGAACTAGTGGGAACATTGTCCAGAGAAAGTAATGGAAAATGAGAAGGTCAAGATCCTGTGGGACTTTCGAATCTAAATGGACAAAGTGTTGAAACACAATACACTAGACATTACCGTGATCGAGGACAAGAAAGTGACTGACATCGACATAGCAGTCCCCGGTGACAGCAGGGTCATTGAAAAAGAACATGAGAAGGTCACTAGATACCATGATTTGAAAATCGAGCTTCAGCGTCTATGGCACAAACCAGCTGAGATTGTCCTAGTGGTAATCGGCATGATGGGTGCCATCCCAAAAGCACTAGGGCAGCACTTGAAACATCTTCGAATTGACAAAATTGACATCTGTCAAATTCAGAAGGCAGCCCTGGAATCCGCACGAATACTACGCCAATACATTACAATTTCCTAGGCCTTTGGGTGAGGCTCGAATTGTAATGAAGGTCAACAACCAGCTAAAGATCTGGTAGCTGTGAAATCTACAATAATAATAATAAATTGGCAACATCACACAAACTCTGTGTCCTTACCCACCCACCCTATTTCAGATGCATCATCTCTTGTTCATGTTGAGCGTCAAGACACTGTGGATGTTTGTATACAGTGATCCATGATTAATGCAGAGACTATCAGTCCATATAAGGCTGTTGAACGGCAGTATGTAGCAGACAAGCTGAGTGGAAATTGATTCTGTTCACAATGGGAAGTGGCATTATCTGTGCCAAAAACATAGACTTTGTAACTCTCCTACTTGACAGTGCTTAAAATAGAAGGCCTAATAAAAAGAGGGTTTTTAATGGTTTGTTAATTGTAATGATTTTGTAATATTTTTAATTATTTTATCATGTTTTACTTTTACAGATACCTTCACCTGGTCTCTGGAGAGGCAACATATAAATTTTCTAAATAGAGATTTAAATAAAAGCGCACAGTGACGGTTTTTAATGTACAAAATAATGTCCTCAAGGAACGTAATGGTATAAACTGAAAGCAGAGCCTACAGAGGCCCGAGATACAGTGAGAATCCATTCCTATGCCTTCTGGAGGAAAATGGTCTTAGGGTGCTCAGCAAGTTCAGTCCTAGTGCTGAAGATGTACCCTCTGAAATCCCCAAGAAAGTTAGAAAGGTGACAGAAAGTTAATCTTTACTATGCTGACTTAGTTTAAAAAATAGTGGAGGTGAAGCTACTTGCATTGTATCATTTTCTTTCTAGTAACTATCAAAACCACCTTCCATTTTCTGTGATTTTTGTTAACCTTTGTGCACTATTTCATAGCTGTTCTGAAAGTCATTCTCCTTGTTTGCTTGTTCTCATTTGTTCTTCATTCTCATTTGTCAATTAAGGTTGCCTAAAGGCTTGCAGAAATACTCCATATCCCTTTAATGGAGGCTTATTCAGTGGTGGGATTCTAAACATTCACTAACTGGTTGCCCCCCTCTCCCACAATGCCCCCCCACCATGGCCCCCTTGCTGCCCCCACACCCCACTTACCGTAGCTAGCGAGGAGGGTGGCAGCACTCTCGGGCAGCCTGGTGAGGCTGAACTGTGGGCTGGCCCTTGAACCAGAGCAGCCTGGTGGGGCCGGGCCAAGGGGCGGCCAGGGAACCTGCCACAAGCTGCCCCTTGGCCCAAAGTGCTAAAAGCCCCATTGCTCCCTCTCCCAGGGGAGGGGGAGGGAGGGGGCTTTTAACAACTGGTTTGTCTGAACCAGGCCAAACCGGCTGAATCCCACCACTGGGCTTAGTGTCTGGGAATAGGCAGCTGGAACTCTTCATGGCTTGGTGGAAAGTAGCGCCATTGGGTAACTAACATCTATTAAGCCGCTATTAATGGGACAGGAGTCTTTTTCAGCAGGCAGCTGGTAACCTTAGTTCAAACTACCACCTAATTTTGTCAACTATATGGCACCAGAAATGCTCACAGACAAAACCACATGTCACCACAATCTAGAAAATTAGTTAGCAACTGAGGCATAAGACTTACAAGGTAAATGATATCAAGAAGATGCAACATCCCAGGGAACAGAAATGTGAATATTCAACATAGAGTGCCCACTTCCAGTACCCTGGCTCTATTGCATATTCTCCTTTTGAAGCAAATTTTGCAATTAAAGAATGTTTGCTGCAGTCCTAACAACAATGGAAGGCAATATAGTGGATGGGCTTCAGAACTGCAACCATTAAGTGGCAAATGTTCTTGTGTGAACCACTCCAAGCTTTCCTTATTTGGTCCGTTCATTTCAATAGGCAATGCTAGCACACTATGAAAGTTGCATAATGAGTGTTTGCTGTTGTAAGCTAAAAGCACCCCAAGTCCCAGTCATCACCAAAGCCATTTTCCATGTCACAGGCAATTCAAAGCTTTACAAAATACAATATAATATGTAGACAAATGGATATTTTTATAAACAGCCGGGTTTTCAGACAAAGTGCTCACAGGCAGGAAAATGATACTTGATCTTTCTCTGTCTCTTCCCTGTTCTTTCTTCCTCTTTCCCCTGTCAGTTTCAATTACACTCAGTAGGTAGAAAAATCTGGAAAATGTGGGAAGAGTATGCAATTTTAGGAATCAGTAGTCACAATAAATTTACATCAATGGCTTTGAGGCTAAAATAAGTTTGTTTACATGCTGTACTGCAAACACAAAGGAGACCCGGGCAATTCAACATATATATAGAATGGAGAATGGAGGATCGTCAAAGATAGCTCTGATGTGTGTGAAATGTAAATATGATCTAATCAAACCTATATGAAGGAAACAAATCTCCCTTGAGAAGAACTGAACAAGCATAACAGTATCTTGAACTAGATGTTATTTCAACCAAAATTGAGTTGATTGACACCGAAGGTTGAGCTGATTTACAGAAAAACAAAGAATGCAAGGACAAGATCTGACTCAATCAACCATTCAGCAATAAAACAAAAAAAGGCTAAATGCTAAGAGAGCAAAATCAGCAATTCCAATGAAATTTAAAACTATGGATGCACACATCTGTAAACTTTTTTTTTGAGGATCTCTGCTTCATTCCTTCCTGAAAATAATTTCTTATATTAGTATATTATTGTTTTATGTTTGGCTTTTAATGTTTTTCCTGTGTGGTTGAAGAAATTTATATATTTTAAAAAATCAATTAAAATGAAGTCCTGTGCCTGAAATATGTTCCTTCAGCAGTTCATACCAAATATGCTTTTGCACAGTATTCTTACGAATATTGGCAGACTAGGACTTTGTTAGGTTAATGACTCAGAATGGTTGGCTGAATGGATTGCAATTGTTTAGAGGCAGCTGTGTCTGTAAAAAAAGAACAAAAGCTTTAACTGCAAAAAAGTGAAAAAGTGGTGTCAAAAAAGAAATGAGTTGATTTTTTAAGGAAATGTTTTAAACCATATCAAGACATTATTCAAGTATCAACTTGTAAACCTAATTTAGAAACAGCTGACATTTTGAGAAGCCTGTCCCACATATTAATTTAATTTTTAAATAACACTTTTTTCCCTGGAGCAACTGTTTTAAGAAATTAATAATAATAACTCTGAAGTTCTTAGGTCCCTCACTGAAGTTCTTAGGTCCCTCACTCCCCTTGCAAGAAACAACATTCTAATCAACATTCATACAAAATTGGAACAACATTCGTACAAAGAAAGTCTTCTACACACGTGTCTTCTTTGCTTTCAGAGTATACTCCTGTTGGGTTTTCTTTTTCTTTATGCACATTTTTCTCTCCTCAGCACGAATCCCACTTTCAGTTCTCTTATTCCAGGAACAAAGCACACAAAATATATGCTATATTCAATCTTATATTTCATGATTTGTTAAAACATTTCCAGTTATACCCTGTTTTCCCCAAAATAAGACTTACCCTGAAAATAAGCCCTAGCAAGATTTTTCAGGATTTTTGGAGGATACTTGAAATATAAGCCCTACTCCAAAAATAAGCCCTAGTTACAGATTCTCCAGTGCAGCTGATCTGGTCACGTGGGAGGTGCAAAATCATGGAAAAAAATAAGACATCCCCTGAAAATAAGCCCTACCGCATCATTTGGAGCAAAAATTAATATAAGACCCTGTCTTATTTTCAGGGAAACATGGTAGTAACAATATTGGTTATATTAATTAGGTTCTTTCTTTTTTTATTCCCCTTTTTTAGGCTGTCCTATTTTCAGATAAAAATGTCAATAATTATCTTTGATTCATTATTAATTATTAATTCTTTAATAATCTTGTATTGTACAGATGATCACTGAGGAAGGCCTCATAGGCCAAGGTTTTCTATGTTTCTACATTGGTTGTTTATAATGATTGTATCATCAACTGTGTCTGAGACCTTTGTAACAGTTCATACTGATTTTTTTAAAATGTGTAGCCTGTATTCCAGTGCCTGTGTTTTAAATAAACTTTTTAGTGTACACTACTTTTTAGCTCAACCTTTGGGTCTCCTTGTACTTTTCTGGTTGAGCTCTTTTTCCCCCCTCTTTGGCGTTTAGCTCTTTAGTGGTTACAACAACTCTCTCATGCCTGTGCTGGTAGCCTGAACAATCCATGTGGTTCAAACACCATTGATAGCAAGAATGCACAAAGCAGCACAATCTTCAAAAACAAATTTGGAAACTTCAGCACAGAATGAAACTAAGCAGTCAGAAAATCCATACTGTTCAAATATGAAGACCTTTCTTATGAGATGAAAGGGGGGGGGATGTGCTGTACTAACACCTCTGAGTAAAATTTACATAAGAATTACCTTACTTCTCAATTAGAAATATCCATTCTGATCTCTGTTCGCTTTGATCTTTTTAGCATTTGAATAAACTTTTTCATATTAATTAAACCAAGAGGTTACTGAGTTTTTTTCCTGCAGTCTACACATCCTTAGTAACCTTTGAGACAAAGCAAAGGTTAAGTTTTCCCCAATGGACTATTCTTTTAGAGAGCTCTTTAACCTTTCTCTCCCTCTCTCTTCCACCCCCCCCCCCCCCAACCCAAGGACAGGATACTGGAATAGATTGTTTCCATGTTTAACCTCCATATTTAGTGGATGGTGGCAGTGAGCCAAGATGATTAATTCCATTCTTTCATTTTCGAGAGACTTCTGGAATTCTCTTTCTTTATTTCCTGAAACTACAGGGTTGGGTGAGACAATCACCACAGAAGTCATGAACTGGTTTGCAGGTACTCTAAGGCTCATTCCACACATGCAGAATAATGCACTTTCAAACTGCTTTCAGTGTGAAGCTGTGCGGAATAGCAAAATCCACTTGCAAACAGTTGTGAAAGCGGTTTGAAAATGCATTATTTTGCGTGTGTGGAAGGGGCCTAACTTACAGTATCACTTTGCTTCATCTTTTTGTAGATATGTTGCTGAGTATTATAAGCACACTCTTTTGGTTCAAAAATTCCAGTTTCTGACACAGGTTTTTCTCATTTGGGACAGAGCTGTAGCGATCTTTTCACCTGTCATGGCAACAGAATATGATAATACCACTGCTATTAAAATTGGTGCCTCTTTCTGTATTAGAAAGAAAAAAATAATACTACCCACAATGCAAATGGATGGAACAAAGATGTCACACAAAAACAAAGATAAATGAAAGGTGGCATATTCACTCTTGCTTTTGACTCTTGTCAATACTACTACTTTCTCACTGCTTCACATTACACAGTAGTACTTTTGGTGACCATTTTTCTAATAGGAGTTAGGAGTTAACACTTGTTTAGGATCTTGTTATAATAACTAGGGTTGAGCAATACTGAAAATATTTGGTAAAATTTGGATTTGGCTTTATTGAGTGTAAAATTACCTGTATACCCATATAAGCTGAATTTCATATTTGGCATATTCTGCATATTCAAATAATTTGGGTCTGTCTAATTTTTCTTTGTATTTCTGGGTGTTTTTTCGGGTTTTGGTCTGTAGGGATGCATTCTTAAAGCTAACAGCGCCAAACTTTTAGGGTATCTTCCAGAGACTCTCCTGATGATACCAGGCAGGTTTAGTGAAGTTTCCTTCAGGGGGTCCAATTTTATGAACCCCCACAGTGGGGTGCCCCATCCCCCATTGTTTCCAATGGGAGATAACAGGAGATGAAATTGGATTCCTTGAACCAAACATACCAGATGTGGATGGTATCATCAAGAGAGTCTCCTGAAGATACCCTGCCTTTTTGGTACTGCTAGCTTTAAAGGTGTGCCACTGACAGGCACCCCAAGGTAAGTATTGGGGAGGGGATTGTCTGGGGGGTGAATTCTTTAGTTTCCCCCCTTTCTTTCTTTAAAATTCTGGGAAGGTGTGGACTCTTCATTTTGTTATTTTCTGCCATTAGGCATTGTTTCAAGGGATTTCACTCCCTCGAAACAATGCTTAAAAACAGAAAACAACAAACTGAAGAGTCCACCCCCCTCCCCTAGGCAAGGGCTGCAAGTGGGGATCCTTTACAGGAACTCCTAAATGCAGCTGCTTGCCAGGGGAAAGGGGGGCTCTTCGGTCTTTTATTTTCTGTCTTTAAGCACTGTTCAAGGGATTTCACTTTTTAAAAACAATGCTTACAAACAGAAAACAACAACCTGAAGAATCCACCCCCCCTTCCCCCGGCAAGCGGCTTCATGCAGGGTTTGTTTAAGAGATCCTTGAATGTTGCTGAATCCCGAATATCCATACAGGGCAATTCGAATAGCTTGCATTTAGATCAACTCATATTCAGGCACAATGTATTCAGGCCGAATATGCCTGAATAGGCTGTGATTCGGACATTTTTGGTCACCAAGCCTAATAATAACCACACTATTTAGTCTGTCTCTGAGTCATATAGAAACTATTATAGGTTAGCTGTTGCAGAGTTGAAAGCAAATAAAAGAGGATTGCATTTGTGAGGGGTTTTTTTTAACAAAGATTATTCAATTTCCTGAAAGAAATGGGTATTGTACTGATGGATGCTAATCCATTATAAAGCCAAATCATTTTGTATGTTCATTTAAGTGAGTTTATTCTTGTAGCTTTTCCTGTGGATATTCATGGCCATGTAGGAAGATTACTTCACAGAACATCTGTCTCCTCTTAACTGAGTCTGCTTAAAAGAACCTCTTTTTTCCCTAGAGATTAAGTTTCTCATGATGATCATGAGCCTGAATCTTTGCAGGCCTATGATCTGTTTTTAGGATGGAAAGGAATACTTTTCAAAACAGATCTTTTTGCACAATGTAACCGTACCCTTCATACCCTACCTTATGGAAATATGGATTTAATATAATTTTTCATACAATATGTTCTGGCAAATGCCAGCAGCCATGTGTGTGTAGCAGAATGTCCAGATATTAACAGCAGGCCAAGTGTAAAAAGGCCTGCTAGCAAAATTAAATCACGGATTGAGTTATTCCAGATAACTAAGGCTGGAAGTCTCATGGACTGTATCTTGAATACCATACCCTGCCAAGGTTGCTGTATTACAAAGGACCTAGGATATACCTCATCACAAGGCTTTGCATTTCCTCTGCCTTTAGAAACCATCTCCTTAACAATCGATCCTTCCCTCAGCCAAATTTAAATAACATATCTGGGCAGAGACTCCCAAGAAGTAACTCTGCATAAGCCAATCAAGGCTCTCCTGATACAATCAAGAAACAATTGGCTCCAATACCCCAGTACTTAGAAAAACAATAGATGAACTACTGATCAGCTCAAACCAACAATCCCAGCATGGAAACCCAGAAAATCCAGGAATAGAAACTTACTTGGTCCCGCCTCAAACTATGCTGGCTCTACTCTAGCACCATCTGGCTAGCTAGCCAGCTCCAAGTGAACTCGCTGGCTCGTTCCAGCTCATTTTACTGGCCTGAACCTCTCTTGGTCAAGTTGGTTGTGAGACACGATATTGTCCTTCACTTGGATTTCCATGCTGGCATAGGAATTTTTGCCTTCTTCCAGAACTTCCAGTATAGGTAACTTAGGTAACGTATAGTCCCCGTTGCTTCCCTTCCCAATCTATCATCCAAACCTATTTTTCCTCCCTGCTTATATCACTTAGGAACTGTGTGTATGCTTCTTTATGCCTCACTGTATGAATGTCTGCACCAAAAACTAATAAAAACATTTAAATTCATTTTGGTTTCTTTGTGTTCTCTGTTTCAAAGGCCAGTTCTGATATAGCTGTCTAAAAGATCCCACCCAGCCTGCCTCTCGTACTGCCAAGTCGAGTTATTCCCCATTGCTACTTTTAAAATATTCTAACTGTTAAGCTAGGTAAAAGTAAGTGATAGTAAGATCCAGAAAAAGCCTGTCTGATTCAGAATTCTTTTTCAAAGTGTGGCCAGACAGATGCCTCTGAAGTTCAAAACCAGAACCACTATGTGTAACAGTTACTAATGAATAATTTTTATTTAGATATTTGAAGCCCACTTTTCTCCTCAGTGGTGTTCCAAAGCAGCTTAGGTTAGGTTAGTCTGAGAATATGTGATCAGACCAAGATCACCAGCAAGGTTCTATGGCAGATGGGGCTGGAGTACCACCCTGGGTTTCCCAGATCCTACTACAGTACCCTAGCCACTGTACTGCACTGGTGCTCATCACATCCATTCCATTGAGCATGTATAAAATTCCATTGTAACTGTGGTAGATGGTAATTGTTAGGTAGCAGCAGTTAAAACACAAGCACTAGGTCGAGTTGGTGCAGATGCTTGCCCAAATGATCCCTGTTTGGTGGGAAAAGAAAATATCTATCACATAGATAAGGTAATAAGTGACCAAAGTGATATAGGTGTCGAAGTTGTACAATCTCCCCGACCTGTACTAGTAGGCAAGAATTTTTCCTGTAACTATGTATGGCAATGACTGCCATATAAATGACCTGCCATATAGGGGCCCCTAACATCTTTGGGACCCACTGTGCTTTCTGGGCGGGTTGTATGTGGGTTTTTGTGGGATACTGTTTTTAGAATATGCTTATTTTAATTCAACTGTATGTTTTATATATGGTATTATATTGTTCACCGCCCTGAGCCCTTCAGGGATAGGGCAGTATAATAAATTAAATTAATAATAATAATAATAATAATAATAATAATAATAATAATAATAATAATAATAATAATAATAGTAATGATGATGATGATGATGATGATGATGATGATGATGATGATGATGATGATGATGATGATGATGAGGGCCAGTTCAAGGTATTTTGTCCTGATCATTCCTGATGCTTTCACTTGTGTTACAGGCAGGCAGTAGAAAGCCAAGAAGGCCAGGTGTTCATGGTCCAGGTCTGAGTGGTAATGCCGAGCATAGCCTACACCTTTCACCCCCTTCTGTCAGCCAGGAGAAAGCAGAGCTCCAGTTGGGCTGATAGTGCTGCAAGAACTTGTCTTGGACTTGGCAGTGGGCACAGTCTAATTTGGTTTCTTCCCATGTTATCACTAGCTAGGAGCAAGTAGAGTCATTCCATTGCATTGACACCCTCCAAGCAACTACTTGGGTAGCTTGAGATGCCCTCGTGGTGATACATGCAACACTTCCATGTTATACATTATCTAATGTGTAGGCATTCTCAAGCATCTGCTAACTCACATCCTGCTGTCCAGTTGCAAGCAGAGTTCTGATCATTTGGCCTTTTATTTGGTCATGTCCAATCATATTTGAATATGTCCATTTTGTATGAATATGCTGCTTTCCCATTTAATTACAATACATTTTTTTTGCAGCTGCTCTCCTTCCCTCCAGCCACTTGTCTTCTATCACCTTCAATTTTGGAAGGCACATAGTTAAACAATTTCTTTTTAATTAAGACTTAAAATTCAGGTGTGTCTGTGTCACTTCAGTATCTGTGCATTATGATCATGACTCCTTGGTTATAGCCATGGGATAAATTTTGCCTCTGTTTCTGTGGTCCTCTTGTCAGACTCTGAAAGGAGATTTAACATATAATAATCCACAGAGTAGGCTAGAAAAGCATCTAGTTATATTAGCTCCTTGCTCAGTTGCTGGACTACCCTTAGACAGAGCACTGAAGCCAATGTAGCTTTCCTCCGGGCTGTTTTGGTGAGTAGATTCTGGGGAGTACCCTCCTCAAATAGATCATGTAGAGGTGGGTCTGGTGCAATAGAAACATTATCCCATTTTTTTCTTTGATAGTGTGTTGCCTGCCTCTTTGAGAGACCTATGAATATAGCCAGTGTTACAGATCTGTGGATACAGTCCGTCTCCAGGGTTTAATTTGTTCCCATGTCTCTCCTGCTTGCTGGTATCACTTTGGCTATGGCTAAATTTCTGACCACCATGGTTTTTAAGTAAGGATGGAGCTAGAGGGTGAGATTCAGAAAGATTGGTTCTCTCCAAGACCACTGACCAGTGGATTGTTAAATAGAGAACATCTTACAGGAAAACTGAAAATATATAATAGATTCAACAACCTGAGCTCCACAGAAAATAGCTTTTGCCTACATGGGATTCCCTTCAATCTAGCAGTTAGCTCTGCTAAAGGGAACACATTGAAATGACCTAAGGAGAACAACTCAATATGTCGCAACTGTGAAACAGGATATATATTTATTGTAAGCAAAGAGAAATGAAGGTTCAAACACATATAGCCTTCTATGTTAGAAAAGCAATTAGTAAAGGATCAGACAACAGCTAGCTCTTGCGTAATTAAACTTGCAGCCATATAATCAATGGTAACTCCCAGTTTGATCAACGGGGCAATTGCATGTACCTTTCAACCAGAAGATGACACCTTGTTGATTATAAGTTAGCATCACTGTCTATTATAAGGAACATTTCTGCCTTATTCAATACATTTTCTTCCTGTTTTTTTTCCATAGCAACTAAGGGCAGCATGTATTGTTCCCCATCTCCTCCATTTTGTCCCCACAGCAAAAGTATGAAGTAGGTTAGGCTCCCAGATCTTAGATTGACACTCTAATCCCTACACAACACTAGCAATAGTTCTTTTCACATGGACAGAAGTTGGGTTTAGAGAAGGAATTGTATCCACTGTCTTTCACCATGTCATTTTCTGTCGACCTCCTGTAATAATCAGACTCTTGTGTGCAGAAATCAGTTCATTAAACAGGATCAGGAACATACAGCACCCAGCAGTTCATTGCTGGAACTAGTGTTCAAAGCAGCAATTCAGAATTAATAACTCATTCCCCAGCCCCCTCCCTTGGTATTCCAGTGGCGTGAAATATCTAGCAAAGGTTTGAGCAAAGCAAAGTCTTCAAGGTCATCCCATAGTTTAGACAGATGTTGGCCAACGAGCAGGTGAGAAAGTAGGAAGGAGAAAGGAAAACAAGATAAGGTTTCCCATGCCACATTCTCCCGGCCCAGCCAAGAGATCCATGGCAAGGACAAAGTGAAAAGCTGACATTACAATAGGTTTTCACCAGTTTTTGACAACCCATAACTTCCATGTGTTCTTCAGTGTCAAGTGCAGAGAATGAAATTACAGGGCGAGCAGACATAATCCCAGACTCCTTCCATGTATTTGTTGTACATTGTTCCCACCAAGCAGACTACATGAGCAAAAAACAAATAGTAAAACCACAGTTTCTAGTATGCTAGAGGCTTGTTAAGATCACAGAGGATTTCTAATTAATCATTTTCATTGCTGTTTTCAGTGAACAAAGTGATTTACAAGGCTTCATTTACCCTCACAACTTTTTTTGATGTAATGTTATTGGCCTTTCCCCATGAGCCCTGTACCTAGCCATTTTATCTAATCTATACTTGACAGAGGGTTCAGCTGAATACAACAGCCAACCATTTCTCCCTAAAGCAGCACAAAACTAAATGTCATTCAGATAAATATTTGCAGAAAGCGATAATTCATATATTCAGTGAAAGGTCTCTTGACCTCCTTCCTCCCAGTAGCCATTACTCTGAATAAATACTCCCCTTTGTGAAAATAGACACTCCGACTTTGCAGCGGCTTTTGTTAGTGATAATCCACTCGATGATTTGGAGGTGATTTTGAAAGACACAGTCTATTCTGAAAACTGACAGGCTCAGTTTGTGATGTTTCCAACTCTAATCTACTCTGGAAAAGCCTGGAATTGTCTTGTAACTCATGTCATCTTTGTGGTCTTCAAACAAAAACAGTTGTAATAGCAAACCTGAAAATAGCCATAACTGTTTGTGGAGCTTCAATTATTTCTAATTGCATGCAGACTGGAGAGTTGTGGGATATTAACTTGATGCCAGTTTACAGAGTCCCAGTGAATGGTCACTAGACCCCCCACCCCACCCTGGTGCATTTTACAACGTTCCCATCAATTAATTGCAGTGTGTTCCTATTTGTTACTTCATGGACTTTAGATACTAAAAATCAAAATGCTTTAGAAAATGATTCCTGGGTAGCAACAAGACTTCCTTCCTTACTGCCAAAGCAAGTGTCAAGTCTATTTATTTTCATCCGTGTTCATCTTCAGCTATTTCTTTTTAGCACAACAACCGCATAATGGCATGCTTCACTGCAATTTCAACAGTTCCTTTGTGGCACTTTTGCAGCACTTGCAATATCGCAAGTCACCAGGCACATTTCAGTTCCCACTAGTTTACTACAATGATCTGAATAGAACTAGGTCCCTAATCAAGTCGGACATTAGGTGTTTGCTTTCTTTGCACATTCTTGTCACTTTTGTATTGTATTCAGTGTATGCACAGAAGTATTGATCTGTGCTTGTTCATGCCAAGCAATGTACTGATACATTTTTTTAAAAAGAGACAAAAACAGGGGATTGTGTTCACAGGAAAGGGGAGAAAGAAATATATACACTCACACACAAAGAAAAAGAAAGGAGAGTCTCAGTGACTGAGAAGCTATATCAGTTGCCAAAAGTTTAGTGAAAACATTCTAAACAGGTACTCTACCTCCCACCCCACATATTCTTTCCAAATAAAACTTCTTGTCTTTGTCAAGCAGTTGGCTCCTTAAAATCCAAAATTACTTATTCCGCTGTCCAGGTTTGGATTTCTAGGGGTTACTTAGCTTTCTGAATTAGTCATACCAGACATTTGGCAACAAGTGTGACACACTGGAACCAAACTTACTGAGATCCAGTCAGTGCTCACACTTTTGAAATATAGCCAGTTGTTCAGCTTGTCTGTTCCAAGAAACAAGAAGAGTTCATGGTATAAAGCTGGAGTGTTGTTGAACTTAATAGGAATTGACTTCATGGAGGGCCAGATGGAAAGGTGTACTGTGAGAGCCATGTACACAACAACAGTAACTATGCTACTGTATTTCTGTTAAATGTGAAATGTGCAGATTATATGAATCGTTCATGTTCCTTTTAGCCTCAACTTGATGATGTGGGTAAATGAACAACAGTGCAAATGCACACTAGTTGTTGAACAATATTATATAGTTTCAGGTCTGCTAGAAATGAAAATGAGCTCAGAGAAATAAACAATTTCTCCCCTTTGTAGGAATGGGGTGTGGGTTTCTCCTGAACCAAAGTAGAGCTATTCTTACAGACTTCCCCAAATGCATTGGGGAGATGTATTTCACCTAAGAATTCCAGGACATAGCCTAGCATCCCTGGAGCAATCGGGGTGGGGTTGAGACAAAAACACTTGCAACATCACTGCCATCAAAATTCTAGAATTCACCAAATCTCCATGGTGAAATCAGACATTTAGCAAAAATTAGAGTGATGCCTCCAGTGCAGTGGTGAATCAACAGAAAATGGAGCTCAGGGCAAGAATTGAGTTTTCCACGCCCCCCCCCCCCCGAACTGAGTTTTCTGCCCTGCCTCCCAGAGCTGCTTCCATTGCTGGACTTGGGAATGGGGGGCAGGAGCTTGTGGGACCCACCTTCCTGAACCAGTTCTAGTGGCCTTTGGGGTGGGGCAGCCGAGTCAGGCCAGGCCTGGCCAGAGGAGGGGAGGGGAAGCCAGCTGCAGGCACGTGGAAGCCTTCTCCACTGAAACTGGAAAGGTGACAGCAGACTGGGAGAGCCCGGAGGGGGCTGCTATAGCTGGCAGCAGAGTGGGGAGGGCCAGGGGGTGCCTCTCTGCCAGAGGGGGGATGATTTTCCACCCACCATGTGATTAAATGGACACTGCCCAGAGACATTTGCCCCTGCTCCAATGTCATGATGTCACTTCCACTTTTCCTGGAAAACTAATCCCCCTTTGCTGGCTTTTGGGGCACCAATGGACAATGAACAGGATTGCTGGAAGCTCCACTGCTGCAGCAGGAGATGTGCCATCTCTAATCCCATTCCAAATTATGTGCACACAAGTGTTGGAAATTTGGTTAAATATGGCTTAGTCTAGCCCTATGTGTGAGTGCAGTAAATGAGCTCTTCCAAACAAATATTTGCAAAAAGGAAAACTTACATTTATTTCAAGTAACTTCAGTTTATTATTCCAGTTGAAAAGTAGATAGACAGAAACCATAGTCTAAAGAGATAACTTTCGCTATCACAAATGGGCATTCTAAGCCACCATATGTGCAAGTGTGATATGCTTCTGTGGGAAAGCCCCAGCAGGAGCAGGTAGCTATTACATGTGCTTGGTGCAAAGGAGAAGAAGAAATAAAATGGCTGCAGGGTGAAGAAGGAGGAGTTGGTGGGTGGAGCCTTAGACATGGAAGGCAAACAATAGAACAGCTTAGAGATACACACCACCCTCCATTGTCCAGGCATGCAGAAGTCGCTTATTCCAACAAATAGGAATGGGAATTGTTTAGCCCAAATTATAGATCCTTAATCACACAACTGCTTTGCTTGATAGCAAGATAAGAGCAAGGGAGAGAAAGACAAGAGTAGTACAGCCCCCATTTTGAAAACCTGATGGAAATAATGACTGTTTAGGGTTACCAATCTCCCAGTGAGGCTTAGAGTTCTCCCAGAGTTACAACTGATCGCCAGACTACAGAGATCTGTTCCCCTAGAGAAATGCCCAGATTCTATGGAATTACACATCTGCAAAGCTCTCTCCTCACACCAAACTCTGCCTTCTCCAGCATCACCCTCAAATCTCCAGGAATTTCCCAAGCCAGAATTGACAGCCCTAAAGAGGAGCATCCCTGGCTGATGGAATGGGCAGGATAATTGCCTGTGACCTTTTCTATTCAGTTGGAGATAAACCTGCAGAAATCTAATTCCAAGTGTGTATAGACTGTTGTTGGATTTGCTTTGCTATAAATCAGAACTACTTTTAAAGAGCCAAACCTGTCAATCATTTAAATTTCTCTCCCTATATGAGGCCATAAGATTGGCACTGCATATTCATGAACTTATGCATATTATTTTAAAGATATGCAACCTTGCAAATTTCTTAGGGAGTATTTTTCCTTATTTGGGAAATCATTTTCATAAGGAACAGATTGCTGATGATTATTTACAGTTCATTCATCACACAGAGAAAGCTGAATATATGGCCCAGTAGGAATAATTGATTTAGTTTCTCATCCTGATGCAGAACTTGGTTCCCAAGGGGCAAAAATATTTGAATAGCATTAGAGCATACAATGAAAAAGAGATGTACTCATTTCAGACCCAAAATGAAGGTAGAATGACTACACCGAATGTCATGAATCAAACTGGCAACCATAAATGCCACATAATATAGGAGTTTAATCCAAGCAAGTTTCAATTTGGAAACTAGTTTTTAAATGCATAGGAAAAAAATCTGTGTGAAATTTTCTAGTATGTGATCCAATGCAGGCAAAAACCATGCATGTTTTTTTTAAGAGTGCTGCTGAAAACAACACAAAAGAGAGGTGTTTTTTCCCCAAACTACTAAAAATGAAAACAAAACCAGTTGGCTGGTTTCAACTCAGTCTTCCATTACTAGGACCCTGTAATATTATAAAACCAGGTATTTCTGGCAGCTGGAGACTTTGTAAATATTATGGAATTTGAAGTTGTGAAGAGTTCAAGTAGTTGGGAAGTCGAATTCTGGGATGTAATTGTAACATCTTGCCTCTAGAATAATATGTGTATTGAGTAGAATTTGGCGGTTGAGTGCTTTGCTTTGTAGTCTTTGGATATCACCTATTATTATCTCACTATATTAAGCTCCACTTCCTATATTTGTTTAGATTCAGCTCTTTCCCATGCAAAAAATAATTGCACAAGGAAACTTTCGAATTTTTCCTTTCCTAGAAGACAACTGAGAATTGCTTGGGTGGAAGAGAGAGAGAGACTTAGGCTTTAGCATTGCCAGAATGGGGTGGGGGCAGATGGTTCAGTGTTTATTTCATCATGAGGGGATGATACTTTGCAGCTGTCGAAAGCCATTGTCTTGATTCAAGGTGCTGATCTAGAATTGAACATAATTTTTTCTTAAGGCTGTATGCCTGTCCTGAAACCACTCTCAGGTCCCTCTAGCTTCTTTTCCCTTGTTGCATCAGTGTACAAGTGCAGTGATCCAACCAGAATCTTGCTGGGTGCCTTGGTCAGGGAGAGCCACATGAAGGCTCTATCCCAAGTCAGAAGTTACAACGAATGAGCAAACAATCCATGTATAGTGCTGACTAGAGATGGGCAGATATGTTGGCTCCCTTTTTTCTCCTTTTGGTTTTGGCACCATATTCAAACTTTTATTTATTAAATTTTATATTGTTGTATGCATATCTTTATGCTTCTGTTGAATAATTTTAATGTTACATTCCACAGATGTATAGCTCAATGTGTGGTTAAAATGACATATTTATCTAGATACTTGTTCCCAGTTTCATTTCCAATACATTTCCGATCACCAGTTTCATTTCCAATACATTCCAATATATTACAGTTTCATGGCCAATATACAGTGGCTCCTTGGTACAAAACATAGTATCATGTCTATGTAAGAGATATGTGTGTGTGCTTGCTTTGGCAGCATATATACTAAAATATGTGTGCATTTACTGTAACATGTGAACGTGGTTTCCTATGCTCTGCCTAAGGGTCTTCAGTACCCTCCAGTGAAGCTGGAGCAGATGTTTCCCACATTTGTCCACTGCTTTAAAAGGAAGTACCCAAAAGCCCTATGAGGCACCACTGTTGGGTCTGTCTGCTCATTCAGAATATTATAATTGTGTTTTTTCTGTGAGATGTTTAAGGTAAGAGGCAGATTTTCAAAAGAATAGTAAGCCCTGTTAGTTTCTGTGCTCTGTCCCTCTTGAATTTGGGAAGTTCACATGGAGTACACCTTATCTATTGAGCTATGACAAGTTATCAAGCTATCATGAAAAAGAATAAGATCACACCAAGCTTCATCCATCAAATTAGGAGTACATGGGCAAGTTTTTGCTTGACTGATATGCATGTTCATGGTTGTTTAGAGAGCCAGCATGGTGGTTAAGGTGTAAGATTAAGTTTCCAGGTCCAAATCCCCACTTACAGGAGGTTTACTTTGGGGCATTGGAGCCTAGTCAGATCACATCTGCCTGCTAGGTAATTATCATCTAGGATGGGAGGCCTCAAAGGAGAATACAAGAGGAACAAACTAGTGGCAGGCAATGGCAAACTACCCCTGTCTCTGTCCCTGTATGTCTCTTGCCTTGAAAACCCTAAGAGGTCACCATCAAAAAGATCATTACACTTTACATTGAAGTTCAGCTTGATCTGATTTTTAAGAGAGAGTGAGAGGATAGATGCCAAGTACCCTGTAATGTAACGTATTTCTTGAAGCCAAATATTATTTAAAAGGTTGGCATGCCTGGATCGTTGCTCAACTGTATCTGTATTCAAGAAAAGAATTCTGAAGGACCACTTGAGCACCACACTTTATTATTTTACTATCAGTGAGCATTCAACTTCATTAATAACATTTGTGTCCATACCCTGTGAAAAACAATGACTGTTGCTAAAAATATCCTTGGATTCAATTTGAACATTTAGAAATAAAATGGATTATGGCCATTCCAGAACTGAACTGTTTCAGAATACAAAGGGATGGGGGGCGGGGGTTGCATGTTCAAATGGTCCTCCCATATTTTGCCTTAAGGTAGTCTAGAACCTTTCTCTCTGGCATTTGCTTAGGACTTACATTCACAAAAGCAAGCTTCACTAGGTCAGGAACATCTACAAACATTCAGGAGAGCTGATGCTCATGCATCCTTAGCATCATTCAATTAAAAGGATCATTAAAACAGCAAGTGTTGACCCCAATCAGGACTTTCTGTTTCAGAGTGACTTCATATCTGCATACACTGGAAAAAGATAGACTAATGATCTGGCTTGGGGTAGGCCAGCTTCCCATTTATGGTCTCACATGCACTTACATCAAAACTCTTTCAGTGTATTGTTTTAACAAAATACATGTGCATTTCTGTGATGATAAAATTTTTACCAGTGTGGAGTAGTGTACAACACAACTATCACTCTGTGCACAACTATCACTCTGTGCTGGCATGAAGGTGCAGTTTGGTGCTATAGTGCCCTCCAGAGTTCCTCCTTCTTCAGGCCATGGCCAATAATAGCCTCAGTTTTAAGGTGAGGGGGTCCCTTTCACACTTCTACTGAGTGATTGTTCCTTAGTATCTTGGGAATACTTTAGGTGCTTCTCTCAACACCAACCTAGCCTAATGAGATTTCCCTGGAGATGAGTGATGACCATTTCAGCTCCTCAGGTGCCCTCTCTTCGAGAGTCAGACCCGTGGCCTCAGCAGAAATGCCTTGCCTTTTCCTGCCCCACCCTCCTGCACAGGCCTAAGGTGGCTTCAGCTTCCTCGTGATCCCAGTTTGGCCACAGTTTCCACATGCCCAGGGTGTAGTTACCTGTAATTAAAGAGAGGCTGAAACCTGCATTTGCTAATTAGCACATGGTGACACTTCCAGGGCTGTAAAGGTGAACCATCAGCTCACATTGGGTGGGGATGCAGGATGCTCTAGAATCAAAACCTCTATGATATATTTTTATGGTAGAGTTTTTGTCCAAACTATAGAGAGCAACTCTTTGCAAGTGATATTTCTTCTTGCCTAGGCCTCAATTTGCTGCTTATAAATACCCCATCAGCCAACTGATTGGCACTGGGGGAAGAATTCCTGGAGTATGGGATCTCGACCCTGGCGGGACCTGGAAATTCTACTGGGACTGCTGTCTGTGGATCCACACATAAAATGAATCTTGATACAATCGTATGCATCATCACATCAAGATTGCTTGGGGTCTTTCTTTTATCAATGTACACATGTGTGTTGGTAATTTACATAACAAGGGAATATGCAGATGGACTAAAGGAATGCCCTTTCCTCTGAAGAATGCCTAACCTTACATGGCATTCTTTTAAGTGCCATTCCAAAACATTTCTGTTCACCAAGGCTTTTAAAGGGGTTAGCTTTTTAACGCTGTTTTAATATGGAAATTTATTTCAAGCTGCCAGTGGTCTGTGTTTATGATCTATGTTTGTATGCTGGGCTGGGTTTTTAATTAATATCTTTTATGGTTTTGTTTTTATTTGGTAAGCCACCATGGGAAGGTTTCTAGAGAAGCCACATAATTTTTTTCTAGGTAGATAAATAAGGGATCAGAGTTGTGTGTGTGGCAAACTGGGTATGATTTGTGTCTAGAATTATTTTTAGAAATGCTCCAAGTTACGCCAGAATTCAAGCAGAATTCAGAGCAGAGTGACCCCATGATCTTTGATCCTCTTTGATCTGAGATTGCAAATGCCTTAGCATACCAGGTGCTCAGGAGCAGCAGCAGCAGAAGGCCATTGCTTTCACATCCTGCATGTGAGCTCCCAAAGGCACCTGGTGGGCCACTGCGAGTAGCAGAGTAAGAACATAAGAACATAAGAACAAGCCAGCTGGATCAGACCAAAGTCCATCTAGTCCAGCTCTCTGCTACTCGCAGTGGCCCACCAGGTGCCTTTGGGAGCTCACATTGTTTAGTGCATGTGGAACACAATGGCCTTCATGCGGCTGTTGTCTCCCGATCACCTGGTCTGTTAAGGCATTTGCAATCTCAGATCAAAGAGGATCAAGATTGGTGCAGCCATATAACCCACTTCTCCTCCATAAATCTGTCCAAGCCCCTTTAAAGCTATCCAGGTTAGTGGCCATCACCACCTCCTGTGGCAGCATATTCCAAACACCAAAATCCCACGTTGCGTAAGAATGAAGTGTTTCCTTTTATTAGTCCCTAATTCTTCCCCAGCATTTTTCATAATGAATGCCCCTGGTTCTAGTATTGTGAGAAAGAGAGAAAAATGTCTCTCTCTGTCAACATTTTCTACCCCATGCATAATTTTATAGACTTTAATCATATATCCCCTTAGCCTCCTCTCCAAACTAAGAGAGTCCCAAACGCTGCAATAGCCTCTCCTCATAGGGAAGGTGCTCCAGTCCCTCAATCATCCTTGTTGCCCTTCTCTGCACTTTTTCTATCTCCTCAATATCCTTTTTTGAGATGCGTGACCAGAACTGGACACCAATTGTACTCCAAAGTGCGTCGTCGCATCTACTGCTTTATATAAGGGCATGACAATCTTTGCAGTTTTATTATCAATTCCTTCTCCCTTTAAATGATCCCTGGCATAGAGTTTTGCTCTTTTCTTCACAGGCTGCCATGCATTGAGTTGACATTCACATGGAACTATCAACTAAGACGCCCAAATCCCTTTCCTCGCCTGTGACTGATAGCACTGACCCCTGTAGCGTGTATGTGAAGTTTGGATTTTTTTGCCCCTGTGTGCATCTTCACTTTACATTTTGCTACAGCATTGAACTGTAGACATTTGCTTCTGAGCCCACTCACCTAATTTATCAAGGTCCGCTTGGAGCTCGCTTCAAGCCAGAATCCTTTGGTGGTTCTCACCACTCTACCATAATTTGGTATCATCTGCAAACTTGGCTGCACTACGCTACCCACCCTAACTTCCAGGTCCATTTATGAATAGGTTTAAAAGAGCACTGGTCCCAAAACGGATCCTTGGGGACACCCACTCCCGACATCTCTCCATTGTGAGAGAACTTCCCATTTACACCCACTCTTTGTTTCCTGTTTCTCAACCAGTTTTTAATCCATAGGAGGACTTCCCCTCTTATTCCTTCATTGCTGAGTTTTTCTTAACAGTCTCTGGTGAGGAACTTTGTCAAAAAGCCTTTTTGGAAATCCAAGTAGACAATGTCCACGGTTCACCCCTGTCCACATGCCTGTTTACACCCTCAAAGAACTCTAGTAAGTTTTGTAAGACAGGATTTGCCTCCTGCAAAAGCCATGCTGACTCTTTCTTCAGCAGGTCTTGCTTTTCTACATGTTTAATAATTTTATCTTTAATGATAGATTCTACTTAATTTACTTCAGGAACAGGATGTGTTCAAACCTGACTGGCCTGTAATTTCGGGTCCCTCCTAGATCCTTTCTTAAAGATTGGTGTGACATTGGCCATCTTCCAGTCTTCAGGGATGGAGCCTGATTCCAGGGATAAGTTGCATATTAAAGTGAGAAGATCAGCAATTTCATGCTTGAGCTCTTTTAAGAACTCTTGGGTGAAATTCTAAATCTGGGCCAGGGATTCTGGTAACATTTAGTTTATCAATGGCTGCCAAGAACTTTCCTTCCTTGTCTACCACTCATCTCTCGCTTAGTTCCCTCCTGATTCGCCTCCTAAGAAGCTTGGTTCAGGTGCAGGAATGTTCCTCACCTCCTCTTGGGTGAAGACAGATGCAAAGAATTCATTCAGCTTCTCTGCAATCTCCCTGCCATCTTTTAGCACACCCTTTGTTCCTTTGTCATCTAACGGGCCTACCGCTTCCCTTGCTGGCTTCCTGCTTTTGATGTACTTGAAGAACTAAGAGTGCTGGACTAGATGGACTCTGGTCTGATCCAGCAGGCTCTTTCTTATGTTCTTAATGACCAAGGATGGAGCAAATTCAGTCATCCATTTGTGGCCAAGCATTATGCATGCTAGCCCCATTTTGAAAAATTACACTCCAAGAAGACAGTACATGTGTGTTGTATTCTGAACATTTTTTCCCTTTGTTTTCCTGGAAAAGGTGACAATCAGTATTTCAGTGTCATGAGTGAACAGATTCTGGTTTGCAGGTCCATGCAAACCAGGTAATAGGCCCGTGTCAACAGGACCACCTCCCCCAGCCCCCTGTTCTTTCCTGCTGGTTTGTGCAGAAAACATAAATCTGCCCATGCATAAGAGAAAGAGGGAAAGAGAGTACAACCATAGCAACAAGGCAGGTGTGTACTGTTCATGAAAACAAAGCTCTATTTGAACCTAACATCTGAATGCACTATGGAAAAAAATCATTACATTCCAGAGGCTCAGTTCAAGTCTACAAAGAAAGTCACATAACCATATTTTATGGATACAATCAATGCCCCTATATATATATTTTAAGAATGCATTACTGTTGTGACAAATAGAAAGGTTTTACAGAATGTGGGCTAAAGATCGATTGGAAGCTCTAAATAAGTTCTTCTATATAAAATGGACCGCAAAATTTTAGAGAAGGTGGTGATATGCATGAAGGGATTGGCTTCCTAACCGAAACAGAAGTGCTGTAATTATTTTACTCTACATTACTTTGTCATGGCAAATTTAGCAGTGAACACCTTGAGGGGTATTAAATTTTAGCATCCTGACAGCTAAAACCTATACTCTTTTAAAAATATATTGAACGGTATAGTCTGGCTCCTTTGAAATCAGGCTGTTTTGTTATTGATCACAAGAGATGTTGATTATATCCCAAGAGAAAACCAAACTCTTTTGCCGCTAGCAAAGATGTAGGCAACATATCCAACAGAGTTCTTGTTGAAGGAAAAGCCAAACGTAACCTGGCATAGATGATAAATAAACTGAAATCTTTCAGAATGCCTGCGGACTCACAATGTAGGTCAGTCATGGCCCGACTTATTGGCAACAGAACTCCTAATCCAGCCCAGGGCCATTCTAGTGAACACCACAGTATATTGTTGGCCCATTGAACCTCAGTAAGCTTTTTTTTCTGTTAATGATGTGAAGAATTGGAGGAGGGCATTCAGCTGCATGTGCCACTTGTGGTACCCAAATTATAATTTGTCCATAGGACTGGAATTCAGGAAGAAGGTAGGTTGAAATAATATGACATCACCATAGGGTTCCCGTTTCCTGATGATGATTAGGCCACCCCCAGCTCCTGTTTCCTGCTGCTGCTCAGCTAGGCAGAGGGAGGAAATGCTTGAGGAAAAGAGGTTGGCCTCCCTGGCAGTTGGCCTCCCTGGCACTATGACAACAGTTCCAGTCAAATGCAGAAGTGGCGTTGTCATGCCAGGTGATGCTGTAGCATTCTCCCAGAACTCTATGGCATCACTCTTGGTGCAAAGAAATCATTTCCAGGTTGTACCATGATTGCATCATTGTACTGGGGCTGCTGATCACCCCTCCAAACTGTGAGTCCTTGTCTCCACCATGTTCCATTGGGCTACCATTATCAATGTACCATAATTCAGAAGATAGAATGCAGCACAAGCATATGTACATAATGCATTTAAAACAACCGTTAAAATAATCAGAAATATAGTTTTGTAAAGAGATGCATTGTTTTCTGCGAGCCTGATAGTTAAATGAGAACTCAAGATGATGATAGCTTGGGAAAATTTGAACCACTTTTTAAAATAACTAGGTTGACCAGGCCTGCTTGGAATTCTACCACTGTAATATGACAAAAGAACTGGAAGTGTTTTGTGAACCTAATATTGCACATATGTATACCATTGACCCTGTGGAAATACTGGCAACTACTTAAATGTTGACTAGCATTGGGGCTGTGTACAGAAATGTAGCCAGAAAGACAGGTCACAGCTGAGTGGATAGGTGAGTATGGGTTGACTTCACACCTCTGTATGTTCATATGTTCATTTTTAAACTCTTGCCTTTGATCCTTGATTGCTGGGTCAGCAAACAGACTCAAAATGAACATGAGTAGTTCTAAACATTCTCTTTAAAAAGATATGAAGACAATTATTTAATTAAATCATTATAGTTTTTTTAAGATTCTTAGATTATAATCACAGAAACAGAACTGGAAAATTACTTCCTGGATGAAAATTACTTCCTGACCCCAAAATGGTGATCAGCATTACCCAGGGCATGTAGGGAAGAAGAAGAAGAAGAAGACGAAGAAGAAGAAGAAGAAGAAGAAGAAGAGGAGGAGGAGGAGGAGGAGGAGTTTGGATTTATATCCCCCTTTCTCTCCTGTAGGAGACTCAAAGGGGCTTACAATCTCCTTGCCCTTCCCCCTTCACAACAAACACCCTGTGAGGTAGGTGAACATAGGTGGGGCTGAGAGAGCTCCGAGAAACTGTGACTAGCCCAAGGTCACCCAGCTGGCGTGTGTGGGAGTGTACAGGCTAATCTGAATTCCCCAGATAAGCCTCTACAGCTCAGGCGGCAGAGTGGAGAATCAAACCCGGTTCCTCCAGATTAGATACACGAGCTCTTAACCTCCTACGCCACTGCTGCTCCTATGAGAGTCAAGCCCTAGTTCATATGTTTGTTTTGGTATTGATGACCTGATCATTTTTGTTTTCATTTCAAATACATATTGATCTGTCATGTGTACAGATGCTGCTTTAAGTGGATGTATTCTTCTGGGCATCACTGGGGGATGGGTGGAGAGGGGCATTTCACAAGTGGTGAATATATGCTACAAAGGGTGCAAATTCTGTCAAGATGATGTCAGATCCCATGGAGTTGTCAGAGCAGATCTTTCCTGTCCCTTTTTCCAGAAGCCTATATTCTGTTTCAAGCCTTCAGGGGGCGCAGGTTTTAGGCTAGCAGCATCAAAATTTCAGGGTATCTGTAGGAGACTCTCCTGATGATACCAGCCAGGTTTGATGAAGTTTGGTTCAGGGGGTCCAAAGTTATGGACTCTCAAAGGTGTAGCCCCCATCTCCTATTAGCTCCCATTGGAAACAATGGGGGATGGGGCACCCCCTTTGGACCCCCTGAACCAGACCTCACCTAACTTGGGTGGTATCATCAGGAGAATCCCCCAAAAACTCCCTGAAATTTTGGTGTTGCTAGCCTAACAACCCCAAAACTGCAAAAACTGCAGGCCAAAACTGCAAAACTGCAAAAACTGCACCCCCTGCAGGCCAAAAACTGAAAAACACCAAGAAATACCAAAAAAATTTTGCTGCCTCCCAGGCGTGCACCCGGTGCAACGCACACACCCCAACCCCCTTGAAGCTATGCCTCTGTGAATAGGGTATGCCCTTATGGATCTCACAGAGTTCTCATTACCTGGAAAATTGTACCAGTTCCCTGGGGTAGCATTTGGCAAAGATGGCTACACCTTCCAGGATCCAGGCCAGAACCCTGTTCCCTTTGTTGGCTCCGGCCAGAAGAGCCCTTCCTTCTTGTTCCCAAGAGTTTTATCAATTCCCAGTCCAGGAAGCTTTTACTTTGAGCTCCAGTATGTTCTTCCTAAGGCCCTTCCACCCTTTTAAGATCTCCACATCTGTGATAGCTGCTTGGAGAAGAGGGGGAGAGACTTAACCCATCCTATTATCTCTTGCTACCTGTGTAAAAAAGTGGCTGGACAAGTGTAAAGAAAGAGATAAGCTTACTGCCTACTCTTAACAAAGAAATGTGGGTTAGGATTTTGTAAAACTGCATGCATAAACGCATAAACACAAAAACGTTTTAGAAAAATGTATTTTAAAGTTTATTGAGAGCTGCTCCTGCTCAATAAACAACTCAGCTGAAACTGAATATGCAAGATATAATTATAATAGTTTAAAACATTCGGTAACGTATCTTTCCTTACAGTTAATGCAAGCAGAGAATAACAATAAATATTACTGATAAGACTAACTGGCAACAATTAACAAGTTGAAAATATTTCAGATAACAAACAGAATATCAAAACAGAATAAAAGGAGTGAAAACAAAGGAAGAGGAAAAGATAGATAGCTTTTGATGAGAGCATTGAAAGGTAGTTATACACAAACTACCCGTCAGGTGGTATGAACAGACCAATAACGGTCTCAAGATAATTTGCTGAGTCAGCTTGGCCAACAGTCATAATTGCTAACAGATGTAATTATGTACTAAGATGATTAGGGTCCTATTCAGAAAGAACATAGTTTTCAGCTGGGCATGACTTTTAGCTGACAAAGCTACAGATTGGAAAAATTAAAGTGATGTGACCAATTCCTCCACAGCAAGACTGAAAGCCTCATGCCCAGAAAAATGCTTAAAACAGATACCTTGTGAGGTAGGTGGGGCTGAGAGCGTTGTGAATGAACTGCAACTAGCCCAAGGTCACTCAGCAAGTTTCATGTGGAGGAGTGGAGAGTCAAACCCATTTTTTCCAGACTGGAGTTCACCTGCTCTTAACCACTGCACCATGCTGGCTCCCAATAACACTAATGAAAGGGAGGAGACAAGGGAGGCTCTAAGACAAGGCAACATGGAAAGACTCTTCCCATTCAGTTTTGTTAATCGAACTAAGGAAACCCATGCATATTCCTGTCTTGAAAGACTTTAGGATGTAGTTGTGGGCCTCATTCCAGGATGTTGAAAAGCTTAGTATTGGCTGGAAATGATGATATAGAGTAAATCTCCAGCTATTTCGGTGCCTGTGTGCCCAAAAAAAGATGCTATCTTTGGATATTTTTTTAGAAGAGCAGTGAAGGGAGAAATAAAAATGATTCTCTCATCTTAATTGTATGCCACCTGTCGATAACCAAGTTAGCTTTCAGTGAAACCTGTTATGGTACTCCCCCACACGCTATTAAAGTCTGTGAAAGCTTTTCTAGCACAACAGCTTGTGACTTGTAGAGGTTTTGCTGTCTGTATGTTTTATTGCAGGTTTTAATCCTCAGATCTAAGGTAAGAAGCTGCAAGAAAATCTCTGACATAAAGCATTCTAACCACGTATTTATTAAGACAGTTATAGTGATTATTTGTTTCAAAGGATTGCTGAGTCTCTGCAAAATGCAAGATCAATTCAAAGGCCTCAGTTATTCTGACCTCCTTCTAATTACCACAGGGGTTACCTTTACTGACTTCTCAGAGATCTGTCAAGGTGCCTTAATTTATTTCACTGTTAAACTGAGAATAACCTCTGGAATTGTTTTAAATGCCATCAGTTATTGAGCAGAGAAACATTTCCAGGGTAGTTGTCCTATGATCTATGTAATGAAAGTGGCAGTTTTTGGTTCTATAATTATTATACAAATTGAGTCAGGATTGTTTACATTTGCAAATTAGCTAAAGGTTAAATGCTGTCTTTTCAAAGAAGAGATCAGTACTAATAGTTTCCTTTGAGGAGAACACAGAAATACTTCTAACCAGATCTGATGTTGCCAGGGCCTCACTGGGGAATAAACTATCTCTGGCTCCCAGTGGTGATGGAAGAATTTTTTTTAAATGGCCCTGGGAGTAGTGTTGTGACATCAATTCCAGGTGAAACCCCGTAGTGATACCACTCCTCTCCATGTTTTATAGTGCAGTTTTAGGCAATTTCTAGAGAGATATAACTTTGGTGGAGAGCCGCAGCCTCCCTCCTAGCAGCTGGAGGGCGAAGGAAACTTGGCTGTTAGGCACTGGCAGGGAGTCAGCAGCAGTGACTGAGAGGGGCTGCCGCCATCTCCCAGCCTAGCAGCAGGAGGGCAAGGGAAACTTGCTTCTCGGCTGGTAGGCACTGGCAGGGAGGCAGCAGCAGTGGCAAAGGGGCTGCCGCCATCTCTCTGCCTAGCAGCCGGAGAACAAGAGAAACTCGCCCCTCTGCTGCCAGGCAAAGAGGAGGGCTGGAGCCCCGCTTACTCACGAGGAAGTTAGCGGGGCTCCACACACAGGAGCGCCTGGAGGGGGGTTTGTCTCCAGGTGCCATTTGGCCCCGGTACACCTCTGTTCCCTAATAAACGTGGGGATGCTTCGCAGTGGGCCAAACAGCATTGGGGAAAAGGATGGTGTAAATAGGAAAACCCCATTGGGAAGTAAAGTTAGATAAATGACTGCTTCTAAGCTGCAGGATAGTTTTGCAGGTACGGTTTGACATCCCTTGACATTTTTCAGACATTTTATCTGAGAAAGAGTACCAAAATCTGCTTTGCATTTTGGTGGCAACTCTTTTATCTTGAAGGCATCAATCCTATGTTCAGAACCATTACCTAGAAATATGTGTTGACATCTTTTAGCAATGTCCTGATCTCATAAAACAGAAACAAAAAACCAAGTTAATAGTATTTAGGAAGAAAAAAATGAACTATGATGGAATTTATTTTAATTGTATCTATTTCTGTTTTGTATTAACTATTCATTATTGTTTCTTCTTCTGCTTCATTACAGATTACAAAACGTGCCAGTTTCTACCCTCAAAATCTTTTTTCAGTGTATGTGTGTGTGAAATGCTGTCAAGTCACAGGTGAATAATGGTGAAATAACATTTTAATGCAAGAGATATTCAGAGGCATTTTGCTATTGCCTGACTTTTCATAGCAGGCCTGGAATTCCTTGGTGGTTTCCCATTCACATACTGACCTGCTTAGGTAAGCTTCCGAGATCTGCTTAATAGTGAGATCTAATGAGCTACAGCTAGACTGGGCCAAATGTCTGCTTCTTAAAAGTCCATACTTTTTATGTTTTAGACCAATATTATTTATGATTGCTATCTATTCACAGTAGTGCATTTTAGAACATAATATAGAACACACAAGTGTCAACTATATGGAGCTATTAAATAGTAAATGGTTTGTGTGGCTTTAAAAATGAAATTTCTTTTGCTGCTGTTTCAAGATAGGCTATTTTCTGACATTGTTTTGTTGACAAAAGGAAAGCTCTATATTTGTAATGAAATTATACTTTCTCTTGGTGCTTTATTTCATTGATTTCTTACATTTCATTTGTTGCAAAATAAAATGTTGTTACTTTAGCAGTAAAAGGACCATCTATTGTAGTAGGCATGTAAAAATACTAAGATATGAGTGAGAAATAGGAAAGAACTTGTGGGACCAGCCATTCCATTCCCCCATTGTTGTTTTCTTCCCTATGCCCACCCCTTTCCTTATTTTCTACCTCTATCTCTCCCATGTTACTCTCATTCCTCTGTCTGTGCGTCTCTCTCCTTTACAGTCACTCCTCTGTTACCTCTTCCCCTCCCCCACTCTGTCTCTTACTTCCTGTCTTTTTCTCTTCTTCGCGCATATTCTTTCTCATTTTGTCTTCTGTCTCCCTCCCCCGCCCCATCACTCTCTTTTTTTCTCTCTCCCCCATCACTAACTTGGATCCTGTTTCAACGATGACAAAATTTTATTCCAGCATAATATTGTCATGGGAGACTGCTTCTTCAGTGAGCTCTAGCCCAAGGTAACTTCTGCCAGAATAAAGCATTGTTAGTGCCTGATGGGTTTGCTGGGCTAGATAGGATCCTAGCTTATAATGTAGGTACACCAGTTTAAACTGAAATAATAGGCTTCAAGGTAAATGGTGTTAAATAGGGTCCAGATTACTAATGATCTAGTTTAGTCTGGATCACATGGTGGGAAGTAGAAAATGGGGTAAGCAACAAAAAGAAGTAGCCAATCTTCCAAACAGGATGGATCAATTTCAATTTCAAACATGAAAAGAAGTGACCCCTTCCCCAATTCAGCCCAAAAGACTGAACTGCTATTACCCCTGCTCTCTTTGTTACAGGAGGGATATAGTGTGTACTGTGGTGGGGGGGCTATGGTAGAGAGAGTTCCTCTTCAGATGGTACGGCAGATGGTGATTCCTCCTCCTTGCTGACTCTGCCCCCTGCTTACAGTCCCTCTGCTTCTGGAAAACATTAGGAGAAATGGTAGTACTCATGGCAGTAATGGTTCATCCGCTCTCATTCACAGTAATGACAATGCCCTTTCCACTGCCTGAACCACCACCGCCTCAGAGGCTGGTGAGGAGAGGTAGCAGTGGTGGAGCTTGCAGTGATTTCTCCTCCTTTGCCTCAGTATTGATGCCTTAAAGGCTGGTGAGGAAAGGCAGGACTGGCGACTATAGTGGCTGTTCTGCACAAATTCAGACAGGTTCATTTTTCATCAGGGAGATGGATTTTAAGAACTCCATCATTTGGGTTAAGTTATTAAAGGAGCCGCATGGTGTAGTGGTTAAGTGCTTGTACTGCCACTGACACAGTCAGGAGTTCAAGCCCCCAGTGGGTCAGATATCCTGGCAGCTGGCTCATGGTCAGCTCAGCTCAGCCATCCATCCATTTCTTGGTCGGTAAATGAGATGCGTGGTTGGAGATTCGAGCCAGTCGAGATACGGATTTTCACGAATCTGCACTGATTCCGGATGGATTGAACCTTGAGCAGAGGCGAGATCACAGGCTGGCGAATCCTAACAGTCCCTCTGCTTCTGGAAAACATTAGGAGAAATGGTAGTACTCATGGCAGTAATGGTTCATCTGCTCTCATTCACAGTAATGACAATGCCCTTTCCACTGCCTGAACCACCACCGCCTCAGAGGCTGGTGAGGAGAGGTAGCAGTGGTGGAGCTTGCAGTGATTTCTCCTCCTTTGCCTCAGTATTGATGCCTTAAAGGCTGGTGAGGAAAGGCAGGACTGGCGACTATAGTGGCTGTTCTGCACAAATTCTGCACCAGCCGAATTGCGCTTTTATTTTTTGGTGTTTTTTCACGTTTCGGCCTGCAGGGGGCGCATTTTTAAATATATTGGCACCAAAATTTCAGGGTATCATCAGGAAACTGTCCTCATGATACCCTCCAAGTTTGGTGCAGTTTGGTTTAGGGGGGCCAAAGTTATGGACCACCAAAAGGGGTGTCCCTATCCCCCATTCTTTCAATAGAGACTAAGGAGATGAGGCTACCCGCTTTGAGGGTCATAGCTTTGGCCCCTAAACTGCACCAAACAGAAAGAACATCATCAGGACAGTCTCCTGATGATACACTGAAATAGTACCGGCATCTACAAATGCACCCCCTGCAGACACCCCCCAAAGAAATTTGCACAAGATTCTTTGTTCTGCGGCGACTTCGCTGCATTGCTGTCAATAGGGAATTTCTGATAGAGGGGGGCTGTGGAGTGCACATTTTTCATGGTAACCCACAAACTTTCAGGGTATCTTCGGGAGAGTCTCTGGATGACACCCATAGGTGGGAACTTTACTTTAGGGGGGCATTAGGGAGATGGGCCCTACCGCTTTTCAGGGTCCTAGAATTAAAGCCCTGAGAGCAAAAAAAATTTACCCAAACCTGGATGGTGTCGTAAACCCTGAAAAAATGATGACCATACCTTTCAGAAATGTGCACCTCGGCCCTCTGCCAGAAATTCCTCGATGACAGCGGACTGCTTTCGTCTTTCTGAAGAGCTAAGAATGCTGGAAACTGCTGAAGTACTACGAGGGACTTTGCGCATTTTGAGATGTATCGGCGCAAATTATCAGGGTATCATCAGGTGACTGTCTGATGTTGCCCACTGAAGTTCAGTTACCAGTTGGTTCAATTATGGACCCTCCAAAGGGGTGCAACTATCCCCATTGTTTCCAATGGAAGCTGATGGGGATGGGGCTACCCACCCTTTGAGAGTCCATAGCATCCCCTGAACGAAGCTGCGCAAACTGTGAGGGTATCATCGGGATCTCCTGATGATACCCTGAACTAGTGTCACTAGCTTTAAAATGCTGGTTCGCGTGTTTCACGGCTGCGCTCCTTCCAGCAGGCTTCATGTGCAGGAGGTGAAACATGAAAACCAGATTTTTTAAGCTAGTGGCACCGAATTTCAGGGTATCATCAGGAGACTGTCCTGGTAGTACCCCAAGTTTAAGTGCAGTTTGGTTCAGGGGGGGGCCAAAGTTATGGACCTCAAGAGACCCCTATTCCCCATTGTTTCCAATGGGAGCTAAGGAGATGGTGGCTACCACCATTTTGAGGTCCCATAGCTTTAACTTTAACTAAACTGCACCAAGCGAGATAATATCAGGATGAATGCTGTTGATACCACATGATATTTGGTGATGATATGTCTAAAAATGCACCCCTGCAGGCACCCCAAAAGAATTTGCCCAATATTCTTTTTTTTCTGCAGTGACTTCTGCATTGCTTTAATCAATGGGAATTTCTGGTGGAGGGCTGTGGGGTGCACATTTATCAGGTACAGTCACAAAACGTTCAGGGTATCTTCAGGAGAGTCTGAATGACACCATCAGGTTTGAGAACTGCCTATGGGGCAGTGGGAGATGGACCCTACCCATAACATTGAACCTTGAAGCAGCAATCGCAAACCTGGATGGTGTCATGAAGAACTCTCCTAGAAGACACCTTGAAAGTTTGTGGGTTTACCATGAGAAATGTGCACTCCACAGCCTCCCACAGAAATTTCCCCGTGGCGCAATGGAGCCAGCCAGCCAGCAGAGCACAGAGTCTGGAATTTTGGGTGACTGTGAGGGGTGCACTTTTAGAGCTACTGTCACCAAAATTTCAGGGTATCCTTACAAAATTTTGTCCCTATGATACTCCCAAGTTTGGTGAAGTTTGGTTCAGGGTCCCAAAGTTATGGACCTTCAAAGTGTAGCCCCCATCTCCTGTTAGCTTCATTAGAAACAATGGGATGGGGCACCTTGAGGTCAATAAGTGCCCCCCCCCCTGGGCTCTCACCTGAAAGGAGAATCATCAGGACGGTCATAGAACGATCTATCTGAAAGTTTAGTGCCGCTAGCTTTAAAATTGCGTCCCACGGGCCAAAATGTGTAAAAACGCAAAATTCAAAAAAAATAAAAGCGGACGAATTTTTCGGATTGCCGGGCATATCCGAATCGGCTATTATTCGGATTCGGGTATACAAATCATTTTATGCCCCAAAATACCCAAATCCGAATTTTAACGAATTTTTTTAGTATTGACCAACCCTAGTACCTAGCTCATAGCTAGGGGGGTAAAGAATAGACAGGGAAAGCAATGGCAAACTACCCCACAAAAGAGGCTTGCCTATGAAATCACTGTTTGCAGTGGTACCACAGGGTCAGACATGACTGAAGGGGAAACTTTACCTTTTTATTAAACTTTTCTGCAAACCTGCCCACCCACCCCCACAAGATTGCCAGGTAATCCTACTTTTCACCACTTGATTCTGATTTGTGGATTATAGTATCCACAGATGGAGCCAGGTTGAAAATTAGTTACACTGATGATTGATGCATTTCTTGACCTGATAAACACCGTATGAATCAAAATTGTTCTGTTTCATGCAGGACATTCCACCTCTACCCACTACTTTCTTGGTCTCTTCTCTTCTTGCTTTTTTTGCCATCAAATCATAGCTGACTTATGGCAAGTCTGTAGGATTTCCAAGGCAAGAAATATTTGGAAGTGGTTTGCCATTGCCTGTCTCCACTTCATTAAGCTGTGCATTTCTAAGTGCTCTGCTTTGGCAAAAAATAATGTTAATCTGATACAACACCTAAGTGGCATCTTTTGAGACTCGACCAAAATAACATGTATGTCATACAACTTACTAGCCATGGCTCACTTACCTAAAGCACTTGCTTTTATAGAATTGTAAAAATAGAAGAGCACTTGGAAAGCCATAGCACATGGCTTCTCCTTGTAAAGTAATTCCTTCTCTTACAAAACAACTCTTTTTTCTATATTTCCCAGTTTCCTTTTCTGCGTTCCTTGTTTTAGATGACAACAGCAGCAGCATCTTATGGGACGTTAACTTGGATTTTATTTCCAAATGTATGTGTCTGTGACAGAGACAAAGAAAGATTTAGAACATATTTACTCCCTTCTCTCAGTCCATAGTGTCACCCACTCCAAGAGGAGGTTCACATTTAAACTCTCTTCCATGAAGCACACAAACATATTGAGAAATTTTAGGAGCAAATCTTATTTATTGTATAACTGGAGTCAGGCAGGCAAACTTGTGGCTAATGTCACCTACCGGTAGATTATTTTCCATCCGCCTCCAGACCTTGCATTTTATCTTTCTTTTCTGTGGTACCCCTTATCACACATTATCTGTGTTCCTTATTTCCTTAACTTCAGTTTTAAACTATCATTTAAATTAAACATATCAAGTTCAGTTTTAAACTAAACTATTTAAACTAAGCATAAACTATTTAAACTACATATCAAGTTGTTTTAAACTATCATTTGTGGAGGATTTTAATTTCTGGGAACTGTTTTGGCAGAGTTTCTTCTTTTGACTGAAAACCAGGATTAAATAACATGAATACATTACATTAAAATACAAGACATGAAATAATTAACACACATTGAGGGAATACAGACTTCAGCACCACAGAGTGTGAGGGGGAAAACTAGTACACTCATAAAAACAGGGCAGAATGCCAGATAAGTGGTAATTAGATGTACTCCAAGCAGTAAATTATCCCTGTTTTCTACTGGATTTAAATGACCCTAACATACCCTGGGTACCCCTTATATTGTCATCTAAGCTGGTACGCTGGCAAATTTATAACCTGCCTTAGGTCATTTCCCCACTTACTTTTTGTTGCGCTCTACTCATGGCAAGTAATGTGGGGTCCCGCTGCACTCCCCACTGTGCCAGTGGTGACAGCACAGCAACCCTGAATCTGCCGCTCTCCTTCCCCCTCAGCGTGCGGTATTTCTGTTCCTGGATGGAACAGCACCTTTTTGAACACCCCTGCGCGGGGGAGGGGGGAAGCCCAGGGGTGTGACTGCCAGTTTCAAGACGGAAGCTTTGGAGGCTGCCCCCAAACGCTCCCTTCCCTCCCTCTGCCCTTGCGCCCTGCTGCAAAAACAGGGACAGAAAAGGTTTTTTTAAAAAAAGAAGACAGGAGGCGTGTTCCTGCGGTGGGGAGTAAGACTTCGTGCTCAAAAGCGGCGATTCAAAGGAGAGCGGTTTGCCTCAGCGGTTTTTTTTAAAGTGGAGAATCGGCCTTAGTTTCAGGAATGTCACAGGTTAAACTGTAGCTCCATGGTGGAGGAGAAGTCCAAGGAAAACTGACTTCATATCCCAAACCAACATCTTTGTGAAATATTGACTTTTTCTAAAAGCCAGTTCTATATTACTGGAGACCCTAAGTTAACTTCTCCTATTTTTTCAATATTTACAACACATTTCTCTTTTTAAAAAATCATCTTTTTGGACAGATCATTACACTTCCACTGAAGCAAGATAAATCATACTTGATATCAGAAGTGACACTCTGTATATATATGTAATATTATCAAAGAAATAGTCCCCTTTAATCTGTGTGGCAGTAGCGTGATGAAATGGTAACAAAGCAGGTTTCAATGGCTCAGGCACCTAACACTTGTCAACAACAAGTGCATCAATGAACTATGACAGCCTTTGATTAAAAATATTGATTAATCCTGTATCTTACTTCCAGTGCTCAAGGATCATGGGAAATTGCTGAGAACCCATCACCATCCTTGTTTGTAATTCATCAAGGCATCCACTATACCATGAAAATCCAAGCCAATATAACAGCGCTAAAAAGTAAGCATGCAAATCCTTAAAGTCAATAGAATAATACCAGGAATTAGTTTCATGGAGGCATGACTTTCTGATGCTGAGGTCGAAAAGAAATTAATTGGCAAAATAAAAAGAAAAGGCAGGGGAGAGGGGAACAACTCAGTAACTCTTCATTTTTCTGAAGAGTCAAGACTACTATGTAGAATTTTTTAAAATAAAAACTCAAGCCTACGAAGGCAAGAAACTGAAAACCTAGACCACTAATATTATTTGCACAAAATCAGAATGCATTTCAGGCCATCAAATGCAGGATGTGATAGGTTTGAAAACTCTAATGAGTTGGGCAGTGTAATCCTGGGGGGAGGGTAGTTGCGCTGTGGCCAGAGAAGGCACAGCTGTGCTGACTCCAGGAGATTTGCTGTGTCATGGATAGCCAGCCAAAAGCAATGCTGCTCTTTCTTCCTTTACAGTGACCTATGCAGCTCAATGGACTCTGCCACTGATTGTGCCAGTATAAGTCTGCACTGGCAAAAGGGGGCGTTCCTGAGACAAAAGGGCTCAGGAGGCCAATTAAAGCTGCCCTTGTCCCCAGGAACTAAAGGTGACCCTCAGAGGAGCATTAGAGAAGCACTGATGCCATAGCAGTGCTGCCATGTGGCTCCTTAGCACCAGCATAAGTGCCTCTGAACTGATGATAATACTCCTTTTATCCCCACTCCCTGGATTGCACTGTTAATCATCAGTATCTAATTCTCCGTGTGGCTCCATTTTTGGATACTTAAATCTAGAAACTGCACCATAAACAGATCTTTCTACAAAGACAGATCTTTCTACAAACCTAAAAAAGCCTCATGTTGGCAGAAGAATCTGAAATATTAAAAATCTACCTCTTAAAACAATAGAAACAGCATTTGTTGTTTTTTTAAAAAAAATGCCTTCTCAGTGGCCGTTGCTAGACAGTCACAATAGTTTTGCCAGCCTTTAAATTTGGCTTCTGCTGAGAACCACCATGAGTCTCCAGACAAAAATTCTTCCTGGGCTCCCCTGTAGGGTCCTGATGCAAATTTAAATGTTATAACAAAACATTTCACTTGGCTGGCTGTTACCATGCACCTATAATAATAAAATAATCTGCATGTCCATCTGTTTGATCATTTGTGGCAGCCATAATAAAAGTAGAAATCTCAAAATGGGTCACCAGCTTCAGGATGAAGTGCCAGGATCAAAAATGAAAGGAACTGGAATTTTCTGGGATATTATTTATTCCATTTATTTATATCGTACAATCTGCTCTTCTGCCAGGACTGTAAATACATTGTTCTGTATTCATTCATTTTATCTTAGCAGCAACTCAGTGAGGTAGATTAGACTGAGAGGACAGATTTTAACACAGGCTGATTATACACTGGTATTCTGCCCTACACTGAAGGTAGATTCTCTTCCCCCCTCTCACAGAGGAGATCTGATAATCTCTGCTGTTTGTGAGAGTAGGCAAAGAGTGGAAATGAAACAAATGGCTCTGCATTATTCTTTCCTTCAGGGTTTTTGGTTCCATCCTGCCTCCCCCGCCATACTTCTTCCTTCTTCAATGATCAGGAGGGCTTTAAAAAACTTTTTTCAACTTTAAACACTTGTACTATATTAAATCTATTGAAATAATGATAGATCTAATATAAGAATAGCGACATATCCTAATATCGAAATAACGATAGATCAAATGGGGGAACACAATAAATGGGGGAACACAATAAAGAAAAAACCAAGGAAGCATCAGCAGGGCCAAATAGCCAAATAGGGATTGGTACAGCTCAGCAAAGGTTTTCCTATGGGCAGAGAGGGGAAAGGTGACATTTCCTGGACTGAGGGCAACAAGCCAGAGGAGAAAGGGGGACTCACTTGTGATGGTCTGGCCACTCCCTATTCCCACCCTTCCTCCCTTCCTCTTTTCCGGAGAAGGAGCTGGTGGATACGGCAAGCTGCGGGGAACCCCCAAAGTGAAATGAGCTGCCATGGGATTAGTGGTGCTTGCATAATGGGCCTCAGTCTCTTGCTATCAGGTCAGAATAAGTCACTTGGTTTTTTCAGCACATAGTAACTGTGACCCCATTTGAAACACCCAGCAGAGACCAAGTATCATGAAGAGTGGTCTGTTATCACTGAATATCACAAGAAAGAAGAGGTGTTTTATGTTTCCAGAGGTGAGCTGTATGTGTTGTACTGGATCCTGCAAATGCATGCTGCTAGATTTTCTCTGGTGCTAGATGCTCCTTTGGAAGTATCATTGGAAACACATCTTGCAGCTGGGAAGGATCCTTGTGCCAAGTGTCACTATTAGCAGAACAGATCGGCAGGATCCAACCTATTAATACACCTGTGAACGATTTGTTTCTGTTTTCAATTGAATTAATATGATTATGAAGTTAAGACTTTTGGAAAAGTAGACGTTTATATCAAATGCTTAAAAAGTTAGAAATGATTGAAACATTTGCAGAAGTCTTCTGGATTATTTAGATATTACTGCCCCTTCTCAAGACAAAATGCAATGCTTTTTTCTAGTATGAGTGAATATTCATTAGGAGCTTTTATTCTTGTAATGTGCTTGATTACATGACAGATAGGCTCAGGAAATTAGTCCTTCTCATTTTGGAATGATTTGAAAGACAGCTCTTCATTTTTCTTCCGTGTCCCTAGGTTGAAATATTCTTTTTGGAAAACAAAGTGCTCTGGAATGAATACTTCTGAAGCAGGAAATCTAGAGCTATTTGATGAAGAGGTTTGTGAGGGCTGACCAGGTGAGTCCATTACTGATTGTAATGAATATCAAAAAATCACTTCAAAATCCTGATGAATCTCCAGCTGCTTTGTACTCTAGGCAATATACAACGGAGAACTGAGATGAAGCCATCACATTAGCCTTAGTGAGGAATGTGCTACAAATCTTCCAAGTTTGCATGAATGAAAAAAGAAGACAGGGCTGGGATGACTCTCTGTGTATAAGTTTTATGAATTTTGATAGGATTTAATTGGTTATATGGATTTTAAATAAGTGTTATTGTTATACTGTTACAGAGTACAATTATTTTAGGTTTATCAAATACATATAAAGTACATATACATTCAAAGTGCTTGCATCCAAGTTGTCTCCGCTCCGGACTCTTTTGCCAAAACTATGCAGGAAGAGCCAACCACAGTGTCCTAATCCAAGTTTTCCAGTGATTAGGAGAAATGTGCTCTGGAAGGATGTAATTCCAGAGAAGAAATGGCAGGTAGGGGGAAGGTTAAGTGCCCTCCTACCTATTAATCTTCCAAAGAAATGATAGCATGCCTGAATTAGCATTATTTTAGCCAATGGGGACATATACTTGCTGAGACATTTGCACCTCAACCATTTAAAAATCCCTCGTATAGTTTGCTCATAAATGCCAGTATAATTTATAAGCCTTCCAGGGGCAGCATCTTACATCAGAAGAGTAATTCCTTGTTATAGTTGCTGGGGGGACTATTTATTTGTTTCAAGGCGTAACTGTACAGATGCTGCTATGCTGTTTTCATTGCTTAGAAAATTGGATTAATGCTTCTTTATTGTTTGCTCAGTTTCATCCCTCCAGGAAGCTTTGGCTCATGTCCACATGAAATGCTATGCTCTGCCAAGCTGAAATGAGTGTTTATAGCATGGTGAATTCTGCCATATCCTAGGCACTCTCCACAACTAGCCTGGGAGCATACCTTAGAGTGGTTGTTGGATTGGACCAAGCCAATTTTTTCATTGATGAAAAAGGAGTCCCCTAAGACCATCTAATATGGCTATCCTGGGGATCATGGAATCTGCTTGGACAAAATCCACGTGGGGTGGGGTTGGTGGTAAGGAGAGGAACAGAGCAAATCTGAGAAAAAAGATGGCTAGTTCCACCTCATTGTTTACGCTCTCTTTTTCTTTCTAATCTGTCCTGTACTTGGCCTTGATCAAGTTCCAAGTTATTTATTATTTGCATTATTTATAGTCTGCCTTTCTAACTGAGATGCAAGATAAATTAGAAAAAATTAGCAATGCAGAATGAAAAGTGTAAGACGTATAGTACATACTGGCTCTTTCTGCACAAATCATCTCCGAAACCATTTCTAAAACATTTTCAGTCCCTCTTTAACAATGATGTATGTCTGCACTCACCCCCTCGAAATGATTCATGGCCACCATTACATGATTCCCCCCCCCTTTTAGTTCTGTGTGGAATCAGTACTTCGAAGCCTTGTGCTGCAATTCTCTACTCCTCGTACACTCAATGCTTTGAAGATTTCACCCCTCCCCCCAATTTTTTTTTGAAATGCTGCAAATAAACAGGTGAGGAGGAACAGGGTGAGCTCAGAAAGTGGCACCAAAGAGGAAGTTCAGCACTTGAAGATGTTTTCAAAATGTTTCAGCTGCAGAATCGTGTTAAAAAGAGCATTACTTTAAAATATTTTGAGGCTGAAAATAAAATGTTTGGGATAAAAACAATGTGCCACTCTATGGAGGAAACTTTTATTTCCTGCCTCAAAACATTTTAAAAGGTTTTTGTGGAAAAGGTCATTGCAATAAGATTGGAATGGTGGTGGAAAATGCCATCAAATTGGATCATGGGTCATGGAGTTTTCAAGGCAAGAGATGCACAGAGGTGGCTTGCCTTCCTGTCTCTGCATAGCAACCCTGGACCTCCTTCATCCATCCCAGCACTAACCAGGGCTTTGCAGCCTCTAATGAGGTTGGGTAGCCTGGCCATATGGTAGTTGCCACAGTAGAAGAAAAAATGAGGGCAACACACAGGCTCTCCTTTCCACTCTCTCAGGTGTTTGTCCCTCATCCTTGGTGGCTCTGGTGTATTAGCAGGGGGATGGGTAGAAAACAACTTCTTTCCTTCTTTCTGTCATTCTCCATTCCTCCCTGGTATGGAGGCCTGGCTGCACATCCTCGCCCCCCACCCCCATTTGCTGTTGGCAGCACCCAGCTCTGCTCAGGAGAGTCCCACTATTTTCCCTATGTATGGGACTGGTGTTGCACTGGGTGGCAGAGAGCAGAAAGATGCTGCATCTAACGGTCTCCTGTCAAGAGTAACTGCCACATTCTGCTGCTTGGTTTGTGTTGTTTTTTTTTACCAGTTCAGTGTAAGCCCTGCCCCCAAACCATGTATGCATTATGATTGGCTGGAAGGATTAGTGCATGGAAATTACCTGGAAATAAGTTGGTTATGGTGATTGGCTGGAAGTGAGTTGTCTCCACCTTCTAGATTTGTTCAATTATATATAGAGATTTGCTTTGCTATGTGTTAGTGTAGAGACAACTGGGTCATTCCCCTTGGCTACTTATTTAAGGCTCCCCACCCCACCTATTGCTGAGTTCTTGATCTCTAGTCACTCAATTTTCTTTATAACATTCGGAATATTATGTTGATGAAATCCTGATAAAATGGGAAAGAAATCCAACATTTAAATATAATTCTGAATTAACCAAATTGTAACCTGAGGAAAGAATTAAAATACAAATTAAACAAACAATGAAATGCAGCAATTTCCTATACTTACAACTCTATCTAACTTTACCAGCAATTCAGTCAGAGCAACAGCTGTAATGATATCACCTGATGGCAACATGGTTATATTAGCATCCTTACTACATCAAGATATGATGTTCAAAAGAGTTTCTACAAAAGTGTGGTGTGCTCATACCTAAATGTTCTGTGTACATCTTAACATTTCAGTGAGCAGTGCAATCCGGGGGGGGGGGGGGATTTCACAGCAACTAGGGACAGTGCTGCAGCACCTCCAAGTAGCAAAGAAAACAGCAGAAATCTCCAGCTGCTCTGCAAACCTCCTATGCAGCCCAATTGGTTGCACTATACCCTTAGTTGGCATATGTGTACACCAGTCAAAGGGGTGTTCCCAGATCAAAAGTCAGTGCCGTCCCTGGGAATGCCTCCAGAATGTCCCCCGACAACACCAGCATGGGTTCTTGCACCAGAGGAATGCAGGTGCAGTGCCACAGAGATGTGCAGTACCCCGCTGCTGACATTAGTGCTCCTTCTGTTGATGTATTTACCCCTTGCATCAGCACACAGAGCACCCATGCTAGTATGCCCTCACACTGCTTCTACATTTGGATTGCACCCCGTGGATTGCACTGTTAGGATAATAGCCTGAGTTCACCCAATGCCATGTATTAGAGAAAACTTTTGTTTCTGCCTCTTGTATACATTTCCTCTTCAGTACTCGAAGTACATGAATAGAATTCAGAAACAAACAGGAAAGAGGAGAAGGCTTCTGCATGCCAAGTAGGTCTTTGCTGACTTTTTCCTTTTGCTAGCTAATCTTTCATCCAGCCCCAGGCTATGATCCTCTGGCTAAAAGGTGAAGGACTAGAGTCCTTCAGCTCTTACCCTTCAGCTGCTGCCTCTGGGCACATTCAGGCCCTAGAAACCAAATCATGGAAATTGGCTGGAAATTTAAATCTGTGGTGAAAAATGAGTTATCAACATAACCAAAGAATGATTAGCCAGCAAAAGTACAGATCAAGATGGGGGCGGGGGAAGGAGGGATTCTTTTATTAAACACCTACATGCTTTCTGATTGTCCAAAGAGTAAAAAGACCATTAAGAAGGCACGTGGGTCTTTCCTCTGAATAAACGTGTTTAGATTCCTCCTAATGCTACTTCCCAAATCCTGAGCAACAGGCATCTACTGAACTCTGGTTTTCTGTCAAAAATTGTCATCAAATCAAACTTGTGGCAGCCATGATTTCAACTCTCATCTTGAAAGAGCCCACTCAAACTATCAGTGTTCCAGCTGAATCAATGAACATGCATAATTCTTCATCCCTGACTGAAATACAACAATAATAAAAATGAAATAAATTGAAATGGATGGCATCAAATTTGAGAATAAAACAGGAAGAAAAATAGTCATAATTGGCACAACCCTGCAGCTCTCTCTCTCTGTTTTTTGGTGCTTGTTTCATGAAGTCTGCAGACAAAATTTAAATGATTAAATTTTGTGGTCCTCATTTCTGGTTGACATTCTTTCATGCAGATTGTTCTTAAAAAGCAAATGTCCTTTTGCATAGCCACATGCTAATAGAATTGCAGGAGCCTGTAAGTAGTTTCAGGATGGTGGCCAAATAATTTTGTCCTGTATCATTAAATGAACACAAACACATTTCAGGGAAGGCCGTATTGAATAAAGCTGTAGGAAACTGATGACATTCCAGCTGCCACTTTGGAAGTTTTACAGTGAGTTTTTATTTTGCAACATCAGTGTTCTCTACAAAATATGTTTAAACCCCAAAGAGCTGTCACTTCTTCCTTCTCTTGCCCCCTGGTTCTAGTATTGTGAGAAAGAGAGAAAAATTTCTCTCTGTCAACATTTTCTACCCCATGCATAATTTTATAGACTTCAATCATATCCTCCCTCAGATGTCTCCTCTCCAAACTAAAGAGTCCCAAAAGTCCCAATATATAAAAATTAATTTAGAACAGAAGAAGGGAATTTTTTGGGGTGCTGTTCTTAGTACTCAATGTATGATGCATATTGATTGCTGTTTGTGTGTTACATGTGCATATATAAATACACCATGCACAAATGTAGAGATGTGCATGGCTATATTGTTCAGCAGCTTTCAGTGAAATTCATTGTTCATGCAATTCATTTTATGAGAATGTTTTCTGCATTAAAAATGTTGCCATAAATGGCCCTGGCTTAGCTGTAATTATGCACCACAGTGTTTGCACAACCAAGACAATGGATGGAAATGTGCATTACAATACAAATGGAAATACGTATTCCCACCCACCCTGTGTAGAGGAAATGAAGAGTGCAATGGGTGTCTTACATACCAATGCACATCACAATTAAGATACACATCTGGGCCCATTCTATACATGCAGTTCTCAATCTAGACAGGAAAACCACATGCGGAGGTTTATCCACCCATACAATTGTGCTATTGGGACTGAGTTCATGTTGCTCCCTGAATGTAAAAAAGAAAGATTCAGTGTTCTAGGGAATCTTGTATTTCACCAGTTAAATGAGAACTGTTAGCTTACTGTGGCATACAGCAGTGATGGGAAACCTGCTAATGGGTTAGAAAAGAACTGGGCTCTCAACTAGAGTTTTTATTGTATTTAAATAAGTAGTTTGTGTGATATAGGTTATTTCAGTGATGTGAAACTCACTAGCATTCTTCTCAAGTACGTTCCACTTTTTCTATGAATCCTATTCAGAGTAAAAAATGTGTAACTGAAACAAGAAAAAGTGACCCTTTAAGGAAAATCTGCTCTTTCCATCAGATGATATGCAATAGAAGGAGGTTTTCTTCCCTTCCACTGGAAGAGTGAAACAGCCCCAATGTGTTTGCACAAAGACATTTCTTTATATTTGTCCATTTTTTCTTTCTTCTATTGTTCATGATAATTTTCATTATAATATGATTTTATTTTCTTTGTTTATGTTCACTGTTACCATTGAGAAAGGAGTCTGACTTAGGTCCACTTCCATTGACCATAAATATCTGGACTTTTGGGGCTTTCCCTGGCCTTCAGTTTTCAGTCTTCAGCAGAAACTGTTCAGTAGTTAAAGACTCCTCCAGCATCTTGTTACTGTACAGAACTTTGTACATGCTCTGCTGCAGCACCAAGATTTTAGCATTCAGTTGCGCATAGAGTGTTACAAAAAATGGTAATGGAAATGAAATGAAAGTAAATGTGGTATCCCTGACCCATTCCACACAGGCCAACAAACACAGGTGGAGGATGTTATGAAACCTGTTTTTTGCGGCGTGGGACTTTGCACAGGTCCTGCTCCCAAAATTCATTTCCCCTAACCCACGTTTTTTGAAATCACTATACTCATGATTCTTTTGAAAAATTCCAGGTTGGAGCCGCTCCTGAGTGAACGGCCAGGCAGGAGGTGCTTTATTTGCCTCCCCTCCACCTTGTCCTCCACAATGAAAGAAAAGCTGCTTGCCATTGCCTGGCCATTCAAGGGAGGCCCGTTTTCCTTTTTTCAAAATTGTGTGGGTCATATTGTGGAACGATCGACATGGCTGTGGGGATTCATCTTTGCATGCCTGCATAGCTAGGCATGTTTTGCTGGAATTTTTTTTTAAAAGAGAAGCATCTCCATGTGAAGGTGTGACAGTAACCCAGGTTGTTCCCATGGGCTCCAATTGCTGCCTGCATGGAACGCGTGTGGTTGGGTAAACAGAAAAACAGATCCCTTTGTCTCTACTGCAACCCATTATATGTTTTCTGTGCAGAATCAACCAATGTTTGGATGAGCTTTATCTGAATGATTGTTCCTTGAACCATGTAATGAGAAAATAGTAATGTACCATGGTGTAAAAGTACTGTAAACCTTCTTGGAGATAATTTACAGGGTGGAACAGCTTGAAGTTTATCTGAAATCTACACAGAGACCTGTCAACAGTAGGGAAGCCATGGCACTTGTAAGAGGCACCATCTCTGCCTGCCTGCCTGCCTGCCTGCCTGCCTGCCTGCCTGCCTGCCTGCCTGCCTGCCCACCCACCACACTATTTGTCTTTACATGCTGAGCTTCACTGTACCCACCCAAAAAGCTTAAGCCCCAAAGCCCACATGCCATTACCATGAGTTGTGGAAGGAAGGGTTGGGCTATCATCTGCATGGCCCCCAGCTAAGCCCTTCCCATCACTCTTAGGCGGATTCTGCATGGGCCAAAAACAGCGGTGTGAAAACGGTGTAAAATGGTTTAAAAGGGTGTAAAAGGGTTTACACTGTTTTCACACCATTTTCACACCGCTGTTTTTGGCCCATGCAGAATCCGCCTTAGTAAAAAGCCAGCCATTCCACTTTGCCTTTCTCAGTGCACTGACGGGCTTAGGCATCATCCTCAAGTTCTCTTTGGCCATTTCTGCATGGCCACGATGGGGGTTGGGTCGGCGTACATGACACCAACCCAACCCCCCCAGGACCGTTTGCACGAACGGTCCCAGTTGCGGTGGGGAAGACGGAGCCGTGGAGCGCCATCGTCCAATCAACCTATCTTCTCTGCGACCATCCGGTGCATCGCCAAGGCCAGGGGACATGCCCCCCCTGCCCTGTGTGACCGCACCGGAGTTGCAGGGCAGGGGGGGGCATGTCCCCAGGCCTCGGCGACGCACCGGACGGTCGTAAAGCAGGTAGGGCAATCGGGCAAAGGGGGGAGGTATGGCGCCTTCCAGCCGCTGCCGTTTGCACAGCAGCAGCTGGAAGCTGCCATTTTCCAAAAACCTTGCTGGGGAAGCAAGGCGGGAAAATGGCGGCTTTGCGTCGCTTGGGAGGAGCAAGGGTGGCGCGGCTGCGCAGCAGCTGCACCCCCCGTGCAAACAGCTCCCTGGGGACGGCGTTTTTGCCGTCCCCAGGGCGCTGTTTATGGCCCGTGCGGAAAGGGCCTTTGCTTCTGAATTTACATTCCCTCTTTTGCCACCCCTCCAAAAACAATAGAAGATCAATAACAAGAACACTAATTTGGAAAAGTCTGCTGGTTATAAAATTTAACAACACATTTGTTTGAAATTAACTATGCCCACTTACTTTTATTTTCTATATGGGATGCTTCCTTCTGCTATACTTTCAGCCATTTAATGGTTGAAAATGGTTCATCCCAGCAAGGTTTTACACACAGTAATAGCTCTATAAGCCATAGTGTCTTTGATGCAAGTTAATTGCAAACAGCTCTGAGAGCTAATACTTTCATCTTCTTCAGTAAGAATCATGAGTATTTGTTTGTGTCTGTTTGTATTTACTCAGTGACACCAGCATTTGAACTCCACAGTCTATAACTTTAACAGTGTGAAGCAAGAAAAGGGAAGAGTTGCAGGATAGGGAAGGCAGTGCTATCTTGAGAATGTAATGCCAGATAATACTGAATGAGGGCCTTGGCATATTTAGGTAGATATGAATGTGCAGCCAGATGTGAACATATCAAAAACAGTGAACAATATCAATGGTTCCTCCACTCCTTGAGGTCACAAATACATATATCTATATATAGACATTTGTTGATGCTCTTTGAAGGAAAAACAAGGACCATGAAGTGACATACCAGTGAGTAACATATCCAGCAGGACAAAAGAAAATCATTCCTGAATTGTCTTTTTTTCATTTCCAGTATGGCAGTATTGAATGATGAAGGGGAAATGGCTTCACACAAATTCACAGTTCAGGCTATTCTTTGAATTTGTGACATTACACTGTGGAATAATATGGTTTGCAGAATGCTTAACAATATGGCTGCTTACTTCCAGTCCTAGTTGTTAAAAAATGTAATTTATTTTTAAATTTGGGATATGCACATAAAAATGGTCATTAGCTGGAGGTCACCAAAACACATGAGGGAAATGGTGGGGGTGGGAACCAAAGGGACAAAGTTCCCAGGGCCCAAGTCATCTGGAGAACCCCAGAAGCCAGTGTCATGCACCATTCTGACTGCATCTAATTCTAGTTTTAATGAAATTCCTGCACTTCACCCCCTAATGATGCAGGGAAGGCAGATCACAGTAAATAGCAGTAGCTCTGCTCTCTCATCACCACACCTTTCTACTAAGTTTGCTACAAGGAGGCAAATACTTGCATGTTCTGCTGAACCCATCAACCAAGCAGCGATACAGACAGGCAAGATGAAACAGCACAGCTCATGGTAAAAAGGTATTTTCCCCTCCTCCACCCTGTACATGCATGGTGATGGAATCTTAATCTGTTTTAGTGGTTACACATGTGGAATAGAAGAACTCTTCTCCCCTTTAATTAGATCTAATTACATTTTAAGCACAGTTCAGGTTGTGAGTTCTTGTCCTATTTGTGGGAGATTCAACATCCCTTTGTAAATGTTACTTTGCTGCTGCAGACATTAAGCTTCATGATGTGAAAAATTAAATAATCTTTTTAGAAGGAGACTCAAAGTGAATTATAACTGCCTTCCCCTCCTCACAACAGAATCTTGTGAGGTGGGTAGAGCTGAGAGAGTCAGTTCTGAGAGGACTGTGACTAGCCCAAGCAAGTTTCATGTGGAGGAGTAGGGGGAAAAACCCAGTTCTCCAGATTAGAATCTGCTGTCACTACACCACACTGTGTATCAACAAAATCAACCCTAGTACTTCTCATCCATCCCCTATACAACATACTTTGCACCTCATTTTGTGATAGGTAAAGGTATAAGGATATACTTAAATAGATTTCTTGTTGAATTACTTATTAAAATGTATTGTGATGTGAAGTTTGGTGAACTGCATCACACTTCATCAGATGTAAGAAGTGTATCCTATATTGGTACACATATGTATGTGTATGCAAATATAAAAATTACACACTTGGTTTCAATCAGAGGCAGGGGCAGTTGGAACCTTTGTCCATAACTCTCAGTACCCTGGAACACACACATTTATTTCAAACTAACTGAATGCAAAAATGTGGTGGGGAAGTAATGACTGAAATAATAACCACTCATTTCTGCACATAAGTTTATGTTTGCAAGGAACCTCAGAATTTCCAACATTTATGGTTATTATCCAACACAAAAGAAATAACAATTAATGATTCTGGGGAAGAAGTTGGAATGCAACCCTCTGCTTTATTTTTTGAAATTCATTCATAGCTTTCCTTTCTCACTGAGATTCCATGTGGTTTGCATAGTGAAATACAATACTAAAATAACATGAGACATTAAATTTTAAAAAATCTGGACATAACTAATATAGGATTGTGTTTCCTGCTCCCTGCCAGTCTCCATCTTGAACCACAAACCAGGGGAAAGAGTTACTGGTTGGAGGGGATACCTCATTAAACAAGGGATACGTCCCTGTGGAAAGCCGAGAAAATGACCATTCCCGTTAGTCTTAATAAGAAATGATGGAAGATAAAACTGAATCCCAAGTTTATCAAGACCTTCCCAGTAGCGGGGGCTGGTCCATCTAGGACCAACTCAGGCTATCCTAAATGTTCTCACCAGACAGTCCATGAAAAAGTAGGCTGTTAGCTAGTAGGGTTTGACATCATCGACCCTGAAATATTCTTGCCATTCAGCTGGCAGTGCATGGGAACAGCAAAGTTTCCTGGGGAAAGGATCTAGGGTGTAGGTTTAATCATAGATTTTTGGACTAATAGAACATCATCTTAATGCCATGACATCACTTCCAGTTTTGTGCCTGATGTGATGTTGTGTGTTGCTTCATTGCCAGCATTACTGTCCCCACCCCAGAATCTTCAGATGGGTTGCCAACTGCAACTGTAGGCAGGCATTTTCTGTTACTAAGATATAAAAGCCTGGAAATAAGAATTCATACAGGCATGCATCTCCCAATAAAATTTTGTTGCAGTAGTAGCATCTACCTCAGGGGAAAGCCTACTGCTCCCTTCCCCTCTCAAATTTAAACTTCCTTTCCCGAAGAAAATCAGACATTGTCTGCAATACTCTATCATGAGAATGCTGTAGATGTAGAACATCTTACATCCGATTAGACATGCATAGGATTATACCATTGAAGATAAATTAAAGACACTCTACAAGTGCTCAGAGTAATTTGGTTACCAACAATTTTTTTTTTGGGGGGGGAATGTGACATTCTGCAAGCAAAGCTTCTGGTTCTCATGCAAGTCTTTCCTAGAAGCAGCAATACTTAAGCCAGCATGGTGTAATAGTTAAGAGAGGCAGACTGTAATCTGGAGAACTGAATTTGTTTCTTGAACCTACTCATGAAGCAGGTTTAATTCCCCACACCTCCACATGAGCAGTGGACCCCTATCTAGTGATCTGGATTTGTTTTCCCATTCCTACACATGAAACCTGCTGGGTGACCTTGGAGTAGTCATAGTTCTCTCAGAACTCCCTCAGTCCCACCTACCTCACATGGTGTCTGTTGTGAGGGGATAGGAAGGGAATGAGTTTGTAGGCTGCTTTGAGACTCCTTACAGGAAAAAAAGATGGGGTATAAATCCAAACTCTTCCACTCTTCTTCTTAATTCCTCTTCACATGCTACAGTGAACTCATGCATCTGTCTATATGAGACAGCCTGTACACATTCACTTTACAAATGAAACTGGACACCAGTACCTGGTGTCATTTCATTTTTACCTCATAAATTTAGGGGTTTTTTATTGTAGTATTGCCAGCTCTGGGTTAGGAAATACCAGGAGATTTTGGGGATTAAATCTGGGGCGGGTGGGATTCGGAGACGGGAGATGCCTCAGCAGGGTGTTATGCTATAAATTCTACCCTCCCAAGCAGCCATTTCCTCAAGGGGAACTGTTCCCTATCACCTGGAGATCTCCAGGTACCACCTGGAGGTTGGCAAGCCTATCTGATTAGTATGTTCTATAATGGAGCACTCCTGCATTGAGTGTGCTTACTGTTGTTGCATACACAATAGCAAACAGAGAACTTGCATTAAGTTACCATCTGCACAGGGGTCAGTGTTCCTCCTTTGTACAGCAGAATAAAAGTTTCTAAGAAGTTTTCCACAGTGTTGTAAAGGGAGAAGGATCAAAACAAAACCAGAATTACTTGACTCTATGGATGATTGGTTTTGACTCTGCCTACTATTGATTGACTGGCTCTCCATCCAACCAATCCCAAAGGGTACCAACCATCTCCTTCTGTTGCAAAGGAAAGGTTTGCTGCAGGGAAAGAGCAGAACCTGGAAAGGGGATTGGCAGATGCCCTTGTGTGTGGGGGGGTGGGGGGGTGGGGGGGGAGAGAAAAAGCTGTGAGGGCCCAAGCACTTGGAAAAAGCTCTAGAATGAATGCTTGACAGGGATGATTACAAAAACACTTTTTGAATTGGGTCTGGGGCAGTTTGTCTTTTACATGTTGTAACAAAAGCTCTAACAATAGATTGCAGTTCTGCAGTGTTCTTGAATGTATCCAAAAGCAGGAATCCTAATCTTGCTGCCATGGTTGTCATTGTAATGGAATATTTCAGTTCATATTTAAATGAAGCATTATTTTTTAAAACTAAAGTGCACAGCAGTCTTACTTCAGTGCCTTTATCAATACTTGCAGATCGACTGTGAGCTGCAATTCATCTAACTTTTTCCAGGCCATTAACAATTATGCTAATAGAACCTAACATTGACCCTTTTGAGTTCTCTGTAATTTGTCTGTCAGTGCTTCCCCCATTCAATTTACCTGACAATTGATTGAATACATGCAAAGGATCCACAGTAACTTTATCCATCTTTTAGATCCCTTGTACAGAAACAATTCTGGAAAATAAGTACTAGTGTCACAGTTTTGCAATTATGTATCATTTGGACTATTCAGCCCTATGTAACAGCTTGAATGAGAGAATGTTGGGGAATAGGGCTGAGTCCTACACAGATCTCTGTGGGTACAACAAGTTGTGTGTTTGTACCGGTTGTACTCGTATATGAATTGTGTCTTTATTGCAGAAATGGGTCTTAGAATTTCTCTGTTATTAAAATGAGTTGGAATTTTTTAGGAAGAACAAAATTGGGGTCCAAATTTTACAAAGCAATCAGCCCTTTGCTAATGACTAGATGATGACATTTAACTTATCTTGGCATGGATGGGATATAGGGTTGTGAATGCTATTGAGGCAACCTCCAGGAACTCTAAGGAGTTCCCCAGAACATGGGGAATATTGCTAATGGGGAACATGGGAAACATCATCACATCAGCAGTGCTGAAAGAATTCTTTCAGTGTCCATAGTAAATATTGTGGAGATTGGGCAGATTCTTAGAGGTCTGTGAATCCAGTAACCAGAAGTGACAGTACTGTATCTATGATGGCATCTCTCCCATTTTCCCCACTGCTGAATTTCCTGCTGTATGGAATGCAGAGCACAGGAAGCATCTTATTTTTCCTGCCCAACCATTTCAGTCTCTGGTCAATTTCACCTTCTGCTTGAACCTGACATTTTGAGTGCTGGTGAAGGGATTCTCCCTTCAACATTTGCTAAAGTTTGCCCTGGGACGTTTGCTTTGCAGGCTCCAAACCTGGGTTATTTTTCAGCCTGAAAAAGACATGGTTCTACTCAGCTCATTCTGCTGATTCTACCAATATATAGTTTTCCTTTTTTTTTATTTTCAAGGAGCTTCCTTCAAAGATACACAGATATTCATAATAGAATCTTAGACCCTCAAAGGACTGCTTTAATTCCCAATGAGAAGCATTTGGTAGACCTGCCTTCTGCAGACTGACAGTTGTTGTTTTAGCTTTTCTGTGCAGTAAGAAAAAACTGAGTAGGTCCATGGACGCACATGCAAGAACTCACAAGGACCTCATGGGGGAAGAAGAAATCCAATCCCCTCTGGTCTTCTCTTCCTCTCCTCTTCTCCCTTACTCATTCTAGCCTAGGCATGCCATTTGCCCTATTACAGCAGGCAAATGTTGAGAATGCCTCTTGTACTCCAGTCATGCTCACCATAGCAGCAGGGAAAAATGGGAGGGAGACACTGCTTTATGAGGGAATGTCACTTCTGTGTGAAGGCTCAAAAGTAATGCTCCTGCATGGAATGATGCCATAGGAACTTCCTGAATCTCTGTGGTAAAGGTTATAGTGATTTTTAAAAAAATCCTAGAATGTTTCTCAGTGTGGTGATGTCCCATGCCTTCTCTGCAAACATTTCTTGGTAGGTGCCAGGCATGTGACTGGAAAATATATTCCAGCCACCTTCTCCTTCCCACTGCTTCTGCCACCTCCTCTTGCTTTCTCTCTTATCGCCATTTGCTGTCTGAGGGAAGTAGCTAAGAACCCTCCAGAACTTACAATAAATTGAGTACAACATGCTTTTCTTGTGTGGTAAAAAGTTGGCCATAGCCGTTTTATTTAACAAAATTGGTTCAAGGCAAACAAAGCGTATGGCGCAGCATGGGGGTCTGATCTGTGTGCTGGGCAGCCCGAGTGCTGTCCCCCAGACACCTAAATTTTTCTACAGCACGCTTGCTGCTGAAAAATTAATGCACCCTGGAGCAGCTGTGAGATTCCAGATGGGCGGTTGCCACTTCCTGAAGACTCCACTGCTGCCAGGGGCGCAAGCCATATAAGCCCACGTCTGGGCAGGTTACCCTTTGGCTTGCTGCACCCCAAACCTCATAAGGAGGTTCCGATAAAGCGGGTATTTCACCCGCTGACCCTAAACTAAAGATCAGTCCCCCATGCGCAATCCGCCAGCCCTTAACAAAACAAACATGCATTAACAAATAACAAATACAGGGAGGGTGGGTGGGAGACTCGCGTGCTCCAGCAAATGGGGGGGAGGCAAAGCCGGGCCTAGCCTTAAATAGGCTGCCCGGCCCTCCTCCCAGATGACGTCAGGGCGCCCCGCGTCATTGCAGGGCGCCAAGAAGAACCAAAGCCTCGCGAGCAGAGGGAACTCGCGAGGCAGCCGGGAAGGCGGCCGCCCGTGGGAGGCTGTCCCTTCCCCAGCAGCAATGGCGACCGCGATAATTCGCGGCCGCTTATTTGCTCTCTCCTTTTCTGTTTGTCTGTTCTTTTGTTATTTTTAATGAAATCTTGCATGTGTTCGCTGAACAATTCCATAATGGCTACTGTGACCTAGGGAGATGTCCACCAGCATTATTTCTTTGATGCTGTGATGTGCATCTTCAACGACTCTGTTCTGGGGAGCTTTTTAAATCTCATGCCTCATTTTACTTTCAAGATATTTCTGCAAACCTAAGAGTTTCTTCCAGTTTGTAGAAACACAGCTTTGCACAAACATCTCATCTGCCTACCTTTATGCTCAGGACAGCACTGCTTCTGGTACATCATCTACAACCTTGCACACTTCCCAAAACATTTGGATCATACACATTCTATGTGGGTATCTATGTGTGTGTAAAGTGCTGCCAAATCACAGCTGACTTATGGTGACCCTAGCAAGGGACCTTCAAGGCAAATGAGAAGCAGAGATGGTTTGCCATTGTCTTCTTCTGCAGTCTTCCTTGGTTGTCTCCCTTCCAATGGTGACCCTGCTGAGCTTCCGAGATCTGACAAGATTGGGCTACACCATCCTGCCTTCCCTCCCATGGGTATCTATACCCAAATGCAAAAGGCATGAAGGCACACCATGTCATGTCATAAATAAAATCCCTAGGCTTGAGTAATGCTGTGCTTCAATATATTTATACAAAGTTGGAATAAGATCCATCATTGGGAAAATAATCTATCAATGTTCTTATCCATGAGTAAGCCGGTCAAGCTTAATATGGAGGGCTGCAGATGTGATTGCTTTCCAGCTTAGCAGATCCACTGAGAAAGTCCTCCACTGACAGATACAGTTTGAATGTCAAGCTGATTGCCACAGCCTTCATGTCAATTTACATAAACTCTCTCACATTTTACTTCTAAAAATGATGTTTGCCAGTCTTCATAATCTAATTAAGGGAAAATATAGTAGTGGTTACAGTTGATTGCATCATTCTCAAATTTAGTCTCGCTTCTACATGACAATGACAGAGGATAATTCATGTATTTTCACATTTTTCTTTCCACTGCCTATTCTGTGGATGTAACCAAAGCTGTAACCTCCTTCATCATTTTCAAAGGTAGATTGAACACTGCCTCCCCCCCACCCCACCGCCCAGGAACAGGATACAATTTCTCTTTGCTTTCTTCACTTTTAACAGTTACTGAAATCCTTGGTGTCCTCTGTCTGCATAAATTAATTATTTAACTTCTTGGAAATTAGGGGAAATAATAACCCACAGAATCAAAGACTAAAGCTTTCATTCTCTTGAATTTTAACCTTAATTACCATTAAAGAATTGGCTAATTCGGTGCAGTAATTTCCCTTCTTTAATGAGTGTGAATAATGAAAGCCTATTCCAAAGGTTTTGTATGTAAGGACGATAGACTTGGAAAGAAATATTTGACTTTTTCAAAGTTTTTATTGGGAGGGAGGGGGGAATGGCAATGGTATAATTACAGATGATGTAGTGTCCTTTTCTCTTTTGAAATAAAAGAGGTTATGCACGGGATATCATATTTGAATTGCTCCCTGGATATCCGTATTGCCTGTGTTTTCAAAGAAGAATCAGTTATTTGGGAATTCCCCAATGTTTCAGCTTTTGTTCCATATGTTGGCACGAGCACTGTATATGCAGTTGGCTGTAGCATTCAGTCTATTTGCATTTGTTTTCCCTTGTACATTTACAAATGTGCATATGTACATTGATAAAGCACAGAATGAGAAATTTTCATGTGATTGTAGCTATGTTTTCATAGAGATTCTTTTCTCCTTATGCAGTGTTTTTTTATTCTACACAGGAGTGTGGCTGTGTAAACATCAAGCAAAAGAATCATTATGCAATTATTATTGTTATTATTATTAATTCCCCTGCCCTTTACAACAGTTTCAGTGTGGGTTACAATAAAAACTGTAATAAAATCTCACACAATCCTATACAATAAAACACTTTAGACTAAAACTCTCATATCCAACCACTCCTAAAAGTGTGAGGTGTGTACAGGACACATTGAACCCCCCTCTATTTCGGTAGAGGAGGGAGGAATCAGCCAAATGCCTGGGTGAAGAGGCTTGTCTTTGGCAGGCACTGAAACTCCAAGAGAGCAGTCAGCAGGCAGGGCCATTATTGAGAAGGCCCTCCAGGCTGCCCCCCAACTCTCACCTCCAAAGGGGGCAGGATAACCAGGCCCCCCCACAACTTCAGTGCCCAGGCAGGAATATATGGTGGATGCATTCTCAAGTACCCAGGACTGAAGTCATTTAGGGTTTATAAATTAGTACCAGCACTTTGAATTGGACCTGATAGCACATCGGAAACCAGTGCAAACTCTTCAAAATTGGGGTGATATGGTCCTGGTATGAGACACCAATCAGCAGATGATCTATATAGATCTCATCCAGACTGCTTATGCTCATGGTTAACAAGTGCACATGGGAACATCAGTAATGTGTATGTTTAGGCCGAGTGAGGAGTTGCAAACAAAGTACACAAATTGAAAACTTCAGCAAATTGTTTATAGTTTAATTCTAGAATTAACTGTAGAAATTACCTTAGTTAAACTAGGACTAAGGACATGTGGAATGCAGAGAATAGATAAATGGATTCTTAAAAACAACAGTTTAAAGACCATCAGTATGTGACCCAGAAAACTGTAAAAATGTTTGCTGCTAATATTTGTAATAAAATAATTGTAATAACAATAATCTTAAAATATTATTATATCCATGCAGATTCATTAAGGAAATAGACATAATATTCCACAACTGCTATTTATTCTGTAGCAAGGACACCTGGTTTCATTATTTCCAGTGTAGTACAAACAGAACATGGAGACTAACATTAAGACACTGGTTCTAATATCAGAAAACAGAAGATTAGAAAGAATCCATATATTTGCCCTACTACTATGACTTATAATGCCAGTAACTTCTTGTTTCACTTAGAATTGTTCATCCATCCTGTGATAAACAATTAGTAGTAAATTAATTCGTTTGGTTTCATGATTGATTATTTGCAGTATTTTGTGGTGTATTTAATGCATTCTTATGAACTTATTTTGAATAGTACTGGGGAACCTATTTTCAGATTTTCCAATCTACCCTGAACTAATTGGGTAACGTAGCCCAGCCTAATCTGCCTCACATAAAACAAAGGGAAGAATCATGTATGTCACCCTGTGCTTATTGGAGGAAAAGTAGGATGGAAATAAAAGACATAGAAGTCAGATGTTCTAGTTCATTATGAAATCCCCTCTACTGAGCAAAAATAAAACAATTCCACATTTTTAATGATTTCATCAGAACCTCAGAAAAAAGCAAGTAGTATAGCAAAGTATGCTGAAGCATATAGAAACTTCAGTGAAAATCTTGAATGAATACAAATTCTCCCCATCCTTTCCTGGGACTTCTACCAATACTCACTATGATTACACTACTTTTCTACATTTTTCTTATAGACACATTCAATCAACCTATTTACATTTTGGAGCATATGAAAAAGGGAGGAAGTCGTATAAGCCATCTAATCAACACCCTGCTAAGTGCAGAAAATCCAGAGATTGAGTTACAGCTGTCCACTTTTGCTTGAAGACTTCCAGCCCTTCTACACAATTAGTTTCATAGTCAAACAGCTGTCATTGTTAAGAACGATCTCCTAATGGGCAACTGAAATTCACCTCGCAGTTGTTTAAGCCATTATCCTTGGGAGTATACCAAACAATGGAGTACAAGGGTGAACACTTTGTCATCAAACATGATCCCTGCAAGTCACTTGAAGAAATAGCTCCACTTCATATGCAAAGAGGTAGATCTCAGCATCCCAGCATTTATAGAAAATACATTGGTAGCAACTTTAGTGAAATCTGAAGACAGAATGAGAGTAGATAATGCTTACCTCAAGGTAAATTCAGGGAGTACTATAGTTTGTGCTGAAAGTCAGTGAGGTTTAATGGTTAAGGTGTCAGACTAGGACCTAGGAAGCCCAGGGTCAAATCCTCACTCCTGTCATGGAAACCTGCTTGGGAGTCACACACATTCAGCCATGATCCTGGCTAGTATTTGGATGGGAGACCTCCAAGAAATAACAGGGTCATGATGTGGATGAAGGCAATGGAAAACTACCTCGCAATGTCTCTCTTGTTTTGAAAACCCTATGGGGTCACTGCAAGTCAGCTGTGACTTGACAGCAACCAAAAAAAAGTTTGTGCTGATGATAACCTGTGGCAGCTGAGATTTATCTAGAAAGATGCATAACTTGGTTCTGTCCATTGTGATGTTAAATTCAATGGAAACATCCCTGGTAGAAGAGAAAAATGCTCACTATTTAGATAGTCTCCTCCTTCACTATCACAGCCTCACTTTTTGTCCAAATAGGTGCTCTGATCTTCAATATTAGGTTTTGGTGGGTTTGTTTTAAGTGCTCAGAAAGGTCCTAGAGAAATGGGTAGGACAGGAATTATCTGCGTCTATGCACATCTTTGATTGATGCTTTGTTGATGTTAACTCATAGTAGTTGAGTATCCAAGGCCCCTTCTGCACAGCAAATGTGTAACAGGTAGGGTTGAGCAATATCGAAAATATTCAGTAAAATTCGGATTTTGCTTTTTTTCAGATATCAAATTATCTATATATCCAAATAAGCTGAATTCCATATTTGATATACCCGAATATATTTGGATATCCTAAATAATTTGGCTCTGTCTTATTTTTTTGTATTTTTAGGTGTTTTTAGGTTTTGGGTCTGTAGATGGCACATATTTTAAGCTAATGGGACTGAAATTGCAGGGTATTTTCAGGAGACTCTTCTGATGATATCACCCAGGTTTGGTGAAGTTTAGTTTAGCCAGTCCAATTTTATGGACCCCGAAAGGGGTGCCCCATCTCCCATTGTTTCCAATGGGAGCTAATAGGAGATGGGACAACCATTTTGAGGCCCATAAAATTGGACCCCTGAACCAAGCTTCACCAATCTTTGGTGGTATCATCAGGATAGTTTCCTAAAGATACTTTGCAAAACAAACAACAGAATCTACCCTCCCAACTCGGTGGCATTCGGGGATTGTTTAAAGGGATTCCCTTTAAAGGATCCCCAAATGCTGCTGAATCTGAATGGTGGTGGTGGTGGTGGATCCTTTAATTTTTTCTTTCTTTAAACATTAAATGTTCCCCCCACACACACACACCCCACACCCTTCCCAGTGATGTTGAGCGCTGGGCTGCTTAGGAGAGTCCAAAGCAGCCCAGCACTCAGTCAGCAATTCTGAGAAGGGTGTGGTGGCAGGGTGGGGGAAATGGAACTGAAAGATCCCCCTTCCCTTGGGAATTGGCTGCATTCGGGAGTCTCTTTAAACAGTCCCCACTTGCAACCCCTTCCCAGGGGAAGGGGGTGGACTCTTTACGACAGAACATAATAAACTACCCCATGTGGAAATTGTTTAAATGATCCTTGAATGCTGCCAAATTCCAAATGTCAATACAAGCCGGACTGAATACTTTGTATTTTAATCGGCTCGTATTTGGAGCCATTGTATTTGGGCCAAATGTGGCCTGAATATGATCGAATTGGTCCAGAATTGGCCCCAATTCGGCAATTTGGGCTATCCGAATCACCAACCCTAATAATAGGTTGCAGTCAGAATAAAGGAACCCATTTTCCTGTTTTCACATTCACATGCATCGATACAGGCAGCAATTGGAGGCCATGGAAACAATCCAGGTTGCTATCACACCTTTGCATAGAGACGTGTCTATTTTTTAATTACTTCCCACTGATGAGCAGCTAAAAAGGCAGGCACAAATGAACCCCCACAGCCATGCCAATGTCCCATGAGATGATCATCTGCAGAGCTATGCAGATGCAAGCCACAAAATAAAAAAAAAGGAAAAGGGAGGCAAATAAAGCACCTTCTGGTCATTCTCTTGCAAGCAGCTGCAACCCAGGATTTTTTTTAAAAAATCACTAGTTGGGAGAAATAACATGGGCAGACTCATTTGGGGGGCGGGATCTGTGTGAAGTCCCCCCAATGAGTTATTTAGCATCCTGTGTTTATTGGCCCATGAGAAAGGGGCCCAAGATCTATAGGGTATCTCAGAGATGTGCCTTCTTTTCGCTTCATAATCAAACATGGTGTAAAATAAAGAACAAATCCTGCACAAAAATTGTCCTGCAATACCACTATGATTGACTTTCAAAAGAGGCTTTTAGACATCCATTAGATTTACCTCCTAATGTATTTGTAAATAGAATAGTATTATATCAGTTCATATCAAGCAATTAAAATACTAAGAGAGGGAAAATACAGACCCTGAATTTTGGAGGAAATGGAAAGAATCTGAAGTATGTCACAAGTCTATTGACAATAATAATACACTTAGAGTTTGACATGTTTCTAGATATTGGAGTACTTCTTCTGATAGAGGGTTTTATAATGTCGTAGAATTCACTGTTACTACCTGTCCTGGATACAGGTTGTTTGAACCCCATAGGGTTTAATGGGATTGAAAGTGTCTTAACTGAGTCACAGATTGCAGTTCAGCTCCTCTGAAGTATTTACTGTACAGAGAAGGATGGTTCAATGATTGACTGTCAGTTATAGCCATTAGTTAGAGCCTCAAAGCCAATCACTTTCATTCCCTGAGCCCTTAAGTGATGCTGATGCTACCAAGGAAATCCATGACTTGGAAATGTATGTGACAAGTTGCTTGTTGAGGAAGTCCCATGCCCAGAACTGAACTTTGACGGAGCTATTTTCCTCTGTGTCTGCCAGTGACCCCAAAGAAGATCTCTTGTAGCACAACTGGGACCTTAGAAGTGGGGTGAGACTCAGATGACCTTTTTGTTCCTCAGCTTTTTGCTGCTGTTGAAAAAGCTGGGTGAAAGTTCAGCATTCTTGTGAGGCATAATAGTTTCAACTGAATCTCAGAGCAGCATGATGTTTTTTCTGGGTTTTCCTTGGAAATAATAACATATGGTCAGTGCATCAACATTTTTTTTGTCTTACTTTCCCCCCCACATGCCTTCTGAGCAGTGGCAGATGTCAGGATGTCCAATGAACTGTGAGTGTAATAAAGCTTGTGAATCAAGATTTCCCATTGTTCTTCACTGAGTCATCTCTCAATACTGTATTGGAAAATCAATGTAGGATCTGGAAAGGAGAACGTAGTCTCCATATTCCTTCAATAGTAATGCCTTTCTTCTGCTGCAAACAAGCAATTGGATATGATCCATTATACAGAAAGTATGATTTAAAGAAGGTTATTTGAGCTTCAGTTTCCCTTACTTGGTCAAATAGGTTCTTGGACTATATGAGCTTCTTTGTTCCCAAGTCTTTGGAGCATTCCAAGTTTTCCCAGAGTTCCTATAAACTTTAAAAACACTTAGGGAATTTCCAGTTGTCTCTGAGTTGTAATTATTGCCCAAGGTGTATACAAAAAACCCAAACAAATTAAAACCAGAAGCAGAGAAAACCGGTTGAATATTTTGTACTTTGTTTCATTCATTCTTTCACACATGTCTACAAAACAGCCCAAATGCTCCATTGTAAGCATGTGCAAAATCTCATTTTACATTTCAAGCTAGAGATTAACTTTTCTGGAAAATGGTTTTCAGTTCAGTTCAATCATTATGAGCTAGGAAAATTTGTAATCCAAACAATGTAATCACCATCCCTGTGACGTCACTAGCAAATATGCATGTTTAATTAAATCACCAAGCAAAAAAGAAACTTTGAAGAGATCATGAAGCCTCATAATCATTTCTTTTTATGCTCCGAGTTAATCAGTGCACTTATTCATGGATATGCATTAGTAACTTGGTTTAAAAAAATGAGCTGAGAAATGAAAACTAATAAACTGTGCCTGAATTTGTCCAGAAGAATGGCAGATTTGTTGTGGCTCTGGAAACAAGATCAAGTAATTTTGAACTTCAAAATCCATTGAGACACTTCAGCATCTCAGTTCTCTGTTACTGTATGGAAAGGATGCTTGCGCTGATGTATTTGTTGCTTATAAAGTATGCATGCATAGAAAAACAAATATCTGTTTTGGGTATTATAACTTTTGGGGAGATGAGGTTGCATGTGTTTTGGGAGCTTCACGTGAAGAGGTTACATACATGATGAGGTGGAAACTTGATGCCATGTGGAAATATAGTGTGATCTAAAGGTTAAAGTGCTGGACTATAAGATCAGGGAGATCCAAACTGCTCAGCCATGATTGAGCCTTGATGGGTGTCTTTGGACCACTGACTTTCTTTCAGCCAAATCTACTTCATAGAGTTGTGAGAATACAATGGAGGCGAGAAGAATTATGTTTGACCTCTCTGGGGGAAGAATGTGATACAAATGCGATGGATCAATAAAATTATCATAGAGTCATAGAGTTGGAAGGGATCAAACAGACCATCAAGTCCAACCACCTGCTAAATGCAGGATCAGCTTGAAGCATCTCTGACAAGTGTTTCTTCAACCACAGTTTAAAGATTAACAGTGAGTGGTGGCTCACCACCGCCCCAGGCAGCCAATTCTACTGCTGAACTACTTTTTAATGAAAAAAACACACGTTCTTTCAGGATCCAGCTGGAATCTTTTCCTCCATTATGTAGTCATCTCCTCTCCTGCCATCAGTAATGGTGGGATAAAAAATTAAGATAATGTCATTCGATGTGGTTTTGCTTTGCAAAAAGATTAAACCACATAGTGCATTATATTCACTATTGTTATAGGTATACTTGATAAATTAATGATACTGCTGGGATTATTTTGATTGCTTAAGTGGGTTGTTTTGTGTGAATATGCATAGTTGGACTAGTTTTGCACATTGGGAAGGGGAAAATTCTTGCCATTTTTTCCAAAGATAAAGTGCTATTTCATCAATGGAACTGTGTGGTTGGATACATGTCACTAGCATAAGAAATACAGTAGAATTTACAATCCTGGAGCTATTACACTACAATCTTATGCAGAGTTACTCCAGGCTAAGACTATTGAGGTCAGTGGGCATAGACTGAAGTAACTTTGAACAGGACTGCACTGTTAATGACTTGGGGGATAAAGGAGAAACACCTTATATGCCTCTTGAATCTTGTTGAATCTCTCAATTATTCTGTTTTGGAATATATCAGTACTTCTCTCTAATAGTAACTGTCATTTTGCTGGTGCTTCTTGTGTTAGCTTCATGTGGCTTATTATGGCCAAGCTATTGAAAGCCAAGAGTAAGTGACCAATTTGCAACAGTGAGGTATGGAAGTAATAACCTGCTAATGTTATCTTTCTGCTATATGTGCTGATTTATCAAGCTTTAGAGGAAAGGGAGAGAACTTTGCTTAATAGATTTGCTATTCTCACTGCTGGAAAAGTCACCACAGTCAAACTGATGGTAACTTTTGCACAGACCTATTAGAGTTTGAAAGAGGGAGAATTCTAGTCTTTCCTGCATTATACTCCTGATTATTCACATTATATTTCATGTTTGGATTAAAAGTGATTTATTGATTCAGTTAGAGTTTGGTGATCTCCACTCCCACAGCAGCAGCAACATTTCACAAGTTCTATCAACACTCTTACTTTCTCTTTATAATCCAATCATTGCAAAAGAGGCACACATTCCATAGGATCATGGTCAGGTCATGTATGTGACCTACTTTTCAAGCAAGGAGTCACCTGCAGCTCATCTGCTCTTTATACAGTGGCGAAGCTCCCAGGGGACGGGGTGTGTGCCACACACTGGGTGCATGGATTTGGGTCACATGGGGGGGTGCAAAATCCCCTGGCCCCTCCCCTTGGCCCCCCCAGCACCCCCCACACTTACTTTAGGAAACCGAGCAGGCTAGAGAACAGGCCTTCCTGTTCTGGTGGGAACTACATTTCCCAGGGTCTCCTGGGAAATGTAGTTCCCACACAGGCAGGCCTGTTCTGCAGCCTGCTTGGTTTCCTAAAGTAAGTGTAGGGGGGATTCTGTGGGGGGCGGACATGACCTTTTGGTTTACCGCCTTGCTGATGTTGGAGTTAGGGGTCAGCCCTGTGCTGACTGACCTCATTTCTCTGAGATGGGGGACTGCAGGTGGCATCAGGGGGAGAGAACTCCAGTCAACACCCCGTAGTCTGTGGGGTGCCACAGGGAGTGATTCTCTCCTCAATACTTTTTAACATCTGCATGCACTCCCTGGTAAGTTTGGTCTGGAGTTTTGGGCTGCAGTGTATGTTTTTTTTTTAAAAAAAAGCATGTTCCTAAAAGCAGCTCCTCCCACCCAGTGCGGTTCACTTGGCAATAGGCACAAAACAGTGTTTTTGAGCGAGTTTCAAAAACACTGTTTCTCCACCAGTTGGGGGGAACAATCATGGTGGTGCCTCATTTTGGAAGTGGCAGCCATGCAAAGTTCTCCCTGGAATGGTGTTTTTACCATGCCTGTGGCGCTGTTTTTGGCCCGTGCAAAGTGGGCCATAGGGAGTAGAGTTCATGTGGACATTGCCTCTGTGTAGTTGCCTCTGCACACAAACAGGTTATTGTGGAGGGGCAGAGAGTGGGGCCAGCATGCCAGCATATTTTTCTCTGGCCAATCAGGACTGGCCAGGGCTTAACTCTTTCAGGGGCGGCTCCACCCTGTAACCTGAATGCAGTGAGTTGCAAGAAGTTGTATCCAAGTTGTAAGTGCATTCGTCACACCAGGCCTTGTACAATCCAGAACCTTAGTGCTCTCTGCTTCTAATCAAGGAATAACAAGTGTTCCAGGAATTTAAGCATGTAGACCTAGCTAAAGTCATTCTTGAATGAAACTGAATTGAAAAAAGCGGGGCAAGTTAACTGCTGCAAATCTGGCATATTGGTTTTAAAGGGAGTCATAATTAACCTTATCTGGACTGGGACCATGGTGACTTCTGTTTGGCTTAGGAAACAGGGAAAACTATATATACAGTCCATCAAGTCTCAATGACATGGTATTAATAAAGACTTGCCTATGTTGGTACATATGAGGGATTTATAGCTAACTTCCAAGGCAAAGCCATAAATCACTATAGCAAGTTTATCACTACAAATATATTTGATGACAAATATCATTTTGTATCCATTATGGCACTGAACTGTCAAAAACCAGTTACATGCTAGGAATTAGCTTAGGCAACAAATTAATATCCAAAGTAAATTTGCTAAAGATTGAAATGTCAAACCTGAAAGGATTTAATATCAATCTAAATCAGAACCCTCTTCAGGGAGGGGGACTGGTTCATACACTGACAAGAAAGTGGACTGAAGTAGCCAGTGTTATATTTACAAATTGTTTTTTTTCTGAATCATAATTGGTTCACCCATCACTCTTCACCCAAAATGATGTCTACAGATTGTCTCCACCTGCTTCCATGATGGTGGTCATACATCCTCTTTGTAATGTGAGGGTACCCCCATTCCTGTTGCCTCTTGACTATTCTACTGCCCTGCACAACTTGTGATTCTCTCAGCTGAGCAACAAACATAGATAGTGATCCAACTGAGGAATCAATGGCTTTCTCTCTGTTTTTGTTGCCTGCCCAGGACTCAGAGGCAAAGCAAGCTACTACCACAGCGCTGGCCACCCCCGCCCTGGAACATCTTGGAACGCTCCCGCCATGCCCCCTCCATGGCTCGGCCGTGCCTCCGCCATGCCTCTGATCGGTGCATCATCCCCCCCCCCCGTCCCGTGGGCGCTACATCACTGCCAGGACTAAAAAATCAGGGAGGGGTAATTAAGCACGACAGACCAATATATATGCATGCCCCTATGGTGTTGCATCTCACTTAGTTGAGCACCAATGTTCCAAGCTGAGCTAAGGCAAGAGCTATCACACGTGTTGTCACCAGCATGGATTAAATGATGAGAGCTCTTTTATGCAAGGTTGTGCAAATTTGTGTAACATCAATTTCCACCATGCACGTCTGTCGTTGAAGTCGCAAAGCACATGGAAGCCCTAGATTTTCTGCAATGTAATTCAATTCCTTCTTAACTGAGAGAAGGAGAAAGAGAGTCTCTCTTTTAAAAAAAATAACATAACCATTCGGATGACAGCACAGCCCCCCTGGAGAAAATGCCTTTCAACTGTAACCCTGGAGAAGCCAAACTGAGCCATCTTACATTCCGTACACAGACTGTCTCTGTGGCAGCTTGACTGAATGTTTTCTGACAGCTCTTTATTTCAGGGCCCATCACACGACAGACAGACATATTTCTGTAATTATTTTTAGGAATAAAATCCTAAGTTGGTTCTGTTAATACATATTTTTAAAACTGTTTGACATAAAATGCATATGGAGAGTTTATATGCAGCTGCCTTGTGAAAGCCTGAACGAGCTGCTACTATATTGCTAGGAATATGGCAAATGCACAAATAGCTGATTTTCATCCAAGACCTCTCATTGAAGTACAATTTCATTCAAAGTCTTGCATATGCAGACTTGTTCTTTCTTGTAGCTAAAATAGCTGTGTTTTTGTCATGCATCCTGAGCATTTGCCTTTGTAAATGAAGAAGGAAATCCATGAATAGGTACTAGTAGGGGAGTGCCAAAAAAGAAAAGTAGTAATAATCAAATTCAGATCTAATGACTGTAATCTGAGTTTTGCCTCCTCCATCTCTACCCACCCCCATCTCTTCCACCCTGAACTTCAGCAGCAGGGGGTTGCTGCCTCTGAGTCCCTAGTAGAACCCAGAGGCTGTGACAGTAGAGCTCTGTACCTTTTGCAGCCTCCAAGTCCCACATGGATCCCAGAGGCCATGGCAATGGAGCTCTGTGCAGAGCTGCAAAACTGGCTTGGCTAGGCCAAGCTGGGCTTACAGCTGTGTTCCTGCTGCAGCCCTCCAAGTCCCATATGGACCCTGGAGGCCACAGTAGTGGAGCTGTGCACAGAGCTGCAAGTCTGGCTCAGATGGGCCAAACCAGGCTTACAGCTCTGTGCTCCCCACAGTCTCCAAATCCTACATGGAAAGCAGATGGTGGTGGAGTGACTAACAAGTGAGTTAGTTTGTTTGGATTAAAAGGTAACTGGGTCATAGCAGCCCTAATCATGCCAAATTCAGAATCCACTTTTTGGCTCCCTTTAAATTGCCATCTGTCTTGTGTAACCCCCCACCCCACCCACAACACACACACTGCAAAAATACACATACATTATTTTGGGAGATCTTTCAAGTGCAGCTGTACCAAATGCATACCTTTAGATGATGGCAGAATCTGAGATTCATTCTAGCAGGGCTAAAATAGTGTAATAATTGATTTTCACATGTCACTGTTCATTACTGAAGTAAAATGTAAGGTTCGTGGATACTTGGGGTGTGTGTGGGTTGTTGGGGGGGTTGCATTAAAGGACCCCAATTATCTTTATCTTTTTCTGCCTGCAGTATCCCACTCCTTGTTACTGCACTTATCCTCTTCTTCACTCAACACTGGCACTAGCACCTCACCCTACTTCTTCCATTGCCAACCCCAATGCAACTTACAAATTAGGAGGCACTAGGCACCACAGAAATGCATACTTTTGTTCCCTCCCAGCTCCTAACTATTATGAAAAGAGAATGGGACTTTAGCATGGTACTCTTCCTGCCTGTTTCTTTCACATCCTCTGAAAATGACAGCTCAGAGGAAACAGTGATGAAATGTTTGAAACTGACTACATACTTTTTACAAAGCAGAAAATTTCTGTCTGTCCAGATATAAATATCTTGTAGAAATTAGATACTTCCATAGGGCCTGTAAAATGGACCTGTTCTGCCAGGCATTTGGCCAGCCGGGTTGACTATAACACCATTACATCTAGGCCTCCTGTGGGCTCAGTAGGGGGGGTGGGGGTGGGTTTTTTTATAGCCTTTGCATGGAAATAGGAAATAGTTCAAATTTATAGTATTTATTCTGGTTTTATTGTTTTAATTGTGAATAGGTTTTAATGTGAACATTATTATTAAATTATTGTATTTTATGTTGTTCACTGCCCTGAGCCCTTCGGGGGAGGACGGTCTAAAAATCTAAATCTAAATAAATATAAATAAAATAAGTAACAAGAGCCAGCGTGGTATAATGGCTAAGAGTAGGTGGATTCTAATCTTGACAGCTTGTAGTCATCCCCGCAGGGTCATCGCTAAGGAATAGGCGAGACGCGGAGGAGGTTTCATCTGGTGGAGAGCGTCAGCAACAGGAAGCGCGGGATTTCGTGATCCTGACAACTCTCCCTGTGCTGGTCTCTGGCACCTTTTATTAGGGTTTCATTGTGGGCGTGTAAAGGAGGTGGGTAGGGAGATGAGCGGGAGACCGGGAGACCTGGAGATCATCATGTGATGCATGATCTCACCTGGCTACGTGCGGAGAGGAGCGTAAGCATCTGAGCCTAATCCTCACCTGGGGGCAAGACCATTGTCCCTGCGCCCGGTGACTGAGCCAGACAGTTCATGACCCGTGACTCATAGGGGGGATGAGGAGTGGGGGTGCGGTGCGACCAGAAGGCCGTAGGAGCGTAGGTGTTCCAGCGCTCGACCACGGTGCTGCTGGGTCAGCGGTGCATTACTACATCTCCTCCTTTTTTACATTTTAGAAGGGAGGCCGAAATGCTGAGGGGCGATTTAGGGGGACGCTTGTCCCCTCCGCTGTTTGGTCGAGTTGACCGAGCTGCTTGTGCAACATTAGAACTTGGTTGCGGGGCAGGGGAAAGTCGAGGGGCTTCTTACACACGTTACAGGCAATATTAGATACACATTGAACAAAACAAGACCCGACGATGAGGCATACAATCAAACTAATGCATAGCTGTACAATAGCACTCAACCATCCTCCCGGCAGCCAGCTCCAGAAGGCTTACCACCAATGGGGCAATACATCGTATTTCAGATTGGATACAACTTCTTGCAACTCACGACTTTCATATGAATCAACTGGGAATTATCAGAGATTAAAGCAACACATATTATGTACATTCTCACAACCCTGGTGATGCAATAACAACAAACAATCAATGGTACGCATCGACATCTAAAGTCGCTTGATCGAAGTTCACTGCTGCTTTCCGGAGAGGCCAGGGGCATCCAGAGCAATGGAGGTGGAAGCTTGATGGATCTTCGCAAGCGGCACAGGCCAGCCATTGGCCAATAGTCTTGGTGTTACAGGGAAATTAAGTCCGGGACTCCCACAAGGAAGTTGCGAGGGAAACACACTCCGCCTTGGCTAGAGCGCCGCTCCGCCCGGCAAGGGGGGGGGGGCTTCGAGGGGAAGGGCGGAGTCGGCGGCTGTGCTTTGGGCTTCCGAAGGGTGAAAGCCTGAGGCAAGGAAGCGATGGGTGAGGCGGTAGCAGAGAGAGTTCCGGCAGACACAGAAGGAAATGCAGCAACAACAAATAACATAACTACAAAAAATTAAGGCGTACAATAGCGTCAATAATGGATTGGTTCACAGTAAGCAATAAAACATGGCTAAAGCGATACATAGGCTGGATGATGTATGTCACGGAAGGAAGGCAACCGATGGTTACATAATTGGCCAAATGCATGGCTCTTGCTGTTTGACTACCAAAGCTACAGAGCGATGGCGTTAGAGTCCATGGATTTCTCAAGAGCGTAGGGAGAGCTACTGCAGTAGTCTTTAGCATTGCAGGTTCAGTGATTCTCACGAGCAAGGTTGTGAGAAGAAGGCGTGTTCCAACAATATTCAATGACTGAAAACGAGCGAGGAGAGTTCCAAGGGTTAATCTATCAGGAATGTTCCTGGCTGCAATTCCAAGTTTCAGCCAGGTGACGGCAGAGAGGGAGAGGGTAATGGCGACTGTGGATGAGGGGCAGCGACACACAGTATCAAACTCTGAGCCATAGCTGGCCCAGGCTGCCATTCCCCCCCGGGGTGGCCCCAGTGAGGGCTGCGGTCTCCGGTGGAAGAATGGGTGTGCTGGCTCCAGAGAGATCCCTCCCATCTCGGCCCAGGCTGGGGGGCAGTCGGGCCCTCTCAACAGGGCGGCTGGGTTGGATCCTCCCAGGAGGCCAGCTCCATCTCGGGGACCTGGGAGGCTGGCCTGGCATGGCGAGCTGGACTCCTGTATGGAAGAGAAAAACAAACAACGCTTTTCCCCCAGGGGGTTTAGCTGGCTGGGTTAGTAGATGACAATAGAGGACCACAGGCTGAGTGGGGGGGGAAGTGAGCAATTTTTGAATGATTGATAGAGAACGATACTTTTGGATATGTGGTCTGCTGGATGAGACCTTGATTTGGGTCGATATAGGGGGGGGGACTACTCCCCTTTCTTTTACCGTTTGTTTTGGTAAGCTTTCCTTAAGTGAAGTTGGCCCATTCTGACAACGATCACTTGCAACATTCAAAGCGTTAAGAGACACAAGGCAGGGAATTGCCCGAAGGCTTAGGAGAAGGGAGAGGTCACATCCAGGTCGGGTGTTTGTTTGTAAACCAATTCAATCACCGTCTAAAGTGTGAGGTTTTTTGCAAAGCAACCCGACAATTCACAATTATAGTCATATCGTAATATAGCAATCCATACGGAAAGATTTAGAGAAATATGCAAAAGAAACAGTTCCTGGGCTTGAGGTTTGATCCTGCCGCGAGCAAATTGAAGAGGGGTTTGCAAAAACCCTTTATCAGATCCTAGATCTAGAGGTGGGGTGCGTCAGCCCATTAGCAGAGAAGGAGGGTGTGCAGAAAAGAAGGCGGGGGGGTTGGAAGTCAGCTCTACCTTCCCCTCCTGTAAGGGGACTTTGGCCGGTTTGAGCTTGCTTCCTACGCTTCTGGCCAGGCTATGTAAGATAGGTGTGGCTGGGAGACCCCCCGGCACTGTAACTAGTAGAGGGGCGCTCAGCAGAAAAATAATGAACATGAAAATAATTCTGGCATATGCGCCAATGTGGCAGTGTAGGCTCAGATGGGCGAAGGAAAAGGTTCTCAAGGAGAGAGTTTTGAAGAAGAGTTTTGAAGGTTTAAACTAAGATGGAAGTGACTTGAAGCAGGTCCCCTTCGGTATCCTAGGGAGCACCTGCGAGCTGTGTCCACGTTTAAAGCGGATGCTGTAATGGCCGAAACCTTTAGAACGCATTGGCACACATAATCAGAAGGAGAAAAACTTTAATTGAAGCGCACAAGAGCATAGCTTAGAAGCAATGGAAGAAATCCCCCTTATGAGGGGAAAACTTTAGGGGTCTCTTGAAAGGGGGCAAGACATACAGAACATACATAGGCATACAGGACACATATATAAAGTAGCGAGGAGAGTTACAGCAGCTCTGATTTGAGATCTCGCTCTCTGGGAGGTGCTGGCGATTTTGCTGCCACTGGGAGCTTTGAGCTTAGGGCTTTGCACGGGCTCAGAGGCTATGAGATCTGGTTTGAACCTTACAGCTGGAGAGGGCCAAGGGGGCTTCTTCTTCACAAAGGACTTTTTGGCTTAAAGGCCGTTGTCGCGAGCATCTTCCCCTTTCCATGCCTCATTGTCCTGTAGATTGGCTATGGGGCATTCTGAGGAGGGTTCAAAACGGCAGTCCTCTTGGATAATGAGATGGACTGGGCATAGTGCCAGAATGTTGGCGTTCTCTTCCGTCAGCATTTCTTTCTGTTGCACAATTCAGTGACTGTGGACTCTGCAGAGATTTTTGAAATCACGTGCCATTCTGGGGAGCACTGGCGGGAGGCATGGTGACTTTGGAAGTAGAAAGGGGTTAGCAGAGCAGGAAGTATAGGCGGTGGGGGGGGAGCAAGCTGGCAAGACCAGCCCAATGGTCTCCGTGGGGATGGGATCACTATGCCTGAGCTGGGGCAGCGAAGATCTCATGGGGGAGCTCCGGGGGAAGGGTTTGAGGTCGCGGATCTTGGTTCCGGGCTGGGGAGATGCCCGGTAGCGGGCCTCCCCAGCCCGGGCATTGGGAGCGCCCGGTCTTGGGCTTTCCTGGGGGGTCTTAGCCCTCTGGGGAGAGACCCTCCCTCCGTCAGGGTTATGAGGCCCCCCCGCCGGGCAGCCTGAGTCCTCCGGAAATGTCCTGGTTTGCCGCGAGTGAGACACTTTCGTCACCGGGGCTGTCTCATAGCTTGTGGAGAGGGCGGCGGCTAGAAGGCTGGCTTGATAGGCGAAAGACCCGATATCCCTAGCAAGCTTTGAGCATGTCGGCCAGCTCGGGGTTCCTTCCCTGAGCCTGTGATAAGCTTGGCGGCACTCAGCCCAGGCGTTCTCCTTAACCAAAGCGCTTAAGGAGTTAGCCCTGGGCCTCCCTCGTTGTCAACCACCTCTTGAGGGCCTCCTGGAGCCTGTTCACAAACTCAGCATAGGGCTCTTGGGAGGCTTCTGCGGAGTGCTAGAAAAAACTTTGGGTTGGCTGTCCGGTAGTAGGGACTTTCAAAAAAGCGCCTTGTAGAAGAGCATTCAGAGGCGACCGTAAGGGTGGCCACCGGCAGGGCGACTTGTGCATTGGGGCTAGCGAAAGCTTCGCAGCCATAAAGCTGCGCGGTGGTGTAGGCGCCGCCAGAGGCTGCTCCTCTGCTTATGCACTGCTGGCGGTACTCGCTTTCCCAGATCACATACTGTGCGGGGTTTAAAAGCATGCGAAAGGTGGTTTTCCAGTCCTCCGGAACCATTAGGTGGTTCCTGGCGACTGCTTCCAACATGCCTCTCACATAGGGGCTGGTGATTCCTACGTCCCGCATTGCTTTGCGGAGCTCAGTGAGGATATTATAGCTTAAGGGGCGGTACTCGACAACCCGTCGAACAATGCCATCCTCCCCCTCGGTATCTGTGAAATGGATGGGGCACAAAGCGAGGATATCGGCATCGTCTTCCGTCAGGGTTTCTTTCTTTTGCAGATCGTGGCTAATACGTTCTGCGAGAGTTTTGAAACCCGCGCCATTACGTGGCGCTGACGGAGGTGCGGTGGCTTCAGAAAATGAAGGCGGAGCAAGGGGAGGGGGCGGCCGAGCCGCGGGAGAATTGGAAGGAGGCGGAGGAGCAAGGGGGGCAGAAGGAGGACAGGCGTCCAATTTAGCGGATAGAGAAAATTCCGGGGTTGAAATTGAAGGTGAAAGATCGAAAGGAGGGCGGCCTACAGCAAGGGAGCCATAGGTCTGCAGGCTGATGGCGACATAACATTGTCTCCACGTCAGTAGCAGTGACATCGGCGCGCAAGGCTCTGTGCGAAGAGTGCGCCCGATGTTTTCCCAGTCCTTAAGATTCAATGTCCCCCCCTCTGGGTACCATGGACATTGAGCTTCAATCTCCTCAACCAATTTGCGCAGCTCCCTTCTCTTTACGGGGACCCTGCCGCATTTCGCTAACGCTTTCAGTTCGTTAACGTGCTTGTCATAAGCCCTGCTTTTGCAAGCTCCCATACTCACCGGTGTTCCGTCGGACGAGAGAGTGTCCTAGGACTCGAGTCTCTGGATGCGCCGATCCAGAGGACAGGCGATACCGAAACGGTGGTCCCTGGATGCGCCGATCCAGCGGACTTCGGTACCGCGGCCCTTTCCCAGGCGACGGTGAGCAGGGTGGAGGTTCGAGGATTCCCGGGTTTCGGCACCAGCTTGTAGTCATCCCCGCAGGGTCATCGCTAAGGAATAGGCGAGCCCCACCCCCCCCCCCCCCCCCCCCCCCCCCCCCCCCCCCCCCCCCCCCCCCCCCCCCCCCCCCCCCCTCCCCCCCCCCCCCCCCCCTCACCCCTGCACCCCCCCCCCCCCCCCTCCCCCCCCTCCCCCCCCCCCCCCCCCCCCCCCCCCTCCCCCCCCCCCCCCCCCCTCCCCCCCCCCCCCCCCCCCCCACCCCCCCCCCCCCCCACCCCCCCCCCCCCCCTCCCCCCCCCCCCCCCACCCCCCCCCCCCCCCACCCCCCCCCCCCCCCACCCCCCCCCCCCCCCACCCCCCCCCCCCCCCACCCCCCCCCCCCCCCACCCCCCCCCCCCCCCACCCCCCCCCCCCCCCACCCCCCCCCCCCCCCACCCCCCCCCCCCCCCACCCCCCCCCCCCCCCACCCCCCCCCCCCCCCACCCCCCCCCCCCCCCACCCCCCCCCCCCCCCACCCCCCCCCCCCCCCACCCCCCCCCCCCCCCACCCCCCCCCCCCCCCACCCCCCCCCCCCCCCACCCCCCCCCCCCCCCACCCCCCCCCCCCCCCACCCCCCCCCCCCCCCACCCCCCCCCCCCCCCACCCCCCCCCCCCCCCACCCCCCCCCCCCCCCACCCCCCCCCCCCCCCACCCCCCCCCCCCCCCACCCCCCCCCCCCCCCACCCCCCCCCCCCCCCACCCCCCCCCCCCCCCACCCCCCCCCCCCCCCACCCCCCCCCCCCCCCACCCCCCCCCCCCCCCACCCCCCCCCCCCCCCACCCCCCCCCCCCCCCACCCCCCCCCCCCCCCACCCCCCCCCCCCCCCACCCCCCCCCCCCCCCACCCCCCCCCCCCCCCACCCCCCCCCCCCCCCACCCCCCCCCCCCCCCACCCCCCCCCCCCCCCACCCCCCCCCCCCCCCACCCCCCCCCCCCCCCACCCCCCCCCCCCCCCACCCCCCCCCCCCCCCACCCCCCCCCCCCCCCACCCCCCCCCCCCCCCACCCCCCCCCCCCCCCACCCCCCCCCCCCCCCACCCCCCCCCCCCCCCACCCCCCCCCCCCCCCACCCCCCCCCCCCCCCACCCCCCCCCCCCCCCACCCCCCCCCCCCCCCACCCCCCCCCCCCCCCACCCCCCCCCCCCCCCACCCCCCCCCCCCCCCACCCCCCCCCCCCCCCACCCCCCCCCCCCCCCACCCCCCCCCCCCCCCACCCCCCCCCCCCCCCACCCCCCCCCCCCCCCACCCCCCCCCCCCCCCACCCCCCCCCCCCCCCACCCCCCCCCCCCCCCACCCCCCCCCCCCCCCACCCCCCCCCCCCCCCACCCCCCCCCCCCCCCACCCCCCCCCCCCCCCACCCCCCCCCCCCCCCACCCCCCCCCCCCCCCACCCCCCCCCCCCCCCACCCCCCCCCCCCCCCACCCCCCCCCCCCCCCACCCCCCCCCCCCCCCACCCCCCCCCCCCCCCACCCCCCCCCCCCCCCACCCCCCCCCCCCCCCACCCCCCCCCCCCCCCACCCCCCCCCCCCCCCACCCCCCCCCCCCCCCACCCCCCCCCCCCCCCACCCCCCCCCCCCCCCACCCCCCCCCCCCCCCACCCCCCCCCCCCCCCACCCCCCCCCCCCCCCACCCCCCCCCCCCCCCACCCCCCCCCCCCCCCACCCCCCCCCCCCCCCACCCCCCCCCCCCCCCACCCCCCCCCCCCCCCACCCCCCCCCCCCCCCACCCCCCCCCCCCCCCACCCCCCCCCCCCCCCACCCCCCCCCCCCCCCACCCCCCCCCCCCCCCACCCCCCCCCCCCCCCACCCCCCCCCCCCCCCACCCCCCCCCCCCCCCACCCCCCCCCCCCCCCACCCCCCCCCCCCCCCACCCCCCCCCCCCCCCACCCCCCCCCCCCCCCACCCCCCCCCCCCCCCACCCCCCCCCCCCCCCACCCCCCCCCCCCCCCACCCCCCCCCCCCCCCACCCCCCCCCCCCCCCACCCCCCCCCCCCCCCACCCCCCCCCCCCCCCACCCCCCCCCCCCCCCACCCCCCCCCCCCCCCACCCCCCCCCCCCCCCACCCCCCCCCCCCCCCACCCCCCCCCCCCCCCACCCCCCCCCCCCCCCACCCCCCCCCCCCCCCACCCCCCCCCCCCCCCACCCCCCCCCCCCCCCACCCCCCCCCCCCCCCACCCCCCCCCCCCCCCACCCCCCCCCCCCCCCACCCCCCCCCCCCCCCACCCCCCCCCCCCCCCACCCCCCCCCCCCCCCACCCCCCCCCCCCCCCACCCCCCCCCCCCCCCACCCCCCCCCCCCCCCACCCCCCCCCCCCCCCACCCCCCCCCCCCCCCACCCCCCCCCCCCCCCACCCCCCCCCCCCCCCACCCCCCCCCCCCCCCACCCCCCCCCCCCCCCACCCCCCCCCCCCCCCACCCCCCCCCCCCCCCACCCCCCCCCCCCCCCACCCCCCCCCCCCCCCACCCCCCCCCCCCCCCACCCCCCCCCCCCCCCACCCCCCCCCCCCCCCACCCCCCCCCCCCCCCACCCCCCCCCCCCCCCACCCCCCCCCCCCCCCACCCCCCCCCCCCCCCACCCCCCCCCCCCCCCACCCCCCCCCCCCCCCACCCCCCCCCCCCCCCACCCCCCCCCCCCCCCACCCCCCCCCCCCCCCACCCCCCCCCCCCCCCACCCCCCCCCCCCCCCACCCCCCCCCCCCCCCACCCCCCCCCCCCCCCACCCCCCCCCCCCCCCACCCCCCCCCCCCCCCACCCCCCCCCCCCCCCACCCCCCCCCCCCCCCACCCCCCCCCCCCCCCACCCCCCCCCCCCCCCACCCCCCCCCCCCCCCACCCCCCCCCCCCCCCACCCCCCCCCCCCCCCACCCCCCCCCCCCCCCACCCCCCCCCCCCCCCACCCCCCCCCCCCCCCACCCCCCCCCCCCCCCACCCCCCCCCCCCCCCACCCCCCCCCCCCCCCACCCCCCCCCCCCCCCACCCCCCCCCCCCCCCACCCCCCCCCCCCCCCACCCCCCCCCCCCCCCACCCCCCCCCCCCCCCACCCCCCCCCCCCCCCACCCCCCCCCCCCCCCACCCCCCCCCCCCCCCACCCCCCCCCCCCCCCACCCCCCCCCCCCCCCACCCCCCCCCCCCCCCACCCCCCCCCCCCCCCACCCCCCCCCCCCCCCACCCCCCCCCCCCCCCACCCCCCCCCCCCCCCACCCCCCCCCCCCCCCACCCCCCCCCCCCCCCACCCCCCCCCCCCCCCACCCCCCCCCCCCCCCACCCCCCCCCCCCCCCACCCCCCCCCCCCCCCACCCCCCCCCCCCCCCACCCCCCCCCCCCCCCACCCCCCCCCCCCCCCACCCCCCCCCCCCCCCACCCCCCCCCCCCCCCACCCCCCCCCCCCCCCACCCCCCCCCCCCCCCACCCCCCCCCCCCCCCACCCCCCCCCCCCCCCACCCCCCCCCCCCCCCACCCCCCCCCCCCCCCACCCCCCCCCCCCCCCACCCCCCCCCCCCCCCACCCCCCCCCCCCCCCACCCCCCCCCCCCCCCACCCCCCCCCCCCCCCACCCCCCCCCCCCCCCACCCCCCCCCCCCCCCACCCCCCCCCCCCCCCACCCCCCCCCCCCCCCACCCCCCCCCCCCCCCACCCCCCCCCCCCCCCACCCCCCCCCCCCCCCACCCCCCCCCCCCCCCACCCCCCCCCCCCCCCACCCCCCCCCCCCCCCACCCCCCCCCCCCCCCACCCCCCCCCCCCCCCACCCCCCCCCCCCCCCACCCCCCCCCCCCCCCACCCCCCCCCCCCCCCACCCCCCCCCCCCCCCACCCCCCCCCCCCCCCACCCCCCCCCCCCCCCACCCCCCCCCCCCCCCACCCCCCCCCCCCCCCACCCCCCCCCCCCCCCACCCCCCCCCCCCCCCACCCCCCCCCCCCCCCACCCCCCCCCCCCCCCACCCCCCCCCCCCCCCACCCCCCCCCCCCCCCACCCCCCCCCCCCCCCACCCCCCCCCCCCCCCACCCCCCCCCCCCCCCACCCCCCCCCCCCCCCACCCCCCCCCCCCCCCACCCCCCCCCCCCCCCACCCCCCCCCCCCCCCACCCCCCCCCCCCCCCACCCCCCCCCCCCCCCACCCCCCCCCCCCCCCACCCCCCCCCCCCCCCACCCCCCCCCCCCCCCACCCCCCCCCCCCCCCACCCCCCCCCCCCCCCACCCCCCCCCCCCCCCACCCCCCCCCCCCCCCACCCCCCCCCCCCCCCACCCCCCCCCCCCCCCACCCCCCCCCCCCCCCACCCCCCCCCCCCCCCACCCCCCCCCCCCCCCACCCCCCCCCCCCCCCACCCCCCCCCCCCCCCACCCCCCCCCCCCCCCACCCCCCCCCCCCCCCACCCCCCCCCCCCCCCACCCCCCCCCCCCCCCACCCCCCCCCCCCCCCACCCCCCCCCCCCCCCACCCCCCCCCCCCCCCACCCCCCCCCCCCCCCACCCCCCCCCCCCCCCACCCCCCCCCCCCCCCACCCCCCCCCCCCCCCACCCCCCCCCCCCCCCACCCCCCCCCCCCCCCACCCCCCCCCCCCCCCACCCCCCCCCCCCCCCACCCCCCCCCCCCCCCACCCCCCCCCCCCCCCACCCCCCCCCCCCCCCACCCCCCCCCCCCCCCACCCCCCCCCCCCCCCACCCCCCCCCCCCCCCACCCCCCCCCCCCCCCACCCCCCCCCCCCCCCACCCCCCCCCCCCCCCACCCCCCCCCCCCCCCACCCCCCCCCCCCCCCACCCCCCCCCCCCCCCACCCCCCCCCCCCCCCACCCCCCCCCCCCCCCACCCCCCCCCCCCCCCACCCCCCCCCCCCCCCACCCCCCCCCCCCCCCACCCCCCCCCCCCCCCACCCCCCCCCCCCCCCACCCCCCCCCCCCCCCACCCCCCCCCCCCCCCACCCCCCCCCCCCCCCACCCCCCCCCCCCCCCACCCCCCCCCCCCCCCACCCCCCCCCCCCCCCACCCCCCCCCCCCCCCACCCCCCCCCCCCCCCACCCCCCCCCCCCCCCACCCCCCCCCCCCCCCACCCCCCCCCCCCCCCACCCCCCCCCCCCCCCACCCCCCCCCCCCCCCACCCCCCCCCCCCCCCACCCCCCCCCCCCCCCACCCCCCCCCCCCCCCACCCCCCCCCCCCCCCACCCCCCCCCCCCCCCACCCCCCCCCCCCCCCACCCCCCCCCCCCCCCACCCCCCCCCCCCCCCACCCCCCCCCCCCCCCACCCCCCCCCCCCCCCACCCCCCCCCCCCCCCACCCCCCCCCCCCCCCACCCCCCCCCCCCCCCACCCCCCCCCCCCCCCACCCCCCCCCCCCCCCACCCCCCCCCCCCCCCACCCCCCCCCCCCCCCACCCCCCCCCCCCCCCACCCCCCCCCCCCCCCACCCCCCCCCCCCCCCACCCCCCCCCCCCCCCACCCCCCCCCCCCCCCACCCCCCCCCCCCCCCACCCCCCCCCCCCCCCACCCCCCCCCCCCCCCACCCCCCCCCCCCCCCACCCCCCCCCCCCCCCACCCCCCCCCCCCCCCACCCCCCCCCCCCCCCACCCCCCCCCCCCCCCACCCCCCCCCCCCCCCACCCCCCCCCCCCCCCACCCCCCCCCCCCCCCACCCCCCCCCCCCCCCACCCCCCCCCCCCCCCACCCCCCCCCCCCCCCACCCCCCCCCCCCCCCACCCCCCCCCCCCCCCACCCCCCCCCCCCCCCACCCCCCCCCCCCCCCACCCCCCCCCCCCCCCACCCCCCCCCCCCCCCACCCCCCCCCCCCCCCACCCCCCCCCCCCCCCACCCCCCCCCCCCCCCACCCCCCCCCCCCCCCACCCCCCCCCCCCCCCACCCCCCCCCCCCCCCACCCCCCCCCCCCCCCACCCCCCCCCCCCCCCACCCCCCCCCCCCCCCACCCCCCCCCCCCCCCACCCCCCCCCCCCCCCACCCCCCCCCCCCCCCACCCCCCCCCCCCCCCACCCCCCCCCCCCCCCACCCCCCCCCCCCCCCACCCCCCCCCCCCCCCACCCCCCCCCCCCCCCACCCCCCCCCCCCCCCACCCCCCCCCCCCCCCACCCCCCCCCCCCCCCACCCCCCCCCCCCCCCACCCCCCCCCCCCCCCACCCCCCCCCCCCCCCACCCCCCCCCCCCCCCACCCCCCCCCCCCCCCACCCCCCCCCCCCCCCACCCCCCCCCCCCCCCACCCCCCCCCCCCCCCACCCCCCCCCCCCCCCACCCCCCCCCCCCCCCACCCCCCCCCCCCCCCACCCCCCCCCCCCCCCACCCCCCCCCCCCCCCACCCCCCCCCCCCCCCACCCCCCCCCCCCCCCACCCCCCCCCCCCCCCACCCCCCCCCCCCCCCACCCCCCCCCCCCCCCACCCCCCCCCCCCCCCACCCCCCCCCCCCCCCACCCCCCCCCCCCCCCACCCCCCCCCCCCCCCACCCCCCCCCCCCCCCACCCCCCCCCCCCCCCACCCCCCCCCCCCCCCACCCCCCCCCCCCCCCACCCCCCCCCCCCCCCACCCCCCCCCCCCCCCACCCCCCCCCCCCCCCACCCCCCCCCCCCCCCACCCCCCCCCCCCCCCACCCCCCCCCCCCCCCACCCCCCCCCCCCCCCACCCCCCCCCCCCCCCACCCCCCCCCCCCCCCACCCCCCCCCCCCCCCACCCCCCCCCCCCCCCACCCCCCCCCCCCCCCACCCCCCCCCCCCCCCACCCCCCCCCCCCCCCACCCCCCCCCCCCCCCACCCCCCCCCCCCCCCACCCCCCCCCCCCCCCACCCCCCCCCCCCCCCACCCCCCCCCCCCCCCACCCCCCCCCCCCCCCACCCCCCCCCCCCCCCACCCCCCCCCCCCCCCACCCCCCCCCCCCCCCACCCCCCCCCCCCCCCACCCCCCCCCCCCCCCACCCCCCCCCCCCCCCACCCCCCCCCCCCCCCACCCCCCCCCCCCCCCACCCCCCCCCCCCCCCACCCCCCCCCCCCCCCACCCCCCCCCCCCCCCACCCCCCCCCCCCCCCACCCCCCCCCCCCCCCACCCCCCCCCCCCCCCACCCCCCCCCCCCCCCACCCCCCCCCCCCCCCACCCCCCCCCCCCCCCACCCCCCCCCCCCCCCACCCCCCCCCCCCCCCACCCCCCCCCCCCCCCACCCCCCCCCCCCCCCACCCCCCCCCCCCCCCACCCCCCCCCCCCCCCACCCCCCCCCCCCCCCACCCCCCCCCCCCCCCACCCCCCCCCCCCCCCACCCCCCCCCCCCCCCACCCCCCCCCCCCCCCACCCCCCCCCCCCCCCACCCCCCCCCCCCCCCACCCCCCCCCCCCCCCACCCCCCCCCCCCCCCACCCCCCCCCCCCCCCACCCCCCCCCCCCCCCACCCCCCCCCCCCCCCACCCCCCCCCCCCCCCACCCCCCCCCCCCCCCACCCCCCCCCCCCCCCACCCCCCCCCCCCCCCACCCCCCCCCCCCCCCACCCCCCCCCCCCCCCACCCCCCCCCCCCCCCACCCCCCCCCCCCCCCACCCCCCCCCCCCCCCACCCCCCCCCCCCCCCACCCCCCCCCCCCCCCACCCCCCCCCCCCCCCACCCCCCCCCCCCCCCACCCCCCCCCCCCCCCACCCCCCCCCCCCCCCACCCCCCCCCCCCCCCACCCCCCCCCCCCCCCACCCCCCCCCCCCCCCACCCCCCCCCCCCCCCACCCCCCCCCCCCCCCACCCCCCCCCCCCCCCACCCCCCCCCCCCCCCACCCCCCCCCCCCCCCACCCCCCCCCCCCCCCACCCCCCCCCCCCCCCACCCCCCCCCCCCCCCACCCCCCCCCCCCCCCACCCCCCCCCCCCCCCACCCCCCCCCCCCCCCACCCCCCCCCCCCCCCACCCCCCCCCCCCCCCACCCCCCCCCCCCCCCACCCCCCCCCCCCCCCACCCCCCCCCCCCCCCACCCCCCCCCCCCCCCACCCCCCCCCCCCCCCACCCCCCCCCCCCCCCACCCCCCCCCCCCCCCACCCCCCCCCCCCCCCACCCCCCCCCCCCCCCACCCCCCCCCCCCCCCACCCCCCCCCCCCCCCACCCCCCCCCCCCCCCACCCCCCCCCCCCCCCACCCCCCCCCCCCCCCACCCCCCCCCCCCCCCACCCCCCCCCCCCCCCACCCCCCCCCCCCCCCACCCCCCCCCCCCCCCACCCCCCCCCCCCCCCACCCCCCCCCCCCCCCACCCCCCCCCCCCCCCACCCCCCCCCCCCCCCACCCCCCCCCCCCCCCACCCCCCCCCCCCCCCACCCCCCCCCCCCCCCACCCCCCCCCCCCCCCACCCCCCCCCCCCCCCACCCCCCCCCCCCCCCACCCCCCCCCCCCCCCACCCCCCCCCCCCCCCACCCCCCCCCCCCCCCACCCCCCCCCCCCCCCACCCCCCCCCCCCCCCACCCCCCCCCCCCCCCACCCCCCCCCCCCCCCACCCCCCCCCCCCCCCACCCCCCCCCCCCCCCACCCCCCCCCCCCCCCACCCCCCCCCCCCCCCACCCCCCCCCCCCCCCACCCCCCCCCCCCCCCACCCCCCCCCCCCCCCACCCCCCCCCCCCCCCACCCCCCCCCCCCCCCACCCCCCCCCCCCCCCACCCCCCCCCCCCCCCACCCCCCCCCCCCCCCACCCCCCCCCCCCCCCACCCCCCCCCCCCCCCACCCCCCCCCCCCCCCACCCCCCCCCCCCCCCACCCCCCCCCCCCCCCACCCCCCCCCCCCCCCACCCCCCCCCCCCCCCACCCCCCCCCCCCCCCACCCCCCCCCCCCCCCACCCCCCCCCCCCCCCACCCCCCCCCCCCCCCACCCCCCCCCCCCCCCACCCCCCCCCCCCCCCACCCCCCCCCCCCCCCACCCCCCCCCCCCCCCACCCCCCCCCCCCCCCACCCCCCCCCCCCCCCACCCCCCCCCCCCCCCACCCCCCCCCCCCCCCACCCCCCCCCCCCCCCACCCCCCCCCCCCCCCACCCCCCCCCCCCCCCACCCCCCCCCCCCCCCACCCCCCCCCCCCCCCACCCCCCCCCCCCCCCACCCCCCCCCCCCCCCACCCCCCCCCCCCCCCACCCCCCCCCCCCCCCACCCCCCCCCCCCCCCACCCCCCCCCCCCCCCACCCCCCCCCCCCCCCACCCCCCCCCCCCCCCACCCCCCCCCCCCCCCACCCCCCCCCCCCCCCACCCCCCCCCCCCCCCACCCCCCCCCCCCCCCACCCCCCCCCCCCCCCACCCCCCCCCCCCCCCACCCCCCCCCCCCCCCACCCCCCCCCCCCCCCACCCCCCCCCCCCCCCACCCCCCCCCCCCCCCACCCCCCCCCCCCCCCACCCCCCCCCCCCCCCACCCCCCCCCCCCCCCACCCCCCCCCCCCCCCACCCCCCCCCCCCCCCACCCCCCCCCCCCCCCACCCCCCCCCCCCCCCACCCCCCCCCCCCCCCACCCCCCCCCCCCCCCACCCCCCCCCCCCCCCACCCCCCCCCCCCCCCACCCCCCCCCCCCCCCACCCCCCCCCCCCCCCACCCCCCCCCCCCCCCACCCCCCCCCCCCCCCACCCCCCCCCCCCCCCACCCCCCCCCCCCCCCACCCCCCCCCCCCCCCACCCCCCCCCCCCCCCACCCCCCCCCCCCCCCACCCCCCCCCCCCCCCACCCCCCCCCCCCCCCACCCCCCCCCCCCCCCACCCCCCCCCCCCCCCACCCCCCCCCCCCCCCACCCCCCCCCCCCCCCACCCCCCCCCCCCCCCACCCCCCCCCCCCCCCACCCCCCCCCCCCCCCACCCCCCCCCCCCCCCACCCCCCCCCCCCCCCACCCCCCCCCCCCCCCACCCCCCCCCCCCCCCACCCCCCCCCCCCCCCACCCCCCCCCCCCCCCACCCCCCCCCCCCCCCACCCCCCCCCCCCCCCACCCCCCCCCCCCCCCACCCCCCCCCCCCCCCACCCCCCCCCCCCCCCACCCCCCCCCCCCCCCACCCCCCCCCCCCCCCACCCCCCCCCCCCCCCACCCCCCCCCCCCCCCACCCCCCCCCCCCCCCACCCCCCCCCCCCCCCACCCCCCCCCCCCCCCACCCCCCCCCCCCCCCACCCCCCCCCCCCCCCACCCCCCCCCCCCCCCACCCCCCCCCCCCCCCACCCCCCCCCCCCCCCACCCCCCCCCCCCCCCACCCCCCCCCCCCCCCACCCCCCCCCCCCCCCACCCCCCCCCCCCCCCACCCCCCCCCCCCCCCACCCCCCCCCCCCCCCACCCCCCCCCCCCCCCACCCCCCCCCCCCCCCACCCCCCCCCCCCCCCACCCCCCCCCCCCCCCACCCCCCCCCCCCCCCACCCCCCCCCCCCCCCACCCCCCCCCCCCCCCACCCCCCCCCCCCCCCACCCCCCCCCCCCCCCACCCCCCCCCCCCCCCACCCCCCCCCCCCCCCACCCCCCCCCCCCCCCACCCCCCCCCCCCCCCACCCCCCCCCCCCCCCACCCCCCCCCCCCCCCACCCCCCCCCCCCCCCACCCCCCCCCCCCCCCACCCCCCCCCCCCCCCACCCCCCCCCCCCCCCACCCCCCCCCCCCCCCACCCCCCCCCCCCCCCACCCCCCCCCCCCCCCACCCCCCCCCCCCCCCACCCCCCCCCCCCCCCACCCCCCCCCCCCCCCACCCCCCCCCCCCCCCACCCCCCCCCCCCCCCACCCCCCCCCCCCCCCACCCCCCCCCCCCCCCACCCCCCCCCCCCCCCACCCCCCCCCCCCCCCACCCCCCCCCCCCCCCACCCCCCCCCCCCCCCACCCCCCCCCCCCCCCACCCCCCCCCCCCCCCACCCCCCCCCCCCCCCACCCCCCCCCCCCCCCACCCCCCCCCCCCCCCACCCCCCCCCCCCCCCACCCCCCCCCCCCCCCACCCCCCCCCCCCCCCACCCCCCCCCCCCCCCACCCCCCCCCCCCCCCACCCCCCCCCCCCCCCACCCCCCCCCCCCCCCACCCCCCCCCCCCCCCACCCCCCCCCCCCCCCACCCCCCCCCCCCCCCACCCCCCCCCCCCCCCACCCCCCCCCCCCCCCACCCCCCCCCCCCCCCACCCCCCCCCCCCCCCACCCCCCCCCCCCCCCACCCCCCCCCCCCCCCACCCCCCCCCCCCCCCACCCCCCCCCCCCCCCACCCCCCCCCCCCCCCACCCCCCCCCCCCCCCACCCCCCCCCCCCCCCACCCCCCCCCCCCCCCACCCCCCCCCCCCCCCACCCCCCCCCCCCCCCACCCCCCCCCCCCCCCACCCCCCCCCCCCCCCACCCCCCCCCCCCCCCACCCCCCCCCCCCCCCACCCCCCCCCCCCCCCACCCCCCCCCCCCCCCACCCCCCCCCCCCCCCACCCCCCCCCCCCCCCACCCCCCCCCCCCCCCACCCCCCCCCCCCCCCACCCCCCCCCCCCCCCACCCCCCCCCCCCCCCACCCCCCCCCCCCCCCACCCCCCCCCCCCCCCACCCCCCCCCCCCCCCACCCCCCCCCCCCCCCACCCCCCCCCCCCCCCACCCCCCCCCCCCCCCACCCCCCCCCCCCCCCACCCCCCCCCCCCCCCACCCCCCCCCCCCCCCACCCCCCCCCCCCCCCACCCCCCCCCCCCCCCACCCCCCCCCCCCCCCACCCCCCCCCCCCCCCACCCCCCCCCCCCCCCACCCCCCCCCCCCCCCACCCCCCCCCCCCCCCACCCCCCCCCCCCCCCACCCCCCCCCCCCCCCACCCCCCCCCCCCCCCACCCCCCCCCCCCCCCACCCCCCCCCCCCCCCACCCCCCCCCCCCCCCACCCCCCCCCCCCCCCACCCCCCCCCCCCCCCACCCCCCCCCCCCCCCACCCCCCCCCCCCCCCACCCCCCCCCCCCCCCACCCCCCCCCCCCCCCACCCCCCCCCCCCCCCACCCCCCCCCCCCCCCACCCCCCCCCCCCCCCACCCCCCCCCCCCCCCACCCCCCCCCCCCCCCACCCCCCCCCCCCCCCACCCCCCCCCCCCCCCACCCCCCCCCCCCCCCACCCCCCCCCCCCCCCACCCCCCCCCCCCCCCACCCCCCCCCCCCCCCACCCCCCCCCCCCCCCACCCCCCCCCCCCCCCACCCCCCCCCCCCCCCACCCCCCCCCCCCCCCACCCCCCCCCCCCCCCACCCCCCCCCCCCCCCACCCCCCCCCCCCCCCACCCCCCCCCCCCCCCACCCCCCCCCCCCCCCACCCCCCCCCCCCCCCACCCCCCCCCCCCCCCACCCCCCCCCCCCCCCACCCCCCCCCCCCCCCACCCCCCCCCCCCCCCACCCCCCCCCCCCCCCACCCCCCCCCCCCCCCACCCCCCCCCCCCCCCACCCCCCCCCCCCCCCACCCCCCCCCCCCCCCACCCCCCCCCCCCCCCACCCCCCCCCCCCCCCACCCCCCCCCCCCCCCACCCCCCCCCCCCCCCACCCCCCCCCCCCCCCACCCCCCCCCCCCCCCACCCCCCCCCCCCCCCACCCCCCCCCCCCCCCACCCCCCCCCCCCCCCACCCCCCCCCCCCCCCACCCCCCCCCCCCCCCACCCCCCCCCCCCCCCACCCCCCCCCCCCCCCACCCCCCCCCCCCCCCACCCCCCCCCCCCCCCACCCCCCCCCCCCCCCACCCCCCCCCCCCCCCACCCCCCCCCCCCCCCACCCCCCCCCCCCCCCACCCCCCCCCCCCCCCACCCCCCCCCCCCCCCACCCCCCCCCCCCCCCACCCCCCCCCCCCCCCACCCCCCCCCCCCCCCACCCCCCCCCCCCCCCACCCCCCCCCCCCCCCACCCCCCCCCCCCCCCACCCCCCCCCCCCCCCACCCCCCCCCCCCCCCACCCCCCCCCCCCCCCACCCCCCCCCCCCCCCACCCCCCCCCCCCCCCACCCCCCCCCCCCCCCACCCCCCCCCCCCCCCACCCCCCCCCCCCCCCACCCCCCCCCCCCCCCACCCCCCCCCCCCCCCACCCCCCCCCCCCCCCACCCCCCCCCCCCCCCACCCCCCCCCCCCCCCACCCCCCCCCCCCCCCACCCCCCCCCCCCCCCACCCCCCCCCCCCCCCACCCCCCCCCCCCCCCACCCCCCCCCCCCCCCACCCCCCCCCCCCCCCACCCCCCCCCCCCCCCACCCCCCCCCCCCCCCACCCCCCCCCCCCCCCACCCCCCCCCCCCCCCACCCCCCCCCCCCCCCACCCCCCCCCCCCCCCACCCCCCCCCCCCCCCACCCCCCCCCCCCCCCACCCCCCCCCCCCCCCACCCCCCCCCCCCCCCACCCCCCCCCCCCCCCACCCCCCCCCCCCCCCACCCCCCCCCCCCCCCACCCCCCCCCCCCCCCACCCCCCCCCCCCCCCACCCCCCCCCCCCCCCACCCCCCCCCCCCCCCACCCCCCCCCCCCCCCACCCCCCCCCCCCCCCACCCCCCCCCCCCCCCACCCCCCCCCCCCCCCACCCCCCCCCCCCCCCACCCCCCCCCCCCCCCACCCCCCCCCCCCCCCACCCCCCCCCCCCCCCACCCCCCCCCCCCCCCACCCCCCCCCCCCCCCACCCCCCCCCCCCCCCACCCCCCCCCCCCCCCACCCCCCCCCCCCCCCACCCCCCCCCCCCCCCACCCCCCCCCCCCCCCACCCCCCCCCCCCCCCACCCCCCCCCCCCCCCACCCCCCCCCCCCCCCACCCCCCCCCCCCCCCACCCCCCCCCCCCCCCACCCCCCCCCCCCCCCACCCCCCCCCCCCCCCACCCCCCCCCCCCCCCACCCCCCCCCCCCCCCACCCCCCCCCCCCCCCACCCCCCCCCCCCCCCACCCCCCCCCCCCCCCACCCCCCCCCCCCCCCACCCCCCCCCCCCCCCACCCCCCCCCCCCCCCACCCCCCCCCCCCCCCACCCCCCCCCCCCCCCACCCCCCCCCCCCCCCACCCCCCCCCCCCCCCACCCCCCCCCCCCCCCACCCCCCCCCCCCCCCACCCCCCCCCCCCCCCACCCCCCCCCCCCCCCACCCCCCCCCCCCCCCACCCCCCCCCCCCCCCACCCCCCCCCCCCCCCACCCCCCCCCCCCCCCACCCCCCCCCCCCCCCACCCCCCCCCCCCCCCACCCCCCCCCCCCCCCACCCCCCCCCCCCCCCACCCCCCCCCCCCCCCACCCCCCCCCCCCCCCACCCCCCCCCCCCCCCACCCCCCCCCCCCCCCACCCCCCCCCCCCCCCACCCCCCCCCCCCCCCACCCCCCCCCCCCCCCACCCCCCCCCCCCCCCACCCCCCCCCCCCCCCACCCCCCCCCCCCCCCACCCCCCCCCCCCCCCACCCCCCCCCCCCCCCACCCCCCCCCCCCCCCACCCCCCCCCCCCCCCACCCCCCCCCCCCCCCACCCCCCCCCCCCCCCACCCCCCCCCCCCCCCACCCCCCCCCCCCCCCACCCCCCCCCCCCCCCACCCCCCCCCCCCCCCACCCCCCCCCCCCCCCACCCCCCCCCCCCCCCACCCCCCCCCCCCCCCACCCCCCCCCCCCCCCACCCCCCCCCCCCCCCACCCCCCCCCCCCCCCACCCCCCCCCCCCCCCACCCCCCCCCCCCCCCACCCCCCCCCCCCCCCACCCCCCCCCCCCCCCACCCCCCCCCCCCCCCACCCCCCCCCCCCCCCACCCCCCCCCCCCCCCACCCCCCCCCCCCCCCACCCCCCCCCCCCCCCACCCCCCCCCCCCCCCACCCCCCCCCCCCCCCACCCCCCCCCCCCCCCACCCCCCCCCCCCCCCACCCCCCCCCCCCCCCACCCCCCCCCCCCCCCACCCCCCCCCCCCCCCACCCCCCCCCCCCCCCACCCCCCCCCCCCCCCACCCCCCCCCCCCCCCACCCCCCCCCCCCCCCACCCCCCCCCCCCCCCACCCCCCCCCCCCCCCACCCCCCCACCCCCCCACCCCCCCCCCCCCCCACCCCCCCCCCCCCCCCCCCCCCCACCCCCCCACCCACCCCCCCCCCCCACCCCCCCCCACCCCCACCCCCCCCCCCCCCCCCCCCCAACCCCCAAACACCCCCCACCCCCCCCCCCCCCCTCCCCCCCCCCCCCCCCCCCCCCCCCCCCCCCCCATTTCTTTCTTTCTTTCTTTCTTTCTTTCTTTCTTTCTTTCTTTCTTTCTTTCTTTCTTTAATTATTTATTATTCAGTTTTATATACCGCCCTATCCCAAGTGCTCAGACCTTTTCCTTCGAGTCTTATTTAGTTCCATAGCTCCATCAGAATCATCTGCAGTATCTCAGAATCATCTGAAATCTTTCAGGCCACATCAAAAAAACCCCAAATCAATGACATTCCAGCTGTCCCAGAACTCCCTGCCTCTGCAATTAATCGCAGCCCCTTTAAATATAAGCAGTCTTATCCAGGGAAGCAGGAGACCCTCTTCACAGGGTTACTCAAACTCCCATTTGCCTCCAGAATAATGCTGAAGCAACACTCTTGTGAAGCACTCTACTTATCAGCCAAGGTCCTGAGTACTACAAATTCTCCTTGACTCTTAGGCCCCTTTCATACTGCTCTTATAATCTGGTTGAGCAGCAGGTTGCTAATGGATTTTTTGAGACAATTCAGACACAACTGGTTTGGCTCATGGCTGGGTTTTTTGTCCTGTTCTGAGAAAGCTGTTTACGTCATGTTTCAGTTCTTTCTTGCACTTCTGAATTGCTCCAGTGTGTTTTTTGTACTGCCTGGAGTGCTTCCGAAAGGACCACCATTGTTCCATTATGGTCCCACTATTGTTTTCCCTCCTTTTTTGGTGGCACATTTTTAGCTATTTATTTTAATATTCTAAGATGAGCACTGTACTACTATAGTGCTATAATATCATAGCACTCCAATGCATTTGAATTCTAGTGATATAGTACTCAACTTGAAACATTTTTTAAAAGCAAAAAAAAAGAATATGCCACCCAAAAGGGTGGGAAAACAATAGCAACACTATTTAATGATGGTTTGGAGATAGCTCGTAGATGGATTAAAATGAGTTGTATGAACTCCCATCTCTATATTGTTTTACTTGGAAATGGATCAACAACAGATGACATTCAGTTTAGAACGGTAATCTGAAAGGGGCTTTACTGTGCCTGGCCCACTTTATATTGTCAACATTTTAGAGGTTTTGTTCTTATTATTGATAATTTCTAGAATCTTCCATTCAGCCTGGCCATTCTAAACACATTCTTTTGAAGTGTCATGTGGTAGCTTGGTAAAGTTTTGCACATTCCCCAGGTGTGGCTGTGTTTTCTCCAAACAAATGGAAATAAAAAATCAACCTCCTTTGCTATTTCTGTTGTTTTGGAAAGCATAGAATGGTGTGTCAATATGGTATATGCCTCTAAGGAGCCAGGAAAGAAGAAAAAAAGAATTTCACTTCTTCTGAAACAGAATAGAATTTTCTTCTAAAATAAAAGCATTTCTTCTTTATATAAAGAGAAGTCTTCTTAATAGCACAGAGAATTGAGAGTCAATTGATTTCTTGTCCCCAGAAAGTGGAAGGCAGTTTGATAGAGGTACCATTACCCATGGAATTGATATTCATATTTCCATAGTTTCTGTTCATTAATGAGACTACTCTAGGGCTTCTTCTCACCATGTTGACAACTTTGCTGTCCAGAGGGAGGATACAGTTTTGGTCTAACTTTGATCACTCTTTCTTTTGAAAGCTGCCTCTTAGGTATGGAAGGACACATCAGGGTATCATGCCTCCTGATGGTGGTGTGTAGCCAGTCTTTACAATGTCCCTTCTGCAAAGTATACAGGGATTCCATTTAGCTGAGAGCTCATCCACATTGTTGCAGAATCAAGGACCAGCGAGAGCATCTATGTTGTTATGACTGGAATATCCCATGAGAACAGTACTGAAGAGGCCAGCGATCAAATCTCATTTTGCCATGACATGCACTGATTGACATGAAGCTGGTCATTCCATCTCAGCCTGACCCACCATAAAGGGTTGTTGTGAGTATAAGGGAGACCTATGTGCATTGCCCTTTGGAGTCTTTGGAGGAAGGATGGGATAACACTGCAATAGATAGCTCTTGCTTCTCATAACTACCCAACCCCTTGAACTTCCTCTTCCCCACTGCCTGCTGAGACCTGCCTTTGCAAATCTATATGGAAGTGCAAGAACAAGGTAGGCAGCTGGATTCCAAGCACACTTGAAGGTGCCATGGGTGTTACAGAAGTAATATTGTGATGTGACAGCAAGATGCTGCTCCGCATAAAATGGCTGCTTCTCAGAGGCTTGGGACTTCATTTTGTGTGTTACAGCATGGCTGGAAAAGTGGTTAGCAGTTTGTATTTTTCAGTGAGCTAAAATATGCAAAGAGGTCAGCAGATCTCCATTTGTTTACTCTAAGGTGAGAAAATCATTGATTCAAGCCAACCTTTGCTTATTGTAATTTACAGTCATCCCAGCATGATCTGCATCCATCAGAGCCATCTCCGCTCTGATCTATCGCCGTCATTAATCTATATTAAAGAAATTGTTTGAAGCATTCTGTTGCATCCTGATGGATTATCACATCTTGTCTCTCTTTTGTTGGACAACTATTAGTCCCTGCCTTATCTGCCAGCTTGCCTCATACTGTCATATGCAGTATATATGCCACATATATAAGTCCTTTGACCATTTGTAGTGTGTTTTGGAACCATGTTCACACCCTCACATGCATGAGAGTTCCTTCCTTTTGCTCCTGGAAATGCTGGTCATTTCCCTCTTCCGCACTGCTTTTTTGGACCTCTCTCCCTTCAGGACTAGTAAATATCCCTCCATCCCTAAATCCTATCCACCTTCTGCCTTTTTTCTTTCTCAGGTCTTGCATGACTTGTGTGTATACTTGAGCAAATACAACCTTGTGTGTATGCTTGAGCAAATACAATCTTGGTTTTTCAGTTTTTTTATTAATAAAACTCTTAACTTTACAATGGATTGTTTATTTGAGAATTTTCCCACCTGGGCAATCCTCATATACACAGGTTATAGATCTTAGTTACCTTCCTCTGTCACTGTAGTTAATTCTCCCAACTGAAAGTGGAGACAGTCTATTTAGGGTAACAGCAAGAGTTTCTGCAATGTCTACCACACAACAGTGCTTGTATGGCTATATTACTTCTGGCTTAACTATACTTTTTTCCATCCAAACTAATTATGTCACAGGAGTGCCTACAAGTTTCTGGAAGAATGGCACTGGTACTAGAGGATTTGCAGAGTTCTCTAGTATCATGGCATGCCAGCTGTAGAACAGTAACATAACCAAGATCACAAGGTTCGGCACCAGTAAACTCACACAGTAAATGCTAAAAAGAATTTTATTAGAGAAATTTAGAAAAGATGTTAAAAACAAGGCATACACATCACTGATAACAGGATGCATATTAAATAGCAAAGCAAACTTGTTGTCTACTTACTGAAGTCCTAATCCAACATGGTTGGTTCTTGAGGTATAAAGTTTGAGGGGGGGGGCAGGAGAGGAAAAAGGGATAATGGCCTGTTTTTCTTACTAGCTGCACTGATGGAGAAAGCTGGCTCTAATCTTCTGAACCTTCACAACCAATCATAGGGCTGTCTTCATGGAACCTTCCAGAGAATGAGTGTACTACCTTCTCCCAACTGAAGTTCTGAGCTGAAACACATGATCTAGTTAAGTCTGCCAGGGAAAATACATTTGAGTGATATGGCGGAGTGCACTTTGCATCTGCAAAAAACTAATATAGGCTGGAAAATTCCTTTAAGAACGTTATTCCCTTGACATTTAGTCCTTCAAAAATTTGTAAAATGACTTTAACCAGGCATTTATTTATAATGTGTAGTGTCATTTATCATTGATATATCACTGTGAAGCAATAAACTGGAAGTCTGGCAAATTATAAAATTATCTAAATTGACTGAAATTATGCAGTTTAGGGATAGAGATCAAAATCCTCAAGACTGGTAGCTTGGAAGACTTTAACATCCATGCTGAGACCAAGCTGTCAGGAGTGGCTCAGGATTTCAAAGCCTCCATGACAACTTTGGGGCCTGTCCTATGTAATTACTGTCAACCAGCTTGATACAGTGGTTTAGAGCAGCAAACTCTATCTACAATTCTGGAGAACTGAGTTTGATTCCTCACTACTCCACATGGATTCTGCTGGGTAACCTTGGGCTAGTCCCATTTCTTTGGAACTCTCTCAGCCCCACCTATCTCCCAATGTGTCTGTTGTGGGGAAAGGAAGGGAAAGGAGTTTGCTAGCTACTCGGAGATGCCTTTTCTTCTTTTATTACTGGCTCCATACATTTTGCAGGGCATGCAGTCTATCATACTGTTGGGGAGGATTATCTGGACGTAGGGGGTTAAAGTTTACTCCCTTGTCATGGACTGATCATTCCTTGATACAATTCAGAATTACTACTTCTTTCCTCCATGGGATGCCAGATCTGTTAAGATAGTTCACCTTAGGCTCCTGATGAATTCTGGTTCTCACTGGCACTTTGGAATTTTTGCACTTTGGCTGATGATGATTCTGCTGAGGATCTGACCACTCTCTGAAATAGAAGAAGAGTTGGATTTATATCCCCCCCCTTCCTCTGGTATAGGAGACTCAAAGGGGCTTACAAACTCCTTACCTTTCCCCCCTCAGAACAAACACCCTGTGAGGTAGGTGGGGTTGAGAGAGCTCAGAAGAACTGTGACTAGCCCAAGGTCACTCAGGTGACATGTGTTGGAGTGTACAGGCTATTCTGAATTCCCCTGCTACGTCTTCACAGCTCTGGTGGCAGAGTGGGGAATCAAACCCAGTTCCTCCAGATTAGAGAACCCCTGCTCTTAACCACTACACCACTTCTGCTCCAATAGGAGGAAGGTCCAGGCTGTTTGTGCAGTCCCCCTTTAGAGACTTCACCCTCCAGACAGAGCCAAGCATCCAGTTCACTGGGGAATTTATGATAATGAAATGGGATAGACAACAGCTAGAGTGCCACTGGTGGAAGACTCAGAGTGAAATTGATCAAATGCAACATGTAGCCCATATTAGAATTTATTCCATGGTAGTAGTGACAAGGAAAGGCAATAATTTGCAACAGGACACACCTTAGCATTACCTCTCACAAATGAAGGTCTGAATTACCCTATGACCAGTGGTGGGATCCAAAAATTTTAGTAACAGGTTCCCATTGGGGTGGGATTCAAACTGTGGTGTAGCGCCAATGGGGCTGGGCGGGGCACAACGGGGGTGTGGGCGGGGATTCCAGGGGCGGGGCTTTGGCAAGGACGCAGCCGCTGCGTCGGTCCGCTGCGCCGGTCCTTGTGTGGGAAACGAATGCACGCAGGCGCAGGCTGCCATGCACGCCAGTGCACCTCCTGCTAGACTGCTTCAAGTTCTGCACGCTACTGCTGAGAGGAGGGGCGTAACTAAGGCAAAAATCACATGGCCAAATCACCAATTAGTAACCCTCTCTCGGCACACACAAATAATTAGTAACCTACTCTCGGGAACCTGTGAGAACCTGCTGGATCCCAACTCTGCCTATGACAGCTAGGATTTTGATGATTCTACCAATCAGGTCTTGAACCTTAAAGTTCTACCTATTGCAGCAGAACTCAATTTCACCAACAAGCAGCTAGTACCTGATGTTTAGACCAATACCATCAGGGATCTAATGATGCACCAAATTTGGTCAGTGTTACTCCTTCCCCTGTCCAAGCCAAGGTAAATCAAAATAATAAAATGCCCTCCATTAATTAAGCTGGTTCTGCTGCTGAAATTTCTTACACCACAGTTGACAGAGAATCACTGGACTTCCTCATCAAAGTTAGGCAGAATATAATTGTTCTTCTTCTTTTTTTCTTCCTTTCCTGAAGTTGGCCTTCCAAATTCTTTTTTACCTCCATCTCTTAGCTTCTCCCCTCCCTGCCCTTGATCGGCCAGTCTTCTAGCCAGCTGAGCTTTTTCCATAACATCCCAATATAAATATGAAGACCCTTTTTTTCTATGTTGGAAAAATGTTCCCAGAACATTCCTTATCATCTTCTGTTCCTTCCTGCGGTACAGCCACTACAGAAGTAGCGTAGTGGGAGCAGCAGTGGCGTAGTGGTTAAGAGAAGGTGCATTCTAATCTGGAGGAACCAGGTTTGATTCCCTGCTCTGCCAACTTTGCTGTGGAGGCTTATCTGGGGAATTCAGATTAGCCTGTGCACTCCCACACACACCAGCTGGGTGACGTTGGGCTAGTCACAGCTTTTTGGAGCTCTCTCAGCCCCACCCACCTCACAGGGTGTTTGTTGTGAGGGGGGAAGGGCAAGGAGATTTTAAGCCCCTTTGAGTCTCCTACAGGAGGGAAAGGGGGATATAAATCCAAACTCTTCTTCTTCCTCCTCCTCCTCGTGGGTTAGTTTCTCTGAAATAGCCATATGCGACAAATGCATTTTGGATCAAAGTACCACTGAGCACTAGGATTGTGCAAAATTGAATCAGTTTTTAAACTTATTTCTAACAAGTAATATCCCTGTCACAGATGGTCCCAGTTTCATCAGATCCTGAATACTAAACAGGGTTAGTACTTGGATGGTTAGTACTTGGATGGGAGACCACTAAGGAAATCCAGAGTTGCTATGCAGAGGCAGGTAATGGTAAACCATTATCTCTTACCTTGAAAACTCTATGAGGTCACTATAAGTCACCTGTGACTTTGCAGCACTTTCTACTACTACAACAAGTAAATTGTTACTGTATTGTTGCTATTGAATAATTCAGTCTCACAATTTTGCATTGCTATTCTGTATCTTGGTTAGGTTAATACATTTACTCTCTGGTTAAGTGTCTGTCCCCTCTTCTTCTTTTCTTCCCCAGGAGGCTTATTAAGCCACTATAGGAATATTGTGCCATCAAGTCACAGCCAACTTATCAAGATCCAGCAAGGTTTTTAAGGCAAGAAACTAACATGAGAGGTTTACCATTGCCTTCCTCTGCATAATGGCCTCAGTATTCCTTGGAGATCTTCTATTGTGACCCTTGTTACACATTGTATACATACTGATATTGTTGTGCACCGCCCAGAGCCCCTCGGGGATGGGGCAGTCTATAAATTTAAATAATAAATAAATATCCAAACATTAACCAGGGTGGGCTAAGCTTAGCCTCTGAGATCTGATGAGATCTGACTAGCTTGGGCCATCCAGGTCAAGGCAGAAACTATGTGTACAATATGCCAAAAAGTTCTTGGCATCTGGGTTCAGTTCTTCATATGTAGAGAACTGTGTGTTCACTTGGGGAATAATTTGTGTAACAGGTAAACTGTGAAAAAAAGACCGCTTTATCATGTGGAAGTAATCAGTGAGATCAAACCTATAGAAAGTAGAAGTGTGTTTCCACTTCCTCCTCTACATTCATTGGCTTCCCCCCACATAACTTGTATGTACAAGTCTGAGAGTTTCCTTGTATAATTTCCAGATTTCTTAAAAGCTATTTCCAGTGTAAGACTGAGAAGTATGGGATGTTGGCATTTTGTTACATTGTGCTAGTGTATCATCCATTTTGTAGACTTGAAATATTTAGACACAGATCTAACTGACCGGATTTGAGGTTCCTTAGCAGGAGTCACAAATACAAATACTTTATATTCTTAGAGCAAGTGTTCTCTTTAATACCAGTGTTGTCCAGTTCCTGTGGAAATGACATCCTCTGACAGCATGTCAATGATAACCATTCTAATTCTCAGTTTCCCACTAGGATTTAAATTAGAATCTGTTTTGCACATAGCAGTCGCTTCAGAGCCTGCATTCATATGGCAAGCTTAGTCCTGCAGTAATTGCACAGGCTCAGATCTGTTTCTCTAAACCACCTGCCACTTCAACATCTTTTTATTTTATTTTAGGGGCTGATGTCACAGAGGAAGTAATTTGAAATCTTATAGAATATCCTCAGTCTGTGTGCATAAGCATTAGGCACCAAGAGAAATTTTTTTAAAGTATGCAATGCAAGGGAAAAATGTGATTCAGCTCATCATGCTGAGCTAGATATTTCATTAATTGATGCCACTTCATTTTTTATAATACCAGCCTTTGGTGTTAGCGCTTTGTAAAGGGATGCACTGCACCCAGATGTTCTGCAAATATTAATGCAACTAGCTCTTTACATGTTGAAAACAAAAGCTTTGCCACTGGACAACATCAAAGCAACCAGAACTCATTTGATATTTCTGCACTCCTTTATTTCTTACTGGAAAGAGACAGGCACGAGCTTTCTCAGTATTATCATTGTTTGTTCAGTTAAGTCTTATCTTGATATTTGTAAGCATATATTTTACAAGCACAAGTAGCAGCACAGTAGTGACTACTGGGATGCCTACTACAAATAGGCCTGCTGGTTGTGAGTAGGAGAGAAAAAAGGGCAAGATAGACTTAGCCCCTTCCTAGAAACTAGTACTACCTCCATACCTCATGCACATGTGGTTTTTTTTTCCTTTTTGTGTTCGTTGTTTTGAGGGGGATGTTTATGAAGCTATGGCAAAACAAACATATGCACATTGCCACTTCTCTAGTTGTGTTGTCATAACTTCACAGACATCCCCCTCAAAACAAAACATAAAGGAAAAATGACATGTGCATGGGATCACTAGGCTAACAAACTTCATTCATCTACTTTTTTACAGTGAAATAGCAAATGCATAAGCTGCAAGCAGAGGGAACCTCCATGGGGAATCTTCACAGAGAATCTCCTGCAGCACACAAAATGGCAGGTGAGAGCGGCAGAAATGAAAGTAAGATTTTCGAGCAGGAGAAATAAAGTGATTCCTCCCTGATGGTGTTAGCTCAGCAGACAGGAATTATCCTTAACCGGGGTTGCGGGGGGAGAGAGATTGTTAGTTTAGTGATTTTTGAAAAGGCTGGGTTGAGACGATTATAACAGGCTGATCTTGTTTTGGGGAAGAAAGCTGTATGAATTTCTTCCCCAAAATGCTATTTATAATGTATTAAAGACATATCTGTGCTATGCAGAATGCATCATTATGTCTTTTAAAATAAATTGACTGCTGTTTCACAAGCAAAACCCCACAAAGTAGAGATATTTGAATAGGCCTATATATGAATTCTTTTGCCAGTTCCTTTTTCTAAATCATTTGAGAAATCTATGTGACAACAGATAAGAAGCAACAAACATTACCAAACCAAAATTGTAGTGTGCAAGTCCAAAGCATGCAGAATGGGAAGAAAAAAAGAGAATAAAACACATTCAGTCTAAAAAGGAGACAAATTATTTACTATTTTTGTTGTATCTCTAACTGTGTCACTTTTATAGATATTGATTCTCCCAAAGGACAGTGAAATTTCTCAGTTGCTGTATAACAACTCACAAAAAAGACAGTTGCTAGGGTCAAATATAATTGTTTTGTGACTTACAGCTCACAACTTAGAGCAGCTAGATCTTCAACTACTGTTGTTTAAATATCCTGAAGGGACTTCTGGCTCTTGTCTTTTGGAAAGTGTGATGTTTTTCATAATATATTGTGAAGCAATCAATTTTTCTGAAATATCTTTCAATTTTTCCAGTAGTATTTAGTTTCTATATGGGTCACTGTAAAATGTGCTACACACTTGTCAACATGTATTGCCTAGTCTCACTGGCATTTTTATACTCTATAACTCCTTCAAAGACAATTTCACCATTATCTGCTATCTATTTAAGACCTCACATAAAGATGTTCAGCTGGCAGTCTTTTCCTTTAGGTCGCTTTTGATGTCCTCTCTGTTCAGTCAGGGAATAATATGAAAACAAATGTTGGAGGGCTGTGAATGTATGTCAGAGTCTGTAAAAACTAGACTTGCCAACCTCTAGGTGGTGGCTGGAGAGCTCCTGCTGTTATAACTGACAGATCTCTGTTATAGCAGGTGACAAATCAGTTCACCTGGAGAAAATGGCCACTTTGGAAGAAGCATTATACCTCACTTCAGTAGCTCCCCTCCTCAAACCTTGCACTCTTCAGACTCCACCCAAAATATCCAAATATTTTTCAGCTCCGAAGTGGCAACCATAGTGAAAACTGAAGGGCAGAACCGTGAGTATCTAATTAAGATTCATTCAGGAAAACTAAGATATGAATTCAGGAGTGAATGAAAGAAAAATTGAAACTTCAGTTCTAAAGGACAGTGCCTTAAACCGAAGATTACAAAGCTAAAATTTCAGATTTACAAACCTCTGGCATTTATCTGAGTATTTCTCTCAGCAAAGTCTTTCAGACATGCACATAGCTGGTAGCAGTGGAAAGAAAAGTGTGTGTGTGTAAATTAAGTGCTATCACATCACTTCTGATTTATGGTGATGAATTAATGTCCTTCAAAATGTCCTATCATTAACAGCCTTGTTCAGGTCTTGCAGACAAAGGGCCATGGATTCCTCTAGGGACAGTTTAGACTTGATTTGATCTAAAACCCACTGATTTGTCTTTTTGGTGGCCCATGGTATTCGTAAAACTCTCCTCCAATACCACCTTTCAAAGGAATACACTTTTTTTTTCTTGTCAGCTGTCTTCATTATCCAACTTTCAGACCCATACATAGTAATGAGGAATACTATGGCATGAATTATCTTACCACCAAAGTCAAACTGAATTCCCTTAGTGTCACTCACATAACCAGTATTCACTAAAGACTTAGAGTCCCATCCAAAGGTGTGTGTGTGTGGTGGGGGGGATCCTATTGAGGAAGTGATGTGCCGGCCATGCTGGCGGATTTGTCCTCCCCAGGGCACTTAATCCAGCAGAGGGGTGATCTCACAGGGAAGCAGTTGCTGTCCCCCAAGCGCTGGAATGTCATGTTGAACACTATTCAAGTGCCTCATCACCACTGGCATAGCAGGGCTGGGGTCAGGGGAGGAGCTGACATTAGTTGGTTCCCTCCTGGCCCTTGCTGGGGATATGTTGGCAGGCCACACTGTACCTAAACCAGCCTTTGGTCTGGCATAAGTGCAATGCAGACCAATGGGGCTTCTCGGAGATAGGGAGGCTTTTCAACTTCCCCACATTGCTGGGAAGCCTTTTTGGAAGTGGCGGGTGGAGGTCATCCTCTCCCCATTCTCCCCTGCCACAGGTAATGGTTAGAAATGTGGTCACAGGCCTCGATGGGAATAATGATGCTTAGAAAAATGGCCCTTAGTCTTGTCTGGCAAGGCAGGTGCTGGCTTATCATTGCACCTCCAAGCTTGGAGAATTGTCCCTGTTGAATTTTTGCCTGCATTGCTGGTGGTAAGGCATAAGAGTCCAAAAAGAATGAGGGTATTCCTGTTTTCAGGTGGATCTTTTAAACTGGGGAGGGGGGATTTGATGTATTAAAATCTTTACAGGGCAAGGGACTGATTGCTTCTTCTGTGTTTATGAACCCCTCTGTGGCTTTCCCCTCCATCCTAGTCCTGAGCTCTACCCCAATACGATGATGAAACAGCTACATTATGCTATTTATTGAACCTCTGAAAGAACACAGCGATTTGATTGAGCTTTGGAGTTGTTTGGAGCTCTGAATCAGGCCAGACGCTTAATAAAAAGTTCTGAGGGGTAGGAAAGTTGGTGTTGTGCTGAGTGTGGTGAGAGGACCTTGAAAGATGGATTCTAGAGTGTAGTATCTGTGTTGTGCAGTTAATACAGATATGTTGTGAGAGAATCCTTAAGATATGAAATTTTGGTGTTTTTATTGAAATGTTTATTAATTCAAAAATAGTTTCCAGAATATAAAGATAATGCAGGTTTGTGACTTTAACTTTATTACAAGAGAAGTTATTTTGTAAAGACTGTGAGTTCATCTTTGTAAGTGCCTTATATTGTCAGTATTAAAATTAAATGTTTGCAACTACTGTGCAAAACATGACTTGAAATGTACCCATCTTTTCCTTCCCTCCTTGGCTCTGTGCTGTGTTTCCTTTGCTGGGGGAGCAATTGGGGGTGCTGGACATGACACCATAAAAAGTTTTCACAGCAGTAATAAAACATTTTGAAAGCATTTAAAGTCATATGTCACTTAAAACACTTTAAAGTGTAATAACAGTTGTTAAACATTTTGTAAGCATTTTGAAAATGTCAAAAATTTTATTTCAACTGTGTGGCATGGACCTTTGCTGTGTTCAGATTTGTGAGTTGGGGCATGTTCTGTAATGTGATTGTGACTTTGAGATGGCCTGATGCAAAAAATCGTTCTTTGGTCATAGTGGGGGAGGGCAGCCTTTGGTCGTGGTGAAGAAGGCAGCAACCCATACGGTGTGTGTGTGTGTGTGTGCAAAACTCAGATTTTTGCCCTGTGCTCCATTTTCCTAGCTACGCCTCTGCACCTGTGTCCTTGTGGAAATAGTAGTGTTGAAACTGCTGAGCCTGTTCTGTTGGATTGTGCTTTTTCCATACATATTCTTAGAGCCCTTATAACAGCAACATGACTTCCTTCTCCACCAGAAGGTCTTCTCCAGGTGCAAGAGTCCCTGGGACTGGAGGTTAGCTCCTTGCACCAAAGGAAGGTATAGCCACTGGCAGAGCGGCATGGCAGGACAGATCCCATGTTTTTGCCCAACAAATTTGTCTCATTCCTTTCTTGTGTTCACACACCATTTCAGAAACTTATCCATCAAGAGCACTCAAGTTTATTTGGATGTTGTATGTGTTAAGAGTAGATGGGGCTGAAGCAAAAGCAAAAGCAAGCGACTTGCTCACAAACAAGTAAGAACGGATGGAGTGGTAGAGGAAAGGCACAGTAGACAGCCTCCAATGGAAATAATCTAATGTGGGTAACAATTATCATGTACTCTGTTGCATAGGAGTTAGTTCTACTTATTATTTATTTGAAATATTTCATTCAATGCAGCTTGCTTCAGAAAAAACATCAAGGTGTACTTTCTGTCTCTCATACAGATTGTAGCTTGCACTGTTCATAACAAGAATTCAAAATCACAACAGCAATATAAAGTTGTAAGGCCTGGTATGTGTGTGTGTGTGTTTGTATGTTCTTTTAATTTGAAGTCATACATGACAGACCTTGATGTTCCCTTTTTCCTGTGGAATTTTATCTGAACAGCAGTGGAAACAGTATGATCTATATACTGTGTATGTGTCTATAATCTTACGTTAAAATTATTATTAAGCATTGCATTCACACTTGAAATATTCTGGTTTCTGTGACCAATTAGGATTGTCACACAACCACAGAAGGCGGTTTGGTGCAAATAGATATGTTGAAAACTAATAAGTCACTGGGCCCAGATGGTGTTGAATTGGCTATTACTACTTTCGAAATAGATCTTTGGTTCATTATGAGATAACTCCATGAAGATGTCAGCTTAATGTGCTACAGACATCAAAAGGACAGACAGAATCTTTTTGGAAAGATACAGAGAATAACATAGATATCATCACTGTGTTCCTCAATGCATGAATGATTGAGCTCTTCCATACTGTGCATATCATCAAGATGACATAATATTATGAATTATTAACATGTTTAGCATTACATTTTTATATCAGTTTCCACGTTTGTAGTATTCATGCTCACAACATAACTGTGAATTAAGGTTATTATTTCCATTAAGCAGATGGGGAACTGATGGTGATAGAGAATGATTTGCACAAGGACATTTAATGGGTAGATGCATAAATTGGACTTGGAATCTATCTTTTCCAGTCTTAACTCCAATTGTCTAGCCAATTGGACACACACAGAACATATGGTAGGCTTTTTCAATGGGATTTTAGCAAGATTGTGATTCTTATCATCTGTTCTTAGAGCCACCCGCTGCCAATTATATGCTGACATAAGTTTTGCCAGCCTTGAATGTTTTGAGTTTGTTTTGTGAATGTTAACATCTTTTTGGTTAATACATTAAAGCTTAAGATGCAGCTGCTCCCATTTCTGATAGGGTCAGAGTCTGAGCCAAAGGTTTCAGCAGCATTTGGATAGAACAGCTTAAATAATGTAATACTCAGTGATGGTGATCTATGTCATCTTCAAAGTTGGATGGTAGGATGAAAATGCAGTGAAGTTGGAAGACATATCACCAGACTTGGGTTCAGTCATTTCCAACAGATCATTCAGCCATTCTGGATCAAGCATTGCTTTTAACTCCAACATTTTGTCAAATATTTTCAAGGCTATAAAAGCCATGGCCCTTTCCGCATGGGCCAAAAACGACGGCCTGGGGGCGGTAAAAATGCCGCCTCCAGGCCGCCAAGACCAGGCGGCACACGACCTGGACTGGCGCTTCCTCCCCCAGGGGAGAGATCAGGGTCAAGCCCTAAACAACAACCCTTTAAAGGGTTGTTGTTGAGGGGAAAGTATCTTCAAGGATAAGTGCTTAACCGCAGACCGCCAGGGAACACAGCAAGATATTTACCTCAGGCTGTTGTTCAAGTTGGCTTCCTAAGTTCTCCCTCGTCGTCCTCTGACCCCTGGAGGTCAGAGGGCAGCAAGGGCCGAGGGAGGCCTCAGAGGATGGCTGGCTAATCTAGAGGTAAATGGGTGCGGGGAAGAGGTGGTTCCATGTAGAGCCACCTGTCAGCTCAAGGTTTTGTCTTCTCCAGAGGCCGTCCGCATGCCTGCATGCGAACGGCCTCCGCCTCCACGCCGGCAGAATTCTTGCCGGCGTGGAGGCGCCTCGATGGCTGTGCGGAAACGGCCCATGTTTTTTTTTCCACCAAGGACTCAGTCATACATTTTTATATGTGCTTGATTGTTTTAAAGGGGATTGTCTGAAGTTGCATAACTCAACAATTCTGTAGTAGTGAAGCAAATCTGGGCTGATGGGATCTGGTATGGTTGAGTCTAGAGGCAGTTTCTAGCCTTGAGAATCAGTGATATTTGCAAAGTCCTGATCTGATTTCAAAAGAGTCCAAAGCCTTGTCAAAGACAAATCTGGCCAATGCAACCTAGGCTTCCAGAGCTAAGAACCTACAGGACCATGAACTTCTGAAATCTGACATCTATTATCAGTGTTTCTCTCACCAACCACTATTCTTTAGGGTCACAAGATCTACTAACTGCTATACCCCAGTAGGGTAACAACTTGATTATTTTTAATTGCAATGGCTGAAATATTCATCATTAGGAAGCAAATGTAGTCAAGCACTAAATTCCTGTCAAATGAATCTTGTCTCTCTTTATTGACACTGAGTTCATTGACACGACCAGCAAAGCTGATATCTATTCACCGGTGGTGGGATTCAAATAATTTAACAACCAATTCTGGTGGTGGGTTTCAAATAATTTAACAACTGGTTGTTTACAAGCACCATTTTAACAACCGGTTTTGCCGAAGTTGTGTGAACCTGCTGAATCCCACCACTGCTATCCACCCTTCTGAACTGTTTTACACAAACATCAATGTTGTTATTGATAAAATAACCATGTGATAAAATGGCTCCATAGAATGCCCTCATAATTAGCCCAAGAGATTAAAAAAATAGATGTGTTCTAGTGTAAATCATGTATTTGCATCATTTATTAATTTATTTGGGAGAATTGAGCAATGTTCTGAAGTTTCTCCAACTTAAAAATCATTTGTATTTCAATGTTTAAATTCTGGCCAGATTGCTGCCCATGTGCCACAAATAGATAGACACAAATTGATAGACTCTTGGAAAATTTGTTAAGGATCCAGCAGGCAGCGTTCGTGGGAATGTCAGTAATGGCAATCAGGATAAGTAAGACACCGGAACATAAGCTTGTTCACTTTACAGAAGGGCTTTATTCCTCTTGCTTGCAAATCATGAAACCGACCAACAGAGTCGGTCACAGAAACACAGAAACAAGACACAGAAACCAACCAACTTATATACATATATACAGTCAATGATAGTGTTGCACCTTATCTGTACAGATGTGCATCACAAGGGTCATGCCTAAACCTGCCGACTTCCTCAAGAAGGAGATTGCATCATCCCTTCTAGCTATCAGATAGATTTTGCTGATCTGGTTGACAGATCCTGACAAAATTGATGGTATACTGGCTAATATTCCTCTCAGAACTTTCCTGTTTGATTTCCCCCTCACTTTATTCAACTTTTTAAAAGAATAAGATTATCATATTATAAATACAATATCACTTAATTTAAACAAAAAAAATACAAACCATTATTCTTAACAGAATAGCCTGTCACACCCACAATCAATTGTGTCAATGTACTTTAATTTTAGACAATTGCATTATGTTGATTTCAACTGTAATGGCAGCCAGGATGAAATAGTAAACATCAGAAAACTGTTAGGAACCTGTTGAGTGCTATCAAGTCACAACTGCCTTATGGTGACCCCAGCGAGGGGCTTTCAAGGTTAGTGGATGCAGAGGTTGTATGCCATTCCCTTCCTATTCAGAGACTTTCTGTATGGTCTGCCATCTAAATATCGACCCTGCTTTGTTTCTGAGATCTGATGTAATTGAGCTATATAACACTGCCTTTCCTCTTGGTTTAAACAAGAGCTGACCTTCTTCAGATTAATAGCTGACCTCCTTCAGAATAAACTCTGTCTTAAGTCTGGGTTGCTGCCCAACAAACAGCCGATAAAGGCTAACAGCACTTTGGGCAAAACCACTCTGGTGCCAAATTTGGCCAGTGCTACCACAGACTATCTTTATCATATCCTTCTCATAAAAACAGTGCAGAGAGGTGAGAAGCTTCATCTCCCTTCCACTATGTGCTACAGGAGTAATTCAGGGCTTGGTGGATGCTGTTTGGGACCAAATGTGTTTTCTTTTCAACCCTCCTGGCTGCTCTAGTCATTTATAGGTTGCCTCTTTAACAGGCATTCATCCTTAAATACTTCAGGGTGCTTAATTGCGCTACATATACAGTAGCAACCCACACTGCTCTTGCCAACTCTAATTAGGGCCAAACCAGTCTCAAGACCATGTCTAATCCTCCACCCACCTCTGAACAATATGGAGCAAGTGGGAAAAAAGCTCCCAATCTAATCCAAAACACACATTTGCCCCCCAGAATGGTGACAAACTAATCCCAACTAATTATTCTGTTGGAAAGTTGATGGGTCAACTCACAACAACTCACATCAAAAGCCTATTGCAAGAAAAGAATGCAGACTTCAATGGCTACTTCCAGCCTCAACCTATTGGCTGCCCTACACAAAGACCAACTGATAGAGTTTGACAAATAGGCATTTCGTGCCTCATTCAAAAATAGGCCTTGTCACAGAACCAAACCATAGCTTGGTTAGCTGCAAAAGGCATACATCTTAAGAGTTGTGGACTAGATTTATTTATCTGAAGTATTTACATCCTATTTGAAATATTTATATCCTACTATATTATATCCTACTGTGAGGTAGCTAACAAACCAGAAAAGGCTTCAAGGATGAAACCATAGTATGACTATGGCTGATTTGCAGTCCCATCCTAGGCCGGGGGTGGGGGCAAATTCACCACTGGAGGCAGGGCAGGGCTGTACTGGTGGATTTTGTTCTCCCCAGGGCACTTGCCCCAACAGAGAGGCAGTTCTACAGGTCTACCATGGCCCTCAAAGGTCATAGAATGTGATGCAGAGCCTCACATCAATGTTCCTGTGTCCCTACTGCTATGCTTGTCTGGGGGAGAAGCTGATACTAGTCAGTTTCCACCCAGCCATTGGCTCAACAACACTAGTGCCTGATGCTTTGGACCTATGCCACTTTTTCAGTGGCATAATGCCACTTTTTCAGTGGCATAAGTTTATTAAGCCCAATAGGGGCTTTCTAGCAGCAGGGAAGCTTTATTATATTTTCTGCCTACCCACACCACAGAAAGCCTTCTTGGGAACAGCAGGGTGGAGGGGCTGCAGCACCGCATCTGGGTGTCCAGTCCTTTGGATGGGGCTGTACGTCATGATATGCAGGCAGCAAAACAGGATGCAGAATTGACTTTAACCAAGGTTTCAGGTAAAAGATAAATTTGGTATTTCTGCTATATTGTAGATACAACTCATGTATTTTTTGTGGACATAAAATAGAAACTTTTTGTGTTGAGTTGCTCCTTCATAGGACCAAAAAATGTGGACAACATATCCTTGAATCTCTTGTTCTATCAGTTCTTCCTCACAATACGTGAAGGTGGGGAAGGACTTCTACAGTTTCCATTCCTGGATCCTCACTAATGCACATGCAGATTTCCTGGTGGGCCACATCTATAATGCAATATTATGTTATTATGCAATAACAGGGCACTAAAATTTTTGCCATGAATTGTTAACTATAGTTTGTTTTTAGGAGCTAGTCAAGCATTTTTTAGCCTTGGATCTACATTAAAAAGGTATTTTAAAATGCTGCCAAGCAAGTATGTATAGCCATAAATCCAATAGGTCCTTTCGCTTTTGCTATCTACTTTCATTCTCACTATTTAATGCCCTTTGGTGGAATTAGGGTTAACCAAAATATAGATCAACTTTATATAGGAACTCTTAAATCCATCAAATGCCTTAAGCTCAGCTAGTTTTCATCTCATCAGTAGCATAATTAATGGCTGTTCCTTGAAACTATCATGCAGTTATGGAGTTTTTCTTGTTTTATAATATTCAAGCAACTTACTCAGCTGAATACCAATGCTGTCATCCACAATTCCATGCAAAATATGAAGGCATGACAGAATATACAGTGCAGTGAAGAACAATATTTCTGATAATTTTCTACACTGAGGCACAGCTAGAAGCTCCTTTTAGGCTTTTGATTCACCTGTTACAGTGGACATTAAATAGCAGTGTTTTGAATGAAGACCCTTGCCATGGGAATGAATGTGAATTGGAAGCTATTTGTGGATCCTTGTGAAATCTTTCAGCATTATGTGTACCACCATGACAGTGATGTGCATGCCATGAGCTTCCCCTTCTGCTCATTAATACAGGGAGTTTGGTTAACATAGAATAAATCCTTGGTATGACTCCATCCAATGCCACATTAGAGAAAGGACTGTGGGAAAGGACTGTGATCTCAGACACCTTGTGTTATTAAGTGGTGCATGAACAGCCACACTGTAGTGGCTTTCACAACTATTATAATATGTTGTATCCAACCTCCAGCAAAATTTAAACCTATTTTTGCTACATTGCTTCCCCCCCCCCCCACACCCCCTTTTGCTCCCATAAAAGGCAATGCCTGCAGTAATATATATACTAGGTTAACTGCAGTGATAATGAAAAATCAGGTAAAATTGCTACTGCCTCCATCTTTTGCTCACTGAACTACTGTGGTAGAAGACAAAGGCACTTTCACCTGAATTTCTCTTCTCACTAAAGTCTCTCACTGAAGTTTAGGGATTCTGAGAATTTTGCAGTGATCATATTCAGCAGCTTGAATTAGACATAAGCTGATCTCCAGATCTTCTCATCTCAGCACTGGACACATCAGTCAGCCCCTGAGCTGCTTTGCATCTGGGCAGTTGTTGAGGCTCCTAACTTTCATTTCTTCAACATCTGTTGCCTTCCGTGAGGAGATGTGCCTTTGTCTTGCTTCCTCACCCAAATTGTTAAAAGAGCTAATCTCAGCAACCTTTGCTCATGATGCCATCAGTTGGCTGGAAAGCACAAGAAAGTGCTTTCCCATGGCAAGCTGTCTTCCTCATGAACCCTGGATAGCACAGCAGATTTGGGGCTGGAGTTCCATTTTCTTCCAGCATACCTCACCAAGTAAAATATTCTAGTACACCAGAGTTTTCACAAGTAGATGCTGGATTTGTTTTAATATTCAGGCCAGAAAGTTTGTTTGTCTCTGTCCTATGCCAATCGTCCTTCTCATCAGTTAGAAAAAAAATGCTCCTGTGATTCTAACCAGCAATGCCTGTAGCCTTTCTCCATTCTAAGAAGACTTCCTCTAGCTTTGCCAGAACAGGAGACACTGAAGTCTGAGGAAGGCTTTTGATTAGAAAAAGGCTTCCGACTCTCCCAAGTGCCATGGTAGGATACATACTTCCAATAAGTAATATAATACATGAGTTACATAAGTAAGGAAAGGTCAAGGTCTGAATTTGACTGATGTGCTTCATAACTTTCTTTGCAGGGCTTAAATGGATTTCTAAAATAGAAATACCTGTTGACTGAGCTGTTTCAAAATGTTATTGAAGAATTAATCATCAGGTGAGATTTTTCATTTCAACTAATAATGAATTCAATAAGCCAATGAAGTTTGTTTTTTTAAGAAAACATTCTACAAAGAAAATAACATAAAACTGAAAGACTGTTACATTTCACAGTGGAGAATCTTAAATGAGACAGATTTAACATTCATATAGAACAGTCCTAATTTAACAGAATTAGCAGTATATATAGTGGGCTGTCTGGATAACTTATGAAAATGCAGACTGGGTGCTCGGGAGCAGCAGCAGCAGAAGGCCATTGCTTTCACATCCTGCCTGTGAGCTCCCAAAGGCACCTGGTGGGCCACTGCAAGTAACAGAGTGCTGGACTAGATGGACTCTGGTCTGATCCAGCAGGCTCATTCTTATGTTCTTATGTCTCCCACATATTTATATACCATTATTTTTGAACTGGAGATTTAAATAAGAACCTGAATATTTTATATGCTGTAACTCCTAACTTACAAATCATTTTTGTGCCAGAGGTTTGTTTGTAAATTGGATGTTTGGAATTTAGAACACATTCTCCCATAGAGATAGATGAAACAGATGGTGGCTAGGTTCCCAGGTTATGCCACAAAAGCTAGCTGAAATACTGTATGTTTGCAATGAGAAAGAGGGGAAATACTGTTGTAATATGATGCAGTAATTAAGGAAGATAGGCATTAAATATAGAATAACAAACTGTTTTATAGTTTCTTTCAGTGCACATGCTTACAAGAAGCAAATTTAGTAATTGAATGATATGGATGCATGGCACAGACCACACTTTGGGAAAGGGAGTATCTTTAATTCATGTCTGAAGGTAAAGTGCTTTACGTTTTTGGATTCTTTCAGGAGGAGCTAAAATTTAAAAGGGAAAGATGGGAAATTTTAAACAAATCAAAGGCTTGCCTGCCCCATTTCACATGCTCAATCTTCAACCACACTTTCTGACTTTCCTTCTTTTACCTTCAGCCCAGCACTCCCATGCTTCCATGTTATCTTCATTCATTCATGCATCATCCCTCTGTATTCCCAGTTCTGAATGTCCTGGTCTCTGCTGCCTTTGTGCATATCTTGGATTATGGTATTTGTAGTTATTCACTTATCACAATAGCCAAGGAGATGTTGAACCTGATGTTCGAGCTTATCAGTTTTTCTGCTTACCTAAGATGGAGGTTGAGTGATCTCTTCTCACTGTAGTCCCATCATACATGGATTTTTACCCATGTGGGTTACATAATCCCTAACATAACCTTTTCTTGCACTAGCTGAAAATCTGATAGGATCCAACCTAGACCTGTGCCTATATGATTGTGCTAATTCTAATGCTTGTGGGTTTACAAATATTTATGACAATATTGGGGAAAGTCTCATCATTTCAGGAATGTTCAAACTTGCTTGTTTACACTGTCTTTACCTTCAGTTGCCCTAATTTGCCCTCGGTGGCATTATTACACAGTCAAGTGTAATTGGTTACATAGTGCTGTGATTGCACTATCCTTGATTATTTAGGTTCATCCTATGTTAATAATGCAAGAAGGAAGACAGAGTAACAACCAAGAAAAAGAATAGTGCTCAACAGAATTGATGGTCACATAATGTTTCTGGGTAGGCTGTTCTGCACAACCCAAATTATTAGTTTCTTATATTGAAGCAAAAAATCATTTAAACTCAAACTATATTTTAATAACAAATTCTAAACAGGATACCCAAAATGTTGAAAAATGCTTACTTTTCATTGCATACTCTAAATTGCTATACAAACATTTTGTGTGTATGCATTCTTGTTCGGAACTTTGGTTTGTGTGGGAGGGAAGGAACTGTTTTGCCTAGGCAGTCATGTGATACTGTGATACTGTGTGCATATTATGCATCATTGCCCCATGATTCTAAGTGTGCGTTTGCAAACTGTCTCATGTGATGGTGAATGCTGATGAATACACAGAAACAAAGGCAGCAAATAAACTCAAAATACAGATAATTTTTGCTGAAACCATCAGCAAATTTGAGCACATGAAAATGAGCCTGAAAGGAAAATAGGCATTATGAGCAAGGTTAATTTAGCTTTTTGAGCATACCATCTTTGAGTACTGTGGAGCTGACAATTTCCACTTGCTAATTGAACCCGGATCCTGTTTGGAGCAGATCTGGTCAGCATTATCAGAATCAAGTTCTTTCCTTGATTCATTATATACTATGCACAATCAATTGTAGGGTTTCTTTTGCACTTCGATATTTGGCATACAAAATACCCCACATAACAGAAAACAGGGGAAAAAAAGAAATAGAACCATTTGACATTAGATTGCATCATGTGTTGTCTTAGAGTAGATACATGCATTTGAGCCAACCCACCCACCTATAAAAAGGCTTTTAAACTGTAGCCAATAATTCCAATCCCAAAAAAGCAAAAACAAACAAATAAACAAAAACAACCAGGTTTTTTGAGGGATAATTTTGGAATAGCCTGCTACTGCACTAGAAACCCTTTTGAAAGGGGTAAAACATGTTTGACATATTCAGTTTAAAGTTTCAATCCCTCCTCTTCTTTGGCCTCCCTATATGGAGGATTTATGGGAGCCAATAAAATTGGACCCCATGACCCAATCTTCACCAAATGAGGGGTTCTTCTAGGGAGAGTCACCAGCAACCATGCTGCAAAAATTGGTGTCTCTTTCTTAAAACACAAAAACACACCAAAAAATACAACCTCTCCAGACCTCCAAAAAGATTCTCCATAGAGTGTAATGGAACTAGTTTTTTTCAGGATTCCTCAAAAAAGCCAGAAAGAACCCCATGTTGCTATGGGGTTCAGAATTTTTCAGAAATCCCAATAATTTTAAAATTTAGTATACTCAAATCCATTTGATATTAGATTGCATTATGCCTTGCCTTAGAGTAGGTACATGCATTTGGTAAAGCTGAATTGGAATGTGGGAAGTTGAAAAATACCTTATCTGGTCAGAAAAAATGACTTTTCAAATTATACCTGGTGGTCCTAAAAAGCAAAAATATCTTGTTGGGATCATTTTGGGATCACTGGCTACAGAACTATAAAACCTTTGTTCCCAAGCATAATTTTGCTTCTGAACCTGCAAAGACAGCCTTTTACCCCAATGCTCAGATGAAGACAGGAGGTCATAGCATGGGTTTAGCCATAATCTGTCTCAGAGAAAGATGTTAGTAGGGTTTAGTATTCCTCCTCCATAGAACTCAATGGCTAATTACACACAATGTGCTTGCTGCATGAAGGGGGCAAATGTCAATTGAAGCAAAATTTCTCATACATATCTATTTCTTGGAGCCCTCTTTTCACTTTACATTCTCTCTGTGACATGTATGACCACTTTTAGCATGAATTTTAATTTGCTTCGCTGCCAGAGCAGGGAAATTTGCCAGTGAGCACAACTTGGCCCCAGAGATATTCCCTCCACCCACAGCTAGCCTTCCCTCTCTTTCGCACCACTTTGCTTGCTTTTCCCTCCCCCCTTCCATGTTGCCAGCTGCTTCAAGTTAAAGAAAATAAGTTCATTCACACGGGCTTAGCCAAAACACACTGGCCTCAGCATTTCATGTTGATGAAGAGCTTAAGGAGGCAAGGTTCTAACATAATAAGCCAACAGAGAGTACCTTTGTTGAAATAACAATGTTGAGTCCTAGAATTGCCTATCTACATCTCCAAGGTTTCCCCCATAATAAGAAACAGAAGAGTGCTTGGAAACTCGGCTAACAACCTTGGTCCTGCAGCAGCAGCAGGTAGGGCAGGGAAAGAATATTGGCTCTAGCAGTGCTTTATATGTCTCTTTCTTTGGAAGCATGTGGTCCAGGAAATTGCTTGGGGGGAGGGTGAGGTTGTTTTTGGAACAGTAATATGGATAAAAGTGCAGTTTAAAGGCTAAGCTAGCAATTTTGACTATTGGGTATAATGAGATATCTGCTTTTAAGAATAAGAATAAGTGCCTTTAAGATCTGTGTCTTTAAGAATCGTTTCATAGGCGGAGTTAAGAGAACCAGGGCTGGAGAGCTCTCTACAGAAAAACTGTGCACCCAGGATGGAGTGCCTCCTCGTGTGTAAACAGAAAAATGTGAGGAGACCCTTCAGTAAGCCCACTGCTACTGAACAGCTGATGAAGAGCGATGAGGCAAGTGTTCTATGCATAATGAGCCAACATGCTGGACCTTCTTTGTTGTAGAATGCTCTGCCTGAGTCCTAGTGCCTATCTACTTCTGCTTCCCCCATCCATTTGAAAGTTTGATAACCGTCATTCAATGAACTATAAATGCTCTTGAATCAGTGGCGTTCCTGCCTAGGGACAGGGGGTACCCTTTGTCCCCGGGCACCCCTCATTTGGTCACATGGGGGGGCGCCAACATTTCAAGGTCGTTTGTGGTTTTAAAAAAAATTTAAGTGTTTTTTCATGTTTCGGCCTGCAGGGGGCGCAGTTTTAAGGCTATCGGCACCACAATTTCAGGGTACCATCCAGAGACTGTCCTGATAGTACCACCCAAATTTGGTGACGTTTGGTTTATGGGCAGCAAAGTTATGGATGCCCAAATGGAATGTCCCCTATCCCCACGTTTCTAAATTGGAGCTAAATCTGAGATGGTGGGGCTACCACCCATTTGAGGGATCATAATCTTTGGTCCCCCTGAACACTAACTTCACTCAAACTTTGGGTGGCATCATATAAGAAGAAGTTAGTTAATAGATGATGCTCACTTGAAATTTTTGGTGTCACTAACTAAAAATACACATCCCTTCCAGGCACCCCAAAAGAAATGTGCCCAAGATTCCTTCGCTTAAACTCTGTAGTGACTTTTGCTGCTCCATTGTATTGCCAATGGGGAATTTCTGAGTGTGTAGGCAGTGGGCTGCACATTTTGTTGAAGATAGAGGCACCAGGACTTTCAGGGTGGCTACAGGAGGGGCCTCCCCTGGTAATAGCATCCAGGTTTGGAGACCTTTGCTTCTGGGGTTCAATTTTATGGGCCCCCTCAAAAGGCTTCTATTTTGTTTCCGGCTCCTGCACATGAAAAGCCTGTGGGCTGAATTCTCCTCTCAGGACTCTCACTCAGCTCGCCCCCCCCCCCCACTCCAGAAGCAAAAGCTCACCAAGCTTGCGATGAGTGCAAGGGTTACTAGGAGACCTCCTGGAGCCACCTTTGAAAGTCTGGAGCCTCTATCTTCGCAAAATGTGCAGCCTGGCCTCAGGAAATTCCTCATTAGCTACAATGAGTCACTGCAAACAAATAATCTTGGGCAAATTTCTTAAGTCTTGGAAGGTATTTTTAGTTTAGTGACAAATTAAAATTCTTCAGTGTATCATCTATTAACTATTCTATATGTTATTTCCAAGTTTCAGGAAGTTATGTTCGAGGCCCAAAGTTATGGTCCCTCAAATGGGTGTGCCCCATCTCAGGTTAGCCCCATTGAAAACAATGGGGATGGGGCATCCTATCTTGGGTATCCATAACTTTGGTTTCCCCTGAACCAAACATCACTCAAACTTGGTTGGTATCATCAGGGCAGTCCCTGGATGAGGCCCTGAAATGTTGGTGCCACTAGCTTTAAAATCAGCGCTCCTGCAGGCCAAAACAATTTTCAAAAATAACCCCCAAAAACCCAAATACCTTGCATTGTTCATATTTGGGCAGGACATAATCGGACAATTTTTGTCCGAAAGTGCCCAAATTTGCCCAGATTCCAGCTGAATCTGCTATTTGTTTCATCTGAATCTCCAACTCTCGATTTCGAATACCTTTAATGGCATATAAACTGCATATACATCACAAATTTAAAACAAGTTTTACAATTTCAAGCGCATTGAAATAACACCGTTTAAAAATTTAGCCACCGCTTCCAACAGAGTCTCCAACTCTCAAAAGTGATGCTGTTTTGGAGGGGAGAGGAATTTGAATCTCAAACAGCATCACTTTCAATTTTATTTTAACTGGGACCCCTGATTCTCCCTTTAAGGTAGGTTTGGGCAAGAAGAATCTGAGGCTCCTAGTCAGTTCACCTCACTTGAAAGTGATGCTGTTTGTGGGTGGATCCTCAAACTGGAGGTGTTTTGTGAGAGATGATGCTGACATTTGTTTTGGTAAATGTTTTGCTAAAGTGACTTTGCAGAGATTTACATGCTTAATACCCACTTGCACTGGCTTGGAGTTGTTTCTCAGGCTAACAACCTACCTCATAGGGTTGTTGTGATTAGGAAATTAGGTAAACAGTTGGTGGGGAGAGAGCCATGTATGTTTTGATGGGAGGGGAGTGTTTTGTGAGCTGGTACAAAAAATCATTGTTTGGTCATGGTGGGGGAGGGTGGCAGCCCATACGCCGGGCGGGGAGGGGGGCGCCAAATTCAGGTTTTGTCCCCGGGCGCCAGTTTGCCTAGGTACGCCCCTGTCTTGAATTAAAGTACCATGTTCAATAATGCACAAAATAATGGTTTTGATGAAGGCAGTGCGTAAAAATGAATGATAATCCTCATATTCTTTTGGGAGTATATTCTAATGCAGAAGCATACAGTTTTCTGAACTGCTGCATCTCAACTGACCTCAGCTAACATCTTTATCTAAGGCAGAGTATAGCTGCTTTCCCACTGGACAGGAACTACCACTTAGCAGCCAGTCTGACCTTGAACTTTATTTGGAGGAGGACTGGGGCAAATTCATCCCATGGCTGTCAGGAAGCTTCACTTAGATTTTCTTCTCATTTATGATATCTTCCTCATTTAATTATACATGCTATAATCACTCTCAGCAGCATTATAATTCAGAATTGCAATTCATTTCCTTCTCTTTAATTTATACTAAAATTATTTGGGGGGGGGGTGTGTCTAAGGCTGGCGCATTAGAGCCGCTTATGATTTCTGTTGCACTTATTTATTGCTACACTTTGGAGCATCTATTTGTCCTGAATATCAGCCTTGCCTTAACACAGCACTCAGATACTTACATTAATCAAAGATATAACATTTTCCCTTCCCAACAAAATATCCTTTTTATTAATTTTCTGAATTAACAGTAAATGTAGCTGCCAGTTTCAGCATGATCTGCAATTCATTCGGTCAATCAGGTTGCTGGTTTTAAATGTTTACTTGTTCTTTGGATCTTACAAGTGACTAAGGAAAAGACAATAGAGTATATACATAATTCAACATCCAGGAGATAAGCCTCATGGAGCATGTTGCTTTTGTAGAAGCTCAGGCACCTGCCATTTCAGCCAATGCAGGGAAGCATTTCTTTTTTGGACAGCTGGGCTATCCATGAGTTTTCTAAGCCTGTTTAGCAGATTATTTACTGCATATTCAAACATCACTGTGCATCTGGCAAAATTTCACAGATGTGCAATCTCACACAGCCAGCTCCCTCCTAAGTTGTCATCACTGTGTGTCATTCTGTAGGAGTTGTTGAGTAAAACAATTGGCCATTTATAGATAAATTTGCAATAGAGCCTGTAATGTATCCCACCTTTATTCCTGATTTCCCCCCATGTAGTCAAATTTATCTAATGCAGGGGACAAATTCGCAGCTCCCTGCTTCTTAATATGTTACTTCATTTATCTGCAGAGTTGCCAACATCCAGGTGCATCCTGGAGATTTCCTGGAATTGTAACTGATCTTCAAATGACAGAAATCAGTTTCCTTGAAGAAAATGGCTGTTTTGGAAAGTAGATTATATGGCAATAGACCCTGCTAATCCATTTGCAAGGTTGTCACAGCGGAAGATGGGGGGGAGAGAGGGTCGAAGACAATTAAGGACTTTGGAGGTGATAAACAGAACCTTGAATTGAAATCAGTAACAGATAAATAGTCTGGAACACATTCTTGATCGTGTCAAAGTTTGATCACAAGATTTTAAGTTAGCTTTTAAATGGATGTTCCATTTTATGACAATAATAACTTCAAAATGGCTTTTGACTTTTCTAAAGTACAATATTAATTTCTTCACCTCTCTCACTCCCACCAGAATATTAGCTTCCACGTGGTATGTTTAGAATGATAGTTGCTTGGATGTTATGTGCCTTTCCTCCCAGGCTTGATATCTTGTAATGTCCCAGAAGACAAGCAGGGAGAAGACAGACACTCCTTTCTCATGGATGTAATTCCACTGGCAAACTCAGAATGGCAATTGCTTGGCTAATGCATATTTTGTCCTCTTCTTCCAAGGACTAGAGACAGTATTTCCTGGGAGTCAAGCAGGGATGAGACAGAATTTGGTCCACTGGCTTACTGTGGGTAAGGTTTCTTTTCAAATATAACATATATGGCAATTCTCACTTCAGTGAACTCACATTTATTTTACTTTAGCAAAACTATATAAATTGAATGGGAGTCTCATATTTTGACAGAATAGAAAGCTATAGTGTAGATACTTTTTTTGTTCTCCATAGAAACAGTTAAGTGTCTATTGGTGGCATAAATTGATGACCATTGTGTACTTTGACATGACAGATTGATAGATGAAAGTTAAAGGATTTTTTTCCTCCATAGCCAAAATATGGGAGAAAAATGAAACTTATTTGTGCAAAAACTCTATACTAGAAGTTTTGTCCAAAAATCAAAGCATACCCATGTTGTTGGCAATGTGATGATGTCACTTTTGGTGCACACCAGAAATGACATTGCTGCATTTATGGTTATTCCACTGAGATACTGTTTGAGACCTCCACTGTTGCTGGAAGTTTTTTAGATCCATACTCTTGGGACCTTAGCCCATTTGACTTGAATGAAGAGACTGACTAGTTATGTTCTTGATATCATTCTTTATTTCTTATGGTGACCTTATGGTGACCTTGTTATGGTGACCAGAATTTCAGGAGGGTAGTGGTGCTAGTCTGCAGAAGAGCTAGATTTGACTCTCATAGCACTTTAGAGATCAACAAGATTTTTGGAGAATAAGCTTCCAAGAATCAAAGCTTTCTTGTCACATGGTGAACAGAAAATGGTGTGAGTACAGATCATATATCTGGAAGATTCACTGCTTCTTTAGTTGAGATGAAGAAAAATATTCTGGTTTCTCAAAAGCATACACCCCCTCCTAGCATCTTCAATCTGTAAATCATCTCATTCTCCAAATCAAGAATTATAAAATGATTGTTTTATTTGGGGTTTGTGTCACTCAATGGTAATTTGAAATTGCTGCAAGACCACAATATGCACCCAGAACACAGTTATCTACCTATTCAGAATAAACGTAGAAAGGGTTTCTGCTAAAAAAAAAATACTTCTCATCTTTGCTGTTATTATAGAATTAAAAAATTTTGTTCCATAGCAAGGTACTAGTCACTCATCTTAGGTTACTCACTAATGAAAGGTTGTTAAGTTAAAGGGGGGTAAAGTATCTAGAAGTTGATATATTCAGAGTTTATTTGATATTCGTGCTGATTGGCACATTTTAAACAAGGCAAAATGTACCTGAGGATCCAAAGAGAGCTCACAATTGGAAATCACAAGGTGCTAGTAGCTGCAGCTTATCTTTGGAGAGAAATGGTGTGCTTATTTAACTCTACAATTGTCTTTTAAATGACATTGTAGTGCAGTTTTAAACAAAGAACAATAATAAGAGAAACCGTACAAGTTTGGGTAACAGTCAAGAAAAGACTGATTCACTGGGCAATGTGCCAGCCAGAAAGAATGTCCAGAAAGGAAACTCCACTGGAGGGAGGGAGGTAATAGAGCCCAGTGGAAGCTGGGATGGCAATTGTTTCCTGAAACTGAGGTGCATTTATGGGGTATTTTGTCTTTCTTGTTCATCTGGAAGATTATTCAAAGTCAGAAATCTGTTCCTCTCTAATTTTAAAAAAGACCTATTTGTATATGATTAGTGGGCTCTCTAATTAATTATGACAAGCTCGAAAGAACAGTAGAGCATACAAGCTGAATCCAATCCTGGCACTATTCGTTCAACCTTTGATTCCATGTCACTGCAATAACTGACTTTCAGATGCTTCTTCTATATATAATGCATGCCTGAGGTAGAAGCTGCTACTTAGGCTATAGAAATGTGAATGGTTTAAAAAGAAATGAAAGAACATACTCCAGCTGCCCGATTAGTAAAATAGTGAGTCAATATATCTTCATTCAATACACCTTTCAGTTGGATGGGATGGTATATTTCAACGATTGAAGAAATACGCTTCAGTTTGCAAGCCCTGAGGCTCCAATGTATGAGTTCTAGTGAACCAATTTTTTTCCTTTTGTCGGTTAAATCCTAATGAAACCCACAAGCAAAATTGCAGTTCATGCATATTTGCACAAGTTTGTATTGCTTTGGCAAACCATAGTTAACACTGCAAAAAGCTGAAAACAAAATGGGAAGACAGCTAGCCTCCAGATATTTATGAGCTTCCAAGCTAAAGGGGAAATAATTTTATACATACAAGCAGTGAAGCCCATTTCAAACTGCAATGAAATTGGCTCTAGACAGGAGGACAGGAGAGTGTGGGTGGGGGACAGATCAGGTTGGTGGCAATTTTCCTGGTTGCCTGCCTTCTTACCCCTCCCAGCATTTCATGCAGTGAAACCCATCCCCACCCTACTCACTCTGAGATAGCTCTGGTTCTCCACCCCTGCTCTGTACTGCCACATTGGGTCTCATAGGTAAATTGCTGTGGCCAGGGTGGAAGCCAAGGGCCATGGCCCCAGACGGAAGGACCAGGTTGGCTTTTGGGGTGGGGGAAGGGTGGCTGGGAGAATGCTGAGGCAGGTGGAAGGGCAGCCTGGTGCTATTACTTTGTCAGGCCTAGGTTGGGTTTTGAGGCAAAGGGAGGGTGACTGGGGGAATGGGGAAGCAGGGGAACGGTGGCTGGGGAATGGAGAGGCAGGTGGGAGGCCTGACAGGAGGGCAGCTTGGCATTGCTTCTCTGCCAGGCCCAGGTTGGTTTTGGGGGTGAGAGGAGGGTGACTGGGGGACCTGAGAGGGTGATGTCAGGGCCAGTGGAACAGTAGGTGGCAAGTCACTGTTGTTCCACCAGGTCAGGTTGATTTTGGGGGCTGGGAGGGAACAGGGAGGGTGGTCTTGAGCCCAGTGGAGCAGCAAACTACAAGGTGCCACTGCTCTGTCAGACCAGGATGGTTTGTAGGGATGATGGATGAACAGGGTTATTGTAGGTGTAGGTGGGGAAGGCGGCTAGGTCAGGGGAAAGCAGGCAGAGGTGTGGCTAGAATGCGAAGAATGGCACTCCCACCAATGGTTATGTAGGACTGAGTTCTGCATGCTGATTGGTGGGAAGTTCATCTTCAGAAAGCAGTGATTATTGGTGGCCGCTTCTGGAATTATATATGGTAAGATTTTCAGAAAATTGAATAATTTAATTGGCTTTTTTGTTCGCAAAAACAGGCAGATCTTTGAACAAGGTTGCTATTAGTTTGGCTTTTTTTCTTTTTCTTGTTGTCTGATAGTAAACATTCTTTCCCACTTTTGTGAATGGGTATTGTATCCAGGGGCCTTTTTAAAAATGATATGCTGGTTGAATGACTGCATGTTTTTCTGTCATAGTATTTCTGTAAAGGAACATAAAATATAAGTGACTAGACAGCTAGGTGAGGCAAATATAATATGCATTTTGGATTGAGCATAACTGCTTGTCATCAGAGAAAAACAGAAAGCAAACTCACAAGAATCCTTTTGGGTTTTTTTTTAAGATAGTGGGGCTACTGAACCATATTCCAGTGTTGATTCTTTAATAAACCTATTCATGAAGTATGCAAGACCAACTAGGCCTGAATGGAACCAAGTGGCAAATATATAATTAACAATTGGGAGTACAGAACAAGAAGTAGACAATATTTAGGTTTGCCAGCCTCCAAGTCCATCTGGCTGCCTTGGTGGGTGCATTCTATGGCTTTATAACCACTGAGGTCCCTCCCGTCTCCAAACTCTGCAACCCTAATGTAATCCTACAGGGCAATGATCATAAACCAGGACCCCCAAATTATCAGCTATTTATGGTTATGTCATTTTTTTCTTAGATTTCATCAGTTCCATTATATATTTTACAAAACTAAGGCTTTTATGAGTCAAAAGAACTTTGCCTTGGGAAGATGATAGATGGAAAAGTGGGATGTAGGATTTGCAAATAAAGGCAAACATAAATTAAATTATATTTGATTGATTTTTCTGTCCAATATAAAATCGCTAACCAAGTTAATAATTTTTTTTCAAATATTTCAGTATCAAAACCCATTTCCACCCATCCCTCCTCAATGTTTGTGAAAACATGTTATCTTTAGTCCTTGCATATAGTCTCAGGATAATAGTAATTTCATTTTGCTAGAAAAGTTGTTTTTCCCATTTTTTTTCAGGTGCATCTTTTACAGTTGGAAGCAGAATTAAAATACCGGTCTCAACTAAGATCCATCTGCCATACTAAGCAGAGTACAATCCTGTCACCCCTCCATGTGTTTTTTAACCCTGCAGCTCATATTAAGAAACATGACAGGTGTCTGTGAAATGATAAATAAGAGAATGACTCTATCATGTCCTGTACAGCTGCCCAATTATGCACATCGCCAGTTTCCTATTGGAGGATGGTTGCAAAGGAGATACGTCAGCTTGGCATGTAAAATCTGCTGCCAATTTAACTACACTCTGTGAAGGACAGAGAGAAAGAGAGATGAATAAGGTGCTACAGGCCAGCAGCTTGTCAAAATATCACTTGAAACAGTAGGTTCCAAGTCATTAAATCCCAGTTTATGCTATACCCCAGAGATTCCTGAAATAACTAGATTGTATGCATGAGTATCTATGAAAGATAAAAAAGACAGATGTTGTATTGACCTCCTCTCATTGGAATCTGGTCAACTACAATATTAGTGACATAAAAGATGGTTCTAATGGTTTGCATTGGCCCTTGCTACAGCTGTAATGACAGACACAATTTATTGTAGTAATATTACTAGATATGTATTTTCAATGAGAAAATTAATGTCATAAACCCACTGGGATCTGAATTTCCTCTGTGGAAACAGGTTCATGGAGCCAGTTAATATTGATTGAGTCATTCTCCTGGACAAGAGAATTGTTCCTAAGCATTCCCTGAAAATGAAGCATCAGTGTTCCAATCCAAGATTGCATACATTATCTGGCAGTTGTAATAAAGAGATAATTCAAGCAACATCCCCCCCAAAAGTGCACATATTCTCATAAGAGCAAGATAAAACTAATAAGAACAATGACATGTGCGAAAGTTTTTAGAGTTGTCATAAGCTAGTCATGAAGCAGCAAAACTATTATAACTTAAATTGTGCAAGAACACCAGATGTTAGTATTGGGAAAACAGCTCTGAGTTAAATTCAGAAGCAAGGCCAATGCTTACTAGGAAAATGGTTGGAGGGAAATGTTTTCCCTCTCTAATCAAGAGTTCTAAATTACTGTCCCTCTTCTTGTAATCTCCTCAACTACCTTCCTGTGAAGCTCCAACCCCCTATCTGACAGCATGAATTAATGCTCCAGGAGCAATTATAGTGGTGAGAAGAAGGGAAGTATCTTTTTCTCCTTCTTTGTAACAAACATTGCTCAGGTATGGGAAGAACAAGAACCACCTTTTCCTGGGGAAATTAAGTACTGTTGACATGGCTAAAGGACCTGCTTCCACTCCCATCTCCTTGGAGCTCAATGCAGGCATTGAATTCTGCTTTTCAGGATAAGGCAATTATCACCTATTTTTGCTCAAAATACCATTCTATCCCAGACATATACCCTCGAAACTACCTAGGACTGTGTGAATACTTTGTGTGCTTTGACCATTTGTGTGCTTGTATTTTTATTATTTTACTTTCTCTAATAATTATATTATTTTACTTTCTCTAATAATTATATTATTTTACTTTCTCTAATAAAATAAACTTGTACTCCTGATTCCTGTGGACTTCTTGTGGAACCACCTCCGTAAACTCCAATGGAAAAGATCCTGGTTACTTCTCCTCTTGTTAAGCAAGGTCTGACCCTGCTAATTCCTCACTCTAAAGGGAAGACTAGCATTTATGGTAACTTTGGGGGAAGGGAATGAATCCCCAAACACACACTCCATGGTCCTGATCTGAATGGGACTCTTGCAAAGCTATAGGATTCTTAGTTCTTGGAAGGAACTTACAGCTGCAGATCCCTGTGATAGCAATGAGTTAGATATAATACCCTGTTAGGCTCCTAGTCTTGCCTTCTGGAGTAGCAGTCAAAAAGGTTTTGTTTTCTTCTATGACAGCTCTTGTGGTATTTAAAAAGTGCAATCATCTCTCTCTTCAGTCTTCTCTTCTCCAGACTAATCATATCCAGTTATTTCAGTGTCAGACTTGCTTTCTGCTCCAAACCATCCTCTTTGCCTCTGAACTTGTTCCACATCTTAGAGTAGGGTGCTCAAAACTGGAAAAAGGAGACCAGATTAGGTAAAAACACTGAAAAATTATGATTTAAGAAGACTTAAATGGAACAGTTCAGAATTCTGTTCCATTATAGCCTATCATATTAGTCTGCATAAGTAGAATTACTCCAGAATTAAGCACAGAAGCAAATATGTTTATGAATCAGAGCCATGAATAGCATTGTGGGTGCAAAAAATAGTCCTAGAATAAGTTTATTTTAAAATTATTCAGCAACCTTTAAGCAGGTTTAATAAGATGAACACATAAATCAGCCAGAGTGGTTAAGAGTGGCGGACAATAATCTGGTGAACCGGGTTTGTTTTCTCCTGTCCTCCACAAGAAGCCTGCTGGGTGACTTTGGGCCAGTCACATTTCCCTCAGAATTCTCTCAGCCTCACCTACCACACAAGGTTTGTGTTGTGTGGAGAGGAAAGGAATGTTATTCTAAGTCAGAGATTCCTTAAGGTAGAGAAAAGCAGGAATAAAAACTTACTCTTCTTCATGTTTCAGTCCCTTTAAAACCAGCACTTTTGAAATAGACCCTTGTGACCTTTATTCTGTCTGTTCCTCTATCATGCTTCCCTGTTACCAAGAGGATTTTGTCCCATGATAACCAACAAATTATTTAAAAAATAATGTTGCAGAAAATGCTTAGGTTGCTGAAAAGGGCTCCGAGTGCCGTGTCAACTTATTCAGGGAATAGAAAGAAACAGGAAAATAATAGCAACGTTGTCCATGGTATTTTTTTTTCCTTTGCAAATCAGACAGCATGTGTTCTAGTATTATTATAACCAACAATAATTTGGAAGCAGGAATTTTTTGTTTACTCCACAACTCTCTCTCTCTCTCTCTCTCTCTCTCAGGTGTTTTTCTAAGATGCCTCTCACTGTGGGCATGCCATATGGCATATACCATCTGGGGTACCTATTCAGCACTGGTAGATAATCATTAGCCTTAATTAAACCAATTATACGTACATCACAGGGATGTCACAAATGATGAATTGAAGTCCAAGTATAGGCTGTCTTATATATACAATATGCACAATCACCTCAAGGGAACAGGAATAACTTTGAGGTATTACCTGAATAAAAACTACTGTGATGGGGCACACTGCAAGCATCACTTTCCTATTTATTTTTCTCATAGCTTCTCTCTAATAGTATTTTATCCATTCTATCTCATAATTTCTCTAGAGATCAGGGTACAATGTTTCCCTGTTTTGCCCCTACAAAAACCCTGTGCAATAGGTTAGAATGATTAGGAATAAGTTGTTTAGTAAATGTTATGACTTAATCAAAGGGTGTCTAAAGGTCAAACCATAGGAGATGTTAACAAGTCAGACTGGAGTTTCCTCAGATCAGATTTGCGCTCCATTTAAAGCTCTGTAGGGTCATGATTCTTGGCATCAGAACACAGGGAAGAAGGGGATTCTGCCTTCTTCCCACACTGTTTTCCTAAGCAGGAACAGTCCCAGGATGGAGTTTTGCAACTTAACCTATGAATACTGCACATGCAGCTCTAAACTTGGGCAAACCCAGACCCAATTCATTTTTTAAAGTCTTTTGCAATTTAGTCCTAACCAGCATACCGCACAGATACTTGTCACTCCCTGGCCTCTTGGGGAAAGACTACGAAGTATGATGTGCATCTACATGTCAGTTTGCTTTTCACTTCAGAAAGGTGTCCAGAGGGGCACAGGACAGCTTACAGCAGTACAAAATATAATCAGAACGCAGTAGAAAAAGTACAATTTAACTAAACAAATTCTCTAACAACTAGTTCTATCTTGGGAAAAGTAGTGGATTCAACTGGTCAGCTCATTCATGATTCTTTGATTCTTGACTTTTGACTTGAACCCAAGGGCTCATACTTCTGAACGTGCCCAAACTCCATAGCTAGAGACACAGAAACAAAGGCAGAGCTCTTTACAGCTGACAGCAATTTTCTTTACACTGTGCTTTCACTGTTCCATATTGTTTCCCCTACTTTTTAAATTGTGAGCTCCTTGAGGCAGGAGCTGTCCTTTGTGTTGCTTTATACTGTCAAAAGCAGTATGTACACTGATTGCATTATATTAAAATAATCTAATCTACACATGGATTTCATATGTTCATTTTCTTGCTCAAAATCATTCCACCCCCATTCCCCAGTTGCAATTTTTTTAAAAAAAAATCAAAATATTTATATCTCACCTTGCCATCTTGGACTAATCTATATATTCAATAGTCATGTGAAGGTTGATCAGGATCAAAATCTCTGCACAAAAGGGCTAGGCCATAGAATTCTATTGATATCAAAAATTAAAAAGAATGAGCAGAAACCACAAAATTAGTAAAAAAGAAAATGAGTTTGGACTTAAACTGCCACCATGCTTTGCCACATTAAGCAGGAAATAAGGAGCAGTCCACCTGCCTTTGGATTCTTCCCAGTAGCCAGCTTCCTTGTTCATATATCTGCTATGCCAGTAGGGTTGCCAGGCCATCCCTGGCAACCAGTAAGAGTTAGGGAGTACAGAGACAGGTGACCATAAAATGACAGATTTTCTGGTGATTCCTAGAGAGAACTGACATCATTTGGTTTTTATTACAAGTGATGTCACACCATCACCAATCAGTGGTGTAGTGCCCACGGGGTGGGGGGCGCTACATCCTGGGTGGAGCAGTGGCAGAAGCGTCACCACGCCATCGAGGGGGCAAGGCGGGGGCAGGTGGCCCCATAGCAGGGGCACAGGGTGCACATGCGCCCCAGGCGCAGTTCCCCCTCACTCCGCCCCTGTCACCAATGGCATTTTTTTCAAAATTTTCTGCTGAAAGTTGGGATTTTTGCAGACAACAGGCATAGTCCGGCCCCCAGGACTAGATTGTGGAGGAAAGGGGAAAGAAAAGAAAAGTTTGTAGGCAGGCAGACTGACAGGGAGGAAAATGTTGGAGCGAGTGATGCAGCATTGCCTGGACATGGGGAGGTACTACATCACTGTAAGAATGTATAAATATTAACTCCTTGAATGGGAAATGAAGTAAGTTAGATAGAGAATGTGTAATTTGTCTAAGGTCACCCAGTAGAGTGGTGATTCAAATCTCAGCCTCCCCAATCCTAGCCTGAAACTCTAACCACTTTACCATACTGGCTTTCATGGGGTGGCTGCTGTTGAGCAGCAGCAAACAGACAGTACTGGTTGAGTCATGCAGACTGCATGGTATCAAGAGGTGATTAGCAAGCCTGGCTCCAATGAGTTCTCCCTCAAAGACCAACATAATCCTGTATGACAGATAGCTGAATGTTGATATGCTGTCTGGGATATGGTACCTTGAGTGACAGGAGGTTCAAAAAGAAAAATAAGTCCAGAGAACCCTACAGTTGACTGAGAGTGATAGTTAGAAGCTGACAGTTAGAGGCTGCCAGCCTGAGTGAAAGGAATACAGTTGCATAGGATTAAGAAGGATTCTGTGTAAGAGACTTGAATTGAGTGTCCTTTCTTAAGGGAAGTAGCTTCAAAGTTAAGGGAGTGGTCCCTAACCAGTTTTATGGAAGAATATTTGGAAACAGTGTGCTTTGTTCTTACCTCCATCAACTTTACAAATATAGATCTACCAGAGCACGGCCGCACAGCCTGGAAAACCCACCACAACTAGTTTAGAAATATTGTTTCAAAGAAGTTTATGTGCATGTAACTAAGCTGTGGCTTCCAAGTGTTCAGTGTCACGAAAATAACAAACATGCGTCTGTGAAACGTATCAGATACATTCTGAATACAAAATACTGATTGTGTTCTAAGTTTCCTTATTCCTGTTGTTGTGTTACCTGCCAGATTTATTTGTCAACCCTCCCTAACAACCTGACTTTAACATTTCACCAAAACAGAAAAATAAAACAGTTTTGAATTTTTAATTCATTCATTAATTTTTGTGCAGCATTCTGACTTAAACAAACAAACAAAAGATTGTTGGCAGCTTCCTCATGGTCCTAAAGGTAGAACAGAAAAAAAAGAGACAAGTCCTCAGTCTCTGGAGTGAATGGACTGGAGGAGGAACAAAAGTATATCTGTCATACCCTGCAAAAAGCCCTGTTCACTCTCCCTGCCTTTTACTAACAGAAACAAAGGCCATTTCCGCAGGGCCCAAATATGACGCAAAAATGCCGTCTCTAAGGCGCCGTTCGCACAGGCGGTGCTGCTGAAATGCAGCAGCGCCGACCTGGCTTCCCTTCACCTCCCCCAGGGCGGCATCAGGCCACCCCAAAAAACCTCCCTCCTGGAGAGAGGTTTTTGAAAAACAGCGTGTTCCTGCCGGCACGGTGCGAATGGCACCACCGGGAACACGCTGTTTTCCCCATCGTCCCCACCTCACCTCATTGTCCTGCATCGCTCTGCCGGACTGCTGAGACCCTCCCTCGCTGTCCTCCGACCCCTGGAGGTCAGGGGGCAGCGTGGGCGGGTCTTAGCAGTCCAGCAGGGCGATGCAGGACGACGAGGTGAGTGGGGGGGATGGGGAAGAGGCGGCTCCTGCGCCGGCCTCTGCAGGGGCCCCTCACATGCTCCCGTGCCAACGGGCCCCACCCCTCCACCGGCAGAATTCCTGACGGTGCAGGGGCGCCCTTTCCGCAGTGCAGAAAGGGCCATTGACTTGAAGGTAGACAACATTGCAGTGACTACTGAGACATTTCTTACAGCTACAGGTGCTGCTTCTATAATTTTGGGAGTGTTTAACCCTCCCATGTTTTTTGTTTGTTTAAATTTCAGATTTTTGTGAAAACTTGGGTCATTTCTCAAGTTTGTAGAAAGATCTATCTTGTCTGTTCATGACTCCAGTCTCTGGCTGTATGTATCCACAGATTTTGCCTTGTTGACAATTAAATATATTGATAATTATATCATAAGATTCAGTTGCTGATTTAAAGACCTAGAAAGCCCTGGTAGTAGGAGGGAGAGACGGACTGGGCACTGGCCCAGGGGATTGGGACAAGGAAACTACAGGGAAACTTCTATGAGGAAGTTTCATTGCTGCTGTGCTGTTTAAGAAGTTACAGCTGCACAGGGAACAAACTACACAAGGGGAAGCTTTGCTATGAGTCAGCAAAGCAGCTGGTTTTAGGAAGTTTTGCTACAATAATGGGAATGAAACAGGAACAAGCTGTTCCTCACAGCAAATTAGAAATAGATTTCTGCAGTTTCTTCACAAATTCTGCAGTTTCTTCACAAATTCTTAATTTGCCCTGAATCTTACAGATAATATTTTGTAAAGAAATAGCTCACATTTTAACACACATGTCTGTGTGTACCATTTTCATAACATAATGCCTCTTTAGACCATCTCAGGATGCTCTGTCAGACTTATCTCCACAATGTCTTATTTAAATCCAATATATCTTGCAGAAAAGCATTTAAAATAAGATAACAATGCAACAACCGAGGAAAAAAGGTTATTAGAAAGTCATTTGCAATAACTTGAGGCTTTCCAATAGTAACTAGAAAATGTAAGCCATGCAAAATCTAGAGACTTTCTGATTAAATGTCAACACTGATAAATTACACAGAAAAGGACAAGAGGTTTCAAGGTTTCAGGAATCACAAGAATTGTGTATTGTTTTTCTATAAACATTTTGCAAGGGGAAAAAATGTAATATAGTTTTTCACTCCCACATTCCAACTAGTGGGAAGTTCCAAAGTAGCTTTACTGAAAATCAATTTATTTGTGATATGAAGGTTTCAAAAAAAAACAACACCTTATGGTATCCTTTGTGACAAATCCTTTATTTACAAATGTAGACGGTTACCAGATGGGTAACAAATATGCACTTTGTTAGTAGTACCAACACCTTGCATACCCTAGAAGCTGAAACCAGAACTCTGAACATTTTATCCATCACACTCTAAATGCTAACTACTTTCCTTTCAGCTCTTATGTCAGCAGTGCAATCCAAGCTAAGTTATACCATTTTAAACTTACTGAGTTCAACTGATTTAGAAAGCTATAACTCTACTTAGGATTTCACTATAAAATGATAAAAAATCCTGTGAAAATATATATAGGCTCTCCCAGGAAAATACACATGCTCTTCTAGTTTTCCCTTTCTTCCCTGTCAGAATCTTGCCCAGTAATCCCACTATGATGTCTTGACTTAAATCTACAACTGACACTGAGAACAGTGATCAGATAAAAATGGCTGTAAAATGGCAGAGAACAACTTTAGACCTACCACAAATTAGCTTGCCCAAAAAGGAAACTGAAAAGAGACATGTCTCAAAGGTGAAGAATCGTTTTACCAATCATTGGGCAAAAGAAGTCAGGGAATAACCCTTGAACTCTATCAAGGCATGCTGGTCAGGCTTACTCATTGGGTCTAACTGAGATATTTTTGTGTAGGCATGGGGATGCTACAGATTGTAACTTACCTTTGCCTCACCTTTTCAGTTTGACAGGAGTCCTAAATACTACAGGGAACTGCAAAAAGGAATATGCATAGAAATACTAGAAAATGTGTTTACAATATTTAAATACTGTTTTAGAAACCACAATTCAATCGCAATAACTGACATGCCCAGTTTCCTTTTAATGATTAATTGAGGTTAAATTGCCTTGTAGCAGAGATATTTGGGCAGGACATCCAAAGTTATGATCCATGCATCAATTTTTTTTATCTTGCCATTCCTATAAGAGATCAGAACAGAATACATGATTAGTTCCTCATCCATTAAATTGTCACAATAATCCATTCCATTGTCACAGGCTGGGGGGGGGGAGAGAGTGACGGACTGAATGTAACATGTGTGCTTTATGACAGATTCAGGATTTGAACATGAGTTTCCTAGAGTCTCGTGTCTTGTTGTTCACCGCCCAGAGCCCTTAGGGGATGGGGCGGTCTACAAATATAATAATAAATAAATAAAAATAAATAAATAAATAGTCCCAAGGTTCCAGCATGCTCAGAAGTTCTAGCTGGTATTCAAAACAATGTCAATTTATTAGCAAGAAGATGCAGAAATGGCAGCAAATCGTTTCAAGACAAGGGAACTCATGCAGTCGACAATTCTAACCAAGGAACAGATACTGCACCCCATGAAAATAAACCAGCATACTCAAATAGAAGAGAGGGAAACAGAGTGTTGCACTGTAATGTATACAATAAAAACTTCACAACATGTATACTAGGATTTAAAGCTATATATATCCAAGAACTGACAAATGTTGTCCAGGGTTCGTTCTTGGGTCCTCCAAAAACTTACTAAAAATTAACTCCAAACCTGCAGAAATATTCTTGGTTCCATTCTAGGCTGCCAGAATTCTGATTTCAAGAGATCACAACTCTACAAGTGTAAAATTGTAACAAATCCATAGCCAAAGGTGGAACACCTGATTGTGGCTGTACTGCTCCTTTCTAAAACTGCTGTTTAGTATATGTTTGAAAATGTTCTTATTACACACCCACTAAACCAGATTTATAATTTAGGCCATTATGTGGTAAGCAGTAAAGATGAGTAAAGATGTAGGTTGCACCACTGTTCCACTGTATAATGCTAAACCCCCTCCCCTGCAATACCTTTTAGTAATAACACAACACAATATGCAAGTTTTCAAGTTTCCCTGAACTATTAATCAGGCTGATGTTTTTATGTTTGCAACGTTGTACACAAAAACATTTTCAGGCCATGATCTCAAGACCACCTGCCTGCATCCTGAACAGAAGGCTATTCCAGCTTCAATGGACCTGTAACAATCTACCACCACTTCTCTCCATTCTCTTTGCCTTTGAATATCCAAGAGGTGGCACAGGACTTGTATGTGAGTGAAAGCGTTAGCTCACTTGCCCCCTTCTGTTCTCTGAGGTAGGTCCATGCCACAGTTCAAACTCTTCCCTTTCCTCACAGTCAGTTCTTTGAGATGCTGACATAGGCAGGCTTTGTGTGTGTGTTTGCTGCTACACATTGTCCTCTTCCACACCCAGCTAGCTCTCTAGTCAGGTCAGTTGTTTTGTTTATGTGTGGCTGAATATCCAAGAGCTTGGTAAGAACTTTTTGTCACAGTCTAAAGGAAAATACTTTTATTTGCTAACATGCATTATTATTTTTCTAGGAGCATAGGAAACTCATATCAGAATGTTAGCCTAAATGTTACAGAAACTACTCAAAAGAAACAAAACCAAGAATACAAGTCATTGGGTTTACCTAGACATTATTTTCCAAGAAATGGGCATAAGTAAAACTGGAACTTTAATATAGAGACTGATAAGAGACAGATTTCGCTCCATTTCTCCCCATTCCCAGTCCTTGACTAGTGCACCTTTCACAGAGTATGTTAAACTATCCATTGCAAGTTGACAGGTTCTCTCTCTGACATATCCTGAACTTGGGTCTGAATTCTCATGTGTACTTCCTTGAACATTTACCCAATCATAACCAGGTACACATACTCAACTTTAATGGCCCTATCCCAAAAGCGATCTGGCCTTCTCCTGGCAGATGGGAAAATGGTTGTATCTATCCTGCCCACTTGCCTCCTTAAAGAGAAATTATTTCCTCTCAGCTTGAATCCAGGAAATTGGTTTGTTCCCAGGGAAAGAGGGTGACCTATCTGGAGGGCAGTGTTTCTCATGTGTTAAAGGTATCCTATTATCATAATAGGGCATGGAGTATGATTAGTATCAGGCTGCAACTTTAGCCTTCTGAGAAGAAGAGGCAAAAATGGAAGCCATCCAAGTGAAAACATTAAAACGAATAGATCAAATAAAAGCATGAACTCCCCCACCCTTTTGTCTATTCCTCCAGCAAATCAGTATGCAAGGGGAACTCCTTTGAGCACACTACTGGCATGAGCTACTCTTCATACTGGGAGGATCCCATAGCTCGCAAACAAAGCACATGCTTTGCATCAGAAAAATGTGCGATTAAAAATGAACCTCAGAAGCTCTATTAACATATTTGTTTGTCTTTTTAACCACAAGCTGATTAACCGAGCTGCTTGTTAAAATGTTCACTTTGATTTATATTGCATGCAATAAATCTACCTACAAGTGGATTGCCTTAGAAATATAATTACGCATTTGTTTCTTCTACAGTTCACTTTTCAGCAGAAAGCACACGATAACTGCATTGTGAAAAGTCTGTGGCAGCCAGAATTCTTTGCAGGCATTTGGCTGGCTTATCTGTTTCTTTTTGGAAGAAAAGCCAGTTTTTCCAATGAAAGGAACAGCCAATGCAGGACCCTACCAGAAACTGAGGCATGGAATGGCAAACTTAATTTGTAAAAAGACTCCACGTTTAGTGTCCTTTGACCACAATTAAGTATGACAAGCCAATAGAAACTGTCTTAATTATTTTAATTAATACTGATGAAAGTAAATTCATTTTTAAGCCACTTTTTCCAGAGAAACATGTATTTTAATCCCTGACAGTGCCATCCTATGCAGAGTTATTCCAATCGAAGCCCATCAAAATAACTCTCAAGATTGGACTGTTATTTATCAATGTTTACATGAAATTTTGTTTAACGCGGTTGACATATGAACTTGAATTCAGCTATGCATGAATGGAAAGGAATACTTACAGAGGTGGGATCCAACCAGTTCTCACCACTTCTCTAGAAGTGGTTACTAATTTTTTCTGAGTGCCAAGAAGGGGTTACTAAAGCAACCTCCCTGCCCAATAGGAACTGGAGGTGCGTGTGTGCGGCAGTGCCACTGTTTGAATCCCACCACCATCGGAACCTGTTATTAAAATTTTTGGATCCCACCACTGAATACTTAGTGTAGCTCCACTTGCACAATTAGTAGGGCAATGAATGCAACAGCAACAGATAGCATTTTAACATAATTTTAATGGAACAGCAATGTTCATACATAGCAATGAAAGGTACAACTGATTATCTAGATGATCATATTTAATTTATCTTTTGAAATTGTATCAGAAGTACCTTGTGCTGTGTGGATAAGTCAATGGCCCCTAGCCTAACCTTGATACTGTTGTTGTGACAATAAAAAGGAGGAGGGGGGGATAGTACTGTAAGCTCTCTTGGAGTCTACACTGGATATAAATATGGAAATATGTAAAAAGATTCCTTTCAAACTCAGAAATAATAGTAGGGATATAATCACTTTCATATAGAGCAGGCATATGGTGAGGAAATCAAGAGGAAATCTCTCATGGGGTCTAATCCAATGGTTCCATACTTGGTTTCATCCGAGTTAACATGTTCCATGGAATACTCTTTGATGACAGGATTCTTTGAAAGTTATGCAGTTTAGCTTTTTAAAGATGTCAGAATGAGAAGGCTAAACTGGAACCTTCAACTGGAACCTTCACCACGGCTAGCCTTTTATATAATAGAATTAGTTCCAACTACATAATGGGACATTGTTATTTGGATAACCTCCTTTATGATTTTAGAGGGCTTTATAGATTATCAGAAGAGCCAAAATGATATGTGTTACTGCTACTAAACAGAATGGAATCCAGAGCTGTAAGAATTATGCCTGTACATAATATTGTGCATAGAAGCTGTCCAGAGATAACCCCAGTGACTCTGTACTTACAAGACCCCTAGCTTTGGTGTGGGAAATGGTGGCATTCCTGGTCACATAGATCAACCAATACAGACTGGCATCAGCTCCATCAAAGCCAAGAGAAAGTCTTGGGGCAGCCAGAATCTGGGCATGCAGTACCCATGAAGGGGAGGCATGAGGCCCACCACAGACAATATTACTTGTGGGAAAGAGAGGAAAAGCCTCAGCATAGCTGGATAAGAACAGGGAAAACCATGGGGAATGAAGAAACAAACTTCTGTGCCTGAAGGGTAGGCATAGATGAGTCAGGCCATCCATGAGTGCATCTGAGTGTAAGCCATGTCTTCTATCCACTTACCTAGTCCTAACCCATGCCCTGCCTTAAAAAAGGCCTAATTTTACATAAGGCCTATGTGCCATAAATAAGGTCTATGTAAAATGACACAGGTTACATTGAAAATAAAAATCCATAAAAATCCTTCTCTTTGCATTAGGATTTGATTCTACTTCCCCCACACTCCCCAATTGTGCTAAAGCAGCCATCAGTCATCACTTTATCCCCCGACCCCTATATTTAGTGTAGAACAAGAAAGTTTTGAGGGAGCACTTCCTCAAGATCTAATGGATTTAGAATATGCTCTCAATTGTTGGAATACAGGAACATACTGCATGACAGGATTTCTTTTTTTAAAAAAATTGCAAAATGTGTAGCTCTTCCTTCTTGCCAAGGGTGCTACTACATCTGCCAGAACTGAAGTGGAAACAATCTCTGTGATGCTATAGTGGAAGGATCCACTGAGATTGAGCTGTTAGAGTGTAATGGTCCCTATAACTGCTAGAACAGTTCTAATTAATTCTTTCCTCTTTAACCCTTCCACCTTAGCTTAACACTTGGACACAGATTTAGAAATTCTCCAAAGCAGCTTCTTAAAGCCACTGCAGCAAATAAATGAATTTGACTAGGGGCCAGAACACTACCAACAGAAATGGGTTCTTTCATTTCAGTCCTTATCTGTATGACCTATTGGACAACTGTGTGGGGCTCAATTAGTGGTCAGAGGTAATGACAACTAAGCAGGAAGTGGCTCACTCTTGGTGATGGAATAGCTGGACTTAACCTAAAGCTCAAGGGATTCAAGGGCTGGCATGAAGGCCAAAAGGAAGAGGACAGCTGCAGCCAACACAGCAAAGACCATAAAGAGGGAAAACCTGGTGACTGGCATGGAACAGGGGCCAAATATAGTGGGTAGGATGGCCATGTGTTGGCCATGGGGACAGGGAAAGGCCCAGTAGACAGAAGGATGATCATAGTAGCAGATGCAGAAGTCTACATGGTGGTGATGAGGAGCTGCTAGGAAAGTAGCAAGAGCTAGGTTGCCTGGTCAGCAGGTGACAATGCCAAAGACTGGGAACAGTGGCAACCAAGCATACCAAGACCTAGTGAAGGTCAAAATGGGGACCCAAGTCCAAGAGTTCCTAGAGAAGGAACTGAGTCCAGGTTCCATGAGACATCAGAGGAGGGACCTGGGGATGGAGTAGGCACTGGAAAGATCACAGGGTGTCAAGGCAACATAAGCCCAGAGTCTTAGGGAAGGACTTACCAGGGAGAACTGACAAGCTGGAGGAATAGAGACTAGGATGGGCAAAGCTGAGAAAGGAGACATAAGGGACTGGAGATATTCCCAGAGGACTCAGAAGGACTGAGGGTTGGGAGAGGAATGCCTTGTTGGGAGAGGCCACTGGATCTAAATGGGCTGGGACAAGTTAGCAGTGCTGGTCTTGTACAATGCTGGAGTAAGCTAAGTGACCAAGGATGAACAAGGAAGGGCATCTCCTGCTTGAAAAGGCAGAAGGCCACAGTAAAACATGCCAACTATCCTGGTTCAATTATTAGCAAGAAGTAGTGTCATCAGAATAATACCATGAACTTTTCAAATCATAGGATAATGTTCATCTTCCATAATATTCATAGCTGTATCTACAGAAAAAAAAATAAAACCAGTCCTCCAATGACACTCCCAACCTTTTTGAAAAGCAAAGTTTTCCCAACCCATATACAATACATAATTTATATTTTCACTGCAGGAAGTCAGGAAAACTGAAATGATACCCTATGGCAATGAGTGCAACTACGGGCTCATATGAAAATATCCTTTCATCTATTTTGAATCTGACACTTCTAGATATTATTTAATGTTGGCTTTTCCTGATATCAAAAAGGCAGAATAAATCAAAGTTCCTGATCCACCTTCTTAATGTAATTCATAGCTACTTGTGCTTTGATCACATCATTTTTCCCCTGCTGTCATCTAAAGCAAACAATTCCAATCTGCTCATTCTGTCATCACAGGGAAAACTTTTATCCACAGCCTTCATAACCATTGCCTTTTACTGAAACTTCCTTCAGCAATATGCTTGTCCGTTGGACATGAAAAACCTCCTAGGTTTGAGTGTTGCAAGTTTGATTGTTGTAAGGTAGGTCAGAAGGGGGAAGCCAGAAAAGCCATCCAATATCTGGAGGAGGCTGAGGATCTGCAGAAGATAAGAGTTGAAGGTAGTGCACATGAAGAAAGAACAGTTCTCTGAGTCCTTTGGAAATCTGTAGGGTCTTCTGGGCATGGTCCCACTTGACCAAGGTTGCGGAAAAGCTGCAAAACTGGAATGGAACTCCAGCTTCATGTCTTCTAACGTCTTCAGAGCAACATTGAGAATGTGAGAACATCAACCTGATGGCTAATCCTGGGGAGCTTCAAGCTTGAATAGTGTGTTGCATTATTACTAAAAGGTATTGCATGGCTTTTTTTTTTTGCATCGTACTGTGGAACAGTGTGATCATACCCTATAGTATTCCTAAGGAACTGGACCCAAAATCCAAAACAGGATTTAGAAAATCCTCACTTACTTTGGAGAAAGCAAAATAGCTTATTTTGCAGATTCCAGTTCCCAACAGAGCCTAGAGAAGTTTACCCATCCCTATCCTTCTCCTCAGTGTATTGCATTAACTGAATGTTCAATCGCACAATGGATGTAAGTTGCACTGTTTGCATAATTGTGGGAGTATTTTCATGCACAGTGCAGTCAACATGTTTATTTCATGTTGGTTTCCTAATTCAGGTTTGGCAACAACAAATACATCCTATTTTTATATTTATTTATTTTACAGTCCACCTTTCTCACTGAGACTCAATGCAGATTATAGAATAAAAATGCTATCAGACACAGTACGATAGAATTAGAATTATAGTTACTCTGGAGGGTTAATAACAAAACATATAAGTCAAGGCCTTCTTCTGAAGTTGCTTCCAGACTCTGGTAACAAGAGGTTCACTGCCTCTAAGTGTAGAGTTTCCCTTAAGTCACCATGACTTGTAGCCATTGATAGACCTATCCTCCATGAATTTATACTTGCAACCATCACTACATGAATATCACATTTTAATTACTCATTGTACAAAGGAGTATTTCCTCTTGTCCATCATGCATTTACTCCTCAGATCCCTATTGACTTTCTCCTGGGATTAGATTAAAAGCTGCTTTTGCACCTTCTTCAAGCTTAGTGACAGCAGAGTAGTCGTTTTGTGGTGCAAATGAAGTCCCCCAGTGCCAAAAGTCCCCTAGTGCCTAAAAAATCTAAAACCTTCCACCCAGCCCTGCTTTCTCATCCACACATTGAGACCCCTACTATGTTCCAGTCTAGCTGGCCCTGCACACAAAACTGGCAGAAATTCTGAGAAGGCTACCTTTGAAGTTCTGGTCTTTAACTTTCTGCCTACTGCTCTACATTTCTCCTTTAGGACCACACAACTACATTCCCCAATATTGGTGGCCAACTATGCAACATGACCCCTGATTCTCCTCAGCACTACCTATCAGTCTGTCGAACAGTGTGATATCCATAACCTTCACACCTGGCAGACAAGTCACAATGCTGTCAAAACGCCTCTCACAGGAACCAATGTCTGTATTCCTAATAACTGAATCACCCACTACCAAAGTCCACTTCCTCCCAACAATGTAGAACACAGCTCTTTTTGCTGATGCTGAACGTGTATGCCTCTTTTCAGGAAATTCTGACTTCAAGGATACTCCACTGCTCCCTCTTAAGATCCCTTGTTGAACTAACAAGCTCAACTGCCCCTGGTCAAAAGCACTGGATACAAACCCAGGCATGAAGGATCCCAAGATGTCTTCTTATAGAATCTGACCTCTAATGGATTCTGAATTACATTGTGAGCTGTGGTTCCATCCCCAAAAATTAGATAATTGCAGTCAACTTACCTCAATCTGGATTTGTTCATTCAGCAGGACACGTGCTAGAGGACAAACCAAAAGACAGAAGGTTTTCAGACAGACACATCCCAAAGAACTCAAGAACCACCCAAGCTTGAGCAAATAGCAACACACACTCTTCTTGGCTTCTTATTCCAATTCCAAGCTCAACTCCCCAGTTAAAAAACCTTGCTTCTGTTTGAAAGCATTGTGTGCAAGCCCATAGGAAATATATCTGCTTTTTTTTTTCATTCAGACATTTAAAATGCTACAAAGTAGGTTAGGCTGAAAGAATTAGTGGCCCAAGACCAACCAATCTATTCCATGGCTCAGTAGGGATTTGAACTATGTTCTGACTGAGTCCTACATAGACATGCTATACTGCTGTATCACATTGTGTTTTGAATATGGCTAATTCTCTCAAAACAAGTATAAGATAAAGAAAGGAATCATATTTATCCATATACACCTCTGTGACTGTTCCAAAAGTTTGTGGTGCCTTCATCCAGACAAGAAAAAATCAACAACTTGTTCAACTAGTACCTTTTCAGTGGCAGACCCTTTACTGTAGAATATTGTACCAGGAATGGTTAAGAAAGTCTTATAAAATTTCTGAAAGTGTTCTAGGTACACATTTTTTTTAAAAAATGAAGTTTTTAATGTCAGTTTCAGTATTTACCACAGAATGAGGAAAATATTTTAGGTTCCAAGAAGATTGTGTTGATTGCTATGTTTTATTATTTCAAATAATAAACACTGTGCACTGTGATTGTACAGTTTTTAATTTTGTTATCCCTCTTGAGTTCCTAAATGAGGAGGAAGATGAAGTAGAAATGTAATAAATAAATAAATATTGAAAATATTCAGTGTGTAAGGATTTCATCTACTGTGTTTCCTAAATGTGTTCCTTTTGCACACTTTGTGTATTTGTCAGCATGCAGTATTAACATTAACTGAGCTTCATCTTTCAATTAATTGCTAGATCATATTTCATGTGTTGATTTGCAGATTACCACACACAGAGAATTCCGGATGTTATTTTCACTTGCAAATTGTTCTTAACTGTTAAATGATATACATAGCATGGCGTCTGCTACACCGAGTGAATATATGTAGAGCTGGGGCCTTTTGTTCACTTTAATCTTTACAAAAATCAACTGAGCTTATTATTCATCAATCACTCGTGCTCAAGAATACCATTTGTTTCGCACAAGAGGAGTCATTAAAACTTGCAATTAATTGCCCATGACCCAAACTCCTACTGTGTCCCAGCTGGTATGAAATACACTACAGTTTGCAAACAATCTTTTCCCTTTTTTTAACCTTTAGCACACAAACCATATTACCCAAGTGTTATTAATTAAAACAGGTCAGCAGCTCCAAGTTTGGCACACTGCTCATCACGGTGGGGAATCATGATCCCTAGAATTCTTAATCTGCAGTAGTGAAGTACTAGAACTTCAAAATTTGCACTAACATCTCTCAAAACATAGCTAATTTGTTCATTCCCCACCCCCCACCCCAAGATCAATTAACAGCAGGCAGGCATTTTAATGAAATAAAGTTGTGATTCCCACAGGGACTATTTGGAAAGAACATTACAAAGCAGCAAGCTCTTTATGCTTTTACATTAAGACATGATTAATAACATTGCCGTTAAGCTCCACGTCAGCTTACATATAGCAGGGAGTTAATAGATGCTGCTAATTAAGTAATCATATTCTTTTGTATATACGCCTTAACAACTTGTCTTCCTCCATCGCTTAAGTTTGTCCTTCAGGAGCAATAGAAGCCAACATCGGAAAGGAAACCGTTATGTCTTCTGGGCCACAGTTTCCCAATAAAGTTACTTTCTCTTGAAACACTGCAGAAAGATTAATTGGAGGAAGTTACTATTCACCAAAACATCTGAAGGAAATAGAAATTAGCTATAAAGAATTAATTATGCTCAGGACAGAGTTAACTTTGAATGCTAAACATATTGGCTCAATTTATGACAAGACACGTTCTATAAAACTTGGTGAAAGACAGCAACAAAGTACATTGTAACACTTCATAAGATCCTGTTTTCACATACGAGCTGCTAGGTTCTTGATTACCAAGATGAATCCTCAGAAGTCTAGAACCGGTGGCCTGAGGGTAAGTCACACTGCTGAGTTAGGGTAGAGGTAGCCAATTTGGTTTCCAAAGTAGTATTGAAAATGGTGTGAAATAAACTCAGTTTTTTCCCCCTTGGGAGGAAGTTCAGCTTAATGAAGAATATAAGCTGTGTATCTAAAAGTATGGACAGTGTGGCACACGCCCTGTGTGCCACTTAAAGGTAGCACCATTCCTGCCCACCAGCCAACCCACCATAGCCATGTATCCCTGCACCTCACCTAATTCCACCCAATATCTGTCCTCAGACTCTGTTGGTGCTGTGCCTGCCCCATGCCAAGCCAAACTTCAGGAAAAGGCTTCCACCGTACTGTTGGTTTTGTGCCCTAAATGAGAGCATTCTTGGAGACACATGTTATAAATAGGACTAGACAGAGTCTGGACTGGCAAGGCCTGATAGTCTTCCTCCCCCTCCTGCCTGGTAAGCTCCACTTTCCAGGCTGGCCTCGATCCTTTAAAGGGAAAGGTCCGCTAAAGGGGAAAAGTCCTCTTAAAAGTTAAGGTGCTTTCCCTTTAAGAGCCTGGGTTTAAGGGAGAGGCAGAGCGGCCAGGCTGGTAACAGCCGGTTCTGTGAACTAGAAAAAAATTAGCTATAGGTTCTAGCAAACCATTGTGAACCATCTGCATCCCACCTCTGAATACACCCCTGGCTGTGATTTGGGAAGATGCAGGTTTAAGTCTCATATCAGTAGGAAATTCACTTGATGATATTAGGCAACTACAGCTGCATGTTCATCCTTCTGTTACTTGTGTTCATAGGTTTTTGCACAGTGCACCAATTATGGGGAAATATAAGATCCTTAATGAAATCTACAACCTCTACCTGTCATCCCTTCCATTTCAGCCCTTTCCACTGGTCATCATAAGCCACACCCAGACATCTGTTCCTATAGCAGCCTCCAAGCTACTGGCACTGCTATTGGAATCAGCAATGTGTGGGGAGGCAAACAGCATTTTTTTTGCCCATCATTGCCTTCCAGACTTGTTCAGCTACTAGCAGATACCAGGTGGATCCTGGATGTTCTTTTAATGCCACTAGAGCACTGCTTGACTGCAGTGGGTTTGACCAAGTGCAACTTCATTTCTCTTTCCTCCCTATTTCCTCATAAGTCAACATTTGGGGGGCAAGGGCTTTTTTCAGAAATCAATTTTTGTTCAGATTTTTTTTAAAGAAAAAAATGCCCTACCCTTATTTTAGGCTCTGAGTTAAAAAGCAGCTCACCCAAATATATGGGACACAGTGGGTTGGATCCAGTGCAAAATTTGCATTTGTGCTAGAGCTCTTGTGCAAGAGAAAATGCAAGACAAAGATCATAGAAGCCTTTGCTGTAACTCAAACTTGTATCACTACTTGTGTTTCTGCTTCTGTAAGTTCTTGTGCAGCAAATTTCTTGGCACTATAATGTATAAGGAGGAAAGTGCTAGTCACTTGGAGGCACAAGTGGAATTGAGTGAAATCTGTCTATGGCATTGGCATGCTTAGATCCAAGCCAGTGCAATGAAATTGACCAAGGTTCTTTTAGCCACTCTAATCTTTGGTTTATTTCATATTTGTGGCTAAATACCCTGCACTCTAGCATTCACTCGAATATTTCAATCATTATGACAGAACTCTATTTTATAACTTGGGATTCAGCTGCAAACTAATCACTGGCAGGAAGGAGAGGTCCAGGGTTTGAGCCATCAAGTTCCAAATGCAAAGTACATTAGTGCTTACATATGCTAATGCATCTGTGCAAGGAGAACAATGGTTTACCATCTCAGACATTTCAAAAATGTCTCATCTAAGGAGATAGGCTGCTACAAACCAAATGTTTAGACAAGATAACCTTTCTTCTTGAGGCAGGTGGTAGCAGGTGATATCTCATTTTGTTCTGCTACCCCCTAGAAGCAAGGGATTGGGCAGTATTGCCAAGTCAGAGTGTGGGACAGCCATGGGGTTTTTGGACCTCCTAGGGGCCAGTCAATAGGAACAGGAAGAGCTTACAAGTCTGTTCCTACTCAGCCTTCAATATGCAATGTGCAATCAGAGTTAATGGATTTAGAAGAGTGTAACTTTGTTTGCACTGATGTGGATGGGTCAAACTAGCCCAATCTCATCAGATCCTGGAGGCTAAGCAGGGTTGACCTGGGTTAGTACTTGGATGGGAAACTGGCAAGGAAATCCAGGATTGCTACACAGAGGCAAGCAATGGCAAACCAAGTCTGTTCATCTCTTTCCTTGAAAACCTGACAGAATTGCCTTAAGGGTATGAATTGGTGACGGTTTTCTCCGCAGCTTTGTTTAGGATTACACTATCAGTATGTTAGATTGGAGAAGAGCCAGCATAGAAATGTGAAATGAAGAGCATGAGTTGACGATAGAAGGAGGAATGCTGCAAACTGTGCAGAGGCAAAGCACCTCATGATGCACCACTGGCCTTGTAACCTAGCTGCCATGCCATGCACAGATCCAAACCACTGCACAGATCCAAAACTGCTCACAATTCTACTCACAAGACTCAAATAACTGGAGTCAATAAGGGTCACACGTATAGGAATGCAATGCTGAATGTAATTTAGACTTGCCAAATTTAGACTTAACCAGAATTTAAGATGCTGCAAGACCAGACAATAATAGATGTAAGCAAACTTCACATATGTAAAGTGTAACACTGAATGTTAATGTTATGATTTTTAAAAAATTAAAGAATTCTACTTTGAGTAAACATTGGAGGTAATCCACAAAAGTTTGATTCAACAAAAAGGGGGGCATTTTTGCAAAGTTCAAACGTTGATTGCAGTTTTGTGAGATGCCCAGCATCCCTGAAGAAAAGTCACCTTTACCAGTGTGGGAGTACTTTATGCATGTGTGACAGATCTGTAATTAATGATATAGAGCTTTGTCTTGAAAGTCTACCTTCTCCTGTAATAAATACTAGTGGTGGGTGTGGAATTCATAAGAGCATATTAGACTGGCTATTTGCATTACTTTAACTTAGGTCACTAGAAAGGGCCATGGCTCTTGCTTTGCAAGCAGAAGTTACCAAATATGTCCAGGTTCAGAGGGTAGCAGGACCGGGGTGGAGATAGCTTTCTCTACCTGAATGCTTTCAGAGTCTGTGCCAGTCACAGCAAGCAATACTGGCTTGGATTGCCCTATGTTTTTCCCCATTGTGTACATTTTAGTACACTAATAGTATTGAATTCTAAAAGCATTTTGTTTAACACAGTGTATGATTAATTAGAGCCTAATATATACAGCAGGAATGAAATCTTGTGCATTATGCATTTCATGTTTTATGTATCTAATCATCTAATGACCTTTAGCCAAGCATGTACTCACTGAATCCAGTGTAATGTCAGTGTGTTGAGATTGGCCTAGGGCATAAACCTTAGTGATATATTGCTCAATCCAGACCCTGGGCAGCTGAGGATGGCGTGAATGCCATGCCATGACACCACCTCCAGAGGCCTTCTAGGGAACACTGGGAGGCAGGAGAAGTTGGAGGCTTCCCAGGCACCTGAAAGCCCTCCATATGGGAAAATGGAGTTATGCCACCTGAAAGAGTGACATCAGGTCATCTTCCGTGCTCCCAACATTCCTAGCTAATATCAGCTCCACCTTCAGGAATGCCCCGAGAATGCCCTCAGCTGTGTTAGCCTCCACAACAGCTGCCCCAGACCCTGGCAGCTGTAGAAGGTGGCCAGAAATTGGTTGGGTGCTTTGGAGCTCTGTGGCACCCTGTTTGCCTTCCCAGTCAGCATAAGTGGGAGGAGGGCAAACACATTGGCTCAAACTGACTCCAGTCACTGTTCAGCTCCACCCACCCACCCAATCTGGCTTGGGCTGTCCATAGTATAGTAAGTAGAGTATCAGATTTGTCCTAGCAAAATCCATATTCAGATCTCTGCTCATCTTGAAAAACTCATTGGCTGACTTTGGCCAGTTATTCTGCCTCAGCCTAACCTTCTTCACAAGTTTGTTGTAAGGACACACTGGAAGGGGAGAACCAAAAATGCCACCCCATAGGTGAGTGCAAAATTGAATTCCCAAGTCACAAATGTAGAGTTATTACAACAATTTCCCAGAATTAAATTGAGAATTCATGATTCTTAGTGAAATGAATTTACCTTCCCCCAAAAATCCATGTTGTATTCAAGTTCAAATGCTACCCAAGCCATCAGCAACATGCACATATACTTTTGTGTTATTTTTTGATTCTACATATTTTCCCAGGCAATGGCAAGCATCCTTCCTTCCAATCCGATCCTGGCAGGAGAGAAACAGAGCACTTTCATAGCAGTCTACAGAGGGGTTTGTATGTTTGGATATGTGCTACTTTGGGGTTTGGGGAAATGGAGCCCCATTGTTGCTTGTGTATGAAATGTGGGAGGTCTTCAGAGAAGATGGAGAACTGCATTCTTCGCAAATTTGATTCTGTTACTTTTAACAGGTGCTGCCCCAGACTTTGGAATTGACAGTCCATTGAAATATAGCATATCTGCAGTGCATGTGTGTGGGCACTTGCTTACTTTCCTTATGCCTGATCTGGATCTTCTTTTTGGTGAGCCTGATCTTTCGGAAGAATAGCTACCCAATCACATACAGAGATGTGCAATGTTCATTTTAAGACTGCCATAGTGCCCTGCTGAGCAGAGTTACACTCTTCTGAGCTCCCTGAGAGAGAGGCATAGCTAGGGAAAATGGAGCCTGGGGCAAAATCTGAGTTTTGCACACAGCCAAAATCTGAGTTTTGCAGCCAACCTCCCCCACCATGACCAAAGGCCACCCTCCCCCACTACAACCAAAGAACGATTTTTTTTTCACCAGGTCATCTCAAAGTCACCATCACATAATAGAACATGTCTCAACTCACAAATCTGAACACAGCAATGGGCCATGGCCCACAGCAGAGATTAAAAAAATTGACAACATTTTCAAAATGCTTTCAAAACATTTAACAACTGTTATAACACTTTAAAGTATTTTAAGTGTATTATAAGTGTCATACGACTTAAAATGCTTTCAAAATGTTTTATTACTGCTGTGAATGTTTTATTACGCTCCACTCATTCCTTTGCATTTCTTCCAAGCATTGCCAGAAATAATAGCCAACTTGGATTAATATCAAACCTGCCCAAATAAGCCACAGTGAAAACAAGACTGAATTTCGATCTCTTCCTCTGAATGCCTATTTCACACTTGTATCTACAAGAACTTCAAGCACTTCAGATTCATCCTCTAATTGCTAAGGGTGCAGCCCAAAGTAACCCCTGGATGACCCAAAGGTTCTTCCCAGAGAGAGAGAGAGAGAGAGAGAGAGAGAGAGAGAGTGCTCATGTATTCTTTTGAATTTATATGGTGAGCATTCATCAGCCTGGGTAGCTAAGGCCAGAAGCTACTGTGGGCTGCTTGGGCACAAACTCAGAATCTATTTTCTTGACTTGCTCTTGAAAAATCTGTGTTGAAAATGTGCAGAACTTCCACATTCAGAGGCAGTAAACCTCTGAATACCAGTGCCAAGAGGCAACATCAGACTTTGGCCTTTACGCCTTTTTGTTGAACCACAGGGAGTTTACTGTGGGGAGTTTACTCCAAGCGTTCCAACACATCACTCTCTACAATCCCAGATGCAGAGAAATTATGAAGAGCTATGTGTTTGTGTCTCCTGCTCTTTCTTCTAGGCTCCTTTGTTTACAATTTAGACATCACAAACATTGAAAATAAAGCTATTATTAAAACATCCTACATTGTGCAGAACTAGGGTTGCCTACTCCAGGCTGGGAAATACCTGGAGATTTTCAAGGTGAAACCTGAGGAAGTGGGTTCAGAGAGAGGAGTGCAGTGCAGAATCTACCATACAAAGTTGCCATTTTCTCCGAGTAAACTGATCTCTGTACCTGGAAATCATGTGTAATTCCAAGAGATCTCCAGTCACCACCTGGAGGTTGGAACAATATGACTCCTTAGCTCACTAATATGTATCTGAAATTTATTCCACTATCTACAGTGAAAAACCACATTATGCACTTACTTTGAGAGACACGGTATTATAAAATTATATGCCAAAAGCTATACCAAAAACCAAATAGCCACAGGCAAGTAAAATAGCAAGGGGGAAAACTGGAAGGTTTAAAGATCTTTTTCAAGTGGAACCAAGTATGCAACACTTACATCACTTACATGTGTATGCATAAATCTTTAAACTATATGGCTTATGCATAATATTAAAAAAACCTACTAATTAAAACGTTGCAGGTTCAGTTGTTCAAGTGCCATGGCTGGATGCATTCTAGCATTTATGAGATTATTTTGTAAACTCTTCAGATTCTGAATCTCCAAAGTTCATGCTGCCTGTGTGCTGTTTGCATAATGCAGTTTTATAGTGCTAAACCGTTACCTATAAAGGGATTATTTTCATATTCAGTGCATTAAAGATCTTGTGCAAATGCAATTCACAGATGTCATACTGTGCGTATGCTGGAAGATAACAGGTAAGTGCCTCAAACTAACTTTTGTTTTGATTAGCCCCCTCATGAAGTCTCTGTGAAACTGAAAACTGTAAAACTGAAAGTAGAAAGTCATATTTTCTTTTAAAACTTACCAGTGCAATTTTCAGAAGGGCATGCATGATCTTTTCTCTACTATCCCTGCTGGCTGCATCCCAGCTCTTTTTCTAGTTTTCTCCCCCTCCCCCTTCTTGAGGCAAAACTGAAAGTAGGAGTCAATGAGAAGAAGTCTCATTTGCATGCAGGCTCTAAGGGTGCTGGGGGACAGTTTGGAGGAAATATCCTTTTGGAGGGGCAGAAAAGGATGAGGGCAAATTACAAAATAAAGATTTTCAGATGCCCTGAGGATGCTGGGAAACTGTGTAAAATGAAATTGGGACACACCATAACTTGAAAGGTTCGCTGATAGTGGAGACATAAATACCAAGCTGAGTCAGGTTTTTTATAGAGAGAGAAGCAGAGAGAGAGAGAGAGAAAGCAGGCAAGGAGGAGGAGGACAACGATGAGGGAGAAGGGCGAGCAGATGGAGGGGGGGAGAAGGATGAGCAGGCAAGGAGGAGGATGAATATCAGGCAGAAGAGGGGGCAGGGGCAGGGGCAGGGGACGATTGGATGATTTTGCGCCCCCCTCGTGACTCCCACGGGGAGCACCCGGGTCATTTGTCCCCAGTGTCTCCATGGGTTCTCTATTTTAACCTAACTAGCTGGATGGTAAGGAATACAGTCTGCATCTCTCTGCACACATGGTGCATGTTGGAGGAGTGTGTGCAGGAATGATGGAGAGTGGAGGAGAAACAGGAAGGAAGGAAGTTCCCTGACAGTAGCTATCTACACATTTAAAAAAGGGTAAGAGCAGTAGAGAAAAGGTGCTCAGTGTCTCGACCCCTTATAACTATCTGACTTACTGATCAGTCTCCTTCTGTCATTGAGGCAGGAGACAGTGCAAAGTCCTTCATTTCCAACACCATGTAAGCTTACTTGGTGACCTTGGGCAGCCATAGGGCGTTTTCCCACTTACCTTTTGCTGCACGCAAGTAGCGCAGGGTCCCCCGCGCCTCCCCGCTACAGGGGCGGCGACAACGCAGCCGCCCCGACACTGCTGCTGTCGTGCCTCCTCAGCGCGCGTCATTGCAGGCACTCTTTGCAACGGCGCCTTTTGATGACCCCGCACAGAGCACGGGGTCGTGGGGAAGCCGGGGCGCACGCCACAAATGACGCATGCTGAGAGAAGCGCGCAGCAAGGCAGAGGCGAGGTAAGTGGGAAAACACCCATACTCTCAGCTGTACTCTCAGCCTACTCCGCTTCACATTCCTGTCTTTTTTGTTTCACATGGCTATTTTAAGGCTAGAATGGAGGAGGGGAAATAATGCTGTACGTTTCTAGGGGAGAAAAAACAAAATACAGCTAACTAGGTAAATAACTAACATGTTGGGAGATATAATAATTGATCCACAATATCACATGTAGTCAGCATTCAATCACACTTTTCTATCACCCAGGGAACAATAATCAGACCAGACTTTGGCATATCTTATTCTTGCGATGTATCAACAGCTTGAATCTAAGCTCAGTTTTTTTAAAAATCAGTAAAAAATCTTAGTGAATCTCAGTAAAATCTGAGTTAAATTGCTTGCATCTCAGTTTTAAAAATTGCTTCGGAAAATAAGGCAGCAAAGCACTGCTCGCTGCATATATAGATTGACAGTTCTTACACAAAGCTCTCCAAATATTTAAAGCAGAAGTTTTCAAACACTGGTGTTAGCAACCTTGGAAGTCCTCAGAACTTTTTAAATGAGAATGTCGGAGGGAGGGTGGGGAGCAAATGTTCCTGAAAGACAGTTTTTGTACAGCTACTGACCTTTGTCTGCAGCACACAGCTTCAGGTGAGGGCATACGAGAGCACAAAACCAGATGATGTAATGGGGAGTTGGCATACGCAGCCAGCCGCTTAGGTGAACTGACAGTACATTCTTGAATGAACTTAGGAATTCTTTGCAATGTATTTTATTTATTTATTTATTTATATTTTAGATTTATAGGCCGCCTCTTCCCCGAAGGGCTCGAATTTAGGCACTCATCACCAGATAAATGGATGCAGGCAAAGATCACTGAGGGTAGGAAGTTTGAAAAAGAGAAAAAGCTCATTCACAAATTCAACAGTTCAATGTCCTGAATACAAGTGCACATATATTTAAAGATATGCTGGACCAGGGTAACAAACTCTGATGTTTTGGCAAATTGATATATAATAATAAAGGCATGGGGATATAGCATAGCATAAAAATTCAAGACTTGTGTGGAAAGGCCACTTCCTTCATTATACTTTTATATGTACATATAAAAATTTTAATGTATATGCATAAAATATAACATATACATGTGCCAAATCTATCTGTTGAGAAAAGAATTACAAAGGCACATGCCAAAGAGAGGACTAAAACACACACACACACACACACACACACACACACACACACACACACACACACACACACACACACACACAAATGGTTGTAACTGTATTGGAGATCATATTTATTACACTGGTGTTGCCACTATTGCTGTTATCTTGCTGTTGTTGTTTTAATTATGCCATTAAAGGTTTACATATAACATATACTTGACAATTAGCCAATATATTCACATAATGAAAGTCTTACACAGGAGTCCTACTTCATTATCATGGGGATCAAAATGTGCTCTATTGATTTCATATCTCAACTCTTCTAAAATTCAGTCAAGCTAATAAGCTTGTATGGAATTTCAGTTTTAAGCATCCCATCCCCTATGGTGGGATATATTTCTGCTCCAACATTTAGCAAGCACCAGCCTTGTCAGTATCAGTATGTTTAAAACCACATCCTGTACTTCCTTAGCCACCATAATTTAATAGCATAATCTCAAGAAGACAAAGAAGTATGGCTGATGAGATCATTGCCTAGTGTCTTTGATCTCAAATACAAATCCATCAGAAGTTGAACACAAGTGTTTCTCAGAATTTCAGTAACAACATCTGCTATTTATTTTTGGAGTATGTATATATATATATATATTTTTCAAGCCTGCATGGAGGCAAATGCCACAGTCCCATTATTTTTGAAATAATGAACTAACAAAGAATTTAGAGCTAGCATCATGTAGTGGTTAAGAGCAGCAGACTCTACTCTTGAGAATTGGGTTTGAGTCCCCTCTCTTCCACATGAAGCCTGTTGGGTGACCTTGGGCCAGTCACAGTTCTCTTAGAAGTCTCTCAGCCTATGAGGAGGCAGGCAATGGCAAACCACCTCTGAACGTCTCTTGCCTTGAAAACCCTACAGGGCTGCTACAAGTCCACTGTGATTTGATAGCACTTTCCACCACCAATGAAGCAAATTTCCAAACTGGGGTGGGGTGGGGTAGGGTGGGGTGGGGTGGGCCCCACCCCAGGCATAGCGTGGGCATACCTGGAGAATAGCTGTCTCTGGGCACCCTTTTCCCCTGGTATGCCTCTGGGTAAACTCATGTTTTGGTATGGTCTATTTATTCCATTTCAAAAATAAAACAGGACTATTTTGTGTCACTCATGAGACTGTATGAATGGCACAGGATGATGAGCAGATTTTCTACTGGAGTCTGAGGAATGGTGCTTGTCCAGTGCTGCCATCATCCTGTGAACGTTCTTGCATTGTGTTCCAACACAGTCTACAACTTTTAATTTTATTGTACTGTCTACAGTGACCAAACCTGTCAGTTCTTGCATGAGATAATTAGTGAACATAAATTGGAAGTAAAAAAAATCAAATTGAAAAAAACAGTAGAGAGGAGACATTTTAATCTCCTTAAAGACCTGAAAGTCCCTAATCTACAAAATTTCAAAGGTAACACACATCATGTAAGTGTTGATTCTGAACTCATCAATCAGCTAAGTACTATATGTCATCCTGACCTAAATAGAAACTTTGATTTCCTTACTCTTACCATCTTTAATAATGGTATAGGACCTACTTTTTAGAAATTTTAACTGTCTGTTCATAACAAGTCTGATCAGTGTATAACCTTGTACCAATATCAGTTAATTTTCATTTAAACATTGCCTGTTTGAACCTTTGACCTCTCACCATCCAATGTGGGTAACTGCTAATTCTGTTGATTTATGATGGGATTCACTCCTAACCTTTCTACATCAACATTGTGCAATTACACTTGACTCATGCTGTAATTTACACTAAGCCTTGGCTCCCCTCCCACCAATCTTCCTTATAAGAATTCCCAGTAAGATTCTCTCTTTAGATATTTAACTGAAGAAGTGACCGGTGCCTCAAAAAATTCTTTTGAAATAAATGTTGTTTGTTTTTAAGGTGCCTCTAGACTTTTGTTTTATTTGCTATGGCAGACTAACCTGGATGCCCCTTCACAGTCATTGTGTGTTTATATACTGAAATCAATGTATTTTTGAATGAGACAGGCCTAGTTATTGTGGTACAGAAACACAACTTCAGTCCTATGGATGGAAATTTGAGACTTTTTCCAGGACTGGTACATGAAGCGACCAGTGAATGGCAGCTGTTCCAGGTTATTAATGGAACTAAACAGTGCTTAAAACCAGAAGGCAGAGACAAGTTTAATTTATAAACACCCAAATTTACATACCTATTGAAATATTTATAACTTCATTTGGACTGAACTAATGCCAATACAATTAAGCACATATAGTCTGTGGATCATAATTATGGGTTTCATTATCAGCCCTGACTTCTTTAAAATACCCGTTTAGCACATCTGTTGCTCTCTTTTGGATTTGTTACTTATAAGACTAAGGAAACCTGTACAATTTTGATTATTCCATTTTCATTATATTCATTGTTTGAAATATAATCAGACCATTTCAAAATGAACCTATACAGAGCATAATATGAGATGAGCAAACCTAAAAACAGAATGTGGGTATGATGTGTTTATAAATCTCACCAGCATGGAGTAGTCCTATGATATGGCAATAAAATGCTTTCTTTTGGAAGTAATTTCATTATACAATACACTGGCAAGCACTCTTGTGATTTGGAAAGGCTTTTGGAAGACATGTAATGGAAACTGAAAATTAAACATTTGCATACTGCCATACTGCCATCTGAAAGACAGTGTGGTTTAATGGTTTGCATGTCAGACAAGGACTCGGAAGACTAGGGTTCAAAGCCCCATTTAACCCTGACACTCATAGGTATCAGCATCTCTCAATCTAACCTAATGTATGATGATGGTAAAATGGACTAGAGGATAAATATGTATGCTGCCCTAAGCTCCTTTGAAGAAAGACAGAGTAAAAATGGTTGATGTTTAAGAATGGAACACACTGCACTATCTAGTTCACAATGTGGTCAGATCTGTGGATACTTAAATCCAGATACTGGAGCTATGAACAGACAGGAACCTGAGTAGAGCTCTGAGATTGCCCAAAAATCTAAACTCTACAATGATAAGAATGACAATTGAATCACAGCCTTTAGCTTTAGGAAACAAATGCCCTCTCTGAAAATTAGGATTTGGATAAATTGAACCCCAAAATTTTGGGGATTCCTGAATATTCCCAAATCCCCATACCAGTATAGGTTTTTCCTTGGGGAAAGGGGGTCCTCAGGAATCTGACAAAATCAGCTTCCTAAGGACTTATGGAGAATCTTTCCAGGATTCGGGACTGGTTTTTTAAAAGGTATAAGCACTAAAATTGCAGCATCGCTTCTGGTGACATTCCTTAGAAGAATCCCCAAGTTTGATAAAGAGTGTGTCATAGAGTCTAACTTTATGAGCCCCCAAAGGTGTGCCACATTCATCCTCCATTTTTTTTCCAGCAGAGAGAAAAAATAGTCTTCTTCCTCCAGGGCAAAAACAAAGACGCATGCTGAACAAAATGCAATGTGCAGATGCCCAGGCCCACTCTTATAATGAAAGCCCAACAGAACTATTGTCAAACCACAGGATGCCAGTATTTTTAATATTTTTTTCTTTTTTCACAATCAAGAGAAAATAGTGTGGGATGAGTGACAGAGGGCTAATTGTGGTACCCCTCATAAGTCCTTGCAGGCTCTTCACGTTGCAGCTGGGACTGGCCAAGTGATTGGCACTGCAATTCAGCCAGACCTTTCCCAAGAAGAGGCTGCAGGGGGAGTGAAGGAAGAAAAACTAAATATTGGCTGGTGGATGTGAAGGAGAAAGGGACATGAAAAGTCAAAAGGCTACAGGGGCTTTCAGGAGGGGAAAGAAGAAATAGTGGGGCAGGATAAAATAAGATACCCCCTTCTTGGGTATATTAACAAGTGAACTTGTTAATATACCTAATTCTCAACCTTGTCCCATCTGTGGATATTTAAATCCAGAGACTGGGACTATAGACAAACATTCCAGATCTTTCTACACACCTGAGGAGGAAAAAACCAGCTTTGCAGGAAAATCTTAATCCCATGTTTGCAGGAAAAAATAATTGAGGATTATACCCTCCCCTCTCCAAATACTGGAAGGAGTGCCTGTAGGAACCTAAGTGGTTATGAAGGGGGTTGCTAGGAAATCACAACAGTGTTGCCAACCGCCAAGCCTTGGTCCTTGTTGGTCTCACCCTCTCTGTAAATACATTGAAAGAGATGATTATACTGAAGAGGATATCGAATTTACCTATCAATGAGTAAGGTAAGTGGTATGATCTAACAAGGGAGAGCCACACACAAATAGATAAACCTTTTTGAAACAAGAAAAATAGCTGAAAAAAGAGCACACTTTTCAGCACCATCAAAAATATCAGTGAATTACCACAAGCAGTTTTGTCTCAGCCTTAGGAAAAAATTGACTCTGTTAATGAGATTCCTCTAGGGCTTCTATAATAGCAAAGAAAATGCATTAAAGTTAAAAGACACTGAAAAAAACAGTCTATCATTTATTGGCACAGATACTCGTGAACCGATTTTCAGCAATTCAATGGTACCATGTTTCTTGAATTGGAACTGTGTTGATGAGAATGTATCTATAAACAACTGAGAAGGAACATAAAACCACTGTTTGCATTTTCTGACACTACTAAGGAAAGCATTGGGCACGTTCTCTTTATTCTCTTTGCCAACTGATTTAAATGACATGCATGACATCAGGTTTTGTTTTCTCCATTATTGTCTGGAAATTACCTTCTCAAACTACTCAGCCTTATCTCTAGAAACCTCAGCTGTGCTTAACTTCCTATAAAGCATTTTTCTCATTGGTGTTCAGGTCATGTAAAGAAGGGGTTGCTGAATTTAGCCAAAGCAATTTTTCTTGTGAAGTTAAAACAGTTAAGCAACCTATCAATTTTATTGGCAGCCCTTGACCTAACCTTCAATACAGAGAAAAGCAAAAAGAGCAACCTCTGTTGCACAACACAAACAATAATGACTAATGAAACCTTGTACACAGTATAGAAAGAAGTAATGCTATCCATGAACTGAGGAGCCAACCTTGCCCAAGAAAATCTACGAACTGGACCTTAATATTCTAAATTATAGGTTGCTAGTTGCCATAGTAAACAACTTGATTTTTTTCTTGAAACACTAAGTTTTTTAATGCAACATTCTGTAGATGCAATTTTTATAAGCATGTAATAGACTGAGAATTGGTGAAAGGAGCATTAACAAATTGAGATGTGCAGTTGACACCACATTACTGGTACAAAATGGGAAAGACATGAAATGACTACTATGAAGGTTAAAGCAGGAAGTCCCAAAGCAGAATTATGGCTGAACATCAAGAAGACTAAAGTAATGACTGGGGAATTACACGAAGGCTGACAATGAAGAAATTGAAATTGTTCCATGATTTTCTATTACTTGGTCCCATTATCAACCAAAAGGGAGATTGCAACCAAGAAATCAGAAGGAAATTGAGACTGGGAAGGACAGTCATGAAGGATCCTTAATTATAATAATGTATTGCTGATGATCAGAATAATCCATGCTGCAGTATTCCCCATTAGTATGAATTTGTGTGAAAGTTGGACAATGAAGAAAGCTGGAAGAAAGTTTGAAATGTGGTTTTGGAGGAGACATTTACAGATTCCATGGACCCAAAAGACAAATAAATGGGTATTAGAGCAAATCAAGACTAAACTCTACTTAGAAGCAAAAATGATTAAACTGACATTATCATACTTTGGTCACATTATGAGAAAACAAGACTCACTGAAAAGGCAATAATGCTAGAAAAAGTTGAGGGCAGTGAGTAAAGAGGAAGACTCAACATGAGATGGATTGAATCCAACAAGGAAGCCATAGCCTTATTTTGCAGGACCTGAGCAAGTCTGTAAATGATAGGATATTTTGGAGATCATTAATTCATAAGGTTGCCATTGGTTAGAATTACCATACACAACTTCACTGGGGGAAGCCATAGATAGTAGAATGACTGCTTTTGATTAAGATAGTTCCCAAAACAAAGCCTTTTACCCCCAGTTAAAAGGATCACAACGTGGGATAAGAAAGATCCTGAGATCTTAGAGAAACTCTGCTAGTCAGTGTTAGATGGACCAGTGGACTGATTCAGTACAGGGCAGTTTCATATGGTTATAGGTAACTTTATTTAAAAACCTGTGTTGCAGTCAAATAGCTTTGAAACACACAAGGAACTTACAAATTCATAAATTGTATGGAGTGTGAAGTGTTCACCTTAAAATAAGATACAACATACTAATTGTTATAAAGATATGTACATCACAACCCAATTATACAATTACTGTTTTATAACAGTGTCAGAAAAGAGAGACAACTTTCTGTGTAGGACCCAGCAACAGACTGTTGCATATGTCACACACAGATCATGGCTTCTCTACCACACAACTATTGCTCATAGCAGTTGAGGTAAAAAAGCCAAGCAGAATGCAAGAAAGAGGGACTTTATGTCCAGTGGCTGCTGAGTAACCTGTGAATGGTATCCTTCCAATTCTTCAGAGCTGGCATAATATAATGATGTAATGGTTAAGAGTGATAGTCTCGAATCTGGAGAACTGGGGTTGATTTCTCGCTCCTCCATATTAGTACTGGACCAGGCTTGAGTCCCCATTTCCCCATGTGAAACCTGCTGGATGATCTTGGACTAGTCACAGTCCTCTCAGAACTCTCTCAGCTCTACCTACCTCATAAGGGGAGGGGGGAGGCAACTGTAAGCCGCTTTGAGACTCTTTTAATTTTCATTCAATTTACTCATTTAATTATAGCCCATACCTAACTGTTACAGTTCTCCATTCATGTAATCTAACCTACAGTTCTCCATTCATGTAATCTGGGATCAGCACCAATCTCCGCCCACACACACAGAGTACCATTTCCTCTACCTACTAGAGAGGGTTTTTCTTTTTCTAGATTAATAATTTAATAGCATTATATCAATATACTTCTTTACAAGAAGAAGAGTTGGTTTTTATACCCCACTTTTCTCTACCAAAGGATGACTTATAAGTGTTATAAAGATATGTACATCACAACCCAATTACACAATTAGTATTTTAAAATAGTACCTTTCCTCCTCTCCCCACAACAGACACTTTATGAGGTAGGTGAGGTTGTGAGAGTTCTGAGAGAACTGTGACTAGCCCAAGGTCACCCATCAGGCTTTATGTGGAGAAGTGGGGAAACAAACCTGACTCTCCAGATTAGTGTCTGTTGCTTAAGTGGAGGAGTGAAGAATCAAACCCATTTTTCCAGATTAAAGCCTGACACTCTTAACCATTACACCAAAAGGTATTTATCTAGCCTCTTCCATGTGTAATAGAAAAAATATATATCCACAATGTAACAGACCAGAGACTTAGCATATTTTACTATAAAAGCATATATATCTAATTCTATAATGTCACCAATTGAAATAACATCACTGGGGAAACCTGCTGTGTGGTAGTCACTGTCTTGTGTTAGCAGTGGCAACAGCAAAATAGAAACTACACAACCTTGTCCTCATGTGGCAGACTCCAATCTCACTAATATATCGGTCTGCCCAGAAGGGAATAGGCAACAATTCTACTTTTTCCCCTTGCATAGCTTATCTTTGCCCTTCAGTGCATTGAAAGCAATAAAGTTCTGTTTGCTGTGCTTTACTTGCTCCCAATGATTGAAGTAGAACAAAAAGCTTACTGATGGAACATAGTGGGTTGTGACAGTTCATCTCCTAATCTGACAAGGGAATTCAAAGGTCCTAAGTAAGCCTTTTTCTGTACAGTGGGAGCCCCATCATTTCAGCCTTTGTGAACTTGACTAAAGCTTTGTTATAAGTCCCCTTGGAAGACACTGACACACTCTCAGGTTGCTGACAGGAAAACCCTGCAGATTGCTGGAGGCCCTTTCTGCATCGCTTCATCTCCAGCTATGATCAGGTTTTTAAAGTTCTTGAAGTTTTGCCTGTAAGAGTTTGAAAGGCAAACACTTCTAAAAGTCTCTTCTACAGATTTGAAGGCAAATCCAGGAAATCCAGATGAGTTCCTTATAAGAGAAAGGACAAAATACTTAAACTTAAAATGCTTAAAACAAAATGTCAAATATGTATATGATGCCTCATTATATAAAACAGTTTTATATTTTGATAGAACTTATTTCCCTGATAATAAGAGCCTTTCAGCAGTTCAATTAGAAGGGGAGAACAGGGGAAGGCTATCAGTTCTATCCTGCACAGTGTTACTCCAGTCTAAGGCCCTTTCTGCACGGGCCAGTTAAACTGAGATAACACCGGTAAAAACTCAGGTTGCGGGGGGACTTTGCACGGATCCCAATGCTAACGTGGATCTGCTCTGCATTTTTCATCCCCCACCCCCAGGTTTTACAAGAATCGCATTATGAGCAATTCTTTTGTATTAACACGGTTCGCAGCCGCAGCTGAGTGAACTGCTAGGTGTGTTCAAACAAAAGAATCACACATAACACAGTTCTCAGAAAACCCTTCCTCAGCTTCCATCTGTAGAGTCACACAGGGCAAACATGGCCGGGGGGGGGGGGGTCAGTTCTGCCTGCCTGTGAAGGCACACGCCACAGCCAATGTGCTGGCTGTCCATGGGACTGCCAGCCATGTGAAGGGGCTGGGGCAAGGGAAGGTTCATGTAACCCACCTTTCTCCCTCTTTTATTGGCCCGTGCGGAAAGGGCCTAAGTCAAGCTTTAATTAATATAGTCACTTAGTGCTTTTTGCTAGACAACCACAGCATTCTAGGCTTCAGTTTCTGTGAGTAAAAGACAGGAGGAGGGGGACAGGGCCCTTCCCGGGCCTATTTTCACTCTCGAGAGTGAACTCACTCAGGCCAAGCCTAGGGCTGCAAGCTCCAGGTTGGGAAAGGAGTTTGTAAGCTACCTTGAGTCTCCTTACAGGAGAGAAAGGTGGGGTATAAATCCAAAATTCTTCTTCTCTTCTATTTTCTAAAAAAAGGATGAATGAATTTAATCTTGAGTATGGACAAATGATGGTAGAAATGCAAACTTAGAAATGCACTATTGTCACCAAACTGGGTAACATCTTTTTATACACACACATCACAGAAACAATTTAATGAGGGCTATATGCATTCACCACTAGCTAATAGATAGGCATGAGGATCTTGCATGCATACAGTTGCCTTGCAGTTTTATTTGTTATAATCTCAAACATTTCAATTAACATTTGGTGGAGTAATTTAAAAATGCATGCCTCCTCGGCAGATCCTATATATTATCTTTGGTTTATCTCATGCCTCTATCATAAACTTTGTAAACCCTTGTAAATTGTACCAGGACACATCATTCAAATTATTCATTTCAGGGGAAATCCTGAATTGGCAAAGAAGAAGAGTTTGGATTTATGCCTCACATTTCTCAACCACAAAGAGTTTCAAAACAGGTTACGGATTCCTTCCCTTTCTCTCCCCACAACAGACACCTTGTGAGGTAAGTGAGGTTGAGAGAATTCAGAGAGAATTGTGACTAGCCCAGCAGGCTTCATGAGTAGGAGGAAACAAACCTGATCCACCAGATTATAGTCTGATTCACCTGATTATAGTCTGCTCCTGTGGAAGAATAGGGAATCAAATCAATCTCTTAGCCCCACATGCCTCATAAAATGTCTGTACTGCGGAGAGGAAGGGAAGGAGTTTGTAAGCCACTTTGAGTCTCTTGATGAATAAGAAAAATGGGGCACAAATCCAAATTCTTCTCTTTTTGAAACTTAAAAGTCCCAAACTCTTCAGCCTTTGGGGTGTGGTTTCCAGGCTGTATGACTATGTCCCAGCAGCATTTTCTCCTGACATTTCACCTGCATCTGTGGCTGGTATCTTCAGAGGAACACAGTCATACAGCCCGGAAACCACACAACATCCCAGTGATTCTGGCCTGAAAGCCTTCAAACAGCCTCAGAAAGTGGCTGAAGGCTGTATTGATGTGTTTGCCCCTTCCACCAGCATAAGGTACACCCCTGGCAGCAGAGGGAACAAATGTGTAAGCATCTGGCCACCCCTCCAGTCCAAGTTGGATCACAGCCAAACATGGACAAGGTGGACTATGGGCGTTTTCCCACTTACCTTTTGCTGCGCGCAAGTAGCGTGGGGTTTCCCGCGCCTCCCCACTACAGGGGCAGTGACAACGCAGCCGCCCTGACGCTGCTGCTGTTGTGCCCCCTCAGTGTGCGTCTTTCCAGGTGCTCTTTGCAATGGCGCCTTTTGATGACCCTGCGCAGAGCGCGGGGTCGTGGGGAAGCCAGGGTGCGTGCCTGGAAGGACACGTGCTGAGAGAAGCGCGCAGCAAAGCAGAGGCGAGGTAGGTGGGAAAACGCCCTATGACATATCTAACAGGTCTGTTAGAGAATACACCCAGACGATAGCTCCATAAGGATCTCAGTTGTTGCACATGTTTACACTAAGAGAGATTATTCTTCCAACATGTAGGTCTGAGATCATGTACAGCTTTAAAGCTTTATCACCATTGCTGCGAATTGGATCCAAACATGCAGGTAATATGGTCATCTGTATTCTTAATCATCTGTATTCTTTTGTAGCAGTTGTAGCTTTCAAATGCGTTCCAGAAGATGGCTCTGAGCTGTCAGTGTATGGTTATGTGCAGTCTGAAGCAGACTTTTCCAAAAGAAATACCAGAACTGATAGGTTAGTCTTCCAATTTCCCCGGCACTGGCTTATACACATTACCAACTTTAGATTTGCTTGTATTAAAGCAGAAATGATTTTGCTAAAGAGCCTCCTCAAGTGTCTCCTGTGTAAAATGTGATGGTATTTATGCCCCCAATATTTTGTGTGTATTTGTGCTGTTTGTGTGTGAGAGAGGATGTGCCAAATGTACACACTGTTACATTCAGTTTCATTTCTCTTCTCCCCAACCCTTCTAACCCATCTATGTCAATGCGTCTACCAAGCTTGGTGTGTGCCTCAATCAAAATGCTAGGCAGCTTCCTGTAATCTGCATAGAAGATCCACAAGCAACCATAATTAAACTAAGAAAATTAGTTTTGCTACACATAATTCTGTTTAAAAACTTAATTTTCTGAATGTTCTGTATTCATCTCTCCATGCTACAGACTTTTTGTTTCTCTGCCTTATTTAACATTACTTTTCTACAGAAACTGTTAGCTGATAAATGGATGACCAATGACATTCTAAGAATGTAAATCTAGATTATTCTATGAATGAACTGATACCTGCAATGACCGGGCTGTCATATTTACAGCTGTCAGGAGGGCAGAACTAGGTGAGATCTATTGGGCCAATGTGATAAATGAAGGGTTTCTTTGTCTTCCTTTGTGATTTCCTGGCACTCATAACAATACTTCTGCAATTCAAGATAGTATCTGAAATAGATATGTTGAGAGCCACAAAGAAATCAATATATACAGGTTCACACATGAGTCATAAGGTGAATGTAATAAGAACTGTGCAGGAATATGGTATTTATCCATTGTTGTTGGACTGGGTCCCAAGGAAGATTTCTGTGAAGGGAAGAGAAAATTCTCCTGTTGCAGACCTCTCTCCTTATGTAATTTCCCAGAAGTCCATCTGTTCCCCCCAGAGCAGCAATTGGGCCAGAGTGGGAGCAAAAGGGAGGAAATCTGCTTTGCTGATGAAATTCCCATCTAGCAGCTGAAATGTTCCTTAGGAACTGAGCCATTATTTATTCCCAAACTATGTTTTGGTAAGTGCAATATAGTAGAACCTCTCTATCTCTGAGGTCATGACTTGGAGATTCATTTATTCATGGTCTGTGATTTGATTAAGTACCGTGGTCTCCAACCTGTTTTCATCTACCTTCAGTCATCATCATCATCATTAAATGGCTACATTTTGTAGGATTTGTTTGGGTTTTTTGCTAATTGGAAGCAGCAGACCCCCTGCCTCCCACTATTTATGGATTTCACCATTCACAGCGATCCCAGGAACAGATGTCTGATGAATGACAAGAGTCTACTATGCTTCCTTGCACTGTCTGATTAACTAAAGAACATTAAATTGATAAGTATAGGCCTTTGTTCTTCTGGTACACAGACCGACTGTTAAAGGTGTTTGTTAATGTTCAGGGTCTGTAGCATGATATTGGCCATTTCTATTACTCTATTACACTGGGTTTTCTGTTCTTTTCACCAGTGTATTCCTCTTGTGAAGCCAAATAGAACAATAAGTACATTTGTGGGCAATTGAAGTTAGCAGTCACACTTTAAAAAAAATACATTCTGAATGAAATTACGGAGGTTGTCAAATGATTAATAAGTGCTGTTAGATGGTATAAAGGTCTGGTAAGCATGGTTTATGCCTCCTAAAGAGTTACTGATGTCATAAGGTACAAATTCACACTGCCTAATACAATGCCACGTTCAATGAGTCCAGGAATGAAGGAGAAAGAGATTAATGCATACTTGAGGGAAGCACAAGTATGCATAAAATATTAATTTTCCACTGCTCCCTATACTAGAAAGATAATTCTGGGGGCGGTGGGGGTGGGGTGAAAGCATCCAAGATTTAAAAACACAGGGCATGTGCACAGTCAGCGCATCATAATTAAAAAAACACAAATATCATCCTTTGCGGGGAGGGTCATTCCATTACACTTCATTGACAGTCCAGATGAGTGGCCAGGAATGACCCACCATACACAAAGCATACTAGGGAGTAAGTTTTACTGATAGACAAAATGAGGCATCTGATTAAGATCAGAACCACAGCACAAGGGAAGGTTTAAGCTTTCCCTCATGCCAGTTTATAGATGTGAAATGGGCACATGGATTTGCTCTTTGTTCCTTTGGCAACAACAGTTTTGAAAAGCGTTGACAGCTGGGCCCTGAGGACTACAGCTTGGATCCACCAGAGATTTCCATAGATGGGAGAAAGTTCTCTCTATGGAGTGTGACTTCCTTACCATTCACCTCCTGCTGTAGTCCAGATTATTCATTGAAGCGCTGCTCTTGGAAAGGAAACTGCAGAAACAAGCATGGATGAAGATGGAACTCTTCAGTGGGAAGGGCGAGTTGGGGAAAAAAAACACCTTTCATACATTTATGGCCGAATTCCCACTGAAAATTTAATCTAGATGCAACCAAGTTTCAAAAGAATTGGCACCTTTTTATCCAGGTTCCAACATCCTCACTGCAGCATGTTTCTAGTGAGACATCTAGACCTGCCCCTTGGGGGGGGGGGGCAGTGCCTGCTGTGCAATTGTTAAGTTAGGGGTGCAATTGTTAAGCTAGCAGTGCCAAAATTTCAGAGTATCTTTAAGAGACCCTCCTGATGATACCATCCAGGTTTGGTGAAGTTTGGTTCATGGGGGCCAAAGTTATGGACCCTCAAATGTGTAGCTCCCATCTCCTATTAGCTCCCATTGGAAACAATGTGGAATGGGGCACCCCCTTTGGGAGTCCATAGTTTTGGACCCCCTGGACAAAACTTCACAAAGCCAGGGTGGTATCAGTAAGAGACTCTCCCGATGGTTTGGTGAAGTTTGGTTCATGGGAGCCAAAGTTATGGACCCTCAAATGTGTAGCCTCTATCTCCTATTAGCTCCCATTGGAGTGTTTTTTCAAAAAGGTGCATATACAAGCAGATCCAGGAAAATCTCATGATAAGGGTGGGGAGGAGCACCAGAAGACCCAGCAGGGAGTTGGCAACTGGTCAGCTAGAGAGGGCTGTACATTAGTGATCTTTCTGTCCTATTGTGTCACCTCTTGTCTTTCCTTAGTCTGATACTCTCAGTTCTAATATCCTGCTTATTCTTGGAACTGCTGCTATAATGTATTTTAATGAATTTTAATGTTTTATCGCTATACTGTATTTATGAGATTTTATATTGTATTTGTTTTATGTCTCATTGTACACCGCCCAGAGCCCTTCAGGGGTTGGGCGGTCTATCAAGCCTAACAAATAAATAAATAAATAATAAAATAAAAAGTTAGTTACAGAAACCTTTTCAAGATAGCAAGATAGCAGCAAGCTATCTTTCCCTCTTTCCTACACTAAATGTAGTTCCTAATAAACATTTACTTTTCACCCTTTAAATCAGTGTGTTAACTGATAATCTGTGTGGTAAACTCCAACACATTCAAATATGCCAAACTGAAAAAAGGTGGTATTCCAGATAGAGCTGAAAAGCCACAAGCTGATATTTTCCCCAGCTGTTCAGCTTTCCCACAGCCCATGTAAGGGTGCAGGGCACACTTCGTTGGAGTCAACTTTGAGACATTTGGGTGTGACAGTGGCCCATTAAAGTCAATGGGAAATTTTTTGGGGCTCTGAGAAGGCTGTTTTTCAAGCTAAATGGACAGAATTTGCAGCATAGGCGCAGGTGACTCTCCTCAGAAGAACCCTCAAGCTTCCAATAGATACAACTGAAAACTCCAAGGCATAGATGGAGGCACCCTTTTTGAGGATTCATAAAATTGGACCCCCTGACCCAACTTCATCAAACCAGAGGGTTATTCTACGGAAAGTCACCTGCAGCTATGCTGCAAATTTAGTCATTTTACCTTGTAACACCTTCCCTTCCCAGGCCCTCAGGGGCACTGCTGACCACCTGCTGCTGTGGTGCCCATCCGAGTCACCTCTGCACCTGGGCCCTGCCCCCGAGCATGTGTGTGGGTGGGCACCAGGAGCAGGTGTTGCCCCCCCCCCGATATGCCTCTGCCTCAGAGCCATAAGATATTTCTCATAGACTTCATTGGAGCTGAAAAACTGGATATGGGGGGGGGGGCAAAAATTCCATTTACTGTTAAGATTATTTAGTTTTTTTCATCTTTTCTGAAAAAAAATCAGGTCCAATAAACTTGAATCTGAAAAATAAAAAAGGTGTACATCCCTATCTGAGATCACTATATTAGCATTAGTAATAAAATGGATATTATTACTTTACTTCTGAGACTAAATTTAACTAAATTTAAATGAATTAAATTAAAACGGCCACCTTTGAGGGGAAGAAAATTCAAAGAATACTCTGCATATTCTTTTAGCATGTTGAAGGTGATTCACACAGTTTTTTAAATACCACATGGAGCTTCAGTGTCAAGTTTTTGGATGACAATGATTTCAGCAGTCAATGTGCAGAATTATTTTAGCCAAAGTATTTGCAACAAAACAAAGATGTGACTAAATTAACATTTGAAATGACTGTTTATGTTAAAATACAGTTCAGCAAATACTTTTAACTTTTTATTGGAGGGTATTAAATGCTCAAGAGGTGGAAAAACCTGTAATTTGATGCAGAGAACTTCATCTAATACAATATTGTGAATGTATGGATGGATATGTGTAAATTCCATGGTAGAAATTTTGGTTCTTTATTGACAAACATCATCACATAAAATTTCTTCTGCCTCATCTAGTTGATGCAATACCCAAGACTGCACAGAATTTTCAGCAAATTTTATCTAGAGAGCTGGAGGAAAATGTGAAGGACTCAAGTTTTTAAAAGATGCAAGTACATGTTAATAAATGAATGCTAAATAAGGGAGAAGGAGACTCAGATAATAAGATCTGATTAATCACTCAGACCACAGAACTCTTCATGGAATACAGAAGGGTCAACTAATAGATCCATTTGCATCATGCCTGCTAACAGTACAAGAATTTAAAATGAAAACTGTGGGCTTTTCCACGTGGGATTTTTTTTATTGGTTCTGACCCCAGACTGCTTTGGTTTATCCTCTGATTTTTGCACACATTTTCCTGCCTTAAGTTCTTGCTTTAGTTGTTTTCCTGTTTCCCCCCAGTTCTTTTGAGACCTCTTTTACTCTGATATTTTTTTGGAAACCAATTTTGAGTTGCCTTTTTTTCTTTGTGCGAAATGCTTCTATGGGTTTTATTTGTATAGTCCACTCCCCTCCACCTCCAGTCCGCTTTTGAATGACTGTTGTCATTGTCAAACCACTCCTCCTCCCTTGAAGATGACTGTTTCAGTTTTGATAAGATAATAAAATATCAATATATTAATATAAATATGCAAAAAAATAACGGGGAGTGCTGTGACACCACTGATGTTGCTACTGATTATGACTACCCTCCCTTGCACTTCCTGATTATTTAAGACCCAGGAGGAAAAAAAATTCAATAATTGTGAAAATGCAGAGGGAGAGCAGTTGTGTGGGAAAACCAGGGTCATATCTAGCTAAAGTGGTACCTGGGGCTCAGCCTGGTTGCCACCCTCCCCCCTCAGCTGTGGGAGAGACCCAGAAAGAAAGAGTCCAGTGGAGCACATCTGGCCAATAAGTTCTCCTAGTCTCAGTTGGGGCTTGGTGTGCAAGAAGGAGGCTGAAGGGCTTGGAGAAAATGAGGGTGGCATTGGCCACTCCTTCATGATGCTCTTGAGGCCTCCTGGGGCTTTTGCATTGGTAGGGGAATGGCGATCATCAGCAGAGGCCCATGAGTGGCTGGTGTGCTCCACCATGGTGTGGCAGCCGGTGAGCAAGACAGATTAAGAGACACAAAAAGCTGGCACTGAAGCGTGTCACCCCTTTAAGGAGGCTGAGTGATGATCCACCACCATCCCTTGCCTGTGTAGTGGAGAGTCATGCAAAGTTGGCATTGAAGTGTGTCACCCCTTTAAGGAGGCTGAGTGAGAATCCACCACCATCCCTTGCCTGTGTAGTGGAGAGTCATGCAAAGTTGGCATTGAAGTGTGTCACCCCTTTAAGGAGGCTGAGTGAGAATCCACCACCATCCCTTGCCTGTGTAGTGGAGAGTCATGCAAAGTTGGCATTGAAGTGTGTCACCCCTTTAAGGAGGCTGAGCAATAATGCATAACCATCCCTTGCCTGTGTGGAGCCGGCAGCCTGGTGGCAGAGGCTCAGGCTGGTGAGGGAGCACTAAGGCTTTGGTGTAGGCAGGGGAATGGCTCATCCTCGACAAAGCAAAGGAGGGGTTGGGAGCAGAGAAAAGCAGTGCCAGCATTAGAAAGGCTAGTGGATCTTTTGTGAGCCTTTTTAATTTTAGGTTGGCACTTCAGGGCTTTTAGTAGTAGGCCAGCAGCTTTGGCAACCCTCTTGCAGATGGGTGCTCCAAAGCACCTTGCAAGGCTACTGCAGGCATCAAAGGAAGCTAGAAGGGCCAGGTGGGCTGGGCAGCAAGCCACCTCTTCCCTTGCCTTCCTCCCCATCCTGCAGCTGTGCCCCCTTCAGCTTTCTTCCCTCCCTGCCTCTCTCTGCACAGGGAAAAGGCAGGCTGGGGCCAGCAATCATAGATAGCTCAATGGGGGGGGGGCTCTGGGCTCTCCCACCCACTCTCTCATCCACCTGGCCTGGCTGTCCCCTCTCTCACTTGCCCAACACAAGGGCCAATTTCCACAGCTCCAGCTGCTTTTCTGACCTGGGGGGAGGGGGGCAGCCAGGCACCTTGCTGCTGCTGCTGCTGCCCACCCGGCCCTGCTTGCCTCTGGGGGAAGAGGGACTGACCGAATACACCCCCATGTGACATTTGAAAGTGGGGCTGGGTCATCTGCCTCCTCTATCCACCCTAAATACACCATTGGGGAAAACCGTGCTTGTGGAACAACCGCTCATAAAATCAGGAGTAAGTTGAGCATGTGGAAAAGCCCTGCATTGTGTTTTCTATCATGTCTAATGTCCAAGGGAATTTTGATAGAATTGCATTTTTTTCCTATTGAACTCTAAACTATGACCATCAGGTCCAGTCCATCAAATGAAGCCAATATGGGAGCTTAGCAGCCTGTCTCTAAATATGATGAAATGTCTTACATTAGAGTAATACTGGGAACCAGGAATCAGTTCCTGGGTTCCAGTTTCCCACTGACTCATGTCATAATGCTGCCTTCAATAGGCCAAACTAGAACTGGTTCAGAGACTAAAGGGATCAGGATCTGGCTCTTTACACACTTGATATTCTTTGAAAGGCTTACATTTCTACCAGGATTTCCCCCCTAGACCAGGATTTTCCTCCTTCATCTGGCCCAGCTGTGAAAGTGTGGACTCAATCCTCCACTGGAAATTTGATCACCATGTAGAGCTGCTGGTGTGTTCTGGATAATATCCTTACCATCTTCCCAGATCTCAGATCCTTTTTGTGACAAAGAAATGGTGATTCCCTCAAAATGTATTGTTGACCATGCTATTGAAGAGGTACAAAAATAGATAACATATTACATATCATGGGAGGGGGTTTGTTTGACTATTTTGGCTGTTTGATTATTTTTCTTTCAAAATCCCAAATTCTCAGCACTGTTGTGTTGCTGACATTTTCCCTTATTTATAGCATTGCATGTAAATTTCTGTTTTCCTGAAAATACAGGTGACCCTTTGCAACTCCACCTTTTGGAGAGTGTATTTTCAATCTTGAATAGTTTTAATATCACCATTAGGCAGTTCTTTATTGATATGCATGTATATAATAAAAGTAATTGCAGTTTTGCAAACTTCCCTATTTGAACGTGCTACTTCAGAAACATATTTAATCATATTAGAAGCCAGAAGGAATGCTAAATAAACCTGTATCCTTCAGATCAAGGATGCTGCAACCTCTCTGAATTGCATTCCTACTTTCTTTGTGCTGTTTTTGCTGGGTTGTTTGTAGTTTTTCCCCTGGAGTCTGCTAAAATTACTTTTCTTTAAAAAATGTGATAGTAAGAAACATTAACATCATATTTTTAGTGTGACACAATGTCAAAAGGATAGATTCCTAGAACCATTCCCCTTACATACACATTTATTTGTCACTCTTACTATGGTAAAGCTTGAAATAATGTGGAGGTAGCAAGCTTTAAGATATACACCCATTCAGTATATAAGCAATGAAAAATATATACAACCCATCAATATGGATGCAAAGTTGAAAATAATTCCCAGCATAAAACCACTGAAATTACTCTTCTGCAAAGATTCCTTATTATTCAAGCAACTGTAATCCTAAGGGTACTTTCCTGAGAGTAAGTAATTTTTGATAATACAGGACTTAAATAGTAGATTACCCACACCTCCCCTCATCATTTTGACAGCTCTAGTGGGGGGGGGGTCAAATTGGAAGGCAGAACTTGGAAGGGTATTCGATTTTGAGGGGAATTATTGATGGTTGGATACTTTGGAATAAAAATAATACAAATTTATAATTTGTTGTCTGTGTGTGAATTTTGAAGGGTGATTGAATTTTTTTTTTTGAATGCTTGCATCACTCTGTACTTGACTACTTTGGAATAAAAATGATATAAAATTATAGATTTTGGTCTGTGGGTGAACTTTGGGGGGCTTTTTATTAAAAAGAATGCCTTGTGCTACTGTGTGCTGGAATACTTTGGAATAAAAATAATATAAATTTATAGTTTTTTGGATGTATGTGAACTTTGGAGGGTGTTTGATTTTGGGTGAATGATATACAGCAGTAGTGTTTGAACACCTGCGGATCTGTTCTTCAGGGACAGGCTCCTCTGTTTTGGCTGGGAGTAAAAGGGGCATGTGTTTGAATACACAAGGGTCTATGCCCAGTTCCCCAGGCTATGCAACACAGTCAAAGTATGGTCTCTAAAGGCACCTCCTGTGAGCAAACAAGCTACCGCATTTTGGACCAGTTTCAGTTTCCAAATCAGGTGGAAGGGAAGGCCCGCATAGAATGAGTTACAATAGTCTAACTGAAGGTGACCATTGCATGGATCACAGTGGCCAGGTCTGCTCGGGAGAGGTAGGGGGGCAGCTGTCAGGTCTGAAGGAGATGGAAGAATGCAACCTGGGTTACATGGGCCACCTGGGCCTCCATTGAAAGAGACGAATCCAGGTGGACCCCCAGGCTGCGAGCAGAGGAGGTCGGTGCCAATGAGACCCCCTCCCACACTTGCGGCTGAAAATCCCCACCCCCCCTCCACAGCCCAGCTAGAGGATCTCCATCTTCGATAGATTCAGCTTCAATTTGCTCTGCTGCAACCAACCAGCGACCACCTCCAAACAGTGCTGTAGAACTGCAGGGATGATGAACTACCCCAATCAAAAAAAGAATGAGTTAGAGTGTGTCATCTCTGCATTAATTGATATAGGCAAGAGTCAGCCCCAAAAGCTCCCACATTACCAGCTGAGCAAGGGGTCACATATAGAGTTTGAGTTCATCATGTGAAGATCTTATACACATCAAGACATTTAACTCTTCCAGTGAAATCAATGAGATATAAATGTATTTAACTTCAATATTTGCATTTTACTGAACAGTAAGATTATTTCTAGCATTTTCAATTTGTCTTGAAAGATGGCATTACCAAGCCATTTTTAAATATATATATATGTTTATTATAGTCATGAAGCTGTGATTGAAATAAAGTGAAAGTCTAATATGAAATGAGAGATAGCTAAACCTGTTCACGGATCTTTTAGAGTTATGAACAAGGCCATACCATAATACTTTGGCTTTGACCAGTTTGTAACCTTCTTTATCAATGCACATGTTGCTTTAGAGTCTTCAACTTACTGGAAACAAAATTTCCAAGTATCTGTATATTCAGACATTTATGTCGATAGCTCCTTCCTCCAGATGATATTATATTAGCTAAGGATAAGGGGTTAGTCCATTCTGAAGAAAGAAGAAGTTTATATCCCCATGCCAAGAACTGAGGTGGTTGGGGATGGCATTGCTGCCGTGCTGCTGCACCACCTCCAAAGGGCTTGAAGGCAATGCAGGAAGGCAGTGAACACCAAAATTCTCCAGCAAGCCCTCCATAGCCCAAAATGGATTTACATCACCCCAAAGAGTGATGTACACCAGGGCATTCCCAGCTCCAAACACCAGTGGAAGCTGACTAATGTCAGTTCCACCCTTGGGATTGCCCCTGGAATGCCCCCATCCAGCCAGTATCAGCTTGGATGCCAACACAGGTCTGGATGCTGGGTCTGTAGTGCTGAGATCTGTGGTGCTTGCCCACCTTCCAGTTTGCCATTCATGCTGGTGGGATGGGCAAATATGCCAGTGCTGCCCTGCACCAACTCCAACAGCACATTCAGCACCCCCCCCCCAATAGAATTGGACTGTGTTAGGTACATGTCTGTTGTTCTTCAGGATTGTTTTTATTTGACACTTAAAATCAGTGAGGTTGAACCTACCCTGACAGGAATTTCCATAAAGGGGGTGCCACCACAACCCCCCTAATTCTTGTAACCATTCCTCTTATTTTAGAATTTGTAGGGCACATGAAGAATGGTCTGTGCAGAATATCAGCAGGCAGGAACATATGAGAGAACATAACAATCCTACTTCCTCTGCCTCCATATATCATGAACAAGATGTTTCTATGATTACACTACAACTAACTGTGATAGGAACATAGCTACTTGAAAAACTTATGCAGAGAAATTAGAAGACTTTTAAGTCTACCAAGAATAGATGCATACCATTCTATAACTTGGATGAGGAGTGTCATTCTCACTGCACAACAAAGAATAACTGGGGTTTATTCTGAAAAAGAGGCATTACATTAATGTAGCTTCTTGCCTATGTGGAAGACAACAGATTATGAAAACCAACAGAAGCAAGTGTGAGTTACTTTTGTGGCATCAATGCATGAAAAGGCAATTGATCTGGAAGAATCGATAAAGAATGTATGGGGAAGTCCTTGTGGGACAAACACATATCAGAAGCAACAGGAAAGAGAGAGAAGCCAGCTTGGTACCTCAGATGAGAGAAATGTTGTATGTTCAAGGTCATTGTCTGACTTCAGAGAGAATTCATTGACGAAGTGAAATGTAAGGACAGCTTGGGGAAAAAGTCAGTTCAGTTAAACCACATGATGACACTTGCCTTGGAACAGCAGAGTGAAAACAAAGCACTGGAATCAAAGAGGTGAGCAGACCGCAAGTGGAGAGTTGGATGTTTTATACAAACTCAGCAGAATGGAAATGCAAGATTAATGAGTTAAAAGCAAGGACAGGCGAAAGGGACATAACAGGGAAGGTCTTCTGTACCTGCAAAATAGGATGCTTGGTGAGGGAAGTGACAGTTAATAATAGAAGAGATTAGGAGTTTCATAATGAAGTGGGAAAAGTTTCTAAAATGTGAGCAGTTGGGATTTTTTTTTAAGAAGAAGAGGTTGTATTTTTACCTTTCTTTTCTCTCCTGTATGGAGTCTCAAAGTGGCTTACAAACTCCTTCCCTTCCTTTCTCTAAAACAGAAACTTTGCCAGGTAAGGGGAGCTAATAGAGCTCTGAAAGAACTGTCTAAGTCACCCAGCAGACTTCATTTGTAGGAGCAGGGAAATAAATCCAGTTCACCAGATAAGAGTCCACCGCTCATGTGGAGGAGTGGGGAATCAAACCCAGTTCTCCAGATTAAAGTCTGACTCTCTTAACTACTATAACATGCTGACTCTCACAAAAAAGGACAGAAAAACTTTTGGGGGGCAGTTGTGAGTCTCATTTTGAAATTAGTGTTACACACAAAGCACTGGGGGCTTCCAAAGAATGGATGTGTGACCAAAATTCAAGTCCAGTGGCCCCTCAAAGACTAATAAGATTTCCAGGGTTTAAGTTTTCAAGAGTCAAGCCTCCTTTCACATTGTATCTAATGATTGGGCAAATGTTCGGCACAACAAGCTTTCTTGTACGGATGTATTTCCTCGAGTCCCGCTTTTACATTCCATTCTCTCTGCAGTGACACCACTTCTTCCGTGACTTTTACTTTACTTTGCAGACAGAACAGGCAAATTTGCCAATTAGCACAGCTTTGCCCCAGACATCTTCCCTCCACCCATGACCAGCCTACCTAGCTCCACTCTTCCCAGTCCCTTGCACTGCCATCCATGTCTTCCCCCTCTCCCCTTCAAGGTTGCAAGCTCCTTTCTGCTTCTTTAAATGCTCATATCAATATCTCAACAGAGAGCTGGCTTGTTCACAGAACAATACAAGTGGGGTCTGGCTCCACACCACTTCTACTGCTCTACCTCCATCCTTCCCCATGATCAGGAGGACTTCTTAAAACGGCAGGAAGTGAGAGTATGGAAGGGAAGGAAGGGGGAGAGAAATATCAGCTCTAAAACATGGTCTTTTTCTTCAGCAGTGTGTGGTCCAGGGAATTGCTTTGACTCTTTCATTTGAAGAGGATTATTTTTGGGAAGGACTACAATATCTCTGTAACTGCAATAACAGAAGTATCGCTGTGACAGTAGTTTAAATTTTTTTACAAAGCCACAGTCTTGACACTACTGTGTATGATGAATCTGTGCCTTTAAGGCTGAATTGATGGATGGAAAGAGAACCAAAAGAGGCAGAGATCTGAAAGAGTTCAGCAGACAAACTGCACTGCAGACTGTGGGCTGGCTCCTCACATGTAAACAGAGAAACATGAGGAGACCCCACTACAAACTTACTGCACAGTGAAGAGTGTTCCATGCATAATGGACCAAGGTGTTTTTTTGTTCTGTAGAGTTTTCAAAATATTAACATTTATTGATTGCCCGTCCAATTTACTACATGTTTTATACTATCCAGGGCTCCTTATTTCATCAAGCTGTGATCAATTCCAGCATCAATTTCCTTTGGGGGTGGGCCACTGGAAGCTTGTATAGCTTTGTGATCATATGCTTCTTTACAGATGTTCAGCCTGAGAGGTTTTGTGGGGGTTCAGGAGCAAGAACATAGATTAACAGAAGCACAGTAGCAATCAATATTCCAATGATGATCAGCTCCTCCACAGAAAATGCACAACACTCTAAACATTACAGAAAATGCAACACTCTGTAAGTCAGCTCCAAAACTATACTAACATCTGCAGGTTTGTTTCCCTGCATATCCACAAACTTGTTTTAATTAGAAATAATTATCTGCTGGTCCAGTTTGTGAGAAGGACACACAGACACATGCAACTGACTAATAATGAGTGAGAACACTGGTCTATCAAAATCAGGCCTATCCTCTGTGATTAGCAGTGTCTTTCCATGATCATAGGTAGTGAGTGGCCAGGGATTAAACCTGAGATCTGCTACATGCAAAGTAGTTGTGGTATGGTGTAACCATGGCCAAATCTTATTACATGTACTGTAATCACAGAAAGTTTAGAATGTAGTGCATTTTCTGTAGATCTGTCTGTATGAGTGGACTGCTTACTCTCAGCTGCCATTCATTCCCCATCTGCTGCCATCATCTCCAATTGTTGAAAGGCACACAGGTAAAGGAGGGGAATTGGATTGAGGTTTTTTAGTTGAAACATACAGTTTAGATATCAGCTCACAGTGACTGTTTTCCCCTGAAACTTGCACAACTTGTGATAGATTTTTATGATCACAAATAGGTATTGCTGACTGTATAGTTGTAAAAGAGCACACAATGCAATATATCCAATATTAGTTAAAGGTTGCTTTCAATTGCAAAGAGAGTACAAACTATGAATTACTCCGCACTTGACAAATCCTTCACTTTAATGACCCAGTCATGATTCTTTTTAGAGCTTGATTGATCCACGTGGATTCTAGGCTAGGTAAGAGCTTGATTTTTAGAGCTTGATTGATCCACGTGGATTCTAGGCTAGGTAAGAGGGGGGCATGGCAGAGCAGGGTGATGACCCTTCTTGTTGGATCTACCCAGCATCTTCCCCCACCAGCCACTGGAAGAGCAAGGCACCATGCCTCTGGCACAAAGCAGTTTCACACTGCCTGACCCCAGGCAGCAAACACAGTCCTAGCTGGGTCTGTTAGTTCTCTGGTAATTGACAGGATTTTGTCAAATTTGTTATTACTTCCTTATTACCAAAGTATGACCTGGCAATGTAGCACTAACAACTACTGTGCAGGTGCAAAGAAGCTTAGCATAGTGCTGAAGATCAACTTTAAGAAAAGCCATCCAGGCAATCTGATCAGGAGTTCATCTTAGCTTAAGCTAAGTTTGTCTTACTGACGCCAAAGTTCTTAGCATACTTAGTTTTTATTCACATTCAGGGTTGTACATTTGACGTCAGGTACATTCCAAGGTAATAGTGGTATTGTTCCTAAGAACCAGAATCCTAACCAAATATGTATCCATTGTAATGTATGTGATAATGCAAGACCATGTGACCACATACAAAATCCGTATGTGGAGGCAACAGTTCATAACAAAAACTGACTCACCAAAACTGCACCCCAATTCAGTGGGTATCATATGAAGGGGGTGAGAATGAAACATCAAACATGAACAGGCCTTCCATCAAATTCTGTTTTTTGTTCTTTATCAGGTACAACCCCACAGACAGTTCTTTTGGTAGAAATGCTCATTGAATTTGTTTGAGTTTATTTCCTTTGGAAGTCTAATGGCACCTTAATGACTAGCAACATTTATTCTAGCAGGACTTTTCACAAGTCAAAGCTCATTTCCTCATATACTGTGGGAAGAACCTCATTTTGGAGATTTTCATTTAAAAAATCACAGAACAGGGTGGGCGGAAGAAAGAGGAGCTGAAACAAAGAGATGGTAAGAATTCTGCCATTTGGTTGTGTTATTTTCTATGCAGAAAGGAGATCTAACAAATGAAAGGGCTGGATATAATTTGTGGTGGAACTTGAGTTTGGGGTTACTTGATTAAACAGGTCTCTGGTTTAGGAAATGGTCCACTAGAGGCCCATTTAAAATCCGTGTCATAATCAGCATAATCCTGGCATAAATGAATGATATGATGTTCACTTAAAATTTTGGTGCAGCACTAGTATGACACTGAATGGGGTTCTGCAGCTAGGCCAAAGGTATGAACTGTGAAACTCAAATGAAAACTTAGTAAGAGTGTTTGTCAAATTACAGCCAATGAGTAAATTTTCCACCTGAAGTACAGCTAACTGTGAGGAGTAGCTGTTCAGTGGTAGAGGGCATGATTCAGGCAAGGTTAAGTTCTTTTAAGTTGCATTGATTTTAGTTGGCGAGCCTGTAGCACGTACTTAATTCTGCCATTGAAATCAATGGGACTGAAAACTAAGTGATAATTTTGATAGCCACATTGTCTCATTGAGGTCCACAGACACCCCCAACAGATTATCACTTTAACAGTCCTACCACCCATACAATACTTTGTACTTCAATTTACAGAAGATAATATTTTCATGTATATATTTAAAATTGAGAAAATAAATTCACATACATCTAATGTGTTGCCTCTTAAAGCCTGGCACTGTAGGCAACTGTTGAGTTTATCTAAATCAGCCCATATGAGGTTCCCTTACTGAATCCCTGAAATCTCCAGTTAAAGAACCCTAGGCAGGAGAGATCAAGAAAGACCCTTTTTCCTGCCTGAGCTACTGCAGGCAGATACAAAAATGCTTCACTATATGGATCAATAGTCCACTAGCATAAGGCACCTTCAGGTGTTCATTCTGCTCTATTCATCAGAAAAGGGCAGGAGGCCAAGTTTTTCAGCAATTGTATCTGTACTGTCGGGGTCCACCAAGCTCCAGTCCATATCTCTCTCCAGCCCCACTCTGTTGCCAGCTTGCCTGTACTGCTCTAGGCAAATGGGTTCCAGGGCTTCTTCTATCCACTACAGCCCTACTCTGCTGCTGGCTCACCTGGTGCTACTCTAGGTGAATGTGGTGAGGTCTCCTCCTCCCTGCCTTAGGCCTGCTTTGTTGCCATCTCACCCAGCACAGCTTCAGGTGGGTGGGTAGCAGTGACTGAAGAACATTGAGTGCACATGTGCAGACAACAGTTTCTTTAAAAAAATTAGGGGAAATTAATCCCCTCCCCCATTTTTAAAGTTCTTGATTGTTCTGTCTCAGAAACAACTTTTGAGGGATGAGGTGCCCGCTGTCTGCAGATTTAAGAAACCTCAGGTCAGAAGCACATTTCAGGATTAGACATGTACATTCACAACTAACCAATCTTGTGGTACTGTACTGCTGGCCAATCACATTGCTGATGCTGTTGTACTTTAGATGCCTGAATATTTATTTTCTTTTATCTACATTGATATGGATGTACACCAAAATTATATGTTCTTTTGAACAGAAGAACAGATACAGCTGCCATATAAATTTTCACTTCTGGAAATTTCAGGATTTTAATAGGTTTTTAAGGATTCTAATAATTTTTTAATGAATTTTAATAGTCTTTTGGGAATTTTAAATTCCGGTAGGTGTTATTGTGGTTTATAATTATTTTAGGTGATTTTTATGTCTCGTAACCTGCCCTGAAACTTTCAAGTAAAGGACAGGATAGAAATGTACATATAAATAAGCAAATAAAATAGATTTATGAAGCATTTTCCCCAAGAAAAACTGAAAATAAGAATATTCCTTTTCTCCACACATTTAATTATGTTCTGGTTTATGGTGTTACATGGTCTTATTCTTTTCTGTGCCTGAGGAGGGCTCTGTGGTCCAGACACAAACAGACTTTACAGTCAACCACTGTTCAACCACTAGACCAAGAGGTTGCCAGTTGAAATCCTGGTGATTCTGGCATAGCATTTTATAACAAAGGCTTCTTTTTCAGGTTAAAGTAATGCCTGGAAATCATACTTTAGAAGGAAGAAAAAGCCTTGTTGCTAAAATAATATTAAATGTTAATATTATTAATGGAATCAATAAATGAACTATTTCAAAATTAAAGGTATATCATATAAACAACAAAGTGAAATGGGTGATAATATCAGCTTTCAGGATAGTTTCTTGTGAATTCTTATAAAAGTCTAACTTTGCAACAATGAGACAATGTGGGCCATTTTTGCATGGCACAATTACACCAGGGTTGAGCTGGGATCATACATACCTGGGCTATTTTATCCCAGTTTCTGTACATGCATGGCTCCCTGCTTCTGCCCAGGAGCAGAGTTAATAATGCTCCAGTTTGCTCCACACAACCTGGACTTCTGTATTTGCTTCGGAAGCATTTCTGAGCATGCCCAGTATCCTGCATTCTGATTGGCTGTTGCTTTTGAGTGATAGCCAATCCAATCCAAAAACCTTTGTTAGGCTTAAAACTGGAAGTACCATACATTTGAAGTACAATAACAGGATCACTGTTACACATCATGTAGAACACGGATTAAAAATGTGGCAAGCGATAGCTTGAATGTACATCAGGCAGGGAGATCAGCCAGCTGTGTGGGAACAATACACTTGATCTGCCCCTGACTGGTGTTTTTGTGTATGTGCTGTGGGAATGGAAGAAATTGATCTCTGTTTTTAATGGTTTAAAATACAATTCTGCTGTCATGGGGGAAAACTAGTGAATAGGTCTCCTAATTGATTTAAAATAAAGCTTGTACTGAGGAAAATAGACCAAGTGATTGTTCTGATTGGTAGTTACTGTTGAGTGGCAGCTACAAGCACCTGTGAGCTTGCCTGGTATCTCACATTCTGATTGGCTGCTGTTTTTGAGTGGCAGCTTGAATGAATGTCAGGCAGGGAGATCAGCCGGCTGGGCGGGAAGAATAAACCAGTCCTGCTCCTGATTGGTTTTTGCACGGCACAAGCACAAGTAGCATCACATCGGGATTTTTTAAAAAAGAACCTCCAGACTGGCGATTTTTAAAAAATCCCAAGCTAAGATAAATATTGCGGGGGGAGACCGGTGCAGCCCCTGTGCAGCTTTGGGTGCTGTGCGGAATTCCCAGCTTCACAGGAATATTTTCTGTGCTCACCCCGGGATATTTTGACCATGTAAAAACGGCCTTAGCCACCAAAATTATCACATAGTTTTCAGTCACACTGATTTCAATAGCAGAATTAAGTACATGCTACAGACTCTCCAACTGAAATCAAAGCAACTTAAAAGAACTTAACCTTGCCTGAATCATGCCCTAATATATTTGCTAGAAATTCCTATGCAATGTTCTTTTCAAATGTGCAATAAATCTGTCCCCAGAAACATCCCAGTAAAATGAACTCCTGCAATGAAAAAAAATAATATATAAATTATGCATGTAATTACATTTTGATCTGGCCATCATAATTTAGAAAATAATTTAGAAGGCTTGAAAATATCATCATGGGAAGAAACTAATGTCAAAGTTCAAAACTCATTATCATTTTTTCTAGCCTTCAATTACAATTAACAATTATTTCCCACATCGAAAGGTCTATACCCTGATTTGTCAATTTCTTCTCACTAACACTGCTGATGCTTGAGAGATGTCCCTTCAACTCTTAAAAAAATAAGATCTTTATCTTTATATAAAAGGTTTTTTGTTTTGTTATTTTTAGAGCTCTCAAAATCTTCCAGTGTCAATGTACCTTCTTACTGATAAAAAGGAATGTTGTTTACTAGACACTTTTATGACCATGTAATAAAATCCTGAATATCAGGAGAGGCAGACACACATTCATTAAAACAATGGCAGGTACACATGTTGGCTTGTATATTCAAAAGTGAGTTTTATTGTAAACCAATAAAATGGTTGTCATTTGGAGGAAGAAAGCTCTGGATGCCAGTGTGGTATAGCAGTTAAGAGCGGATAGACTCTAATCTGCAGAAACAGGTTTGATTCCCCCCTCCTTCACATACAGCCTGTTGGGTGACCTTGGGCTAGTCATAGTTTTCTCAGCCCTACCTACCTTACAAGGTACTTGTGGGGAGAGGAAGGGAAGGAGTTTGTAAGCCAGTGTAAGACTCCTTATAGTTGAGAAAAGTAGGGCAGACATCCAAACTTCATCTTCTTCTCTCTAAAGAGCTGGAGCATGCCACAGACATGCTGCACGAACTTTCCAAGGGTGACAGTTAAACACAGCCAGCTTCATGGCCTGGTGTGCCAGGAAAAAGACGTTTTACCTGGCTCAGGTATGGACTTTCGGCGAGTTGAAGGTCCGATTACCTGCCCGCAACAGGGAGGAATGTCATGTGAAAATTTGGGGGGCAATCCGTCCAGCCGTTTCGGCATTAGGGCATGACTAACAAAGTCACTGTTAACTTTATATATAGAGAGAGATTTTAAAGACTGATCTAATATTTGATTAATTGCTGCCTTGTAGTCCCTAAACTAGTTGGAAAGATAACATAAAATATTTTTAGTAAATATTCAGTAAATAAAATGGTGCCATGCTTGGTACTAATCTAACAACAAAGTACTTTTGACTCAGTGTAGGCTGCAATCCCACATGCACACACGAGAGCCAGCATGGTGTAGTGGTTAACAGCAGGTGGATTCTAATCTGGAGAACCAGGCTTGATTCCCCACTCCTCCACCTGAGTGGCAGAGGCTTATCCGGTGAACCAGATGTGTTTCCGCACTTCTACAATCCTGCATTCCTACCGGGTGACCTTGGGCTAGTCACAGTTCTTCAGAACTCTCTCAGCCCCACCTACCTCACAAGGTGTCTGTTGTGGGGAGAAGGGAAAGGAGCTTGTAAGTCATCTTGAGTCTCCTTGCAGGAGAGAAAGGTGGGATAAAAATCCAAACTCTTCTTTAACCCCATCGACTCCAGTGAGACTCAGGCAGTCTAACTATATGCAGATTTCAGCAAAATTGTTAAATAATATTTCATATTTAACATCACTGAAAAATTAAGAGAAGCCAGTCTATCCTTTTTAACTGAATACTTAGATTTTCTGAATGGGGCATACAATAGGATTAGATAAAGGTGAAATTGGAGCTTGTTGCTGAATTCCGTATATCTCAGTAATATAAATTTATGCTTTGAAACAGTTTTAAAATAGAAAAAGTAAAAGTCAGTTTACCTTAAGTAGGTTCTCTCTTGTATTAGGTTCTTAAGTTATTACTGTTTCCCTTTACATACAATACTTTCCCATTCAGATTACAGTATTCATTTTTGACAATTGCTTTGAAGAAGTTGGCTACAAGAAAAGTACATTCAAGAAGGAAACTTTCAAGGTAGTTAAAATGGAATTGTTAATCAATGTTGCAATATTTAGTATTTGGGGACTGTACAAATGAGAAAAGGCATATTGAAAGAGAACAAGGGTCAAAATTGACATTATGACAAAGTTAGGTCAATATTTATAATTTAGTTCCCAATCTGTCGGACCGTGACATCTCATACAATAGCAATGATGTTAGAAAAGCTTTTTCTAGAAACCTCAGAGTGTGCATGAAAGCCTGACCACCATTTTTGAAATCTCATCAACACTTTATGCCAAATGGGGCCATCTAGGTTTGTGGGGACATCTAAGAAAAGTTGGAAGAATTAATTAAATAAAACAAAAAAAATCGAAAGTGCATTGTCCTGACCTGAATAGCCCCAGGCTACCCTGATCTCATCAGATCTCAGAAGCTAAACAGGGTCAGCCCAGATTAGTGCTTGAATGGCTAATCTCCAAGGAATATCTGGGTCATGACATGGAGGCAAGCAATGGCTAACTACATCTAGACATCTCTTGCCTTAAAAAGCCCATGTGTCATCGTCAGCTGCGACATGATGGCCAGAAAAAATTGTGCATATGGATGATGATCTAAGTCCTTCTGAAAGCAATGCTATGAATTGATTGAAATTTGGTCAGTTATTTGAAATGGGATTTAGGCTGAAGAAAGACCAAAGGGACGGAATCTGAAAGCAATTGATGGTTTGCTGTGAAAACTCATGCTTCATAATGCAGAGCAACCACAGGTTAGGATAGCTGTCCTTCATTCTTCTTGCCAGTTTATATATTCACCTTACATCATTGTTAGTATCTCATGTTTATCAATTCCCTTTGGAACTTTCTGATTCAGTTATTTGGTTTTGTTCCAATCTTTCTCTTCTGCTGCTTCTTTCATAATGAGCTGTAATTGACAATAGAGGCAGAACTCTGCCCTTTTGAAATTTTGATTATGGAGGAACAAAATCCCATGCTCCAAAAGAGAAGGTTACAATCAAATGACAATATACTGCAACCGACTATGGTTCTTGTCATTTGGGCCACTTACCAATCCTTCCCCCTTCTTCCTGGTGCTCCCAGCCTACCTCTTACTGTTTTACATATATCTCTTTCCCAACCATTACTGGGTTATTCTTTTCCTGGCACTCTCTGGCCCTTTCCACACAAACCAAATAACATGTTTTCAGGCAAACAATAAAATGTTGCCTCCATGGAGTTTCACATGGTTTTTAGCCAAAAATGTTTTATTTCCTGCCTGAAAACATTTTATTTACATGCTGTTACTGAGCGATTCTTTTTTGAAACTGGTTTTCTGGAAGCAATTTTTTAGTGGAAATGTAACCCCCATGCCCAGAATGGGTTGAACCAGTAAGGGGGTGGAGACTCAGAGCAGCAGAAAGGCTGCAGAGTTCTTTGGAGAAGACAAGGCTACCAGACTCGGACCTTGATTTCTATAAGCCCTTAACACCTTGTTAAGGTAAACTGCAATATTATTGGGAACTACTGGGGAAGGTAGTTGTTTGTTTTTGCTATGTTGTAAATGTTGAAGTTTATTGTTTCAGGGGTTTCTGTAACTTTTTTGTGGTTGTAATGGGTGAAGAGTTCTCCTGGAAACCTTTCAAATGTGTCATGTTGCATCCTGTTCATCAAGCCCTTGGAGTCTTCAGGAGCCAACCCACTTGCAAAGAAGAATTGGACTTGGCAGTATCAGTAGACTGTAACTAGAAGGACTTGAAATGCAACCTGAACAGGACCTTGAATTGTAATGTTAAATGTTGATGTTTAATGTTATTTGTAAAGAGAAGTAAACTGTTTTGTTTAAATTTGGTTCTTTGCAACTCCTTCCAAGTACTGCCCCACAGAACCCACAAGCTGAGGTTACAGAAGCATTTTCACTTGCTATGTGGATCTCTTTAAAATGTTTCCAATGCTACTCTGCAGTTTCTGGACTTACTCACCCATGCCACACTGACTGTCTCGCACTGTATTTATATCAGTATTTTTCTCAGGGGGTCATGTCTACATAGCTATGTACACATGATCCCTAGAGAATTACAGCATGAGACTTTGAAACCTTGTAGTATCGAACCTAAGAAGTTTTTAAAAACCAGAATGATCACAAAATGGTGGCCAGGAAGCATTTTCATATGAGTATGGACAAACGGGGTTTTTTGAAAATATTTTGAAAATGTTTTCAGGCATTTGTGCAGGAAGGGCCTTTAACCCTGTTTTGCCCTTTCTTCCTCTTGCCTCTCCTCTTGATATTGCCTCTCCCACTCCTCTACCTTCTCTTGAAGCCACCATTGTTCCCTTTTTGTACCTTACCACTTCTGACCAAACGTTTCTCATCCCCTTTACTTTAGTAATTTAGAATTCTCCCCTACCGATGTAGCCACATTCTGCTTCAGCTCTGTCTCAAGCTGGGCCAGACTCCAGGCTCACTGATGCTGCAGCAAAGACAAAGCTAGCAGCTGCACATCCATCCCCACCAAACAACTGATGGGGGAGTTCTGGGGTCAATGGTGCCTCCAGTTGCTTCTCACCAGAACCTAAGCAGGAGTCAAGCAGATAATTATGCTACTGATTAGGGTTTCCAATCTCTAAGTAGCAGCTAGAGATTGCCTGCTATTACAACTGATCTCCAGGCAATACAGATGAGTTCCTCTGAAGAAAATGGCTGCTTTGGAAGCTGGACTCTGAGGTATTATACTCCATCAAGTCCCTCCCCCCTCCAAACCCAGCCCTCCCCAAGCTCCACCCCTTAAATCTCCAGATTTTTCCCAACCCAGGACTGGCAACCCTATTCATGTGGCTCCAATGCCTCTCATATATCCTGACCCAGTGTACAATAATGCAGAAATCAATTATTTTAAAAATGAGCCCACTAATGATATGAATCAATGTGTGTCATAGATGCAGCCTGCTTTCATTATCTCTCATAATATTGTTTCCTTCCTTGGCATACTTCAACAGGTATTTTTTCAAAGAAGAAGAATTTCTATATTGGGCTATTAATAACAAGTCAGCACATACACACACACACACCCCACACACACACAAACATTAATGACATGCTAATCAAATTAACTAGAGCACCACCTCTCCCAAAATCAGTAGGGTCCACCCTAAAACCAATAGAGGAATAGTGCCCTCCAGAATAAAACCTGCCTGGCCCAACTTCTATGAAATTGCTCCTGAGCTCAGAAGGAATGAATGATGTCTTAAGTTTGCTTTAGACCTTTCCTTTTGTCCTATAAAATATGCTGTTTGATTTGAAACTCAAAAGATGTAATTTGCTGAGTGTTGCACTCATCTCCTGCGACATTAGTAGCAAACGGATTTTTCTCTATAAATATACGGAGTTCTAAAGCACTCATCCATTTTCTTTTATTTTAATATTGCTCTGATTATACTAGCTCAAGAGGCAGATTGATATCCTGCTCCTTCTGTTTTTGATGATGGTGTTTTTATTCAAATCATGTTCTTCCACAGGCTGTTCCTGACATGCATACATGCCTTTTGTTTCAGTTACCAAATAAATGCCCTGTTTTTGTGGGGGAAAGCACTGACTGTGTTGTGGCTGTGGAAAGACATTTGAGGAATGCCTTTCAGCATATTGGCTTGTATGCACAGACATGCTCTAGTGTTGCATTTTTTAGGTTTCAACCCCTTCCCCGCCCCTGAATATCTGGAATAGAATGGTAGTGCAATATGCATATTGATACTAGTTCATATGCATGGAAATACGTGAGCACAGAATGTCAATGTTCTTGTTTCCTTGCTGAATCATAGTTTATTCTAAAATATCAGCACACTTATGTGCTCCTGTTGGTCTTCCATTGCCAACTCCCTCATGCACAGAGTGCAACTGGATGCTTCCTGGTTGGGAGGTCTTGAAACACCTAAATGCCTGTGTAAAGTGGTAAGCTGGAGTTTGCCACTTGCAACTATGATTTTAAACTGGGGTATAACCGAAGTTGAGAATCTCAGATTCGTGGGTAGGGGGAGAGAAAGGAAATGATGTCCACTTTGCTCAGACAATTGAATTTGGACATAATGGTGAACCGGATCTGGATTCAATTCTTCTCCAAGCAGGAAAACTTCAATCCCATTCTGTGCATGAGGGAAGGAAGGAAGGGGAGGCAAGAGAGGGTACAAAGGAATTACAGCATGCCTATCATTGTTTGGCTGAATGCAGCCAGTGTCTCTATTTTCTTCTTTGAAATGCTGTAGCGTATGAAATTGCTGACATAGTAAGGTCTTTTACTAGTTATTTGGTGAATGTAATAAAGCTGTCAGCTCTCTGAAATCTAAAACACAGTGCAGTGAATGAGAGCAATGGAAGTGCATTGTATAGCTCCAAGAGGAAATCAAAGTCAATGCATCAGGTCCGTCTGATCCTGCAGTTGCTAAATAAAACTTCTCAACAGCATCTTCTGGAAGTACCAGTGAGCCTTCCAACCAGCTGTTCTTGGTTCCAATCATACCATTCCTGACAAGGAGATTCTTGGAAGGCCTTTCTGCTACACAAACCTGCATGACAGTTTTAACATATGGGCAGTTCTTGTCAGCTAAACTTTGCTAAGCTGCATGACTCTAGTGCAGGTAGTATCAGCAACCTTCAAGCCTGTTTTATTTTCAGATCCTCACCTAATGAAAACCCAATTTATGACAGCTGCCAATGATATGAACCTTGATGCCTTTTAATTAGAGAGGGGACTTCATGTCATGTAACCATTTCCTCCCATTACAGAAGAAGTCGGTCCCAGTGTGAGTTATTTAGACAAAGTGTTGGGAGGGAGTCTAAGCTAAACAAACACACACAAGACTAGGGCCTAACTAAATTATGTCTATGCAGAATGAGCAGCAGGATGGGGAGACAAGGAGACTAACAGAGCTGAAAGTAATAATCATCCCTCCAAACCAATGAGCAACTTTCAACTGAGAATGGGGAGCTCAGTGTATGAAATAAGCAGTAATAAAGAGAGAGCTCTCAATGGGCTCTGCCTTTGCACGGCATTCATTAGAAAAGACTTGCTATGGATTTCACATTCCTAACTCACTCAGTATCATTTTATGAACTACTCATATCTCTAACTGCTTTTTTCCTTTTAAACTTTATTTTCTAGATGCAGAGAAGAATCCCTCATTTATCTTCAATTATTTATTCCTGTATAATGTACTGCAGCGCCTCCCTTTGCTACTGTGAAATAGGCTTAAAAATGAGTTGGCTAGGGACACCTGGATTCCAGATGATCCATACAGAAATGATCTCTTACAGAATTCCTCCTCTGACACAAAGTAGGTCCTGACACAAAAAAAACCACTTTCCAACTCTCCCTCCCAAACAATTTGAATCAAAGAAATGGACCAATTAATGTCAACTATTACAATAAAAGCACAATCTATATATATAAAAAGCTAACCGTGACTTTGTTAGTCACGCCCTAACGCCGAAATGCCTGGACCGACAGCTCCCAAATTTGGCAAAGGCGTCCCTTCCTGTTGCGAGCAGGTTTTCCGATCTTCACTGGGCTCGCAGGTCACACCTGAGCCCGGCAAAAATCCACATTTCCCCAAACCCGTGCCACACCAATCAGGGCCCACAGGTCTGGGGGAAGGGATGTGGCTTGCCCGTCTTCGCCGCAGTGTGCGCGTGCACACCACGCAACGCCGCCTGCTGCTGCCTGCGGGAAGAGGAAGAAGGAGCGTTCCCAGCCCTGCCGCTGGGAAAAACTGGTTGGCCTCTCCCCTTCCTCCTCCCTTCCCTTCCTAACCACCACCCCCGGTTAGCCACAATGAGGCATGGCCGCCCCAGCCGACTGTGTGCCACAGGGGATCGACCACAGGGAACCAGGTGGCACCAGAGGGGGGACCGCCCAGAAAGAGACACACCGACAAGACACAGGATCATGAAGCAGCGCAGCGACACCAAGCCGGTGGGGGGATGCTGAGGGGGCCGCAGGGGCCGCTTCACTGTTTCCTGCCACCCAACTGCAACATGCATACCCACGCCGGCCCTTGCACAGGAGCCTCCACACGCGTGCCAGCAGCGAGCCCCGGCGGCCCTCACGCATGTCCTCAAGCCACAGCCCAGCTGCCCAGCGAGCCCTGCTGCCCTTCCTAACCCCCACCCCATGGTGAGCCAGAGCGAAGTGTGGCCGGGCCCGCCAGTTGTAAATAAAAACAAAATGCCAGGAAAAAGTGAGTGTATGGTTATATGAGGTCATGGTTTTCCCTTATAGAAATATCATCACAATTTCTAGACAGCTAACTAAGATGACCTAGCAATTAAATAATTAAAATCTGAAAATTGAAACAAATAATGCATCATAAATCATCAGAGTCCATAGAAATAACTAAGCTGTAGAGAGGCCATCTTAAAGCTTTCTCAAAAAGCTCAGGTTTACCCAGATATGATCAAAGAAAGAAAAACACTTCCACAGGACAGTGAGTTCCACAGTCTGGCTGAGAAGTCTTTTTTCTCATGGCTCAGTTCTAAACCTAAGACAGTAAGCAGATAGGCCAATTACCCACAGCCAGCTCTGCCTCACTCTCACCCCACTCTGGCATGAAAATTCATGCTAGAAATACTCTTGCTTTCCACTGGAAAAGCAAGAAGCACAGGCAGGACTAGAGGAAGTATGTTGGGACAAGAAATCTTGCCTCAGTGCACTTCCTCTGTAAGCGTGCCACAGGGAGGAAGCACATCAGGACAAGAAATCTTGCCCTGACATGATTCAGCTGCCAGCGTGCCCCCTCTCCCATTGTTTCCAGTGTTCCTGTGCACATTTATAAAACAGTCCTAGTGTAGAAGTCTCTTGCAGGGATGCATCTACAGAAAATGACACCCATGGCAAGTTTTCACATTGTCCCCCACCCCAATAATTTGGTGCACATTTTTTTAGATAATCATACAATATCAGCTCAAAAATACAAGGAGCTCAGGGTAACATGCCCAATTCTCCCTGTCCCATTTTACCCTCATACCAATCTTTCATGGCACAGTGGGAATTTGAACTGGGTCTCCTAGATGCGGGTGCAACCTACTTTCCTCTTCAACGACAACAAAATTATTATGTTAGCGACAACAAAATTATTATGATCAGCAAAATTACCATCTAAACTACTTATTAAAATGAACCCTTTGAAAGACAACAAACACAATGAGAAATTTATAAATATCCGATCAAATGGATCACACACTATGCCTCCATGTTCACCCCTTGTCTGGATTTCCTGTTCAGACCTTACTAGGGTTGGAAATTAGGATGACACACCAGATTTGGCCTGAATCTGGGTGAATTCAGGCGTATTCGGACAACAATTGTCCGAATATGTCCTGCCCAAATATGAACGAATCCAAATGCAAAGTATTTGAGCTTTTTTTGGTGTTTTTTCACATTTTGGCCTGCAGGGGGCACATTTTTAAAGCTTGTGGCACCAAAACCTCAGGACATCACCTGGAGACTGTCTTGATGATACCACCTGAGTGTAGTTTATTTCAGGGGGGGGAGTTATGGACCCCCAAAGGGGTGCCCCCATCACCCATTGTTTCCAATGGAAGCTAACAGGAGATGGGGGCTACCCATTTGAGGGTCTATAACTTTGGTCCCCCTGAACCTAACTTCACCAAACTTGGGTGATGTCATAAGAATAGTAATCAGGTGATACCCTAACATTTTGGCATCACTAGCTTTAAAAATGCACCCCTGACAGGCACCCCAATAAATTTGCCCAAGATTCTGTGTTCTGCAGTGCCTTGGCTCCATTGTAGACAATGGGGAATTTCTTAGTGTGTAAGTGTAACCTCAATAAGCAGGCTGCACATTTTTGAAGACAGGGCACCAGACTTTCAAGGTGGCTCCAGGAGACCCTCCTAACAATAGCATCCAGGCTTGGTCAACTTTGCTTCTGGAGGTTCAATTTTATGGGCCCTCAAAAGGCTTATTTTGTTTCCCCACTTCTGCACAGAACTCTCTCCATTCATGCCCCCCACCCAACCCCAGAAGCAAAGCTCACCAAGCTTGGATGCTATTACCAGGAGGCCTCTTGAAGCCACCTTGAAAGTCTGGTGCCTCTATCTTCAAAAATGTGCAGTGCTTACACACTCAAAAATTCCCCAATCAGGATCTTCAGCAAGTTCTATGGTGGGAAAAATTACTTTTCCCACCATAGACTACAATGGGGCTTTCTGTTATGCCCAGCTGGCTCTGTGGTAGAGGTTTCAACAGAAGGCACTCTGGTGGGGGTCTTGTTCTGGGTGGGGGCATTTCCTGCAGGGCTGCTGGTGTGAGTCTCCTGAAAGGAACCAGCCAACTTTGCTAAAGTTACTTGGGAGGGGCAAATGCTGTGGGCATCAGGTTCACCTTCAACTGGGTGCCCACAGCATTTTCCTCTCCCACACAAACTTTAGCTAATTTGCCACAAGCTTTTAAAATGAGTCCACACCCCCAAAATAAAAAAAATCAAACGGACCTGAATTTTTCAGGTATACTCAATTATTTGGGTATATTCAAATATGTTATTTGTCTTATTTGGGCATACAGATAATTTTATGCCCAAATAAATCTGAATTTTACCAAATTTTAAGGGTATTTACCAAGCCTACCTTAGACTACATCTCCCACCATTGATAGATGTAAAGGCCTCTGCTACCTGAACATTTGGGTAGCCTCTCTATACCAACTATCCTTCTTGAGATGTCTCCCTGACTTGTAATCCCTGGTTTTTGAATGCCCAGTCCCTTCCCAACCATGGGCATTCTTGTTCTCAGACCACCCAATCTGAGTACCATGACAAAGACAGTACACAGAAAACCTATAATGAGGAGATGCAAAAGTTTGATATGGGTTGCATTCACCAACTAAAAACCAGCAAAAGAAGCTACCACTTCATATTTCTCAAAAGGTCAATTCACAGATGCAAACAGGCTTCTTGCTTTCTCCCCCCACCCTGGCCCCTGGCCTCAGTGCAGGAAAGGCAGCCATGCCCCCGAGCCCTGCCCCCTGGCTTCCATGCAGGAAAGCAGGCTTTTGAAAGCTGCCTTTCCTGCATGGAGGCTGGAGGGGGGAGTGGCATGCAAGAGAAGGGGTGGGAAGAGGGGAGGGCCCCCAGCATCTGAACATAGCCCATCCACCCTAGCGGAGGGATGGGGAGGGAGGGGTGGCATGCAAGGAAAGGGGAGGAAGGGGAGTGAGGGAGTGAGGGTGGCATGCAAGGGAGGGGGAGGGTGCCCGGCATCTGGACATGGCCCACCCACCCTAGCGGACAGAGGGGGAGGGAGGGGTGGCATGCAAGGGAAGGGGAGGGAGGATGTGAGAGCCCATCCACCCTAGTGGAGAGAGGGGTGGCATGCAAAGGAACAGGAAGAAAGGAAGGGAGAGAATGAGGGGTGGTATGCAAGGGAAGGGGAGGGAGGATGTGAGAGCCCATCCACCCTAGTGGAGAGAGGGGTGGCATGCAAAGGAACAGGAAGAAAGGAAGGGAGAGAATGAGGGGTGGTATGCAAAGGAGGGGGAGGGGGCCACCCCCCGCTGAGCCTCATCACCCCACCTTCCTGCAAGCTGGCTCCTGGGGGCAGGACTTGGTGGCATGTAACTGGGGTGCATGCCATTTGGTCACATGTTGGGGATGTCCAGTGCCCCCCCATGTGACCGAAAGGTCCCTAGTTCTCTATGTCTCTAGGGCGGTACACCCCTGCAGCCAACTGTACTTAAGATTCTGTGCTTATGTTTAAAATTGAGTAAGCCTCATTAAATGGAGACTTGGACAGCAGAGGAGGGGAAAGTCAAACTGACATGTACATTATACACTATTCTTAGATTTTTAAAATCACCATTTAATGTTTCTGGATCTGTCTCTCAAATCATCCCCAACTTTTGGATCTGCCTATCATCTTCCCCTATTTCTGCATCTGCTTCTCACCTCCCACAACCTTTGGTTCTGTGTACCATTCCTCCACAGCTTCTGATTCTGCCTCTCATCCCCAACCCTGATTGATCTGCCTTTCACACTCCAACTTCTGGATCTGCCTCTCACCTCCCACACATACTTCTGACTAATCTGCCTGTCATCCTCCAACTTCTAACTAATCAGCCTATCATACCCCAACATTTGGAACTGCATCTCATTCTTCCTCCCCCAACTTTTGACTGGATCTGCCTCCCCTCCCCCTCCGCTGCCTAACTTCCAGGGTGGCAGGAGGCAGAGACTGGTGGGCCTAGGGTGCAGGAAGAGGAGATGCGGCTGCTGCCACTGTTGGCAGTGAGGCTGGATGAGATCCCAACTTGCTGCTATTCCTACTGCCCTGTGCACCCATCCCATGACGGGGCATCTCCAAGCCTAGGGGAGAGGCAGGTGGGTGGTAGGCCCAGGGCACAAAAAGATGAGGCACAGCAGCTTCTATTGTTGGCACAAGAAGTGAGGTTGGGCTAATTCAATCAGCATGGGGGCTCTTCTGTTCCCCCCCAAGGAGCGCCTTGGCTCCTCCGTGCCTCTGTCTTTGGAGTCTGCCTCTGGCATACATTTTAAGTACATTTTAAGATGTGTTTTTATATTATTCGCTTTTTAGTAGTTAGCCAATCTGATAGCCCTGATTGTGCTGAAAAGCATGACATAAATGTTGTAAACAATAATAATAAGTTAACTTTGGTCCTCTTCAGAGATAGCCTGTTTTAGCCATGAGCAGGGAGCTGATTTTTTCATCAAGAGATTCTGTTGTTCATACCTTGAACCTATTTGGGGTTTCTTTTTCTGCATAGTCAAACAGTTATGTGGCAGTACAATGGGCAATATTTCACAAATGTGCATTCTCACACACCCTGAGTGCCCCCCTTTAAAACTTCATACTGCTTAGAAGGAAGAATCTATTGACAGTCATGGCAAGTACCTTAGAGCACTTAAGCTACACATTCCCCAAGGAAAAGTTCCTTGAATCTTCCTGTTTGTGTTTCTGAATTAGTGTCATCTCAGCAATATCTTCCCTGAATCTTGTTTGGTATGGTTGTTGTGATTTTTCGAGGCTGTGTGGCCGCCGTTTGGTAGATTTTGTTCCTAACATTTTGCCTGCATCTGTGGCTGGCATCTTCAGAGGTGTATCACAAAGAGAAGTCTGTTACACACTGTTGTAGATTTTCCACCAATTGGAAGCATTCCTTTAGCAGAGAGCTGGAACGGGTGGAGGGGGGGCTGTGATGATGGAACAGTCAATCAGAATGCAGGAAAAACAGGATGTTTGCACCTGGTTAGCTCTGTTTGCTCATGCAAAGGGGTTGAAAGAAACCAGATTGTTCCCCCTCTCCTGACCTCAACTCAAATTCCTTCACAGAAACTGGGCACCCATGCAAAGGACAAAAACAGAATAAAATGGACCTGGGTTCAAAATTAACAGATGCAACCCGTGATTATTATGTTGTGTAAAATCGACCAAAGACTCCTTCAGCAGCCAAGCAGCCAGTCATACTTCAGAACAAAAAGAAGAAATAGCAAGGCCCCTTAAATGAACAGCAACTAGACCAATGGGATAAGTAGAACAAACAGCTGACAGATAGGATATAACTATTAACATAAATGCTGCTGTTCATTTTTGTGTATTTTTATGTAACAATGCAATCTTCTACAGAGTTACTCCAATCTAAACCCTTTTATTTCAGTCGTCTTCAACTGGAGTAACTCTGTATGGAACTGAACTGTTAATATGCCAAACAAATGCATTACATAATGCTGCCACTGTTAGAGCAGTGCACGCTTCTCTTTGCCAGCTTTTAAGACCATTACCATCATCAATGAAATATTAATGTGGGTTTTAGTGTGTAAGACTCCCTTCTGATTTTTAAATGGAAAAACATACTAAATGAATTGTCTAAGAATAACAAAGGCAGCACTGCAAAGGTCCCAATTGCATTTTGAAGTGGACACTTGATTGTGCTGAACGGAGAGTGGAGACTTTAATTAGGAAGTATGTTCAAGGTTCACACTAGTGCATTCTTTCATTCCCAGTGGACTCTGTCAGAATTTCTTGCATTAGCAACAAGATGTATTATCTTTATGACTGCAACCAAAGTAACTTTTCTAGTGTGTATCAGTCAGGCATAACATTCTGGGGGATAATAATACAAAATGCTGGAACCCTGTTTTGCAAAACTATCCAGGAGAAAAGGTAAGGGCAGATAAAATATCACATCAAAGCCAATGGTGCCCCAGCAGCCATGGCCTTTTTTTAAAAAACCTCTTAACACTATCCAGTCCAGCATTAATTAGCATTATTCATATAAATAAGAACATAAGAAGAAGCCTGCTAGATCAGACCAGAGTCCATCTAGTCCAGCACTCTGCTACTCGCAGTGGCCCATCAGATGCCTTTGGGAGCTCACATTCAGGATATGAAAACAATGGCCTTCTGCTGCTGCTGCTGCTCCCGAGCACCTGGTCTGCTAAGGCATTTGCAATCTCAGAACAAGGAGGATCAAGATTGGTAGCCAAAAATCGACTTCTCCTCCATAAATCTATCCAAGCCCCTTTTAAAGCTATCCAGGTTAGTGGCCATCACCACCTCCTGTGGCAGCATATTCCAAACACTAATCACACGTTGTGTGAAGAAATGTTTCCCTTTATTAGTCCTAATTCTTCCCCCCAGCATTTTAAATGTATGCCCCCTGGTTTTAGTATTGTGAGAAAGAGAGAAAAAATTCTTTCTGTCAACATTTTCTATCCCATGCACAATTTTATAGACTTCAATCTTATCCCCCCTCAGACGTCTCCTCTCCAAACTAAAGAGTCCCAAACGCTGCAGCCTCTCCTCATAAGGAAGGTGCTCCGGTCCCTCAATCATCCTCGTTGCCCTTCTCTGCACTTTTTCTGTCTCCTCAATATCCTTTTTGAGATATGGCGACCAGAACTGAACACAGTACTCCAAGTCTGGTCACACCACTGCTTTATAAGGGCATGACAATCTTTGCAGTTTTATTATTAATTCCTTTCCTAATTATCCCCAGCATAGAGTTTGCCTTTTTCACAGCTGCCATGCATTGAGTTGACATTCCCATGGAACTATCAACTAAGATGCCCAAATCCCTTTCCTGGTCTGTGACTGATAGCACTGACCCCTGTAGCATGTATGTGAAGTCTGGATTCTTTGCCCCTATGTGCATCACTTTACATTTTGCTACATTGAATTGCATTTGCCATTTCTTAGCCCACTCACCTAATTTATAAATGTCTGCTTGGAACTCTTCACAATCCTTTGTAATTCTCACCACCCTACATGATTTGGTATCATCTGCAAACTTGGCCACCACTCTACCCACCCCTACTTCCAGGTCATTTATGAATAGATTAAAGAGCACTGGTCCCAAAAACGGATCATTGGGGGACACCACTCACTACATCTCTCCATTGTGAGAACTTCCCATTTATACCCACCCTTTGCATCCTGTTTCTCAACCAGTTTTTAATCCATAGGAGGACTTCCCCTCTTATTCCTTCATTGCTGAGTTTTCTCAATAGTCTCTGATGAGGAACTTTGTCAAAAGCCTTTTGGAAATCCAAGTAGACAATGTCCACTGGTTCCCCCTTATCCACATGCCTGTTTACACCTTCAAAGAACTGTAGTAAGTTTGTAAGGCAGGACTTGCCTCTGCAAAAGCCATGCTGACTCTTCCTCAGCAGGTCTTGCTTTTCTACATGTTTAATAATTTTATCTTTAATGATAGATTCTACTAATTTACCAGGAACAGATGTCAAATTGACTGGCCTGTAATTTCCTGGATCTCCCTTAGACCCTTTCTTAAAGATTGGTGTGACATTGGCCATCTTTTAGTCTTCAGGGATGGAGGCTGTTTTCAGGGATAAGTTGCATATTAAAGTGAGAAGATCAGCAATTTCACGCTTGAGCTCTTTAAGAACTCTTGGGTGAATGCAATCTGGGCCAGGGGATTTGGTAGCATTTAGTTTATCAATGGCTGCCAGAACTTCTTCCTTGTCTACCATTATCTTCACTAGTTCCTCGGATTCACCTCCACAGAAGCTTGGTTCAGGTGCATGAATCCTCTTGGGTGAAGACAGATGCAAAGAATTCATTCAGCTTCTCTGCAATCTCCCTGTCATCCTTTAGCACACATTTTGTTTTTTCGTCATCTAATGAGCCTACCGCTTCCCTAGCTGGCTTCCTACTTTTGATGTACTTGAAGAACTGTTTGTTGCTGGTCTTGATGTTTGTAGCCATGCATTCCTCAGAACCCTTTTTTGCCTCCCTTACAGCTAACTTGCTTCTCTTTTGCCACCATTTGTGTTCCTTCTCGTATTCTTCATCTGTCGAGCTGGACTTCCATTTTCTAAAAGACATCTTTTTTCTGATAATTTCCTCAACCTCCCTTGTTAACCATGGTGGCTTTCTTTTGGACTGGGTGCTTCCTTTCCTAACCTGCAGAACACATTCCAGCTGAGCTTTTATGACTGTGTTTTTAAATAACCTCCAAGCATCTTAGACAGTTTTGACTCTCTTGATTTTCCCTTTCAGCTTCCTGTGCATTATCCCCCTCATCTTTGAGAAATTTCCCCTTCTGAATCTTCTGTATTATGAAAATGCACTTGTGTGATTAATTACTAATTTGCAAGGAACAACTGAAATCTAAACAGCAACATTTATGGTGTCTAAGAGTGATAAACACTATAGTCAATGCACATGTCTCAATTTCTTCTAAGCATGTCTCACTTTCTTCTTATACACTGTTGGATCCAACCCATGGATATCCCTCTTAGTTATGATTATTTTATTTATTTATTGCATTTTTATCCCCTGCTTTCTTCAAGGAGCTCAAGGAGGAATTTATGGATCTCTCGTTTTCCATTTTGTCCTCACAAGAACATTGTGAAGTAAATGAGGCTGAAAGAGAATGACTGGCCCAAGTTCACCTAATAATGTTGTCAAAGGCTTTCATGATTTGAATAAACTGGCTTTTGATTCTGGGATGTCTGGCAGTAGGCTGGTAGTTTTTGCTCCTAATGTTTCACCCATATCTATGGCTAGCATCTTCAGAGGTAAGTGAATGCAAGATGACATGCCTCTGAAGATGCCAGCCATAGATGCAGGCAAAACATTTTGAGGAAAACCTACAAGACCACAGCCACACAGCCCAGAAATCCTACCACAGCCAGTTCACGCAGTAAGTTTCACAATGAGTAGGGCTTTGAATCCTCACAATCCTAGTCTAACTCCCTACTGTTTACTAGTTTACTAGTACTTAGCTTTTTGACTAACTGTGGTAGTTCATGGTGTGTCAGCAGATTTATTTATTTATTTATTTTTCAGATTTTTAGACCGCCCCATCCCCTAGGGGCTCTGGGTGGTGTACAACACAGTAACCACCGTGTACAGCTAAAAACAACTAAAACCTTTAAAAGCAGCAGTAAAATAGGAAACTAACTATAATAGTTAAATTAATTCATAGAATGGCGTCCGCAGTCTCAATTTCAAACCCTCTTGCCAGAGGGAAGGACAGCAATCCCAAGATGATAAGGCCCAAGGATGTGGCTGGCCATGGGGGGCACCATCAATGGCTGGTACCTCCAAAAGCCTGGCCGGAACAGCTCCGTCTTAGCAGGCTCCTGCGAAATTCCATAAAGGTCCGCCCAGGGGTCTCGGACAGCTGGTGGAAGAGAGCATTCTCACCAGGCTGGGGCCAGGAGCTGTAAAGGCCCTGGCCTCGATGTGGAGCCAGCCAGATCATCAAGGGGCCAGGAGGACCACCAGTAGATTTCAGCCTCTGCTGAGCGTAAGAGGCCGTGTTGGAGACGGTGTGGGGTGATGCGGTCCCGAATCTGACACGAAGGTCCCAGGCCGCTGTAAGGCCTTAAAGGTCAGTACCAACACCTTGAAGATGATTTGGAACTCTACTGGAAGCCAATGCAGCTGGCTTAGCACAGGCTACATGTGATCCCAGATGGCAATACCTGCGAGCAAACGGCGGCAGCTGCATTTTGGACCAGTTTAACCTCCGAGATCAAACGCAAGGGAAGGCCCGGCGATAGAGCGAAGTTACAATAGTCTAATCTGGAGGTGACCGCTGTGCATGGATCACTGTGGCCAGGTTAGGTCTGGGAGAGGGAAAGGGGCTAACCAGCGGGCCTGACGGGAGGTGGAAAAAAGCAACCCGGGGTTATATGGGCCACCTGGAGTCCATTGGATAAAGACGAATCCAGGTGGACTCCCCCAGGTTTTAATAGCGTCGCATGAGGGGGTCGTGTCAATGTGACCCCTCCCACACCGGAGGCTGAAACATCCCCCTCTCCCCTTAGCGGCCCAGCCAGAAGGATCTCCGTCTTCGATGGATTCCAGTTTTAACCTGCTCTGTCACAACCAACCAGCAACCACCTCCAAACAATGCTGTAGAGCCGCAGGGGCGGCGGCTGTTCCCCCCCTCCATCAACAGAATGAGCTGGAGTGTCATCTGCATACTGATGCACCAAGGGGACAGCCCAAAACTCCGCACTCAGCTGAGCAAGGGGTCGCATGTAGATGTTAAATAACAGCGGGGATAGCAATGCCCCCTGGGGTACACCGCAATGAAGCTGGCACTTCCTGGAGGCCCCAGCCCGCACCTCACTCTGCTGGAAGGTCCACCTCTCGGAGAAACGAGGCAATCCATTGAAGCGACAATGCCCCGCACTCCAGAGGCAGCCAGGAAGCGGTGGGGCCAAAGGTCGTGGTGGACCACATCAAAACGCTGCGGTAAGGTCTAACAATACCAGCAGTGCCGATCCGCCTTGGTCAGAGCTGCATCACCCGGAGCGTGTCTGTAGACGGCGACGGTGAACAGTCTCCTCGTCTCCATGCCCAGCACGGAAGCCGGACTGGAAGGGGTCAAAAGCCCGATGTGTCACCCAGGAAACACTGAAGCTGCTCCAGCACCCCTCTCTCAATTACCTTCCCAGAAACGAAAGATTCGAGACGGGGCGGTAATTGGCCTGGAAGGATCTCCAGGATCTAATGATGAAGTGTCTTTTTAAGAGTGGGTGGACCACTGCCTCCTTCAGCCCATCCGGGAAAACTCCTTGCTCAAGGGAGTTGTTGACAATGCTCAACAGATGGGGCCGTAGCTCCGCTCGGCAGGCTTTCACAAGCCAAGACGGGCACGGATCCAGAGGACAGGTAGTAGGTCTAACAGCAGCTAAGGTCCTGTCGACAGCGGCTTGGGGGACAAAGATTGGGGGACAAAGCATAATATACATAATATAGCATAATATACATGTAAAAGGTCTTCTTTCGTTCTATGGGCTTCATATGACAACATAGTACATTATTAGGTCTGCAGCCACAGTTCATTGATTACAGTATTATATTATAGCAATGATTTGTGGCTGCATTATGCTGTCCTCACAGGAAAACTCAGTTGTGGATTATTGCTATAGCACAAAAGCAGAGCAATATCCAGCAAAGTGTAAATACAGCCTCAGCAATCTCAAAAAATCTTTTGAAAAAAAAAAAACTTTACCTAATGCAGGCTTGACTGGCTGAGCCTCTGTAACTATAGCTCTTTGCGGCTGTACCCAATTTTTCCATTCGGCTGGCAACCCTTGTTCTGGAAGAAAGAGATATTCACTGGTGAAAGAGACTATTTATGCTGGCAGAAAGATCTTTTCACTGTGGAAGAAAAGATCCACGATCTGCCTCTCTTGTGTGCATAGCACTATAGAAAAACAAATAGTAAATCAATAGTGTCAATTGCGATAGCAATTAGATATTTTTATATTCAGGCAGAAAACATAATTCAAATTATGCCACAATTTTCTAGACTACTTAGCTGCAGATTTCAAAATATATTAACATAGTTTTCCCAAATAATCTTGTTAATTTGAGGTAGCTAAATTCCTAACAATTGAATTAAAAAGGCCATTGTCTGTAGCTTGGCAATTAAACTAAAATGAATGAGAAAGCAATCAAGATGTTCAACCTTTTTTTTTTTTAAAAAAGCACTGATTTCCTGTTTTCTTGAGTTTCGTTCTATGATTTTTATTTCACAAAGGTTTTCCATTAGTAATTAGCTTTTTTTTCTATCCATGAAAGATTATTATCAAGATTAGTGAAACAATAAAAGTGAAGATGTAATTTGTAAACACAGATGTTTCCATAAGGGAACCATATTCTTAATTCATGAAAGAAGACTGTTCATTGCCCTAAGTAACTACCTCAGTTGTGAGAAGCCAGTCACTTTAGCCTTATCAATGAGCTATTGAGGTATGTGTCCTGGAGCGGTGGCAGCCCCCTCCCTGGACTCCCTCGACCCCCGGCATACCTCCCCCACACTCACCGGTTCAAAGGGGAAGAGGGACGATGAGCTGCAGATCCATGCGACTCTAGCTGATGGAGAGGCTGGGCCTCCCAACGAGGGAGACAGAGGCCTGGGGGCAGCTGCTGGTGAGCCACTGTCCCAGAAGAAGAAGAAGAAGAGTTTGGATTTATATCCCCCCTTTCTCTCCTGTAGGAGACTCAAAGGGGCTGACAATCTCCTTGCCCTTCCCCCCTCACAACAAACACCCTGTGAGGTAGGTGGGGCTGAGAGAGCTCCGAGAAGCTGTGACTAGCCCAAGGTCACCCAGCTGGCGTGTGTGGGAGTGTACAGGCTAATCTGAATTCCCAGGAGCCTTTTGTAGGGCTGACAGAGATGCCCAGGCCTCCTGATGAGGGAGACGGAGGCCTGGGGGCAGGGGTTGGACCACCCTGGCAGCAGCAACTGGGGGAGAAGCCCCCCAGCAACCACCAAAGGCCCAGCAGGGAGCAGGGAGCCAGCATGGGGCTGGCCTGAGGGTCAGGTTGCAGCTCCAGGGGCACTGAAGATGGGCCTGATATGGGCTAGCTCTGACTGAGCCAGCATGGTTGGAGGGAGAGCCTGGCCTCTGAAAGAGGGAGGGGCTGCAGTCACTTTTGGCTTGGAGGCAGGGTGGCAGGAAGGGGTCGAGGGAATAAAAAGGGAGTGGAAAGCGGACAGGAGGTGTTTGGTGTTTGGGAGAATGAGGGAGTTGGGAGAGGTGGCGGAATGGAAGGAAAGAAAGCAGAGTGTGAAAGAGGAGGACTAGAAAGAGAGTGTTGAAGGGAAGCAAGGAGGGACAGGCCAGTGAGTTGAAGCGAAGCAGGCTCATGGGGGCTTTTGGCTCAGCTGAGGAGGGGTGGGGGAAGAAGGTGGCCCTGAGGAGCCAGCCACTCTGTAGCTCAAATGTCTAGTGTATGTAGAGCACTCCCTTGAGAGGGGGTGAGGCCAGGGTTAACAATACCCGGGTAAGGGATGGAGGGAAAGCAACAGGGCCCCTGACAGGGACCCTGCAGGGGGAACGGGACAGTTGGTTTTCTCTTTTCTTGTCTTACAATTTCCACATATAGTAAATGATATTAAGTAAATGACTATATTTCATATAGCACTATTATCTATGGAGAGAACAAACCTAAGAACGCATAAAGATTCCTTAATTTGACCATTGGTCCATTGATTAATTTGGTGTCTGAATGGAACAAACTACTCAGATTCTAGCAGAAAAAGGTCTTTCTCAACAGTAATTAGTTGATATCCTTTAACTGGAGACACCAAAATAGAGATCTCTGGTTTTACATATGAATATATGAAGCTGCTTCATACTGAGTCAAACTGCTAGTTAATCAAGGTCAGTTTTGTCCACTCTGACTACTAGCAGCTTTCTAGCGTCTCTCACATCACCTGCTGCCCAATACTTTTATCTGGAAATGCTGGGATAGAACTTGGGACCTTCTGCATGCAAAGAGCCATTGCCCTTCCTTAACTTTGTATTCTTACTGTTCTACTAGCAACTCACAACAGCCACAAAATTCACAAAATGGTTGCAGTAAGACAAAATGGGGGCTCAACGTGTGAACATTTTCATCCTGAGAGAAATTTCAAACCACTTGGGGCACTTTTTTCATTTCTTTACAAAAGAGTGCTGATCTGGATAGCCTCATACTAGTCTGATCTTGTCAAATCTCAGAAGCTAAGCAGGGTTGGTCCTGGTTAGTGTTTGGATGAGAAACTACCAAGGAATACCAGGAGGTAGGCAATGGCAAACTACCTCTGAATGTCTCTTGTCTTGAAAACCCTACAGGGTTGCCAGCTGTGACATGTAGCAGATTACTCTTATTTCTTTTCCACATTCTACAGCTATTTTGTATGGCTGTGCTGTCAGTGTATATGTTAAATTTATTACTCCCTCCTGACAATATTACAAGATAATAGACTATTACCAATCTTCCTCTTGCACTGTAATAGTTTTAGAAATAGCAACAGGTTTCTGTGGAAATTCAAGAGGAATTCTTGTCCTAGCTCAGTCAGGCAGCAAATACCAACCCAGGGAGTTGTGTTAATTAAGTCTTATGTCACTGTTTTAGACCTTGCTGGGAAAATCTCCCACTGAGAAGGCCAAAAATAAATCCTGAAGACTAGCTGAAATCACTGTGATTGGGTCAGCCTGATGCAAGACAGCCATCGAGAAAGATACCTAAAATAGCAAATAGGCACACCAGACATGCTGGATAATATATTTGCACATTTGCATTGTTATAGTAACCAATATATTTCTCTAGCAAGAGGAGAAAGTGTTAGATCTAACAATTAATTCCACCTCCCCCTTGGATAACTAATGAGCTTTAAGGACAAATATGTTTCAGTTAGACAGTGGAAGCTTCATGACTAAAAAAAGAGGAAAAAATTGTAAATGCTTCGAGTGAGAGTTTAGTTATTATATTTTAAAACAAATGAAGTATAACTTCATATTAACATCTTTCTCGGCAACAGAAGAGAAATGAGCTTGTTCAAATTAAGAACTTATCACTGCAAAAAGAAAACACACTATGAAGTTAAAAATGGACGAATGCTTAGGTAATGTAAATGAGCATACCAACATTTTTTAAATGAGCCAATTCTATATTCTGTTACACCCAACAAGTACCATGTCATTGTTAAGCAGCAGTATATATTGCCATAGATTTCCCAAGAAAGGAAAGAAACACTTGAAGATAAATGAAAGCCTAAATGCTGCTAACATACAGACGATAAACTCAGCTTAACTTGCAGCAGCTAAAACAACAGATCAGAATATTACAGCAAGGTGTTAGAAGATAGATTGACTATGGCTAGAAATCATAGGATACTTGAAAATAAAAAGTAGGAAAACATTATTATTATGTAAGATTTCACAGCTGCCAGATCTTTAGCTAGTGTTGGCCTTCATTACAATTCAAGCCTTACCCAGAGGTCTAGGAAGTTGTAATGTATCGGCTAAGTATTTGTGCGGATCCCAACAGGATCTGCCTTCTGATCCCAACAGGGCTGCCTTCTGAATTTGACAGATGTTAATTTTGTCAATTTGAAGATGTCTCAAGTGCTGCCCTAGTGTTTTTGGGATGGTGCCCAGTGTGCCGATTACCACTGGAACCATCTCAGCTGGTTTGTGCCATAGACACCGAAGCTCGAATTTCAAATCGTGGTATCTAGTGACCTTCTCGTATTCTTTTTCAATGACCTTGCTGTCACCGGGTACAGTTATGTCGATAATGGTCACTTTTTTGTCCTCAATCACAGTGATGTCTGGTGTATTGTGTTCCAACACTTTGTCTGTTAGGGCTCGAAAGTCCTACAGGATCTTGACCTTCTCATTTTCCATTACTTTCTCTGGAAAATGTTCCCACCAGTTCTTGGCTGTTCTTATGTTGTAATTCTTGCATAAATTCCAGTGGATCATCTTGGCCACTGAGTTGTGTCTCTGTTTGTACTCAGTTTGGGCAATCTTTTTGCAGCAGCTGAGGACATGATCTACAGTTTCATCAGCTGCTTTGCACAATCTGCACTTTGCATCATCTGAGCATTTTTCATTCTGGCCTTGATCGAATTTGTTCTAATGGCTTGCTCTTCTGTGGCTAAAATCAGGGATTCAGTTTCCTTTTTCAGAGTTCCAGTTGTTAATCACAACCAGGTCTTTTCATTATCCACCTTGTCAGAAGTGGGATCCAGCAGGTTCTCACCAGTTCCCGAGAGTGGGTTACTAATTATTTGTGTGTGCCGAGAGGGGGTTACTAATTGGGTCCGCTTTTCCATCTCCACGCCTTTACCTCCCCCTCTCTTCTTCTTTCTCGTAGCCCGGAGCTTGCTGGTTAGTAAGAGGAGGGACCCTTTAACTACTGTTGGGTCCAGGGGACTCTTTACTTGCTTGGTAGGCTATTTATTTTGGCACTCTGTTCATTTTATGATAAATTGTGATTTACCATGATGCTTGGCCAATTAAAAGCTCTGTATTCTTGTATGTGAGAGAATGTTATTAATCTGTGTGTCTCTAATCCTGGATTAATTAATGTGAAATGTTTGCAGAATATACAGTATGGACTGCAAATTCTAGTTCATAATGGATGATGTTCTGGTTTATTTTTTACTTTCAACAGAAGAAGAAGAAGAGTTTGGATTTATATCCCCCTGTTCTCTCCTGCAGGAGACTCAAAGGGGCTTACAATCTCCTTGCCCTTCCCCTCACAAATCGTAAAGCACCCTGTGAGGTGTGTATTGGGAGCTGTAAAGAAACTGTGATGGACTCAGCCCAAAAGGTCACCCAGGAATAAAAAGGGAGTGTTTAATGACTGATTTTTAGGTAATATTTATGGAGCTAAAGGATTGCTGTGCATTTTGTATAAGTGAAAGGTTAAAAACTAACTACTAATGCTCACTCAATTTTTTTAAAAAAAGTCATGACCTGTGTATCCATGGCAGTAGCCTTGAATATGCCTAATATGCAGTAGGAATGAAGTCCATCGGATCTATGTTTTAATGAATTTCCAAATCTTTAATCTAAAGTGCAAATTATTTTTGAGTATTGAATGTATTAGCCCCTTTCAGAATATAAAGTTAACATGTAAACAGTGGTGATGGTGAATCTTCACTAAACTGCTTAGTGACCACTCATGATTTCACAGTTGGCATAAAAGTCCTGTTGTTTTCTAAGTGTGGCTAGTTAGCTAAGCGTAGAAAACGGGATAATTCTCCCTGTTGGGCTGTTTTAAAAACATGTTTTAGAAATATGGTAAAGTTCCTTGTTTTAGGAAAATATCCTTCTTTTGATTTCTAGAAACAAAATTAAGTATTTTAAACTATTAGGTATTTGACAGGCAGTCAATTAGAAAAGAAGTAGTTGTTTCTGTTGGCAGTAGATGATAGGACTTGCTATAATGAGTTTAAATTATGGACAGAAAGATACCAGCTGGAAATTAGGAACTTTTTTTTACAGTAAGAGTTTTTTACAGTAACAGAGAAATTATTAATGCCCCGCCCCGGAATGCCCGGCCATGCCCCCGTCGTGCCCCGCCCAGCCCCATTGGCGCTACGCCACTGTTTGAATCCCACCACCATGGGAACCTGTTACTAAAATTTTTGGATCCCACCACTGCACCTTGTCCTTGATCGTCTCCAGAAATTGGCCATGCAGTGCTTTGTTGTGCCAGCTTTCAGTCCTCATTTTAATCACATTTTTTCTGTATTCTTGTTTGGTTTTCTGGGTCTTCAGCAAATGTCTGTTTTTTTACTGCAATCAATGCCTGTTCTTGACGTTCACTCACATAGTTGGCCAGCGCATGCTTCTCCTCTTCCACTGTTTGCTGTACTTGCAGTAAGCCTCTGCCACCAGATCTTCAGGGAAGGTATAATCTATCAGTATCACTGCGTGGATGTCACGCATGGTGCATTGTCATAAGCTTCCAAATTTTTCTATTCAATGCATCCCACTCAGCTTGTGTCCAGTTGATGATTCCCGCAGTGCACCTGATGACAGGTATGGCCCAGGTGTTGATCGCCTTGATGGTATTCCCACCATTTAATTTAGATCTCAAAATTTTCCTGACCCTCTGGGTGTATTCTCTGTTGATGACAGTCTTCACTTGCCCATGCTTGATGTTATCCAGCTGCAAAATGCCAAGGTGTTTATAAGCTGCCTCCTGGATGCACTTGATGAGTTGGTCATCGGGCATTTCAAACCCATCACTCTCGGTGATCTTGTCCCTCTTTATTGCCACAGTAGCACACTTTTCCAGGCCAAACTCCATCAAAATATCTGTGCTGAATATTCAGATTGTGTTAATTAGTGACTGGATTTCTGTGTCTGATATCCCATACAGCTTCAAATCATCCATGTACAGCAAATGTGAGATTTTTTCCTAGTCTTTGGCCATTTGACAGCCCAACTTTGTTTTCTTTAAAATTACTGTTAGTGGGATCATGGCAATGATAAATAGTAAAGGTGATAGTGAATCACCCTGGAAAATTTCTCGCCTAATGTTGACTGTTCCGAAGTTTTCATTTTTGACTGTCAGTTCAGTTTTCCACTGTCTCATCGCTTTTTCAGTGAATGCTTGAATGTTTTTGCCGATGCCAATTGTTTCCAAGCATTTCATGATCCAACTATGGGGCAATGAGTCAAATGCCTTCTTGTAATCGATCCAGAGCATATGCAAACTCGTTCTTTGATTCTTGCAGTTCTCCGTTATCATTTTGTCTATCAAGAGTTGATCTTTTGTACCCCTGCTCCTTCTTTTGTTCCCTTTTTGCTCCACTGGCAGGATGCTATTTGCTTCCAAGTAGTCCATGATGTTATCTGCTACTATGCCAGTGAGCAGTTTGAGCATCGTGGGTAAACATGTTATTAGCCTGTAGTTTCCAGGTGTTGTTCCTTTGGCTGGATCTTTTTGAATCAAGTATGTCTTCCCAGTTGTTAGTCATTCATCGATTTCACCATCTACATGTTTGCTCCTTTCACATCAGGGTTTCTTTATATTAATAAGGCCCGCCATTCTCCCCCTCTTGGGGAGGGTTTTAAATATGGGTCTTGCCGGACGTCTTTTATTGTATCAACCGCTGTTTTTAAGGGATTTAGTAGTTATGTTTAAAAATTGATGGAGCCGTATAATTTGTAATTTATCTATGTAGTTAAGCTTTGCTCCTTTATTTGGTTATACTGTGATAGAATTTTATGTTGTACACTGCCCAGAGCCCCCCGAGGATAGGGTGGTATAGAAGATCAAAAACAAACTCGTACATGACATAGAAGCATTCAAATGGTATTTTCTGCTATCTGGATTGCCTGCATGGGAAAGAATAGCACTCCAGGTGGTCAGCAATGCTTATGTTGACCGTTGGGACTGGTTTGTGCATGCTGTTTCTGTATTGGATTGCTTCAGGGAGCAGCTGTGGCGTAGTGGTTAAGAGCAGGTGCACTGTAATCTGCAGGAACTGGGTTTGATTCCACACTCTGCTGCTTGAGCTGTGGAGGCTTATCTGGAGAATTCAGATAAGCCTGTGCACTCCAACACATGCCAGCTGGGTGACCTTGGGCTACTCACAGTTCTTCTGAGCTCTCTCAGGCTCACCTACTTCACAGGGTGTTTGTTGTGGGGATGGAAGGGAAAGGAGATTGCCATTCACTTTGAATCTCCTTCCAGGAAAGAAAGGAGGGATATAAATCCAGCACTTGTTGTACTTCACTTTGATATAAACTGGTACCTGAAATTGTGCTAATGAACTATGTGTAAACTAGGGATGCTGCAAACTTTAATCAGATATATTTAATGGTCAAACATACTTTATACTACTGTGATGATCAGATGTGAACAAATCCCCAGACTGAACTACTTGTAGCTTATCAAACAGGTGTGCATTATTATTAATTTTTACTAAGACTGCACATGTCCCAAAACATGACCAATCAAAGCAGATCAGTAGCCATTAATGTTGCTAAGGTCTGCACAGGGCTTTACTGTATTATTGTTTTCCTTGCTTGTACATTACTATTGCTTTAAGGGGGGGGTCTATTCTACATGTGATTGGCTTCCTCTAGTGGTCAAGTTGATATTGCATCAGTTTATGTCCAGCATAACTCCCTCCAGACTTTACCTGTAGCTTTTTATGCCAGACAAACTGATGTAATATCGAGTTGACCACTAGAGGGTGAAAACAAGAACACACAACTGCACTGTATTGCACCATTTGAAAGTAGTACAGTGAAGCAGCCTGACCAAAAGCATCAAGCATTTGCCAGACAAGCAGTCCATCCAAACAGGCTCCCTGGTTGTGACTAGTGAACAGAATGTGAGCAGAACAGGCATGTGTTCAAGCCACTCTCAGGATTTTGTAGGACTCAACCTTATCCTTCTTAATTAGTTTGCACCCAATCTCTGAGTGTCATTGATCTTTTAAATGAGCTCTCTCTGCATACAAAATTTTGAAATGATCTGATTCCTTAGAATGCCAGATTTTTTTCTGTGAACAAGAACCGGAGAAGCTTTTCTGTTGGGGCTGGCACTTGTAGTGTGTTTGGGGAAAACCATGTTCCTCTTTCATGCCAACCCCCTGCAAACACAGTCTTGTTTCCACCCCAGTCCAACTCTCCAATAGACCTCTGTGCAATCTCTCTCCAAACAATGGTGAGGAAACAAGCAAAATCAGGATTTGAAAACAGCCAGGTGGAGGACAACATTTTTGAGGGTCAGCCGCTATGTGTTCCATAAGGTTGCCCACTATAGTTTTGCTTTTCTAATGGAAATAAAGGATTGTCTAATGTTACATTATCTCTGAATTAGTATCTCCTAGTTACTGTTGGACAATGAACAACCCTCCAGATTTGCAGTGTTTTGTGTACGGTTTTCAAAGTTTTAAATGATACTGTTGGTGCTGGTATTGTTTTTTAAATTGTCTGATTGTTGTGGTTTTATTGATGTTTGCCGCCCTGACCCCTGTCGGAAGGGTGGGATATTAATTGAAATATAAATTGAAAAATAAATATAAATAAATAAATAAAAAGTAGAACAGAGAAATTGTCTCAATTTTTACTGTAGAAAGGACAAGGGCTGGGCTATCATTACTGAAATATAGTCTCCCCCTACTCAAGCTGAGCCATTGTTTCATGTGGCACTAGCTTTTCAGGCCTGCAACCTCCAGTTATCTCATGCTGTTCATCAAATGCAGCTCATGTAGCCACGCAAGTAACTCAATGGCAATCAAGTAAAGAGCAGTCAAACTATTACAACAAAATCCACAGCAAGGTTAAACCTCCTGAAACCCCAGTTTGCCAGGCCTCTTTGTGTGTGATAATTCAACATATATATGGAATATAATATATTAAAGGAATCTGTACTAGGATGGAAAATAGATCCCAGGGTTTATCCTCATTTTCTCTGCAAACCCCTTATTTTCTCTACAAGCCTACAATGTGCCCCCCCCAGCCTGCAACCCCCATTGACAGCAATGCAGAAAACTCAACGCAGAACAAAGATTCTTGGGCAAATTTCTGGGATGTTCCTGCACGGATTTTTGGATGTTATCTGCATTTTTGGATGTTATCTGCATTTTTGGATGTTATCAGCACCAAAATTTCAGGGTATCATCTAGAGACTGTCATGATGGCACCCCCCAAGTATGGTGCAGTTTGGTTCAGGGGGTCCAAAGTTATGGACCCTCAAAAGGAATTTGGCCCCATCTCGCAGCAAAGAATGGGGGATGGGGCAGCCCCTTTGAGAGATCCATAACTTTGGACCCCCTAAACCGCTGCACCAAACTTGGGAGGACACATCAGAATGGTTTCCAGATGATACCCTAAAATTTTGGTGTTGATACATCAAAAACTGCGCCCCCTGCAGGAACATCCCAGAAATTTGCCCAAGAATCTTTGTTCTGCATTGAGTTTTCTGTATTGCTGTCAATGAAAGTTGAAGGCGGGGTGGGGGCACATTTCTGAAGGCACAGTCTCAAAACTTTCAGGGTCTCATCAGGAGACTGCCCTGATGATACCCCCCCAGGTTTGGTGCAGTTTGGTTCAGGGGCAAGGGTCGCGGTCCATATCAAAGCTGTATTTGTCCTAATAGAGTCCCATTAGGCTTAATGGGGGGATGGGAACACCCGCAGAAGTCCATAGCTTTGGCACTCCCTGAAGACCAAAGAAACCTCACCAAACTTGGCAGGTCGCATAAAGCGTGCAGTTTCCTGATGATACGCTTTAATTTTGTTGCTTTATTGTGTCTAAGAAATGCAAACCACAGCAGGCACCGCGTCCATTAGTGCAGAATAAAATTTTTGGAGATGAAGTAATGGTGGAGTGGCCACCCATGGGGTTTTGCCCAGGGCTACAGTTTGCCTCGTTACGCCCCTACCTACTGTATACCCTTTGCCTTGAGGCAGGACAACATCTCCTGGAAACAAGGGCATGGTGGATTACTCTTAAATTCTGGGTCAAGCTATGCTTCTTTCATGATTCAAACAGTCTCATTTACTTTGCCCTTCCTGAACTACAGCTGTCTGCCTGGTGGGCCCTTATTACCGGTAAATCCAAGATTTTTTCCTTGGGTTTAACATGGGATCAGATCCACATGCTCTCCTCCAATGAGATCCTCCATCCCATTAAGGAGCGGTTATTCAACCAGGAATATCAATTTATAATTGGCAAATCAAGGAGTCTGTGTTCCCCCCTTTATTATGATATTATACCCGGGAAATGTAGGATAGCTGGCTATTTAAACATATTGTTTGACCCCAAGCTGAGATGGGTGGTCACCAGAGCAAGAACCAACACATTTTCTCTTACACTATCTCCAGAGAGATTTATGACATCTCTACACCCAAAGCACATTTGTGCATATTGAAGGGTCACTAGAGCACATTTTGTTTGTCTGCCCAAAATGTATGGACTCAGTTTTTTTCTTAAGGCTCCGATTGTGGCAGGCCCTTGCTCTCCTAACTACAAACTAAATTATCTCCTGAATAATCGAATCCTATGCTAATGGTGGCCAATTTCTTGATTAATACTCTGAAATAATTCTCTGGGCTTTCCTCTCTGCATATATTATGTTTGTACACTTTTGACATTCCTCCCAGTTTTCTCATTTTGTCTAATTTTATCTGGTGTATTTCTTTTGATGCCTAATAAAGGTTACTGTACTACTGTACAACTACTACTCTGAGGTCTTCATGGGGGAAAAGGAAAGGTAAACATTTAGTCAATCCATCATGTGATTCTTGTGGCAAATTCAGAGTTAGATAAAACTGCATTAGATAATAAGAAACTCACATTCATCACACATACTTTTTTTCTTTTTTAAAACAGTGAGCTATAACAAAAGCAAGCACTATCCATCTTTGCCTGGTATATAAATCTCCTTCCAAATATAGCCTCTCAGAGCCATTTTAAATGGAATCTAGTTAATTTCTCTTTTGTATCATTGGAGTGCTCTTATTGCCATGACAACTAAGAAGCGCTCAAACTTCAGGTCAAGGTTGATTGCTGAAGATGCCGTTTTGCAACCTGCTGAGTTACTTCCCAATAGAATTCAAGTACAAGCTTTCCATCTTGTTAATGATGTATGCATTCGTTACCCAATATTTGGCAATATTAGTTAATCAAGGAAGCTATTACCAGTGATTAAAGGAGTACCTGGATGTGTAATCATCGATGTGGAGTCAAGCCTGTATATTTCAGTCTTACGTAAAACCTTACCTACAATCAGATCTGCCCAGATCCAATTGCAACAGAAAGGAAGTTAATGAAGAGTTTATACAATGGAACAAGATGTCAGCAAGTCCTTTTCTCTAAGCAAGGAGAAGAACGAGGGCTGCTCTGAAAGTTTATTGGCAAAAATTCGAGATGTGAGAATAACATTTGTGAAAACAGCATTTATCACAAACTTCCCATGTGGGAAACCTTCCAACTATGTAGTACATTTCATTGCACTCTTTCTCTAAGGAGCTCAGAACAACATACATTTTAATCACACAGAAGGTTAGGTTGAGAGAAAGTGACTGGCCCAAAATCACCCACTAAATTTCATGGTGAATAGAGGTTTCAACCTGGATCTCCCAGAGAGTAATTCCAACATTCTAACCATTAATCACTGTGATACTTTTATGTGTCTATTCTTACTGGCTATTGGGGAATTTCCAGGCTGTGTGGCAATGGCCTGGTAGGTTTTGCTCCTAACTTTTTACCTGTATCTGTGGCTGGCATCTTCAGCAGTATATCACAATGAGATGTGTTTCTCTCAATGGCCATCCACTTCAGCAGCATAAAGTTAGTTTCCATGTGTAAAACTCCCATGTGGTAGTGACATTTGCATGAAAGCACTTACACTTTCATAGGCAGCATTTAGCAGAAGAATCCCATGGCAGAAGGGTTGCCTGAATGCATTATGGTACCCCATGTACAGGGATTATTTTCAATCTCCTGTGGATAAGGAAGAATTTCAGAAGCAGTCCCACCACAGCAATAATGGAGAGAGAAAAAGGTAACTTTCTGTGAATATTCTCAGTGTTGCTGGAGTAGGACAATCTGCACACCCTATTCATTCTAGTAAAAAAATTAGAATGCTTGGTTTTCACGCTCCCTCCAGAAGTCCTTACTGACTCTGGGAAAATTTATTCCTGAGGTCAGGAGAGACAAGTGGACTGATAGCTATGGGGGGTTGGAAGGCTGCAGTGGGGAGCAGGAAGTAGGCCTTTTCCATGTTTGGAGCTCCACTGATAAGATCATAGAATCATAGGGTTGGAAGAAACTAAAAGGACCATCAAGTCCAACCCCCTGCAATGCAGGAACACATAATCAAAGCACTCCTGACAGATAGCCATCCAGCCTCTCTTTAAAAACCTCCAAAGAAGAAGAGTCCACCATACTCAGAGGGAGCAGCAGTGACGCAGTGGCTAAGAGCAGTGGCTAAGAGCAGGTGCATTCTGATCTGTAGGAACCAGGTTTGATTCCCAGCTCTGCCGCTTGAGTTGTGAAGGCTTATCTGGGGAATTCAGATTAGCCTGTACACTTCCACACACATCAGCTGGGTGATCTTGGGCTAGTCACAGCTTTTCGGAGCTCTCTCAGGCCCACCCACCTCACAGGGTGTTTGTTGTGAGGGGGGAAGGGCAAGGAGATTGTAAGCCCCTTTGAGTCTCCAACAGGAGAGAAAGGGGGGATATAAATCCAAACTCCTCCTCCTCCTCCTCCTCCTCCTCCTCCTCCTCCTCCTCCTCCTCCTCCTCCTCCTCCTCCTTCTTCTTCTTCTTCTTCTTCTTCTTCTTCTTCTTCTTCTTCTTCTTCTTCTTCTTCTTCTTCTTCTTCTTCTAATGCATTCCACTGCTGAACAGCCCTTACTTTCAGGAAATTTTTTCTGATGTTCAGGTGGAATCTCTTTTCTTTCACCTTGAACCCATTTCTCCTGGTCCTAGTCTCTGGAGCAGCAGAAAACAAGCTTGCTCCTTCACCAACATGACATCCCTTCAAATATCTAAATATGGCTATCATGTCACCTCTTAACCTTCTCTTCACCAAACTAAACATACCCAGCTCCCTAAGTCTCACCTCATAGGGCATGGATTCCAGACCCTTTACCAATTTTTGCTGCCCTCCTCTGGACCAATTCCAGCTTGTCAATATCCTTCTTGAATTGTTGTGTCCAAAACTGTACACAGTGTTCCAGGTGAAGTCTAACCAATGCAGAATAGAGAGGTCCCTCGATTTAGACACTATACTCCTATTGATACAACCCAGAATTGGAATTGGCTTTCTTGGCCACCGCATCACACTGCTGAGCAGAGGTGGGATCCAACCAGTTCTCACCACTTCTCTAGAAGTGGTTACTAATTTTTTCTGAGTACCGAGAAGGGGTTACTAAAACAACCTCCCTGCCCAATAGGTTCTGGAGGTGCATGTGTGCGGCAGCGCCACTGTTTGAATCCCACCACCATCGGAACCTGTTATTAAAATTTTTGGATCCCACCACTGCTGCTGAATCATATTCAGTTTGTGGTCTACTAAGACTCCCAGATCCCTTTTGCATGTAGTATTGTCAAGCCAGGTCACACCTTCTATATCTGTGCATTTCATTTTTTTCTGCCTAAGTGTAGTATCTTACATTTATCTCTGTTGAAATTCATTTTGTTTGTTTTGGCCCAACTCTCTAATCTGTCCAGGTCATTTTGAATTCTGACTCTGTCCTCTGGGGTATTAGCTACCCCTCCTATTTTGGTGTCATCTGCAAATTTGATTAGCATGTTCTCTATTCCATCATCCAAGTCATTGATAAAAATATTGAATAGCATTGGACCCAGGACATAACCCTGTGGCACCTCACTTCTCTCCAGGATGAAGATGAGCCATTGATGAGCCCCTTTTGAGTTCAGTCAGTCAACCAATTACAAATCCATCTAATAGTGGCATTGTCAAGTCCACATTTCACTAGCTTTCTTGAAAGAATATTCTGGGGCATCTTGTCAAAAGCTTTACTAAAATCAAGGTATGCTATGTCCACAGCATTCCTTTCATCTACCAAGCTTGTCATTCTATCAAAAAAAGAGATAAGAGTAGTCTGGCTCGCCTTGTTTTGTGATCACAGTATTCCCTTCTAAGTGCTGGCCGACTGTCTGGCTCTTTCCGCATGAGCAGGATAGAGTGTCCCAGGGACGGCAATGCCATCCCTGGGGTAGTGTTCACATAGCAGGTGCTGCTGCAAAGCAGCAGCGCCGTGCTCACAGCACCCAAGCGGCACGGAAATGCCCCTTTTGAACCTCACTCCACGAGCAAGGTTTTTCAAAAGGGATGCCTTCCAGCCGCTGCCGTGCGAATGGCAGTGGCTGAAAGGCGGTGTTTCCCTCCCGCCTTCCCCAGGCAGCTTACCTGCTCCTGCTGGCTCCCGTCGTGTTGCGGAGGCCAGGAGACATGCCCCCCACGCCTCCATCTCCAGCGCCATTGCTCAGGCCAGGGGGGCATGTCCCCTGGCCTCCACAACTTGACGGGAGCCAGCAGGAGCAGGCATTGTTAATGCCGATGCACCCCTGAACAGTGCCCATGCAGAAAGGGCCACAGTTCAACTATCTGCTCCAGAATCTTCCCTGGTATTGATGACTGGCTGATTGGATGGTAATTATTAGGGCCCTCCTTTTTTCCCTTTTTGAAGATGGCAATAACATTAGCCATCCTCCAGTCCACTGGGACTTCTTCTGTTCTCCAGGAGTTCTCAAAGATTACAGCAAGTGGTTCTGAGCTTACTTCTGCCAGTTCTTTTAATACCCTGGGATGTAGTTCATCAGGCCCTGGAGATCTGAATTCGTTTAAAGTAGCCAGGTGTTTCTGCACTACCTCTTTATTCTGTGCTGAATTTCTCCTACTGTATCTTTTTTTTTCAATTTCCCCTGGATGAGCACCGTTTCCTGTTTGGGAAAAGGCTGAGGCAAAGACTGTGTTTAGTTCTGCTTTTTCTCCATCTCCTGTTAGCATTTTGCCATCTTCTCCATGCAGTAACTCTATCCTATCTTTTTTCTTCCTTTTGCTGTGGACATAACCAAAAAAGCCTTTTTTGTTGTTTCAACCACTCTGGCAAGTTTCAGCTTATTGCGAGCTTTAACTTTTCTGACTATCTCCCTACATATTTTGGTTATGTGTTTGAAGTCCTCTTTGGTGATTTCCTTCTTTTCCATTTCTGGTACATCTCCTTTTTAAATGTTTGCTTAGTTGAAAGTTCTTTAGACAGCCATCCTGGTTTCCTTAGACATCTCTTATTTTTCCTCCTCATTGGAACTATTTGAAATTGTGCCCTAAAGATCTCACATTTAAGAAACTTCCACCCATCATGCACTCCCTTCTCTTTTAGTTTTTTTGACCATGGGATTGCATCCAGTAGATTCCTAAGCTTAATAAAATTTGCTTTCTTAAAGTTTGGAATGCATGTATTGCTATGCTTAGCATTCCCTTTCCACTGTCTAACAAACTCTGTGAGAACATGATCACCGATTTCAAACCCTCTCTCACTGCAACCCCACAGCCTCTGTATTTATAACCCTATGTGGGTCCTGTGACCTCAGGAATAAAAGTTGCAGGAGTTGGGAAAGTCTGGACAGAAGGGAAAGCCAGGAAGATCCACAATCCTTTATGATTTCTGCACAGAATCCAAGCCAGAGCCTATGTACTTACAACTGGCATACATACAACTTGCACACAAACCGCCATATGTTCAGTGCATCTTGTTTAGTTGCTTGAATAGAGCTCTAGGAAAAAAATTCTAACCAATGCTATGTTTAGCTGAATGGGTAAAGACATGGATGTGCTATGGAGTTTGTTGCCGGCATACTTTATGTGTATTTGTGGAGAGACAGACATACAGAAAGCAAATGTAGATAAATAAGGTAGGTGTGTGTGTGTATGGTAATACATATTCATATATATTACAATATATTAAAATTGTTATATTGTATATTGTTGCATTGTAATTACAGGAAAATCCCAAACAGATTGTCGTTTTGTTATATTGTAATTGCAGGAAAACTCCAAACAGATACAAAGTTTGTGCATATCTTTTAATTCCAAAGTAGATTCTAGCTTCGAACACCTAGATTTTATGCATTTTGTTTTCTCAAGATAAATAGGAGGGGGAAATTACTTAAGATAAATAGGAGGAAAAAATTACTTGGGGGAGTTTTATCATAGTCTAAGAAATAACACTGAGCCAGAGCTATGATTAGAAAGCCTCTTTCAAAAAGAAGAAAAAGATTAAGGATTAGCTGTATGATAGCAAGACACCTGATTACCAAGCAAGTGACTTGAGCTCATAGCTGAAGGTGGGTGAAATGAAAGGGAAGGTGGAAATCTCTAGGAATGAAAAGGGAGCTGCTGAATAATGATCCAGTGTTCAAAATGGAAATCTTATTAGACTGCCTCAGGGAACAGAGAATGGAGGCAGATAAACAGTTGGATGAAATTAACAAGAGTGACTGTCTTGAGGTTTAATGATTAGAAGGAGATCTATAAGCAGGTTAAAGGAAGCACACAATAGCCAGGGAACCTTAATACTGGCTGGGAAATAATTGCAATTAACATTCATACGGTGTTAGGTTTGTCTGCTTGAAGTGCAGAAGAGGATGGGGGAACCAGGTGGGCAGCAAAGAATATGAAAGGAGAGCTGGGAGCAAAGAACATGTTCTTTAGATCTAGAGACATTCCCTGTTGAATGAAAGATGAAATTAATTTGTTGCTAATTAACACCAGCTTGAAGACAGCAAGGTCAGGATTGCAAACACCTTGGAGTTATAAATCAGATCTGGCTACTGATTCTTCTGTTTTCCACCAGAAATTCCAATACTTGCCACGGAGATGGGTCATAGGGTAGAGTTTTAAGAACTAGACTACATACCTCTTATGGTTTTCCCACTGTTGGTCACAACAGCACTTAATCCTGATTTTAGTTTGAATCACTAGTGAGATTTTCACATGTGCAACACTTCTTGTGCAAGAGGACATTTTACAGTTACTCCTCTCTTCCTGCTTGTATTCAGTTATATGCCCAGCCCTCCTTTCTCCTGAGAATCTCAAGACCCATGACATGTAGCCACAATGTAAAAAAAATAAATAAAACAAAGTTTAAGAACAATAAGTATATAAACTTTACAGCCAGTCTGTGCCAAGCACACAGTATTTCTCCTGATACAGTTCTGGTGCGAAGTTAAATGAAATCCTGTGAACCATCCATTGTATGTTCAATTGCTTCCACTTGCAGATTGTTGATTCATTAGTGCTTATATTAAATTGCCATGAATTGGTTTTTCCATTGTTCTACTGCTTGCATAAACAGAACTTCAGTAAGTTCATTTACCTTTCCAGTGATGCATTGCTGGATCTAATCCCAAATATTTTCAGCGTGGCTGTTTTATGAGGTTCTTAATAGAGATTTCTAGTACTATCACAAAAGTGTCATTGTCAAGGGACTGCGTGGGGTTTTTTGACTGGGAAGCATAATAGTTAACCCTCTTTGAAATGAATTCATTCCTTTTTTTGGCCATAGTTCAGCACAAGGAAGCTCAGTACTTTTTTATTCTGATTTTGAGTCATGGTTGCAGTGCAGGCATTTCAGTGCTAAAATTCTTAGCAGGTTTATTACATCAGATAATGCTGGCACCAATGTTAGGATAAAAGAACAGTATTCCTCCTCGACTTGTACATTGGTATGGGTCTTTATTCTCTTTTCCCCATTTCTTAAAGCTCTCCAATAGGAGATATTTAGTAAGTTCTATCTATTGGCTTCACTGGGGCCTCTTATCAAAAATATGTCAGTATACAGATTTCTGGAAACAGATGAAGCCTTGTTGATTGATGTGTGCATATATTGATTTATGCAGACATGCATTAAAGTAACCAAGATAAATCTTTAAGCATTTGCAAAATATTTCAGGTTGATGTCCACAGTAGAAATTGATCCTTTCCACATATATTGAAAATGAGAATAAAATCTCTTAATATTGCCGGTGCTGATTTTAGGGCTTTCTGTACACAAAAAAGAGGTTACAAAATCTGAAACATGAAAAGTTTATAATCCCACCTTTTATGTGCTACTTTAGTTGAGAACTGGAAAAATAGGATTAGAAAGCAATTTAAAAGAGTGATACTGAGAGATCACATAAGAAATGAGAAAATGAGAAAATTAAGACAACCTTAATGAAGAAGATTCTTTCTCCTTCAAAATTCCTGAGCAAGTATTATAACACAACTACAAACATGGCACTAATTAAAAGAATGTCTACATTTAAATAAATCCCTCGCTGTAAAAAGAACATTGCCTCAGATGTTATTTCCTGTTACGTCAATCAAATTTTATAGCTAATTGCGCCCAGATGTGCAGAGGTTCCTTCTGGTGAAATAACCACAGGACACGTCTTGGAATTAAATTGGGCCGCAGCCCTTTATTGAGGCAGAAGCTGGGCAAGCAAGAGGAGCGCATCCATATTGTGGCTGGTCAGCAGCCCTGGCTGACCCCAGCACCACACCCCAATCCATATTGGGGAGAACAGGAGGTACTGGGCCACCTGGATACCCACGCACTGTGGCCCCCTTTCTGCTGGGGTGTTGGGCTCGAATTGGAGAGGCCTCCGCGGCATGCGCCATGAGCATACCCATCCCCACCCCACCCCACCCCACCCCAAACCTCTTATGGAGGCCCCCAACCACCAGAAGAACTGGCGCACAAGCTCGGCCTCCTCTAAAGATGTGCTCCTCTGCCCAAACTGCCAAGGCTGCAATAAAATGAGCAGCACCAAAACCCTGCCCAAATAGGGAGGGAAGGTGGGTCAGTTTGCTCCAGGTGTCGAAGAAAGCCGGAGTAACCGCGTGCTGCCTAATATATAGGGAGCGTGCTCCACCCCTAACATTAGTGCACATTGCACGATCAGCTGGGTGTGGCTCAGCCGCTGGCTGGCCCAGGGCACGCATGCTCACCACTCCAGAGCTCACCATGTACCCTGCCCCCTGTCATAATTATGGCCTAGTTGATTCTGGGTGCGTTATTTATTATTGTACTAGCAGCAAAGCCCATTGCAGGGGAGATGCAATGGGTCCTAGGAAAGGGTGTAAGAGGAAGCATCTTTCCATGAAGTGGGGTTTAGTGGGGTCATAGTCCCCCCTGCTCCCAGCATGGCACATGGCACTTACTTGGGACTGGGTCTGTGGCTTGGACATGTTGGAGAGGTGTGGCTTGGAGTGGGGGGAAGGTGGGAGGTTTGGGGTGATAGTTTGGGGTAGGGGGAATGGAGTTACTATGGTGGGGGAGGTCGGAAAGGTGAGGGTTGTGCTGGGGGAGGGTGGCAAGGTGAGGGTTGGGGTGGGGGAAGGGTTGAAAGGTAAGGCTCAGAGTGATGGGAGGATTAAAAGTGTGACTAGGTGTGGGGAAAGGGTTGATAGGTGAGTATAAGGGTATGGGAAAGTTGGAAGTTAGTATTGGGGTAGGGGAGGTCACAAAGTGAGGCTGGGGGTGCAGGGTGGGTTTGATAGTGTGGGTTGGGTGGGGGAGAGTGGAAAGGTGAGGTCTGGGATGGGGAAGGTTGAGAAGGTGAGACTTGGGGTGGAGGGAGAGTTGGAAGGTGTGGGGGAGGGTGTAAATTGGCTGCTTGTGGGGGGAGGCTGCTGAGCTGCAGAGCAGTGATTCTGCAGCCCCAGCCTGGCTGCTTGGGGCAGGGGGCTTAAGGGCTTTGCTGTGCCCATGGAGCAGCAGCTGCATGGGCCCAGCATTGGCCAGTGGATGTTCAGGACACACAGGACTTGGGTCCCTGTGTGTCCTACACAGTAATTGGCTAAGGGTTCATCAAACTTCAAACCCTTAGCCAATTATGTATTTTAAAACAATAAGAGTCAAAAGCCATCAAGGAATCATGGTGGGACATATAACTGGGAAATACTGTCTTACCCTAAAAAAATTTCATCTTCAGGATTCATTAAATTTTTATGGGTTTGAGAAGGCCTTTTCCTTATCTGTTCTCAACCAGGAAAGCTTGAACATCAGCTAGTTCAGCTCATGAACAATTTGTTCATCGTTAACAGGGACCTTATTATTCGATGGTCTTTTTGAGAAGGCCAAAGTATAGCAAAGTTGAACCCTAACTTTGCTGTTTCAGCCTCCACAAAACAATGGGAGTGGGTTGGAAACTACTTGCTAGGAGTGTTGAGGAGGGACTGGTCTAAATTTGTATCTTGATGTTTGGAAGGCTAGGTTAAATTTGAATCTAGAACATTTTAAATGAATCCTCATGAATTTATGTGATTTTTATGCTGAAACAAAACTGCCATGATATTGTAGCTCATATCTTGGTCTATAGTCCAAGGGGTTCCGTTCCCCTGTGGGAACTGGCACTGAAAGATGGTGTCATGCGATACAGAAGAGGGTATAATGGAATCCAGGGGCAGGGCAGTATACTGTGTTTCAAAATTCTTTTCATATGAATTAGCCACTTGATCTCTCTCTCTCACACACACAAGAGAAATAATTGGGAAACTCTGCCTTTTGTACTTGCTCAGGGGCAGTTCCCTAAGTCATTGGTAATGTGGGAGGCTGGATTTAACTTGGAGTGGTGGCATAGGAAGAGGAACATTCTTTAACTGCACATTGAGGTTGAATCCCCACTTGAAATTTGCACGCAGATCCAAACCTGTTTGTTGTGAAACCGTGTCCTCTTCATCAGAGTTTCTCCCTCCCCACCACAGCAAGCACACAGCAGACACACCCAATTGCAGAACTCGTAGCAATCCCCACTACCAGGCGAGCTCACTTCGCTGGTCTCCCCTGATTGGCTGGCGTGCCTTGATGGGGCAGGACCTTTTCCCACTGCAGAAATGTACACTGCAGGGGCGCGATAAAAAAAAACGTGTAAAAATTTAACATTTAACTGTGCAAACAGTTAATCGTTACTTGTGTATACCATTAACGATTAAAAGTTACACGTTTGACTGTTTAATGTTTGTATCCCCTTCTGCTGGCCAACCACAAAAGCAGAAGCAAAACTAAGGAAAGGCTGCATGCACATCGCAGTGCTGATTGGTTGCCCAAATTCAACGTCACACTCCAGGGCGTGAAACGAGTCAGGGTTTCAACCCTCATTCCTCCCCTCGGATCAGCTCTGAACCGTGTTAATGGGGTCTATGCCACTTAAGACTTTGGGTAGTTTTATGACAATCTTCAGAAGGAATCTTTAAGACAGAGGCAAACAAATGCCTTACAACTGTGGGCTGCTGTGCATGTTAGTATCCTGAAATTGAAAAGCACCATGCAAGCAGCTTTTTCAGATTGTCACACTAACATCGAACATCCTTTCCTTTCTCTGCCTGCTCTACACAAAGTTTACTGGTGATACCATTAACAATTTGCTTAGAGCATCTCATAAATAGCTCTATATGGAACACTTACTTGTACATTCAATTCTCCATACCAGCTGTTTCTGCAGTGATTTTTCCCATGTAGAATACAACATGCCCCCACTTTATTTGGGAGCCTCCACATGATACTTTGCTTTTCCCAGGCATGATTGAGGGCTCCCAAGGCTTTCCATTCTAAGCCACTGCCAAGAAAAACCTCATTTGCTGTGACTTAAAAGAGAAACAATGTGTTGGCTGCAGGCAGAGCCTCTATGTGAAAGATCTGCCTGCAACCAATCTGGAGGGAGGCAGAGCTTAGTTTCATCTTCAAAATGCCTATGTTAAACTCCAGTGTTCCCCTTTCCTTTTAAGCCTTTCTATGGGGCTCTTTTCCCCTTTAGGAACTGTGCTTCAACTGTGAGCTGTGGCTCAGCTGTCAAGAGGAGGTGCACTGCAGGGGCCCTTGGAGTGATTTTCTTCAAGTTTGTGCAACTGCGATGAGGGAAAAAGGTGGAGAGGGGAGACACTCGAGAGTGATGTGGAGAATGGGTGTGTGAGTGACACCCCCATGTATCTTCAGTCCACTTCCTGCTGCTTGCACAACAGTGGTGGCTTTTCTCACGCACCCCCATGTTAACCAGCTGTTGACATTTACAGATGACAGATTTTATGTGCATATGACCCTAGCTGTAACTGTCAAAAAAAAAAAACTTTAGAAGGCTGAGTGGGAAAATTCAACCTGGTGATATTTATAACTGTTACTTAAATCCGTGTGCAACAAACATCTGGCAAAAAGTTGAAGTTGTGAGTCCCAGAAAGTACCCACAATTTCTATCTATCTGTTCAGGGCAGCATATATGATTCTGCCTTCTCCATTTTATCCTCCAAAAACCCCATGGTGTAGATTAAGCTAAGATATGATTGGCCCAGACCATCCAGTGAACTTTATGGAAGAATGAGGATTTGAACTCAGGCCACCCAAATGTTAATCCAACGCTCTAACCACTCTACTACTCTGAATTTCTGAAATCAATAAGTACCTTAATGCTGATGGTAACTGTTTTGAATAGACTTTGAAGTGGCATCATTGAATCTTATTCCTGTTTTAAATATAATTGTATACATTTGAGATACAAAACTTCATGAAAAAGAAACAAAATTAAAGCCACCGTGTGCTCTTTTGTTATTGTTGTGCAATTGTAAAATAGTTGCCTTGAAGTAATGGACAAAGCAGGTAGATTATGTAATCTTGCAAAACAAGAGAACAACCACCAAGAAACTCCAAAGGTTAGAACATAATCATATTAGCTTTCAGTTCTGAGAACATTAGTGAGGTAACATAATTGATGCAAAGATTTTCTTAACAGGGTTTTACCTAGAGAAATGTCTCAGGGGGTGTAACTGTTCCCTGTGTCTGGCACAAAGTTCCCACCTATTCTGCCTCTCTCTGCATGCAAAAATCACATCTTTGAGCATTCTTCTTTGATGTTTAATGAAAATATTCCAGTCCTGCACAGGAGACTTGTGTGTTTCCAGCTTCACTAAGAATGCTCCAGGCAAACACTGGAAGAGAAAGCATTGATCATGGGGGATTTGGATCCTAATGACCAGCAATCCCAGAGTCCAATGGGGCCTCATTAAAAAAGCCTTTTCTCTCCAGTCTGTGGTCCACAGAAGCGTGAGATTATTGCAAATACATCTTGGAAAGCAAGATACTGCAGTGTCATGGCAAAAGTGAATTCTGAGCAAATTATCTTGTCATTCTTGTTAAAAAGTTTGTGTGCTAATGTTAGCAGTCACTAGGGTTGCCACATTCTAGGTAATGGCTGGAGATCTCCTGGGATTACAACTGATCTCCAAGTGATAGACATCAATTACCCAGGAGAAAATAGCCACTTTGGAAGGTGGACTATGGCAGGATATCGCATTGAAGTCCCTTTTCTCCCAAACCCCACCCTCTTCAGGCTCCATCCCCAACATCTCCAAGTATTTTCCATCCCAGGACATCTCCATTCACTACACTGAAGTTGGCAACCTCACACAAATAGGACTCAAGTTTATGGAGCACCAGAAAGCCTTCCTCAAGTTGCAGAGTAGTAGATGCAATGAGTTGTAGAAAAGCATGGAAATACATTACAGAGAAATGCCAGTAGATTGAACCAGTTTAGTGAAAACATTTGTGGCTGGGTGAGCACACCTGCTGAATCACTCTCTCCCCTCTTCCTGTCCTCATTGCTTTAAGTCTCATGGAACCAAACTGCTCCCCTCATTGTTAATGTTCATTTCCCACATAGTTTGGCTACAATGATTATATTAACAAAATTGTACTCAAATGCATACCCCTAAAAGTGTTTGATGCTTCCAAGCTATTCACTGGGCATGCTGAAAGCTAAACTCCTGCAACTGTTTTGAAATAGTCCCATAAATTGTGCTGCTCAAGTGTGGTTATCTTGGGCATTTTTTCTGTAAATTGATTTTTCCCCAAGAAACAACCTAGAATGGATTTAGACTTTATATAGCTATACTGCTCCAATTCATGTGGCATATGGCATCCCAATTCATAGGCATCTGAATGTCAAAATTGCTGTTTACTTGTGGCTGGAATCCATGACATTCCAGACACATTTCAGCAACAGAGGGCCAATTTTCACATTACAAAGTCTTCCCTTTTGTTGCAGAATAACACAAGGGCATTATATCAGCAGTGCCATGGATGTGTTATGCCTCTTAGATATAAACTGACCTTTTGCTTGAGTCTGTGGCATTTGGGGAGAAGCAACCTTACCCTTTGTCCCCTCACATGCAATTTTTGCATCTTCAGACTGCTTTGCAGAGCTGCAATTGGCTCCATTATAAACATTACACGGGGTCATCTAATGATTTTTTCATTGCAGCCAATAGCGATTCTGCAGTTTTGTTTAAGGACTCACAAGCTGCAATGGGTGGTCATGGGGAAGATTAAGCTGCTTTATCTCATATGCTGTGGTTCTGAACAGAAAACAGCCACCATGTTTATGGGAGGCATCATACATCTGATGCAACATACTCAGTAAAGATGAAGACTTTTTGATGTGATAATTGGCTCTTGAATTGTTTAGTCTGGGACCAATCATGAAGGCTGTTCTGGCTGGAGACACCGCCACTGGCTTCCTGGGGGGGGGGGGGTGTGTTTGGTGCTGCACAGATATTTTCCACACAATATGGTTGACTCACATGATCAAACCACTAGGAAGCAGCAACCGTCCTTGCTTGGATAATTTATGCAGTTGATCTGAGAACTAAATTATGAGGCAAGATAATCTTTTCCAGCTATTCATATTTCATTTTCAGTTTGGATAGTTTTATGGGGGATGCAGAAGCATGATGGAAGGTGCACAAGTGAGTCATGAATTCTCCTCTGTGCTCCTATATTTCAAAAGAGACTGTAGCTTCCTAATGACATATTTCAGAGAGTGAGAATTGATACACTAGTTGGTATGTAGTGATGGGTGAATTCCCACAAGTACAGTTTAAATTAGGACTGGCAATTATAGGCAAAAATAGGGGGAAATAAATAAAGTTTCATTTTATAAAGTGCTTTCAAATTCCCATCCCTATCTGAGATCCTCAGCACCCTCTACCCTGAGCCCTCAACTCTCGCAGTAATTCATGTTGCAGGTCTCTCTTAATTCTCCTCCAGAATCTAATAGCTTAGCATAAAACAATATATATAACATATTTGATTTTTTTAAAAAAATGATGGTTAAAATAATTCACATCTCAACATCAGAAATAATACACATCTGGAGAATTTTAAAACAGCAATCTGTAAAAACGACAGTATAAACTGACATCATGAAAACAGGGCATCAAAGCATCTGACATAACAGTGAAGGGGAAAACAGGCAAGAAGATAAAGCTTAATTATAAACCTGAGTGACCAAAAATATTTTGGATTGGTGCCTCAAAGCCATGAATGTAGGCAGCAGATGACCTTCCACATGGAGAGCATTCTACAAATGGAGTATTACCACTGAGAAGTCCACCTACTATTGCTTCCTGCTTTCAGCATAATTTGTCTGGTGTGTGCATTCTGGAATTTGCTAGTTGAAAATATATTTGAAAATTGCTGTTTTGGATTGTAGCCATAATTTGCCAGAATGGTTATACAAATGCAGGTTTTTTTAGGCATTATGGGGAAAAATCACACCCCAAAATCCATGTAGCTTTTGACTCTTTGGTGCTTACTATCAGCAGTAGCAGACTGTTTTTCTTAGATTCTCCAAATTTCCTAGGTAGTGGCATTTCTTCCTTCCACTTGGATACAATTGGGTGAGTCTTTCTCTGTCCAGGGAAGGCAGCTTCCAGGCAGAGTAACCTAGGTGCAGTGCCCAGCAATTCTGTGTGGTTCCTTCTCCTTCCCTCTCTTCCTTTGTAAGGCAGTGCTATTGTTCCTTTCTAGTTTGCAGGCTTTCCAGTAGCATGGCTGGGGGCACCTTATTCAGGGACGAGTTGGATCCAATAATACAATTTGCTTGAACTTTGGGTAGTCTTTAGGTAGCTTTGGATTCCCACAGCATATAATAGAACTTGAATAATTCTGAAATCCCAGGGAAACCGGAACTAGTATACTGTGAGCTGCCTCGAGCCCCTCGGGGATGAGGCGGCCTATAAATCTAATCGATCAATAAAACAGACAGACAGACAGACAGACAGACAGACAGACAGACAGACAGACAGACAGACAGACAGACAGACAGACAGACAGACAGACAGACAGACAGACAGACAGACAGACAGACAGACAGATAGATAGATAGATAGATAGATAGATAGATAGATAGATAGATAGATAGATAGATAGATAGATAGATAGATAGATAGATAGATAGATAGATGAATGATAGTACTAGGGAACCAAGATGCCATGGAATATCTGTATTTATGTCCTTCTCAAAATATGAACTGAAAAATATCTTTTTTAGATGCACGTCTTTATTTTCCACTGTACCATACATGATCCTATTACTGTGTTATCATTGACCTTTGAGAGGCCTTTCAGTGGCATGTTAATGATCCATGTGGATTCCAAAACTGAGATTTGGCTGTGCAGTGAACCAATCTCATCACTGAAATGTAATCCATCATAGTCCCTGGAAGTTTGTGGAGAAGGGCAATACTATATAGACCCAATCTATTTCAGTTTTTCATAGACCATGTGGAGCAAAGATTTACAATGCCAATAGTTATAAGTCATATGACTAGGACAGGAACCTTAAAAAAATAACTAGAAACTAAGAAGTGTTAATTTGAAGTCTATTTTTCTGTCAGATGAAACTCAGTGACTGACAGTTCAAGAAGCAAAACTGATTTCAGTTGACAAATAGGAAAAGAAACAAACAGCAAGAAAATTCAATCAAAACAAAAAGAATTAAGGTGATATCTTTTCTAACATTGTATTCCAATAAATCATTCTGCTGTGTGTCCAAAATATTCAGGTTTTTAGAAATGGATGAGTATGCACACTTTGCAATGGGCTTGGTGCTATTTGATACCGGTTTGAGACCAAATATCATAATCAGGCTAAAATGGTAATTCAGCCTTTCCCCATTTCTAAGGCTACCTCCACCCTCCCCAACCAAAAAAAGACACAGAAAAAAGAAAGAGCATTCTATCAGCACTTTGTGTGGATACCAACTGTGTCATTGCAGCTCCGTCCTAGTTCTATACCATTTCTGATATGTCACAAATGATTTCAGGTTCCCAGGCTAGAATTCAGGCACAGTGTGTGGCGAAATGGCACTTCATCCCATGAGTAGAATGTTCTGCTTTGGAGTAAAGTGTTCTTATACTAGCTATACCTACAATCATGTAGCAGATAGAAAAGTGGGAGGGGTTTAATTTGTTTGGGAGATCAATCCTCTCAAAGATCCTATGGTGAGAGAAATGACTTTTTTTCTTTACTAGGTGGAAGAAAAGAGAGAGACTGTTTGGATTCGGCATAGAAAAGGTGTATCAGAATATACCCTATCTTGCGATGAGGACAAAAAGATAGAAACTGAAATTTGGTGATTTTAAGGTTATTTTACCTGTCTCCAATAAAGGGATAAGATTTAGGAAAGTCTAAAACAGCATAAAATAATTAAGTTAAGTATCTGTGCAGGATACCCGTCAGTGAGAACATCTGCATAGTAGTCTTTAAACCTTGTTCTAGCCCTAACTGAGGTTAGGACAAATTCCTTAACGCTGACCTGGATAGCCCAGGCTAGCCTGATCTAGTCAGATCTGAAAATCTAAGCAGTGTTGAACATGGCAAGTATTTGAATGGAAGATCTCCAAGGAAGACCAGGGCTACTATGCAGAGGAAGGTAATGTCAAACCACCTCTGAACATCCCTTGCCTTGAAAACCCCATCAAGGGGTCGTTGTAAGTCAGATGTGACTTGAGGGCAAAAAAAAATGAGGGAATGTCTGTAATTTATCAGTTATTTCACTATACAATGTAGACATTTTCAAATCAAATGTGGATAGTTTTAATATATTGAAGCTAATAGGGAGAAATCTAGAACGTTTTATATATTTCACACACTTTTGTGTTGTATCCATTTTTTCATGTATCGTATATTCATATTTATAAATAAATGAAGTCCATAGTGTAGATGGAGTGATTTACCGTGCAATCCTATGTAGAGTTACATCCAGTGAAATCAGTGGACATATACTGGAGTAACCCTGCACAGGATTGCACTGCAAGTTCTCAAGGAGTCACAGGATTTCAGTTTTGGAGAACAGATTTTTGATAGTACCATGTTGTAACGGGGTCGCTTATATTCAAGGGCAAGGGAGAGATATTATCCCACCACTAGCCACCAATCGTAACGGGACCCAGTGGGGTTTCCTTTGCCACCCAAAATATCCCAGGCTAGTGTTCAGGGATCTTCTTTTTACTCTGCTGCCACCATTAAAGAGAAGGAACTAGGAATCCAAAAAAACCCTGCCGCTGGCTGCCAAATATACTACAGGATCCCACCTCACATTCACTCTTGGTCTGAGGGGAATGTCCTTCAGAGTCCCACATACAAAAATGGAGGGAACTCAAAATTGGCTGGGATTCTAGCCTCTCAGACAGGCACTCTTCAACCTCTCACACACAAATGCAGGTTGGCACGAGGGTAACTTGAACACAACAAATGAAATTTATTATGAAAACAAAAGAAAAGCTTCTTAAACTGGCTCAGAGAGGTACTAACGCTTGATGGTTTCAGAGAGGTTCTTTTCACTTAAAAGTTACAGAGCTTCAGATGTTACTTAGGTTTCACACACACACACACACACACACACACACACACACACACACACACACACACACACAAACACACACAGGTGTCTCTTCAGGAACAATTTTGCTTTAGATCTACTAACTTCCTTCACAGACTGACACTAGTCCTTTCTGATCCACAACCCACTGAATACACACACACACACAGCCTATATGCCCTGTGAGATTCTGGCATACAAAGCCTCCCTCTCTCACACTAATCCCAAACTGGTCTCACAGCCTCTGGATTGGGCTTTTCCCAGACTGGTGTTACACAGGGGTAGGGCAGACTCTAGGTCTGGACAGTATTCACTGTCAAGCCACTGACTGGCGCGTCACTTTGCACCAAACTCAGGGCTTCCTTTCTCTGACAAGCCTCCTCAGCTTGTAGAGTGACTGGTCTTCTGTCAACTAACACTGCTGAGACAGAATCCTTCAGCTTCAGACCTGACAGACTGCTCTCTGTCAAACTCTGGCTCCTTCTGAATCTCTCTCCCAATCTTGACTCCTTCTGATCTCTGTATCAGAATCTCTTCAGAGGGAGTGTATATCAACTAACAGGCTCTGCTCTGTCTATATATACTGCTTGCACTCTAGCTCCCCCTAACCCTGGCCATAGGCAACTGTGCCTTCTCGACCAATCAAATGGGGTCCTTAGTAAAGTGGAGCCTTCTGTATAACTCTGGCTGTCACTAAGGCCTTTTCATTAGGCCTTTCACACACACCAGCCCTTCAGGGTGGGGCAAGTCCATTACACATGTCATCTTCTTTGTGCAGTTCCCAGTACATCCTATCCCAGGTCTGAAGTAGCTCTGGCTCATTCTAAAGTTCAGGCCAACATACTAGGACTCAAATTCCCTGTCCTATGACAATAATTTTACTCTCTGGGCATACCCCAGGGAGTAAGTAAGGTCTTTCCCACTGTAACTTTTCATATGTTTTTGGTTATCCCTTTGTAGAAATTAAGAAAAAAAACACAGTCAGAGGCTGGGATGCTTCTTTTGGAGCATTGGGTCCTCATCCTCTGCCAAAGTATGCTGATTAAAGAGACAGTATGTGAGGTTTTTCCTGCTGAAGATAATTAAATGCCAAGATGTCAATCAAATGAATGGACACAGTGGAGAGATGCTTCAAAAAGAACCCTTCCTTCCCAACTTTGAGAGGCAATTCTGCCAGAATCACTTTAAAACAGATAATGTTCCCCCAAGGTGCCAAATGCCATCAAAATTTAAACAAAGAAATGCCAGATTGTTGAATTTACTGGCAGCCTTCTACTTACATAAGAAATGGGTTTTTTATTTCTAATGATCAAATATGTATTTTACAGCTTGGTACAAAAAAGAGAGAGAGAGGCAACTACAGCAACAACCAAAGGAAATCTACTCTCAACTCATGCCACCAGTCTCAGGGTTAATGAATATTCCATTTCAAAGTGATATTACTTAGATTCTGTCAAATTGTTCCACTTGTCTCCATGCCGAGAGACTGTGCCACTGTGTGCCCAACTGTAGCAGAGAGAGAGAGAGAGGGAGAGAGCTGGGAATATGAAGTTTCAGTTTCAGCATTTATTACCTTCCTTCATAATGATTGATTAGCTGAGAGTACAAAAGATGGTGAACTTTTTCACCTGCAGTGCAATTTCAAAGCAAAGCACCTCTGCAATAAAATGATATGACAGAGGCCCAAAGGATGCTAAATGTTGTCAGGTGGAACATACCGTTTTGAACTAGACTCTCCCGAATTTCCAGAAGGGATTTATGGGCTGGCAGTGGCGCTAGTCAGGGTACTGTGGCCTTAACATTTGGCAGTTCCTGGCCCATTCTGTTTTGATAGCCACTCTTCTCTGGATGACTGCATGGATGCTGGCTGCTTTGAGTGAGCATTCCAATCAGAACAGCAGCTGTTGCTTGGCACTTGTGGCTCTTCTAAAGACCAGCTGGACACATTGCATTTTTTGAATAACTGCATACTCCAGTCTTTTTAACAAATTCCTCTCATCACGGAAGATCAGCCTGTAATGAATACATAACCCTATGCCTCTGCTCTTTACTGTAATTGCAAACTTGACATACATCTAATCACGGCGTAGGTGCATTAGCCAAATGCATAGTAACCAAAAGTAACCTGCAAGAATATCTTTCAAAGGGTGGCCATAGAAAGGAGCCCTCCAGCAGTCATGGAGACTGAGGCTGGCTTGAGATACAGCTCAAGCATAAAAGAGCAGTGGCATAGTGCCCATGGGATGTGGGGGATGATGCCCTGGGCAGAGCCGTGGCAGAGGCATGGTCTGATCATGGAGGAGATGTGGCAGGGGCATTCCAGGGCCGGGCAGGGCCGGGTGGCACTGCCGCAGGGGCACAGGATGCGTGCGCACCCCAAGCACAGTTTCCCCTCGCTCCACCTCTGTTCAAGAGAATAAGGCGGTAACAAGATGGCCACTTGCTGAGATTATGGAGTGTATTGCATGAAGGGGATATTCCTTTGCATAAACAATTCCATGCAAAGTATAACAAAGCAAGGTATAACAAAGAAGATTAGCACAGCACAGAAAGAAGATATATCTCCTGTCCTTGTATGATCTGCTGATTCTCTCTCTTTGTAGGACATTAAAAAAAACATAAATGGGCACTGCAACGTGGGATCTTCCATGATCCATTTGCAATAGTCTAAAGCAGTATAGTCCATTCTGAGGCGAATAGGATATAGGGTCCTGATGGCCCCTTGAGTGGTTACAGAATAGTAAGTAAGGACAGGCTTCCTGTCAATTATGAGACCAACAACTTTCTTAGAACTCATAGCACAGTTAGTGTTTCCTGGCAAAGCTCCAAACTTTCATCACCCTGTTGAACTCTGGGAGACTTTCACCTCCCTGAGTGGGTTCTTTCCTGGACAGCCTTGTAGATTGTCAGTTGTCTTTTTATTCTGCTTAGCTCTGTGCAGAGAACATGCATGTACTTATTCATTCACTAATGCTTTCTGCAACTTTGTTTGGACCCAACAGAAGTCACAATTTATACCCTAGTTGGAGCCATACTTGATGTGTGGAGACCAATTCCATTTCAATGGAAAGGAGCAACATTAAGTGTGCAGAAAGTTCTTGAGACATGACTTCCTTCTCTACTGAAGTGACTGGAGCAACTCATTTGTTTGGGAGTTTAATATAAATGTCACAGAACCAATGCCCAAGGCAAACTCTGAACTGTGGACTTTATGGCAGCCTGAGTTTGGAGATGGAGCTTAAATTTCAGGCTTAGTTCTCTACAGTTTATACACTGAGCTAAACTGTTTTCTTTTTGCCCTATTCCATTTGGCACCATGCATAGAATTAATAGTTACGAAATCCATTGTTCCTTCCCATCTCTTTCGAAGTCATTTAGATGTACACTTTCAAACAATGACAGTGTTCTAGTGTGGGAAAGGCTGCAATTATGAAGATGAAGAGGGGAAGTGCTTTGATGAAATAATTATCTGAAATCCATGATAAAGGCCATGTCATTTTGAGTTACTATGTTTCTCTAAGTTTCTTAAGGCAATGCAAACATGCAAGGATAGTATTACTTATTCATGAAAATTTTCTAAAAGCCAAGAGAAAGTTAAAGAAGAGTGATTACAGATGACATTTAAGGGGAAAATAACAGAGAGGCCTTTTTTTTCACATTAAGGCGGAAGAGGAAAGTCCTTATGAAAAAAATGGTATAAACCAGCTAGAAATAGTGAAAGGGAAACTTATGATCTTTATTGGTTTGAGCCGACAAGACCTTTTTTTCCATGAAGGAATGAGAATGCTGAATCAAATCAACATCCACGAAAGTATAACTGTGTAATTAACCTACTGAATAATATACATATTGAAGAGAACAATACATATGTGCCACATTGGATTTGACACACAGGCTACTGGGAAGAAGAATCCCTGCTGCCAATAGTCTAGAGTATTTGGGATTTACTTTATTTTCCTCAAGAGAGAGATTTATGTTTTATTTTTGGGTTTTCTAACAGAGTGAGGCTTATGAGGGTATTCTGACTAAGTACCAAGCCTAAGTTAGTATTTGAGTGGGATATCCATTAGCCAGTACCATCTTAAAAAGTATACCAAACAACCATGTATGAAACATCAATATATCTGAAAATTCCCAGCCACTGTAGTCAGCCAGGTGAGAGTGTTTTTAGATGTTCACATACCTTAAATTTCACACCTGGCCCAGGTAAAATGCCTTTTTCCTGGTGCTCCATGGTGAAGGACATGCAGCTGCCTGTGTGTAACTGTCACCCTTAGAATGTTCATGCAGCTTAGAATTTTCACTCAGATGGCCAGATATGAGCAGTGGAAACAGTACGTAGGCAATAACAGCAACAGTGTGCCCTAATACAACAGTGTGCCCTGATGCCCTAATGCCGAAACGGCTGGACGGATTGCCCCCAAATTTTCACATGACGTTCCTCCCTGTTGTGGGCAGGTAATCGAACCTTCAAATTGCCAAATGTTCATACCTGAGCCAGGTAAAACATCTTTTTCCTGGCACACCAGGCGATGAAGCTAGCTGTGTTTAACTGTCACCCTTAGAATGTTCGTGCAGATGAACAGAGATGGTATGCCCTTACAATGTTCGCGCAGATGAACAGAGATGAGCATTGCAAACAGTAAATAGGTAACACTGTTAGGTAATACGAGTGGAAGTGAAACACATACATACTTTGCCGCGTGAGATGTTCCCCCCCTCACACGCAGGTAACTTTCACTCTATGTGCCTCACCCACTGCTACCACACAACACATATACTCTCATACACATCCAGCTCATCCTCACACACCTCACTCTGCCCTCCCTCACATCCAACTACCACTTACCCACTTCCTCACCCATATTCGCCACAGCTCTCTTTTACTAAAAGAGAGCTGGAGTTTGCCTTTTTCTTCTAAGAAAATCCACGGGGTGGGGGCGAACCAACACTACTGGCTCCGCTTCTTTTGCACATGGCCCTTTAAGAACCCAGGGAGCTGGCCTCGACCTGAGCACCTCTGCTGCCTGACTGGCATAGCCTCCTTGCCCCAGTTCTGCCTTCCCCAAGACAGGACTGCATGTCAACTAGCCTCATGGACAGTGGGATTCGTACTCTGGACAGTTCCGTTGTGGAATGGAAAGAGTTACCTTATACTAAAAAAAAGACATCACCATATAACAATGTGAATCGAAAAGGGAAAGAGGGATTCCATTTGACCACCCCAAAAGGCTATGCTGCGGATCATTGGACCTGCATGGACATCTGTGTGGGTTGCGGACTGTGATGAGAAGGACAATTGCCACAGCTACACGTGGCCGGGCCCCACTAGTATGACATATAATCTAACTGAAACTGAACAAACTTAAGCCTGTGCCTGAAAACCAACAACTGAATCTCTGGCGGTTTCTGCACGGGCTGAAAGCAACAGCTTCAGCCCAGTAAAACACCGTTTTGGTGGGGACCCTTTGCACAGGCGCTGCTGCCAAATCGATGCAACAGTGCTCTGTGCCCGCCAAAATGGTGTTTTCAAAACTTGCTTGGGGACCAAGTTTTCCTGCAAACGCCGGTTTCCATCCGCTGCCATGCAATCGGCAGCAGGTGGAAACCAGCGTTTTCCCCTCCCCTCCCTGGCCCCAAACACCTCCTTACTTTCTCCTGGCAGCCGTCGCTCTGTTGTCACTCTGAGGGGGGAAGGGGACACACCCCTGGCCTCCGGTGCTTCAGCCGTCGCTCTGGCCATGGGGGGGGGGTGTCCCTTTCCCTTCTCAGAGTGACAGCAGAGTGATGGCTGCCAGCAGACAATAAGGAAGCATTTGGAGCCGGGGAGGGGAATACGCAGCTGTGCAGAGCTTGCTCCAGCAGCTGTGCATCCCATGGGGCCGTTTGTGCGAATGGCCCCAGAGCCTGCATCGGCTTGATTAATGCCAATGCAGGCTCTCTCCCTTGGCTGTGCAGAAACAGCCTCTGTGCCTAAGCTCTTTTGTATGTATTTTTCTTCTGCCTTAGCCATTTCTTCTCTCCAAGTTATTTATCTTCCTTTCCCATTCCCTCTCTGTTAATAAATCTTTTGTTCTGTTTAAATTTAAAATCTGCCTCAGTATTATTATTTTAAATGTTGTATTAAGGGGTTTGCCCAGAAAGGTTAAAATAACAGGCATCCTTTATATTCTGGAGTAGTTACAGAGCTGAGGGATAGTGCTTCTGTTTCACCTTACACTATCATTTCTTAAGCACCCTGGTCTCTAAAAGGGAAAAGGTGGCAAAAATCTGACATGACAGGTCAATGAGTGGTTTCCCTGCCTGAAGAAGTTAGGAAGTGAGGGGGGGGGGGTCTGTCATAGCAGGCCTCACAATGTAACAGCCTGGACTTTGGGATCTCTGACAGTTTTTACTGGAATTTTCCTCTTTAGAAATCCACAGGAAACCAGAATTTTTGAAAGAATATTGACCCAGACTTAAAATGATGGCAGCAACCCCACAGAAGATACAGAGAGTTTTCACATTGCATTAGACTCTAATTGTGCTTTATGGGGGTGGGGAAGCACAGAAAAAGATATAGAGTGCAGCAAATCTTTATTAATTAACTCAACCTGAATAATTAGGAAACATTTGTCATAAATCCGTTAAAAATATTGCTGTTTGGCAGCATTAGAGGGGAAGCTTCATCACCAGGAACGCTTGATAAATGGCTTGTCTCAAGAGTCCAACTAGATTGATAATGCATGTTGAAGATGGCAGCAATAATGCAATCACATTCAAAATTCTTCAGGCAACTTGCATTTACTATAAGTGAGCATATACTAGTATGAATTGTCCATTATCCCCAAACCCTGTTCTTACATGGAAATACTGAAATATTGATCATTACGAGATGATGTAGCTAACTTATTCTCCTAATCATGTGATATGCCAATAGCAGATGTTCAAAAAGCTAACCTATTAAGAACTTCTACCTCTAATAAGTGTCTGTTAATTAACAATCAACTCTAATCTTTGGTGCTGTATTGTCCTTCAGGGTTTCTTTAGTGTGAAGAGCCAGTTGTTACACAACAGGTGCTAACTAAATGTTATGTTAGGTCCATCTGCAAGAATTCCTTAGGTACAAGTAGGAGAAGAGATCCTTGTGAATAAGTTTGTAATGATGACTTATATCTGCTAGAGGTGTGCATATTTACAAGTTAGTACCCATAGATGGAGTTATATCTAGGAACTATGAGATTGCCACTAGACTTACAAATTTGGTCAAGAAACCAATGCAAGCTGTCGGGAATATTGCTTCATTCATTTTTTGAGCTTAAATGAGAGCAGATTCCTGCTGAAAAATACACAAGATGAACTTCAAGTGATATCAAATGAGACATTTCTGTGCATACATTCATTTATATTCTTACTGTCTTGATTTCAATTATGGAGCATACAACATTTAGCATTTTCTGCATGGATATTAAAGTGTTTGGTATTTATACATTTGGAACTTTGGAACAGCCTTTTGTTTAGCTCAATATTCATCAACCTTTCCTGTTTTCATTATCCTAGCATGCTTTTTAGTTATATTCCAGTTAAAATAGATGATTAAATGACATAGATCAGACAGAATCAAGTGATAAAAAATTAGAAATACTAAATTGCTAAAAATGTCTTCCTCAGATTAATGATGACAATTCAGTCCAGGCCAAGAACATGTAAACAATGTGACATTGTTGATAAGTTTCAGCTCTCCCCTGTGCCCAAAGAATGGCTTATGAAAACAATAAATCTTAAGTGCCTGTGGACCTCTCTAGATGTTACTTTTTTGTGGCATGTGAACGATTTTATTATGGGCTGTTTGCAATGTTCAATAATATCAGAAGTCTGTGGTCAAATGAGAGGAATCCATGTCATATCTCCTTCCCCAATAAGTGGAGCTTCAGTGTCCATGACAATGCTGAAACTACACATGGAAACTATCTTACACTGAATCAGGCCTTTGGGCCACTGAGGTCAGTAGTGTCTTCTCAGACTGGTTTATTTATTTTTTATTTATTTTATTGGACTTTTATACCGCCCATCCCCGAAGGGCTCTGGTTGTGGTTGTGGTTCTCCAGGGTCTCAGGCTGAGCCAGCATGGTGTAGAAGTTAAAAGTCATGGACTCTAATCTGGAGAACCATATTTAATTCCCCACTCTTCCACAAGAGTGGTGGACTCTCCCTTGGTGAACCAGGTCAATTTAGTCACTCCTACACATGAAGCCTGTTGAGTGACCCTGAGCTATTTATAGTTCTCTTTGAGCTCTTTCAACCTCACCTATTTCCCAATGTGTGTTTGTGGGGTTAAGAAAGAAAGGAGTTTGTGTGTCACTTTGAGACGCCTTACAGTTAAGAAGAGTAGGGTATAAATCCATTTTTTTCTTTGCCTTCCACACCACCTACTACCTGATCATTTCAGCTAGAGAAGCTGGGTATTGAACCTAGTATTTTCTATGCGGCAAGTGGATGCTCTACCACTGACCCATGGCCCCTCCCAAACAGGAAGGAACAGTGGTCCTTAAAACTGGTTAGGGATCACTCTCTTTACTTAGGAGCTACTTCCCTTGAGCTTGTTAAGCATCATCCCCTTCTCTTAGAATCTATTTTCTTTAGAAATGGTTAAAGGTCACCCCCTTTAAGCATCTTTCTCCTCTCACACACAAATGGTTAAGCATCTTTCTCCTCTCACACACAAGTTCCTTTTGGATCCTAAACAATTGCATTCTTCTCACTCTAGTTGCCAGTCTCAAATACCAGCTTTAACTGTTTGTTTTCAACTATCAGTTTCTTTAGCAGTCAACTGCCACTTGTAGAATTCTCAGGGTTTTTTTTCTTTTTGAACCTCTTCTAACTCAGGGTTTTATGACTGGGACAACTCATCATTATGCAGCTGTCCTTCATTATGCAGTTGTCCTTTGGTGCCATGATTCTGAACTGTGTCAACTTTACAGGGGGGAAACCCCAGCACCAAATACAACCTTACATAAAGCACCAGACATCCTGGGAACAGTCCTTGGTTTGCTTTTCTATTCATTTGAGCCTCTTAAAACCTTGTCTCCTAGAATAGTTTAAAAATAAGGGCATGTAATTTTCAATATGTACGTTCAGGTGATTTCTTTGGGTTTGAAAATTCCTGGCAATTTGGAGATGGAACATAGAGAGGGTTAGGTTGGGAGAGGGGGGAATCTCAGTTGGATAGAATGCCATTGAGTCCGATGTCCAAAGAATCCACTTCTTCCAGGTCAACTGATTTCTGTTATCTGGAGATCAATTGTCATGATGAAAAATTTCCAGACCACACTTGGAAGTTGGCAACCCTATTTCTGTTTCTAACGACCCTGGATTTATATGTGCTCTACTGAAAATATTTCTATGTCAGATGGACTCTGTCCTTCCAAATTAAAATCCTTCCTCCACTAGTTGTTCGAACTTCTTTGTCATAGCTACAGATTTTTCGTTTCTGAATCTGATAGTTAAATCTGTAGTAGTTTTTCAGTGTATTACTCTGAAACATTCAGGCACTTGCATTTAATATCTGTTATTAAGAGATTAAGAGATTCTTTGTTATCATTCTCTTTGGGGATTGTTTTAAATCTGTTTTTTGTTTTTGTTTTTCTCTCTGTATTTCACCTGTATTGTCTTATATGCCAATAAAGGCTTGGTGCACAGCATTTAATATCACATTGCAGAGCTTACAGGGAAAATAGCAAAGAACATTCCCCTTAAAAAATGAAACTTTATTTCAATAGTTGGATTTGGAAAAAAACACTTCTCTATTAGAATCACTATCCCCTAAAGCATACATAAGAGCCAATACTCGTGTTTTTAAAGACAGTCACTTCCTAATGTAGTATAGCAACTGGATTCACAATAATGCATTTTAGTTCTCTGATAGGTAGTTGTATCATAGCTCTGTTCAGAACTATCCCAGATTCCAAGCCTACTTATTTTCAGCACTGTTTAGATACTTTAAAAATGTATATCTGCCAATCTGTTTTTTTCTCTCTTATACACAGACAAAGAGGAAGGAGGGCAATTGCATAATGTTTTATCCTGTCAGACTGAGGGTTGTCACATTTCAGGTGAAGGTCAAATCTCTTTCTCAGATGGAGTCTGTAATACTGGGGATAATAAGATGGAAAATGCTACCTGTCAGAAGTGGTGAAGCTCTGACTTGAAAGCACTTGGCACAAAGCAACTGCTTACCTTCTCTGGATAGACCAATTTCTTAAAACCATTTTTGTAAAACATTTTTAAAGACCTCTGGAAACTAACTTCCTCTGTTTATTCAAGAACAGTATGCAAAATGTACGCAAAATATATTCAGCTTGAAATTGGCTATGCAATCTGGTCTGTATATGTCAAACTATCCCCAGGCATAGTATACTTAGGTGTATATTCTTTCCTAGTGATCACATCTGCTTCTCTCCACTGAAGTTGAAAAGTTGGGCTGCACACTAATCCCTGGTGTTTTTTATACCCCAGCTACAATAGATACTAGCATTTTCCTACCCATGCTCTTCATGAAAGCCAGTCCCAGGTGCATAGATGCTATTACACAGATAAGAACTTGCTCACCTTATTGTTCGGAAATGGACAGCTTACTGTGAGGATATTGATCCCTTTGGGATCTCTAACATGTATCTCACCCTTAAATTCCTTGTAATTGGCACTGAAAAATAATAGAGGGCATAACAAGTTTGCTAGAAAAAGATTGGAAGACATTTGGAACATATTTCATCGCTAGAGATGCAATGGCCTCATCCTGTCAGTCAGTCATTCTTAGGAGCCACTGTATGGATGCTAGCTGATATCAAAGAAGGTAACTCAACTTCAAGCTGAGTTGTACAACCTTCCTTTGTTATGCATACCTCATGTAGCAAGAGAGCAATATGGAGAATCCAGTGCTGTATTTCCACAGGTGCAAGGGTTTCCAGCCATAGAGAGTGGCTTTCATGGCTACCTCCACATGTGGCTGCCTGCCCCACAATCCCGCTTCTGGGGACCACTTGCCTAGAGCAGGATTTCACAAGCCATGCATGAAGCCCAAGAGTTTCACTTCACATAGGGCAACATACAGTGGTGGGAACCAAAAATTTTAGTAACAGGTTCCCATGGTGGTGGGATTCAAACAGTGGCGTAGCGCCAATGGGACTGGGCGGGGCACCACGGCGGCGTGGCCGGGCATTCCGGGGGAGGGCATTAATAATTTCTCTGTTACTGTAAAAAACTCTTACTGTAAAAAAAAAGTTCCTAATTTCCAGCTGGTATCTTTCTGTCCATAATTTAAACTCATAGCAAGTCCTATCATCTACTGCCAACAGAAATAACTACTTCTCCTTTAACTGACTGCCTGTCAAATACCTAATACTTTCAAATACTTAATTTTGTTTCAAGGAACTTTACCATATTTCTAAAACATGTTTTTAAAACAGCCCAACAGGGAGAATTATCCCGTTTTCTACCTTCGCTAACCAGCCACATAGGAAACAACAGGACTTTATGATTTTTGGACCTAATGGAATTTCTATCGGAAAAGCAGACCCAATTAGTAACCCACTCTCGGGAGCTGGTGAGAACCTGCTGGATCCCACCTCTGGCAACATAACCTGGTAACTTTTTAAGGTGTTTTATCTACTTCTGTGGTCTATTTCTAGCCTATTCTATTGGAAGCCATTTTGGGCTGCTGAATGTTGTTTTACACACTTTCTACACTGCTCACTTTCTCTTATAGCTTGTTTTAATACTGATAATCCTTATGTTGCCATGTTTATCATTTTGTTATTAGTGTTTGTTCTTTCTGAAGATGCCAACCACAGATGCAGGCGAAACATCAGGAGACAATGCTACTAGGACACGGCCATACAGCCCAGAAACCACACAACCCCTCAGTGATTCCAGCTGTGAAAACCGTTGACAATACATTTCAACCAGGTCTCTGAAGACTTAAGTATTCTAATTAAATAAAGCAAGTAAATACAATGATCACCTTGTGATATAAACAGAGATGCATGGAAGGCGTAGTTGATGTTTCCAAATGCATATGATTACATCAGGATTTAATGCAATCTGGAAAATGTTCTCAACCATTTTTCCCCAAGCACTTTGCTGTTTCTGAAATACAATATTTAATACATCTATGAGAACATGCCATAGAGGTCAATTTTGCCTCTTCCCACCCAAAAAACCTCTCTATTTTCTTCATGCAAAATTGGCATGGCTGCTTGAGGAAAAAAATATAAGACACCCCTTATTTCTTTTCCTTCAAATGACAGAGAACAGTTCATCAGTTCCTTTGGAGACAATGACTATTTTGGAGTGTGTGGACTATGGCATAATTCCCTCCAAGGCGCCTCCCCTCCCCAAACCCCATCATCCCCCAACCTCCCCCCCCCACCCCAAGTCTTCAAGAATTTCCCAGCCCAGAGCTGGAAACCCTATAAGTCATAAAAGCTGGAAACATACAAACCCACTGAAGAATAATTATACCTGGTTTGAAATGCAGGGTAGAAAAGGAAGCACAGAAGACATGCTGACCTCAAAAACTGGGTTCTTTCTAAAAGTAACAGCTAATATGGTATACTAAAGATCTTCTGCTTTCACTTTCCTAATCCAATGGCTGATTCTGTTGGATGTATTCAAGTATTAGTTGCTCTAAGCATTTGCTGTTAAAATTCAGACTGGAAATTGGTTTCTACAATACTATAATTATCCACAAGAAGAAGGATCAGGAATATTTTTTTTCTGTGAGTGTAATCAGTTTCTCCTGCAATCACCATGTAGCTCAGGATCTTGTCAGGTATTAATGAGAAAGACAAAAGGTGCTAAAATTGAACACGAAGGCTTTTCAGCCTCTTAATATCCACCAAAGTGAACAACTTTACTGCCCAAGCTTTTAAGAGGCTCAGGTAGTTAAATGGGTCTGTCACATTGAGAGCACCAGCTGAAGAGGAAGCCACTAGCAGTGGGAAAATCAGACATGTTCCTCTCTATTTAGAGCTGTTTCTTGCTTGACATTTTGTACTCTGGGATGGAGGAGAAAATTTTCAGGCCTTATACTGGCTCTGGATGGTAAATACAGTTTTACCAATTTCCCCATCAAAATGCATGAGGCCATGATCAAAAGTGCCTAATATTTTGAGTGTGTATCAGAGCGTTTATTTTTATTTATTTTTTTAAAAAAGAAGAAAATGGATTTATTTAAGTTAGCGCAGCTTTGAATTTTTTCCCTCTGACAGCAAGACCTAACTCTAGCAAAAACTGCAACAGAAACAGAAAGGAGTGTATTCCAGGGACACTGCTACCAATTAAACTGAGATTAAACTGGGATTAGGCCCCAATTTGTATTTTTAGATATTTTAGATTTGTATTTTTAGATGAAGTTAATACAACTTCACAGGCCAGGATCTCACTCTGATTAAAAATACTGGTTTGTGTTTCTCCTAAAAATCAGATGACCAGAGAACATCAGGTTACACTTGGTTACATTTGGACATCAGGTTACACTTAAATAAAATCAGAGTTCAGCATGATAGAGATGTAGCTATTACAGGTAACAGTTGTTCTAGAGCTGTCTTGCATAAATTGTGGGTGCTATCACCCCCTTCCCCTCCATCCCCCCCTTACCATTTTGCTCCCACTGCTCCATCAATTGACACCAAAGGCTGGAACATGGAGGCTGGAGGTTGCCCACCACAGCTGGTGAGCTGATATAGCTTGCTGCTATGATGTCCATAAGTTAATGATGCAAAAACTATTTGTTGAGCTCATGAGCCCCAGTGCCACCAGGCAGTGCCCCTCCCCAGGGTCTTTTTTCCATTTTGAAACTACGATCAATCTATTTTATTGGGCTACATTACAGTAATTTCAAAACAGATAACATATTTTGCATAACTATCTAAAGGACATCACTGCAAGTGGTATCTGTGGCTAATTGCTTAAAGGGTTAGGCAAAGTAATGGAATCTAATTCTGGTAATCAGACCATCAATCAAGATTTCTGAAGTGATTCATTTGTGTCATGTTAGACAGTCTGCCAGGTCAGGATGGTTCAGGGTGATACTTTTATAGATAGATGAGGGCAGTCATCTATTGCATTGTTTATTGTATTATCATTTTTCTGTTACTACATTGTCTTCTGCTTTTGCGTTTCATTCTCTATATTGATTATTGTATATCTTTTCAAAATTTGCATTGTTTTCTAATTTTGAAATCCTAGTTCTATTATTTATTGGATTCCTTACACTGTCTGGCTGCATTGGTTTTACATTTTGTAATCTGCCTTGAGGTATAATGAAAGGTGGGCTTTTATAGAGCAAATAAATACCTTTGACTGCTTCAGTTTGCTGATTCTCTAGCCACATGTGTTTTATTTCTTAACAATTCCTTTTTATTTCTGATTTCATTCTGTCCAGATTCTCAATATTGCATCCAAGTGTCTAGAGAAGATTTGCTGCTTTCTTACAGCTGTTTGAGTGGGTTGACCTGGAGAATTTCTTTCATTGGGATATAGAAGCTAAGGCAAAAAGTCTTTTAGCATAGGAGTGACAGGCAGTAGAAAGACAATTTATCACAAGGTGTTTTCAGTGTGGACTTGGATTTAAATAGGAAAGCCACATTTTCACTGATATGTGTCAGTGGCTCAGAGGCAGAGCATCTGCTCAGCATGCAGAAGATCCTAGGTTCTATCCTCACCATCTCCAGTTAAAAAAAATAATTGCCAGCAATCCTCTGTGTGACCGGACTCCTCCCCTGCATGTCCAGATGCCCCCCTGCATGTCCGGACTCCCCCCCCCCGCGTGTCTGGATGCTTTCCTGCATGTCCGGATGCCCCCCTGCGTGACCGGATGCCCGCCTGAGTGTCCAGAGGCCCCACTGCGAGTCTGGACTCCCCCCTGTGTGTCTGAACATCCCACTGCGTGTCTGGACTCCCCCCTGGATGTCCGGAAATCCCCGCCCCCCTGCGTGTCCGGACGGCCCCGGCCCCCTTGCGTGTCCTGACGGCTTCCTTGCATATCCGGATGCCCCCCCCTGCATGTTCGTATGCCCCTTGTATGTCCGGACACCCCCCTGCATGTCTGGACTCCCGCCCTGCATGTCCGGACCGCCCCCTGCGTGACCAGATGCACCCCTGCATGTCCGGACAGCCCCCCTGCGTGTCCGACGTCCCCCCTGCAACTCCAGATGCCTCCCTGAGTGTCAGGACACCCCCCTGCCTGTCTGGATAGCCCCTGCTTGTCCAGACGGCCCTCCTGTGTGTACGGCGCCCCCCTTTGTGTTTGGACAGTCCTTCTGCATGTCTGGACGGTGCCCTGCATGTCTGGATGCCTCCCTGAGTGTCCAGACAGCCCCCCCGCATTGTAATCTGAAGAAGAATCTATCGAAAACGGTTAAAGTAGCGCAACCCATTTATTATTGGATATTCAATTGATGGACTTGGCTCAGACCGGTCCGCATTGCCATATAGACTTACTTCTACTGACTGGAATGCAATATATGCAGCTATTGATAAGTGATTGATTATCTTCAAAGAAGAGGTCCCGTCCAAGTACCTATATGGATGAAGACATAGGACCGAGTGAAGAAGACATCGTTTAGTCACCTTGACTATGTTGTAGGGTGATGTGATATGTGTAGTATTGTAAGAGTCTAGGCTCTGATGTTGTTTGCACTTTTCACTGGTTGCACTTTATGTATTGCACTTTATATGTGGGCTTAGCGCAATTGATAAAGCAGCGGTTGATGCAGCGCTTTTGTTGTTTGTGGAGTTGTTAATGTTGCATCCATTGAGAAATTGATACATTGTGTGGACACCTTTCCTGCAGGTCCGGACGTCTCCACTGCATGTCCGGATGCCCCCTGGGTTTCCGGACGCCCCTCCTTGCATGTCCGGATGGCTCCCCTTCATGTCCAGACCCTGCGTCTACGGATGCCCCCATTCATGTCCGGACACCCCCCTGTGTGTCCAGACTCCCCCTTGAGTGTGTGGACACCTTCCCTGCAGGTCCAGACCTCTCCACTGTGTGTCCGGATGCCCCCTTGCGTGTCCGGACACCTCCCACAGCGTGACCAGATGCCCCCTTGCGTTTCCGGACGCCCACCTGTGTGACCAGACACAACCCTGCATGTCCGGATAGCCCCCCCCCGTGTGACCAGACCAGACACACCCCTGCATGTCCATACGCCTCTTGCATATTTGGACTCCCCCCTGTGTGTCTGGACTCCCCTCCCTGCGTGTCCGGATGGCTCCCCTTCATGTCCGGACAGCCCCCTGCGTCTACGGTTGCCCCCAATCATGTCCAGATGCCCCCCTGCATGTCGGGACGCCCTCCTGCGTGTCCGGACGCCCCCGTGTTTCCAAACTCCCCCTTGAGTGTGCGGACAACTTCCGTGCATGTCCAGACAGCACCCCTGTGTCTACAGATGCTTCCATTTGTGTCCGGACGCCCCCCTGCATATCCGGACGCCCCCCCAACATGTCCAGACGCCCCCTCTGTGTCCAGACACCCCTCTGGGTGTCCTGAAGCCCCCTGCATGTCTGAACACCCCCTGTGTGTCCGGATGCCCCCTATGTGTCCTGACACCCCCTGAGTGTCCACATGGCCCACCTGCATGTCCGGACACCCCCCTGCATGTTCAGACTCCCCCTTGAGTGTGCGGACACCTTCCCTGCTGATCTGGACGTCTCCACTGCATGACCGGACGCCCCTGCTTGCGTGTCTGTATGGCTCCCCTTCATGTCCAGATGGCCACACTGCATCTATGGATGCCCACATTCGTGCCCGGACACCCCCCTGCGTGTCCAGACTCCCCCTTGAGTGTGCGGACAACCACCCTGCTGGTCCGGACGTCTCCACTGCGTGTCTGGATGCCCCCTTGCTTGTCCAGACACCCCCCACAGCTTGACCAGATGCCCCCTTGCTTTTCCCGATGCCTCCCCTGTGTGACCGGACACATCCCTGCATGTCCGGATAGCCCCCTGCATGTCCGGACGCCCCCCTGCATGTCCGGACTCCCCCTTGAGTGTGCGGACACCTTCCCTGCAGGTCCGGATGTCTCCACTGTGTGTCTGGACTCCCACTTGCGTGACCGGACACACCCCTGCATGTCCGGATAGCCCCCTGCATGTCTGGATGCCCCCTGCATGTCCAGACTCCCCCTTGAGTGTGCGGACACCTTCCCTGCAGGTCCGGATGTCTCCACTGTGTGTCCCACTTGCGTGACCGGACACACCCCTGCATGTCAGGATAGCCCCCTGCATGTCCGGATGCCCCCCTGCATGTCCGGACTCCCCCTTGAGTGTGCAGACACCTTCCCTGCAGGTCCGGATGCCCCCCCTTGTGAGTGGATGCCCCCTTGCATTTCCGGACGCCCCCGTGTGACCAGACATCCCTCCTTGCATGTTCGGAGGGCTCCCCTTCATGTCCAGATGCCCCCCCGCATCTACGGATGCCCACATTCATGTCCGGACACCACCCTGCATGTCCAGACTCCCCCTTGAGTCCCTGCAGGTCCGGATGTCTCCACTGTGTGTCCGGACTCCCACTTGCGTGACCGGACACCCCCCTGCATGTCCAGATAGCCCCCTGCATGTCCGGGCCTTCCCTGCATGTCGGACTCTCCCCAGCAGGTGTTGCGGACACCTTCCCTGCAGGTCCGGATGTCTCCACTGTATGTCCGGACTCCCACTTGCATGTCCAGACACCCCCACAGCTTGACCAGATGCCCCCTTGCTTTTCCCGATGGACCCCTGTGTGACTGGACACACCCTTGTATGTTCGGATAGCCCCCTGCATGTCCGGATGCCACCCTGCGTGTCCAGACTCCCCCTTGAGTGTGCGGACACCTTCCCTGCAGGTCCGGATGTCTCCACTGTGTGTCCGGACTCCCACTTGCATGACCGGACACATCCCTGCATGTCCGGATAGCTCCCTGCATGTCCGGACACCCCCCTGCATGTCCGGACTCCCCCTTGAGTGTGCGGACACCTTCCCTGCAGGTCCGGATGTCTCCACTGTATGTCCGGACGCCCCGCTGGGTATCCCGACTTCCCTTCATGTCCGGATGTCCCCCTATGTGACTGGATGCACCCTTGCATGTCCGGACGCCCCCCCCCCCGTGGGACCAGACATCCATCCTTGCATGTTCCGAGGGCTCCCCTTCATGTCCAGATGCTCCCCCATGCATCTACGGATGCCCACATTCGTGTCCGGACACCCCCCTGTGTGTCCAGACTCCCCCTTGAGTGTGTGGACACCTTCCCTGCAGGTCCGGATGTCTCCACTGTGTGTCCGGACTCCCACTTGCGAGACCGGACACCCCCTCGCATGTCCGGATAGCCCCCTGCATGTCCAGACGCCCCCCTGCATGTCCGGACTCCCCCTTGAGTGTGCGGACACCTTCCCTGCAGGTCCGGATGTCTCCACTGTGTGTCCGGACTCCCACTTGCGTGACCGGACACACCCCTGCATGTCCGGATAGCCCCCTGCATGTCTGGATGCCCCCCTGCATGTCCAGACTCCCCCTTGAGTGTGCGGACAACTTCCCTGCAGGTCCGGATGTTTCCACTGTATGTCCGGACGCCCCGCTGGGTGTCCGGACGTCCCTTCATGTTCGGATGCCCCCCCCCCGTGTGACTGGCTGCACCCTTGCATGCCCGGACACCCCCCTGTGTGACCAGACATCCCTCCTTGCATGTTCGGAGGGCTGCCCTTCATGTCCAGACGCCCCCCCTGCATCTACGGATGCCCACATTCATGTCTGGACACCCCCCTGCATGTCCAGACTCCCCCTTGAGTGTGCGGACACCTTCCCTGCAGGTCCGGATGTCTCCACTGTGTGTCCGGACTCCCACTTGCATGACCGGACACCCCCGCATGTCCGGATAGCTCCCTGCATGTCCGGACACCCCCCTGCATGTCCGGACTCACCCTTGAGTGTGTGGACACCTTCCCTGCAGGTCCGAACACCCCCCTGCATGTCCGGACTCCCCCTTGAGTGTGCGGACACTTGTGTGCGGGCATCCAGACATGAAGGGGAGTCATCTGGACATGCAGGGACGAGCGTCCAGACACCCAGCAGGGCATCCGGACATACAGGGGTGCTTTCAGTCACACAGGTGGGCTTCCGGACACCCATGGGGCATCCGGACATGCAGGGGGGTGTCCGGACATGCAGTGGACGTCCAGTAACGCAGGGGGCCATTGGATATGCAGGCGGCCATTCGGACAAGTAGTAGGTGTCCGGATATGCATGGGGCATCCAGACACTCAGGGGGCGTCCGGACACACGCAGGGGTGCGTCCGACTGCACAGGGGGGTGTCTGGACAAGCAGGGAGAGTCCGGACAAGCAGGGGGCATCCAGTCACGCAGGTTGGCATGCAGACACGCAGGGAGGCGTCCAGACACGAAGGGGGGATCCGGTCACACAGGGGGGCGTTCGGACACAGAAGGGGCATCCGGACATGCAGGGGGGCCGGCCGGACACGTGGAGGTCCGGATATGCAAAGCGGGCATCCGGACACTCGGTGGGGGCGTCCAGACACGAAGGGGGCGTCCAGTCACGCAAGGGGCATCCGGATACGTGGGGGGGGCGTCCGGACATGCAGAGGGGTTCGGATATGCAGGGCTGGCATCTGGACTCGCAGGCAGGGATTCGGACACATAGTGGAGCAATCCGGAAACACAGGGGGGCCATCCGGACATGCAGGGGGTATCCGGAAATGCAGGGGGCGTCCGGACACGCAGGGGGCCTGTGGACACGTAGTGGGGCTATCCAGAAAAAAACAGGGGGAGGTCCAAACATGTAGGAGGGTTTCCGGACATGCGGGGGCCTGTCTGGTCAAGCAGGGGGGTTCCAGACATGCAGGGGCATCCAGACATGCAGGGGGGTGTCTGGACACTCAAAGGGGAGTCTGGAAACACAGGGGTGCCTGGACACGCAGAGGGGGCGTCCGGACACGCGGGGGCATCCGGACATGCAGGGTGACATCTGGACACACAGGGGGCATCTGGACACGCAGGGAGGCCATCCGGACATGTAGGGGGGAGATACACAGGGGGGCTTTCCGAACATGCAGGGGGCGTCTGGGTATGCAGGGGGGCCATCCAGACACTCGGGGGGCATCCGGTCACACGCAGCAGTGTGTCCGATTACACAGGGGGAGTGTCCGGACTCCCTGGGGACCTCCGAATATGCAGGGGGGCGTCCTAAAAAGCAGGGGGCATCCAGTCACGCTGGGGAGGTGTCCGGACGCACGTGTGGGCATCTTGAAAGACAAGGGGCTGTCTGGACACGTAGGGGGTGTCCGGATATGCAGGGGGCATCTGGTCACATGGAGGGGTGTGTCTGATTACAAAGGGCGGCGTCCGGAAACCCCCTGTGTATCTGGACTCCCCCTGCATGTCTGGACACCCCCCCTGCATGTCCGGATGCCCCTCGCGTGTCCAGATGGCCCTCTGCATGTACGGACAGCTCCTGCATGTCCAGACTCCCCTTTGAGTGTCCGCCGCCCCCCTGCATGTATGGACGGCTCCACTGCATGTCTGGACAGCTGCCTGCATTTCCAGACGGCCCCTCTGGGTGTCCGGACCCCCCTGTATGTACGGATGCCCCCTGCGCGACCGTACGCCCCCTGCGTTTTTGGACGCCCCATGCGTTTCCTGACACCCCCCGAGTGTCCGGATGCCCACCCTGCATATCCAGACCCCCTGCATATCTGGATGGCCCCCCTGGGTGTCTGGATGCCCCTCTGCTTGTCCAGACACCCCTCTGCATGTACAGACACCCTTCCTGCGTGTCCGGACGCCCTCCTGCATGTCCAGATGCCGCCTGGGTTTGTGGACGCCCCCTGTGTGATCGGACGCACCCCTGCGTGTGACTGGACACCCCCCGAGTGTCCAGACGCCCCCTGCATGTCCGGATGCTTCTTGCATATTCAAACGCCCACCTGCATGACCGGATGCCCCCTTCGTGTCTGGATGCCCCCCTGTGTGTCCGGATGTCCCCACTACGTATCTGGACGCCCTCCCTGTGTGTCCAGATAGCCCCCCTGCATGTCTGGATGCCCCCTGCCTGTCTGGACAGCTGCCTGCATGTCCAGAGGGGCCCCTGGGTTTCCGGACGGCTCCACTGCGTGTCTGGATGGCTGCCTGCATGTCCAGACGGCCCCCCTGGGTGTCCGGATGCCCCCTGCATGTCCGGACGCCTCCCCTGCATGACCGTACACCTCCCTGCGTTTCTGGACGCCCCATGCGTTTCCTGACACCCCCCGAGTGTCAGGGCGCCCACCCTGCATATCCAGACCCCCTGCGTATCTGGACAGCCCCCCTGGGTGTCTGGATGCCCCTTGCGTGTCTGAACACCCCCCTGTGTGACTGAATGCCCTATTCATGTCTGAACGCCCCCTGCATGTCCGGACACCACCCTGTGTGACTAGACATCCCCCTGCATGTCTGGATGCTCCCTGCATGTCCGGACGCCCCCCTGCATGTACAGACACCCTCTAGGTTTCTGGACGCCCCCCTGTGTGATCGGACACACTCCTGCATGTGACTGAACACCCCCCGATTGTCTGGATGCCCCCCTGTCTATCCGGACGCCCCCTACATGTTCGGATGGTCCCCTTGCGTTTCCGGACACCCACATGCGTGTCCGGACGCCTTCTCAGCATGACAGGATGCCCCCTGCCTTTCCAAATGCCCCCTGCATATTCAGACGCCCCCTGGGAGTCCGGTTGCCCCCTCTGAGTGACCGGACACACCCCTGCATGTCACCAGACGCACCCCAGGAAGCTCTTCCTGTTTGTCCGGATGCCCCCCCTGCATGTCCAGATGCCCTCCTGTGTGTCCGGATGCCCTCCTGTGTGTTCGGATGCCCCCCTGATGGATATTTCCTGAATGTGCATACTTTCATGACTAAGAAAGTCATGGAAGTTCCTATGCTCTGAGCTTCAGATATCAGTTCTTCAAAACCAATTCACTAACTACAGTTTTCAAAGGCAGACCTACTAAGGGGCCGGGGAGGTGAGCATTGCATTGGACATGTACCTGGGGGGCAAAAGATCACCCCACAGCGCCCCCTTCCCATCCCCCTCACACACTTACCTTCATTAAACAGTGCAGGCTGGAGAAGCGGCCTGTTCCCTTCAGACTGAAAATGACCTGGTGGGAACTACACTTTCCAGGACATCTTGCAAGCCCCAGGGTCTCATGGGAAGTGTAGTTCCCACAAGGTCATTTTCAGCCTGATGGGAACAGGCTGCTTCTCCAGGCTGGACTAAGGTAAGGGGTGGGGGCGTAGGGGCAGGGCGCTGCGTGGGGTGGGGTTTCCTGCCTCTGGCAGCCCTACACAGAGTTACTCACATCCACACCATTGAAATCAATGGATGTTGACTGGAGTTACACTCCATGAAATTGCATTGTCTAGAAGAAGAAGAGTTTGGATTTATATCCCCCCTTTCTCTCCTGTAGGAGACTCAAAGGGGCTTACAATCTCCTTGCCCTTCCCCGCTCACAACAAACACCCTGTGAGGTGGGTGGGGCTGAGAGAGCTCCGAAGCTGTGACTAGCCCAAGGTCACCCGGCTGGCGCGTGTGGGAGTGTACAGGCTAATCTGAATTCCCCAGAGAAGCCTCCACAGCTCAGGCGGCACAGCAGAGAATCAAACCCGGTTCCTCCAGATTAGAAACATGAGCTCTTAACCTCCTACGCCACTGCTGTTCAGAAATCATACAAAACCAACACTTCATTAAACTTTGGTTATAGTGACTGACTAAATGTCAGCCATTCAATGATTAGTTAAGATCCATCAAACAGGGATCTGAAATTGGTATATAATTAGGGGTGTGAATTCAGATAAGCCAACTAAAAAAGCTTAAAAAGCCCTTTTTTGACATTTTTTGACATTTTGTTTATGAGATAATGTGGAAATATAGCTTAAAAGTTGGGAAAAAATTCAGATTTTTTTGGCTTTTCACCTTTTTTAAGGCCCATGTAAGGAACAATATTTTCTTAAAAAAAATAATAGAAAATAAGGCCTATTCATAAAGCTTGGGCTTTAAATTTTAATCCCCCAGTCCCCTAAAAAAAAAACTTACTATAGCTGGTGGAGAAGAGTCATCTTGAAGAGACAAATAGGGGAGCTCACTAGAGCTTTCCTGTTTGGCCAATGGCTGCAATTCATTTTTCATTGCTAGGCTGCTGCAGTCTTAATGTGGACTGGAACAACCTCTAGAAAGGGAAGAATAGAGGCAGAAAGTTAGAGTGGCCAATAGGATTTCCAGTTAGGGATGACAATGTTCTTTCTTCTATTACAGAAGGTGTGTTTTTTCCCCCTTGGATTTATTTCACATTCTTCTATTTATGGCCAAAGTGCATAAAAAAGGACACCATTCCAGATAGGGGCTTGAAAACATTCAGTGCAAAGCATAGCTTTAGCTGTTTCTCCTTCTCTGTGTTTCTGGTGCTTTGACTATTGTATACTTCAGATTACTGTTTGCCTGTGATGAATTCTTACTGCCTACCTGGTGCCTGGAAAAGACTTCAAAGGATTTGAAATAATTGGTTGATTTTTTTAAAAAATTGTGTGAAATATGCCAGTTGTACGGTACTTTTTTTTTTCCTCTTTGGCCTGTGGGTGGGTTGAAGGTCTCAAGACCTTGCAAAATCTAAAGAGTCTTCAGTTAGCTTATTTTTGTTTGTTTGGTTTCTTTGTTCTGTTCTAAAAAGTTGCTTAAGTTTTTTTTTCTTTTTAGGACCTTGTGTGAGTGGATGGCTCTGATAAAATTTTTTAGCTGTTTTTCTTGGGTGCTTTTTTGGAGGGGCTTCTTTCACCACTTCTATCTTTTTCTTGGAAGTTTGATGTTGCACACTGGGAAGGCAGGCCAAAAATTATTTTTAGGACTGAAAAACTGATTGTCTTCTCCTGTTTAGATGTGTCATTCTTGTGGAGGTGTGCATGCGTGTGTGTTGCAGTTTAGTTGGATGGTTGCAGAGGTTTTTCTCTTTTTTGTCTTTGTGTGGGAAATACTGTTTTCTCTATATTTCATTTGTTTGTTTGTATTTTCTCACCCCGTTCCAGAGTCTTCCCTTTATTTTTTCCCCGTCTTGGTTTCAAGGTATGGAAGGGAGGGAATCTTTCAATTTTTTGTGTTGATTCTTCCTCTCCCCTCCCCTTCATTTTCTAGTTCTTGCTTTTCTGTTGTGTTGAAGTGTTGTAGTTGGCAAGGTCCTTGTTCCCTGTTTTTTTTCTTTAATTGTTTGAAGGGTAGTGGTGGTGGGAGTTCTGTTCATTGTTGGATTGTTGAAGAGGCTGGCAAAAGGGGCCTTTCACTTCAGGTGCCTGGCATTGTGTGGTTGGACTTGTGTTCTGTTGGACTTGTGCTGCCAGAGTGTGCCTCAGTTTTGCTGGGCACCTGCACATTGGATTGGCTTGCGGCATTACACGGGCTGGCAAAAATTGTGCCCCCTACTTTGATTTTCTTGTGTTGTGTTTCGGGGGGGGGGGGCAAGGCGGGTTACATCGGTTCTGTTAGGGTTAGATATGTGTTGGTTTTGTGGTTCTGCTGGATTGATTGCGGGTAGGGTCTTGTTGGGCCTGTGTTGGTTCTTGAGGTGGAAGGCATTGACCTGTGGTTGCTCACGAACACACTTCTTTCCTTTTTCCCAGGAGAAAAAAAGCTGCTTTTTTCTCCTTTGGAAGCAATGAGAGGATGAAAGCCTAGGTAACTGTTCTGCTCCAAATGCATTTGTTAGCTCTGAGGGGCTGTTTTTCAAGGTGAAGCCACCAAATTGGCAGCACAAACCCTCAAAAGATTCCCAAGTTTGGTGAAATTTAGGTTGGAAGGTCCCATTCTAAGAGCACCCAAATAGAGGAATTTTTTTGTAGGTAAATTGGAAACATTTGTAATAAAAAATAATTTTGGCAACATGTTCATGTTTACAGTGGAAATTCTTCATAAGCAAGAAATGCTAATGTAACCCCTGTGTCAGAATGGGATGACCCAGAAAGGGGTGGAGTCTGAAAAGAAGCAGAATGCTGCAGAACTCATGAGGTTGGAGGAAGCAAGGCTACCAGGCTGGGACCTTGATTGATTTTATTAAGCCCTTAACACCTTGTTTCAGGTAACTGCAATGTTGTGGGGAACTAGTGGGAAGGGAGTTTATTTTTTTTGCTATATTTTAAATGTTAGAATTTATTGTTTCAGGGTTTTTGTGTATGTAAATGGTGAGAGTTTTCTGGGAACCTTCATCATCTTGAATCCCATTCACCAAGCCTCTGAAGTCTTCAAAACCAACCACCAGCAAAGAAGAATTGGACTTGGCAATATCAGTAGACTGTAAATATAAGGACTTGAAATGCAAACCTGAACAGGACCTTGAATTGTAAATGTTAAATGTTGATGTTTAATGTTATTTGTAAAGAGACGTAAACTGTTTTGTTTAAATTTGGTTCTTTGCAACTCCTTCCAAGTACTGCCCCACAGAACCCACAAGCTGAGGTTACACTTAGTTTGGATTATTTTTGCCTATCCTGTTGTATCTTCACACATGCCATTTCATAATTATCCTTAAAGAGTGTTTTATTTTGTTTGCTCAAGTTTATTCCCAAATAGTTTAATGGATTTAAGGTCACATCACCACTTGTAATGTTGCTAATATTTTCTTCTTCCTGCTTTGTTAAGAATGTCAAAATAATTTTAGTATTCCTATTCATTTTATTTCCTGATAGGGAATTTTTTCTCTCTTTCTCACACTATTACAACCAGGGGGCATTCATTGAAAATGCTGGGGGGAAGAATTAGGACTAATAAAAGGAAACACTTCTTCACGCAACGTGTGATTGGTGTTTGGAATATGCTGCCACAGGAGGTGGTGATGGCCACTAACCTGGATAGCTTTAAAAGGGGCTTGGACAGATTTATGGAGGAGAAGTCAATCTATGGCTACCAATCTTGATCCTCCTTGATCTCAGATTGCAAATACCTTAGCAGACCAGGTGCTCAGGAGCAGCAGCAGCAGCAGGCCATTGCTTTCACATCCTGCATGTGAGCTCCCAATGGCACCTGGTGGGCCACTGCGAGTAGCAGAGAGCTGAACTAGATGGACTCTGGTCTGATCCAGCTGGCTTGTTCTTATGTTCTCATGTTCTTATCCTGATTTTTCAGTTTGTTCCCATATATATGGCATCAACAGTTATGGGTTTGGAACTGCCAGAACCATGTCATCAGCACAGCTTTTCATTTTAAACTTTTCTTCACTTTCAATTCTTTAACTCTAGATCTTGTCTGACCTTCATTGCCAGTACGTCTAGCATAAGAATAAATAAGATTGAAGTTAATGGGCATTCTTAATAGGTTCCCTTTTCATCCTTTGCTATCACTTAAAACTCCATTTACTGAGATCTTTGTTTAAGTACTTTGCATCCAGTACTTTTTATTTGAAGAAATGACATTGATGAAGTGTCATAACAGCAGCAGGTGATTCTGCCATCTGTAGCTAAGGGAGTGAAATGAATGTTTCCATCTATGTGCTTAAAGGATTTTATGGCATAGAATTTCACATTTAGATGTTGAAACAATATGGCACTGAACTGAACAACTGTGACTGCTACAGGACTACTGTGTTGTGTGTAAAAAAAAGCAGAACTTCTTAAAAAGTGAAAAGCCATAAACTATGTCAGTAGCTGACTGTGGGTCGTCCAAAGGATGTTTTCTTTGATGTTCTTTGTTTTCTGGGAAGAAGTCACCATTGAACTATGCTAAGTATTGTTTTGTCAGTACATAAATTTGTGTCATGTAAATAGCCAAAGTAACTAGAGATATATATGTTGCTCTAATCTTATTGCAATTTTACCTTCCCTTCAAATTGCCATGGATATTTCACCTGAACAGTATCTTCTAAATAGTTTTACCCAATGAAAGGGACTGACAAAAGAAGTCCTACTTCGGACTGCAGGCTTCTGGAATTCACATGTGTTAGCCTCCAGCATTAATGTCGTGAAAGAAAAGATAAAACCAACTTACTGGAGACAGATCTATCATGACAGTTAGACAGGATAAGTCAGTTAGATCTTCATAACCAATAGACCATTGGAAATCAATTGCTCCCTGGAAATAAAGGGTAAAGGTCATCCTTTCATCTCTTACTTCTGTACTTCTTGGGGATATCTTAATGGCCATTGAACTGATGTAGTAATGTTCTTATATCTCCATTTATTCTACTTGGCACATCCTTGTGATGGAATATGGAAAGCTGCTAGCAAGAAAGTAAAGATTCTCCTCCTGTTAAGAACTGGCATGGCCAATTAGGAGAATGAGAAGCCCTGGCTAGAGAGGCCCCCAAAGCTTGGGAAAGATAAACAGTGATGTAAAATGGCAGAGGGCTAGAATTTTACCTCATTGCCTGAATAAGGCAAGGAAGGAATTACTCGGCAGCGGCTCTGGTGCCTTGGATATATGATGAGACAGAACTTCAGACTAGCATTAGTAGAAGTAGTGGAACACTGTGGGACATAGTACAGTTTCACAGGGCCTGTAAGACAGAGCTGTTCCAGCAGGCATACAGTTAAGGCAGCTAAGGTGTTTCCATCCAGGCCTCCCTCTTTTTTTCCCTTTCCCTCCCTCCCTCCCTCTCTTTCCTTTCCTTTCCCTTTCCTTTACTCTTCTCCCTTCTTCTTATCCCTTCTCCTCACTTTACCTGTTTTTAGTTAGTTTTTCCCTTGGTGGGGTCTTAAGAATTTTAGCACCATCCATAGAGATGTTTTATCTATGAAGTTTTTTAATCATTTTGAATGCTAAGTGTTGAAATCAGAACTTTTTTCATTTTAACAATTAAATGTTGGGAACTGCTCCAAGCCTATATAGGGAGGGGCTGTATACAAATCTAATAAATAAAATCAAACTAAATGTGAAATGGATGCCCTGTCTTCCTGTTCAAATCTCACACAAGTCACTATGCCTCAGCACACACACACATCTGCACTACAGATATGCACAATTGTAATAAGAAACCTTATAGGTAATGCTTTGAGTTCCAGGAGAAGACATCGCATACACACTGAACATCATAAAATAAGGATTTAAACCATAAACTGTAGAACCTTGAATAGATTCATACCCTTCTAAGTCCAGTGAAATCAATGGACTTAGGAAGGTATAACTGCTTAAGATTATACTACAACCTGCTACATCAAGCCTCTTTAATCAAGAACAGTTTATGATTCAACTTTTTTTTAAATGAACAAACCAAACCAACAAAAGCAGGAAAGAAAATACCTAATTTCTGCCTCTTATGCACAATACTCAGACAACTCTCCCTCAGTAGCAAGCAGCTGGCTCTGACATCTTGACAGCACACACAGTGTGGCTACAACATGTGCTAATGATAGAGCACTGCGGTAAAACTGCAAATAGCAAATGATTGTAACAAATTTGGAAGCATCCAGGACTTCACACTGTGCCATTGCTATACTATTCATTAGAGACTGCTGGCAGATTCTGCATGGAAAGGAAACGAGAAGAAGCACATCTTCAGTTCCAAGAAAGAAAGGGAAGAAAAGGCTTTCTTACTAGTGCAGATCCCAAAACACTGTCTGTTCCTTTATTGCTTCGTAATGGTACTACAAACCTTGTAGGCTGCTGTTATTAGCACTTTACAGATGGGAAGCTGAAGATCGGCTAATGACCTGCCAAGGCCATCTAGTTATCCAGAAATGGGATGGGATTTGCTTGCCAGAAGAGGTTGCTCTGTAACTGCTCTGCTCTCCATCTACTTAGTTTTCACACTGGAAGCAAATCTGTCTTGGCTGTCCCAGTTCAAGCTGACATGAGGGAGTGCTTGACCATGAAGAAAAGATTCCTTGACGCAGCTTGTAAGGGAGAAGATTAGGCTGCAATCTTCGCCAATATCTCATTTTCTTTCTCAGACTTGTGTTGTTGTTTTTTGTGGAGCAGAAGTCCACTATGTGAGCCCCATCCTGAAGTCTGAAGCAATATGGCCCCAAAACGGTTTTATGACCACAAGTGTTATTTGTAAAAATGGTCTTGCCTGCATCTTTTTGTGGTAACAAAACTACCTGGCCTTATTAGCACCCATATTAGGGATGGACCACAGATCGTATAGCCTCCCCCAGGCCATTATGAAAATTAATAGATAAACCTGTAAATGATGTGCAGAACCTCTGTAAGTGATCAGATGCAAGAAGTAAGTGGTTTCTGTGCCTTTTAAAAGTTAAGGAGGGGGAAAAACATACAGCTTTTTTTTCAGGAATGAGGAAAAGACCTCCTGGATTTCCCTTTTCTTTACAGCCATTAAGAATTTCTGCCTTTCAGCCCCAACTGGGTGTGTGTGTGTATGTGTGAATCTACTAATGGGAGGGCTGCAGGGCTGTACTAGTGGATTTGCTCTCCCAAAGGCATTTGCTCTTGCAGAGGGGTGAATTCACTGGTGGGTGGCCGCCACAGCCCTTCCCGATGGTGGGATACAGTGCTGGTAGTTGTGCAAGCATTCCTGCACCCCACCCCCCATTGCCAGCATTGTGGGGGTTGTCCAAGGACATGGTCAGGGGAGGGGCTGATGTTAATCTGCTTCCTCCCTGCCATTGGCCCCATTGCGCCGATGACTGGGGCTTTAGATTTACACCACTGAAAAATGTGGTGTGAAATCTATTAAGCCCAGTGGGAGCTTCAGAAGTAGGAAAGCTTTTTTTTGCATTTAAAGCCTCCCCATGCCTCTGGGAAGCTTCCTTGGGGGCAGCAGGCCAGCATGGCTGTAGAGGTGTTGCCGGGTGCATGGCCCATTGGATGAGGCTGCCTCTCATATTAGGATTACCAAAGTCTTCTTTATCATCATTTGTTAGGGACACCTGTTTGAGGGGCAGAAATGGAATTCCATCCAGGGTCATGTAGGGTTGTTGTCAAACGCATTGTCAAGAGATACTTACATAGAAGTACCATATATACATTCTAGCATGTCCATCTGCAGGGTTCCCCTATATACATGGGGATATATGGGCATAACTGTGGGCATAACTGTGATAACTACTTTTGGTCCATCATGAACACATCCATTTTAGGGATCACAGGTATAAAGTGTTCTTTTACACAAATAGTCTGTAGACATGGGTTCTTTTGGATCATGAGCCGTACTCTGCATTTAAATAGACTTCATAGGGGATGTCAAGTTATGAGATCAGCCCTCAGATCATTTGTCCACAGGTTGTTGTGCAAATGAAAGGAAGGAGATGCTATGTTGCTATGAGTTCCTCAAACTAAGGTCAGGATAAAAATATGATAAAGCAGTAGTCATTAACATTTTCCTGGCAAGACTCCTATGCCTTTAACAGATCCATAACAGGCCACAGGAGAAGTGGTGACGTTTACCCCGTCAGACACCCCTAACAAAAAGCTTCAACTTTTGAGTGTCTCCACTGCGCAATTGTTAAGAGCAAAACATTTCTGCCAGAAAAAGGAGGGGGGGGCACAACCTGGTCAGTAATGACCAAAAGTACAAGGAAAAATTGCCATTTTGTTACCATTAGCTAATATTATTATGCTCTGATAGGTGGCTAAACAATTTTATGGCACATCCATTTTTACAATCTTGATAAAGTGCTGAAGAAAAAAAAATCAATAGTCATTAGGGGAAAAAAGAAATGCAATTTGCTGAAAGGTTTACATACAAGCCAAAGTTGTTGCTAGTCACTTTGTATTTGTTTCATGCATTGTTTGCTGTCCTTAATCATTTGTATGGAAGAGGAAAGCAAGGGGAACCCTTTCCAATTTCCAGTAGGCACATTCTATGGCTATACTGGTGTAATGGAGTGATTAGAGTGCCAGACTAAGATTAGGGAGATTCAGGTACTCCCTCTGCTATGAAGCTTCTTGTGTGCCCTTGGGCCAGTCACAGACTGTCAGCCTAACCTATCTCACATGTCTGCTGAAGCAAGGCGGTATTGTGGGTGAGCTCTAGCCTTATTTCAGTGGAGAAAGGCTGCATGCATATATGGCCAGTTATTGTTTTATTGTTGCATCAGAGCAATCACTCACCACCTGGATTATCTTGTCCACACAAGAAGATCCAGCTCTGAATATGGAAAAACAATCAACAAACTGCATGCAGCTGCATATAGACCCAAATATAAAAGGAATATTTAAATCTCAAATTGGCACTGTTTTGTTTTGGCAATTTTGGATTTTCTAGTATAATAGGTAGCAGTCCTTTTACTAATCTCCCTTTTAGGGTGAGAGCTAGGAATGTAATATAAGAAAAAATTATTATAATTTCAGATTTGGAAATCAGTGAAGATTTTTAATATTTATTCCTGATTTTTGGGTAGGTCAGTACTATTCTGGATTCAAGTCCATGTTTAAGGGAGGATTTGAAATTTTGGGGCTATTATTTTCAATTTGGAAATCAATTTGAGGATCTGATGGAGCTGTTAGGAAAGATAATGGCACCAGATTTGTGCAAAACTTAGTCCTCCCTCTATTCTAAAAACCATCTCAGTTTCACAGATCCCAGAAGTAGGTGCTTTTCAGTGTATGTATGAAAACTCTGCATTTGCCATCCTTCCTTGTGTTCTATCTCCTTTGTCCTTTCACAGAGTAAGACATCTTTTGCAGATCCCCCTGCCCCACCCAATCACTGTGATCGTTATTTTTTTTTAAATAGAGCACATTTCTGTGATTTCATTTGATGAATCAACTAATCTAGTTCCTATGAGATACATCTTCATGCTGGGTATCCACTGTAGGGGTACCTTAACTACTACTACTACTACTACTACTACTACTACTACTACTACTACTACTACTAGTAGTAGTAGTAGTAGTAGTAGTAGTAGTAGTAGTAGTAGTATTTAAGTATCTAATGGGTGTGATTTCTCATTCTTCTGCAAGCCTGAAAAAAATCCTCACTGGGACTTCCAATGGTAGTTAGCTGAGAGCACTCTTCTGATCCCTTGCAAGAATCTGATTGGAAGGGAGAAATGTTATTGCCCTGGAAATCAGTAGAATAAAAGAAAAACAAGAGGCCTGCTGATAATGAGGACAGTAAGCATCCAAACCTGAAAAACTATCTGAATTTTTTTTTTAGGGAATGTTTTTCATAATGCCCAAGAAACAGGAAATTCTGGTAATGACCTGAAATGGCAATATTGTGAATAATTTAAGTTCAGGGGAAAAGAAAAGTGCAAATGGGGAACATTCTAATGGAAAAAATGGTAAAGAGCAGTTGTGAGAAATCTCAGATCAGAGCAGAGAAAATCCAGCGAGGGTACTTACCAACAGTAACCTGTGATCTATGCATCTGTGACCAGCAACTTATCAACATCACTTCTGGCACTTTTCAGAAGTAATATTATTATACTGACAGCAATATGGGGATGCTCTGTATTTTGCCAAAAACTCAATAGTAAAAGCAACTTGTACTATAAAGTTTTTTGCCCAAATATCAGAGCATCCCCACATCGCTGGCATTCTCCACCAGTTGCTATGAGTACCTGGCAAATTTAAGGTGAATTGATCTAGATTTGGAGAGTTCATCTGCTTTTGTTGTCATGATCACCATGTAAGAAAGCAGTGTGGGACCCAGGGTGATATCTGACAAATGTAATTCACTCCCTATCTATGTTTAATGTTTTTTACACTTAAAGAATATGGCAAATAGCAAATGGGGAAGTGAATGGGAGAAAGCTATGTGAAAGTATTATTTGATTTCACATCACCATCAACTTTGTTTTGCATAACCAAACAGAATTATTGAAACATACAGTGATCAACTATGCTAACTGCAAAAGCAAAACATAGTACAATTGGAACCTGTGCATGGTTCAGCATCCCTGTTCTTAAAATATTATTTATAATGGTTAATTTCTCTTTTAAATGCTTTATCTTTACCATTAGATACTTCCACATCCAAAGTAACTGCACATATTTCACCTTTAGAGAGCTTCATACAGATACCATTAGAAAAGATCAGCTCAAGATCTTTAATTTTCCATGGACAACTTATTTTGGAAAATATCTGCACATCTCAATGCTATGCATATTCCCTCAGTAAATTCAGTGTGGCTTCTTCCCCAAAATGCATGCACTGGAAGTCTTAAATAGATTCTTAAATAGAGAGACTGCATTGCTTTAATTTTTTTAAGAAAAAACTTTAGAGTGCAGCTGACGCTTATTTGAAACTACACCATACAGGAAAGCATGGATGCCAATTGGATTCCATTTATCCTGGCTTAATTTGAATTAACGTGATGAGTCTTTTGACACAAGCTGCACTGACTAATTGTTGCCTGTTTGGGTGCACTAAATCAGTGAGCAGAGCAATCAGGAGGAGGAAGCCAGATGTTCAGAGTTTCTTTGATTGCCCACAGTCTCTAGGTTGAGATGGAGACGTGTTCTGCCGATTGACTTTATTAGCATCTGTCAAGGCACCACTTCCATTCAAGACACAGCCATCTAAATAAGCAAAACATTTCCAATCCTTCCCACCTTTTTCATTCCCTGAAACCTGGAGCAAATGGGAGGAATCCTATAAGTGTAAAGTGAGATGCCGTGAAAAGAGTCAAACCTTGTGCTATTTTGAGAACCGTAAATCACTTTACTGAGGGAAAAGCCTGTATAGTCAAATGCAGATTTATTTGCATCCAAGTGTTCTTTTTGCCAGTGATTTGTAGTACTAATGTAAGATATAAGATCACTGCCAAGTGCTACTCATCCAGAAAAGCAAAAACCTGCTTCCATTGTCATTGCATAATGATATTTATTTCCTACTTAAGATCATATGCATAGAGCAGCTTGATGGCCCAGGTTTGGAATGATAGAAAAATGAAGATAGATAGAAGTCTCTGCCACGCCTCACTTCATACAACTCACTGGACTTAAATTTACCACTGTTTACCCTACCCATCCACAAAGCTGGGGAACTGCAAAGAATTAAAAGAGGGAATGAAATCATACAGAAGTTTCATCTAAATCTCTCCCCTTCCGGATGTTGGCCTTAGGGGATTGAGAGTGTCCATTTTCCCTGTCCCCTTCTGCATTCTTGAGCCCTTTTAAACTGATGCTCAACTGCTTTCAGATGCTTCCTAGAGAATAATCTGCTTCCTAGAGAATAATCTGGAATACCAGAATTTTTTCCTTTCCCAAAATCTGAATCCAAAAGATACCTATTTTTTCAAGTCTACATCTCTACTTATAAGGTACCTTAATGTGTACTTACCATGCTGTATTAAAATACAAGACTTCCACCAACCAGAGTAGAACCAGATCACATATTTTCAGAAAATTATGGCTTTTGAAATTAATCATGCTCCATACCCCACCCCAAGGCAAAACACACTATATTAAAGATTGAACATGTTCCAGGCAGAACAGAATGTTGAGATCAGTCAGGAGTCAGTTAATAAAAAAAGAAGATGGCTATGTGAAATTGCCCTGGCCGGATTCCTAAATACAGTATCTCTAAGGGTTAGGTTGCCACCTCCAGGTTTTCTGGAATTACAACTGATTTCCAAACTGGAGAGGTAAGTGGTCCTGGAGACAAAGACTATTTTGTGGGGTCAGTTGTATGGTTTACAGCCCAATTCAGACCCCTTAGGCAGTGGGATGTGGCACCGCTGTTTCATCACCTTGTACTCCACCATCAGTGGCATGGAAAGGCCAAATCAAAAAAACACAACCCAATCCCAGCTGACCAAAATAATGGACATATGCTATGAAAACTGTGGTGTATGTCCCAGACTGGCTGTGTCAGCAGGTGTGGGTGGGAAGGACACTGCCAACTAAAGTTGGCTTCACCCTCTGGCCTGCCCCTGGAAAGCCCCCAGCCATGCTGGTGCATCCTTCTGCACCAGTGGGGCTGGGGAATGGCAACAGTTTCTAGGTTGGGCACTGCAGGGCCACACTGCACCCACCCACTTGTGCATTTCCTCCCTCCACTGGCACATTTGCCCCTTGCAAGGGTAGGTCTGCCCTCCTCTCTGGATTGGGTTAATTATGCCCCACAGGAGTACCTTTCCTTCCCAAATCCCTCCCTCACAAGGTTCCATCCCCAAATCACCAGGAATCTTCCAGTCCAGAGAAGCCAACACCATTGGAGGGGAAGACTTGGAGCCAGGCAGGGTAAGAATTTCCCAATAGCTTATAACCTCACCTCACTCCAATTTCTCATGTACTTCCAAACTACTTCCTTTAAATGGACAATTGGAGAAGGAAAACAGAAGGAAAACAGAAGGGATAGGAAAACTGATGTGTTCGAGGCTCCAGTAGTTCATAGAATTCTGGAATGGGTAATATAGGTTGGGTTTTATGCTCTTGCAATCCCTAGGAGGGCTGTAACATTCAGCAGATAACTGCATCTTCTTACACTAAAAATGTACATGTTTTGCAAAATAAGATGGAGAATTCAAGGCTTTTAGTAGCAGCCACATGCCTAACATCATGTTGCATTTTGCTCTTATATCATTAGTATCAAGAGTAAAACTGCACTAAATTTAAACTTGTGATCATTGCTCCCCCCCATTATCCAGTGGGGTTGCTTTTTCAAGATGGAGAATGCCCGGGGAGGGGGCACTCTAAACTGTTTCCTCCCCTTCCATCCTCTACTCCCTCCCTCATTCACAAAATCATCCTTGAGTGTCTCTCCCCCCCTGCCCCCCACATTGAGGGAAATATGCAGGTGCTCATATTTTTCCCAGGATAAGTTCAAAATGCTTGAGGGTTGTTGTTTTTTAAGTAGGAAAATCACAGAAGTGGAAATAGTTAAAAGATCCCTCTATTTCCTCATGCTGTTTTTGTCCTTGAAAAAGTAACACCAGAGACTGAATTTAGAAAAGGGAAAAACACCCCTTAAAATGATAACCAATAGCTTGGTCCTCAGTGTATCTAATTTCATGCAAACATTATATTCCCCACTTTCTCCAGTTTTTTCCTGTTCCAAATTTTGCTCCCAATTGGATTTCAAATACCATACCTGCCCCAATTCAATAATACTTCTATTCAACAATAATTCCTCTTCAACTTTTTTTTCTGGCAAGGAATAAATCAACACAGCAACGCAAATCAACTTCACAATTAGAAAAGCAAGCATAAGTAACTTTGGCAGGTGATGTCATCTGCATTCTCGCTAGGAGCCAAGATTGGTACAAGCAAAATGTAGCATGAATAAAGAGACCAATGTTCTACTGTTTCTCAGGTTATATTGGGTGACAGATCCTTGTCATGTTGCTAAAAAATGATTGCTAGTAAGAAAGGAGGAGAGAAACCACTCATTTTTTCAGAAAAAAGGTGTAATTGTTTAGCCATTTTTTAAAAGTTCTTTTGTATTTTTGCTGAAGTCATTGACAGCTTCTATGGGAAACCAGCCACAATGACTGAAATACAAAAAAGAGTCAAAACCATTAAACATAATAGCACCTTGGTGCGACTCTTTTCTGCCTCTGGCTAATTTAGATTTTGCTCTCCCCTTTCTTATGATGTTTAACAACTCCAGTGTTGAAAAGATAAATTGAACCTGACAGCACAAGATAATAGGGGAAAGATTCTGGAAACATTACCATGGGTGATGAGCTGTAACATCAATTAATTTGGGAATTAAGTTTACTGAATTAAACTTCCACCATGCATTGTTATGTATACCTCCAGTCTTTAAGGAAAGCTGTTTGGAGAAACAGATTAACTGGAAGTGGTTCCACCATCATAAAGTAGTTGGAATACATTTTGTAGATAGAAAGAATTAGCTGTTCTCAGAGGAGCCTGCCATAAACATCCCCTCTTGACCACCCCCATCCCCAAGACTCTGTGATCCAAGGCTTGCAGAGCCCAGAAGAGACCTTGTTATTTTGAAGGTCCTCCAAAAAAAAATTCCAACACCCCCCCCCCCCACATTAATCTTTATTAGAAATTGGCCCCTACGAAAAGGGTAAATTCTTTCTGAGCTTTACCCCCTTTCTCCATTCGAAAGAGCCAGCGAAATTATGCGTGAAGTTGAGTGAATTGGAGACCTGTTGGGCTTTCATTCCCATTTCTCTCCTTCTCCCTCTCTGTCAGTCTTGCTTTGAGTGAGGGCTGGCCTGCAAGGGAGGGGAAGGGGGCCCAGCATCTGGACATGGCCCACCCACCCTAGCAGAGGGAGGGGAGGGGAGGGAGGGGTGGAATGCAAGGGAGGGGAGGAAAGGGGAGGGGCAACATAGAAACAAAGCAGACTGGTAGATGGGGATAAGATTGTAGGCAGCCAGTTCAAACTCAAAGATTATGAATAAATTGAACTTTGAAGAACTGTGTATAAAACCTTGAAAGCACATGTTACTGGGAAGAAACAAACAGAGAGTTGCAGGCAGACTCATGAAAAAAGGAACAAAGAAATAAAAGCTGAAAGACAGTGCAGTCCTGGGGTGATGGAGTGCTGTGGGAGCTTACCAGCAGCTGTGCCATTGTCTCCTAGCGATATGCTGATGAATCTTGGAGATACGCTGGTGTAGCACCCCGCTGCTGCTCTACCATGGCTGACCTCTGATAATGCAATGTGGTGGACCTCTGCTGGAATACTGCCTGTGGCAAGAGGCAAGTGTACTGCTGTGACAGGAATTAGCTCTGTTAGCTGACATGAGCTGAAGAGAGATATATCCCAACAAATGGAGTCCCTTCCAAGGGGAGGGAGACACTAATATTGGGATCCCATTGGTATGACCATTGTGCTGTGTGTCGTGAGGGCATATGTCTCCTTTTGGCATCTATGCAGGCAGTGATTTGACAGAAAGAGGACCTGGGAGGATAAGGTTCCAATTTCAGTAAGGGTTCACTACAGTGACCAGGGTGGATTTTGCTGAGTTCTGCCATGATGCTGCCATGATGCTGCGATCTCACTAGTTCTAGTTTAGCTACTTCAATATCCCCACTCAAGCAGCCATATGGCCAGCAACTCCATTCCACTTGCAGGCATTCTATAATAGGGATGTGTCACCCCGTCTCCCTATGACTTCTCAGAGCAGCTTGAAAAGATGCAGAGGCTGTATTGGACCTCAGTTGACCTCGGCTTGCTCTTCAGCAGCATTGGGGTGGCAAAGATATGTGCCCGCAGTGATTCTTCTTCTTCTTCTTCTTCTTCTTCTTCTTCTTCTTCTTCTTCTTCTTCTTCTTCTTCTTCTTCTTCTCCTTCTCCTTCTCCTTCTAGTCTCCCCTCCTCCTCCTCCTCCTCCTCTTCCTCCTCCTCCTCCTCCTCCTTCTTTTGAGTGCCTTCCTCTGAAGTCTCTGGGAGGTGAGGACTTCCATGTCACATGCCTGTGTTGGGGTTGCTGTATAGTTTGGACTTCTTTCCCTGTTCTCTGGCAGTCTGTGTATGTGGGAGGATGTCATTGAGCCATGGCTGACATGTTCGCAGGGGATGGTTGGTTGTATGTGCCACTCAGTGAGGCATTGTCAGGTGCCACTGTCTGATTAGTGGTTGCTGCCAGGGTTTCCATGGGCTCCAGTATGCTCACTAGTGGTGTACCGCTAATGGTATCCCATGTGCCTGGGCGCATGCTGTTTTGTCACATGGGGGTGCTGCACGCTGCCAAACCCCACTCCCAGCCTCCCTGCAGGCCTGCTTTTGCCCTCCAGGCTCTGGGGACAGCAGCAGGATCCGACCTTTAGGGAGGCCGGGGGGCAGGGCTCAGTGGCATGCGGCCCAGGAGCCAGCCTGCTGCTGTGGCACCACTCTGAGCCCCACCCCTGAGCCCCACTCCCTGTCCTTCCTGCTGGCTTCCTAGCTCCTGCAAGTGGGGTGAAGGGGTCACAGAGAGGTGGTCATGCCCCCAGGCGCAGTTTAACCCTGGTATGGCACTGATGGTCACTATGCAGTCTGTGCTTTGTAGAGGGTGTGTGTGTGTACCCACCACCACAGAATATCCACTGGAATTAGACCAGTGCTACTTTTATTATGTTGGCAACTGGCTGCCACCACCATAGCACCCTCAAGATTGAACTACGAATGTGAGAAAGCTTTCCCATCTTCCTGAAGATGTCTTCCCAAGTGGGTAAAAGGTAGGGGATAAGCAACTAATAGAATAAAGAAACAAACATATATTATAATGAAAATATAGACAATGAATGTGCTTAGTTTGAGTAATGTTTAAACTGTATATAGTTGTGTTCTTTCCATTTTATTATATTTATACTGCTGGACTAAGACTATACTCATTAAATTTGAATTTGACAATGAATGGAATACCCTTAACTATTACTAAAGGGTTTCACTTGCAGGAACATATGGGAATGCAAACTAATAATATTTTTTTTAAAGCAGAAGTCTTCCCCAGGGGGAAAATAATGGCAAAACTGAGCCTGTAACTACCAGGAACAGGACCCAGAAAACTAGAACTGCAGGCAAGGATCACCAGAGCATATATGCACCCATAGAATAGAATATATTAACAGTTTTGTGTCTTGCAACTCACATGTTATATGTCTCATTAGAATGAAATGTATAATTTCATACACAATCACAATTGTGTTCCACTTGGGTAGTATGCCTGGAAGTCTGTTGTAGATTTCAAAGATGTCTTTAGCGATGTGCATATTTGCAGGGCATTTTGACTAATTAGACTTGCATACGTTCCATTCAACATTTAACTCCATTTTCGAAGGTGTGATTTTGCTTTCATCATACTTTTCATAGTAGCTAATTCTAACCTGCTCATTAAATTTAATGAGCAATCACACTGGTTTAGCTGCCTCTTTTTTGCCGAGATTTTGCTTATGCCAACTCCAGAAAGATTATGCAGAGCATGAAAACAGCACACACAGATGCATGTTAAAACATTTAATGTTTTCAAATGCTGAAGAATTATTTAATCAAGGCCAAATCCTAGGGTAACATTTGAATTTTTAAATTTCTTCTTTCCCTTTCCATCCTTCTATGTACACCTTTAGATGAAGGGAAGAGGGAAGAGGAAGTATAGATGGTACATGCTTCCATTATCTTGGTATTTTTGTCCTTTTCTGGGAAATATAGAACTTTGGATGGATGTGAGATTTGCATATCTCCCTGGAGGAGAGATGCAAAAATTCTGTTTCAGGTGGGGTACATTTCATGTTTCACTCAGGCCCCTTCCACACATGCAGAATAATGCACTTCAATCCACTTTCACAATTGTTTGCAAGAGGATTTTGCTAGTCCACACAGTAAAATCCAGCTGCAAAGTGCAATGGAAGTGGATTGAAAGCGCATTATTCTGCATGTGGGGAAGAGGCCACAGAGAGGACAAATAAGAAAAAAATAGCAGCTATAAATGCTGGGGTCATGCATTGAGCTAAGTGCTAATTTATGCATTCATGCAACTAGAAAACTTTTACAAGGCATAGCTGTAGAGCAGTTCGATTCAAGTCCAATAGCACATTAGAGTCCCACAAGATTTTTGGGGTATGAGCTTTCAAGAGCCAAAGCCCATTGCATTAATTGAACAACCTTGCAACAAAGACACAAGTTTGAAGAGAAAAAAATAAACAAATCTGACCCATGGAATGTGGAAGAGTACATAGATTGCAGTGTATGATCTGTCACACCATTGTAATTTTAAAAAGGAAGAATGTCCATGAATTATTTTGCCCCATAGATGTGCAGTTATGTATGCACATTCCCACTCTCCCAAATGCATGGATCCCTAGTTGGTGAACACATGAACTGGTCCAAACAGAAACAGAAAATGAAAGATTTTGAGAGTAGGTGGCTACCCAGTCTCTAGGGCTTAGTCTACTCCTTTGTTCTTCGTCTTGTTTTACATTTGCTTTAGACAACAGCATGCATAATATATTACAAGTTTCTTTAACTGAATAAAATAACAAAAACCCAGTTGCTAATCATAAACTATTTTATCCATTATTTTTCAAGAAATTTAAGGCACTAGAGACATCTCTCTGCTCTGAAGAGGTTACCGAGAAAAAAACCCCTTTACAATAAGTTTTCTTCTATCTGGGGCACAATAGACATTTCTAAAATTGTCTACAAAAAGGCAAGTGATCCTAGTGTATGAAGATCAGTGAATTCTGAATTATGCAACCACAGTATATTTAGTCTGCCTCTAGAGACTATTTCTTTTCATCCTTGAGGTGTTAGCTCGCAAGTCACTATGGGCAACAGCAATGCAATGCATTCCAAGCACTGGATCAGTGTTATGTTAGGATACATGATTTGAGTGACAATATTGCTGTTGATTCGGAGTATACGTGCAGATCTCTGTCAAGGGACTGGATCAAGGTACTGGAGGAGAGTAGACTATTTTTCATTCAGTAACAAAACTTTAATCTTTTCTGTTTCTGCAATCATTCCCGTATGTGTGAGTGATAGGAGGGGACATGGAAGGGATGACTGGGCCAGAGCTACCAGTGTGCAAGGAACGCACAATGTGAGACGGAGGCTTAGACTGAAGGTGCATGTAGCCTAACTTTTATCAATGGCCACTCAGATGCTACTGGTGCTTTACAAGAAGGCATGATAGTGACACCCACCTGTTGTTAGTTCACAATTCTGCCAATTAGAGGTGTATTTCTCGTTTCTCGGCCTTTTGGCTAAGATCAAGTGTAGTAGTAGAGGTGTACTGATCCTAAATGTAAAAAAACCCCTATTAAATCTGGTGGCTATTATACACAGATGATAATGAGCAAACCAGCCTCAAAGTCCAAAGGGACTATCCCTCAAAAGGATCAGAGAAAAATGACTTCTGTAAGTAGCTCATATACTGTTTTGTACATGCAATTGTCATTTCCTTGGAGCGAAGACAATGCAAGACAGTCATTGACTTATTTTGTGTGCGGACAAAAATAATAATAATGAAAGGAACACAAAGCCACATGGTAGAACTATCTATGTTCATTAGCCATTTAACCCACATCTAAGTTCATTAGCCATTTCTTCACCAAAGACTGTGATTTTGGTCCTCCACACAAGCATCACTTTTATTGTTTTATAATCATCTGGCAGCCTGGATTACCTAGGCTACTCCAAGCTCTGATGCTAAGCAGGGCAAATATTCATTAGTACTTGGGTGGCAGACCACCAAAAAAAATCATGGTTGCATGCAGAGGAAGGCAATGGCAAAAGGCCTCTGTTTATCTTTTGCCTATGAATCCTCATGAGGGGTCACCATAAGTCTGTTGTGACTTGACAAGACGTTATCATCATCACCCATCACCCATCATCCATCACCCATCATTACTCCTTTCTACTTCAAACCCCTGGTGCTTCAGATTGCCTAGATCCCACCAGATCTAGATGACAGATCTTCAGTGTGTTGCCAGTGTGCACCAAAGTGTTCGCTAACATGCTTTCTGGTGCCCAGTTGCATTTTCCCTAAAGCACCTCTTTCAAAAAGACCAGTCCTGATTAAGTTTCATCTCATTGGAGGTGTTTCAGGAGATGTTTCAGGAGGCCACAGGGTGCATCATATTTGGTTGTGGCAAGGAGCACCCATTCTCAAACAGCTACCCTCATCATGACGATTTTTTGCTTGGAACTTTCCAATTTTTTGTAACTGATGCCTCATGGCAGCCATTTTGTGCTTGGTCCCACCTCCCATGGCAGTCATTTTGTGGTGGTGCACACTACCTTTTCTCTCTAGGCCAGAAGTGCCCAAGGCTCAACAAGATTGACCACCAGTGACTGGAGCAAGAACTGCTTATTTGTACCAGAGGATTGGAAGATGGCCTTGTAACTTCACTTCACTGCACTTAATTGACAAAATGGATGGCTATCAATCTATGAGAACCAATCAACCATATAAAAAGAATGTTAAAATACCCTGGAAAAGTAATTAAGCCCACACTCTCCTACATAAGCAAAAGGCAAAATGATGATAAATGTTCTATCAAGTCTTGTGTTTACAGTATATTTAGGCAAATGATTAATTTCTCATTTTCATGTTATCTGACTACAGCTTCTCAGCACAGATGTTTTTGTTTAAAAATTGTGAGGAAGCCTAAGTGATTATCCTTCTTGGCTTGACGCTATAGAAAAAATACCAGATGAGGACAAGGAAAGCAGCAGTATGTGTCAGTCACCAGGGAATAGAAGGACTGGCAATCAGTCTTTTTTTTAAGCACTTCTTCTCAGTTGGTTTATGAGATTATGACATTTCAGGAAATATTAGCTGATCTTTCCAAGGCTAGTAGTTACCAGTAGCTGCCATAACTTGTGGAGACAGAAAAAATATATACAATGAATATAAGTGGCTAATCCTATACTGAAACTATAAGTTACTTCAATTAATATAATCAGAGAGAAAACACAGCTTCTACTATGATCAGATACTGGGTTAAAGTAATTTTGAATTGTTTGTAACAATTCTTGAAACATGCACACATGCTAGGGGCCTCCAAGAATCATGGGAAAGGGGAAAATTATTGAATTTCATCCTCTGAAATATTTCCTTTCAGGATTATCTAAACCCTTTCCACTTTCATTTGGTTCTCAACATCCCATACTCCTCAAACATACTTAATCTTTATATTTCTTTTCGTTTATTTACAAAGTCACTTTTTTCTGCATACCTGGTTCTATGTTAGGGATGCCAGCCTCCAAGTAGACCCTGGGAATCCCTCAGGATTACAGTTCAGTTCTACTGGACAAAGTGAATGTTTTGGAGGCTTGACTCTATAGCACTGTGCCCCACTGAGATTCCTGTCCTCCCCAGGATCTATCCCCAAATCTCCAGGAGTTTCTCAACCTGGATTTCTATCTCCTTTCTTTACCTCCTTTGATTCTGAAAATGTCTTATTTCCAGCCTCAAAATGTTTTTCTGTGAATCCCCTTTAAAAACAATTTTTTAGGCTGGATTGCTTTCTAAAGGACTTCACTGCTTATGCCATCTCTTTAAGACGTTTTCCACACCTCTCTGCCTTCCCTGAACTTCCTCCTTGGTTCCATTTTCTCTGTTCCCCCTTGCCTGTTTATTTTAAGTGTTTTGTGAGCTTCTGTGAGTTTTTTAATTTGGGGGTGGGTAAGTTTCAAGGCATTGATTCTATAAGGTATGGAGAATCACAGCACAAAATTGTGAAGCCTTGAAACATCATTTCAAAAGAAAAAAAACATGTAATGGCAGCCATGAATTGTTTTGAGGGGGTGAGTGTGGACATACTTCGTGGTAAGGGCTTCTTTGACTGAATACATTTCCCAACATTTTTGGTGATTTTCGCAAGAAGGGCCTTCCTGTTTTCAGAACAAGAGGAGGAGTGGCATTCCAGGCCGCACCTGTGTATTACAGTTGTCAATGCGATCTTCTCCCTGCCACCTGGGTCAGGCTGTGATTGCTGTGGAAACTGTGGTGTTTCAGATAATTTCACTGGGAGATGGTGTTACAAGTTTGGCTTGGGGTATTGTTTCTATGGACCATGCCAAGAATGACAGATAACTCCTGGGCCAAATCTGCTTCCTTTTGACATGATCTTGTGTAAGTCCTGGCAAGATGATGTAAGAAGTTTTCTGTTTCATTGGTCATGGTAAAAATTAATTTTTAAAAGTTGAAAGCCCTTCTTGTTACTCCCCAGGCATGCTGAGGGGGTTGTATAGACATGTGCTCCTGGCCTATGAAGCCTAGCTGAAAGGGACTTCATTGAAAAAAAGTCCAACCATCCATTGAGGCGGTTTCATGCATGTATTAAGATATAGGGTGAAACACAGCTCTGGCTTCTCTATTCTCTGGAGAACAGATTAGACTCTCAGTATATAAAAGTTAGATGTTCCTCTTATAAAACAAGGATCTGGAATTTTATTAGCAAGGCTATAAAAGGTTATTTAAACTCTTAATCTGGATGACTTTGCATGTCTCTTTATATAGTTAGACAGAGTACAATCATCAAGGGCACCAATAATTAATTACCAATCCAAAATGGCCACGCTTCATGGTTGTATTGGAGATAATTTGAATATTCTTATAATTGCCCTATCAGATGTTTCTAACTAGTCTCAAGTTTCTGGCTGCTGCCCAAATGGAATGCTAATTGCACCACATTTCTTCATATCAAGTTATATGATTAGTTACTGACAAATTTAAAAGATAATTGAGCCTACATTAACTACCTGCTTGACTGTTACTCTTTGTAATCCAGAGACATAAAAAGTAGGACTGAGCTGACTGTTCATTGTTGAACACATTTTTTTTTTGTATGAAAGGAGTGGAGGAATATCCACATTTATCGCTTTCATGGTTTTTTTGATTTTGGATATTTATGGGACCAGCTGCTGCATTTTTGCTCTTTCTTTTTTCAAATTAGCCTCCTGGAGACAGCAAAGTTGTTGTATATCCAGTGATAGTTGGCTATGTAGATATGTTTCTGAGGTAAAAGGAAGCTAACATAGTATAAGGGAATTTCCTTCCCTCAGAATTAACCTCATTTACCCTCAGTAAAATTCTCACTTGCTACTTGACATCTTGCCTGCTTCCAGGAAGAGAAGACTGATGGTGGTGGGTGAGTGAGAATCAATGCTCAATGCTGCTGCCTACTGGAATTGTGGAAAGCCTTTTTCTGGGACTGCTGCTCCTTGAAAAGGAATTGTCATCATTGCCAGTGACCAAATTGTACTGGAGGCAGGAAGTGATGTTGGAAAAAGACACCTGTTGGGGGGTAAGAACACAGCCCACCTTTTTGTGTGAACACATCTGTCAGCTTTTGATTCTCTTCCTCCAAGAATTATTGCTGAAAATGATTGCTGACTTCAAGGGCTGCACAATTTTGCATAAAGTTCGCTCTTCTCCTTTTACTTTAAAAAGGTGGATTGTGCCTTACTAGTAAATATAGATTATTTTGGGTGTATCTTAAATATCTTATTCTCTTTTCTGCTTTATGTTGTATTTTTTGCTGCTGGTATTTGCAATCACCAGTTTTGTGTTGTACTTACGAAGTTCTATTAAGTTTCTTGAGTTTTCTAGCATGTTCGGTATTTGACTTATTCTGTGCTTCGTAGTTAAAACTAGTAAACCTTTTTAATTCTAATTCATCTCAGTGTTCACCGCTATCTAGATTTAATGAACTGTAACCAGGCTCCAAATTGCGACATAGTTTAATCCTTAGAATATTGGACTCACTTGGGACCTACTTTACAATTTCAAAGCAATAAATGCAAATTAGAGTAGTACAAATATGTTTGGTAGCAGTGAACACAATCCAAAGTCCCACATCAACAGAAGCTTCCACTCTAAGGGAAATATAACATCGACAGAAAAAGAACTGGGTAGTCCCGGTGCACATGAAAAGTTTAGAAATATAGAACTTCTGAATCAAAGCCAATCATGTACTTAGTTATAAGTACATACTTACTTTGGTTTCAGATGGGAAACATGCATGTGGTAATTAAATTTTTAAAAATAGGCACAGAATCTTTGCCTTTGGTTTAGTTTTGCCAGTTGCAGCGACATCTGTGCAAAATTGTCTTGCCTCCTGAACTTCTCCTGAACAATATGTACCCATCTCATATATTTCCAGTTCAGTTTAATTGATGGAGCACTATCATGTCAGCAAAGGAATGAGTGCATGAGATTCCTGTCTAAGATCCATTCCGCCAGGCCCAGGGAGTCGTGGGGCACTGGTATACACTTGTGTGCGGGCAGCCTGGGAGCTGTTGTGGCCCATGGCCGCGCGTCTGCATGGAGGCACGCTGCTTTAAAAAAACCTGAACTCCTCTTCCCTGTGTAGCTCCATCGGGCCAAGGGGACATGCCCTCATGGCCCTGGCAATGCCCCAGGGGTGGAGGGCAGAAGGCATGTCCCTTCAGTCTGACGGAGCTATGCAGGGAAGAGGGAAAGATTTTTTTTAAAAAAAATGGTGCACTGGCTGCACATTGCTGCTTTTCAAAAAACACTGTTTTGGGGGGAATAGGCTGCTGCCGCTGCGCTCCAGCAACAGTAGCGGTGCGAATTCCTCCCCCACCATGGCATTTTTACTGACAGCACTCCAGTCTTTATGAATTTAGAATCCTGCTTTCACAGAAATGGCCAGGGTACACCCAAGGCTTTGGAAAGCAGAGAAGATGCTAGTAAGAAAAACAGATTAGATAATGTAATAATAAAAAAGAAGAATTTTTCTCTGCTGCAAACAATTGTTCTTTAAAATAGTGAAATGGTCTAGTTCCTTTCGCTGCAAAAATGGTTTAAGGATTAAGTTCCATCTGATTCTTTTGAAGTCAATTTATTTTTGACACAGAATTTAATAAAGCCAGGATTTCTGAATAAAAACAACCATTTTGCTTATAGGGAAAACACAAGCCTTTTTATTGTCAGTTCCCTTTCCTGGCAGGCAGTATATGTCTACTGATACAGGTTTAGACCAAACATGTTTATGCTTTCCAAAACGTGGTAAATATATGTGCTGTGTCCATCCGTCATACTGAAATATTCTAATTAAAAGGCTTTTACCATCCAATGTTGGTTTTTAAATCTACAGTTATTTTTATTATGGACTGTAACATTATTTAACGTATCCAGATTGGAGCTAAAAATTCTGTTGATATTTCAATTAGAGCCTTCCATAGTGTACTGTGTATAAAGAAGCTATGGAATATATTCTGCACTCTGTTGTTCCATTAATGAAAATGTACAATGGACAGCATAAATTCTTTGGTTCTTTATCAAAGTTGCAACTATTGGATGTATCAATACCAAGTAGAATTCCCTGACAATAACAAAGCAAAGACCCAAATGTTGGTTGTTTCTGCTTTGGTTTCTATGATATGCTGAAAATTGGTGCAAGTGTAACACTGACTGTACCTTTTAGTATTTGCTCATGGGTTTTTGTCTTCTGTTAGTATTCAGTTTTCAAACTGATTTTGATATTGTTGTGACTTTTCCCCCTGCAAAGCAAGAGATGCCCAATACAATCTGTAACTGGATTTAAACCTACTTGTGATCTGTATTTCTTGGTCCACGTGATGGATTATCTAAAGTCCAAATATTAATTGCATTACTAAAAGCTGAGATACCATTTCCTTTGTTTAAGAAACAGAGTAATCAGTCCAGGTAGACAAGACTTGATTTTATTAATGAAATGCATTTTTTTCTGTTTGAGGTGATAGTTACAAACTTTGGTTTTAAAAAAGGAGTTTGGAACAGCAAACTGTTGACTTTAAAAGAAATCTGTTTTACATATAAAATGTTTGCATGACTCAAAACAGCTGGAAATGAGCTAGTGGAATCTAATATCAATTAATTTAAACAAATTTTATAAGAAATAGTAACAAACATTTCTTTTTCAAGTCTTACATATATTATGAAAAATAAGTACAAAAGGATTTGTGTTCTTAAGTTAATATCTATGTCTGACTACCTGGAAATAAAATGTTTTGAGGCAAGGCCTAACCAGCCATTTGTAAAACTTTTGAATGCAAATTATAACTATCTGGGTCAGAAAATAAGCACTGTGGGTAGCAGTTTCCTCATGTGTTGTTTGGCAACTAGGTAGAATCACATGACCTAGACATATTCACCAACAGGGGCAACTGATGAGCAGAAACAAGTTTCAACTCCTTTATTTCTTCCACTGGGGAGAAAATGGATTCTACAAATCCACATCCAAAATCTGGGGCACATTCATAGAACTCCTGCATCACATACACATAATTGTCTGGTGATCGGTTAGATCATATCTGACCATGTGCAACACCTGTTCAAGTGGCAGCAAATCTAGTTTTTGTTTGGCATCTGCTCAGGAACCCCCCACTGTCAACTTGGTCTGTTCTTATGAGTTTACTATACTCTCTCGCACCAAAAGATCTCAGGAGATTTCTAAATTAATCCGCCACTTCTTTCTGGACCTTCTTTGTAGTGGAATGCTCCACTGTGGTCCTAGTACCTCCCTTTTCTCACCGCCCCGCTCCAATTCTCTAAAAGATTGAAGAATCTTTTTTAAGTGCTTCTGTTGTCAAAACCATTATTCTGTTCACTGAATTTGATAAGAGAGCATTTATAGTGCATTGGATGACTATCAGCAAGACTTGCATTTTTATATAGTAGCGCCCACCATTTTCTTCCCCATTTAGGAGTCTCCGTACTACTGTGGCCATTTTAAGAATCTTCTCAGCCTTTTTTTTTGCCTTTTTGAACTGTGGAAACATGCTACTGTCACTTCTGCTGAACAACTAACAACCTTACTTAGATCTTTTGGTGAGATAGAGTATAGCACATTGATCTGCAGAAAGCAGGTGAAGTTTTTCATGCCTGGAGATAAATATTATCACTGCTGTCTGCATATGAAGGCGCACTGTTAAATGAAGCAGCAGCATGGGCCTGTTCAAAAGTTGGCATCTCTTAGCCTGCTTCAAAGGATCCATGAGAGCAACAACAGGGATACAGCCTCTCTTGTGGTCAAAGTCTGTCAACCTGGACTGCCCCATTGTTAACTAGTTATGTAAGGCTTCATGATACCACAAGATGGAAAGAGAAAAAGGAAAAAAGCATACTAGAACAGAACAGACAGATCCAAGAATCTGTTGTATAGAATAACCTCCGGTTCAAGGAAGGCAATATTCACAATTGTTCACATATAATTTAAGTAAACCTGGCCTAAATCTGTAAGATAACTTATACGGCACATAAATAATTGTTTAGAATTCAATTTTAATTTATATGTGGTTTATCAAAGTACGACGATTACAAAATGAGATAACATAAAAAAAGAGAGAAGACTATCTGACTAATGTTTTAAAGGTGCTTTTTCACATTGCCCATGGGGCATGATAAAAACACCATTCTGCTTCAATAATATTGAAATATTCAGACATTTAGGGGAAGAAAAACTCATGTTAAGACTCTTCCCTATACCAGTGACCCGTCAGTTTTGGTGAGGAGATACAATGGTATAAGAGGTGTGCTGTAGACTCCTACATAGCGTTAGAGTCTTCTGACATTACATGAATGATACGGGAGGAGTTAACTCTGTAGCAGTTCTCACACTCTAAAGGCAATGCTCAAAGGAATCCTCAGTCATATCTCTTACATGTTTGAGATATGTGTCCCAAAACACAGTGGGATTATTTTAGATGTGTGTATGTATACATATATACATACTTTTTTTTCTGAAATATCCTGACAACAGAAATGGAAACTTTAAAAGTATGAGGTATAGTATCATGGAACAGCACCCCAATAGGCACCTTCCTTGTTGTAACTCCTTAGCACAAAAATAGCAACAGCAGAAAAATGCTTTCAGTTTGCCACCTGAGGTTCTATTGGTGACTTCAAATAACAGAGCTCTTGAACATCAATATATACAAAGGGATTTTTATTATTATTATTATTAATATTAATCAGGAAAACATGGAATTGATTCACTGGAAATTACAACTTTATTTTTCATAATACATACACAGTATTGACAACACAATTTGAAATTATTATGAGATAGGAGCCAGTTGCAATTCAGGGTCACATGCAAGTTTTGGAAATGGACACAGAAAGGACAGCATCATACTGTACATAGAATAATTACAGTTTATTAAACACATCTTCTTAGCACCTCTTATGATATAATAGAAGGAGCACCATGACATTCAATTTTACAGCACCAAAATATTCAAGGGGAGTAAGTAGATGGGTTGGAATGGGATGGAGGAGGCTGTTCATAAAGTTAGCCCCATGCTGCCTGCCTCTGCCACAGCATCCTTCACAATTTTGTAAAAATAAGTTTAAGTCATGTGATTCTCATCCTATGGGGGCAGTGGGTGTTTTCTAGAGAAGACATATTACATGGTGAGACACATTTTCTACACCATCCTTATTCAAAACTTGCATGTGGCATTAAGTGGGTTGATGGCGGCACCAAGGTGTATTGTTACTTGCTGATCACCTTTTGCTGATCATCTTCTCTTTGCTCTCAGATTAACCAAGGAAACAGACGGGACCAACTTCAAATCCGAATTTCTGATTCTGATCACCAAAGTCATTGATCATCACATCAACAACAGGCACTTGGTCAATTTTGAGAGTATTAATTTCAACAACAGTCTTTGCATAACCTTTTCTTGACTGTAAAAAAACACACACACACATAGCAGAATATAAATAATGAATTATTTAAAATAACAACTATTAGCTGTTCCTCCTTAGATTAAACTTAGGCTAAACTCCTTGGAGTTTAGCAGGCAGGGCATTTTTATTTTTTAGATTATTACATTTTTATTATATTTTACCCAAACATAAGCCAGGATCTCAGCAGCTAACAATATGAATAAATGCAATTTAAAATATAAGCAACCATTTAAAATCCTATAAAAATATAATCACAAAAATTAAGACTAACAATAGTGTTCTAGTCATGGCTGTCTCAGCTGCTGCCTTTAATTTCAGGGAAATTAATTTCAGGGAAACCAAGCAAATGCAGAGAAGATGAGCTAACTGAGATGTCAGTGTGCAAAGGGGCTAGACAAGGAAAAGTACAGAGGATGTGAAGGACAGGACAGGGAGAAAAGGAAAGCAAAGGGAAGGTGGGGGAAGGGAGGAGAAGAGAGGCCAGTTGATGGAAAACTTTTGCTATTTTCAACCATAAGCCTGACATAAGCCTGGAATTGCAGCCACAGAGCCAGAAGTTGATTCTTGGCAAGAAGCAGCACCAAGAATGTTGGTTGCTTCCATCTAGTGAAATGGCGCAGCAGCAACAGCAGTGAGTAATTCAGAAGCTGCTGTGAGTTAACAGCACACCCAATAAGATAAGAGGAAAACTGTTGCCAGAGCAGTTTACATTCAGTTAGATTAACTTCATTGGTTCTCGTCTCATTAAAAAAATGACATTTCTGTGAGTGTACCCTCTGTTGTCACACTCTGGGCTGATAGTTATTGTCACAAGGTACAGTGATGGCTGGGAGCTTATACTGCTTGAAACAGATACATTCAAGGAAAACAGCATTATCAGTGGCAACTGGCTAAACAGAACCTTTAAGTTTAGAGGCAGCATGCCACTCAATACTAGATGTTTCACAGAAAGGCTATTTTTTTCCACACCTCTGCTTGTAGGTTTCTTTCAGGTCATCTGGTCAGCTTTTAAATGTACCTTTGGTCTCAACTAAAAGGGTTCTTCTTGTAATCTTATGAATTGCACTGAATATGAGTGAGGGCAGTGAGGGTGAGGAGAGTCAATGTGCCAAAATGTATGATCTCTACTCCAACTCATCTAGTTTTGAGGAGAAGGAGGCAAGGGTATGTTTTGCTATCTACACACAGGAAGTGTGTTTGGTTAGAACTCTCACCACGTGTCAAAGTTACTAAAATGAAAAATCAAGCTCAATTAAACTGCTGAAGCAACGTTTGAGGATGGGGGAGAAGTAAAGAGGTGGCACATTGGGACTCAAAAGAAAGGGTGAGCAGTAAACCTAGTGGGTTGTTGGGTCAGGCTGGAGGGAAAGCAGGGATGCCAATAAAAAGAATTCCAACTGAGTATTTGCCAGCAGGGTGTCATAAAGTTGTCAAGGAGCAGAATCAGTGCATATGGCCCACAAGTACACAAAAGCACTGGATGGTCCTTTAGGATTAAATGAGCAGCAATTCAGTACTAGTGAGCATCTCACTTATTCTTTTATTCTAATGCCATCCAACTATATCAGATTGCAGTGCTACTCTCAGCAGCAGCTTGTCAGATATGAAGAAGAGATACAATATATTTTAAAGAAATCTGGAACTGATTTCACATCCATTGTCTGTTTTGGAGAGAAATTATATTAAAACCAGGATGGGTAAGGGGGCAACTTCCATTTGCAGTATTACTGCTGTTCACCTTGAACAGCAGATTGTACTGTACAAACGCTTTCCAATTACTCTCGCATCTTGAGGCTGTTCTTCCAATGGCTGCCCTTGTCAGTGCATTTACAACAGAATCATGTGCTGCTTTCTCTCTTTGCATTGTGTTAAATAACAGCATTTGCCCTTCTAAAGTTTAAATTTTTCTTTTTAAAAGGGGCAGATAGTGCATAGGTAAAAAGAAAAAGAAGTCTGCAAAAAAATGAAAGAGTATTTAAAAGAGAAAGAAAAAAGACTTTTGGAAACTTTTATAAGAATAGCATTAAGCTGAACTCATTTGCTTACTTAAGATAAGCTGCCTTCTTAAAGCAGAAGAGAACATCTTGGGCTTATACTTACTGCACAACCATCATGGAGGGCTTTGATGTAAGGATTGTTGTCGTAAGACATCTCTTCATCGTTTGAGCCTAAGAACCTCAGTGCTTTGTCATAGCTGTCAGAAGAAGCGTCATGCCAGGCCACTGACTGATGACAGTTGTAAGTGAAGTTCTGTCGGGCGGAGGCACTCAGTAGTTTAAGGAATGTCATTTGGACCATATTAATGGAATTGCCTTCAGCATCCACATATGAGAGCTAAGGAAGTTGAAAAGCAAACAAAACAGACCACAAACCAGGCAGATGAGCATGTGCTGGATTCTCCTTTCACAGTGCAAAACAAGATTACAGTTGACACAAACACACATTAGCAGGCCTCTTTTCTAAATCAGCTGACACAAGCCACTTTGTTGTCCCATTAAGAATGCAGACAAGCTATGAATCAGTAAAGAGATGCTCTCTTTATGCAGCACAACATGATTATACACTTGAGTGGCTGTCAGCAGCAGAGACTTATCCCAAAGAGTATGCTGCAAACTTGCAAGAACCAGATCTTCTGGGCCACAGCTTCAGTTCATTGTCGCTCTGTGGCCTGGCTTGTATGTTTGCCTAGGTCAAAGGTCATATTCTGTGGCAAACAAACATATGCATGCCCTGCTCCAGCATGACCTTAATGTATATAGGCATTTCCTGATGGCATAAGTGCACACTGAGATCTGAATTATACTTATTGTCAGTACAGCCATAGAAAAGTGTCCTGTAATAGGGACTTAATGTGGTATTATTTACTAGGTGTCTTGACCTGGATTACCCAGGCTAGCCCGACCTCCAAGTGCATTCAGAAGCAAGGTCTGGATGTGAGACCATCGAGGAAATCCAGGGTTGCTATGTAGAGGCAGGCAATGGTAAACCACCTCTGCTTGTCTCCTGCCTTGAAAACTCTAAAGTACTGCCACAGTTCAACTCCAACTTGTTGACACTTTCCTCACCATTTCCTAGGCAAAGTAATTTAACTCTATGTAAGGAAAGCTTCACCTGCTCATTTTTACGCTATGGAAAGGGCAGGACATTCTTCTCCAGGCCAGTTAGCAGCTCTATTTATACTTCACCACCCCCATTTCCCTCTCCTAAAAGGGGGAAGATCATATTTCTGCTTCTGGTACATATGAGGCCCCTTCCCCTAATCCCAAGAATAGGGCTATGATCAGTTTCAGGTTTTGGGGTTTTGCCTTAAACCTTGCCCTTGCCTTAACCCTAACCCTAACTTATTATTTTTATTTAATTTACTCAGTCATAAATTGTTCCCAAATTATAACAAAACCCCGAAACCTAAAACTGACCATAGACCAATTCTCGGACTGCGTCCTAGAACACAACGTAACACTAAGGCAATCTTGAGCCCCTAAGCTTTCCTTAACCCTAACCCTAACTTATTATTTTTATTTAATTTATTCAGTCATCAATTGTTCACATAATTGTAACAAAAAATAAATTAAATAAAAATAATAGGTTAGGGTTAAGGCAAAGACAGGGGCTCATACTTGCCGTAGTGTTACGTTGAGTTCTATGGCACAGTCCGAGAATAGGGCTACGGCAAGTCAAGCCTGAGCCCCTGCCCTTGCCTTAACCCTAACCCTAACCCCATGGGAGTGAACCTACGGCACTCCAGATGTTCATGAACTACAATTCTCATCAGCCCCAACAGGGGCTGATAGGAATTGTAGTCCATGAACATCTGGAGTGCCATAGGTTCGCCACCACTGCCCTAACCTATTATTTTTTATTGAGGACTGAAAAAATTAAATGAAAATAATAAGTTAGGGTTAGGGTTAAGGTAAGAGCAAGTGCTCAGGCGGGCCTTAGTGTTATGTTGTGTTCTAGGGTGCAGTCCGAAAATAGGGTGATGGTCAGTTTCAGGTTTTGTAATTTTGCCTTAACCCTTGCCCCTGCTTGAACCCCAACCCTAACTTTTTATTTTTATTTACTTTATTCAGTCATAAATTTTTCCCAAAATTGTAACAAAAATCCAAAACATCAAATTGACCATAGCTGTATTCTCAGACTGCGCCACAGAACTCAACGTAACACTACGGCAAGTCTGAGCCCCTGCCCTTGCCTTAACCCTAACCCTAACCTATTATTTTTATTTAATTTATTTTTTTGTTACAATTTTGGGAAAAATTTATGACTGAATAAATTAAATAAAAATAATAAGTTAGGGGTAGGGTTAAGGAAAGGGCAGGGGCACAAGATTGCCTTATTGTTACGTTGAGTTCTAGGGAGCAGACCAAGAATAGGGCTAAGGTCAGTTTTAGGTTTCAGGTGTTTGTTACAATTTTGGGAACAATTTATGACTGAATAAATTCAATAAAAATAATAAGTTAGGGTTAAGGCAAGGTCAGGAGCTCAGGCTTGCCTTAGTGTTACGTTGAGTTCTAGGGCGCAGTCCGAGTATAGGGCTATGGTCAGTTTTAGGTTTCAGGTTTTTGTTACAATTTTGAGAACTATTTATGATTGAATAAATTAAATAAAAATAATAAACTAGGGTTAGGTTAAGGTTAGTGCAGGGGCTCAGGTTTGCCTTAGTGTTACGTTGAGTTCTAGGGTGCAGTCCAAGGATAGGGCTATGCTCAGTTTCAGGTTCCAGGGTTTTGCCTTAACCCTTGCCCTTGCTTGAAACACAATCCTAACTTTTTATTTTTATTTACTTTATTCAGTCATAATTTTTTCCCCAAAATAATAAGTTAGAGTTAGGGTTAAGTCAAGGGCAGGGGCTCTGGCTTGCCATAGTGTTACGCTGAGTTCAAGGGTGCATTGCGAAAATAGGGTTATGGTGAGTTTCAGGTTTTGGGTTTTGCCTTAACCCTTGCCCCTGCTTGAACCCCAAACCTAACTTTTTATTGTTATTTAATTTATTCAGTCATAAGTTGTTCCCAAAATTGTAACAAAAACCTGAAACCTAAAACTGACCATAGCCCTCTACTCGGACTGCGCCCTAGAGCTAAACGTAACACTAAGGCAAGCCTGAGCCCCTGACTTTGCCTTAACCGTAACCCTAATTCATTATTTTTATTTAATTTATTCTGTCATAAATTGTTCCCAAAATTCTGAGAAAAACCCGAAACCCAAAACTGACCATAGCCCTATTCTCGGACTGCACCCTAGTACTCAACGTAACACTAAGGCAAGCCAGAGCTTCTGTCCTTGCCTTAAACCTATCCCTAATTTATTATTTTTAATTAATTTTTTTGGTTACAATTTTGTGAACAATTTATGACTGAAAAAATTAACTAAAAATAATAAGTTAGGGTTAGGGTTAAGGCAAGAGCAGGTGCTCAGGCTGGCCTTAGTGTTACATTGTGTTCTAGGGCGCAATCCGAAAATAGGGTTATGGTCAGTTTCAGGTTTTGTAATTTTGCCTTAACCCTTGCCCCTGCATGAACCCCAACCCTAACTTTTTATTTTTATTTTCTTTATTCAGTCATAAATTGTTCCCAAAATTGTAACAAAAACCCAAAACCTAAAACTGACCATAGCCGTATTCTCGGACTGCACCCTAAAACTCAACGTAACACTGAGGCAAGCCTGAGCCCCTGCCCTTGCCTTAACCCTAAACTATTATTTTTTTAATTTATTTTTTGTTACAATTTGATCACCATGCTAAAAAACCCAGAGGAATTATCAGAGGTTTATAGCACAAATTCTACTAGAGGCCAAACATAAATAAGAGATTATTTCCATTCTTGTGTGTTGTAGTACCCATTTGGGTTTTGGTGTGTCTACCATCCACATATTACTTTTAAAGAAAAGAAATGGTCATTTACCAGCTTGCCTCTCTTAAATTCACTGAACCAGGTTCCTGGATTTTCCTTTGGCCATGATGAAATTCTTACCTGTGAAAGAAGCACAGAAAACATGAATGTTAATTGTGAAGACAAGAAAGGAGTAAGAATTAATGGAATTCGACATAAAACACTGTCAAATTGATCTTTTTTTTTAAAAAAAAAGAAATGGGCTTTTTGCCTAGATCAAATCATAGAGGGAAAGAAATTTGTATCTTCTCAAAGTAACCAGATGCACTGCAAGGGGTTGGACGTTTGCCCCACCCACCACCTTCTATATTCTTGCATATTCTGCCCAGCAACAGGACTAGAGCAGGCTTAACAAGGACAGGCAGCAAGGCTGTGCTGGATAGGCTTCGCGGTGGCAGCGGCAGTGGGGGGGGGGGGTAGCTGAACTTTGCAGGGGTGGGAATTACCCCCCATAATAGTTTTTTTCTCACTCCCCCTCAAAAAAAGAGAGATTCATTATTGAAGTTGCTTATAGTGATAGGTAGTGCAGTTAAAAATTACTAGTTTATAGTTGGTAGTAGTTCATAGTGGTTCATTTATAATAATAGGTAGTTTACAGTTAGTAGTTCATAGTTAGCGGTTAATTCATAGTTGATAGAGTTAGTAGGGTTAATTAGTTGATTGTTATCATTAATAATTGGGGATTGCCTCAAAATGCCTCAGAACCTAAAAAACTAACCAGAAAACACTGAGTGGAGGGTCAGACCAATGAGGGCTGGACCAGGATCAGGTCCAGTTACCACAGCTCAGCGGGAGGGGGGGCATTCTCAGACCCGCCGATCCACCCTGGGTCCAGCAGGTCAGCCATCTTATGCCCAACTAGTGAGTTTAACTTCCTCAGTGGGCCAGCTGCTTCTGAGCCAAGTGGGGGGGGCAGCGGGACAAGCCTCCCCCACTGGTTGTCAACCCTTCTGTGGCACCTCCTATGACGTCATGCCCGGCTCCACCTGCGGCAGGTGGTTGGCTAGGGCATTATACACCTGTGCCTGCTAGTGTGCAGATGTTTACGGGGCTGGATGCAGGTCACAGAAGTCAGCCAGTGTTGGCTGGAAGCCCAACTTCATATTTTGGCCCATTCCATACCCTGGACCTAGCAATGGGACCAACTGCAGCCATATGGGGTTTCGGCCAATGGAAGTTTTATGCAGGGGCTTTCCAATACCCTCATGCACTTGTCCCAATGTGTTGGCAGCAGGACTACCCCAGGATCATTTTCTCTGCTGTGTGTTCCTGCCCCAGTTGGGGGGGGGTGAGCCCACTGGCGACTGAGCTGCCACCATCAGCAGAGATGCCCACGACATCCGGGGTTGTTGGACAATCAGGTGATATGCACAGAAGTCAGGGGAGGAGAGGACGGAAGTCCTCTAGGCACTCCAGATCATCCAGCACCTCTTCCTCCGGTGAGTCCTCAGTTGAGGAATCAGCACAGGCCATGGGTGGTTTTATGGTGATGGGAGAGCAGGTTCCCCTTCTTCCCCAGTGGCTAGCTAACAGGCTGAAGCCCAGTGATGGCACACAAGGGACACCACCGGCTGGCATCGGCCTCTTGGGATGCTGGGGATCTTCCCGGGTCCCACCTTTCCAGAAAACTCAGGGAAAGGGCCCTCAATGGACATTTTCAACTTCTTCAGAAGAAGAAGAGAGAGAAGAGTTTTGGATTTATATCCCCCCTTTCTCTCCTGACACCCAGACCCCCCGTGCTCAAAGGGGCTTACAATCTCCTTGCCCTTCCCCCCTCACAACAAAAACCCTCTGAGGTGGGTGGGGCTGAGAGACCTCCGAAAAGCTGTGACTAGCCACAGCTGGCATGTGTGGGAGTGCACAGGCTAATCTGAATTCCCCAGATAAGCCTCCACAGCTCAGGCGGAAGATGGGAATCAAACCCGATTCCTCCAGATTAGATACACAAGCTCTTAACCTCCTACGCCACTGCTGCTGAGCCTGAGATTGAGCACGGGGTGTCTGGGTCTCAAGTCCGCAAGAGAAAAAAAGGAGAAAGTGCATGCACAGTGCACTTTTTACAATTGGTTGATGGGATACGCTGAATATTTGGCACTGATTGTGCCAGTTCTTCAGATTGGTGGGCCTACATTGAAGTAAAGCTTCATGTTAGACACATTAGCCATGCTATCACCAACTGAAATTCTTTAAAACATCAGGGACAGATTGTATGAGTTCAAACATCAATCCCTCCTTGCCCAGGCCAGTACATTTTGCTCCCCCCTTTTCCTTCATATTCCATATGACTCCTCAGGCATGGCTGAACATCTGCTTGTCCTTTCTGATCCCAAACTCCGTCAGGCCTTTTCTTTAGTCAGATGTAAAATCCTGCCCTCCTCTTTAAGACAGGGAAGAGGCAAAAATAATAATAAATAAAAATACCACATCATGAAAGATTGTACATCTGTGAAATGTACTGTGAAGAATCCGTGGACCATGTTTTGCATTACTGCCTCCTTTAAACAGAGGCAAGAATGTCATTACTACTGACCTACCTAATTGGCACAGACAACTGGACTGTCCAGCAAAAGACTGTGACTTACTAAACAACAATTCTGGAGTAATCCTAGAACAGTCTGCAAGGTTTCTCAAACTAGGTGTCAATAAGCGATCTTAATTTAGTTATGTAATATACAGATTACGTTTTTAACTTACTTATATTTCTTTTTATGTATTAATAATATGCCATTAAAAGTTTATTATATCGTAGTGTACTATCCTATGTGGAAAAACAATAAAACATCTTAATTATTTTTAAAAGTTTTGATTCACAGCTTCAACCAAGTCACTATTCTGCAAAAACACTGAGTACAAGGCAAACCACCACTCCTACAATGTCAGTCTCACTGCAAAACCAACAGGCACCACCAGTGACATTCTCTCATATGGTTCAGTAACCAATATAAATTTCCAATATGATCTCTAGTGTCTCTTTATTTTCTGACTCCAGCTTGAGGCATTTCTTGTTCCATATATGGCAATCCTTTGTTGTAAAATTTAATACATCCTTGCTAATATCACTGGTGAGGTATGCCACTGATATTACATCTTTTCAGAAAATGAACCAGTGGAGATCCAAAAGACCATAATAATATGAATGTCAAGTAGAAATGTCATTGAATATCACCTAAAATCAAACTCCTTGGGGCAGTTCTATACGTCTGCCTTCCAATAAATTCAAATTGAAAAGTTATGCCAGGCATGGAAAAGTTATGCTTATTTTCCCAAAAAACATTTATTCTCTGAATGAATTAGGAAATCTTTGGGTGATTCCAACTGCTTGCCAGGGAGGCAGGAGCTAGAATTCTTCTCCTTCCTGTTTCTTGTGGAGAATGCCCTCCTCTTACTCAGTTCTGGAACTGAAGCCAGTAGTTAATCTAACTTGCAATAGAACTTCAACTCTCCCCATATTGCCCTGTGCAGTTCCTCCTCTTGTTGGAGGGAAACCTGCTGGAGGTCCCTGACCCAAAGGATATCCAGTTGGCTTTTATAAGGGCCAGGGTTTTTACAGCCCTGGACCCTACCTGGTAGAATGAACTCCCAAGTGAGATCAAGGCCCTGTGGTACTTAAATGGTTTCCACAGGGCCTGTAAGATGGAGTTTTTCTGCCAGGCATTTCCATCTAGCCAGCTTGACTTGTTACCATCATCAGCCTCCTGTGGGTGCAAAAGGGGGGGAGGGTTTTTGCCATCTATGGTTGTTTAATTGGTTTTTATGACTGTAATGGTTTCATTGCTGTCTTATTATTTGCCGCCCTAAGCCCTGTTGAGGAGGGAGGGATATAAATGGAATAAACAAATTAAAAACTACCATATACACTTGCGTATAAGTCGAGTTTTTCAGCCCTGTTTTAAGGCTGAAAAATGCCCCCTCGGCTTATACACGAGTCACTGCATACCAGCCGGCTCTTCAGGCCTCTGCTGAGGCTGGAGGCGAGGCCGGGACGACCTCCCTGTGGCTGCACAAGCCGCTTGTTGCTGCCCTCCTCGGAGGGTGAAGGGGAACCCTGACTGGCTGGGCTTCCTTGGGAGATTGACAACACCTGCAGGAGAGGTGAGGGAGCCACAGGCAGAGGGAGCTCCCCTGATATCATTCCCTCCAAAATGAGGGAAGCTCCCTCCACCTCCATTGGAGTTTTAGGAGGCTTCAACAATGACACTGGAAGGCCACCGCCCAATGGCTATCAAGAAGGAGTCTCCCTCTGCTCGGCCTGCTGGCTGGGCTCAGGGAGTTTCCTCAGGCTTTTGGGCAGTGGAAGGAGCTCCCCTGGGCAAATAGGCTCTATTGCTCAAACAAGGGAGCTCCTTCCTCCACCCTCCTGGTTGCCTGGGTTTCTCAACTCCAGTTGGGAGGTGGAGAGCTCCTTATTTAGGCAATGACATGGAAGTCCACTGTCCCAAATGAGGGAGGTCCAACCAACCGTTATTATCGCCAATCCTACCTGGCATATCATGTCCATCCTCCAACCCGATTTCCAACCCTGATTTGCTAGTAGGGTGGGTGCTCGGCTTATACGAATTAAAACATACAGAGGAAGTATATACAGTATGTCAAACATCAACAAGAAACTGGCATTCTCAAGAGGAGTATAAGAATCTTGGTATAGTCAGTGGAGGAAGGGTAAGAGACTAAAGATATGAATTACTTGTTGATAATGATGGCCAGGAGTGCCAAAGATATCCTCATTTTATCTAGAAGGAGGGCTATTGCTAGATGAGAATGCAATGGCTGTTCTCCTCTGACAAAGAAACACTATATTTAGGGCATGTAGTGTTCTTATTGACATTGTTGAGTAGATAAATCATTGTCTGTTCGATTCTAATAAGGTGCTGGGAGGAATTCCTTCTCCTGAATGCTCTTCTATCTATGGAAACTGTAATGTGGGTATTTTGTAATGTCTGATAACAGTAGATATTGAAGACCAGGTCAATGCCCTGCAAATGTCCTCTATGGAAGCATTCTTGATTAATTCAGCATTACTAGCTGTGCTTCTGATGAATGAGCAGTGGTACCTGCAGAAGGATCCAGTTTTTGTGCTTTGTAAGGCTCAGAGGAGAATGACCTTTCATGGATAAGCACAACTGGTCATTCCTAGAGATCCTTCAGAACGCCCAAGTTAAAACCAGCCATAGTGATACTTAATCCAGAAGTCCCACCCATGGAAGTAAACAAGATAGAGGAATACTGAAGAAGAGGTTGGTGTAAGAAATAAGGGTAATGTTTTCAAAATGAACTTACATCGAGGAATGGACGCCCCATGCAACATACAGTTAATTGAAGATGGACTGTATCTAGAACATATCTGACTGTTACACACCTGGATGTACAATCAATTTAATCCTCAATTCTCTCAACCAGAGAAAAAAGTAATATATATGTATACTCCTAAATGGATGGATTCTCCTCCTTGCTGGATTTGAGCAGAGAAGTTTGTTATGGCATGGCTAAAACCACCATAAACCACAAGACAAAATGACAACAAGATTCCAATGGTAAAATGTAGTATGAGCTGGCCACTTTGTGAGAAGGGACAGTACCCATTACACATGTCATGTACAGATGATTCAACAAAGGTTAATGTGAGAACATTTTGCTTGATATAGTACTTCACTTTCCCAGAGCCTGACTGAGTTTATGCCCAGAATTAAAAATGGTTATTGTACCAGCTGTAATGGCATGACAATGAAAAAGCATGGATTAACAAGCAGGTGTGGAACTCAAGCCAGAAACATCTGCATAAATGAGCATCTGAGTAGAATAGGGGGAGGGGTTTGGATCTTTGTCATGTTGCATTATTATTTTGCTGTCTTATTTAAGTTTATGTAAATGAAATGGAGTAATTATCTTGCAAGAAGTGTGTGAATGAAAACGTAACAGCGTTTTTCTGTTTTAGTTCCAGACTTGAAGCAATCCAGCAAGAACAGTGAACAGGAATACAGTAATGTTTGGTACTTACTCCTTCTGATTTTTTATCGGGATAGATGCAAGTTTCTCCACCTGCTGTGAAATTACAGTACACTTTGAAAGAGTCTCCAGAACAACCCTGGTTTGGATCAATCCAATATTCTCCTGAAATGAGGAAGAAGAGAATCACTCTGAGGAATCAACTGAACTGACACGCGAGTCTGCTGTCATTTAAATGAGAATGCAAAAACTTTAATAATAAAATGAGAGATTTTTTGTGCCTTTACACAGAAGATGTTCTCTGTCTTTTCTCCTGTTCTCAAAATACAAGTCCAAAATTGGTATCCTAAAAACTTTGTCAATCTTTTAGAATAAATTTTTTTAAAAAAAATATCCCAAGGGGACAGAGAATCTCTTAATCATAGTATTATTGTCCCCCCTTGGATGGCCTAGGCTAGACTATAATCCCCATCAGAATGACAGAAGCCTCAACAGTTGAACCTGGTAAGCAATTTGACATGGGAGGCCATGTGCAGAAGGATTCTAAGGTTGGCCTATTCTGAATACCTTTTAAGGATTTCCATGAAATATACTGCATGACTTGGTGGCACTTTCCACCATGTGCGGGGTACCAGGTACCTAAGCCCTACTAGAACCCCCTAGGAGTCCCAGCAAGACCAAAACCTTACTAGGTGTGCAATGCGAGCTTCCTGCTTTTAGGAAAGCTGCTGGCCCAATTACCTCTGCACACGGTGCCCTCCTGAAGATAACTAGCAGAAAAAGCATCCTTTGCTTGAAAGCCACTGACTTAACGGTTCTTTTTAGCCTTGGACTTCTCTTTGTCTCAGTTCCAATGTGTTCTTCTTGGTTGACAATGCTTGAGTCGATAGGCTTTCACTATATTTTAGCAAAACAGATGAGAGAAGGTGGTAAGTGCGTGACTCCTGGGCCAATCCACAATTCCTGGAGCCTGAGAGAGAGAGGGGGGGTGAGTAGAGCAAATCTTTGTGAGAGAGAATCCATATTTCACCTTTTAAAAAAAGCAAGGGTTTTAGCAAGGCATATTATTCTATTTCACAAAGCTTTTTTAAATGGTAGAGTAGTAAATGGCCTTTAGCAGATTATTATTTATTTGCTTTTCTGGAGGTGTAATTCAGCCCTTAGAAGTGTGAAGATGTTTCCTTATGTCTCAGGAGTAGAAGTGAACATTGCCTCTCAACGCAAATACGCTCTATTGCAGCCAAGAGAACAATTGCCAATAATTATTATCTTTCGGAACACCGTAAGAGTGACAATCAACAGCCAAAAAAGTATAAATTACTGATATTATTATGAAGTAGTTATAAAATAGAAGCTCTGATCATCTTATGTGGCATGATGGAGAAAAATATTGTTAAGTCACAGCAGAGTTATGGTACCACATAGAGTTCAAGACATACGGTTCAAGACAAAAGACAAACAGGGATTTTTCTCATTGCCTGCCTCTGAGTAGTAACCCTGGACTTTCTTGGTGGTCTCACATCCAAACACTAATCAGGGTCAACCCTGCTTAGTTTTCAAAAGATCTGAACTAAGACTAGACAAGCCAATAATCCATGAGTACACAGCTTACCGTGTTATCCTCCCCAAGTAACCACTGTCTTCACATTTCATTCTTCACACTCCAGTGGTGGCGAACCTTTGGCACTCCAGATGTTATGGATTACAATTCCCATCAGCCCCTGCCAGCAATGGGCCAATTGGCCATGGACTGGTTCAGGATGGCTGCCAGCAATGGGAATTGTAGTCCAGCTAGCATGCTGGCGTGCCATTAAGGTTCTAAATCCTATCTGGTTTCCACATAAATTGTCTGTTTTTAAACCAATATATGTTTTATTCCAGTTATTCACTGCACAATGTAATTCTTTGCTTGTTTTACCTGTCATTTTAAGAAAAAAAGGATTTAAATCTAAGAACTAGAAAACAGTGATGAAGAAGGGAATACAGAAGCGAGCAGGGAAGAGAGGTGTGGTAACCGAAATCAGCCTCTATTTAAACCTTACCAGAAGGTTGACATTCTTATCTGAAATACCTGCATATTGGTTTCCTCTATAACAACATAATAGGGAGAATTGCCCTGACCTGGATAGCCCAAGGCTTGCCTAATCTAGTCACATCTCAAAATCTCAGCAGGGTTGGTTCTAGTTATTTAGATGGGCAACCTTCAAGGAACAATAGGGAGGCAGGCAATGGCAAACAACCTCTAAACATCTGTTGCCATGAAAAACCCTACGGGGTTGTCATAAGTCAACTGTGATGGCACATTAAAAAAGTGAAGGATAAAAGGTTTCACACAATAAAAGCTTGTCTGTGCAACATTCTTTCATTCTTTCATCCTCTGAAGATGCCAGCCACAGATGCAGGCGAAACGTCAGGAGAGAATGCTGCTAGAACACGGCCATACAGCCCGGAAACCACACAGCACCCAAGTGATTCCGGCCGTGAAAGCCTTCGACAATACATTCTTTCATTTTTTTCTTGATGCTGAGCAGCATCAACCAAACCCTTAAAGCCCCAAAACTCTGTCACTGCTGGAAAGCTCCATAGGGTTTAAAAGACATATGCCACCAAAAGGATGATGTACATCCGAAGCCTGGGCTGCCACACAATCAATCCTAAAACCAGAGAGGGAGTTGATTAGCATCAACTCTGCCCCAAGGAATGCCCTAGCCTGCCTCCACCAAGCTGTCATCTGAGCAGGACATCAGCGTGGCACCCCCACAGCTTGAAATTTCAGGTTTTATGGTGGTGGGGCAGTAGGATGCAAGCCACTGACATATCTGCCCCCTCCTCCAGGGAGGGCAAATGCACTGGCGTGAGGTTGCGTCACTTCCAGGACCCCTTTCACCTCCCCCCCCCGAACTTTTGGATGAGGTGTTAGTTATTTCTGCAGATTGCTGAGAGAGTTCATATGCAGTGGAGGTAAAAAAAAAATCACCAGTATATCAGTGGCTGTATCTGGCATATGGGTTGAGTTGCCCAAATGACAGTAGCCATGAAAGACACTGCCTGCTCTTAAATAGAATAGCTTAAGATGTAAATAAGCCATTTAAATACACCAATTGAGCCATATATGCTTGTCCTGTTTCTATTTGAGAATGGTGTTTTCTATCCAAGAAAGGAAGGACAGGATCTTCCCAAAAGTATGATAGCAATCTGGTTATTTGTTCCCTGCATCTATCATGAATCCTGAGAGATGCATATTTATAAGACAAGCTCATGCCGTTTTCCATTTTGCTACATAGATAAAGAATGAACAATGAACAACTGTTGTTTCACCTATCATTGCCTTGCAAGTCAGGAACTATTTCTGAAGTGAAGTGAGATTTTTGAAATGACCTATGAACAAGTAATTCATGTGATAATGATCTCATCATCAACATCGCTTTGTACTGGTCTCAGAGGACCACTGCATAGGCAGACCATAATGGCATCTGTATTTCCCATTTCTTGCTCCCAGCTAGCAGCAGCCACTGAAAAGTTCTTTCCCCTTCTCCTATGTCTCTCAGGAATGATAGCAAATGGCACAAAATTCCTTCCAGCACTCCTTCATTCAATCAAAATATGTGAACATCTGAAGTATTGCTCATTGTGGCTTATTTTGAAATTATTTTGCATTAACCTTGAAGCAATATTGCTGCACTATAAACTTTTTTTCATAGTCCAGCAAATAATATTTTACAAATACTGTTTTTTCCTTAAAACACTAGACTGTTTTTCAATACACAGAGGTCCTTCCCATGTTGTTTATATTGGGCATCAACGTTTGTGTTTTAACCTATGAGAAAGATTTTAACATTTTGTTTAGTTTTCTTTAGAGACTACATTAACCAAGTAACTGGAATAAATGACCTGACATTATAGCTTAAGCAAATCACAACTTCAACACATTAGCCTTTGTCATGTACCATTAACATACCATCTGGAAAATCTGGGTGACAAAGTTGTAGATCCTTGCATGTTCGGGCTGGGTTGTTTTGAGTCCCCATTGGATATTTCATATGCTCAATATCCTGCTTCAAAGAATTCAGTGAACCAAAGATCTCTTCCATGCCATCTGTGTAATCGAGGATAGTATCAGCTGCATCTGCTAGCATGGCATCTGAAGATCTCCTGGTCTTTTTGGGTGACTGAATTGGCAATGGTTGAATGACTTCACCTGGAGGGCCCTAGAGATAGCAAAACCAATGACCTTTTATCATTTGTTTATTTTTGAGCCACACAAATACAAACAAAGCTTGAGTGGAAAGTTGGAGAAATTCTACAGCTGTTCATGTAGGATGGGAAAGAACCCCAAGATAACTTTATAAAGGCTATAAGTATATAAAGCCAAACATTTATAACATGTGTACAAAAGAAATACTTGCACATACAGAAATGCTTTAAAATTTCTTTGGAAAATGTCTGAATTTAGACAAACTTCCAGAAGAAAATGAGAGCAAACGCTAGCATGGTTTTCAACATAGTATAAACAACATCCATTATGTAAGAAACCTTTTTACTTACAGGAGGCCCAGGGGGTCCTGGTAAACCACCATCACCCTTTTGACCACTAAGACCCTGTGAAGCAATACAAGGAACTCCGCATTAGCAGTGCAAAAAAAAATTCCTCAAACGACACAGAGTGAAACAACATAATATCCATAGTGGAAAAGGGAGGCTGAAGTTACTTACAGTAGAACCTTTAGAACCTTTTGGACCCTGGGGACCCTAAAAGTAAAATAGCACAAAGATGTTATTAGACAATGCCACATTTATGCAAATGTTATCAATATGTTAATGAGAAATGAGATTCATTTGGTGCACCAACTTACAGGCAAACCAGGTGGCCCAGGAGGACCAACAGGGCCAGCAGGGCCAGAAATTCCCTGTGGGGAAAAAAAGAATGTGTACAAAGGTCAATATTCTGGTTAACATCTACTTTATACATTAAACAGCAAAATTAAAAAAAAAACTTTTTCCTGGAAAGGATAAAAAACATCTTGCTAACTACTAAAAGTATCAAGCAAAATATGCAAATGCTATGCAGCAGGGCTTCCATATTTTTGGGGGGAGAGGGAGAGAAAATTCTATAATTATCAAAGAAATAATAAGGTCTGAGTCAAACCATTTCAAAGCTATGGAAAGTGCATAGTCGCTTTGCTGATGGGTTCTAGAAAAAAAGGGTAAAAATAGACAAAATTCTAAAAAGAAGAGAGGTTACGAAGATTTGGTATGTAATGCTGATGAAGAATTAGCACAGTCTCTCATTTAGTAAAAATAGCAACTGTTTGCACCCTACCAGAATTGCAACAGATTGGGTATTATCAATAGTTTAATTTAATAATGGATAGGGAGATTCTTTTACACTTTGTGTTTGAATCTGAAGAAAACTGCACACGTGTAAGGCAGCTGCCCAAGTCCATTTTGTGCATTTTAAGTAATTAGTTGTAGAACTGCATCGATATCCCATAGGAAGACTGAATGGTGGCCTTGCTTGTGTCCTGTCATGTGGTAGTGCCTTCAGGTTGAACAGTTCCCAATTTAAAAAACACTCCGCCAAGTTCAAAGTAGAGTATGGAAAGTGAATAATTAATATATAAGAAACACTATATTAAGGAAAAATAAGAAAGGTGAGAGAAGGTGTTTGCTTTTTTACTCACTGCATCTCCTTTTGCCCCAGGGGTTCCCTGTGTGCCTGGAAGACCCCTGTCACCCTTTTCCCCTTGTTCTCCTGGAGGTCCAATCAGGCCAATCAAACCAGGATGTCCCTAAAAGATAGAAAATGCCATGAGTGAAATAAAATGTCTGAAAGCAAGGCAAGTTAAATAAATGTGCTAGAAGCTATTACTGCAAAGGCTTTATATGCTAAATAATATATTTTTGTTTACCTTTTCACCCTTGGAACCTGGGTCACCTTTTAGTCCGGGCAAGCCAGGTGGGCCCTGGAAAAATAAAATAAAATAAAGGCAAAGGTTGCTTTTTGTAGCGCATGATATTTACCTGAAGGTTCTTCAGATGCAGACAGAATCACATTCTGAAGCATTCAATGGAAGATGTCAGGCCATGCATCAAAGGGCAAAAGGTGACCTTTAAGAACTTGCCCTTACAATGCGCTTACCACAGGAGGTCACTGCACTAATGGCAGTCATGATTTTGACCCCACCTAAAAGGGCATTTGAAATCTTCACACAGCGGTGAGAAAGCTTACTAATGTACAAGCCATTTCAATGCTTATTCTGATACATTCTTGGGATTTTACTTTATTTTGCTTGTGGTTATAGTTAAACAGTATCAGTGAGACGAACAGGCTTCCACTTATGGCTCTTCTTTCTAGATGCAACACCTTCCCCCAAAACAAACGAACAAAAAAAAGCTTCATGAGGAGAAAACCATGAGGGCAATACATATAATTTCTGTTATCTCTGTCCCTCCCTGCTCTTATCAAGCAGGCGATCCTCTGACAGCCTTAATCAAATGTTTGTTGGGAGATCTCTCAATGTACAGATAAGAAACTCTGTACCATAGTTTATGTTTTTCCACCATTTTGATGAGTTCAGCATAAACAAATATTCCTTGGGGTTTTCTTCTCCCAGTAATATTGCTGCAGACTAAAGTGGGAGCTAAACCAAGAACAAAGAAAAGATATGGCCTTTATGGCCTAGTTCCTTCTACAACATAGAGTACTAAGTCTAGAATTCTAGACTGCCTCTGATTTATACAGGACAAACATTCTCTATCAGCATTTGCACGAGCAATATAAATGCTTCAAACACATTCTAATTAATGGCAGACCTTCCATGCAATTTCCTTGGCACCTCTCCTTTATAATTTTTCATGCCACATTCTTTACAGGCAAGCATATAAGAGAAGTGTGTTAGTAGGACATTTAATCATTTGGGGAGAAAGCTCATACATCTATTTAAGGACAGTTGGACTGAGGTTATTTTAATGGCAATTAGAAGGAAAATATTAGAACAGGGGAGATAATATATGCAGATTTTGTCATTACTGGCTGGTTCTTCTAGTCAAGTAATTTCTTAATTGTATTCCCTACAACCAGGGTTGGAAAAAAAATCACCTACAAGTTTGATAAATCTTTTGCAATTTGCAGGAAGGATATTACTGGCATTGTTTAATTTGAACAGAATGATATGAAAAAAACCTATCCATCAATTTATTGGGCTGGGGGGGCGGGGAGGGAGCGGGAGAGAAATAACCTTTCATTTGTTAACAGGTATTAATTACTGTTTTCGTGTGTACTTGTAAATCCGAAAAGGAGAATATATATATACATTCAACTTATACCCTACCCTCTCCCAAGTTGGGAAAAGTGATTCAGCATTTCATGATGACAGGTTGCCTGTTGGTAGTGGGGATCTGAGGTAAAATGATATGGGAGCAACCAGAAGAGACTCGTAACCGGACATAGATTTGAAAGACCTATTGTGCTCACAAATGCAGTCCACTGGACATTTCCTGGGCAGAATTTGGGGCATATGGGTTTTAAGTGTAATCAATATTAAATTTTCAGAGATCTATGGCTAATTAATACTCCCCCCTTCCTGTATAAGCTGTATGTTTAGTTTCCATCCTATTCATAAAATAAAAGCTTTCTGGGAGTTTTGACTCTGGAAAGCTTACACCCTAAAACTCTTGTTGGTCTCCAAGACCTATAATCATTAAAAAGAATACATCTGGCTCGCACTAGGTCTTGCTCCACATTTGCAAACATCTCTAGCCTGGCCTGATGAGGTACAATGCTGCTGCTGTGCCATATAATAAAATGAATACTTCTGCACATATATGTGGACTGGCAAGACCTACTAGGGCTCTAGTACTTACCAGGGCCTGACAGACTTTTTGCTGCATTCTGTAAAGTTCTGGGAATAAACTACACCCAGTTTCATTCCAATCACCACCACAACAAAAATCCAGCAGACATGTCAATTAGGTAGCAGCCTTAACATATGATTAAGAACCCTTCATTTTAAAAATACATCCTACACAGGAAAGTACTCACCATAGGACCTGGAGGGCCATCTTGACCTGGTGTTCCAGGCAGACCTTGTTCACCCTACAGGGAAGAGACCATTTAAGATTCTTCTGTAAGAATACATTGTAGATTACCTTTCTGTTGGACAGCTCCAGTAGTGATGCAAACGATGCAGTCACCAAATTTTTGGATTTGTACATAGAACAGCGCTTTAGGAGCAAATCCTGAACATCAGCCTTCCCTACCTGTACATTTATTTTAGCTTCCCTCTACTTGGTTAAGTGGATCTGTGTATATAATGTTGTTATGCCAATAAAGGTTCATTGTTGTTGTTGTTGTTGAATACATTGTAGAAAACATGAAGACAGCAATTAAAAAGTTACAGTCATTGCACTCACCACAGGTCCAGGAATACCCCGAAGACCTTCTGGGCCAGGTTTCCCTGCAGGACCCTGAGGTCCAACTGGGCCTGTTTTTCCTGGAGCACCTTCTGTACCAGGTTCACCCTATAAAATATATATCATGTAAACAAACTGACATTTACAGAGATTATTTAACTGTAGGACTAAATAAAGACAAAGAAATTGAAAGAATAACAAGTTGCTTATGTTCTGGCTAAGAATTCAGTGTTCCAAAGTCCCAGTCCTTATGGGTGTAAAGACTGATGAAACTTCTCATTACTTCGGGTGGTTTGGCATACTGCTCAGTTTTTATGTGTGTTTAGAGTAAAGAAGTGATGTGTGAATCCAGCTAGTCTATTTTCAGTAAGAATCATATCTTTTACAAGTACCGTGTTTCCCCGAATATAAGACAGTGTCTTATATTAATTTTGGCTCCCAAAGATGCACTATGTCTTATTTTCAGGGGATGTCTTATATTTCTGTATTCTGTTCGTCAGGCATGCTTCCAAACAAAAACTTTGCTACGGCTTACTTTCGGGGGATGCCTTATATTTCGCACTTCAGCAAAACCTCTACTACGTCTTATTTTCCGGGGATGTCTTATATTCGGGGAAACAGGGTATATGCTTGTAGTCTATGTTTCATTATGTATCTGGCAGATGTGAATAAATGCTGTCTGTCTACATGGTCGTGCTTTCTTAATTTCATTCTAGCATGTTTGGCTCAAGAACCTGATCACCAACCAATCTATCTATATTTGTTCTGTTGTTAGAGCCAATTCTCTTGACTGGTATTCCGTGTGATAATACCAAATATGGCATAGCATTCAATGCAGAGGCAAAGGACACAGCTCATAGAGATATAGTGACAAAACAATATGGTTGAGTGACAAGCTGATTGCTTCCTAACTCAATCAAGTCATAAGAACTGGCCTTTCAGTATCCTTCATTTAGGATGTTAAATATATAAGTCAGGAGAAGAGAAAAAAAGGTGATGTCTCTACAGCTGGCACCAACCACAAAAAGTTAGAAACAATAAGCTATTCCTATGGATGAAAAACATCAGGTTTTACCTTTGCACCTTTTTCTCCTTGTCTTCCTTCTGCCCCAGCTGCTCCAGGAGGTCCCTGTCAGAGGAGGAAGAAAATATATATATATATATATGAGAAAAGTGCTTGCTCACGTATCATCGTTCTTTCTACCAGTAGTTGTTGATGGTCAAGTACCTATCAATAGACCAGTAAAACATGAGCAGTCACAGACATGACAGGGTTTTCTGCTTACTCGGAGTGCTTCCTGGGTATGATTTTTTAACATAGAAAAATGAATATAATTTGAAAATTAAAAAGACACACACACACACACACACACCATGGACTGATGAGGACTGAGCATGCTTAGTAGTCTCTACGAAGCAAGGAATGCTGAGGGCATTTTACTGGCAGTTGAATAAGAGGGAAGAAAGCAGATCAGGATGGGGAAACTGGCCTGCTCAAGTCCCTAAAGTATCATGGAGAGGAAGATTGGTGTCAAGGAATTTTTTCAATTGCCTCCTTTTCCCTTGATTCTTCAGAGGCCCCCCGCATACTTAGAACATTTTAAACGTACTAAAATTGAAGTAAAATATGATCAGCAGTATTCTTACTGAAATGTCATTGCGTAATAAAACAGACAAAGTGAATCAACTGCAAAACTAAACTGATTCCTTGACTAAAATGTCACATTTCAAATTCTGTTGAAAGTTCAAAGGAGGATGAGATTACCAGTGTATGATGTAGAAATTTGTTAAAATTCTGCTTTCTACAAAACAATGCCCCCAAAATGATTTTAAATACCAAATTCAAAACTGTAGCAACATAAAAATATACAAATACACTACTTCACCATATTTTCTACCACACACGCCAACACAAACACACACAAGGCAGAGTGTAAAAATTAGTGCCTCAAAGGACCAGCAAAGCAAAGTCCTGGTGGAAAAGTAGTCCTAAGTTGGCTAAAGGCTTACCAGAACTGAGTCTGATGAACATCTGCGGAGCACAGTTTAAAGGGTATAATGCAATCACAGGGAATGACCAACTTTATGCAGATTTATTCCAGTTCAATAGCAGCAGGGTGGGAGGTGGCGGAACATATGTACAACAGGTGCTCTATCTGCATTCCATTGTGATTAAAGCCTGATCCCAGATTCATGCACCTTGCCCTTGCTGGATTGTGTTTTATATCGCATACCATCAGTTCAGCTGAGCCCACTACTCCCCAGTCTCCTAAACTATACAGCTGAGCCCACTACTCCCCAGTCTCCAACTTTGGCTTCTGGGTCATACCATTAAGCATAAGGACAAGTATGCATAAGAGATCCATGAGGAGAATGGGAGAGAATGCTTTTTTCGTTAACTCAAGTAGCCACCCAGTTTAAGAACATAAGAACATAAGAACTAGCCTGCTGGACCAGACCAGAGTCCATCTAGTCCAGCATTCTGCTACTCGCAGTGGCCCACCAGGTGCCTTTGGGAGCTCACATGCAGGAGGTGAAAGCAATGGCCTGCTGCGGCTGTTGCTCCCAATCACCTGGTCTGCTAAAACATTTGCAATCTGAGATCAAGGAGGATCAAGATTGGTAGCCATAGATTGACTTCTCCTCCATAAATCTGTCCAAGCCCCTTTTAAAGCTATCCAGGTTAGTGGCCATCACCACCTCCTGTGGCAGCATATTCCAAACACCAATCACATGTTGCGTGAAGAAGTGTTTCCTTTTATTAGTCCTAATTCTTCCCCCCAGCATTTTCAATGAATGCCCCCTGGTTCTAGTATTGTGAGAAAGAGAGAAAAATTTCTCTGTCAACATTCTCTACCCCATGCATAATTTTATAGACTTCAATCATATCCCCCCTCAGACCTCTCCTCTCCAAACTAAAGAGTCCCCACCGCTGCACCCCCTCCTCATCAGGAAGGTGCTCCAATCCTTCAATCCTCCTCATTGCCCTTCTCTGCACTCTTTCTCTCTCTTCGATATCCTTTTTGAGATGTGGTGACCAGAACTGAACACAGTACTCCAAGTCGCGATTGCGCACCACTGCTTTATATAAGGGCAAGACAATCCTTGCAGTTTTATTATCAACTCCTTTCCTAATTATCCCCAGCATAGAGTTTGCCTTTTTCACAGCTGCCATGCATTGAGTTGACATTCCATGGAACTATCCACTAAGACGCCCAAATCCCTTTCCTGGTCTGTGACTGATAGCACTGACCCCTGTAGCATGTATGTGAAGGTTGGATTTTTTGCCCCTATGTGCATCACTTTACATTTAGCTACATTGAACTGCATTTGCCATTTCTGAGCCCACTCACCTAATTTATCAAGGTCCGCTTGGAGCTCTTCGCAATCCTTTGTGGTTCTTACCAACCTACATAATTTGGTATCATCTGCAAACTTGGCCACCACACTACCCACCCCTACTTCCAGGTCATTTATGAATAAGTTAAAGAGCACTGGTCCCAAAACGGATCCTTGGGGGACACCACTCCCTACATCTCTCCATTGTGAGAACTTCCCATTTATACCCACCCTTTGTTTCCTGTTCCTCAACCAGTTTTTAATCCATAGGAGGACTTCCCCTCTTATTCCTTCATTGCTGAGTTTTCTCAACAGTCTCTGGTGAGGAACTTTGTCAAAAGCCTTTTGGAAATCCAAGTAGACAATGTCCACTGGTTCCCCCTTATCCACATGTCTGTTTACACCCTCAAAGAACTCTAGTAAGTTTGTAAAACAGGACTTGCCTCTACAAAAGCCATGCTGACTCTTCCTCAGCAGGTCTTGCTTTTCTACATGTTTAATAATTTTATCTTTAATGATAGATTCTACTAATTTACCCGGAACAGATGTCAAACTGACTGGCCTGTAATTTCCTGGGTCCCCCCTAGACCCTTTCTTAAAGATTGGTGTGACATTGGCCATCTTCCAGTCTTCAGGGATGGAGCCTGATTTCAGGGATAAGTTGCATATTAATGTGAGAACACCAGTAATTTCATGCTTGAGCTCTTTAAGAACTCTTGGATGAATGCAATCTGGGCCAGGGGATTTGGTAGCATTTAGTTTATCAATGGCTGCCAGAACTTCTTCCTTGTCTACCACTATCTTCGCTAGTTCCTCGGATTCACCTCCTAAGAAGCTTGGTTCAGGTGCAGGAATTTTCCTCACCTCCTCTTGGGTGAAGACAGATGCAAAGAATTCATTCAGCTTCTCTGTAATCTCCCTGTCATCTTTTAGCACACCTTTTGTTCCTTCATCATCTAATGGGCCTACCGCTTCCCTAGCTGGCTTCCTGCTTTTGATGTACTTGAAGAACTGTTTGTTGCTAGTCTTGATGTTCGCAGCCATGCGTTCCTCATAACCCTTTTTTGCCTCCTTTACAGCTAACTTGCTTCTCTTTTGCCACCATTTGTGTCCTCTCTGGTATTCTTCATCAGTTAAGTTGGACTTCCATTTTCTAAAGACATCTTTTTTCCTAATAATTTCCTCAACCTCCCTTGTTAACCATGGTGGCTTTCTTTTGGACTGGAAGCTGCCTTTCCTAACCTGCGGAACACATTCCAGGTGGGCTTTTGAGCCGGTGTTTTTACATACCCTCCACGCACCTTGGACATTTTTGACTCTCTTGATTTTCCCTTTCAGCTTCCTGCGCACTATCCCCCTCATCTTTGAGAAATTTCCCTTTCAGAAGGCGAATGTAACTACATTAGTAGTTGTCACTTGTTCGCATGCAGAGATACTGAATCTGACAGCATTGTGGTCGCTGTTCCCTATCGGCTCAACAACACTGACTTCCTGCACCAGGTCCTGGGTCCCACATAGAATGAGATCTAGGATCACCTCTCCCCTGGTTGGTTCTACAACCATCTGCTCTAAGCCACAGTCATTTAGCATATCCAGGAATCTTCTCTCCTTACTATGACCTGAACATGCATTTTTCCAGTTTATATGGGGATAGTTAAAATCGCCCATTACCACTACATTTTTTGCTTTTGTTGGCCTCTCTAATTTCTTTTTTCCATCTCAGAATCCTCTTGTGCACTTTGGTCAGGGGGACGATAATATATCCCTAATGTTAAACTATGCTTAACCCTGGTATTGATATCCACAGTGCTTCTGTAGAGGAATCAGCTCCCCCTGCACTGTCTATTTTATGTGACAACATGCTCTCTTTGATGTAGAGGGCCACCCCACTCCCTAATCGCCCTGTCCTATCCTTCCTGTAGACCCTGTAACCTGGGATAACAGCATCCCACTGGTTCTCCTCATTCCACCATGTCTCTGTGATGCCCACTATATCAATGTCCTCCTTCAAAACTCTGTACTCCAGCTCCCCCATTTTAGGTCGAATGCTTCTACTATTAGCATAGAGACACTTGTATACTCTTTCTCTGTCCCTAACCTGGGATTTATGTGTTTTGCCCTCTAGCCTTTTGTAGACACTATCACTTATCACATTGCTATGCTCCTGGCTTGTATGCTGTTGATTTAGAAAAACCTCCCTCTCTGTCTGCATCCCCATGGACTCAGTATTCCGAACCAAAGTCACCTCAGCTCCTGTCGGCTTTCCCCCAGGGATCAGTTTAAAAGCTGTTCTGCCACCTTTTTTAATGTTGAGCGCCAGCAGCCTGGTTCCTCTTTGGTTAAGATGAAGCCCGTCCCTTTTGTACAGGCCTGCCTTATCCCAAAAGGTTCCCCAGTTCCTGACAAAGCTGAAACCCTCTGCCTTACACCACCTTCTCATCCACGCATTGAGAGCCTGTATCTTCGCTTGCCTAGCTCGCCCTGCGCGTGGAACAGGTAGCATTTCGGAGAACGCCACCTTGGGGGTCCTGGATTTTAACCCTTTTCCTATCAGCCTAAATTTAGCTTCCAGAACCTCCCGGCTACATTTCCCAATGTCATTGGTACCAATGTGGATCACAACTGCTGACTCCACCCCAGCACTGTCTAACAGCCTATCTAGACGAAGCGTGACATCCGCAACCTTCGCACCAGGCAGGCAAGTCACCATGCGGTCATCCCGCCTCTCACAAACCCAACTCTGTATATTCCTAATGATTGAATCACCCACTACAAGGAGCCCCCCACCTCCGAGGGGTATCACTCAGTCGAGGATATCTGACCACCAGCTAAGGAAGGGGTCCCATCTAAGGGAGCATCTTCCACCACCTCAGACTGGCACCCTCCGTCACCCAGACTCTCATTCTCCATGACATCTGAAGAGATGTCACCTTGGGAGTCGGACCCAGCTGCTAGGTCCCTGAAAGCCTCGTTTGTTGCCCTCTCTACCTCTCTCAGCTTCGCCAGGTCTGCCACTTTGGCTTCAAGAGAACGCACACGTTCCTTGAGTGCCAGGAGCTCATTGCAGCGAGGGCACACCCATGACTTCTGCCCTAGTGGCAGATAGTCATACATGTGACACTCAGTGCAAAACACTGGAAAGCCCCCATCCCCCTGCTGGCTTCCTGCCTTCATATCTAATTTTGTTTAGATATTCAAATACTGATTTTAATTAGTGCCTCCCTCTTAAGGTTTCTATACCTTCTACTATCCCTTAAAATATGTTCTTATTTAGTAAAACACCTGCGCGCGCAGTTTCCTCTTGCTCGGACTATGCCACTAGCCAGCCATTTTGCAGGAGAAAGAAGGAGAGACTGCAAAACCCTTGGTCTGCTTCCACCACTTTGAGAGTGCCATCCTGAGTTTAACTTTCCGAAAAAAGCAGAATATAAACAGCACAAATATTTGTGCATGTTTCTACCTATTTGATTAAACCAACCCTTTGCATTGCAAATTCTAACAGGTGAATCTGTCTGTATCAGCAGATAGTGATGGAGTTTCTTGGAGATGAACTGATCCATTGTGTCTCAAACTTTTTGTGTGCCCTAGCTCTTTTTGAACACAATGAACTTAAAAACATAAAGAAGAATATGAAGGATCTCCAAATTACATGCAAAATAAAATGAACATCTCTTCAAATGAAGAGGAAGAAATCTATTCATCATGGTTATATACAATACATACACAACTGCCTTATTTGTGAGCAGACAAAACACCCTTAACACAGGATCCTCCATAGGTTTTCCTCTACAGATATCTTTTAGTGTAGGAAACCACAATATTATCTATTATTGTCAGTAATCTGTTAGCAAAGATGCTTATATGTGCGTTGACTGAAATAAGATTTTGCAAACTCTATAATCTCTTAAGATGTATATATGCATTTATTTGATTAGTCAGAATATCAGACTACAAATTGTTGTTTTTGAGTTTTACAAGGTGGTTAAATAATTGTTTTATTCCACAGTTTGCATGATAAATTTATTTTGGCAAAGCAGATGAGGCTCAAAGCTTGCCAGTGGCTTATTTTTTTTAGTAAGGAGTTGTGCCTACATCCATGATCTGTACCCTGTTCAGTTTCATATCCCTTAATTGAATTCTGATGATTGTCTCCCTCTTAATGCTTAATGCTCACTTCAAATATGTTAACTTACAAAACTGTGAATAAATAAAAGTAACATAGAAATGTATTTGGGAAAATTATGAAGACAGGAAAGATTATATTTTTAGCTGTATATCTAAGTATATACACTATACATTAAAATGTAAAGTATGAATGGGTAGTAGAAAATCCACATACCCATCAGCTGACATTGGCTGTACCTCTCTATTGAGTATACTGAATAGATCCATGTCTCTTGCTTTGTAACAGAATCATATGCCATGTAATCATTATGTTACAAAGCAATTAACAAATTCTATTTACCTCTCAGGACCCACTTCAAACAGGTGTCTAAAAGGGTTAAAGCAACCATCTCCTTATATGAGAAGCCGTGAAAGAACTTCACAATAATTATAAATATGTTTTTTGCATAATCTAGGGATGCAGCTGCAACATCAATTAGCAGGGCTTGAGAACACTGTGATCGCTAAATTATAAGTACAATGAATCATGATTACTAAACAAAGGGGGTACATTAGTTATCAAACAGTGCCAATTCCGCTTGAATGCAAAGTGGATAAATGAGCAGCTCTCGTAACACCCTCTGATTGTCGGCATTTCACAGTTGGTACTTCTACAGAAGAAAGACGGCGAATTGTCATTTATTTTATTCTCTCACACTTGAGTTTTTTTAAGGATCTGGTAACATTTTAACTGGCATAAACTATCCCATCAGCAAGAATACAACATTAATATAAGAGTCCAGTCCCTATTGAGTTTGGATTTAGCTATAATCATAGGCATTGCATCCAGTCAATTGAACAGGACTGGTGGAAAATGAATGAAAGTGAGAATCAGCAACATTCACAACAGCAACTTATCAGTTCAAAGCACTACTTATGTACATGAATCTCTGCTGCAAGATTGTGAGGCCTCTTTTGATCATGATTACATGTATACATATATGTATGTGTGTGTATACGCTTGAACGTGGATGCATTTAAGTCTATACATTCTGTGCAGGAGTCAATAAAATGGTCCAAAATCACCTTCCCATTTGGACCATTGTATGTTAACACTGCAAAGCTACCTCTGTCTCATTCTTCAGCGGAAAGATTTCCTTGAAAATATATTCCAAATGCTATTCAGAGCCATCAATCAGCTGACTGAAAATAGGCACTTTTAAAGAAAGTGTCATTCATTATTTACAAGACATATAAATATAACACAGGCATTTGTTAGGATCAAACAACTGTGTGCCTGTATTATGAGGTTTTCTGTGTATATTTATTCAAGGGGAAGAAAGGAATTCTACCTCATTTACAAGTGCTAGAGGTATCCTGCTGAGGTAGCAATATGACCCTAATGGAACAAACAAGGCCAACATAAATAATAGTTAGATTCCCACCCAATGTTGCATGTAATTCTCCATGACACGAAAAAGTCTAGAATTTACCTGATCAAGCATTTTTGCTTTGTTCCAAGTTTTTTTTAAAATGGAAGGCATATTCTACATATAGTCAGAATACATTGTCTCATCCAACAGAGTGTATGTTTTACATAGTATTCTCAGGAATTTGGAGATTCTTTGGCAGAACACCAGTAGTCCTTCTGGGTGCCACACCATGGATATCCATGGCAACCACCTACCTCCCAGGTTGCCCACCGCAGCAGTAGGATGGGCTTGCACTGGCTCAAAAGAGCCATTTACCACCCCCACCCCCCTTTGGATGGGGCTATAAGTCATCGTGAAGAGATTTGAGCAGATCTATTTTGTTTGATTAGTATATTGTTTGAAAGCACCTCCCAAGATGGGAACTGGTAAGAGAAAAACACTGAAAGCAAGAAGGGATTGTGCAAAATTCCAGATAAAATGGCAATTTACTGAATATGACTGTTGCCTGGTTTGCACTGTATCCTCTGAATTAGCCACCAATTGTTCAGATTCAGGATGATACTAGATTGTTAAAGTCAACACTTTCACAACAATAATTTCACAGAAATGATACTCCAGTCTCCATGTTGAAGGCTAGTTATAGTCTGCTCCACTGCATTCCTCAATTTGGGAAGGAAAATTTTAAGTGTTGATAATAACATTGCTGACTTAATGGATTTGGAAGAAGACTCTAATTGATTATGGCGGTGGAATTTAAAATAATAAACTGACTTTGGGAAACAGTTAAAAGAGCAAAACGAAAGGGGGAAAATAATCCTGCTTGTTCCTGGAAAAATGCAAGAAGAAAAGAAACAGAAATGTAACTATAAAGAAGAAATGGCAACAAAGACATTAGTCAAAGTAAACGTGAAGGCCAAAAGGACTTCCACTTCTAAACAATTACTCTCCATTTCATCTGACTATCATTGACTGGATGGAAAAATAAATTCAGAGGCATAGTTTTCCAGTACTGTTTATGCATCACATAAAGAGAGTAGTATGACTAATGAAATCTAGTCTGTGGAACTAGACCATAGTATCTTTGAAAAGCATACTCTGCTACTTTAGAATATGATTCTATCAAAATTAAGCCCTTTTTGTCCCTTTGATTTAAAAAGGAAATATGAATGTATAATCTGACTATACACATGCTGAATAACAGTGACAGTGGGATAACTGGAAAAACAGCTGAATTTTTGTTAGAGGTGATCAAGATGCTCTATGCTGGGGATAATTAGGAAAGGAATTGATAATAAAACTGCAAAGATTGTCATGCCCTTATATAAAGTAGTGGTGCGACTGCACTTGGAGTACTGTGTTCAGTTCTGGTCGACACATCTCAAAAAGGATATCGAAGAGATAGGAACAAGGGCAGAGAAGGACAATGAGGATGATTGAGGGATTGGAGCACTTTCCTTATGAGGAGAGGCTGCAGAGTTTGGGACTCTTTAGTTTGGAAAGGAGATGTCTTGAGGGGGGATATGATTGAAGTCTATAAAAATATGTATGGGGTAGAAAATGTTGACAGAGAATTTTTTCTCTCTTTCTCACAATACTAAAACCAGAGGGCATAGATTGAAAATGATGGGGGGAAGAATTAGGACAAATAAGAGAAAACATTTCTTCACGCAACGTGTGATTGGTGTTTGGAATATGCTGCCACAAGAGGTGGTGATGGCCACTAACCTAGATAGCTTTAAAAGGGGCTTGGACAGATTTATGGAGGAGAAGTTGATCTATGGCTACCCATCTTGATCCTCCTTGATCTGAGATTGCAAATGCCTTAGCAGACCAGGTGTTTGGGAGCAGTAGAAGGCCACTGCTTTCACATCCTGCATGTGAGCTCCCAAAGGCATCTGGTAGGCCACTGTGAGTAGAAGTGCACTGGACTAGATGGACTCTGGTCTGATCCAGCAGGTTCTTATGTTCTTAAGATAAGATCATAAGGGAAGCTCATTCACGTCTTCATTTCTGGCCAGATGTGATTTGTCCTGGTTTCAAGTTTTGCTTTATGAACTGTGTAATTTTTTTTCCTGCTCTGTTTTGTACTTTGTTTTATTTCTTGTGGGAATGCCTAATAAAGGTCAGTTGAAGTTGAATGTATGATCTTAAGTTTCCCAACAATATTTCTATGTGCTTTGCTAAGATAGCTAATTCAACAGTGCCATCTTAAACAAAGTTTTGCTCTTTTATTAGCCATTTGTGGCATACTGATGGTATAGAAACAAAACAAACAAACCAAAAAACCCTGAATTTATGTCAATTTCTGGAATCATTCCTATTTGGTTGCTAACAAAGAATCCTTTTCTCCCCAGGGGTTACCAGGAAAATGATTACTTATCCTTACTGTTTAGTAAAGGTGGATCTCAACACTATCTTGTAAAGCATTGAGATAAATGGAAGTATCTAAAATGTTTTATTAATTTTATTTAAAATAGCTGACACACAACTATTGATATAGGACAGGCTTCCCTGCAAAGCCTTAATGTTCCATGTATTTTTCTAGCAATCTAAATCTAAATCAGTGATTTACCAGATAATTCAAGAACTATCTTTGATTACTTGCCAAGGGCTGTATTCAGATTTATAAAAAAGAAGCACAGAACTACAAATTACAGACTGTTTTTATTTTCTAGAGTATCACACACAATAGATGCATTTCACTGCAAGTATGTTACTGCTTACAGCCAGAGCTACGTCAGTCTAAAATGTCCTATGGCGCATGGGGTAAACTGCTCACAACATGAATTTGATCCTGAAAGTAGGTAGCTGGCTCAAGGTTGACTCAGCCATCCATCCTTTCAAGGTAGGTAAAATGATTACCCAGCTTGCAGGGTGAAGAGTAGATGATTGGTGGAAGCAATGGCAAACAACTGCGTAAGCAAAGTATGTATAGCAAACCTCATGATGTGATGATACACCAGGGTCATTAATGACCCAATGCTTACCTAAAAATGTCCCTCTGGCAATTTTCAGGGCTTGTAGCAAAGCAGAATAAAGTTTTTGCCTTTTTAGGAAGCGTTGTTTGGCTAGTACATTTATAATTGACTAGAACTAGATCAGGAGATATTATGTTTATTATAAAGCAGATTCTCTTGCCCTCAGTGATTCAGCATAGGGAACATTTCTGGAAAATTCCTGATCTCCAATAGTTAAAGAGTCACACAACCTCTGCTCTTGACTGAGTAAGCATAGAGAAGCTCATCAACCCAACTGTTTAATCACTTTAATATGCTTTCTACAAAACCTCCACCCAGGATAAGCAGCTGTCTAAACTTTATCTCATTTGGGCTGTACGGAGACCTTTCTTTACCAGCTCAGCACAGATCCATAGCTGTCAAAGTCCGGATGACTCCCTGATCATGTTCTTGTGACTAGCTCATACTCTGCACAGTCCCCCGGAGCTTTAAAAACTGGCATTTGGAGGCTTCTGAGCACTTCCCTCTGGCACTTAGAACATTGGCAAAAAAGAAAAAAAAATCCACACCAGCATTTCAGGGAAGTAGGCATGTATCATTGGAAAGCAGAGGGATTTTTCAATCATTATTAAAGTGGCTCTGCTCAGATTTGACAACCATTACTGCTACATCTTAATGTAGTTCTAGTGATAAGATTACTAATGCTACAGTAATCATTTTCAGCATTATAAATGTGCACTAAGTAGGTGGAACAAATAGATTATTAAGTAAAATAGATAAAACTAAATTAAGCATGTCAGCTCACTCAAGCCTATTATACAGAACTGTTTAACTCATTTTGTTAAATAAATCCAGCTTATGTTTAATGGTGCCGCATGTGTTTTTTAAAATTGTAAAATATTAATCTGATTGCTTGATAAAGAAAGCTTAGATATTGACACATCTACAGAGATTATTCATGGTACTCCTCTGGATGGCTTCAATAGACAAATGATAGCAGGATAATCACAGACTTGTCAACTTCTCAGGCATTACTAACACACTTGTTATCTTTCTAAAGCTGTTACTTTATGTTCAGTGTCAAATATTAAAACAAAATCCTAAGCACTTTACTAGGGGTGAGGTTTCACTTAATAAATACTGTGTTGAGTGGGTTCTGTTCCACTAATAGTGGATACTTTCAGCAGTGCAAGGATCATGCTTCTTCTTCCAGAGAAAAACTCATTGTACTGGATGAGAGTTCATTCCTTTGCAGGAAAGTTCCAGCACTAATTGAACAGAATGTTTGAATCCAACTCAGTGTGTTCAGAATGAATATGTTACCTGTAAGTAAAATAATGGATCTGCAGAGTTAAAAGGTAATTTAAAACCCATTTGTGCCATATCTACCCAACTTATGAGCCTCCAAGCCAAATAAAGGCCACCAACTTTGTATGGCTGTCCATAAATGGCTCAGTAAACTTCCTGTATTTGCTGCTTGCCTGGGACTAAATCACAAGGGAAGGGGATATCAAATGCTTGTCTGCCTACAATATATGGCTATATTTGGTAGTGATGAATAGCCTTATATTCTTTCCATTTGAAATTCTCCCTGGATTTTAGGGTTTTAAATTGCTTGTTCTTGTTTATGGTATAACACCAAAATATGAGCAATTTGTCTTACTTCTGTTTTTTACTGTTTTTGGATTTGGTTAGATCACTTCACAAGTGCAATTTATCACATTGTTCAGTATACACTGATTTCTCCCTTATATGTTACAATGTGCATGAGTGAGGATACATATCAATTCAAATCATGCAAATAGATGTCTTGTTATGATTACATGTGATTACATGTGATTACGATTACATGTGATTATGATTATAATTACAATCATGTCATGATTTTGTTTTGTTCTGTGATGTTATTAATTGCAGCAGTTCTCTAAGTTACTTGACAGAAGACAGGTAAGCTAAAATAAGGGACACAGCCAAGTTACGGAGCACAATTTCATGGAATAGGTGATGCTCACTTGGCCCTCATCATAAATTGTGCTGGCATGGTTTCAGCCAATGTCCTGTAAAAGCTACATTCTGTAATTCCAGCAAAGCCAAAAATTGTGCATCTGATAACTCAAACACACATTCTATACGGAAACCTTTTATTCCGAGGGCTGATTTAGCCATTACAATTTGGCAACGTAAAACAATAGGATCCATTTTGTTGCATAAATTTAAGGGGAAATATTTCTTGCAAAACACAATCGTCATGATATGTGCAGCTGACTTTTGCTCTGCTGGACAAACTTTCTATTATTTTGCCGAAATAGTATCACCCATCTCTCTTTTACTCACAAAGAAAAAGAATGTTCAGGTAAATATAGCATGATAAAGTCATCTTGAGACTTTAAACTGATATGTGATTCAATTCTACATATTCTACATCCCACAAGGATGTTTTCTGACAAGTCTCCAACTGCATCCATCAATTGGAAGTCCACCTCAAAAGCTTGTAGCATTCTTTTTGTCCTGTAAATGCTTCATTCTAATTAACATACATTTATTTGTTCTTCAGATTTAATTAGTTAAGTTCTTGTAAATGCATCAGTGATTTATCAGTGACTGATATACTTCTGCTTTATCTGCCCAACTTCCACAGCATGTTGATGGTAGCATTCTACTGGAAAATGTTGCCACTCCAAATTAAATGGTTCTTCATCACTCAACCAATGCAAAGCTTCCTGTTGTCAGTGGATCCCACTCTTGTATCTATTGGCAGGCCATGCTAAAACTGCAAAAAATGGGTGTTTCATTCACAACCTATGAACAAACCTGCGAAGGCAACAGAGTCTGTTTTGGCTCCATTCTAACAATGAACTAGCTATATGAACTGAAATAAGATACTATGACAGAGACGTCTTTCTAAGAAATTATAAGAAATTCCTCTTCCAAACAAATACCAAAACAAACACTTCCCTCTTTGTTTACTGAAAGAAACGTGTTGGACTTCTCAGATTTTTAGAAACTCAGTAGGCAAATATATGTGTAATTCTTTCCACATTTTGTTTGAATCCATCAAGCCAGTGACACCAGATAGCTGATCAGAGTATTTTGATTATGAGTGTTGTGTGCTAGTCAACCTGACCCAATGGAGTTATTTTCAGGAATAAGGCCACAAAGTATAAATAACTGCCACAGACTGTAAACATTCTAATTATTTTTAAAAGGTTTTATTGCAATTACTGTGCAATTGGCAAGTAATCTCAGCCAATTTGTTTCTCTAAGATGAAACAACTCTGTAAAACTGTATTTTTATTTGGCTGGCAACCAAAAATTATTTCAGTTGATTAATCACCTGCCTTCTAGCTGATGAATTAATCAATTAAATTTTAAATATATTTGTGCCAAGAAGCTATATGGGTACCTTTTTGAGATACTGAATGAAGCGTAAAATAAAAGTTACTCTTCAGCATTACAAAAAGACCGCTTAAATATTTTCTTTTTTGTCTCCTATTGCAGTAACATACCAGTACAAAAATAGCCTTAAGAATTAATTTAAATGAATTAGCATGCTTTAATGAGTAACGTCCTTTTTTTCCTTTTAGAGAAGTAACAATCCTAGAAAAAATGAGCTAAGTCATTCATTTGCATCAGAGTTTCTTCAAATATAAAACTGCTATGTAATCATTATATAATGCACTCAACTTGCATTATAGTAATGTTGATGTTGCTCCAATGTACACTAATTGCTCATTTTCCCTAATGGTGTAATCCATAACTCAACAACTGAAAAATGTAGGTTAAGTGTACTCTATTCATGAAGGTCAATGGTATCAAGGGACTTTTCTACGGAAAAGGAAACCACAATTAATGTACAATTTCTGTAAGAATCAGTACACATCTTCTAAATTGGCCACACACTTAAGTTCCTGATTTTTTTTACTTAGTATAATTTGAATGTTCAAGTGACACAAGAAATGCTTCCATATAGGCTTAGAGCTGTACATTCTTCTGCAGTAACTGTAGATATCTGAAAAAAATTATGTCTATCACTCCATTAGGAGCACTATAAAGAAGAACCTATGATTGATCAAAGTCACAAACCACAGGGATGAACACACACAGCTTTTCATGGATCTAAATTTTCATCAAAAGTGACCGTGAGTTGTGGCAATGTAAGTATCTTACATTATCTGAGACAGTCTATTAAGGAGATCATAAAAATGACTATCATGAGAATGTTTGTATTCCTTCAAATGATAGTTTAGGCCTATAAATCCTGTGACTTTGAAAGCAAATGCACCAGCAGGGCATTTTGGCCAGTCAAGTGCTTGTCAACTCTCTTGTTCCTGTTATCCAGACAAGCAGCAAAAACACAAAGGAGGCCACAATACATGATTGGTGCACTGTGATTACCTGTGGTAGAGAATGGTTGCAAGTTCCTTGAGCAAAATGTTGCATAAACATTGTATAATTTATTAATTACATTGTATAATTTATTAATTACAGATGGCAGAAATTCTTAAGTCCAGTTTTATTTATGCTCATTTTATTTATGCTCATCCACTCATGAGCATTTGTATCAATCTAAATTATCTCAAAAATGCAATATTTGATTTTAACAGAGAATGTAAAAAACAACCAAAAATGTAAAAAGAAAATTATTATTCTTTAGGGTCCCTCCTCCCACCCCTGTTTCATACATCCTTTTATGCTTGGTACCAGTACCAGCTCTATCCTGGTTTAGCCCTAGTCCCAGCCCAAATACTGAAATTTGTTGGAGTGGGCTCTATGTGTGCTAGGTGGTTACATATTTTTAGGAGGAGGGGGATGGGTTAGGGGATGGGGACAGTTGATTAAGGAGTCTTTAGGATGGTTTTATAGTTTTATATAATTGTATTATCTTATGGTGTTTTTATGATTGTATCCTACCCAGGGACTATGGTGATGGGTGGGAAATAGATCTACAGAAAATAAATAAATAAAATAAATAATTAAATGACAGAAAAAAAATCTACAGAGGACTTACTCTTTTTCCAGGAGGTCCAGGTGGGCCTGCTTCACCTGAAGGACCTGGTGGACCCTGTAATAATAAATTACCAGTATTAGTATGTCACAGTTTCTTGGTGAGTACTATTAAAAAGCAAAAATGAGTATCACAATGAAGACAATTTCAACCATGTTTGATCTGGCATCTTCTGTGGTGAATGCACTAAGAAATGGTACTATGGTTGGGAAGGTCATTTGATACTAATTATCTACTGTGATTGCTCATTCTTTTTTTGCTATTAAGAAAAATGTTTCTTAACAGTACATGTGTTTGAGAGTGCCATGTATTGTTGAGAATAACTTGCAATTTTCCAAAACAAGGCGTTTCAACCCCCCTCCCTGCCCCAAAAGAGGCCACTTAAATATGCATTCCTTACTGCTTCACCCAAACAGCGACATTTTCCCAACTGTACTTACAGGTTGGCCTGGGTCACCATCTTCCCCTTTTTCTCCTCCTGTACCATCAGTGCCCTATGAAATTCACAAAATGAAAGAAAAATATTAATAAAATGGCCATATCACTTAACACAACTGAACTTAATGCCTACCCAAAAAGATGGAATTTTTTTGAAGATCACAACAGATTCTCAGAAAATGCTACTAAATCCTATTCATTTACTGCACACATTCTCCTGTTCCTCTGAAGAGGTCAGAGGGGCTTTCAGATGGTTCATAACTTACAGAGAGAGTCTGGCTTATCTTCAACAGCACAAATGTACCAGATATTAATACATGGCTTGACATTTTCTGAATGATATACTAGCTGAAATGAAAAAAAAAACCCTGCTTATTCAAAGCATGCATACACAGTTAAAACTGCATGATATCAGAGCTCCACTTCCATAACATTAAAAATAGTAATACTCATGGAACTTTGTGACTGTGATGCTACAGCATGTAGTCCAGAGCTACTTGCTATAGTCAGCTGCTGTATTGTAGGACCATACCTAAATCTTTGAAAAACAGGCTGGTTAAATAGCTGTAGCTTTCCCACAGCATAAAAGTTCCAGCCACTGCAGCATATGCCTTCATAACATCTCTATCAGACTACTGTAATGTACTGTATGTGGGGCTGCCCTAGAAAAGTGTTCAGAAACTTTAATTATTATGGAATGCTACTGCCAGGATAATGGATGGAGTGGGTCACAGGGGTCTTGATCCATTTCCACTGCCTCTTGAACTGATTCTGGGCCCAATTCAAAGTGTTGATGTTGCTCTTTAAAGTCCAACATAGTTTGGGACCAGCATACTTCAAAAGCAACCTTCTTCCTTAGAAACCTACTTGACCACAATGGTCTGAGTCCTCCACTGACTTCTGAGGTTAGATGAGTGACAATCTGAGAAAGGGCCTTCCCAGGGATATTCATTTGTACCAGTGGTGGGATCCAAAAATTTTAGTAACAGGTTCCCATGGTGGTGGGATTCAAACTGTGGCGTAGTGCCAATGGGGCTGGGCAGGGCATGACGGGGGCATGGTTGGGCATTCCAGGGTGGGGCGTTCCGGGGCGGGGCTGTGGCAAGGACACAGCCACTGCGCCGGTCCTTGGACGGGAAACAAATGCAGGCAGGCACAGGCTGCCATGCATGCCGGTGCACCTCCTGCTAGACTGCTTCAAGTTCTGCGCGCTACTGCTGAGAGGAGGGGCGTAACTAAGGCAAAAATCACGTGGCAAAATCACCAATTAGTAACCCCCTCTCGGCACACACAAATAATTAGTAACCTACTCTCGACACCTGTGAGAACCTGCTGGATCCCACCTCTGATTTGTGCCCCTCAATCAGTGTCTCCTCCAATGGGTGAAAACTCCCTGTCTCCTGGCATTCTCCCTTTTTTCTGCCTTCTTTTAATGTGCTGTTTTGTGCTTTATATATGTATTGTTAATGATCACTTTGAATTGGTTTTATGGCGCACTTTCATTTATGTCAGCTTTCAACATTAGCTGCCTTGGTGGCCCTCTCTGGGCAGAAAGGTGGGATACAAAGGTTGTAAATAGATTAAAATATACCCAGTTGAAAAATACCTTTAGAAGATCCAACTTCCACTGAAGCCACTAAGAATTACAATTTTTATTATAATTGTTAATCAAATATGCATTTTAAGATACTTACAGCAGGCCCAGGTTCACCGGGAGGACCGGGGTCACCGGGAAAGCCAACAGGACCCTATCGAAATAGAAAACAAAGGAAGGCTGGAAAACAAAGCAAGGCTGATACTATCCATCATTTTCAGAAACAAATAATTCTCAACAGAGAAGTTGTTTTTAAAGTTGTTATTAGAACTACTGTGGAATTAAACAACAGATCATCTCTATATAGGGTTAAAATGATAAACCAATCAAGAGAGTGCCCCAGCTCCATCTTGATTAGAATTTCTACTTTAAGGGTGTTGTTCTGATGATCTACTAATTAAATAATTTTGATATACATGTATCTTAAACCCTAACAATCTGAAATATGTTTAAATATTTGAAATGTTTGCAACATTGGGGACCTTTTATTGTGTGGAAATGTTAGCACAGAAAAGTTAACAGCATAGAAATGTAACAACAATAATAGGATGTTAAGGATTAGATGAAAGTCTTTAATGATGCAAGTCCTTAATGAGAGAATGCTCTTCCTAATTTTCAAGCTGTCTATGGATCTCATAGATATAAAAGTCCATAGCCACGAGAATGAGAGAGATTGTGAAAAGTGAATACATATGTTGAAACATTTAAAAAAACAAGAAAATATCAAAAGTTTTTTCCAATCTATTGGAAAAGCATTTTAAAAGAAGATACATAAAGATACTCAGCGTGCACAAGGTCAATTTTGATGTTTTCTGCTTTTGTGATTCCAAGGAATACAAATATTCATTTCTGTGACATAGAAACTGAAAAAAGTAGAACCCACTCAAACCCACTCAGAGCCTTTTGTATGCTAAAAATTATTTTAAGTGTATTTTCATTTTACAAGCAGCTAATTTTGAAGGGCTTCATGGTTGCTGGGGTTTTGTTGTTGTTTGTTTATTTTTGTTTCTCTGTTGCAACAACTGTGCCCTTTGTCTTAGATTTCCCCACAACTGAATTACTGGAAGAGCAGTCCAGGGATAGGAGACACACATTTAAGATTTCACTGACAAATTTGCCTCAATGAGATTCATGATCATACCCACTTTAAACCAATGGCTTTATCTTTAAATTGACAGACTCACTTACTGGATTGCCCTTTGGTCCATCATCACCCGGAGGTCCTTTAATACCAGGAGGTCCAGCTGCTCCTGGTGGCCCAGCCTCACCTTTTTCACCCCTTTCTCCTTTTGGACCCTGATAAGAACATTTACAATATCAATTGATGTACAGAACGGATACATCTGAAATGGCTAACAAAATAATCTGCAGATAGATCTGAAACTGCCATGATAATCATACAGATATATCATATAATCATAATCATTTTCGTTATTCATGGTCAGTATTGTAATTAGGAGATGATCTTTTGTCAAGGACAAAACTTAAGGTATGTCCAATCTCTACAAGGATACAAGTTGAAGAGCCTTCCAGGGAGAAAGCCCTGGGCACACAACTGGGAGCAGGATCCCAAGCCACAACTGGATGAGCCTCAGTCTAAAATTCAGTGGGCCCCATAAGTCACAGGACAGGCATGCAAACAAGCAAATATTGGATTGGATCCCACAGAATATTTTCAAATACGCCACTATTCTGTGTGGACTACTTGTTGTATTTTCATTGATTCATACAATATGCACATTGTTATTTCATTAAAAGGATACTGCTGTATTATAGTTGCTACTACCCTTGCACAAACTACATTTTTCTTTCCAAGTCAATCAGTACTGGATCTGAACAATGAAATGGAAATGTACGTACTCGAGCAGGGCAAAGGTTTAGAGAAATAAATGTGATCTGAAGATCGAAACGATTTCACCACCTGAAATACTGAGACTCCTGATGCCAGCTTGTAATATCACCTGAAAAGCTAGTCAGGTTACATTTAATCACTGCTACAAGTAACCATGAGCAATACTAACCAACCTTTACAAGGTGGAAAAAGCAAGCCTAAGAACCTGCCCCCTGGTATTTTTCTCCAGTTAGTATGCAAAGATTTAAAAATGTACCCATAACTCCCAACACAAACAGATGTCTGCCTTTACAATATGAGATTACAAAGTCTTCTATATAAGTGCATTCTCCACATAATAAATAATAAAAAGCAATAGTTACATTGGTGCCAGCTTCTCCAGGAGGCCCAGGGTTACCAGCTTCTCCAGGTTCACCCTATAAAAATTCAAGTTTAAATAAGCATTGTTCTCCTTGCATTTCTAATGACAAAAAAAATATATCAAACATTGCATTTGTCTACCTGAAGTCACTTCATCAGTCAGTTATTAGGTTGGTGAGGGATACTGGAAGAAAATCCCTCAGAACTAGGAAATGATGGGAAACTAGTTCAGAGTTATTTACTTTAATAGAAAACTGGTGACAGTATCATAAATAAACCTATAAATAAAATAATATGCCAACAAACAAATAAATCTTCATCAGAGACCTCAAGTGCCAACAGAGTACTTTTATTGGTGATGATAGCTTTTTAGATAAACAGATGGCTTGCAAGACACATGCAAGCAATCTATGCAAAGGCAAAAAAAAGTATACAGCGTTAAACAAATGCTTAAGTTAATTCATTCTTCTCTGGAGCCCAAGCTTAGAATTGCAAAAATAAATAAATACATATAACCTTTCAGTAATGAAAAGTGAAGGGCGAGCCCCCACCCTTGGTTTGAACTGGAATCAGTCTGATGTTCATAAAGTTTCTGGGACAGCTTTCATAAAAAGGTCACCTGTTTTCAGAGAATTCTTTCTTGACTAATAATATTGGTACATGTACATTGATAGTGCTATGAGCATTGCAATACTCCTGTGAAACTGGAGATGCTGCAATAACATGGCTCAGACATTTTCCAGTTTATTTTTTTATGCCCCAAACAACACTTTTGCAGTTTACAGGGTTGTTTTGAAATTTCATGCAGTTTGAGAGCAATCAACAAGATTTCCACTAAGAATAAGGATTAGAAGAAGAAGAGTTTGAATTCATACTCTGCCTTTATCTCTGCTCTTAGCCAGCAGAGGTGTAGTGGCTAAGAGCAGGGGCACTCTAATCTGGAGAACCAGGTTTGATCCCCTGCTCTGCCACTTGAGCTGTGGAGGCTTATCTGGTGAACCAGATTAGCTTGTGCACTCCAACACATGCCAGCTGCGTGACCTTGGGCTAGTCACAATTCTTTGGAGCTCTCTCAGCCCCACCCACCTCACAAGGTGTTTGTTGTGGGGAGGGGAGAGAGAAAGGAGATTGTAAGTCCCTTTGAGTCTCCTTACAGGAGAGAAAGGGGGGATATAAATCCAAAGTCTTCTTCTTCCTGTAAGGAAACTCAAGGCGGTTTACAAAATCCTTTTCCTTCCTCTCCCCTCAACAGACACCTTGTGAGGTAGGCAGGGCTGAGAGAATTCTGAACGAACTGTGACTAGCCCAGGGTCATTCAGCAGGAATGTAGGAATGGAGAAGCAAATCTCATTCACCAGATAAGACTCCACTGCCCATGTGGAGGAGTGGAGAATCAAGCCTGGTTTCCCAAATTAGGACTACCTGCCTTTAACCACTACACCACACTGGCTCTCATTAGACAACTTGTGCACCTGCAGCTATGAAGTATAAGGCTCCATTGAATTTTTACTGGGTACGCACAGGATTGCAGTTAACATCAAGCAGGCGAGATTTACAGTACAGCCAAATATTATGAACCGGCTCAATTATTAACTCACTGTGAGTAATTATCTCTCTGTATATATAAATGGAACCATGTGTTTGTTGCTTCGAGAATAACCCCGCACCTGCTGGCCCAAATGCTCTGAAAATTTCACAGACACTTACTCATTCCCCCGAGTGTGTTCTTACGTACCTCCCGCTGTCAGACAACATCTTTTTCCTGGCGCACTAGGCCATGAAGCTGCCTGTGTGTAACTGTCACCCTTAGAATGTTCGTGCCCTTAGAATGTTTGCTCAGATGGACAGATATGAGCAGTGAAAACAGTACATAGGCAATAACTCAAGTGGACATGAAACACATACACACGTTGCCATGTGAGACGTCAGGTGGGGTTCCCCCCCTCACATGCAGGTACCTTTCACTCTCTGTGCCTCACCCACTACTACCACACAACACACCTACTTTCAAACACATTCAGCGGAGGGAGAGGGAAGGGACGGAGGGGGAGGCATGCAAGGGAAGAGAAGTGAGAGAGGGGACAGAGAGTGAGGGGTGGCATGCAAGGGAGGGGAGGGAGTGGGCCCAGCATCTGGATATGCCCCACACACCCTAGCAGAGGGAGATGGAAGGGAGGGAGGGGGAGGGGTGGCATGCAAGGGAAGAGAGGGTGGGAGAGGGAAGGGATGGAGGGGGAGGCATGCAAGGGAAGAGAAGTTAGGGAGGGGAGAGAGTGAGGGGTGGCATGCAAGAGAGGAGAGGGAGGGGGCCCAGCATCTGGATATGACCCACCCACTCTAGCAAAGGGAAAGGGGAGGGAGGTAGGGGAGAGGTGCCATGCAAGGGAAGAGAAGTGAGAGAGGATGCGGTCACACACATCAATGACATCGCACAGTATCAGCCTGCACGTTTCCATGAGCACGTCCTGCTGGCCTCTGCAATTGATTTGCTCCTACTGTTCCTTTCCCATTTCATCACAATAAGCCACAGCAACGCGTGGCCAGGCCCCACTAGTATTCTATAAAGCCAGTTATTGATCAAAAGCAAACTACCCCAACTGGGAAGAATTAGTGTCAGGGACTCAGCCCAGTTCTCACTAAGAGAAGCAGCAATTGCTGATTCTGGACACCTCACTGTGCAAGGACAGACAATGGAAGTCTGCTTTAGCATGTGGTTGCTAAACAGCAAGTATTTTCATGCAACAAATCACCTACCAAAAAGGTTTGCATGGGCACATAGTGAAAGAACATCGGAAAGTTAGTTTGATGGGGTGGGAAATCATTCCAAAGCTTTCTTATATCTTCAGTAGACTGCATTTCATTACTTATCTGTATTAATCATAGTTTTAAATGAATGGCCAGGTTCCAAAGTATCATACAACTGGTTCCTCCTGCTCCCAAGGGGACTTTGGATTTCATTTTGTGAAGCACAGCATCCCCACCCCCAGACACATATACCTAGCAAAACTGAAAAAACTTTCAGAAGCAATTAGCTTAATGGCTTAATGGTAAATAAAGTCACAGAGTATAGTCAAGACCTTTGGTCGGTCTAAAGCGCTTTGGCTTTTAGCTTTTATGCTGATTGGCTGACTGAATGACAGAGGGTCTTCAGCCTGGTAACGGTGTTTTTTTTAAAGACTGAACATATGACTGGCTATTATTACATTATGAAATCGTAAATCTGCTACCATATTTAACATGCCTATGACAAATCTCCCTGGGATTTTAAATCAGAGGGTCAAAATCTGCCATGGAGGCTCTGCAAATCTATAAGCCCCAAACTTTTTAATCATGTTCTTGGTGCTGCTCTTTGTCATCCTCACAAAGCAGTGCTAGCCTGAAAATGATAGATGGAGGATCAAAGTGAAGCCAACTCCTAAGAAACACATCTTTTCTATCAAAAGCATCCGTAATTATTGGACTTCATGGTTGCTCAGTTACACAAATGCTGAAAAGGAACAAAGGTGGCCTACGCAGAATATGACACTAAAAGGTTGCAAATCTTCCAATCATTAGATAGGCAAAAAATGCACTTGTCAGGGGGATAAAAAACAGGCCAATGAATCAGAGTAATATCGTCAGCTATCAGTGTAATATCATAATGTGAGACACTGAATCAGCCAACACTTTGCAATACACAGGAGACCAAATTTAATAAAATCAGTTAAAATTTGCTCAGCACAAAGTACATGTTACCTTGAAGTTGCCACCAGAAATGGCACCCCAATGTCCCCATGTATAGCTCTTTCCGATGAGGGAATTCATCCTGTCATGTATTTCCTTGGACGATTCTACTTCACTAGCTGGGGCTAGTCTACTGATGGCATCATGCTTCAGGCTAAATGTTAGCACACATTATGGAGGAGGGAGAATTCAAAGCAAGAATATCCCTTTGTAGCAGTTGCCCTCATAAGACAATGTAGTGAAACATAACAGAGAAACAGAAGATACTTCTGCTTGCGTAGCTGAAGCTGCAGGAATAGGGCACACTTGAGCATTGTTGTGCTGTGGTTTCATCTACTCAACTGTATTCAAATTGTGGAACACAACTTTTGCCTGATGCTCTTATAGAGTGCATTGGTGCCATCTTTTTCAAGCATATAATGCTGGTGCTGGCATCTGATGCCAAGGCATGCGGTCTTCCCTTGAGCCTAGGGCCTGTCTTAATTATGCCATCATTTTATTCATCCCAGTGTTGTTCTACATGATTGGGAGCAGCTCTCCAAGTTTCCAGGCAGAGATTGACACAGGACAGTTTTAGGAATCTCCAGAAAACCTATGGTTTTCCCAAGAAGTGACATAGATTTATTTTTCTCCTGCCATTGCTCAGAGCATTGCCAGGAACAAAGGGTTGCCAGAAGGAGACTATAGCAGAAAACCTGGAAACCACAAGCACCAGCAATGTTGCTATGGTGGTAGTTCAGTTCTTCCTTTTCTTTTTGTATGCTGGCAGAGAGCTTCCCTTCGCCAGTTCAACACAAAATCAACAGTTCCGGCTCTTATCCTTCCCCACTGCCCCCCTTTTAATTCTTGCAGTTCTAAAAGAATATACTTAAGGGAGAAGTTACTTTTTAAAGAAGTTTATACTCCAGTATAAGGGATATGCTTTAGATTTCTAGCTCATTTTGAGAAGTCTAGAAGCATTAATCATTCAGGATTACTTAGCAGGTTTTTGTAGCAGTTGCCTTTGATCACATTGGTATGTACAACTGTGTGCACAGCAGAAGGAAACAACAGGCTAGTTAAAAATACATGGCATTCGCTAGGGCAAAAAGACATTTAGAGCTGGCTGACACATAAAGGGATCTTTAAAAATTGGTTTCACATAAAAAGTTTTGCCTTCCAAGGCAGTCATGCAGCTTTCATATGATCGAACGCTGCTCACTGAAGTCAATAATAGCGATAACATGGATGCCAAAAAATATTCTCCCACTCTATACAGCAGGCTGTGAATTGTATAATCTTGCATAATGTACATAGCCTGAAGCAATACTGTAGGCCAAAACATGCTTCCTCCCACGCACCACATAAAGGAAACAGGAAACATTATGCAATTCTACGATGTGAGGAACCTCACCGTTTGCTATAAAGATGAAGGAGCTGGCAAATCTAACCTATCTAAAGATTCACATAGGTGAAAAAAAATTAAATCTTCAGTTGGTTTTTTAAGACTGAGGCCTAATTACGTCATCATTTTAATGTACACCCAGGAAGCTTTGCATTACTAGATGGTGGTGGAAAGTTCCATAAAATCTCAGCTGATTTATGGCAGTTCTGTAGGGTTTTCAAGGTAAGAGATATCCATAGGTGGCCTGCCTATGTGTAGAAATCTAGAACTTCCTTGGGTACTCATCCAAATAGGATTAATTGTTGGAAGCCACTTCAAGCCCATGAATAGAGCAACATATGATGATGATGATGATGATGATGATAAAATGGACATAGATTGATTTGGATGCACTGGATAGAAAAACTTGGAAGTTTATGACAATGCACAGTGCTTTGCACCCACATAGTGATACTGATGGATTATACCTTCCCCAGAGATCTGGGGTCAGGGGGTTACTGCAAGTAAAGTAAACAGTGGAAGAGGAGAACCATGTGCTCGCCAATTTTGTGAATGAAAGTCAAGAACAGACATTGATTGAAGTAAATAACAGATATTTGCTGAAAGCCCAAAGAACCAAACAGGAGTACAGAAAAAAATGTGATTAAAACAAGGACTGAAAGCTGGCACAACAAAGCATTGCATGGCCAATTTCAGGGGAAGATCAAGGACAATGTGGACAACAAAAGACCTGGCTGTGGTTAACAACTGGAATTTTGAAAAAGAAAACTGAATCTCTGATTTTAGCTGCTTAAGAGCAGGCCATTAGAACAAATATGATCAAGGCCAGAATTGAAAAATCCACAGATGATGCAAAGTGAAGATTGTCCAAAGAAGCTGATGCAACTAGATCATGTCCTCAGCTGCTGCAAAATTACATTAGGACAGTTAAAAACTGGTGGGAACATTCTCCAGAGAAAGTCACAGAAAATGAGAAGGTCAAGGTCTTGTGGGATTTTCAAATCCAAATGAACACAGTGTTAGCACATAATACACTGGAACATCACAGTGATCGAGGACAAGAAAGTGACCATCATTGACACAGCAGTACCTGGTGACAGCAGGGTCATTGAAAAAGAACATGAGAAGGCAGAGCCGTATGGAGGGGAAATGGCGTCTGGGGACAAAACCTCCTCTGGGTGCTCCCCTGTGGGTCACGGAGCCCCCCATGGGTTATGGAGCCCTGCCCCCACTTCTAAAATAGGCTAAAAAAGAGGCCAGCGGACAAGCAAACGAACAGCGGCCTCACCTTACGCGGTTCCTGAGTTTCACAGCTGGTGGTGGCCGCAGCGCAAGCAGAGGGGAGGGCACACACACACTGGGCCTCCATGACTGATTTTGTGCCCGCCACATGACCAGATGGCATGCGCCTGGGGACATTGGGTACCCCATGTCACTGGGAAGATACACCTCTGTGAGAAGGTCACTAAATACCATGATTTGAAAACTGAACTTCAGCATCTATGGGACAAACCAGCTGAGGTCATCCCAGTGGTAATTGATACCCTGGGCGCCATCCCGAAAACACTAGGGCAGCACTTGAAACATCTTCAAATTGACAAAATTAACATCCATCAGATCCAGAAGGTAGCCTTGCTGGGATCCACATGAATACGATACTGATACATTACAACTTGCTAGGCCTCTGGGTGAGGCTCAAATTATAATTAAAGGGCAACAACCACCTAAAGAACTGGCAGCTGTGAAATCAACCAAAATAATAATAATGACTGTCCTTGCTTAGTATCTGAGATCAGATGAGACCCTGGGCTATCCAAGTTAGGGACTGTGTTGTGTACCTGCAAAGTTTAACTGTAATGCTAGGTATTCGGCAATGTGGTATATTGATCTGTGCAGTATGGTTAGCCCAGAATCCATTTCTCTTAGAGGAAAACAAAAAGACCTGTATAAGCCACTAAGCTGTCATAACATATTAAATTTACAATGCTCTTTGCTCCTCATCGCATGATACCAGTAAATGATTTATTCAATAAATAAATAGGAAAGAAATGATGGTGCATTGGGGCCGATTCTATTATGATGATAGGTTGAGCACATTGATAAGGAACCTTTGAGTCCTTCTGATGTTATCTGAATAGAAAGCAGGTGTTGCCTGAAGGGGTTATGCAGAGGTGATGGCAGGTAGGAGAGGAAAGCGGGTATGAAAACCCATGTTTGATGAATGCCAGTGGGAGTGGGACATATAACACAAAAAACTAAGAGGAAAGGAAAACCTTATCAGCTGCACTAGGGTGAGTTACAGGTCTTGTTATCTAACTAAGCTAATTAGGTGCAGCTTTCTTTGGACCTGGGGCTTTTTCCTGGTAATGATTAAGTGGCCCATGACAAACTGCAGTTATTTTGACTGACCCATGACTTCACTGTTTCTGAATTCAAAGCTCTTAGAGAACTGCACCTGTAGGTGTTAAAGAGCTGTGTAGCATAGCCAAAAAGAATATTTGAAGGACTCATTGAGTTTAAAGGTGAAACTATTTGCTGCCTGAGAGAAGTAACTAATAGCCATCCCCCTTGTTAAACCTTCAATAATACAACAACATGATTTTGAATGGTAAAAGGTTGGCTATAGCCTTTTATTTAACATATTGATTCAGGGTAAACAGAATCATAAGGCACAGCATGGGGGTCCGATCTGTGTGCTGGGCAGCCCAGCAACCTACATTTTCCTCTCGCCCGCCAGCTGAGGAAAGTGCCACACATTGGAGCAGCTATGAGAGTTTCCAGATGGGCGGTGGCCACTGACTGAAGACTCGTTTGCTGCCAGGGGCGCAAGCCATAGAAGCCCATGTCTGGGCATGCATCCCATTGGCTTGTTCCACCCCAAACCTCTTAAGGAGGTTCCATCAAAGCAGGTATCTCCCCTGCTGACCCGCACCTATAGATCAGTCCCCCAAGCGCAACTCGGCAACAGCTATAACAAATTAACATGCATTAACAAACACCAAAGCGAGGGAGAGGAGGGTGGGAAATGCGTCCGGTTCGGCTGAAGTGGGGGAGAGCGAGGCCAGGCCAGGCCTTATATAGGCTGCCTGGCCTGCATCCCCAGTGACGTCAGGGCAACCCCCTGATGTCGCCAATGGCGCCCAAGTGCCTGCCGCACGGGCGTGGCAGGCAGGCTGGGACCTCGCAAGCCTGGGACAGTGTCTCACGAGGCCAGGGAAGGTGGCAGCCAGAGGCCAGGGCTGTCCCTTCCCTAGCAGCCATGGCAGCCATGATAAGTTGCGGCCACTTCTTTAGATAGTGCTTCGGTTGTCAGGAGAGTTTGCCCAGTATTATGGCAAGAAAACAAAGGATTAAGACAGAATAAATTTGGTTTTGAATATTCTGTTTTGTAGCATCATAACCTAATAATCCCAATCAAACATAACTCTAAAGTTTCTAAATATCTGCCCAAATATGCATAAATGCAATTCAGTTCACTTGACCTCCCCCCATTTTTCATTATTAGTGTAGCCTCTTATGACCCCATACCAAAGCTCACTCTCACAAGAACACCTCTAGATTCAACCCAAAATTATTATTTGTTGTTAAATAATTTGAAGTCCTCTGTAAGTAAATAATTTGAACCATTTCTTCAATTTGCACAGATAAATCAGGGTGTGTGTGTATATGTGTGTGTGTGTGTGTGTGTGTGTGTGTGTAAGCTTCTGCTAAGTGGAGATTTGAACATTGCCCCCCTTAAGCTGTAGTCAGAAACATTAACTAGTATATTAGGTTCTGTTCTGCAGAAAGATTATAGTTTGGTCAGTTGAGGTGCAGCTATTGAAAAAACTGTATGCTTCCACATTAGAATATAGTCCCAAACAAATATGAGAATTATCATTCATTTTTACATGATGCATTACTGAACATGGTACTTTGATACAGGAGAATTAATAGTAGTTTTGTATGGTAATAGTATTTTTACTTTCAAACGTACAAATGGATGGGAGGAGCAGTGCTAAGTAGGCACTCGGATTCAGATGGAGCATTTCTCTGGTCTCCCTCCTTCCTTCTCCACCACTCCCTTTTCTCTTTGCCTTTTAACCTATTTTCCTCCACCCTCCCCCTTTCATGTTCACTCCTGTCCCTTCCTGGACCAAGCCCTGCTTCCAGACCCTGACTGGCTCTTGGGCTGTCAGTTGGGTTTTGTTGGGCCATTGACTGGTCCTCTCTCCTGAGAGCTTGCCTGAACTTTTAAGGAGCAGGGGCTGGGATATTTGGCCATGTCTTGCCAGCTGCTACCTTGGCTGATTTCCGTGGGTCACCCTGGGCCTTCCTTGCAGCCCTGTCACTTCCCCAGGGCCCCAGGTTGCTGACCAGCCTGGCAAGTCTTCCCTGCAGGCTGCCCGGGCTGCAGACAGTTCTTCCGCCACCCACCACTGCCCTGGGACATTCCCCCTCACCCAGCTGGACCTCACCCTACCTGCCTCCCTCCTGCTGTGGACTCATTGGGATGTCACTTTGCTGCTGCTGGAGGGCAGAGGAGGCTGCGCCCATCTCCTCCGAAGTAAGTGGGAAGTGGGGTGGGAGAGTTTGGGCCAGCAAATGGCACTAGCCCTAAATACATACAAACTAAATTTCTTGGAAACATAATAATTTATTAGTGAGAGTCCTATAAAATGAGGTTACAGATATGTTCATGGTTGACAGTATTAGAACCCTGTCAAAATTTAGTTAGAAACCACAACAGAACTTGCTCAATATACTCTGGACTCCCTCACATAAAGTAATTTTAGTGGTTTATATCACCCAACAGTGGCAAAAATACTTGCACAAACCAGCTGTGATAACACTACTCCTTACTTTAAAGCTCTAACCATTTTTTCACGTTCACAACACTCATTTTTGACTGCCTTGATTATATATCCTTTCACTACTTAAAAACTCTCTATAAAAATCTATATCTGAGCTACATCATTCCCTCACAAGTAAGTGGGTGAAAAAGATCCACTCTCACAGCTGTCTTTGCAGTGTTGTCTAGTGAAATACTACAAAAGCACTGCACTATTATGTTAATGTGCATCTGTTTTAAACTGAATACTAGATCATAAATGCAAAAAAACCCTCTGAGGTAGGAGCCCCTATATTGAACAAAAGCAATTCTTGCAGCATAATTTCAAGTATTATTAGTGCTGCAATATCAGCCTCTCAGTAAGATTCCTGTTATTTTGTGACAGGGCAAAATTGTGCTTGGATGACTGAACTTTGCTGCTTTCTTGAAATGAAGCAAGCTTGTGCTAGAGGGTCCCATGCAGAAAATTAAAAGTTACCACATGCACAACACAAAGCTCATGTCATGGAATTCTGTAGATTAGGATAAAGTCATGGTAGATTTGATTACATGTTTATCTGACACTTTTGTCTGACTTTTGAATGTACTGTCTAACAGCCTTACTCTGTAGAGAATCCCATATATGAGCTAGCCATCTGTTCCCTGTTGAGTCATGAGGTAAATGTGTGACACGAGTGCTATATATGTAGATTCAACCCGTTGCAATTTCTTTTCCTTTTCAGAATGAGCTCTGCATGTGTATGGACCTGTACTTGAGTCACATAATACTTAGTATGCACGGTGAGAAAACATATTCACGCCCCACTACAGAATGCACACCAGTAACCTTGCTAAGGAATGCGGGAACTGGCTTTTCATTTCCTTGGTTGCTTAATGAGCTATTTCTGTCAAATGCTTAAAACTTTTGGGGTTTTTTTTAGCACTGTTGTAAGCTGAAGGACCATGCTATAATAATGCAATCCTGCAAGGACAGCTGGGTCTCTTGTGTGCTTCTCCCCTATTCAAACTCTGTATGTGGGATGCATTATGTAAATTGCTCAAGCCCCACTACTTTGTATGTACTTTGTTCAATATATTCTTTACCCTAGACATAGAAATGTTTAGGAAAGTCAACCAACCAACCAACCAACCAAATTCTTTCCTGTCCCATCTATCCACCACTGCAGCAACTTCCTGCCCACTTTATACTGGTTGCTCACAAATATAAGTGAATTGTAGGGGCAGCAGTTGAAGATCCTATCTGAATTCTCCTTGGAGCTCTTGCCACATCTCCCTGTCCTGCCTCTTATTGTTAATATCTTCCTGTTAAAGCTGAACACACAGAAGCATTCTTGAGGGAATATCCACAGCAGAAATATTCTACATTCATTTTTAGCACCCATATAAATGTATGATAGTTTCCAAGGACTCTGAAGGGAACTGTCTGTCCTGATTTCCACTTTCAGCTACCTCCTGATGAATCTCCTTGTTACTGGCCCTTTCCCCACTTACCTTAAACCCCGCGCTACTCAAGGAGAGTAGCGCGGGGTCCCTCGGCACTCCCCACTGAGAGGGACGGCGACAGCGCAGCTGCCCCAACGCTGCTGCTGTCGCGCCCCTCAGCGCGAGGCATTCCTAGCGCTCTTTCAAAGGGCACCTTTTGATGACCCCGCGCAAAGTGCGGGGTCGTGGGGACGCCCGGTTGCGCGCCAGGGATGCCGCGCTCTGGGAATTGCCCTCGGAAAAGGATAAGTGGGGAAAGGGCCACTGTAAAGTTCCCACTTCTGAAATCGCCTGCAGTTGTGTTGAACTTCTGGGACAACTTTCTGCTGATATAAATGTTGAACTTAATAGCACTGTGTAACATCATCTACATCTTGCACCAGGTCCCAAACTCCAAGTCCAGGATTAATATCTTTCTAGTGTCACTACCCCTCAACTTGGCTCCATGATCAATCAACAAGGTGTCCAGACATGACTTAAGCAGCAATCCACCAAATCAATGAGAAAATAGCTGAAGTCAACCATTATTGCAATATTTTGCTCTTACTTCCTTATGTATCTCAAGATCACTTTTACTGTTTAGGTCAGGCAGGTGATAGTACACAGCAATTTTTAAGTTACTACAAGGACCAAGTATCTCCATCCATGAAGGAGTTTAAAGCTTTTTTTGGACTCCTTGCCTTCTTTGATATACAGAGCATCCTTTTCTGCCCTGTCTATAAATATAATAATATTCCATTGAACAATTCTAGAACAAGACAGTTCTACAGGCTCCTGAAGGTTTCATCCACATACCTCTGTGTCTCTTTCACAATTCCCCAGTTTGGCAACCCTAGCTTCAAAAGAACAAAGCTGATTCCTGACAGCTAAGAGCTCCATACATCAATGTCACACCCACAGCTTCTGTACAGTAGGCAGATAATCATACAAGTAGCACACTCTAAAAACACTGAATAGCTCCATCCATCTGTTGGCTTCAACCTTTATTTCTGACTTCATCATTTAAAGCTGTTAAGTTTAAAGATAGGCGCTTACCCAAAACTAAACAGATTCCTACACTGAGAAGGATAATGTATAATGTGCTGACTTCCTTGCCCTGTTGCTAAATTCACACAGGAACTCAACTCAACTCTTCTTTTTGCAAGGTCCTTAGTGACTGGGGTTCTTTTTTACTTCCATTCAAACTTTCTTACCTAATTACCACTAAAAAACCCCCCTAATCCCTCTGGTTAACATACAATGTTTTCTCACTCTGGTTGCATGTTGTCAGGAAGAACTGCATTCGTGGGGAGCTGAACTCTGATTTTAGGAATCCTGTGGCACAGAGTGGAAAACTGAAGTACTGCAGTCAAGTGTTCTGCTCATGACCAGAGTTCAATCCCAACAGAAATTGGTATCAGGCAGCCTGCTCAAGGTTGACTCAGCCTTCCATCCTTTCAAGGTCAGCAAGTTTGCTGATGATAAAGTGTAGATGACTGGGAAAGGCAATGGCAAACCACCTGTAAACAAAGATTGCCTAGAAAGCATTGTGATAGGATGTCATCCCATGTGTCAGCAATAAACCAGTGCTTGTACAGAGAACTACCTTTACCATTACCATTTGAACTCTGCTTACTCAGCTGAGGTATGTGGTTCCACCCCCAGGTATCAGGCAATACAGACTGACTCAGCTCAATCAGCAACAGTCCCTACCACTAAGATCCACTGTAACCGACCACACAGCCAGTAGTGTTGCACCAAGGGGGGGGGGTTGCACAACTCACTGGGCACATGCCCCTGCGGGGGTGTGGCAAGGGCATTCTGGGGGCATGGCAGGGGCTTTCCAGGGGCGCAGGGCACATGTGTGCCCCGGGCGCAGTCCCCCCTCGTTCCGCCCCTGCACACAGCTAGAACAAAAACAAGCTTCAGGCAAACAAACACACTATACACTGCTAAAAAACAAGCAATCTCAAGCAAAAAGACACATACTCCCCCCCCCCCCCACATACACACCTTCGCCTCCTGCACCAATCCCACACAAAACTACCCTATTAGCATATCCTGTTTGCACATTCTGGTTGTGAACTTTCAGAAAACAAAAACTGTGTCACTTTCAACAAAGTCAGAAGCTCTGGAAGCTCTACTAGTTTCATTTTGAATCCTTATCGCTCACTAGACTACCATATATTCTCAAAGTTTCCTCCTCATCTATGAGGGAGAATAATTTTGGTTTGTTGGTTTTGATTATTATGCCCACAAGCAGATAATCATCCTGTGAAATTACCTCAATGACTGAAAAATGCACACATACCTACATGACATAGCAAAAAAATAGTTGAAAATTATTCATTTTCTTACCTTCTCACCAACACCTCCAACAGAGCCAACTGAACCAGTAGGACCTTGAGGACCCTAGAATGATGGCGATAGTAAGTTGTAAGTTATGTCATGTGTGAATTATTTTTTAAATGAATGCAAAAGCTATTAGAAGTGTGAAGTTTCTTACATCAGCTCCATTTGGGCCTTGAGGACCTCTTGGGCCAGGGGGTCCAGGTGGGCCCTATAAATGTACAAAAAGAAATTCAACAACTTAACCAAGGCTATAGAAATGCTAATCAGCACAAGGAAGGTACAAAGTTTTTCAGAACTAGTTAAGAGCTATAAGTTGCAATGTATTTAGAAGAAGAAGAGTTTGGATTTATACCCCCCTTTCTCTCCTGTAAGGAGACTCAAAGGGGCTTACAATTTTCTTTCCCTTCACCCTCCCCCCTCAACAAACCCTGTGAGGTGGGTGGGGCTGAGAGAGCTCCAAAGAGCTGTGACTAGCCCAAGGTATGTGTTGGAGTGCACAAGTCAATTCTCAACTTGACCCCAACTGTGGATACCTAAATCTGGAGGCTGAAGCCATGAACAGACAAGGCAGCTATTTCTGCAAATCTGAGAAAAAACCCAAGTTTGCAAAAAAAAAAAATCTGAAATACAAACCCACACCCCACAGCATGATAGTGCTTGTAGCTTTAAGAAACAAATACTCTCAGCTATTCCCAGGAAACCCCAACAATATTTCCAGGCTTACAGCCTTGGTTTCTATCAGTAAAAAATGGGGGAAGGGACAGGTCCCTTTTAGGGGGGTTTTGGCTTTTGAGGGAGGACTAGAGTTGACAGACGTGGCAATAACCAGCTTGCTATAATGTGACCTGCCTGACTCACAGAGGCCTAGTTGATTACTAATGTTCAACAGCAGTTACCACACAAAAGTGCAGAAGTGGTATAGTAGTTAGAATTTCAGCCTAAGATCTGGGAGACCCAGATTTGAATCCACAGTCTGCCATGGAAGTTCACTGGGCCAGTAACAGACACTCGGTCTAACATACCTCACAGGGCTTATGAGAAAATAAAATGAAAAGCAAATGATGTAAGCTGATTTAGGCTTCCATTGTGGAGAAAGGTAAGATATAAATGAAGTAAATAAATAACAAATAAAATTGAAACTTGGAGGGGGAAATAAAAGGTTAGCACGTGAGATAGTGAGGTAAAAAAGAAAGCAGAGAGGATATGGGAGATACCAGAATGAGAAAAAGAGGAAATAGTGTGGGAGGGGTAGAGAGGGGAAAGTGACCCCCGCAATTCCTTTTAGGTTTTCTATATTATGCTACTGCACTACGAATGAACTGCAGAACACTCACAAATTGATATTTAAGAGAAAGTCAATATTATGTTTTAAATAATTGGTAATCATAACACAGGATATAAATCGATTCAAAGACATAAAGATATAAACCTAATAGGCGCGCGTGTGTGTGTATATGCATACATGCATGCTTGTATTAGTTAGCTAGTGACTATGACTTGGTTCATGCTCTTGCAGAACAGTCTACCCTCACCTGAGGATCTTTTGAGTGGAGACAGACAGGAAAAAGGATATATAGATTATATTATTTGTGATATACTTTATGCCAACTGTATACAGCTTTTTTTTAAAAAAAAACCAACAGCATACCATTGGACCAACATCTCCATTTTCACCTTTTTCACCTGGTGGACCAGGTAGACCCTAGGGATAGGAAAGATGAACAATGAAATTACACAATTATTTAAACTGGAGTGATACTGTAGGAACATTTCTGAATGTCGGTTCTGTACTTCTGTGATAGTTTACTAATCCTCTGCCTACCTCTCCAACTCCAGGGATTCACATTTATGTCTAACAAAAGACAAAGCCAGACAAATGATGAGATTCTTGCACAAGAGTTTATCAAGATTAGAAAATTCAATACTATTATACATGTGATTCTAATACATATATTTCTGAATTGTAAAGCCAAATGCTTTTGTTAGGTAAAAAATTCTCCCACAGATATTTATGCTGGGGGGGGGGGGGGGAAAAAACAAACAAAACTTCTGTGATGGACCAGTTACTAAGCATTTCTCTATAATGCTGAAAATTCCACTTAAAGAAATTTACGTTGTGATTATTCTACATCCAAAAGAATCTGGGCAAACTCTTAATCCAGGTGAAGGTTTGCAGAAAGACACTGCTTAAGCCTTCTCCGCTGTTTTAAAGAAAAGAAACCCAGAGGACGATGCAATGTAGAACAGGTATCTAGAAAGGGAAGATATGAATAGTCCTAATACATAACTAAACAAAATATATCTTAAGTCTAGAAACAACCTCATGAAAGAAATAACTGTTCATAGATGAGATTTTGTTTTAAAACCAGTCTCTCATATATTTCTGTTCTAGCGTTTTCCCCCAGAATGACCAATTGGATACTTGTATACAGTTTATGTACTGCAGGGTCTTATTTGGGTTAGGACCATCATATGTGGGAGAGAAAGAAAGAGGGGCCTCTACCATCTCCAAATTGGGAGGAAATAAATACACAGTGAACACTGCATATGCAGACCCACAATTGGTCCACTTCAGGTCTTCCTAGCCCAGTGGTCAGGTGAAAGAAATACAGCAGAATTGCTGTTGCATTTTTTCAAACCGAGAACAACCTAATCCAGTTGCTTTTTCAAGGGACTCAATGCTGTAGCCAAGAGGTAAAGAAGGAATAAGAGGCAGATGGCAACAGAAGTGTGATTTCCCATAAGCTTTATGTATTGTTTTTGTTAGAAATCAAGCACAAATGAGGCAACTTCCACTTTTTCTTACTATATGAACAGTTCATCCATTCCATCCCCTGATTATGCAGAAGGTCAATAGACTGCTCTACATTTACACAAAAGGCTATAATGAATACTAATATGCATACTGAAATATATCCATTGATTGGAACAGATGCAAAATGGTTGTCAATGCATTCTTGTCTCATTACCAGTTTTTAAACAGGAGATAATGGCAGGTGTTTTCAATTATTTAGAGAGGCACTAAATGTTCATCTCTTACTGGATGTGCAGAACTAACTCGAACATTCAGATGTTGTACATTCATGCAGCAGACCAGTGTACTTGAATACTTAATGATTAGGGGTAAAACGTCTGCCTCATCTGTTGAATACACAATTTATTAAGTAGTTTGTTACAATACTCTTCTTTTTTATGGCCACACAATTGAGCTTTAATAAAGACTTTTTTTAAAAAAAAAACTGAAATTCAAGAAACCACAATAAAACTTATCAAGACCTTAAAATATGAATTTGTACAAATATTAAGAACATGGTCTTGAGTGGCAGGAACATCAGCTCTGTGCATTTGAGAAATGGCACTGCCCTTGGATCCAGAAGAGGTCTTTTTCATCCTCTTCCTCAAAGTAAGAAGTTGGGTGAGAAAAGAGAAAGCATTCCTACTTGGAATAGCAAGTACTGTGGAAGGTGAGGGGAGAAAGAAGACTCCACTGCGCCTATGGCTATATGTACATGCACAGGAAGGAAGAATTGTGCCCAGAACTGTTAAGAAATGTTTGAAACAATGTCTGATCAATAAACTAAACGATATATAGAATAATTGGAGCAAAAGATTCTTTGTATGATATCTATACATTCAGCACTAAAATAGCATGTTTCTGTTTTTTTTAATAGGCGGCAAATGTAATCAGAAAGAATCATGCCGATTTTAAAATCTCATTCTGCTTAAATCTCTCACAGAATCTGCAATCCTGCACTCCCTTAAAATCGGTGGGGTTTTTGCCACTGACTTCAATAGGAGTAGCACCAAAACCTTACTGATCCAATTCTTTAGCATCAGACTCAATCTTTAGCTGTTTGTGATAGTCTCTGAAGGAAAATTTGATACCATTTTGCACATTCAATAACTGATATGCTCAACTGCTAAAATTCTCCACTTCACAAAATTGAAAAAAAAAATGTTCCAGTAATGGCTGACTGCAATTTCACATGGATATTTTAAAAATGGGTTATGTAGAGCCTGATCAGCCACGTTCATTAAATTGGTAACCTGGGATTTTAATAGCTTGTAGTCATCTTGAAGCTAATGATTATACAATTGGCTTAAATGATAGTACTTGATAGAAGTAGCTGTTAGTTACTTATTTTGAGGAGTGAATAGATGTATCCATTTCATAATCTCCATAGATAAAGCTCTGTGCATTTGAGCAGATAACATACATAATATTACTGGCCTTGATCCAAGGCAGCATCAAGCTTTCAATCCTGTTCTCTCCATTGACAGCTGCGAAAAAGGAAAGTTAAGCTGTGCAATGGTACATCCAATGAAAAGCCGTGTAGCTATATCCAGAGGCGTAGCTGGGCCAAACTGCACCCGGTGCACAGTCTATATTTTCCGACCCCCATGGGCCCCCCTTCCCCCCTTAACTTAGTTCCTTTCCTTTTCCTAGAACTTTTTCAGGCTGAAAAAAGGCCTATTCACAGTTCAGGCTTAAAAACGGCCTGATGGGGACTATTCATCCCAGGAGACCTTGTGAGCCCCAAGGTCTTCTGGGAACTGTAGTTCCTCAGGCCATTTTTAGCCTGTACTGTGAACAGGCCTTTTTTCAGCCTGAAAAGTTCTAGGAAAAGGAAAGGAACTAAGATAAGTGTGGTAAGGGGGGTGGGGGTTGCCACAAGGAGTTGCCATGGGGGGAGGGGGAGGGGCCTGGGGGCAATTTTTCACCCCAGGCATGCGCCCAGTGCACGTCGCCCCCCCGCCTCTTGTAACTCTGCCACTGGTTGTATCTGAGATTTTCAGACTTGACCACTACTTTTCAACATGTTCTGTAACACTTAAAATTATTTTGGTTTGTGGAATTTAGGAACTTGCCCTGAAGCAGTATTAGGTTTTCTGGTTCAAAAGGGAAGAAGGGTTTTGGAGGGAGATACTGACAATTCTGACAATCCATGCTGTTGTAGTTCAGCCATGAGTACACTTGGCCCTTCTTTCAAATCTAAAACAAATCTCCTTAACATGACCTTGAAAGCTGGAAGGGACATTTGTTCTCTGCTGCCAACATTCAAGAAATGCCCAGTCAAAACTATAACCCTTTTAAGTTCAATGGAGGGGATGTTAGCATATCTTTGCTACTCTTATTGAGTGGATCCTGAAGTTCCTAATTTTGGCTACACTGTGCCAAATTTTGGTTCATTTTTCAAGTCACATAATACAGTATATAATTATAAAGTAGGTTCAGTTAGGTTATGAAGGTTAGGACAATTAAAGCCTTACAGTGCAATCCTAAGAACGCCTTCCTGGGAATATGCCCCACTGAGCAGACTTCCTAGGATTCTGGGCAGACCTGCCTAGAATTTCTCTCTAAATATCTCAGATGAACAATTGCCTACAAATCACTAATGTGTAGGTGGGACTGATGGAAAAGTAAAGATCCCTGTGTTGTAGATACAAGGAACTCATCAGTTACAATTTGTTCTCTTGACAGATTAACAATTTACCCAACAGTTTGTTATTAAGATTTATTAAGCCATAAACTTGCCTTTAGTAATTCAAACCCAGGTCCTTGTTTTGAAAGGTGCAAACAGGTTTTAACTTTTCCAGACATAGATGGTACCATTAATAGCCATGGGAAAACAAATATGCTTAAATTGAAGTATGCCGGTATTTGTTAAACCACAATCCTCAAATACAATATTGTAGACAATTATACTGAAATATCTTCACCCCTAAATCTAGTAGGAACTTCTTTCACTAGGTTTTAAAATGGAGCCAAGAATTTCTTCTGATTAGACAGTTTAATAAAGAAAGTAGAAATGTCTCATTCCTAGTTTCAGTCAGTCATTTTTAACAAGTGTACTGCAGCTAGAAGTGCATAGCAATGGTTCTATTGAGCCTTACTAGGAAGTCCATAGTTTGGGTTCAATCTTGATCATCTGAAAAGTCCCATCTGTGGTCTGTTACGTTCTCATCCCACCCAAAATGACACCCACAGAAGGTTCAGGCAGTTAGAATCATCTATCTCTGGCCCCATCCACACATGCAGAATAATGCACTTTCAATCCACTTTGCAGCTGGATTTTACTGCGCAGAACAGCAAAATCCACTTGCAAACAATTGTGAAAGTGGATTGACAGTACATTATGCTGCATGTGCAGAAAGGGTCTCAGTGTAGAAATGACCTCTGGTATTTGCAAAAAATATGTTCAGTTGCTGCCTGCTTGCATTGTCTTTGGCTACTCTGATGTTGTGGAATAGCCTTTCAGAAGATGTACATCTCTCTTGCTGCTTTAAAAATGGAGCTCTTTAGAAGGATCTTTGGTCCATGACAATAATTGCTTTATGGGCATCTGAAACACATCAATCTTCTGGCCTTGATTTTTAAGATTTTCCACTGGTTGTTTTAATGCTACTGTATTTACAATTATATTATGCTGCACTGATTTTATTATTGTTACCTATCTTTGCTCCCAGTTATCTGAGAAAAAGGTAGCTTCTAAATGTTTTAATCACATAAACATAAATTTAATCATGTTTGATTATTATTAATAGTACCATAATATTTTTATTTAATGTGTTCATACATTCTTTCTTCTCCAGAGGTTTTCAAGGATAGATGCATACAAATAGTAAAACATAATTCAAGTAGCCAATGGTGTAATAATCTATGCTGACAAGGCATAAAATCAGTTATATGTATGTGTGTGGATTCAAGTTTTATGCCATGTCAGCATAGATCATTACATTGTAATAGATATATAACACTGCATGATGAAAACAAGTTTAAAATAAATGATTCAAAATATGTAAAATTCCATACTTGGGTGAGTATGCAGCTACTCACCCTCAGGTATTCCAGAAAAGGCCCTCATTAGCTAAGTTTTTACAGGACAGTGGAAGGATTAAAAAGATGTATCTAAGACAAGAAGGCTGACAATTTTATTGAAAAATCCCAGATTTTAAGGAATATTAATTATTAGAAATACTGATACTAATATTTTTGTCAGTATGAATGACTTAAAATAATCATTATAAGTACCACTAGCAGTAAAGCCTGTTGTGCTGAACAATGCAACCGGTTCTAGACAGCTGTTGGTGGAAAGTGCAGCAGTGAGGCAGCCCCTGCTTAGATTGGTAGGTAACCAAGCTACTTGGCACGAAGTACTCAAGGGTCTCTGGAAAGTGTTACTTTGGAAAAAAAATTGATTCAACTTTTAATTGCATCACTAATACTAACTGTTTGTATTACAGGTCTGTTTTCCCATCTAAATTACCAAGAAGACTGTAAACATAATAAAATTGCTTCAACTAAGTTTTAACGTTTTATATCTTATTCACATCCATGTGAAGTTTGCACATGTATCACAGATCTCCAGTCCCCATCTGAAGATTGGAAAGCCTGATACTGAATGTTTTCTGGTGTGTGACTGACTTTGTTGAAGGAAGTAGAAACAGCCTGCATAGCCAGATTTGATGAGGGGGTAGGGGAAAGAGAGTGAGCTGGTTTTCCCTAAGTAATTGTTGAAGATTTGGGGAGTAAGGTTGCCAGCTCCAGGTTGGGAAATTCCTGGAGATTTGGGGAAAGAGGCTAGGTACAGAAGGTGTGAGGAAGGAGAAAGTTGTCAGGATGCTGTAAAGCTGTGGAGTCCACCTTCAAAAGGAGTCATTTTCTCCAGGGAATTGTTGGTTTGGCAATCAGTTGTAATTCAAGATCTCCAAGGCCCACGTGGAGGTTGGCAAGGCAAGTTCTGAATATACATAATACCACATTTGAAAGTTGTTTGTGGAAAAATATATATGGTATGCACACAAACAATTTTATGGGCTCAGAATGGGAGATTAAGTGTATCTAAATGGCAAAGTTGCAAGGCAAAGTCTGAATACATAACAGCACATGTGTGCAACTTTTTGTGAAGTAATGTATATGGCATACATACCAACATCCATTTGTATTATCAAAATGGGGCATTTGATGAATTTAAATGGCAAAGTGATCTCCAGGACCTGCATGGAGGTCAGCAAGGCAAGGTCTGAATACACATAACAGCACATTTTTACACTTTTTTGTGTGAAAAAATGTATATGGTATACATGCAAACATTCATTTGTGGTGTCAAAATGTATTTAAGTGACAAAGTGACCTCCAAACCCCATCTGGATAGAAGAAGAGTTTGGATTTATACCCCACCTTTCTCTCCTGTAAGGAGAGTCTGGGCTTTCTAGGCTAAACAATATTAAAAGTGATGCTTTTTCAGGGTGGATCCCCCCCCCAAAAAAGCATCACTTTCAATGTTGTTTAAACTAGGGAGCCCTGGGTGTGTTCAGATTTGTGAGTTGGGGCAAATGTGATGGTGACTTTGAGATGACCTGGTGCAAAAAAATCATTATTTTGTTGTGTGTGGGGGCAGCCGCCCATAAGGGGGAGGGGTGGAAACTCAGATTTTGCCCCGGGCTCCATTTTCTCTAGCTACGCCTCTGGTGAAAATACATCTGGTTCACCAGGTAAGCCTCTGCCTGCTCTTAACCACTATACCACACTGGAGGTTGGATTGCCATATTGTGAATGCAGAGAATGGCTTTTTCACACATGTTAACACTGCAGGGTCTGGGCGTTGGGAGGGGGGAGTATGCGCAGGGAATTGGGGAGCCTTTTGTCAGTGGGCCAGGGTTTTTTGTTTGGGAGGGGGTAGGGTGTGCTGGAGCCTCAGGAGGGTGGTCGCTTGGCCTGGGGTTTGGGAGGGTGGAGTGTGCATAGGTAGAGGATGTCCAACAATGGGAGCTGAACCAATGGGTGTGCAGGACAGTCTTGTGTGCCCATTGGTTGAGGGTTTGTCATTGGACACTCCAAAAGCTTAGTCAATGTTATAATTTAAGATGAAGTCAATTTTATTACATCTGGTGATATATGATTATTGTGAAATATAATAACTAGAAAATGATAAAGCTCTACAAGGGCTTTGGGCTTGCTTCAATGAGAACCACATCAGTGACTAAAAAGGAGCTCTTGATTGCTCAATGGTCCTTTATTATGATCAGAGTATATGGAATTCTCATGAATAGAAACAGCACACTTGAAGAGAAATGAGATTCAAGGAAACATAATTTTACTTAGGCACACAGTTCATTTGCTTGTGTTTCATACGAATAGATTTTTTAGGTATGTTTCATTAAATTTAAAAACACAAAGGTGAAGCGTATTATTTCTATTAATGCAAATCAAATTTAAACTTCATTACAATGTAGAAAATATAAGATCATCTCAAGAGAACACTGCTAATCAGCCACCTTAGAATTCTAGTAAATTTTATTATTACACTAGAATTTGGATGATTGCATTGCTAAAACTGAGGCATTTTCTATTACAAATATAGAAAAAAAAGAGTTTGACTTTCGTATTGCACTTTCAATGTTGTTCTTCGCATGAAAATCAGTGGGGTTTAATAGCGCTTAACAGGGTTACCTACACTCCTTCCCCAAAATTAGGTCTTAGGTTTAATGCTAATAATTGAGTCCAGCGGCCCAGGTCAGCCTAGATGTGTGTGTGGGGGGGGACTCTGTTTGCGCGTGCCCACAGAGAGGGCTCTGAGTGCCACCTCTGGCACCCATGCCATAGGTTCGCCACCACTGTCCTAGAGCATCCCAGGGGATTGGATTGGATGGCCTGTATGGCCCTTTCCAACTCTATGATTGATTCTCCTTTTCTTAGTCATGACCCCAGGAGAGTCAGCTTCAGGGTAAAGAGCGTAGTAAAGTGGCCATTTGTCTAATCTGTATGCTGTGTGGAGAATAACAATCATTCAATCAACACCATCTAGTTGATAATTCTGCATCCAAATGCCTCTGGGAAGCCAACAAGCAGAGAAGAAAAATTGCAGCTTTCCTAACATCATGGCTGTTAATAAAAAATATTTTCTTTACACCTGGGCACTTTTATTGACGTCACATGTAGCCTGGAAGAGGGAAAGGGTAGCGACTTCCTTTCTACCCTCCCACGCTGCTATGGCCAAAGCTAAAGCAGCCTAAGCAAGGAGGAAGGGAAAAGTGGTCATGGCTGTAAAGGGGGAATCTGGGAAGCAGATTCTGGGAAGCAGGTGAAATGAGGATGAAGAAATTTCCTCAAGAGAAAACATATGTTAAGAGCTACAAACACTTTATATTGCCCTCTAAATATTCAGTATTGCTTTCCTTTCACCTTTCAAATGTATTCTACCTTTGTAACCTGCTTTCTGTTTGCCTGCTTTTTAGTTATGTAAGCCTCACTGCATTGTTTAGCAGAAGTCTTTACTGTCTGTATGAATTGATTTTTATATTCTGTAATCTTCCTTGAGCCTCAGCAAGAAACAGCAGGCTGTAAATGAAGTAAATATGTAAATAAATATGTAAATAAATATGTAAATAAATAAATAAATAAATATTAATTTTACAAATGTTTAGGTTGTTGCAAAATGAAGCTTTAATTTTTGAAAACAGAAATATGAATCTTCCCTTCATTTTATTGGGAACAATGAGCAGAAGGAAGAGAAACAAAGATAAGACTTACCTGGAGACCAATGGGTCCAGGTGGACCTGGAAAGCCACGTGAACCCTCATCCCCTTTCTGCCCAAACATCCCTTGTTGTCCTCTTGGACCAGGCTCTCCGTCACCACCCTAGTAGGGTGGAAAAGATACAATTCTCAATGCACTATACAGAGAGACTTTCATTTTTAACAGGCCTCACAAATTGGTAGAAGTCACACTGAATGTTACTTGTTCTAATCCTAAATTATGAGGCACTGAAATTAGTCAGATTGAATTTCTCACACTGTGAGTGGGGACTAGAATCTGTGTTTTAATGCATTTAATATATATTCCAACTCATCCATTCAACAAATACAGTAAAAACAGAGTCATGCTGTATAAATAAGTGGCACAGTAGTGCTGAAGTCACAAATGAGATTTTGTCATGGATTCCATTGAGCTGTGCAGATACTATTTCTAAGAGCTGGCAAAACCCAGTTCATTTTAATTCAGAAAGACATCAAGAGAACAATACATTTCCAACTGTGTTTTGTATGAAGTCTGCCCAGATACTGAGAAAGACCACATGGATTTTTATTGTAATGCACACAATTAAGGTACTCAAATTCTGTGAATGTCAACTGCATAGAAGCAAGATTGCAACATTTATCCCACTCTTACAAAGAAGTCTATAAAAGTTTCTAGTCCACAAAACTACAAGGTCAGCACACTTTTTAAAAGATCATTAAAAGGCAAGGGAGTTCAGGTGCTGTTCATGATAATATTATGGCTAACAGCTGCCAGACATCTAGAAGTCATTATTCAGGTGATTCAGGTAGTGTGAATCGGTGAAAATGCCTGAATTGGGGCAAGTCGGCCCAAATACAATGGCCCTGAATGCGAGTCAATCCAAATACAAAGTATTCGGACTGGCTTGTATTGACATCCAGGATTCAGCGGCATTCAAAGATTGTTTAAACAATTCCCGCATGCAGTCGATTCCTAGGGGAAGGGGGGTGGACTCTTTAATTTGTTGTGTTCTGTCTTTAAACGAAAGAGTTCACCCCCTTCCCCCAGGAAGGGGCTGCATGCAGGGATTGTTTAAAGGGATTCCTGAATGCAGCCGATTCCTGGGGAAAAGGTGGGGAAGGCAAATTACATAAGGTGAGGTTTTTCCACCTTGGAAGAGAATTGGCTGAGGAGCCTTTGTTTCAGGACATGTTCAGCATTATTAGCCACTGCCTTGTTTGCAGCGGGCAGGCATCACCCATCAGCTGGCTTTTTGCTTGCGTCCAAGGGCAGATGCAGAAGCGGAGCAAGCGGGAACTGTGCCCAGGGCATGCGCGTGCCCTGCGCCCCTGCCGCAGCACTGCTCACCCCAGAACGCCCCTGCCATGCCCACTTTATGGCCTAGTCACACCCCCATTGCGGTGCCGCCCTGGGTCTTGCATCTCCCCGCCCCGTTGGCGCTACGCCACTGGGGGGATGTTTCATAGGTTCTCTATCGCACATGCATGCTTTAATTTCTAATACAATCTTTAATTTTTATCTTTAAACTTATCAATAGACTAATATATCAATGTATCAAAAAGGGCTAACTATTTAGGTTCCAAGATTTGATGAGATCTGACTAGCCTGCGCAATCCAGGTCAGGGAATGGAAACATTACCTGCGTATAGTCATGGATATCTTTGAATTGTTACACTCATGTATGACTGCTGCAGCAGAGCACTCATCTAATATTGGAACCTGAAAAAGGTGTTGGACTGTACTGACACAGACGCCTCAAGGATGTGATTTAATATTTTCTCCATTTTAAGCTATATAAATTATGTCTGAAGTTTCAGTACAACTAATGAGAGTTCAGGAAAGGTACTCATTTGTTATACATAACAAGTAGGATACTTACAGCAATACCAGGAGCGCCAACAGGACCTTGAAGACCTGGCGGTCCAGGAGGACCCTACCAAAAAAAAAAAAAGAATTATAAAAAGGTAACATTGGTGTCTGAAGGCAGCAGATCCACATGAAGGTATTTTGCATTATTCAGGTATAAGTATTCCTATATTTCTTTAGAGAGATGTTGCTGTGAGTCCAAGGTCTTTTATATTCTGAGCAGCCAAGCGTTATTTGTTCACCTCCCAAAGTCTTAGGCTTGGTTGCCTGCAATAAATTTGAAACTGACATTTATCGAAGGTAATTACATTTGCAATATTTTGGGATATTTAAAAATGTATTTCCATTCAAACATGAATCACAGTGAGAACCAAGCTCTCTACAACTAAGCGAGTATATCAGACCATTTTGGGGAGATTTATTGAGGGGAAAAAATGATACTTTTCTTATCCAATTCCAAATAAATGCTTGCTATCTGATTCGTATTTCCCACCACCCCAGTCTACAACATAACAATAAACGGCTCTTGCTACTAGACAAATATTGCTACCCTGATTCAACAATGCAATCTTAAGTCAAATTATGCCCTTCTAAGTCCACTGAAGTCAGTGGACTGTAAAGGGTATAACTATGCTTAGGATTTAACTGTTAGATGCTAAATATGTGTGACTGCATCCCATGATGAAATGCAAGACTCTTCTTCAGAAAAGTCAGTCTTGACAGTTATTTAGACAAAAACTGTTTATGCTGCTTTACAAAATTGGGGGAGGTCCTTGGTTTTTAAATTATTGTTTACTGAAATTGGACAAAATTCTTCTGTATTATTTTTTCCTTCCTTCCTTCCTTCCTTCCTTCCTTCCTTCCTTCCTTCCTTCCTTCCTTCCTTCCTTCCTTCCTTCCTTCCTTCCTTCCTTCCTTCCTTCCTTCCTTCCTTCCTTCCTTCCTTCCTTCCTTCCTTCCTTCCTTCCTTCCTTCCTTCCTTCCTTCCTTCCTTCCTTCCTTCCTTCCTTCCTTCCTTCCTTCCTTCCTTTCTTCTCCCCCACATGTTACTGCCATTCCTTCTGGGTGCCTGACTCTTTTTTCCCCATTTTACCCATGGTTGTAGTCCCCTCCCCCAATGCTACTGTCATTACTGATCTCTGTGTATTTTTATATGTTTTCTACTATCATTTCTCTCCCCCCTTCCCCCCGCTTCTGCCATTTCTTCCCTCTTTCCCTGAGGCTCTTTGCAAGGTGGTTTCTCCCAATCCATGTTTCCTTTTCTCCTTCCTGGAAATGAAACTACTGCCATGGCTATACTGGATAGGCTCCTGCTGGGAAGATCCCAGAAAACTGGGAAGCAGGATTAGAACTGAAATGCTCTAAACGACCAAAATTATTGTATTGCAATGAATTAGCACAGTAGAGAATAGGGCACAGAAGCGAGTGAGTTCTTTTGTAGAATTTTGCTAGATTACAACTACATTTACACTAAATATCAGAACAGCAAACTCTATCTATGCAAGTGCTCAGTCTGGGTATCTGTGCAGTCTATCCGTGCCTGTGTTCTGTCTCTCCTCTTTTGCTGGAAGAAGAAGAAAAGAGATCTTTCCAGAAGCTCGTCTGATTCCAGTTACCTGTGACTTCAGCAGTTAACTCTTGCTTGACTGAATGAAGCAGGCACTTGTAAAATCTTAACAACCCCTCTTCTTTGGCAGTGCTGCTAGCTTGCAGCTTTGCTGCCCCAACATGATTTCCCCTGCAGAAACAAGATTTCCCCTGCCTGCTGCTGGAGACAAATGTGTCTGCGGCTGTGCAGAAAATGCTGTTGTCTTTTGGGGGATTAACCCCCCCCCCCTGTCTTTAACAAAAGTTTTCACATTTTTCTGCAAACCAGAGGGAGGGATCCTCTGCATTTCTTGAAAAAAATTACTCCTGTGTAAATGACACTGTCCTGCTCATTTAAATGCCTGCAGATTGGGGCACATTTGACTATGATAGCTTATATAGAATATACGATTTCTATAATGAATTTTATTTATTGAAAAGGATAGAAAAATTTACTTTGGCTACTGACCATGCAATCCTAAACAGAGTTACACCCTTCTAATCCCTTCAGCTTCAATAAGCTTAAAAGGACTAACTTTCTTTAGGACTGCACTATAAACTCTTTATCAAAGGTCTTACATGATCAACATACTCAATTTTCAAAATGGCCCTATCTATGGATACCTAACTCCAGAAATTGGAACCATGAACAAACAAGACTGATCTTTTGACAAACATGAAAGAAACCCCAGGTTTTCAGAAAAATCTAAAATATATATGAAGAAGAAGAAGAGTTTGGATTTATATCCCCCCTTTCTCTCCTGCAGGAGACTCAAAGGGGCTTACAATCTCCTTGCCCTTCCCCCCTCACAACAAACACCTTGTGAGGTAGGTGGGGCTGAGAGAGCTCAGAGAAGCTGTGACTAGCCCAAGGTCACCCAGCTGGCGTGTGTGGGAGTGTACAAGCTAATCTGAATTCCCCAGATAAGCCTCCACAGCTCAGGCGGCAGAGCTGGGAATCAAACCCGGTTCCTCGAGATTAGATACATGAGCTCTTAACCTCCTACGCCATTGCTGCTCCTGAGAAGTTAACAACCTACCAAACAACAGAAGCACAGAACTGTGGGAAAAGCCAGGGTACATACTTTCATATGTGGTGGTCATGCCCCAAACTTAAAAAATATTGGAAAAAAATTCACAAGATTTCACAAGTGATTCTGGGATATAAATTCCAGATGCTCCCAGAAAACTATCTCTTGGGAATATTTCAGGACAATATAGCTCCATCCAATATTAATCTATTTTTTTTTTTATCTTTCTGACTGGGAGACTACAAGGTGGCGAGAAAATGGAAAAATAACCAAAGGAAGCCCAAGATGCAAAGAGACTTGGTTGGACACTGTACTAGAATTAAGAAATACTGGGACAGATTATCTTCCATCCTAAAAGGAATAACCAAGGAAAAAATATGACTTGACATGGGGAAACCTCTGGATCAATACTTGTCCAAAGAGAAGATAAAACAATTATTTTTATTTTTGTTAATATCAGAAATACACTGCTGTCTGCTTGCTTTTTCAGATGCTAATAGCATAATATATACTTACAGGTGTTGGATTATACAAGATATGGACCATTAGACACTATGTCAGCAAGAACTTTTATAAGCTATTTTAAAATTGTATTGTTTAGAACCATATCGTTAAATGGTTTGCAGAACCTAAGTTCTGCAGCATCCCTTATGCAAACTTACTGGGTATTAATACCCCAAATGTCATCCCTGATTTAAAAAAGGTGACACAATAGTATACAGACCCGGTTAAGTCCATAGACTTAATAATATGAACATGGTGAAACACAAGAGAAAAAAATGTGAAATCTCAAGCATGAGACCAGGAAGCCAAGCTGGAATTAATTATCTGGTTAAAACGCAACGCGTGAATTTTATGTTTTTAACAGTTAAGTTTAGCTTAACTTTTTTTTTATTTTTCTTGGATTTTAGTTACTAATATTAATTTGTATTAAACTCTCTTTTTCTTCTTTCTCTTATTCCATCCTAATCTTCCCTATCTCTCTTCTTTATTTAGGCTTTTGTGAGATGTTATGATTTTATGTAAATTCTCTCACTCTTATCCCTTTCTTCCCCCTTCCTTAACTTCCTTTTCCCAAACAACAGAGCCTTAAGACCTTGGACCAATATAGAAAATATTGTGTACATGGCATTCTATGTTGTTTGCTAGAACTCTGTATAACACTCCTTTTAAATCTCCAATAAAAATATTAAAAAAACAACAACAGAAGCACAGCTTGTGCCTTTATGATGTATATCTTTCTGGTTATTGTGGGTGTTGCTAGCCAACCACAACAACACTGCCATCTTCAAAACTTGATTTCTGTCAGCACAAAGGTGGGAGGGGGGCAGGACCCATTCTAGGGATTCCCATTCCACCTCCATTCCCCTCCCTTTTGCTCTGGAGGGGGAATTCATTGGGGTCAGGCCCAGCAGCAACCTCTGGGCACTCTACTACCATACAATTTTTAAAACTCACCAAGTGTAGAGGTGGCTACAATTTAATGTTATACAATTCACCTAGAATTACCAGCAGCCTCCATCCAAATGCTGCAACACATCTGGGCATTGCAATAGCCATCACACAATTTATCAACGTGTTATGAAAGGATACTGCAATTTAACCAGACTGTGGTAGTAAAGCTGGAGGGAGGGGTGGGAGACCAAGCCAAAGACAGGTGAGCTGGCCAGTAAGTGGCTAGCCTAGCGTATGAGCAAGGAAGCAGGAACAGGGGGACTGCCTCTGAATGAGAAGGTTTTATTTAGCCTTCTTAATGAAATAACTATCTACAGACTTATGCTACATGAAGCTGACAAATATTTTCTTGCCATCTTCACCATTTCCAGCAGCTTCACTAACCAATCTTCCACTGTAGGTAAAGATGATTTTTTTCTACTTTTGCACATATTGATGTTGATGGCATACATAAAAAACAAAGTTCCAACCCCCGCCCCCCAATTGTTTGGCCATTAATCCCAAAATATTAACCTCTAATTTCATTTGCATATTAGTCTTTAAACATTTTTTGAATTAATATATGAATTTGTATCCAGATTTTTTTTCATTTCTTTACAAGTCCACCAAATATGGTAAAATGACCCTTCATGATGTTCACATTTTCAACACTGATTCAAAACATTTTAATACATTTTTGCCAATTTCTCCAGTGATACCAGCAATACATTATTTTATAAAATTCTTTTAAAGACCTTTTAACCACATATTCTCATATTGTTCCATTTCTATGATACAGTCAAAGTTCATAATCCATCTCATCATACAGTCCTTCACATGGTCTTCTGTTCCATATCACAACAAAAGTTTATACATCTTAGCTATAACTTGATCATCACAGGTATGATCCATCACCAACACAGTTATGATCCTTTGTCTTGTATTTCCCCCCTTTACTTCGGGAACCATATCAATTTCATCATCATCAAACTTCAAGTTATGTTATTTCTCAGTAGTCATTTACTTTTGTCATCTTGATGTTCAGCTGTAATCTGACTTTGGCGCTTTCTGCTTTAACTTTCATCAGTTTTATCAGAACGTTAAATGAAAATGAAGACCCAGTGGTGTAGTGAAAAAGGCAAACTCTATGCTAGGATTTATTAGGAAAGGGACTGATAATAAAATGGCATATATTGTAATGCTCTTGTATAAACTATGGCATGCCTTTATTTGGAATACAATATACAATTCTGATCACTGTATCTCAAAAAACTATATTACAGAGTTTGAAATAATACAAAGAAAGGCAACCAAGATGATTAAGCATTTAGAACACTTTTCCCATCAGGAAAGTCTACAGAGTCTAGGACTTTCAGTCTTTAAAAAAGATGACACAATACAGTAGATACAGGTATTATTCATGGGGTAGAGAATGTAAATTGGGGGAGTTTTTCCTCCCTCTCCAGTAGTATTAAAATTTGGGGATGCCCAATGAAATTATTCGTAAATAGGTTCAGGACAGACAAAAGGAAATATTCATTTAAAGAGTAATAAAAATGTGTAATTTACTCCCAGTAGGGGTTGTGAAAACATCATGATTGAGAGGTACATCAGTGGCTAATAGTCATGGTGACTGAAGGGAGCCTCCATCTTCAAAGACAGCAAAGCTCTGAATACTGTTAAACAATACAGATGCCATGCTCTTGGAAAAAGTAGCAAAATTTCTTTTGCAAGTGACAGAACTTTCTAAGTAATGTGTACTGCTATATACAGTCTTTCTGTCTGCGTTTTGAATGTACTCTTGATTTGTACTTCATAAATGTCTGGTAATGCTCTAGAGCCTATTTTAAATGCCTAATAAAGGTTGTTGTTGTTGTTGCTCTGAATACTAGTGCTAGGAGGCAGCAGCAGGGGAAGGCCTCAGCCTCTAGGTCCTGTTTGTTTGGCCCTGCAGAGCAGTTGGTCAGCTGCAGTATGAAACATACGCTGAACTACCTGGGCCACTGGTCAAAAACAGCAAGTTCTTCTTATGTTATTATGTTCACTCACAAGGGGGTGGTTTTGTAAAACAAAATACATTTCCAGCTACTGAATGAATAGTGGCTTCTGAGGATACAGAAGATGGCCAACTAGAGCTACAGACATAATGCTGCCACCAACCATGGAAAAGTAACACTAGCCCCTTATTTTTGTTATGTTGAAATGTAAATGACTGTGCACAACAAAACCTCTTTCCTGCGAGCTCAGCAGATTCGCTTTTGATACATATTTTCATTCATGTCCAAGCAATAATAACGACAAAGCAATACTGTAGAGGAGTCAAAATGAGAAAATGAAAGAGAAGTCAAAAACACTTACATTTTCCCCCTTGTCACCTTTACTCCCTTTCTGACCTGGCTCGCCAATTTCACCCTGTAACAGAAAGAAAGGTGTTCATTTTTTTCTTTAGAAGGTTTTACTTTTAATTTAACCAGGGTCACTGTTGAAGCATCTTTAAATGCCACCTTATTATTGTCTCTGCCTTATGCACCTGTTTTACAAGCAAAGGCCTAAAGTAGGTAATTTTGCAAAGATGAATCATAATTTGCTATGACAGATTAGTACAGGTATTGACTGCTATGGCTGAAAGCACAACATAGTCTTACGTTGAAACCCACTTTAATTGGATTTTAAATTAAGGCAATGCCCCTCCTCCCCCCAAAAACACACACTTCTCCTTTGGCATGCAGTGAATCTAATTGTGATCAACTGAAGGGCAGATTCTTACTTTGCAATTCAGATTATAAGCAACTAAGAGAGAGAATGTATAAAATAACAGACTCGGTTAATGTATTCCTTCAGCTTTACAACACATCTTGTTTATAGGGCAACTAGAGAAAGAACTTTATTTATTTATTTATTTATTTATTTAATTTTAATTTAATTTAATTTAATTTATATCCTGCCCTATCCCTGTAGGGGAAACATGAGTTTTCTGATCCTGTGATCAGGATGGGAGGCAGAATTTACAGGGCAAAGCAGAGGCTACGAGGGGAAGTGCTTATTCCCTATTCAGCAATTACCTTTTCAACACCTCTCCCAGTTACTTTTTCCCAAGTTGAGTTTCCCAGCTGTACTTCCAGGACCAGTTGCCAGTAAACAAGAAGGGAGCCACAGGCAAAGAAGTGGTCAGGAGATGGCTTAAGCAAATACCCCCCCCCCCCTTTGCTTTGCTTTGCTGCTTGGTGGCAAAGGGGAGGAAGCCATTAATACCTAGTTCCATCCTATAATCCACATAGAGGTTTAGCTACTGCTGGTTAGGAATTTCCAAAAAATATTTCCGAAGGGAGGAAGACCACAATGAGCTGTTGAAATTTTATGCTAGTTAGCTAGTTATCAAGATCCCCCTGCCCCATACTATTCTAAAGGCCAAATATTACTGTCCATTGGTCACATTTGATAGTCCTCCTCTTAAACTGAGATATGTTCCAAGCAGTTTATCACAATCAACATGGAATCATTCAGCACAGAACAGCAGGGAACCACCCTTGGTGTCCCATCTTTTGTGAATGCCAGCAGAATCCCAGAGGCTTTTTCCACAATATCCCCAAGGCCTTTTCAATAGTTGCCCAAGCACAATGGAATGCCCTCCCGCCTAGGAGTTGTGTTTTCTTTCTTTCAAAGACTAGACCAAGTAGTGTTTTCCCTTACAAGCTTTTGAGCTGCTGTTTGCTGATACTGATGCTTTAACGTCTAAGGAAGGAGTCTGTTAGATTTGGCTTTGTTTCAATTTTATTGTGCTTATATTCATGGGCTCTGGATTGTTGCATGTTTAATTTTGCTTTGAGAATCAGAAACTGAAATAAACACTGTAAATAAATATTTCTGGGATAAACATCATATACCTCAGACTGGGGATGATCACAGCTTTAATGTCAAAGATGGCATCATAATAGAAACACTATTGCTCATGTTGTACACACTCATTTTTCATTATCTTTGGTGTAGTATGTTGAGCATTGGGCTAGGATTGGGGAGATCTTGATTCAGTCCACATTCAACCATAGTTCAGTTTTACCTTCCTCCAGTGGTGAGATTCAAATTATTTAACAACTGGTTCCAAAGGACTCAGTGGAGAAATTACAACCAGTTCTCCGAACTAGACAAAAAATTAGCTACCAGTTCTACCAAACTGGTGTGAATAGGCTGAACCCTCACAGGGTTCTCATGGAAATAAAATGTGAGGGGAAAAGGAATTACCATAAATGATATTCTGAGTTTTTTATAAAAAGCAATTAATGCTGTAATTTTAGCTAGTGATGCAAACAGCATAATCCTAAACTATCATACTCTTCTAAATCCACTGAAGTCAATGATCTTAGAAGGCTGTAACTTTGGTTATGATTGCACTGTAAATCAGTTCATAATCTACCTTATACATTAGCAGATCTTTTGTAGTGCAGTTTTGGGGAATTCCTGCTATACTCCATAACTCTTCTACACTTGAAGAACAGATCTTCAGACCTATGTGGTGTAAAGGATTTCTCTTGAAATAAAAGATATTATTTGTATATTTTCTTCCTTCTTGGCAAAGGGTTCAGTTCTTGGAAATACTTCCACTCGTAACTATTCATTGTTTTTTTTAAAATTTATATATCCTATTGAATTGACCTGCCTTTATGCTGTTTAAGCATTATTGCATTCTTTGTGCATCACATTTCATAAATGTTTATAAAAGATAACATTATGATAGTAGAAGTTACTCTGTTTTTATCTTTTATGCTTCTGGATTTTGCATAAAAATATGACAGCCCTCAATGATGTGGCTAGCCTATAACCGGGCCAGGGCTTTTATGGCCCTGGTCCCTGCCTGGTGGAACGCTCTCCCTCCAGCTGTCAGGGACCTGGGGGACCTTGCTGAGTTGTATGCCAATAAAGGCTTGTTGTTGTTACCTTGCTGAGTTCTGCAGGGCCTGTAAAACTGAGCTGTTCCACCAGGCCTTTGGGGAGGCTAGCCGCGGACTGTCCGCCTCCTCTTGATGCCCCCGTATACGATCTGTTTCTGTTGTTTCATCTCTGGCAGTTAGCTGGTCCCCTCCCAAGAGTGTAGATCGGACACCATCCATAATTATGGGGTGTGATATAGCTGCTGCTATTTTTAAGGGATTTTAATGTGATTTTATGTTAATGTTACTTGTATTTTGTTGTATGTTGTTTTGTTGTTGCTGATTTTATTGTAAACCTCCTAGAGCCCTTCGGGAATAGGGTGGTATATCAAACCTAAAAAATAATAATAGTACACTTTGTACTTTATGTCCTTTTATTCATTTTTCCATGTGTCAAACTGAGGATAATAATATAACTGACCAGGTGAACTATCCTGAAATGTTTATGCCACAATAACTAGCCTTTCGTGGAATACTTTGTTGTTTTTATCTCAGTAATCCCACTCTTTTCAGAAGTTTGGAAACAACAGCAAAATTACTGGACCAATACACAATTACAATTGACAGCAACTGACCTTGTCACCATCTTCTCCAGGAGATCCAGCAGGACCAGCAGGACCAGGAAGACCTACAGGACCCTGTACTCCATCACGTCCAGCTGGACCTTGAGGGCCTTTTTCACCCTGTTATGGATAACAAAATATTATTAATCTCATCACAGATTAATCAACAGTATAGAACACCAGTGTAGTTTAGGAAAATGTAGGTTATCATACAAAATGTCAGTCAATGGTTGTCCAGTAGACTAAATGATGGACAAAGATCTGGGTCAAAGCTCAAGTTTATTAGGAAATCTCCAATTCACCTTAAGTAAGTCATTACCTGTCAAACACAAAGGTTGTTTCTGCATGGGCAGAAAATAGTGCCCTAGGGACGGTTAAAACATCGTCCCTGGGGTGCTGTTCGCACAGCTGCAGCAGTGTCAGGCTCCCCCCCCCCAAATGGCACAAAAAAACTGCTTTCAAAACTCGCTCAATAAGTGAGTTTTTTGGAAAGCAGCGCATCTTCCACCTGGTGCCGAGCGAATGGCACCGGGTGGAAGGCAGCTTTTTCCCTGTGCCACTTTTTTCTCGCTCTTACCTCCTCTTAGTTCTCATCACTGCACAAAGGCTAGGGGACATGCCTCCTGGCCTCCTTCCCTGGTGGCATCGCCATGGCCACGGGAGTGTGTCTCCTGGCCTCTGTATAGCGATGGAAATCAAGATGAGGTAACAGCAGAAAAAAATGGTGGCCCCCTGTGAAGGCAGGCCCCTGGGCTGCTGGGGCACCGGGGCTATTCACAGAACAGCATGCGAATGGTTCTGGGGGGTGCAACGAGTGCAACTATGTCAGTGCACCCCTGGTCGCCTGCCTGTGCAGAAAGGGCCAGTGTGTGATCTCTGTATCTGAAAACAGAATAAAAAATTATATATTTCACAAGTGTGTGTAGGTGAATGAGAATATGACTACATCAATTAATAAGTACCAATTTTCATTCAGGGGGGCATTTCCTCCTTCTACTTCTCCATTCCATTATGAGGTTTATTGAACAATGTGAATTGTTGTGATTGTTGCATGTGACTTATTCGTTTTTTACTTCAATAGCAAATCTTCCCTTTGAAGCTGACTTTGGTTCTAAGTTTTGAGAAAGTGATATAATATGATATAGTTCTAACATCTAGTAAGCAGGGTGAGATACAGTACATTAGCACCAAAATTTCACTGTATACAGCTCAACTGTATGTGAGTTCATCTGTGAGATTAACACTGCCATACTCAACAGAGCCACATCCTTCTAAATCAGCTGAAGTCAGTGGGTTTAGAAGGGTGTAAGTCTGTTTAGGATGTCATTCTGAAAAAAACTTTGCAGAGATAAACAATATGAGCACATTTGGAAACTAGTGGCAATTTTGTTCATATGTGGCTGAGAGAGTGTTTCCTGTCATTGTCTGTAATATGTCAACGTGTGTGTGATACATGCTTTAGCCCAGGCCTCCCTTTACATTCCTCAATTCCTCTGCTCTGCTTTTAGTGTTTGAATGTTTGACATTCCTATCTCCATACCTTATACCAAATTGCTTCCTATGCCTAAAACAGCAGCTTTCCAGCTGTCTTAACTGGTCAGTTTTCTACTGCTTCTTTCACTGCTTTCAAAAGAATAGTATACCTGTGGTTTTCATTTTGGTAGGCAAATATTGCATGCTTACAATGAGGGGTACAATCCACGGGATGAGGGCGAAAGTGCTGTAGAGTCAGTCTGACTCTGCTGCCAGCATCAGTGTCAGTCCAGATGGTGTAAGTGGTACACAGGCTATCAAGAGGGGCACTCATGCCAATGAATTTCATTAGAATAACAACAGTTTTTTGAAAGAATTGAAAGAAGTGGTGTATCTTAACTCTATTTCATTGAGAACTTACAGTTGCAAGAGGATCAGCCTTTTGAATAAGGAATATCAATGACCTGATCCAGGAAAAAATGTAAACTAATACACAGTTAATCTAGCTACCTGTCCCCATGAATCAACCCTTTTGTCTGGAAATGAATACCACATTTCTGTGGAAGTTGCCAAATATACCTTGGCTGCACTAAAAATCCAAGCTACTGCTGTTACCTCAATTCCTAGTTAGTTATCTTGTGATTTTGTGGCAATTTTAATTTGCTACCTTGAAATATGTATTTAATATTTTTCTCGAAGTGGCAAACGTTCCTTCTCTAATTTTTTAATTATTTTGTCAAAAAGCATATGCTTTATATGAATTTCCTTGAATAAATACAAAAAAGGAATCAGAAAGCATGAATACCTTATTTGTACCTGTACTGCCACATGAATGTCACTATCCTCATCTCTATTACTCCTTTGCAGAATTTTAGCTCTCCTTTTATTCCTCTCCCAAGTGTACTCTCTTGGGAGTACTCAAGTGTATTGTCAAAGGCTAGGCCTTTGAGCAGGGACTATGGCACTACTTTCTCTATTCTTGCTGTGACAGACTCTGCTGTGACAGACTCTGACACATGTGTTTGTCAGAGTCTATTCTTACACTCTATCTGATTGGCTACAATAAGCAAGGCTGGAGAGAACAGAGTTGAATTTGCTCCAATGGGATTATTTCCGGTTCTCCTCAGAGCTCTGCTGCTTACGCCTTCTGAAGGCTGTGCTCATCGATTCGCTTTGGCAGGTCCAAAGTCACATCATTCAAACTGTCTAACTTCATGTAGTTGCTTGCTCAGTTATGATAAGGCCTCATACATATAAATTACAAAACGCAAGAACTTTACATTGCAAAACAGCTTAATGTTACAGGAGCCACTGTCTGATTTTCAGTATTTCAGTTAAGTTTTTTCTTTTTCTGATATGTATTACAGATAACAGACATGAAATAGAACTGAAAAACAGATAATACAGCCTATTCAAGATACGAAACAGAAATGAAAATGTACTAAAGGAGGAAAAGGAAAATCACATAAACAATATCATATCTGATCTTATACTTAAGGGTGTGCATATTGTTAATACCACTGTTGTTAATATCTGCGCATGACCCCTCTCCACATGAATTGAATGTGCAGGACAGAAGAGTAAGCATGAATGTATCGGTTCTGCCTCTCATGCAATTCCTGGTCCTGAGCACAGCACCTCTACATGGAGCAAGTGTCTGTATGTAGGTTCCCACCCTATGATCTGGGATGCTGCTTTCCAAATATTGTGGATCACAGGGATGGAGTATAAATACAAAAACTTACTCTGTGCATAGGCATTGTGTTCACAAGCCAGTGACTGTGTGTGTGTGTGTGTGTGTGCAGAGTTAGCATAACTACTGTATTGGAGATCAACAATGGCCACGTGCGGGGTTGCAATGAAACTTATAAATGTTTAAAAAATGTCTATTTTGAGTTGATTTGGTTGATCAATTCAATTTTGTATTGAAGCATGAGTTCCTATTAGTTAATTATATACACAAAGAGAAAAAATAGCTTATATTTAATTGCTCCTTTCTGACATAGATAGGATACTTCTGTTTTTGGAGGTAGTGATTCCTGCCAATTCTCCATTCTCACAGCAGACTCCCATATTGGGCCCAGCAGTCCTCGGGGGGTGGGGGAGTGGGGGTGGGAGTGGTTCAGGGAACCTTTAAGATGGCATTTCACAAGATGTTCCTGGCTACAGTATGTAGAGGAGGTGGCAGAATCCCATTCTGCAAACTCCTATGCACTTCCAGTTCTCAGCGGATTCAAGCCCATATGATTTCACTGACAGTTAAAGTACACCATCCTGCAAAGATTACCTGCTATTTATAGAACCGCTGAAGTAAAAGATAACAAGCAGTCTGCATAGATGAGGAAGAAGATATAAAACTAAAATTCTATATATGGAAGTAAGCAGACCATTTAAATTGTCTTTTCAGGATCAGCTGGCTAAAAAGCCATCATTAAAGGACTCTTTGGCTGGGGTGCACAGTGGGACCAGAACCACATAGGGGCACGAAATCTTGTCCCAACACACTTCCTCTTTGAGGAATGTCGAAAGCACATTGGGGAAAGAAATCTTGTCCCAACATGCTTTCTCTTTGGGGTGTGCCGAGAGAGGAAGGGCACTGGTGCAAGGTTTCCTGACCTGATGCAGAATACTGGTTCTGGTGGGTTTTCCGGGCTGTGTGGCCGTGGTCTGGTGGATTTTGTTCCTAACATTTCGCCTGCATCTGTGGCTGGCATCTTCAGAGGTGTACCACAGAGAAAAGTCTGTTTCACACTGTGTCTAAGTGAGAAGGGAAAGTTTAGTGTGGTATATTGTCCATGTCCCAGGGTAGATACCACGCTAAACTTTCCCTTCTCACTTAGACCACGGCCACACAGCCCAGAAAACCCACCAGAACCAGTTGAATTTGGCCGTGAAAGCCTTCGACAATACGATGTAGAATAGCTCAAAAGGGAAAAACCCCAGGGAGGCCAAGGGCATCTCCCTTGCCATGAACAGCACGGGGTCAACATACAAGTCCCACTGTTGGGGCTGGTCGTGGGCCAACTTGCTCAAATGGGCCTTCAGGGTTTGATAACTTCTGCTGCGATTTTTCATGCCAGAGTGGGGCGAGGGTGGGGAACAGGCCGCAGTTGGTAATCAGCCTTTAACATTTAATGTTAAACAGCCTTTAACATTTAATTCAGTTCAATTCAACCAATTAAAGTAAACCAATAGATAGAAGTTGGATAGAACTGAATTGGACTATCAGTGGTTGAAGTCCAATTCAAAATTAAGCTAGAGGGTGCTTTTGTATAATCAGCTCTTCAGCTCTGAGGTCTGTCCTATTTGCCTATTTAAATTTCCAACAGGTTTCGGAGCCTTCTATTGAATCTTTCTTTGAAACCATTTGGGACAGCCTTTACATAATACTGTTTTCAGCAAACACCTATTCTTGCATAAGGCTAATACCAAAACATTTCCTTAACTATAAAACTTTGGACATGTGAAAAAATTCTGGTGGAAAATTAACAGTATTACCGTATATACTCATGTATAAGTTGAATTTTTCAGCACATTTTTAATGCTGAAAAAGATCCCCTCGACTTATATGCGGGTCATTAAATTTTTTTGTGTGTTTTTACTTTGCCGGCCAGCAGGGGGCGCAGTTTTCATGCTAGCGACACCAAATTTTCAGGGTACCCTCAGAAGACACTCTTGATGATACCAGCCAAGTTTGGTAAAGTTTGGTTCAGGGGGTCCAAAGTTATGGACCCCCAAAGGAGGTGCCCCCATTCCCCATTGTTTTCAATGGAAGCTATTAGTAGATGGGGCTACCCTTTTGAGGGTCCATAACTTTGGACCCTCCAAACCAAACCTCACCAAGCCTGGCTGGTCTCATCAGGAGAGTCTCTTTATGATAAATTGTTACCAGGTTTGGTGAAGTTTGGGTTAAGGGATCCAAAATTATTGATCCCCAAAAGTGCTGCGCCCCATCCCCCCATTGTTTACAATGGAAGCTAATAGTAGACTTTCCATTTCTGATAATATCCCTCTTAAATCTAAGTTGAGTTACATTTGGACATACAGATGATGATGAGGAATCCAGTTTTGAAGGATTTTAACTCTTGTGTTTTAGCTTGGTTGCTGATTGAGCTAAGGTTTTTGTACTTTTAAAGTTATTGTTGATACCATATTGTTCTTGTTTACCCTCTTTTCCATTTACTGTTTACTGGTTTTCTTTGAAATAAATATTCAAAAACATTTAACCTACTGATGCCTCAATTGATGTAATTTTATTGGTATCTATTTTTATTTTTGAAATTTACCAGCAGCTGCTGCATTTCCCACCCTAGACTTATACGCGAGTCAATAAGTTTTCCCAGTTTTTTGTGGTAAAATTAGGTGCCTCAACTTATATGCAGGTCGACTTATACACTAGTATATACGGTATCAAGTCCCATATATAAACAATTTTTTTTAAAAAAAACTGCTGCACCAATTATTGTAGAGAAAAAACCTGCTGATTTGTCCCAATGAAAGAGTGATTTTAAAATCCTCTATTGAAGACATTGCTTGCTTTGCATATGCTTGTTGACTTTCAGGGGATACAGAATATTGAAGGCAGTTGAACAAACAAATGTCAGGGAAAAGAGACAGAAGGGGCTTGCTTAAGCAAGACTATGGTTTCCAGAGGGCCAGTTTTGGTCAATGACAACTTCTCCTATTCTTACTGCTACCTTTAATTTCTTGTGAGACCACATCTTAACTCTCTGACAAATAAAGCTAATAATTTAGTGCCTGCCAGCAGAACAATGAAATGAGCTACTTGCAGACTAGCTGGAGTTTTCTAATAATTGGTGGATTCCCCTGGTATTTAGAAAACTATTACAATATTGATCATTAAATGACTACCAAAAAACCAACAACCCTTGATGAGCATGCTCATTGCCCTTCAGGAGCGGGGATAGCTGACTATTAGGCCCTTTCCGCACAGGCGCTGGGGCGGGGGTGGGTGAGTCGGCATAGTTTATGCCAGCGCACCCCCGCAGGACCGTCTGCATGGACGGTCCTGCTGGAAGCGGCGCTGGTGGCGCAGCCTTCGCACAGGCTGCGCTTCTCCCAAATGCTGCATACCTCACGTCGCCTTCTGTCATGTTGTGGAGAACGCCCCCCTGGCCAGAGCGACCCTGCTTACCTCCAGTCGCCTTCTGTCACGTTGTGCAGGCCAGGAGGCAAGCCTCTCCTGGCCAGAGCAACGACCCTGTAGAATGAGGCCAGGGGTGTGTGTCTCCTGGCCTGCACAATGCAACAAAAGGCGACCGGAAGTAAGTAGCGTTTGGAAGGGCTGGGGGGAAAATGCCGGCTTCCACCCAGTGCTGTTCACATGGCACTGAATGGAAGTCGGCATTTGCAAAAAACAGTTTGAAAACACCATTTTCGCGGGAACTGAGCGCCGCTGCAGCAATTTGGCAGCAGCAGCTCTGCGAATGGTCCCCGCCAAAACGGTGTTTTACCGGCCCCCACGCCGCCGCTTTTGGCCCATGCGGAAAGGGCCTCTGAGAGAGACAAAACAAACAGAGAGTGAGGTGTTAATGCCCTCCAGAAGCATGCATTCTGTTTCCTCAAGCATAGGGCACTTTCGCACATGCAGAGTAATGCACTTTCAATTCACTTTCAGTGCACTTTGCAGCTGGATTTTACTGTGCGAAATCGCACAATCCACTTGCAAATAATTGCAAAAGTGGATTGAAAGTGCATTATTCTGCATGTGCGAAAATGTCCATAGGGAGAAGAGGGTAGAAATACCTGCTCCCCTACACTGCTGATAGATGAGAAACTTTGTTCTTATCAAGCTCTGAATTTCAGCAGGCAATGCAATGAGACAATTATGCTGTAATACTAGGCTGCTGAGGTTCAGGGATAGGTGAGCAGGAATCTATTACTGCTGATTTTTGGCAGTGTCATACTAGTGGAATATTGAGGAAAACAAAAAAATCACCCTGTGATTTGTTGTGGACCCTAGCTTGTTTTTTATTGTTTTGAGTACCAGTACAATTAATGCAGGTACTGGGATATGAATGCAAAACTGGTGATCTTGCAAAAAGCTATGGAAACTTTATTCTTTATATTTGACTAAAAAGACAGCAGAGGACAGGAGTAACTGGTAATGAAATCTTACAAGAAAATGGGAAATAAGGACCCCTTTGTAAAACAGAGCATTGGGGCACAACTTTAAATCAGTGTTGCGGTTTGACAAAATATTTTATAATTCAAGGTGGCACTATTGGGGTCAAAGTGATCAACTTTGCTCAACCCCTCTCCCTCGGCCATAGGGTTTGATAAAGTGCACCCAAATGTTATCCCAGTTTAATTGAATGTCTGTGGTACTCTATTGTAAATAGAAAGGGAGTACAAGATGTATCCTTGGCACATATGCAACAGAAAGGTAGTGGAGTGTGAAGAGCTAACATTATCGGGTGGAAAAAGTAACAACTTTTGTAATAATTTCTGAGTTACGCATTAGTTCTTCAGAATTACTTACCGGAGCTCCCTTTTCTCCTGCTGGCCCAGGGGGTCCTTGAGGACCAGGACGTCCTGGCAAACCAATTGGGCCAGCAGTTCCTGCTGGGCCACGTTCACCTGGCGACCCCTGAAATAAAAAGAAAAAATCACAACAGTTCTAAAGCAGGTGATCTAGGTAGCAACATTCTTCAGAGACTGGCTAACATTTTAATTCTTCTTCTTCACCCACCCATGATATACTATATACAGAGCTGTCTAACAGTGGGATGGATCCTACCTTATCCTATCACTCCAAAGTTTAAAATCTTTCCACCAGTTTAAAGAGATTTCCTCCCACCTCAGTGGTTCTTCGGTTAGAGCAGACCTGGGCATTATATGGCCCGCGGGCCACTGTAGTCCATAACCATGACCCTGACTGGCCCCTGCTTTTGAAGAAACTGTCGTCAAAATGGCGGCCAGGAGAAGCGGCGCGAGACTGGGATTATTTTTAAAAAGCCTCTCTCGGTCATTCACACACGCGTGCGCACTTCCCCCTCTTGGGAGCCCCACTTTCTTACGCAGGCACGGTCTCAGGAACAGATGGGGAGGATCACGAGAGAGTTAAAAAAGGCTGTAGTTCTCTCCCCACCCTCGGAGCCCCGCCACATTGCGCAAGTGCCTTGAGAGGAAAAGGTGGGGAGGGTGGCGAGAGCGAGTGACTGTTGCTATGCGAACTGCCGCCGAAGGGCAAGGAACGGGAAGGGCTGACCTGAGCACGCCCCCCTCTGGACGGGAGGAGGGCCCAGCCCTCCACAATATTTTCTGTTTCTTATGCGGCCCCATGGAAAAAAATAATTGCCCACCCCTGGGTTATATATTAGGTGTTAAATACCTTGCAGGGATCCAGATAAAGAGGGATCTGAGTTGGTTCCCATCATCCCCTGCCAGCATGATTCTGGCAGGGGACGATGGTAACTGTAGTCCATAACATCTGGAGGGCTACGAGTTTGACACCTGTGGGTTAGAGGAACAGCCATTACAGGTGAAAGAACTGCTTAGGTTGGAGGAAGGCTCCTTGGATCCCACCAGCTATTTGTGAGCTACTGTCTTTTATGACTGACAGTACCATTTAGAGATCCTAGCTCTGAGATTCCTAGAGATTCCTAGAGGATGTTCACACATTATGGAAGAACAAGAGCTGATACAACTATTTACCATTTTATTTTGCAAGAAGTTCTACAGCTAAAGAAAGAAATCTCTCCTATCTCAAATCAGAATGAGCTACTCCTTTTTAAGCTTTTCCAATGAATTCTTAGAAAAGCATTTGGTACATCTCAAGAATTCTTTGAAATCTTTTAAAAAGATTATTACAAATTCTTTGGGTTGAGAAGGTCCATTTTAGCATGTTTGTGTAATGCACTCTTGTTTTAGAAGAATACTACTAATAAAAAGTGATTTTCTTTCTGTGTTCCTTTCCTTTCTTCAATACACACAATGACATGCATCAAGTGCCCAAATTACAAAAAAAGATGGCGGGAGGGAGGCTTCAGTATTAACCTACCATGGCTGAAAAGCATAGTGAAGGATTAATGCTGCTTTACTTTGATTAGGATTCCCAGAGACTGAGGGTTAAATTTCACAGCAATTACTTTCTCTACCCACAGAGGCTACAGCTGGTAACTTTCCACAGTTTTATTCAAAAGGTATGTGCATAAGATTTCAGAGTCAAAAAGAAGTGACCCCATGCAGAAAGCAAACAATACCACCTAGCATTGGACTTCCATCCAGCATACACTTAATAGGGATTCGGAGGATGAAAGAACTAAAAGCCAAGCTCCAGTGTGAAGAGACTTCCACAATACTATATAAAAATCAGACTGATGTTGGGGAGTCACAGGAGGAGGTCAGCATAAAATTCTTCCTGCTCATGTCCCTGTTTCTATTTCAGGGATGTTATTTATAAGAGCATTCAAATTTGTGATCTCCCACCTGCAGTTAAAAGTAATTCAATTCAGCATGAGTTGAACCTTGTGATTTTTGTTGTACGCAGCTCAGCTTTCAAGAAAACTCTGGAAGGATATAGGACCAGGAATTTCACAGAATTCAGTTTTGGTAATTTTCTGCTTTCCCTGCCTCATCTTGTATTATTTGGGTACAACTTTTGAAGTATTCCAACTTTTGATGTATCCCAATGTTACCTACTTGTACTTCCTAAACAGGCAAAGAGGGTGAGATGTCCTATCAACTACAGTGGAACAGCAGAAGAGGGGCAGTAGGCTCAGAGTTCAACTCTGGCATGTATTATTGAAAGGACCGGGTGACAGGCAATGTGAAAGGTTTCTGCCTAAGATCCTGGAGAGCCACTGCCAGTCAGAGTAGATGGTATAGCTGTAGATGACCAAGATTCAGCATGGTCTGAGTTCTAGTCCAGACTCTGTGAGGGTAATGTGACTGTTACCAGAAAATTCCCAGTTCTGCACCAATAGGCATTCAGCCTGCAACTTCAAATGTATCCAGGTGTTTGTAGTAGTGTGCTACAAGCCAGTCCTTACAGAACTCTATGGCAACCACACCCTATACTGAAATGAAGCACAGGTTGAATTATTTTTGAAGGGAGCCATATAAATTAGAGGTCTGTGGTTTTAGTGGTTATAAACTGAAAAAAAAACAGTCATTTGTCAGTTATATTTCAAAGATGTTTTTAGACTTCATATTTAATATAACTTCTGCATATTTCAGAAGGACAGCAGAGCTGAATTCCAGGTTGTTCTTTATATATTGTTCTTCTGGTTCTTGCCACTAGAGGCTGTTTTTTCAAGCCTGCTGATATCTAATGCAACAAGAAAAGACAATTTGCCCCCTGTTGATCACAGCAGATTTCAGATAGCCCAATAAATCTATGTTTATAGTCTCTAGTGTCTGTGGACTCATTAGTTCCCATAATCACCAGGAAACAGCTATTAGCGGATCTGAATGACATACATTTGTGTACTGTTCACAAGAGAACATACATATAACAGCATGATGGGGATTTTAAGTCATTACTGGTACTAATATTTGTTTCCATGAAAACATCTTTTCTCCTTTAAGCATATTAATTGTACTTACAACAGGACCGGGGGGACCTTGTGGACCTTCTCCTCCTTTCAGGCCAGATCCACCCTGGGGAAAAAGCAGAAATTATTAATTTTTCATCAAAGAGTGATGCTGCACAGAAGTATCTATAAGAAAACTGCTCCGTTGCTTTAAAAGCAATTGTATTCAGAGACTATGGATGTGTAAGATGGATATTAATTCCATAAGGAGCCCGAAGAGAAAAAAAAGAACATGTTTTCTCAACAGAAGCTGTTATAAAATTTCTCCCACCATTTCATTAGCACTTCACAGCTGATTAGGAAAACACATTTCACAGACTGCTACAAGCCAGACCCCGATCTCCACGCACTGCCCCCTTTATCCAAAGCAGCTTACCTTAAGAAAGGATGTTTAGCCCCCTCCCACAGCTGGGGGAAACCTTGACTGATTGGGCACCTGGTTACACATTCTGCTTTGCACTGCAGTATTGTAAAATCAGAGTAGAGGTAGATATGGGCCATGGGCCACCAGGTGACCATTACTGGTTTACGACAGATGCTGCTCCCTCCCTAAATTCTTGCTAAATAAAAACTAGAAACCAATTCTAGGAACCAATCCCTCGTCCTAAGTAGCATTAGTGCAAGCAGGTCTTCATTTTTCTGCAAGCTGCAAAATCATCTTTTGGTGCAGTACAAGTTTCCATAGCTTGAGCTCACAAAGCTAAATGCAGTTAATCGGCCTTTTATTGTGGCTTGCAAATTGTTTGGCAATTTCCCCCCAATCCGCTGCTGATTTCTGCATTTCCAGACATCCAAAATGGTTCACCAAGGCTCATTCCTTGATGGATCACAGCTTCTGCAGGCCTGGTGTAATAGATGGAAAGAGCTCATATCTGAGAACAAACCCAACCAAGAGACACAAAAGGGGGATATCCCTGTACACAGCATGGCTTTGGCTGATATAGCAACAATCCACTCTGCAAGCTACTTCCTCAAATTTAAAACAAGCAAGTTGTGGGGTTCGTAGGGTATTGGACTCTAACCAGAGAAACCTTTTTCCTGTCAAACTGATCTTTGGTCCATTCTGCACAGCACAAATAAGATAGGATGGAAAAAAGGTGTCTTGAGGAGGAACTCTGCATAGCTTTTTCCTCCAAGACATCCTAAGGGTGCTTTATTTCAGCTCAAGCCATCTTTTTTTGAAGTCACTAAAATGTGGACTTTTTCCTGAAGTCATCTGCAGGTTGTCTTCTGCTAGCTGTGCGAAGTTTTAGAGCTGAGGAGACATCTTATTTTTCCTGTCTGACCATTAAAGCTCTTTTATCAGTTTCCTCTGCCGCTGGTGCTTGACATTTTGTGCTGCAGGGATTCTCCATGCACACAACTATTTGGCAAAGCTTACCCCAGACGTTTGCTCTACAAGCTCCGTTCCTGGGCACCTTTTCAATCCAAAAAAGTATATGGTTGTATTCAGCTTGTCCTGCTGATTCTGGCAATATCTAGTTTTCCCCTTAAAGACACAATTTCACAATCCATGCCAATTTTCATATCACGTATTTGCGTCTTCGAGGACAGCTCATTGAAAAATTTAAAAAGGCGCCCAAGATCAAATCCTGCAGGGCAAATATCTGGGGCAACCTTCACAAAATAGCTGTGTACACATAGAATCCCTGCAGCCCAAAATGTCAGGTGCGAGGGCTTTAAACTCAGGTGGGAGGAAATGGAAGGGTGGGGGTAAAAAGCCTCTTTCTCTTCTGATTCCTTTTTTTGGTCTCTGCTGTCTGAACAAAAAATTAGGAGGCAGCTTTTTGTAAGACATCCCTGGGGCATCTTATTTGTGATGTACATAATGGACTTTTCATATATTTCTCTCAGCCTTTTGTCAAGCTCAGGTTTATGCATTTCTCCTCTCTGCATTTGATACTCACAACAACCCTTCAAGGAAAATTACTGGCCTGAAGTCACCAACTAAAATTTATGGCAGGCAGGTATCTGAAACTGGGTCTCTTCAGTCCTAATCTGACACCCTAACTTTTACCCAACATTCACTCTCTAATCCCCACTTACCCTTGAAACAAAATGGGTGCCCAAGGTCTAATGGTTCCTATCAGTCAGGCTAACAGGCCTTAGATAGTTGTTATGTGGAAACAACATAACAATAGAGTGCATTTGCTGACCAACCTAAAGGGATGGGATCCAGTTGAGTGCTCTGCCATAAATGTGTGGTGAATGCACATACCTTGCGTGATCTGTGTACTCACACAAAGAGATTCACTAGACTTCAGCTCAGTCCCCCAGCTAACTGACCTTATAATAAAACATCTGAATGGATTTTTCAGTAGTAGAAAACATCTGCAGTGCAAGTGGATAGACAGCCAGTTTGGTCTGTCAGTTAAGCATGTCAGACTAATATCTGGAAGACCTAGGTTAAAATCCCCACTAGTGCCATGAAAGCTTGCTGGGTGATCTTGGGCTGGTCACACTCTTTTAGCTTAATCTACCTCACATGGCAGTTGTGAGTAGGAAATGAAGGGGAGGAGAATATGTTTGGGCCTCCATTAGTTAGGTAAGAAAGAAAGAAAGAAAGAAAGAAAGAAAGAAAGAAAGAAAGAAAGAAAGAAAGAAAGAAAGAAAGAAAGAAAGAAAGAAAGAAAGAAAGATGGATGGATGGATGGATGCTTGGTTTTTGTCTAAGTACACATCACATTGTTTTCCACAGAGGTTAAGGAGTTGTAGACTTAATATTATACCTGAGCTCCTGGTAGTCCTCTTTCTCCTGGGAAACCACGAAGTCCTGGTGGTCCATCTTTTCCAGAGATACCTTGAGGACCTGGATCCCCCTGGAAAAACCAATCAAATTCAGTTTCATAAACAAATTGCAAACAATTCAGGCATTTAGTCATGCACATTTCATTCTAACTGCAGTTTTAATATTCTTACAGCATAAGGTTCTGACAATAATGGAACATTTAAAAAAAAGATTTTTAAAGCAATTTTTTAAAATCTACCAGTTAAAATGGAAATGTGATAATGCACTCTTAAACTTCCTTATGTTAACAAACAGATAGTCCTGGATGCAGAGGAACATTGTGGGAAAATGGCACCCGGAGACAGCTGTTCTCCGGGCTCCCCCCCGGTACACTCAGAGGGCCAAGACTCAGAGGGGTGGGGGCCCCCAGCCCTGCCCTCATGGCTCCCAGCCCACAGCCCCTTCTGCCCTCCCCTCTAGAGAGAGCAGAAGCAACTGAGGCTCCGTCTTCATCTCCTTTGCTTTTATAAGTATGAGGGTGGGGCTCTGCCCCTCAGGGGAATGGCCATGCTCCTATGCTTATAAAAGCAAAGGAGTCAAGGATGGAGCCTCAGTTGCTTCTGCCCTCTCCAACTTCTGGCTGCTGGCTGGGAGATGGCGGGGTGAGGCTTGGGGGGTGGCGTTCTCAGGTTTATTTGGCCCTGCTCATGTCGATGACATGGGCAGGGCCAAGGGCACCTGAAGATGATGAGAAGATGACCGTCTTCCTGGTTGATTTTGCACCCCCAACATGACCAGATAAGTGGCGCCTGGGTACAGAGGGTACTCCCTGTCCCTTGGGCCATACACCACTGCCTGGTTGATTAGTTTGGGTTTATACTTCACCCAGAAGCAAATTAATTTAGCTGAAGAAAAAAAAGCTTTCTTTCTAACATTTCCATTTAGCATAAAGAATATCTTCATACCTTGACCCAATCCCCCAATAACCTTGTGACTCTGTAGGGAACTACCCTTAAAGACAACTTGGACATTTCAGCTGATACAGAATGTTGTTACTTGATTACTGCTTAGAGATAAAAGTTGTCACATCTACATTAAAGGTTTTCTCTGTATTTTTTCTGTTGTTAGGATCCTACTTAAGCAGGAACAGGAGAACTCTTTCTTTTACATCCATCCATCCATCCATCCATCCATCCATCCATCCATCCATCCATCCATCCATCCATCCATCCATCCATCCATCCATCCATCCATCCATCCATCCATCCATCCATCCATCCATCCATCCATCCATCCATCCATCCATCCATCCATCCATCCATCCATCCATCCATCCATCCATCCATCCATCCATCCATCCATCCATCCATCCATCCATCCATCCATCCATCCATCCATCCATCCATCCATCCATCCATCCAACCAACCAACCAACCTCCAATCTCACTCCTGTCCCTAATTCCACGCTATGGGAAAACCCTCCCCAGCCCGCTGAGTTGAAATTCAATGTTCTAGTAGTCACTGCCACCATCAGGTATCCTGTCTTACTCCCGCTCCCTCCTTTCCAGCCACTTTGAGAGTCCCGGATTCTGTAGAGAATAAGGAACTGTGTTTACATGTGAGTGAAAGACAGAAAAGTGCACAATTTCCTTGTTCTGCTCTGTAACTAAACTTCCTTTGTCTGATCACCTGGGACCAATTCATAAGTCGTTATCACATTAAAGAGGAAAAGGGGAATTTAACAGCTAAACTTATCATTCAAGTATTGTACAAGACACCTCCCAAACAACCCTCCCCCAATTTTGGATGTCTCTTACAGAATTTGATTATCAAGCTGAAAGCATTTTTAAAAAGTAGGAGCTGCCAGAAGAAAAAGTAGCAGTTCAAGAAAAAATGGAGGTAGCAGGGTGGGAAGTGGAAGTTATTGAATAGACTCCATTAAAAAAGTGTCAGGTATGTATGCTTGGACACATCTGTTCATTTTTGGGGAGCTAATTAAGCCACATATTGATACAGCTGATAAAATACACATACAATGTCTTTGTGGTTATATCAAATTGTTATCACACAGGAAAATACCTGTGCATTTTGAACATTATATTTTTGAGGACAGAACACATTTTCATCCATCCAAGTAAATATACTCACGCTCATACCTTAGCACCTTCTTTCCCAGCAGCACCTGGAAGGCCTTGTTCACCTGGAGGGCCTGGAGGACCAGGGTGTCCTCTTTCACCAATTGGACCAGTCTCTCCAGTGGGACCCTAAACAAACAAACAAAAATTCAACATCATTCATCATTTTGGGCATCTGATACGCCACAATGCCACCAGCACAGGAACCTCACTTCCAGGGGAAATGTACTACCACTCAAACTGCCTCTCCAAGTTTAAAATTATTTGGACATCCTCCAAGTATTTAAAATCCCAAACATAATTGTACAGTAATGGAATCCTACTCAATAGATATCAAGGGCAGCTTGAATTAGCTCCCTGTGTACAAAAAGAGGTGGTGAAAAGGGGGTTTGGAAGAAGAAATAGCTGGGCTACCATACATTTCCCTATCCTCAGTGGGCAAACCCCAGCCTATGATAAAAAGCCCCATTTCCCGCCACTAATCATGTCCTAGTGAGGAACGAAAGGAGGTATGAAGTTCATTATTATAGATACAGAGGACAAAGTTTGAAACTTTTCTTCATCTTAAGTAGTCTTCTTCAAATCAAATGGCTCTTCTTCCAGCAAAATAACTCCCTCTAACCTAAGATAGGATACCTGTTAATGCTTCCACTGTCATGACATACAAGAAGAGTGAGGCCAGAATGTATGCTTTCTGATGAAGCAAGAACTGTCTCAAACAGTTAACCAGTCTTCATACTTGTGTGTGGGCTTCCAACCATTTTGGAAGTGGCAAACCCAATTTATTTAACTCACTGCCGTTGGCTATGCAATTGGAAACAGAGGAGTCAAAAAAATCCAATATGCTAAATCGTCTTCCTGGTGGTAAGTAGCTATTTTAAACTGATGCAATGAAATTGTAACAAAACATTTTGCTGCGCTGCTCTGCTCTGCTACAATTACTCCTCACACCCTCAAAAGATAATCAGCAAACAGTCATATCAGAAACCTCAAAACAGAATGATAACAATACTCTTGGTACAAATTTATTCCAGAATTCTTTGTAAGCTTGGATGTATAATTGTGGAATTCACAGATTGTTCCTTGGAGACCTCAGGCATGTATTTAAAAAGCACCAACAGGCAACAACAATATAAAAGCCTCATAGAGAAACAAATGCAGAGAATATCAGTCTTGGGTATATTAACAAGCTAGGATTTCATTTATCTTCACGCACCCAAGCACAGCATGATCACACTGAAAGTTAAACAAAGCTTAGTCAATGAAAGCAGGGTGGGGGGAACAAAAGGTAAGTCAGATAAGATTAGTTCTTAGAAATGCTACTGCTATTTTGCCAGGGTTGGATCTACATTTTTAAGGGGGCATATGTACAAAATGATACCCCCACATATTTAATATATATTTTATATACACATATCTAATCAATGCATATCATCAATAACTCTTTTAAATGATAGAATAACTTTTAAATGATAGAATCTTTTAAATGATAGAATAACTATGGACTATTAATGGATAATTACACTTTTAAATTATTTTATCTATCTATAATGTTTAACTGAATTCCCCCAACCCCTGTGCACACATAAAAAACCCGGTTCCTCCAGATTAGATACATGAGCTCTTAATCTCCCACGCCACTGCAAGGGATCCAACGGTCAGGCTAGTTGATGACATCGGAATCATCTATCAAGGGGTTGGCTCCCTGCTTGCAACTGGCAGGCAGGGTATAGACAGAGCTTGTGCCTGATCTACTCTACTGGCAAATCAGCAAACATCATATTGACTACTTGGGAAAGATGTTGCCAATTGGTCAAATATTAGTGACAGACTCACATACTCAAAGCTTACCAATAGATTTGCAAGGTAAACTTGTATGAGACTGTTGTGTGACAAGAACAGACAAACTAAATCCTCTTTCTACCTTCTATAAAGGCAAAGGTAGATGAAACAATGTACCTGTGGTCCAACAACTCCACCAGGACCTGGTGGGCCAGTTTTCCCTTGGAATCCCTAAGGAGAAAAAATATGGTTATAATATTATACTTTCACCTATTACACAGATGCATCCATATTACTGTTGAAGATGTGACAAACATAAAGTGCCATGCGAGGGCATTAATCTTTTCCAAGAATAAGGCCTGCTGTTTCTATTATTAAGTGTGCACACTTAAATGTAAAATACTGAAGTCTCTTCCAGAAATCTATCATCTCCACTCATTCCGAGGTTAGTTCATGCAGAGGTGTGGTTCAGAGTGGCAGCTAGTTTCATGGATCACACTTTGTGAAACTGATTGGATGACTGGGATTGCATTAATGAGCTCAGGGCTCAACTCAAATATATGTTGCAAACATTCAGACAGACGTGGTAAAAGCAGACAAGAAAATACAGCTACACAGAAATACAAGAAAATCGGCTCAGAAAGGCAGACAAATTACAATAGCAATTGGGGAAGTGGCAAAGATAAGTGAGGAGGTGAAGGAACAAGAGACAAAGATGCATGGATGTTTCCCTTCTATCAAGTGGACTAATAACCTGGGTGTTTCTAAGGCTCCTAGACTTGGGTGTGAAGGACCCCTTAAGGAAATTCTTTGGTCTCATCAAAACTGTGTAAGCTTTATCATAATTGCTCAGATATTTCACCTTACTTTTGCCTTGATGTTTTACTTCAGGCACTGTTCAGCTCAACTCTAATTTTGATGTATTTGATACAAATACCTCTGGAGATACCAATATAAGATGGATCCTATAACTTTGTGTCAATTCAGCTATTTGGAAGAAAGAAATCAGCAGTGCTGTGGAACAGTGAGTTATATGTATATGTGCACAAAATATTACCTAAGGTATGTTCTTCTGAGTACCTATTGCTAGTACCTGAGTGCCCATTGCTAGTAATTTTGAGAACTGTCATGCCTCAGGGGCTCTTGCACACTGGGCGATTTCCCACTGGCGATTAATCCTGGGATAGACACCCGAAATATCCAGGTTTCCTTGTGATCTCCCCAATGCCGAACCGAGGAACATATATCAATCCTGGCTCTGTCACTTCCCCTCCCCCCTATCCAGCATTTCCCAGCACCTGGTTGCTTGTGCAACTTTTTGGCAAAACATGTTACCAATCCGCATCTGTGGCGAGGTTCGGGGGCCTGATGTAGTTCAATTTCCCGCCGTTCACAGTGACACAAATGCTGCCAGCCAATCAGAGCGTGGTGGCCCATGCATGATGCACGTACGGTTATTTCTTTTTGTTTTAGTCTCGTTTGGTTTCATTTCGCTCGACTTCTTCTGTTTTGGTCTAATCTTTAACCTCTCTGATGAGAGGAGAGCAAGGGGACGCTCAATATAGCATTTAAACTCAGAGGGGGTGCCTTGCTCACGGTCTCACGTCTTCAGCTGACGTGAAGAAAAATTCCCGCCCCAATACGGCACAACAGTCAAACAGGAAAGACCCGCCAAGCTGATCACGCAGCAGTGGGGATTGTTACATTTCTGGAATCTGATGCAGGCCTACAAGTCTTCCCTGGAAAAATGGTGAAGTTAGGATGTTGAATCCACAATGGAAAGTTGCGGTTCATTTTGAAACTTGGATTAATCTACTTTTAATTTTCAGTGGGAAATCGCCCCCTGTGTCCAGTGGTCACATGAAGCCTCTGCTTTAACCCAACTGCCTTGCTTTCTTCTCAAGGCAGAAATGACAGATGTAAGCCTGAGAACCATAGACACTGCCCAAAAGGTGAAAAGTGGCAACATTACACACTAAAATTGGTGGTGGCTGAAGAGAAACGGCTTGCAGGAGAAAACTGTCCTTCTCAACTGCAATTACGTTCTCTAATCCCTTTCACCCGAGAGTTCAAGATGTACATTTAATACACTGTGGGGCAAAGTGGAAGTGATAGGAGCACTACAGGAGAAAAGAAGTGAGTGGTGGGTGGCTTAGGAGACCTCTCCAACCCAAGTTTACTGGAAAGTGTGACCTCTCTTCCTGCTTTTCCATATTGGATGCTCAAGGCTTAGGGTTCTAACAGTTGTGATGTATGTAACCTATGTTTAATTGAGATTTCCCTTAGTACGTGAGAGCTGCAATACAATAGCATGAAAGAGAAATAAATGTGTAGTTCTTTCATTTCTGTAGCTCAGTGTTTTTGTGGGGTTTTTTTGATGTTGTGAAACTTTGAATGAAACCTGAGATTTTCTGAAGCTTGCCTATTTTGGTTTATGTTATTTCTATAATAGGTGGTCTTCCATCCTATCTACATGTGTTCAGGTCCACCTGCCTTTAGCAAGATAACTTCAGGATGACCTTTCACACTATTCTCCAGGCCATTTTTTTTTTTACTGTTTCCTCTCACCATGATTACCAATTGCATATAGGTGTCACAGAGTAGCTCCCAGTTAGATATGTACTCACTGTATATCTTACAGGTCAGAGCCTCTTGTTTTTCAATCAACTAGCAATGATCACAGAGAAAAAGGGGCCGTGGAACTCTTTGGAGACTATCTGGGATTTATTTGCAGAAAGCAGTAATCTGCTTCAGGACCTAATCAATACCATGTGAGTTAAAGAATAACCTAAAGGCTGGAGGCAAACAATAGGGTTTCTTTTCCTCTCAGAGAACAAAAGGGAGTATGGATGTAACACATGGTGTATGCACTCATAATTACTGTTCTTGGATTTTATAGAAGTTTGCAGCACTTACACAAGCTTTTTTGTGTTCACAGTGATATATGAAATATGCAGAACTAAGCACAGAAGTGGTACAAATGATATAATCACCACAGACATGCAAAGTTCATCAGATATGACAGTTTCATCAGATATGACAGTGTGAATCAGAAGAAATGAGTGTGAGAAATGTACACTGCAGGAAATGATTACTCTGTTGTACCAGCCTCTTTTTAAACCTCTATCTCATCCCCAACAAACTATCACCTGTGGCCAGAAGATGGTTCATAGGATTTTCATGGTCCGTATCAAATCTACCAAATATGCAGAATTAAGTGTAAAAGTTGTGTGAATGATGGAACTTCTTGGAACACAACCCCACACTTCATGAGTGAATAATCAGCTACGTTTAAATATAAGTTATTCCACTTATCACAATGGACTGGATCTAGCAACACACTGCTGCTTCCACAAGAGAGGAAGAGCTTACAGAGAGGCAAAAAGGATAACTTGACCTTTTTTTCTCTCCTTACTGAAGCCCACTAATCTGCATGTTTGTTATACCATAATAGCACATGCCTCCAGGAATCAACTTTCCTGGCATCAGAAGAGATCGTGGGTAAAAGGAGCAAACAGGGAAGTTCTAAAACCATCAGTACCTTCTACTGAGAAGTCCCAGGATCCAACCCACTAATTTATGGTTATATTGGAAAATGCTGGCCAAAATAAAAGCTCATATTTGGTTCAATAACTATTTCCTTTCCTGTTGAAGGTCTTCAGTAGAGACAGTTTTAATTTTAGTTCAGTTTTTTTTTTAATGAATGACTACAATGATTCCAAAATTGTGGTGGTGGTGTTGTTATTGGTGGTTTTTGTTTGATTTCAGGTTTGAGAACTTTGACACCCCCCAAAAAAATCATACCCTTAAAAAACCCACCCCAAATTAAAGCAATTCTGAGGGTTCATCTCCCCAGCAGCAGGAGTGGGTTGCGAGAAAGGGAGAAAGAGGAAGCTGAACAAGAGAATCAGCTGCATGGAGGTGCCTGGTCTCTTTAAAATTTAAATGGTATTATTTTCTATGGGAAGACTCTGGAGTTCCAGCTGTTCTCCAAAGACAGTAGCCTCTCCCTCCATCCCTACAACTGACTTCTCCAAAATTGGAAATACCTCTGACATTCTGGGAAACTTTTTTTATTCCCAGAATTTCAGGGATTTTTAAGGTAATTTTGAATACCCCTGAGCTTACCAAAAACAGCTAATTTCAGGTATATTTTTGGCTCAGAGATATTTGGATACACAGTCCTAGTCTTCAGTACACAAGTCAACATAAGATTATAGCTGCCTTGATCTAAACTATGTTCTGACAGAAAATAAAAACCATTTCTATTAGACAAGTGGTTCTGCAGGCCTATATTAATTATACAAATTGGTTGTTCCTCTCTGAAGTACAGCTCTAATTAGAATTTTTATCATTGTGGCACCTGCATAACAAAATCACCAAATTTGCTTTTTGATGTCCTATGATAACGACATGGTATATAACACAGAAACACATTCAGTTTCTGTGTCTAGGCAGCAGGATCAAAGCAGATCCTTTGTGAAGGAAACACACTTTTAAGCAGAATGTTTATACCCAAGTAAATTGCAGGCTTTTCGTTACTCTGAGCAGGACACTAAAGGGTGATTCACAAATGAATGTGATCAGCACTCCTTGTTACCATTCAGTGGTGCATTCATACCATTAAATGCAGCAGTGGCCATTTGCTTAGACAGATGGCTTCAAGAAGAATATTGAAATTAATGGAAGACAAGACTATCAAACCCCTTTTAACTTTTATTGATAAATTGAATTTCCATGTTCAGCAGAAGTTTGCCTTTGATAATGGAGGCTGGACACAAAAATTATGGGTGGCCCCCACTTCATTTCCTGCTTAAAAGCTTCAGTGAGCATTTTAATGGCAGTTGGAAGAAATTGAACACAAGCATAACTGGATCATGGCCTAATACTGCAAGGCAATTCTTATATCCTCAGCAGTTACCATTGAGTAGTACTGCTTGAAGCATTTTCAGAACTGCAATGGCTCCTCCAAGGGACCACTTGAGTTTTCAACCCATCAAGTAGTGAGTAAGCATATGTGAAATCACCCAGAGAAAGCAACAACAATATCATATAGAACAATATGAACACACTTACTGTTTCTCCTCGCTGTCCTGGATGTCCAGGCAAACCATCCTTCCCAGGAGGTCCCTACAATAGGAGAGGATTTTTTGAAAACCTTGCTGGTTTTAAAAAGGTGATGCTGCCATACCTAGCAATCATGGCTATACCCCAATTAAACATTCTTTCATTTGTACAGCTATGATGACTTTATGCGATGTTTGCATGTTCATGATTGGGATGATTAGTTGATGATACTGTCTAAAGGGTACTTATCACTAGAAGTCTTAAGAAACAACCTCTTTTAACAGTGGGAGGTGTAAAGTTTTAATGAGAAAATCCAGAGTACAAGATATAAAAATGAACGTTTATTTTGAACTACAATAGTTTGTTTCATTTATTACTCGCCCCTTCCACGTCTGGTTAAGGGCGATGTACAAGCAAAATTACATTAAAACTGTCTCTGCCATAAATACCCATAATTTAAAAATTGAAGACAGTACCCAAAATCGTTAGATAAAACCAGAAAATTAGTGAAATCAACAATCAATAAACAGTAAAAGCAAGCTTTGTTGGAGTCTGCGAAAACCAAGCGGGAGAAATAAGACCCATCTGTGGGCTGACACATAGCCCCAGGGGAGGCTGGTGGTCATAGGACCAGCCTCAATGGAATGCCTGGTGGAACTGTTCTGTTTTGCAGACCCTGCTAAACTCCATGAAGTGCCGCAGGACCCTGATCTCCTCTGGGAGACTGTTCCACCAGAAAGGTCAAGGCTGAGAAGACCCTGGCCCTCGAGGCCGGACAAACCTCCCGTGGGCCAGGAGTAATTAGGAGTCCCTTGGCTCCTGATCTTAATGTCCGTTGGGGGTTATAATGGAAGAGGTGGTCATGCAAGTATTACGCAAGCAGTTGCAATGGGGATAAAATAGCTGTTCTGAATCAGATGACTGATGAACTGTTTTGCTGCCTGTAAAAGGAGTTGCTTTCCCCAGCTACCATTTTTTTTGTTTTTAATTTGCATCCTCAGGCTATTCCCTCTCCATTGCAGGGTCCTAAACTGTATTTCCTTCTGTATTGCAGTGATGTATACATTCACAAATGTATGAAGCAGCTTTATACTGAGTCATGGACAGGGGTCAGAACTGTCTACTCTGACTGGCAATGGCTCTACAGGTCCTCAGGAACTATTCCATGTCACCTACAACCTGACTTACATACCCAGGCTGCATAGATCACGTTGTTGGATCTCATCAGATCTCAGAAGCTAAGCAGGGTCTGCCCTGAGTAGTATTTGGATGGGAGACCTCCAAGGGATACTAGGGTTGCGATGTGGAGTCAGCAAATCCCTTGCCTTGAAAACCCTATGGCATTGCCACAGGTCAGCTGTGACTCAACAGAAAAACCAAAAAAAAACCTTGATCATTGTTTCTGGGAGGGCATGGGTTAAACCTGGGGCTATCCACATGCAGAGAAGATACTCCACCACTGAGCCATGGCCCCTTTGGTTGTCCAGATTCCAAGAGTTAATATTAACAAGACTGAGAAAATAGTTCTCATATTGCTATTCTGCCACCTAAGCACATTCAAGAGAAAAGGGCTTCTGGATCAATATAATTTCAGGCTGGCTACATATTCATTCAGCACACTCATGATAACACATCTAAAAGAGTTACTTAAAAGAGGTTTCTGTTTCTTCCAAAATAATTGCATTAGGGAGAAAGAAACAGTGCAGCCCATTGATTTGAACAGAACTGATCGATGCCACAAATGGACCCCTAAAAGTTTTGAGAGACTACATATTATTCCAAGTCACTGAATGCTTCAGCCCCATTTATGAATGTCGCTTTTTTAAGTCAATAACCTAGTCAGTGTGTGTAGCACACTCATTTTGGTGATCGTCTGCCAAGAGCAGATTGCATACTTTCCCATTAATTTCTACGCTTTGTTTGTGGCTAGGGCATAGCAGAGATAGAGAGAGACCTCTAGTGGACTCTGGTCATCCAGCAAAATGTAGATAATTCCCAGCATCCCACCTTACTTCATTCAGAGCACACAATTTACAGTAGTACTCTATCATATTGTATGACATATCACACAAAGTGACATAGGGAGGATTTCAGCTATAAGGGCAATAATGGCAGAAGAACAGCAGTGACGGACATCAATTGACACATTGTAGTTGCACTAAAACCAGGATCCTATCTATCCTGTTCAGCTTTCATATTTTGATTTTTATTTACACAATTTTGTTGTCTGTCAATCATTTCCTATTGCTGTTACCATGTTTTTTCAGCACTTTTCCTAATGTTAGTTACATTGCAAAACCAGCTCGTTTTGAACTACACTTTCAGATTCAGATTCACTTACGAAACAAGGAACTGCTTCTGGCTAATTTTATGATGTCTGAATTCATTTCTCCAGTCACTATTAGACACAAAGAAAGTCCTCTGTTGGTCTTAGGCTGTCACTCCACAGTTTTAGATACTTTTATATACTAGAAAAAGAAATATTGTAATGTGCACTGTCACTTGGCTCATGATTGAGCTTCTCTGAGCTGATTGTGGAATAACTGAATGGACTATTCACAGGATACAAAGAGGATGTCTGGCATGGGACAAGCACCACATTCTTCATAAGAGATTCTCCTTCCTACATCCTGTGTTTGCAGACAGGTAGCACTCAGACAAAAGTACTGCTGCTGAGAATGGCTGTCTCAAAGCAGGAAAAGTTTACAAAGATGCTGTGAAAAGAGGTGAATACAATCCAACAGACATGTGAACGTAGTCATTCTCACAAGTGTTTCCCCTGCATGAGTGGGTGCTCTTTGGCAGCACAACAAGAGGTCTACTCTTCTCCCCCCCCCCCTTGCTTCATACTTAAACTGCAATCATATGCATATTTACTGAATATAAAGTTCCTCTGAAAGTAAATGCAACTCACTTTTGTGTAAACATGCACAGGATTGGTGTAATAGTCATAATATCACCATGGTCTGGAAATCTGCTTTTCACTCCTCTACTTATTTAAATTTTGTAACATCCAGCCTGATAAAAAGATCTGGTGAGCTCAAAAGCTCGCACAATATATTGTGTCAGCTTGGTTTGTCTTAACGAAAGGTATTACAGTAAATGTATTCAGACTGTTACATGTTTGTGCACATGACACATGTACACTGGGGAGAAGGGTATTGCAACAAAATATTTAACTTACTTCTACCTGCTATTTTTCATATAAATATTTTAAGCTGTATTTCCTTGAACACTGCGTAGCCAAGGCCACCTAATACACTTATTCATTTTTAGTATTTATGTCAATAATGCTCTATGCTATGGTGGCCACACAGTTGTTGCAGTTAGAAAAAAAGAAAATACTTACAGGAGGTCCCTTTGGTCCCGGGAAGCCAACCGGCCCCTGTGGCCCTTGCGGTCCCTAATATCAATCAAAAATCAAATGCAAATATTATCATTAGTATTACACTACTTACAGATACTTCCAACATGAGGGCAGTCCAAATATTTTACAAAAATGTTGCAATGTCAGTTATTAATTTATATTTATAACAGAACAAATGGATGTAGAGAATGGATTCACCTTTCTCCTAGGCAAGGGCCCAAATTGTTTTACAAGCCCAACAAACAATACACTTTGAATTTACTGCTACCTATTATCAAATAATGCATGACAAAAGCCATATTAGTATCCACAAACAATAATATGTAACTAAAATCTGTAAAAAAAATTGTAAGAACCATATATTAAAAATACGGGGAGTTTAGCATCCAACAAACATTTGTTCCCCCTTTTTGTGCTAGTGATGTTAGTGTTTCTGCTGAAAAGCTGAGCAATCTCTGTAGGAAAAAATATTTTTGTTACAGCAAGCATATTAAAACACAGCAATGTATATTCATAGGCCAAATACTTGTACGTAGATGGCACAACACAATATTTATTTTCACTTGGTATCAGATCTTTGGTTTCATTCATTATTGGCTGACAAAATTATGCTAGTAATTTCAGTGACAAACTTGGATCTAGAAAATAAAGAGTAATAAACCTTAAGACATTTCAAATAACCAAGGAAATAAGCTCATATGAAACAGATTTACAGTGAGTTACACAATTTTATTTTATGTATTAGAAGAAGAAGAAGAAGAAGAAGAAGAAGAAGAAGAAGAAGAAGAAGAAGAAGAAGAAGAAGAAGAAGAAGAAGAAGTAGATTCTACTTAACACAAGCAAATTACACTCGCAAATTGAACCCTTAACACTTTTGACCAATGCAAATGGTTCTTTCTCCCACCCCGGACATTCCACAGGTATATATACTCTACTTGCTTTACTACCATTAGATCCTCTGAAGATGCCAGCCACAGATGCAGGCAAAATGTCAGGAGAAAATGCTATTGGAACATGGCCATACAACCCAGAAAACTCACAACACCCTAGAAGAAGAAGAGTTTGGATTTATACCCCCTTTCTCTCTTGTAATGAGACTTACAAACTCCTTTCCCTTTCCCTCCCCACAACAGACACCTTGTGAAGTAAGTGGGGCTGAGAGAATTCTGAATGAACTGTGACTAGCCCAAGGTTGCCCAGCAGGAATGTAGGAGTGGGGAGACAAATCCTGTTCACCAGGTAAGAGTCTGCTGCTCATGTGGAAGAGTGGGCAATCAAACCCCATTCTCCAGATTAGAGTCCATCTGCTCTTAACCAGCTCACCACATTTTATATTTAAATTTCTTCCAACATGGAAGATAGGATTTTTCCTTGATAGGAAGATAGGATTCTCAGGAGTCCCTTATCAATGAGCCTGAGTAGATCTGTAAGTGTTTAGTTTCAGCATAATATACTCCCAAATCATATTTGGGAATGATAGCTCCACCAAGGTCAATATTGTGGGCAGTCCCATCTACACGGGAGGCAGTGGGCCACAGCACCGATGCAGTGCCACCCTGCTGGTCCCAAAGAGGCTTCCTCGTGGCTTGGGAGGCTTGCAAAGTGCAACAGCCTCCCTGCCACTGAGAAGCCTCAGTGGGTTGCAATGGACTTATGCCAGTCAAAAGGTTGGATTAAGTCTGGACTGCTTGCTGCTGGCGTAATGTTTGCTTCTCCCCTGGCCCTGCCCCCCTCCCCCCACTCTTTGGATGGGACTCCTAGTCTGACTAGCAGGAGCTCTATCAAGAACAACCACAGATACCTAGGCAAAGATTCTCTCTGTTCACACCAAAACATCCAATGATAACAAAGCCAATGACTTGCCCTGCTCCTTGAGTCCTCAAGGTGATCAAGAACCTGGGATCTGAATGCCAAGTCTCCCCTTGTACTAAGTGGCAGAATCTTACAAAGGTCTTAGGCAGAATGAGACTGTTGCTGATATATCCTTTAATTGGATATTCCAGAGACTGAACTGGGAAACTTCTGGTTGAAAGGCATGTGGTTTACCAATAAATCATAGTCAACTCCTCAAAGGGGAAAAATATGCCTTCATCTCATTAAAATGAAATCTCTGGATGTGGCTTCTAGAGTCTGCTACCTTTTTCTACCCTTGGTAGGATTAGGAATCCAATCTCAAAATTCTTTCAGTTCTTCTCTGGAATTAAATGAAATGTATGGAGAAAGCCACATTTACAGCTGTCTCTTGCAACTGCATGTGTGATGTATACTCAAGAAAGCAGTCTGCATGCAGGAGAAAAAAATGGGCAAAAAGCAAGCATGGATCCTGATAAATTGTGATCATCATTTATATATGGTTCATGCTCAGTCAGGTGGCTTCTCAGCAGAGGTTTTATAAAACCATCTACAATTCTTATACCCAACTGACAGCATTACAGCTGAAAACAAATGAAGGCATAGAAGACTGCTTACAAAGTGAAAAAAAATCTTTAAGTTAACTATACCTTACAAGATGGGATATTGAGATGCCTAATTTTTTTTAAGCGTCACTGAATGTTGGGAGCTGATTCTGGGGTTCATTTTGAAATGTCTACATGTTCTAGACAACCAGATTTCTCTCTGATTTGTAGTTTATTGCTTCTATTTTTACCATCAAAGCATAGTCTATTTTAATGAAGGGGAAGAAATGTCGTCTGTTAGGGATTTGGCACTCTGAAACGGATGCATCATTTTGAAAAAACAAAACCCTGGAATTTCAGGATTATATGGTTCATTATTATATATTTCAGTGATCACAGACTAAAGGGTTCAGAAGATCTGAATGGAAAGTGGCCCCTTAAATCTAGGTAGTTTGTGAGGGGTGGGGAATGTGCCTGTTCTTGTGAACAGCCTCAGTGGGGAGTACATGGATATTTTCTGCTAAAGGAACCACAAAAACATTTTCCAGTTCAAGACCTCTTGTGTTCCACAAGCAGTTGATCAGTTATATGGCTTCCCTTTCTTGTTTCTTATCTATTATCCATTCCTCTCAGTTTCTTTGCTCCATCAAAATCAGTGTTTATATGTTTGTAAATACAGATAGCAGAAAAAGGACTGGGAGGAATCATGGAAGAAGGGAAATCCCATGTTTTTTTCTATATTATGTCACGCTGTACAGTTATATGAAATTAATGGGGGGATATGATTATGAAAACATATAACTTGTTTAAAACATATACATCCCACTTCTCCACAGAAGTACTTGAAAAGAGGCCTATAGCAAGAAATAATTATCAACACCAGTACAACAGTATATAACTTTGTTATACCGAATCAGAGGCCTAAGGACATGGGGTAACCCATGTCCCCGGGTGTAACCATTCTGGTCACGTGGGGGGGGGGGCACAAAATTGCTCCCCACAGACTAAAGTCTTCCAGGTGCCCACACAGCTCAACTTAGTTCCAGTGGCACCTCCTAACTGCTTTCACTTTTTGGAAACCGCACACGAGAGGGTTAAAGCAGTTGGAGGTACCTAAAAGAGCGTCTGCAGATTTTCAGCAGAGAATACAGCCCCCCCCCCCTTCCATAGTGTGCTCTTCCAAGTTCTGGCCCAATGGCAGAGGGTGGGGGTGGAATTGGGGTGAGCCTTGTCAGAAGACTGTTGAGCCTGGCTGGCCTGGCCTTTCCAAACTCCATACTACTCACCCCCTTGCAGAGGCTGCCTCCTCCCCATGCCCCACTCCAGAAGCAGGTGAAGGGCATCCGGAAATCCCTCCCCCCCCCCCGTTGCTCTCCCTCTTTTTTGCTGGTTTCCTTGATAGGGACAACATGCCACTCTGCATCCCAGATGCAGAGGCAAACTGCACTTTGAACTTCTCCGGGCTTCTGGCTTCCAGCAAGTTGGAACGAGGGCACAGGGGAGAGGCACCAGGACTTTCTGTTGTTTTCTTTTGCTTTTATCAATAGCTCCTGGATTTCATGCCTTTGTTCCCCACCCATGTATAAAATGCTCAAGCGTAATTTTTTTCTCTTGTGTTGCAAGTACAGTTATTGGCATGTCATACAAAAAACTCCCCCACAACTTGCATTACAAGTTTTTCATATGTCCAGTATGGTCTTCTAAGAGATATGAGGAATTGACCTTGAAATATACTGCCTTCACATATGTGAGGGTTTGCCTATAGCAGGAGTGCACACTACCTGCAATCTTCACTCTCCTGTGTATTTAGGTTTGGTATTCATCCATGGTAAATACATGCATTTTCCCTGTTTGCACACCATTGCCATAATGGGAGGAATGTGGGTAGCTTACTGTCAAGGCTGGAGGCTGGCATCCAGGGGAGTATTGTCTGTAGTGCCTTACACTGTCAGTATTAAAATTCAATGTGTGCAACTATTTGCTGTATTTGGGGCTGTGTAGGGATGGGTGGAGGATGATGATGTATGAGTCTGAAATTGTGTGCATCGAGGAATGCTGCTGTAAATTTCGTTGTGCGTGCACAATGACAATAAAATGCTTATGCTTATGCTTATGCTTATGCTATTGTGCAAAAACATGACTTGAAATTTGTCCCTGTAATTTCCCTCCCTCCTTTGCTTCCTGGCTCTGTGCTGTGTTTCCAGTGCTGGGGAGCAATTGGAGGTGCTGGATATAACACCATATAATGTTTTCACAGCAGCAATAAAATTTTTTGAAGGCATTTTGAAAACGTCAAAAAAATTATTTCTGCAGTGTGGCATGGACTATTGCTTTGTTCAGATTTGTGAGTCGGGGCGTGTTCTATAATCTGATGGTGACTTTGAAATGACCTGGTGCAAAAAATCATTGTTTGGTTGTGGTGGGGGAGGGCAGCCTTCTATGCCCTGTAAGTGAGGCGAACCTTGGTGTTCATAAAACTCAGATTTTGTCCCCGGGCTCCATTTCCCTAGATACGCCTCTGTACAGAATTATAGTTTTTTTTAAGTGGATGTTACATTGGGTTAGGTAAATACCTTGGTTTTTTGAGATGCTGTACTACGACCTAGACTTTATCTAATGATTAATCTAATCTAAAACAAGTTATTGCCATTTATATTATTTATCATTAAGGGCAAAAGCTCTCTCTCCTAATAACTATTTCATATCGCTTGCTGAGTGAAATTAAGCATGTGTGGTTTTTATTTTTGTTTGGAACCCTATCTCTTACAATGTAGTAACACTGGACACTTTTTACACACCACACAGCACAAGATTATCAAGCCTATACTAAAAAGGAAGCTGTAGCCAAGTATGATATACATCATAACATCATAACACACATCATAATCATAACAAAGACATGTTATGTTTCACTCCTACTTTTTACAATTTTAGGTGTACTCTTCATGCATCTTAGCAGTATCAGCTACTGTTATTCTCTTCTTCTAGTTTCCCAGCAGGACTTCCATTGTCAAGAGGGATTACAAAACTAAGGGATTGCCTCTGGGACCATAAAAATGTTGGTTATGAACTATGCTAAAAAGAGATGAGTAGTTTATTAACTCAGAGCTGTATTTCACGAGGATTTTTTAAATGCATTTCTCTGCATAAATTGAAAGCTTCCCAGACCAAAGTGTTATCATTCCTTTTGTGATACATTTTTGTAATCAGGGCTTTGATGTTTACCTTTGCATACTAATGCAAAAATCACACACATTTCATTATAGGGCTGAGATGTTTATGAAAAAGCTTAGAGGTTTTTGTTAGAACTTGAGTAGGATGAAATAAATTGAACACAGAATGGAGAAATCGCTTGCAAGTGGCTCATTGTCATTTTTTTTCTGTTGGCAGTCACAGTACTGCCAGCTGCAGCCTGGATCCAAGCAACACAAGGGGCATAATAGGGTGAGACAATTAGTTCTAGGGAAGCAACTTCAACCTTTTCTGGTATATGATCTTGTTAATTTTAAATGGCAGCAAGTGAGCCGGACTCATTCCCAGCAGCGGGGTTGTTCAAGTTCAGCTATAGACAGCCATTGAAAGCAACTAACTGGCACAATGAGAAAATGTAAATACATGGCTTCAGAGAGAAATTGAGGTACACATTGTAATCCAAATGTTGGGATGGACAACCTTTTGGGCAAAGTGCACCACCAGTAAAGTTCCAAGCTTGAGATGGTATGCACTGCCTAAGGCATGCAGCCCTGAGGTGGATTTGCCCTTAGCCTATTTAAAGAATAGACCAGAGTTTGGATCAAGACTGAAAGGTAGCAATAAGCAGAACCACATGTTCATTTCCTCAAATCCAAAGGAGTAAAAACATCCTTAAGCCCAAGAGAGATTCTAGTGCAGGTATATCAGCCCTCTGTATCTCTGGGATCTTCAAGCCTTGTGAATACCATCCTCTAAAAGTTGACATGGCAGAAGGAGCCTACAATTAAAACCAGCATTGGCTGCAAAACCAGCATATAGTTCCCAGATTAGGAATAAAGGCAGAAATAATATTTGGCCACAGAGCTGGCAGACACTGAATCTGGTTCAACAAGATTTTTATGGGCAATTTGAGAGGCAGACTCAACAAAGACCAAAATACTTTAGTCAGTTCCACTGAAAAGCTCCACTCCATAACAATGACATAATACAAGTGCTGGTCCTATATAGTTTCAGATCATTGTCATAGCTCTTAATGAGGACTGGAATTTCTGTGCTCCTGGATGATGAAATTAGCAGAAAGGCTTAGGCTCAAGAGGAGTGTAGTTGATCACAGAATCATCAGATGTCTACTGGTGCCTACAAAGGCCTGATGAAGACTTTGAAGTGATTTAGGAGCTTCAGTTCAATACTTGGGCATCCAGTAGATAAATTCTGGATCTGACAGAGAGGTATGCCCATCTGTGAAAACCAACTTTGCCCATCATTGGTACTCACTACTGGTGGGATCATATTATGAATTTGTTACCTTTACAATATGAAATATCCCACCGCCAACATTGACTCTTCGGGGGTTGCAGATGCTGGAATCACATGATGGGGTACACTCATTGACGTAGTAACAAGCTATATATATGCCCAATTGATGCTATTGGAGGAACCTGTGAAAGAAGTCCTATTGTTTTCTTCTTGGAAGTCACAATCTGCTTTTACAGTAACTTTTTCACAATATTATTTAGCATATGATATTTTCTATTTACTCAACTGGTAATCATCGCACTTTAACAATAAACAACACATTCTACTTAGTGCTGTACAGTGAGCCAAAATGTCTATGCATGGCTTTATGACTGTGGTTCCTGATTTTTCATCACCTGCTCCAATAGCTTACAATGTAGTAATGTAAAAAAAAGAAAAGTAATACATTTCTAAAAAGGAATGCAGGAAGAAAATGGAATTTAGTATGCTGAAACACTGAAGATAATGCTGAGCAAACAAATATATATATATAAACTGGACAGAATATATACTATTTATATATTTGAATATCCTTCCCGATACATCTGGACATTTCTGATTAGCAGGAAAATGACTGTAAAGTTAAAGAGTTCTAAACACACACACAAAAATAAAGACACAGATAAGGAAAAATGAGCAACAAATGAAATTAAAAAGTCTCTTCACATACCCTTTCACCGGGTGGGCCAGGTGGTCCATCGTTTCCTGAAGTGCCCTAAAAAGTGGTGGATAATTTATTCAGAGATGCAGTGTACATTTGCATTAAGAGAAATAGCTGGCTGTAAAATTGGTTTGTAGATTCTGTCAAATTACCTTTGGGCCAGGTTTTCCGGTCGGGCCTCTTGGGCCTCTTGATCCACGTGGTCCCTATTGAGTGTGAAAGATACATGATTTTTTTTGGAAAAAAAACCCTGAACATTGCAGTACCACAGAATGTAAGGCTCAGTTTTTCAAACACTTCAAAGAGGATCATTAATATGGAAATGCATGGAGGGAGATGGAGAGAAGAATGCAAAGTACACACCGTTGGTCCTCGTTGTCCCCGTGGGCCAGGTTTGCCATGCAAGCCCTGCCAAAAACAGTTCAAACAAATGAATTTTAATGTTTTAAGTTGAAAATATTGTTTTGTGGCTTCAAAAGGGCAGAGTGGATCTTTACTTGGATCAAAACCTAGGCAGCACATTTGACTACTTGCTTTGTATAAATCGGCAGGGTTTTTTTGCTTAGGTATGTCTCTCTTTTATTATAAGCTATATAACAAACATATCAATGCATCTGTACAGAGAACAGGAGGGAGGATGGGCCAAACCCTATCCATCTTCCACTTCACAGTAACACCATCACCGCTTCCCCACAACCACCACCTTACAACTGGTTTGAACCCTCATCTACTTTGAACCCGTAATAGCTCAACTACAGTGAGGCTTGGATAAAGGGAAAGAAAGGTTAAATATACCCCTTCTTTCATACACTGAAGTTCAGCTGCAGATGCCCCAGCATCATGCATTGCGGTTAACCTGCAAATTCCATTTTGAAAACAAAATTCTACTTTGTTTGCCAGGCAAATGTGCAATTCTCTCATAAGTCAAGAACATTTATTCATTGTTTTCCCTTTCAAATGTATCATTCAATTATGATGCACTTCTCTCTCTCAGACATTACTTTGGGTGTAGTCCAGTTCATGTCACATAAAAAACAGCATGCAAGAAAGCATCCTGTAAGGCACCATCAGTGTTCCTTTCACTCACCAAGATGCCCAAATACTGGGCTGCTGCCAACATTCATTCCAGCTAGGCCAGGGGCCTGCAACCAGTGGCTCTCCAGATGATCATGGACTACAATTCCCATCAGCCCCTGCCAGCATGGCCAATTATTCAAATGCTGGCAGGGGCTGATGAGAATTGTAGTCCATGGACATCTGGAGAGCCACAGGTTGCAGACCCCTGAGCTAGGCCATTCACTCCAAGACAAGAACATTGCCCCTTCCCTCAAATAGTCCCAGCCATACCTGCACCATTAAAATATTTATGTTCTAACATAATAGCCCCATAAATTTTGTGTTATAGACATGGCAGCTGAGGATCAGAATAGCCATTGCAAAGAATCTGCTCCTAAACCTCTATATCAAACGCTGATACCAAAGCATACACCCTATATTGTTGGCCACACATCTTTGTAAGTTCCCATTAAAATTAAACTAAGGTTGTTGTTTGCTTTACACATAATTGATTATTTTTACCCCTCCTAGCTTTCCTCACCAAAATCTTTGGTTTCAAATGCAAATTAGATGTTTTACTATTGGCTAGCTCCTTCCATTTCTTTCAGACATGGCAAAAGCCAGCTGGAGCGGTAACAGAAATTTGAAAATACAGAGGGCAAGGTGGTGTTGGCTCTTCTTTCCTTAATTTATTCATAAATTAATGAAAATGTACCTTCTTCCAGTGTGCTAGTAATAAATAAAAGGGGGGTGGGGGTTGTAAACTAGGACAAATGAAGGGAAGGAAGAGTGGGGGAGACAGAGAGAAACCAATTATGCATTTGTTTGTGAGGGGAAGGAAAGGATCACGTGTTCAACCCGGATACTTGAAAAGCCTCTGTGTTCAGAGACTACCTTCTCCTAAATTATGTGGGGAAACTCCAGGAGTTCAGTGGTGATTAAAAGGCACTCCATACTCATTCTGTTGCAATTTTCTTTCCATGTGTGAGGGTTTAGCTGTGGTATTGGAAATGGGTTCAGAGAAATGGATTATTGTTGGAGGGGAATTGCATGTACTTGTTTGCTGGGTACTGGCAATGGAGGCTTATGTTTAAATTTATAAACAGAGAGAAGGAGATATGCTATCAAGCCTATAAACTTTGTTTTTTTATTCAATGAGTGCGGAGATGGGGGAGACTGCAATTATTTATGGCTGAAGAAAAGCACTTTATTTTAGCTCAGAAATACTTTCTAATTCTGCTACAGCATTCTATTGCCTAGATTCAGTGACTGATTTTTGATCAGTCACTTATTGGTGTGCCTTAGCGTTATGGCAGGAGGTTTCCTGACAACTGCTGTTCTTGTCTACTCCCTCTCCAAGCAATGGGAGGCAGGGAAGAAAACTGTTTGTTTGTTTTTTAATGTTGGGGTCCTCTGCGGTACTATGTTACTTCTGGAGAAAACCTGGAAAGGACTTAGGGTAGCTCTAGTTTTACCACATAATTTTCAGGAATTCTTAGAACTACCCAGTAGCCCTCCCTGGTTTCCCAGAAGTGACATAGCAGTACACAGGACATAATATGCCTCACATTCTCTCCCCAAACCTCCAACCAGTTGGCAGGCGTAGCCTGGCAACCCATTTGCTTTAGTGTCCTCAGCTGTAAAACTGGACCAATGCCTTCCACATGCAGTACAACTTTTGCACATTTGACTTGCTTCAATGATTCATTATGTGGACCCACTGCTTGCATTCAGTTTTAGTTTTTTTTTTCTTCCATTTGTGGCACATCAGACTCTGGTTTGTCTTGGTCTTGACATACCCTATCAGCCATGATGCTACAGATGACAGGGATCAGTTTCCCTGGACAAAATGGCAGCTTTGGAGGGCAGAATCAATGGACCACATCTCCCCTGGGATCCCACCCTTCCTTAAAGTCCTCCTTCCCCAGGCACTGCTCCCAAATCTTCAGGAACTTGCCACGCTGTAGTTGGAAACCTGATGCTTCCTGCTTGCATTCTGAGCAGTCGTTAATTAAAAAGGGTTGCTGTTCCTACCCTTAATTCATTGGGATGGACACCAATTTCAAAGCATCTTTCCCCAGCATAATCCATTAATGCCTGTTCTGAGCAGTGCCTTTTAATAAAGACTATGAACTCTGAGTGCATAGAGTAAGCAAGCTATACTATTGAAAATCAGACACTGCTGGGAGGGAGGGTAGAGCAGTAATTTAGAATCTAAGACTTAAGGGAAAGAAAATAACTTAATTGCAAGCAACAAAAATAACATGATAATTGCAAGCAACCTGCGCGTTGAAAATCTTTATAGCAGCACTGATATATTTTTATAATTTATAAAGTATAATCTTACTGTATGGTGAGTCTTTTATCACACATGTACACACACTGGCACCGTTATATCTGTAATGGCCTTATACAATCTAAATGAGGTAGTCCTATTTCTCCACTGAAATGCTGTAGCTTGTAAATCTCAGAAACGGGCAAATGAAAATGAAATTTATTTACCATGTAAAACATGGAAAGGGTAGGTTACGAGCAAATGGGGACTTTGCCATTTTAGAAATGGAATGTGATGCTGGAGGATAACACTTTCCCCTCTCTAGCTGTAGCTATAGGATTCCAAGTGTGCTGCAAAACAGGAATTTCTGAGCTTCTTTTAACTTAAAATAAGATCTTAAAAGAAATTTACATGCCACGATGGCTCTTACGAAACTTTGGAACATCTTATATTTGATTGTAATAAGATGACTGAAGAATGCCAACTCCTGATTGACTCTTTTCTCTATAAATACCCGGGTAGAGATAGAAAAACCATTATTTCTATTTTAACAACTGGATCCAATGAGAGGTTAACTCAAAATATGGCCAAGTTTGCATGGTGTATTTGTAAGAGGATTTTAATTTTTTTAAATTAGTGGTTATTTTAATTCAGCATGGATTTTAACTTAATTATGTATTTTCAATTTTGTATGTTTGCCAATTTTATTTTTATATGATGGCTGGTCAATGATTTTATTTATTTTAATTTATTTATTATCAAACTTATATACCTCTCTCCCCCGAAGGGATTGCAATAAACTAACTTTTAACTTTGAATACTTATCACCTTATAATACAATCAACAGCGCAATTCTTCTAACATTTCTGTGGCTGAATCTTTGTGATCAGACTTCTGGCTCCATGCTCATGTTGCACTTGGGGTCCTCCTATCCCTCATGAGCAGCATGAGTGGGGAACTTGGATGCAGCAGGAGAGAGAGATTGATGTAAGGTACCACACCTTTGTAGAATTCATCTGGGGGCAGGAGACTGCCATTATCTTCATATCAGGAAATGCTCTGCACAACCAATAAGGGAGTTCATTGCTCCCCATTGCCCATATGTAGGTCAAAGTGTAGCTGGCCAGTGCTCATATGGAGTTGACTTTTATATGCCAAAGCTGCTACCTTGTAACCCCACAACTAGGTAGCATTCTAGATTTTCTGTTATTTTAATAGACCCTAAATGTATCTTATTGTTGGCGAGACTGCAACTTAACTATGACTTTTTCTGCATAAGTCATTTACTACATATTCTGTCAGCATATGCTATGATTTTTCCATGGGCTTTTGCATGTTTTTCCCTCCCTTTCAGCCATTTTTTTCTCCCCCAATTTACACTCCCTCACATTTCTTCCTGAAGTTAGACTATGGAGTGATAGTCCTAATGGATAACTGAGCGCCAACAAAGTTGCCAAAGTAAAAAGTAAGGATTGTGAAGATCCAAGTCTTTTCTTTTCTCGAGGACTGGATCTCTGGTAGGGAAAAACACATACAGATATGTGTAATGATGGGTTATGTTTTAGTTTTGTGGTGCAAAATGAAGAACTGCCATTTAAAGTTCAATCTTTTCCAAAGGGGCTGATGGGAATGCACTGAATGTACTCACAATGGAGAGATTCTCCAACATAAATAAATACACCGCCCAGAGCCCTACGGGGATGGGGCGGTATAATAAATTGAAATAAATAAATAAATAAATAAATAAATAAATAAACAAACAAACATGTAATAACAAAAATGGGGCTTTGCTAGATGTGCAGATCAGAGACTCTCATGGAAGAATGGGGGCAGGTTTTTTTTTAAAAAAGAACCATGGTCATAGTGGCCAATCACAGCAGACTGAGCTATACTATGGACACATGCACATATCACCAATAATGTAATAGGCTGCATCATCACTAGAGTGGTAAAGCAAAAGAAAGGAAAAAAATAGGGAAATCATTATTCATGTCAAGACTACTGTGACAGCCCCCACCCCACCCCCACCAAATGAATTTCCTCCTATGCAGACAAGATGAAACTGAATAAACTGAACAAAAGCAATGTTTGGAAGGGAGGTGTGTTGACAAAATTTGTGGGAAATGATTGGATCAACGACACCTAAAGTATGGGCTAAATGGAGCATGCATAAAAAGCCTGCGTTATGCTTATTTATTCAAACCATTGGTTTGTGGTTCAGAAAAAAAGTATTTAACTCAAATTCACCCCAGAATTAAATTAATGATTGCTCTTAACATCCCTTTTTCTCTTAGCAGCATATAAAAATAGCATTCCTTTACTTCACTTAATGCAACTCTGAGAGGAAAAAATACATAGGAAAGAACCTCGCAAAGACACTGGAAATGCAACTGTCTGCAATCAATTTTGCATTCTAAGTGGTGAATCTGCACTCCTGCATTTTGTGCTATGCAAAATGGATTGGTACACACAGTAATGATATACATTACTTCAATTTTACTTAATGACACACTAAGCTACCATCATGCACAATTCTCAAGCCATCTAATCCTTTTCATAACTTCATCACATCTCTACCACAAGCAATCTAACAAATCCATTTGAGCTTTATAGATAGCGATGCAGTGACCTTCTAGAATTGGGAAACTTTGTGTTACAGATTCCACCCACCTGCTTCAAATAAATAAAATAAACAAACAGCTATGTCTCGACTTTTCCTATCTATTTAAATATGTATTCCTTGACATGATCACTATACTTTTTTGCTTGTTTAATCCCATAATTTTTTTTTGCAGGGGGTGGGGAGCAAATAAAAAGACTGCTGGCAAATTAGAATGCATAGCAGATTAAAAGAGAAATTTACTTGAGGGTAAACTGTAGGCTTCCTCGATAATTCACAGGATAACAAACACCCTGTAAACTTTCTTAAAGTACTCAGTATTAGATTTTTGAGAAAAGGGTGACATTGGCCAAATATGATTCCCATTCCTATTGATTCTGGTGCATTGTCAGAATTTTCTTTCCATTGTTTGTTCTTTTTTAAAAAAACATTTCTTTCTTCCTATCCAAAAGTGCAGTAATTTGTAAATCAATACTACGAGAAATTCACAGATTGTGCCCAATCTGTAGCATTACTTATGGTTTTAGTCGCTAGGCTGGTTCATACATTCCTGTTAATAATGTGACAGCTGAAGTGTCAGGGAATCACTTGAATGTATGAATGGGTCAGAGATGCACTGCTTTTAAATTGCCCACCATCTGCCTTGTTGATGATTTAATCCTTGTAAAAATGGACTTATGGAGTTGATTGGAGTGACCCTACCACCAATTCCAAGCATTCAAGGGGCATCTCTGCCTTCAGGTTACATCCATACACCCAAATACTTTGTTTTCAAGGTCTATGACTCCTATTTGGCAAAGGGACTCTTACTTGCACAGACAGAGTGCACACAGAGCCCTAAATGGGTGAAAGCCATAGATTTATTTATTTGTTTGTTTGGAATGTTTGGAATGTTTCTCCCTGTCACCTTTCTCCACCACACTCAGGATCCAAGGCAGGTGGCAACAATAGATACAATGCAAAAACAATAATCTATTAAATTAATTAAAATGCATAATTAAAGACAGGTACATAAAGCCAGAGTACATTCAGACTGCACCATTTTTCTTGCTGTCAAGTCACAGGTGATTTATGGTAACCTCATAGGGTTTTTCATGTAAGAGACTTTTTGAGGTGGTTTGCCATTGCCTGCCTCAGCATCACTCCCCTGGTATTCCTTGGAAGCCTCCCATCCAAATACTAACCATGATTAGGGCTGAGAGTATGTGACTGGCCAAGCAATCTTCTAGGGCACAAACAGGGATTTAAACCTCTTCTGATACCTCAGCCACCAAATCACATTGGCTCTCTCAGGTTGCACCATAAACTCTTTTAAATAGTTCTGTCTTACAACTTCAGTGGAAGATCCAAAGGAAAGATGCCTGCCTCACCCCTTCCAGGAAGCTGCTTCATAGCAGCCTCCTGGAAGCAACAAAAACACACAAAGAGTAAGGAGGAGTGCAATAGCAGCACACGTTCCTGCCAATGGAAATGGTCCTTTAAGAGGCTGAGTTCCAATCTTTGTCCATTCATTCATTTTTACATGGATAAACATGTTCATAGGGCTAAAGTATAGACACAGAATGAGAAATCAAGTGACACATATACATGTATTAACCTTCCTATTATGTGTATGGAGAATTTAAATAAGAATAGTTAAAATGAATGGGACATCCCTTCTCAATTGGAGCTCTATTTGCAGAGCAGAGCCCCAGGAACTTTGGTTTGTGGTCTCAATGCAGAAGTGAAGAGTAGCATTCCCAAAGTGAACATTTTAACTTTGTCTCCTTGAGCAACTGCCTTTTTATTCTTAACGATTCTTGGCCATTGCTAAATACATGCAAAGATTCTTAACACAGTAATCAAATACATTCACAGTTCTATAATTCACTTAGCAATGAGTTCCACAAGTTTAAAAAAGCAGAATATAAGGAAAGACAGTATCATACCCTTGCACCTTTCTCTCCATTGGAACCAGGGAATCCAGGGAAACCAGTAGAGCCCTGTAGGGGAAAAAAGTAAATGCAAATATTGAATCGCAGCAACATGATACTTTTCTTGATGGATACTTTCCACCCCTTAACTACTAGGGATTATAACAGAATATCATGATGCTGATTGTACCGACTGTTCATAGCCCAACCAACTACAAGACACTGTTTTGATTTTATAGACAGCTGCACTAGCAACAAATTGTTTGATGTAATTATCTACCAACACAAATAACATGACAATCATGGTTAAGGCTAGGGCATTCACCACATACAAGTTTTTAAAAAACCCCACACTATATTGCATCATATAATTCAAACAATACATTGTAACAAAAAAAAACTATTACTATTTAAAATACTTGCTTTAGTAGCTTACCATAATGCTTCAGGTCCGGAATGCATTAAAAATGTTAACAGTCAACTTAATTATTTTTGTTGAAAAATAAAGCCGCTGTCAATCAAATTAAGCCATACACTCATAAGACAGGGATGGCCTCAAAGTCCAAGTACAGCCATCTGACCTCTCAAGATTATACTGTAGATAACATCAAAGAGCTCCATCTGAAGGAGGGTGAATCCGCTCATGGAAGTGGCGGGGCGACCATGCCAGGGGATTCACCCTGTTCAAGGCACTTACCCTAGTGGAGGGGAGAAACTGTTGCTGTGCAGTTACTGCCACCCTCCCCCACAGTAAGATACAGTGCAGGGCACTGTGGCAGCATCCCCGCATCTCCAGCTGCCAATGTCGTTATGGGGGCAGGCCAGGGGAGGAGTCGTTAGGCGGGCGGGGTGGGGGAAGAGCCTTCAGGCTATCTGGCGTGTTATGGTGGTGACCGTGACTTGACACTTAAACAACTCTTTTTGGTGGTGGTGTACTGCATGCTATGGAGGCTTCTCAGCAGTGGGGAGGCTGTCATGTTTGTGCATGACAGGAAACCCCTTGGAAGCAGGGCAGTCATGGCATTGCAGCTGGTTGCCTGAAGCTGTGGATGGGGATGAAAAGCAGGTTCCCCCTAAAAAGACAACTTTAGACTAAATAGCTATTCATTAACAAAGGAAACAAAAATAAAATCCACATGAAAGAGAAGGGAAGGAAGAAAGTTGCTTTATACCAACTCAGAGTATCTTCCCATTAACCTAAGTATTGTCCACCAAGACTGCCAGTGTCTCCAAGATCTTGGGCAGAGGCCTTTCCTAACCCAACTACCAGAGATGCTTTAAACAGAACATGCTGAATATCTTTGGACTTTCTGAATGTAAAGCATTTATGAAGCTGCAACCCTTCTTGGAAGTCACAAGCCAATGGGACATGAGGAATATAATCTCATTTCCTCTGAAAGATCATTCCAAATCCTAAAAAGTTTAATTTGTAAAGAACTTTCTGACAAGATACTCACTCCCATGTACCACAGTCCTCTGCACTGCCAAAAATGTATTTCCATCATCCAAATACCGATGGAAAAATGTAGTTCCCCCTGTTCTAAACACTGTCCGGGCAGGACCTTTTCTAACTCAGCCAGTGGTCTCAGTATAAGTCAGCTTTATGTGTTCATGTATATATATTGTGTGTGGGTATGGGGAACAGGTTAACCATATTCCAAGACATCTAGGCAGTCTGCTCTTTGCCACATGTGTGGAAAAACTATTGTGACTGATATAGGAGTGAGTGCAGTGCTGCTTTGTTAGTTTTCACTTCTACTGCAATTCCTATGCTTTTAATTTTGCTGCTAGGGAAGCATAGGACTGCAACTATATTAGCACTGCTCTGGAATCATGGCCACCTCATATAGAGGAACTAGAAGAATAGGATGCTCGTGCATAAAATATGGACAAATCAGACCTTCTCGATAGAAGCCCAGCAGATGTCAACATACTTTAACGCTGGTGGCTATTTAAAACTCCTGGAAATATTAAGCCTGCAACCTCATTTCAGTTTTAACATAATGAAGATTTAGCTTGATAAAATCCATACTGACATCTCTGTTGGGAAAAAAAATGCACAGATTTGCTTTGAAGTATACATCCTTTTTTGTTCACACTTCTGAATAATGTAAGATCTCTTTGATCGTAAGAAATATCTGAAGAGGTTTCTAAAGCAATGACAGACAAAAAAGAGACTGAAATCTCAGGCGTTTAGGTTAAAAAGAAAAGTGCATGAAAGACCTTTCTGAAGATGAATATTCTCAATGAATATTTTTCTTAGCAATAAGCAGTATATCCCACTTGCAGAGTCTACTAAAAAAGAAAGATCAACTAAGTGAAATTAAAAAAGGATTCAAAATAAATGTTGACTCCCAGTTTTAAAAAATAATTTAAAAATTACTACCAGTATTCTGTTCAAAATATTGTTATATTGGATACACTGACAATGATATCTTATGCCACATAAATTAGAATACACAGATGCCTGTGTGCGTACATGCACATGTAAAAAAAAATAACTAAACAGCTATTCTAGATATAAATCTCTTTTGTTGAATTGATGAAGTTATAATGATGTCTCCATCTAAATCCTGGTTAACAAATTAGGAGTCAGTGTTGGGAACTCTTGTTTCTTTATTACATCTTCTCTTTTCTTTGAAGTAAATCTCCCCGTCTCCCCTGATCACTGACACAAGTAACCCCTTTCAACGGCTCATTCCACACATGCAGAATAATGCACTTTCAAACTGCTTGCAAGTTTGAAAGTGCTCTTTGAAGCTGTGAGGAATAGCAAAATCAACTTGCAAATAGTTGTGAAAGTGGCTTGAAAATGCGGAATGCAGAAAATTTTGCAGGTGCGGAAGGGGCCAACGTTTACCAATTCCCCCTTAACCAAGGATCTGATACCCACTTCACACCATGTGTTTCGATCCTTGTATGTATTATATTATGTATTCTAATGTGATTGTAGATAAAAAATTTCCCAGAAGACTGCGCCAAGAGTCAAACACCAAAACATACTTTGTGTTTATGACACAAGATCATACTAGAGCTGAATCATAAGTAGAAATATGTATACATGGGAAAAAACATATTTATCTTTACAGAACTGATTATCTTTGCCACATTTCCAAAAAAGTATTTGATACTGTGATCAAGCTCTGAGACTCTTGATTGATTCTGCTTATAGGAACTGCCAGGAAAAGTTAAATAGATGGTCAATTCTGATGTTAAGTTTCTCACATGTGTATTTCTGGGACAATTTCCAAAAGTAATAATAGAAAGACAGATTGTCAGTAGAAGTCAGCAGAAACTTTGTTTCCCACAGTTCTAATGAGCACAATTAGCATAGATCACTGAAATTAGGGAAACCGAAGCAAATAATGTACATAGAAAGTAGAGATCAATATGAATAAACCTTACAGATCTACCATATATCATTGGCAAGAATGAAAAATTAAGAAATGCCCTATGATTTTATTGGTAGATGCTGCTACACGTACATAAATCTATTTGCAATCCATAGGAACTATGATCTCTATGTTTCATTTTTTTTCCTCCATGCTTTCCTTCTAGAAATGCAAGCTACACCAAGTTATAAATCAAAAAAGCTCAAGTGAAACAGACTAGTGTCTCCAAGAAGGGAGAAGGGTAACTGAAAGGGCCCATAGAAAGACCTTGCTGTATAATTTGGTTTTCACTTGAGACTTGGATTGGATCTGTGTGGTGTTTCATGATGACAGACTACAATTCATCCAGGGATCTGTGACTTTCAGCAGTCCTGAACCTTATTATGGAATGGCAATTTAGTATATTACAAGATGCAGTACATTACAAGTATATTCCAGTTGCAGAAACTGTCCTAATTGTTATCTGAACACTTCGTAAGCAAGTGATAAGTTATATTTCTTACATGAATGTCACTATTTAGAACTCTCATCACCAAGCCACAGGCTATTCTATTACGCAGTCTACTGTAACTAATATGAAGCCACAGGGAAATTGCCTCACTCCAGACTCAGAGCTTCACTGGATAATATTATGTCAATAATAATATGTCAATATAATCATCAAGACGAAGATACCAAAACTGGAACAGGTTATTGGACCAGCTTTCCATTAAAGATGAAAATGTGTGTATCATTAATCAAACAATACAGCCGCATGTGAAGATCCAGTATATGTTGTGAATTGCTGGGCCAAGGTGTACAAAGAGCAAAAATGCTATTCCTTTACCTTTGGTCCTTGCCTTCCTGGATATCCTGGCAATCCTGGAACACCAAGTTTACCCTGCAAATGAAAAGGATATTAATTCATCTTCCAGTTATTTCCTAACAGTTAAGTTATATTTTTATTGATATATCCTTTTATCCTCTCTGTTTAAAAGATACATGTAGAATTTAAATCAGATCTTTATATGAGCTAAGGAATTTTAAAATATTTTTTATCTTTCTGTCATTCCTGAACTTGAGGTAGCAGATAGTTGCCCTGGAAGCTACAGTAGACATTCAGTAAAAAGCCATTGTCTTTAACACCATGAGGCACCAATAGAAGTGTGTTAAAATGTGGGATGCATATCCCTTTAGGAAATTTTCAGCATTTTTCCCTCCTCAACATGCTTCTAGACAACAGCAATATACTGCCCCCTCTGCTTAGTTGGGCATCATCAATATGTAAGCGTGTGACTAGCTATGTGACAATGTGACCATCACACTGGTGTTGTGATCCCTAACTGTCTTGGATCTTATGAGTAAAAAGGTGCAACTGGTTTTTGTTTTGTTTTCAAAATGGCATTTGGCAGATCCAGAAAGATACTAGGGCACAAAACTCCTTCTTTATTCAAGTGGAATTCATGGCATTAATGCCAGGGATTTAGTTTGCCTTGCTCTTCCTTGGAGACAAAGAAGGCATGAAGCAGCCAACAACAAGACATTATTTTGTTATTTACATTGCCACTTATATCCTCCATGCAAGCTTTTCTGAAGGCTGACAACCTATCCACCCACCCTTGAACTGAAGGCCCCTTGGCCGTCTTTTGGTCCTTGTTTGGACCACTTCAGCTTACTCGACCCAGTGGATGTGGACAGGGCACTGGCAGCTGTTCGATCTACCACTTGTCCTTTTGACCCGTGCCCTTCCTGGTTGGTTAAAACCAGCAGTGAGGAGCTTCAGAGTCACCTGTTGAATATCATCAATAGCTCCCTTGAGCAAGGAGTCCTTCTGGGTTGACTTAAAGAGGCAGTGGTCCGCCTGATCCTAAAATGACCTCAGTTGGATCCAATGGATCCAGCCAATTACTGCCCGGTTTCGAATTTTCTGTTTCTGGGTAAGGCAATTGAGCGAGAGGTGGCAGATGAGCTCCAGAAGTTCCTGGATGATACTAATGTATTGGATCCCTTCCAATCTGGCTTGCGTGCTGGCCATGGGACCGAGGCGATACTGGTCACTGTTGTGGGTGAGCTCTGGCTCCATCTGGACAGAGGTGGTTCGGCTCTGTTGGTGTTGTTATATTTCACCTCAGCGATTGATGTAGTAGATCATGACCTTTTGATCCACCGCCTTGCTGAAACCAGAGTCCGGAGGTCAGCCTTGTATTGGTTGACCTCATTTCTCTGAGACTGGGGACTGAAGGTAGCATAGCAGGGAAAGAACTCCAGGCATCATCCCATAGTTTTTTGGGGGGTGACCCTCTACATCTTTATGCACCCCCTGGCTAGATTGGTCAGAAGCTTTGGACTGCGGTGTCACCAACATGCAGATGACACCCAGCTCACGTTCAGCATGGAAGGCTGCCCGTCTTCGGCTCCTGGAGCTCTCCAGCATTGTTTAGAGGCCATGGCTGGTTGGTTGAAAGCGAGTCGGCTGAAGCCAAATCCAACAAAGACAGAGGTCCTGTGGTTGGGTCGAGGGGAGCAGTCTGTGGACTTTTGCCTGCCTACGCTGGACGGCCTTACATCTAACCACATCTGTCAAAAGGCTGGGAGTTACCCTGGACCTGGCACTGTTGCTAGAGGCCCAGGTTACTAGGACGGCCCAGGCAGCTTTTTACCATCTGCGGCAGGCACAGCAACTGGCCCCATACTTCTCCCATTCTGACCTGACCACATGTGGCAGCCAGGCTCCTTACTGGAGCACGCAGTCGGGACTGGATCACACTGGTCCTATACCATTTTCACTGGCTGCTGATCAAGTTTTGCATCATGTTCAAAGTGTTGGTTTTAACCTTCAAGGCTAAAACAGTCTTGGACCTGCATATCTGAGGGACCACGTCTCCCCATACTGCCCCGCCAGGTCCCTCCATTCTTTGGAGGAGCACCTGTTGAAGGTCCCTGGTAACAATGAAGACTATAGCATTGTTACTCATACTTCTATTCAGATGCCCTCAACTATTGACCTGGTTGCCTTCTTTGTTACTCATAGACAATGTTTCTCCACCCACCCTGGACACTCCAACAGATATATATACTCCACTTGCTTTTCCAACATCAGATCCTCTGAAGATGCCAGCCACAGATGCAGGCGAAACGTCAGGAGAGAATGCTGCTAGAACACGGCCATACAGCCCGGAAACCACACAGCACCCAAGTGATTCCGGCAGCGAAAGCCTTCGACAATACATTGTTATTGTTATTGTTTCCTATTTATTGTATTTTGTATATTATGCTTATATTACTGTATTTTATGGCTGATATTATTGTTTTGACCTTTTTTTGTTTACCGCTCTGAGCCTTACGGGGGGAGGGCGGTAAATAAATAAATAAATAAACGAACGAACGAACGAGTGTGCATGAATAAAGTTAGTTTTCCCTGGTGAGCCTAAGCACGAGTAGTTTTTTCCTTTGTTTTTTTTTAAATAATATTTTTATTAATTTCCTTCTTTAAAAAACACATTGAACATAAAACATACAAGAAACAATTGAAACACATAAGACATCAACAAATATTAACATGTAACAAATGACCCACATTTACAATTACCCAAACATAATCTATCCTACCCCAACTACCCATAAAAATAACACATAATTCAATACATCTAAATCAATTCAGTTACTTCACTATTCTTTGGTAATTTATTCTTTAGCTTTAATAAACTTAAATATCTATAGTATATTACCTTGTTTTTCATTCCATATTTTTAATAATTAACCTACAAATATACCTTATATTTCATAATGCTTTTGTTGTGGTAACTGTCACAGTTTTTTCCTTTGTTTTGAGGGAGGTGTCTTTGTAGCTACAATGACGCAATATGAGAATCACAGCTTCTCTCTCCGGACAGCTGCTGCTTAATGGGAGATTGACCAGCCCACTGAGCGGCTACTCATATGGTGTTGTCACAGTTTTGAAGACGCCTCCCTCAAAACTTGCTTTCTGCAATTCCAGTGGTACTTGAAATGTTGGGACACCTGGTGGGCTCTGCTTATGATCAGTTCACTGCTGGATTCAACCCTGTTTTTGTAGCCATATTTCCATGTTTTCAGCCTAAAAAATATGAGTTTAAAGTTTGGGAGAAAATAACAGCAATAGGATGCTGTGTGGTTTCTGGGCTGTATGGCCGTGTTCTAGCAGCATTCTCTCCTGAAGTTTCGCCTGCATCTTTGACTAGAATCTTTGGCTGGCATTTTTTTTTATTTCGATGGAACTGCAATTTAACTGGAATTAACTGCATTTGAATTATCTTTCCACCCCTCCATGATGATAGCATTAGTTTTCCTGATTTCTGACGTTAAGAGTTGGCAAGTTATCTTCCAAAAATGTCGGGATTATTAATTCATGGGATCCAGTGTTGCAAATGTGGAATAGCTCTGTGCTGTGATATGGCTCTATAAAAAGGTCCCATTAGCATTACTAACCTTTTCCCCAGCTGCACCAGGCCCACCTGAGTCTCCTGTTGGGCCTGCACGGCCTTTGGGACCCTCAGGACCATCTTCTCCTCGTGGACCAAGGGGGCCAACTTCACCCTTTTAAAGAAAGTGTAAATATAAGATGTAAAAATCATCAGTCTTTGCAGGACAGTAATCAAAGATTGACTGAAACCATAAAGGGAAAATAATTCTCTCATGGGTTAAATATGTAAAATTCCCAACTTGTGAGGGCATTTGTTTGTTGATATTTTCAGGAAGAAATACCAGAGGTTTTGGAGGAAAAAATTACAAAATATGCTATACTTACTTTCCTATCAAACTGAAATTTATTTTACTATTTATTTTACATTTAACATTAAATGCATTGTAGAAGAGTGCAGTACAGAAAATTTCATTGTTTGGCACATTTATAGAATTTAAAAATATAAATATTTTCATTTTTCATAAGAAAAATTGTGGGTATACCCATTACTTGAGAAATAGTTGCTGCACTCTATGCTACCATAGCACATGTATTTTTAATTTTTGCCATCTGAGAGGCAGGGGGGAAAAGTTTAAGGTAAAAAAAAGTTGTAGTAAAAGGGAAGTGTCTCATAGAGTCAGAATAATAACAATTTCAGCATGTTTGGACATTAAGCTAAACTTTACAATATTTAAAACATTGGATTCTTTAAGAATGTATTATTAAACACATTAGAACATATTGCTGTCAATATGATGAATATTTAAATAAAAAAATCTGCAAGTCTTGTATACGTCAACAGTATAAGATCCCCACCACCATCTCATGTTCTCCTAAATTTTCTAATCTTTACATTAGAAACTGAAAGTGCTTGAACTTTTCAAGTTATACGTTTGGAATGTGTGAAATGCTTAACCCCACTTTTGAGCTACATCAGCTGAAGTAGGATAGAACCATCACTAATTTATTTGTGCGTTTTACATGCGACCATTTCAAGGCTGCTTCCCCACAAAGGTTCTTCTCCACAGTGACTCTCAAACTGGAAAAGCTTTTGCTGTAATCATCCGTTTCCAGGTTTTCCCCACCCTCAAAACCCCCTTTTCCAAACCTGGCTCATTCCAAACTTTTTGGAAAAAATACTGAGCAAGAGCTGACATACGCCATCTGAAAGGAACAGTGAACATTTTTTTGCAGGTGATGTGGGGACGCTCTGGTATTGAGTCATAAACCCTACAGTAGCAGTCATTTTTACCATAAAGTTTTTGTCCAATGCCAGAATGTCTTTGCACCAGGAACAACATAATGATATCACTTCTAGGGCATGCCAGAAGCAACATCACCATGTTGCCAGAGATGGCAGCCTACATGTCCTTTTGCTGCTGCTAAGTTCCCCTCTCACAGCTAGCTGACTGGCAGTGGGGGAGAGGGGCCCCATGGCTGCAAATTCCCCACCCTCAACAAGGGCCTGACAACCTTATGACTCCAGCCACTGAGAAAGCTTGATCCCCTGCTGATACACCTGTCTATTTACTGGTGTAGTTTTTCTCTCTTGAACTCACTAATGTATGGTAGGTTGCTGAGAATAAGTTTTTATGAATATAATACTTACTCTGTCACCCTTAAGTCCCATATCACCTTTGAAACCAGGAAAGCCATCTTCACCCTGGGGGAGAGGGGGGGGGGATGAAAATTACTGAAGTATCTGAGAGAATGCATTATGCACAAACTATATATTGCTATATGCCATAATAATTTACACAACTAAAGCTGGATAACACACCTAATAATTCTAATACAGCAGTTACTCTATCAGAAAAAAACATATTGCTATGGCTGAATTAAAGTACTGTTAAGCTTTAAAAGGGAGAATGAATAACAAGAAATGTGCTTAAGGCAATATGCACATTCATTTCTCAATTCATCAAAGGTCTTTTCATTACCCCTTGCATTAAATTGCTTCCTTACATATTTTAATATTTTGGGCTCTTTTTTTAATCCAACGTTTCATGTTCAAAACTCAATTAGAATGTAAACCAAAATAGACTAATTAAAAATATATTCCAGATGGGGCTGTACTCCCCTTGAAGGAATAGGTTTGTAGCCTGGTAGTGGTCTTGGACTTAAGCCTACTGCTGGATAAGCAGGTGGCAGCTGTGGCACAGCTCAAGGTGCTGGTAATGATTTTTAAAAACCTTACAGTTTGGGACCAACATACATGATGGGCTATCTACTTCCTTTAGGGTCATTGTGGTCATCTTCCAGTCTTCCAAGGGGCCTCCTGACATTAGGCAGACAGCAACCTGGGATAATCAGGCAACCTGGGATAGTTAGATGAGGCACCAAAACTCTTGAACTGTCTCTCCAGGTAGACTCATCTGTCCCCTTTTGTTTTCATCTTCCACCAGTAGGTGAAGACTTCTTTGTTTCTTTGTTTTTGTATGTGGCACAGTCAAAGCTCTGCTCACAACCCTAGTTCAATCCTGACAAAAGCAGGTTTCAAACTCAAGGCTGATCCAGCCTTCCATCCTTCCAAGGTCAGTAAAAGGCATACTGAGCTTATTGCAGGTAAACTATAGATAACTAGGGAAGGCAATGGCAAACCACCCCATAAATATGCCTAGTAAACATTATGTGATATCACCTATGGTCAATAATTACCTGGTATTTGCACAGGGGACTATTTTTACTTTCACATATGTTATATCTGGTTTTAACTGTTGTAATGATGTGCTGTTGTTGTCTTTAATGGCATTTGTGTGGTTTTATTATATGTTTTTAATTTATTAGTTACTTTGGAAGCCCTTATCAGAAAGACAGGGTACACATAAAATGAAGAAAATAATATGACTATGAAAGCCCCAAAATGAGAGGCTAGGAAATAATGTCTCCAGTTCAACACCCCAAGCTCATTCCAAATGACACCCAAAATGTCCAAAGGCCAAGCTTAGTTCACAATAAGTTCACTGTATTGCCAGACCTCTCTGCTGCCACTATCACAGCTCTTTTCATTCCACTTAATCTTGTCTGGTGAAAGGGGCAGGGATGGTGAGGGAAAGTGAATGAGGTCCATTATGTATGGGACTCTTACCTGAGGACTTTAGCTGCACAGCGGGGCTGCAGTGTGGTCTCCTCCCACTTCTCAGGCAAGGAGACATTCACTGCCTGCCCCACAGTTTGCTTGCTGAAGTCTTAATGGCTTTCTGCTTCTCCTGGGTCTTTTAACTCTGCCCATCAACTCCCTCTTAAAGGCACAGGTCTCAATTCACCCAGTTGTTGCATGATAAAGGGCTTTGTCAAAGGCCTTTAAATAGCAGTTATATCAATATCAATACCCTAGGGTATTGCAATTTCAGCAGGAAATCAAAGAAATACAGTTCCCAGGAGTTTTTTGAAGGAACATATGAAGCCCTAAGAGCTATATTGTGGAATACGGAATGTTTATTTAGGGTAGTAGTGTAGGGTAGTAATGGTAATTTGGGGACTTGCAGGTGATGGTCACAGCATCCCAGGGTGACAAGGCTAAACTTCAGAACTATGGAATTTCTTTGGAAAATGAATAGTTTTACATGAATAAAATGTAACTTAAACTGGGAAATAATAAAGGCTTATGTTTGGCTAGTCTCACTAACTTGTCCATTTGAGATTGATGTATTAGATCATCTCTCCTAAAAAGAACAATCTAAACAAGTGGAAAAATCAATGGGAATATTTACCAAATAATAAATTAATCTCTCAGTGCCTGTCACTTCAACTAGTTTTTATTTCACTGGTTCTTCTCAATAATCAAAAACTGCAAGGGCAATTCACTGATGATGGTATTTAGTATAATCTCATTGTGAATCACTACTATTATAGTAAGTCATATCTGAAACTCATTATTTTTTGTAAATTGCTACAGAGATTTTGATGATGGGTTATGAAATATTTGCTGCATAGGCAAAGAAAAAAATGCTAGATATTATTTTTGAATTTTGCTGGAATTATAAACTGCCATTTCAGTTACATTGGAATCATCCATAAAATTAGGATTTATAAAGATGTCAGAAGACATCAAAACAACATCATGTAGCAAAACTTCAGTTTTGTAAATGGGTTCTCCTCATTTATAACTGAAGACTACCATTGATAGTGTCAAACTGAAGCTGTGACTGCCATTTTGGATACGACCATAATGTGGGGACAGGGTACAATACTTGTTTGCTATTTCTCTAGACATGACAATAAGAGGTAGACACGATGTGCACTGAAGACAAGATGGTTCTTTGACTGACTTCAGGCAAGGCAGATAATTATGAGGAACTAATTTTTTGCCTTCCTTCTACCTACTCCTGTCATACTCTAGAACAGTAGTGGCGAACCTTTGGCACTCCAGACGTTATGGACTACAATTCCCATCAGCCCCTGCCAATTGGCCATGCTGGCAGGGGCTGATGAGAATTATAGTCCATAACGTCTGGAGTGCCAAAGGTTCGCCACTACTGTTCTAGAGTATGACAGGAGTAGGTAGAAGGAAGGCAAAAAATTAGTTCCTCATAATTATCTGCCTTGCCTGAAGTCAGTCAAAGAACCATCTTGTCTGGAGTGCCAAAGGTTCGCCACCACGGCTCTAGAACAAGGGGTCTGCTGTAGCTTACTGGAATAAAATGACTACATTCTATCACTATTCTAGGTTCATAAATTGAACTGATGAGAATGTTCTTAACTGAGGAAGGCATCCTTGCACAGCTGTAGTGGAGCTTCTCTGGGTGGCCAGCCTCTTTGCTGGAGCTCCGTTCTCCACGTCACGGCCACAGGAGTGCTCAGCTGGGTGGTTGGCCTCTTGCTGAAACACTCCTTTCACCAAGGAGTGCAAGCCTCAGTAGCCCCCTGGGCATCCTGACTCTGGGCTTGCTCCCCTCCAACCTCCAAGGCAATTCCACCCAAAGGGTGGTAGCTCCCTAGTCCCCCCCCCCCCAACACGCACCAAAAGATCAGTTCCCATGCATAACCTGCCAGGCTGGCTATGACAGAGAATGCATGCATTAACAACCATCAAAAAATGTTGAGGGAGAGGTGGGTAGGTAACTTACTGGCAGCTTCCCAACTGGTAGAGGGACAAAGGGCATGCCAGCCTTTTGTAGGCCCCAGCAGTGCCTCTTTCATGATGTCATGGCACAGTCCAGTGACATAGGTATAAATTTTTTATGGGGGGTATGCCCCCATCCACCCCTGGGGGCACAACCACACTTCCCCAAACTCTGCCCCTGGCCTCAGTGCTTACAAAAGCAGCTCTCCAAAGCCAGGGACAGCAGTCTCCCTGCCCGGTCTGGGCTCCCAGCCAGCAGTCCCTTCTGCCCTCCCCTCCACGCAGAGGCGTAGCTAGGGAAAATGAAGCCCAGTGCAAAATCTGAATTTTGCACGCACCCCCCACACACAGGCGGCCGCTGTCATGCTGGAATTAGCATCACTTACAATGGTGTTTAAACTAGAGAGCCCGGATTCTCCTTTGAAATCAACCTTAAAGGGAGAATCTGGGGTCCTCAGGACAAATAACACTGAAAGTGATGCTGTTTTGGGATGGATTATCCCCCACCCTAAAACAGTATCACTGTCAATGTTTAAACTGGGGACCTCAGATTCTCCCTTTAAATCCATGCCGAAGGGGGTGGATTTAAAAGGAGAATGTGGGGAAATTTTGGGGGTGCCTGCTGTCAGAAGTGCAATTGTTAAGCTAGCAGCACCAAACCTTCAGGGTATCTTTAGGAGACTCTCCTAAGAAAATAAGAACATAAGAACAAGCCAGCTGGATCAGACCAAAGTCCATCTAGTCCAGCTCTCTGCTACTCGCAGTGGCCCACCAGGTGCCTTTGGGAGCTCACATGTAGGATGTGAATGCAATGGCCTTCTGCGGCTGTTGCTCCCGATCACCTGGTCTGCTAAAACATTTGCAATCTGAGATCAAGGAGGATCAAGATTGGTAGCCATAAATCGACTTCTCCTCCATAAATCTGTCCAAGCCCCTTTTAAAGCTATCCAGGTTAGTGGCCATCACCACCTCCTGTGGCAGCATATTCCAAACACCAATCACACGTTGCGTGAAGAAGTGTTTCCTTTTATTAGTCCTAATTCTTCCACCCAGCATTTTCAATGAATGCCCCCTGGTTCTAGTATTGTGAGAAAGAGAGAAAAATTTCTCTCTGTCAACATTTTCTACCCCAAGCATAATTTTGTAGACTTCAATCATATCCCCCCTCAGCCGCCTCCTCTCCAAACTAAAGAGTCCCAAACGCTGCAGCCTCTCCTCATAGGGAAGGTGCTCCAGTCCCTCAATCTTTAATGATAGATTCTACTAATTTACCAGGAACAGATGTCAAACTGACTGGCCTGTAATTTCCCGGGTCCCCTCTAGATCCTTTCTTAAAGATTGGTGTGACATTGGCCATCTTCCAGTCTTCAGGGATGGAGCCTGATTTCAGGGATAAGATGCATATTAAAGTGAGAAGATCAGCAATTTCATGCTTGAGCTCTTTAAGAACTCTTGGGTGAATGCAATCTGGGCCAGGGGATTTGGTAACATTTGTTTATCAATGGCTGCCAGAACTTCCTTGTCTACCACTATCTTCGCTAGTTCCTCGGATTCGCCTCCTAAGAAGCTTGGTTCAGGTGCAGGAATGTTCCTCACCTCCTCTTGGGTCAAGACAGATGCAAAGAATTCATTCAGCTTCTCTGCAATCTCCCTGCCATCTTTTAGCACACCCTTTGTTCCTTTGTCCTCTAACGGGCCTACCGCTTCCCTAGCTGGCTTCCTGCTTTTGATGTACTTGAAGAACTGTTTGTTGCTGGTCTTGATGTTCACAGCCATGCGTTCCTCATAATCCTTTTTTGCCTCCCTTACAGCTAACTTGCTTCTCTTTTGCCACCATTTGTGTTCCCTCTCATATTCTTCATCAGTCAAACTGGACTTCCATTTTCTAAAAGACATTTTCTTTTTTCTGATAATTTCCTCAACCTCTCTTGTTAACCATGGTGGCTTTCTTTTGGACTGGGTGCTGCCTTTTATAACCTGTGGAACACATTCCAGCTGAGCTTTTATTACTGTGTTTTTAAATAACCTTCAAGCATCCTGGACAGTTTTGACTCTCTTGATTTTCCCTTTCAGCTTCCTGAGCACTATCCCCCTCATCTTTGAGAAATTTCCCTTTCTGAAGGCGAATGTAACTACATTAGTAGTTGTCACTTGTTCGCATGCTGAGATACTGAATCTGACAGCATTGTGGTCGCTGTTCCCTATTGGCTCAACAACACTGACTTCCTGCACCAGGTCCTGGGTCCCACATAGAATTAGATCTAGGATCACCTCTCCCCTGGTTGGTTCCACAACCATCTGCTCTAAGCCACAGTCATTTAGCATATCCAGGAATGCTCTCTCCTTACTATGACCTGAACATTCATTTTTCCAGTTTATATGGGGATAGTTAAAATCACCCATTACCACTACATTTTTGTTTTTGTTGGCCTCTCTAATTTCTTTTTCCATCTCAGAATCCTCTTGTGCACTTTGGTCAGGGGGACGATAATATATTCCTAATATTAATCTGTCCTTCACACCTGGTATTGATATCCACAGTGATTCTGTAGGGGAACCAGCTCCCCTTGCATTGTCTATTTTATGTGATACTATGCTCTCTTTGATGTAAAGGGCAACTCCACCCCCAATGCACCCTGTCCTATCCTTCCTATAGAGCCTGTAGCCTTGTATAACAGCATCCCATTGGTTCTCCTCATTCCACCATGTCTCTGTAATGCCCACTATATCAAAGTCCTCCTTCAAAACTCTGTACTCTAGCTCCCCCATTTTAGGTCGAATGCTTCTACTATTAGCATAGAGACACTTGTATACCCTGTCTCTGTCCTTAACCTGGGATTTATGTGCTTTACCCTCAAGTCTTTTGTAGACACTATCCCTTGTCACATGCACATTGCTATGTTCCTAGCCTGTATGTGGTTGATTTAGAAAAACCTCCCTCTCTGTCTGCATCCCCATAGATACTGTATTCCAAACCAAAGTCACCTCAGCTCCTGTCGGCTTTCCCCAGTAATCAGTTTAAAAGCTGTTCTGCCACCTTTTTTTAATGTTGGCCATGGCAGCCTGGTTCCTCTTTGGTTAAGATGAAGCCCGTCCCGTTTGTACAGGCCTGCCTTGTCCCAAAGGTTCCCCAGTTCCTGACAAAGCTGAAATCCTCTGCCTTACACCACCTTCTCATCCACGCATTGAGACTCCTGTATCTCCAGCTTGCCTAGCTTCGCCTCATGCTATGGAACGTGGGTAGCATTTCTGAGAATGCCACCTTGGAGGTCCTGGACTTCAACCTGTTTCCTAGCAGCCTAAATTTAGCTTCCAGAACCTCCTGGCTACATTTCCCAATGTCATTGGTGCCAATGTGGACCACAACTGCTGACTCCACTCCAGCGCTGTCTAAAAGCCTATCTAGACGAAGCGTGACATCCGCAACCTTCGCACCAGGCAGGCAAGTCACCATGCGGTCATCACGCCTCTCACAAACCCAACTCTCTACATTTCTAATGATCGAATCACCCACTACAAGGAGCCCCCCACCTCCCTGAGGGGTATCCTCAGTGCGAGAGGATAGCTGATCACCAGTTAAGGAAGGGATCCCATCTAAGGGAGCATCTTCCCCCACCTCAGACTGGCACCCTCCATCCCCAAGACCTTCATTCTCCATGACATCTGAAGAGATGTCACCTTGGGAGTGGGACCCGGCTGTTAGGTCCCTGAAAGCCTCGTCTGTCACCCTCTCTGCCTCTTTCAGCTTCTCCAGGTCTGCCACCTTGGCTTCAAGAGAACTCACACGTTCCTTGAGTGCCCGGAGCTCATTGCAGTGAGGGCACACCCATGACTTCTGTCCTAGTGGCAGATAGTCATACATGTGACACTCAGTGCAAAACACTGGAAAGCCCCCATCCCCCTGCTGGCTTTCTGCCTTCATATCTGATTTGTTTAGATATTTAAATATTAAGCTTTTAGTCAGTGCCCTCCTGGAGCTATCTGCACGTACTATCTGTCAAATATGTCCTTATTAATTTAAAAAAACAAAAAAATTAATTTAAAATTGCCGCTGGTTCCAGAGACTGAACTAAAGCCCCACCTCTCAGGACAAAAGCCCCACCTCTCAGGACAAGAGATGAACTCTGTTAACCCCTGTTAAGCCCCAGATTCAGCAGCCTTAGCTCACAGGAGCCTTACAAGGAGAAAAAGAGATAACCCCTGTTAAAATACACTGTTTAAAAGCTGTGGCTTTGAGAAAAGCCCTCCAAAATGAACACCAGCAGGTCACTCTGCTCTTCCTGGCCAAGTCTTCTTCCCGCTGCTGCTACTCCTCTCTGCTGGTTCCAGAGACTGAACTAAAGCCCCACCTCTCAGGACAAAAGCCCCACCTCTCAGGACAAAGAGGAACAAGAGATGAACTCTGTTAACCCCTGTTAAGCCCCACCTTCCAGATTCAGCAGCCTTAGCTCACAGGAGCCTTACAAGGAGAAAAAGAGATAACCCCTGTTAAAATACACTGTTTTAAAAGCGGTGGCTTTGAGAAAAGCCCTCCAAAATGAACACCAGTAGGTCACTCTGCTCTTCCTGGCCAAGTCTTCTTCCCACTGCTGCTACTCCTCTCTGCTGGTTCCAGAGACTGATGAACCAGGGGGCATACATTGAAAATGCTGGAGGGAAGAATTAGGACAAATATAAGGAAACAACATGTGATTGGTGTTTGAAATACGCTGCCACAGGAGGTGGTGATGGCCACTAACCTGGATAGCTTTAAAAGGGGCTTGGACAGATTTATGGAGGATAAGTCGATTTATGGCTACCAATCTTGATCCTCTTTGATCTGAGATTGCAAATGCCTTAACAGACCAGGTGCTCGGGAGCAACAGCCGCAGAAGGCCATTGCTTTCACATCCTGCATGTGAGCTCCCAATGGCACCTGGTGGGGTGGGGTTGCGCACTGCACTGGGCGCGCACCTGTGGGGGGCATAAAATCGCCTCCGTGTTCCCCCAGGCCCCCACCGACCTCACACTTACCTTAGTTCAGCCTGAAAGTGGAGGCTGGAAAAGCGGCCTGTTCACTTGAGGCTGAAAATGGCCTGGTGGGAACTACACTTCCCAGGAAACCTTGTGAGCCCCAAGGTCTCTTGAGAAGCGTAGTTCCCACCAGGCTGTTTTCAGCCTCAAGTGAACAGGCCGCTTTTTCCAGCCTGCACTTTCAGGCTGAACTAAGGTAAGTGTGCGTGTTGGGGTGGGGGCAGAAAACACAGAGTGTGCACTAGACGCAGTATGGCTCAGCTATGCCTCTGCAGTGGGACCAGATAAAAGGTAAGTTAGTGGTTGGTGGCAAGGAAGGAGAAAAGGAAATAGGAAAAGTACAGGATATGAGGGTTGCCATATTGTTCATAGGTTGAAGCTGTCAAGGATAGTGAAGGAGGAAAAACTGAAGATTGGGGCAGATAAATCAGTTGATTAGTGGACAAGAAAAAATGAGGCAGGAAAAGGAGAGAAGCTTTAGGGCTTTTCAAAACAGGGAATGGGAAAATAGTGGTGGAGAGGAAAATGAGATGTCTCCCACAAGTTTTTGTGGGTCCCTCAGTTGTATATTTATGTTCTTATACATTTGTATATTTATTTGTATTCACTTGTGATGTATGTTCCTCTGGCAACCTGATGTTTATTAAGCCTGGTGCTTTATTATGAGCCGGTTGTTGTTTTCTTGTACTTCTCTATGTTCAGAGACATTGTGGTGTTTTACCCATGGCCAAAATTTCCTGGAATAGACCTGGGATCATATATCCCAGGGAGTTTTTATCCTGGTTTCTCCCTCCGCATGGCTGCCCATCAGTGCGTTCAGGCCAGGAGGAAGAACTCGAGTGAATTATGCATGAGCCCACGGTTTGTTTTCATTTTCCACATGAACCTTTGCGTTTACATCATTTACATACCTTATGTAGTTTGCGTATGTTTATGTAGTTTACGTAGATCCTGTTTTTCCAATGTTCTGATTGGCTGCAGCTAAGGGGTGGGGACAGCAGGCAGAGAAGCCGGAAAAATAAACTGGCCTGTCTCTTGTGGTATTTGCATGGAAGTGGATTGGCGCGAGCGTTTTCAAAAGAACTGCCAATTTTGTCATTTTTTGAAAGCCGCGGGATAAGGCAAATCTCGCGGGCGGGCCCGAGTGAGACCCAGAAGCCATGCAGAAGTCATGGCCAAACCAAGATGGTTCACTTCCTTATCCCAGGATATATTGGCTGTGGAGAAAACGCCATTATCTCCAGGTTTCTCTCTCTATTAACCTCTGCTGCTGTCCTATGAACATGTCTGGGGATTGCTGTGTTTGCTGCAACTAAGAGACATTACACACTTGTATATTTTTTTATTCTTATGCATGAAACTGTGAAATCATTAGTTGACCCAGTGTCTGGATCCAGCCACCAAGCACTAGCTGGCCACTTAACAATGCCACAAAAGACTACCACAAACATTGGAACATTCTTTCTTATTCCCGAGAAAGATTGTCTATAGACTGAACTAGCTTGAAATTTTTGTGAGTTTCAAAGTGATCTATAAAGTAAAATTAGATTGCTTGCAATCAAGACAGAATGAATTACAGACAGCAAGCAGCATCTATTATTAAGACCATGTTAAGAGCTTTGCGCTTCCCCTTTTGTTTGTAAGAGCTGTTTACCTTGTACCCTTCTCTGGTCAGAAATGTCTCCTTTTTCATTATTAATAGAAAATAAAGCCACTTTATTTTGCTACTCTGTTCAGTAATTCTAGAGTTCCTCTTGAAGAAGACGATATGGTTTTTATACTTTGCTTTTCTCTACCTTTAAGGAATCTCGAAGTAGCTTAAATCACTTCTGTTCCTTACAACAGACACCTTGTAAGGTAAGTCCTCCTGAGCCCTCTGGGGATGGGCAGGGTAAAAATTCAAAAACAAATAAAATAAAAAATGTGGGGCTGAGAGAGTTCTGAGAGAACTGTGGCTAGCCCACGGTCACCCAGCAGGCTTCATGCGGAAGAGTAGGCAACCAAACCCAGTTCTCTAGATTAGAGTCCACTGCTCTTAATCACTACCTCACCCCCAAAATAGGGAAGGACTAAAAAGGACATGTCTCATAAAGACTACTCAAAGAAAGAGACAGTGAATTGGCTAGTGGGCCACATGCAACTTGCCAAATTCTACCACCTGAACCATGCAAGCTGCTGTGGATCTGGACAGCACCGCCTACAAGTTCCAGGGCAATCAAGGATAAAAGAGATGTAAGCGAGAGATGCTGAACTGCACATCATTATTATTTTAAAATATTCCAATTAATCTTTATTAATGCCAGATTACTGAACAATAGGGACAAAGGTTTGTTTTGTTTTAAAGTCCAGTAATTATCAGTAATTAAATGTAATGACTGTAATTTTGGACTAATTCCAGTTTATTTTTTTTCATTGGAAAAGTGATATAGTCAGATCTACTGAAGTATTTCTTGTTCCCACTATTAAGGTCATAGCTATTTAGGTAGCACCTTGTTTGATTTTTCAATTCCTGACCTTTTGTTTAAAAAATATAAGCAACAGATAAAAATTAAATGCAATTAAAGGATTACCTTTTCACCTTTTCCACCCTTTAGACCACGAACACCATCTGCGCCCTATTAGAAAACAATGGTAATGACAAAGTTACTAGGTTTTTATGAGACGTTTTCATAATAAAAAGATGGCTAATTATCAGGAAAGAACAAAAACTTTTTATATACATACCTTCACACCACGAGGACCAGGATAACCTAATGGACCTTGAGGACCTGGTGGACCCTAAAAGATATTACATTGTTTTTAAATAATATGCATTTAAATGTCAGTTATCAAACATTTATCTTGCAAGTGATCAAATTCAAAACTCAGTTGAAACTCACAAAAAACCTACTCTGCTTCTTCTATCTTAAGGGTATCAGCAAATATGATGTTTCATACAGTTAGATTGTGTGATGTATTGATTAACACAGGTGTCAAAGCTCCAAAAGTAGATTTGTTAGGTGCATATGTTTATTGAATAAAAAACAGCATACCACACTGACTTCGCCATTCCATTCTCAGGAAATGGTAACTATAGCTTCTCTTACATGAGAAACTATTTCACGTGTATGTATTTTTAGATGTAGAAGATAAATTCTTGCAGAAAAATCTGGCAAATGAGAGTGAGAAACTAAGTGAGCAAGAGGGGTCAAAGAAGTCACCAGAAAGTTGAAAGAATGTCAGGGATGCCTCACCTAAAGAAGGAAGTATGGATGCAGCAAATGCTAAACAGAGAGGAACCTCTAACTGCAATATTAATCCCTATCATCAATGGACACCTCCCTAGTTCTGAAACACTGTGTAGTTACATGATTAATATTTGCTGCAGGAAGAAAATTCTAGACTGGTCCTATGATTCAAATTCTCTACATAGCTCTTCCATGGTCTTCACTTACGATATACCTGACATTCTCCCCCACTTAGTATTCCACTCTACATATATCAAGAAGAAGAAGAAGAAGAGTTTGGATTTATATCCCCCCTTTCTCTCCTGTAGGAGACTCAAAGGGGCTTACAATCTCCTTGTCCTCCCCCCCACCCACAACAAACACCCTGTGAGGTGGGTGGGGCTGAGAGAGCTCCATAGAGCTGTGACTAGCCCAAGGTCACCCAGCTGGCATGTGTGGGAGTGCACAGGCTAATCAAGGTTATACATATCTTTGTGGCACAAAAAGCATAAACATACCAAGGCACCTTTCTCTCCAGACTGGCCTTCTTTGCCTGGGTGACCCTATTTACAAAACATATAGGGAAAAAAAACACAATTTTGAACAACTCTACACAGATTTCTTTGAATTATATTCAGTTCTGCATATAGGCTTTTTTTTCAGAAACCTATTTCATATTTTAAAAAACAGAGAAGAAATGATAGGCAACAGACTTGACTACACAACTTATTTAAACTGGTTCAATAATAATTCCCTCCCTAGGGATGCCTGACTTACAGTTCTGATAGGGATGGCTAAAGATTTCTTTTCAGAATTTTCAGCAATTCACCAAGCGAAAATTTATTGGATTCTTCCACCAGGTCAGCAGGAGTGGTAGAGACCAATAAAAGTTTATAGAATAAATGTCAGACTTCTGTGGCACCTTAAACACTTCTATAAACTCCTAGAAACTTTTATTGGTCCTATATAATATTGATACAACAGACTAATACATTCCTGCCGTTAGAATAAATGTGTCATCACTAAGCAGAATCCGTTAAAATATAAGAAACCATGGCCACTATTGAAAATGGGCATAAACTTGTGCAAGAACAAGCCGGTTGGTTTTCCACTCAACCCATGTTACTACAGATAAATGCTGAGGTTAGAATAAGATACCTTGGGCACTGCCAAAATAAGTTGTCCTGAGCCTTCTGTCCTTACTGACAAAGTAGTACAAAAGTGCCATGATGTCACTGTTTTTGCTCCTCTTCTCTACTGGTTGTGACTTACAATGTGATGATGTCACAATATGCATTTTATATTATGTTGGTGGGGAAAATACAGGAATGCTGTTTTTGATGGCAACTTTCATAATCGTTAGGTCTGCCCTAAGGAACACATAGGATTTCTAAAGCATTGAGGAGAAACTTACATCATCCCATTTGATGTAGAAATCTCTACATTTTTAAAAGCTATGGAGAATCAATCAAGAGATTAATGTAATCACTTTGACAACATTACTTCTCTTCAGCGATTTTCCTTGGAATTGTGAATTGCTATTCATTTCTTGAAGTTGATGGTTTGTTTCAGGTCCAAATCACTTGAGAAAATAACACAAAAGCATATAAAGCACTCAAGAGTCTCCTAATTCAATGCATTTTCTCTGGAAGACATTAATTGATTATTTTTTATCTGTCACCAAATATTACACTAAGCACACCATTAAGGTTATGTCACAACAAACTGAAAGCAAATATTAATGGAAATATTTTATAGTATGCAGAAATCAATAAGTGTAAGGAGAATTCCATTTGAGCCTAAATTCACATTCAGCTGAAGTGAAAAATAAATCTTTAGTTCAGTTGTGCGTATCGCTATCTTGAGTGACTCACAATACAATCCTAGAGTTACACCTTTCTTAAGCCCTTCGATTTCAGTGGACTTGAAAGGATAACTCAGCTTAAAACTGCACTGTAAGTTGTGAGCCTCAGAATCCCCTGATGTATCACCTGATGTTTTCCATCCCTTTTACTCCCTCATTGTTAAGCCATATGTTGGATTGTGTTTCTCATCTACCAGATCGCCTGCATATGCATACTTCTTGTATGATCTCTAGTCTGTTTTATTTTGCTTGAAAAATAACATGAGTATGTTTAGGATACAGTAGTAGTTCTCAGGGAACCCCAGAAACCATATTTGCCTAGGGACAAGGGGTACCCTCTGTCCCTGGATGCCACTAATCTGGTCACATGGGGGGTGCAAAATCATCCCCCCCACATGACCAGGAAGACAGTAAGGCAGCAGGAAGTCTTGCTTCCTCATCGTCATCTTCGTGTGCCCTCGACCCTTCAGGTGCCCTTTGGGTGCCTTCGACATGGGCAGGGACAAGGAAGCCTTAGGACAGCACCCCCAGTCTGCCCCCCTCCCAGCTGGCAGTCGGCAGACCCTTCTGCCCTCCCCTCTGGGAAGAGCTGAAGGGACTGCCATCCCCCATCCTCCAAGAACTGCTTTTATAAGCAATGAGGCCAGGGGTGGCGGCTTGGGGTGTGGCCACACCTCTGGGGGTGGGGCGGGGCATGGCCCCACCCCCAAGCCCTGTCCCCCAGCCTCAGTGCTTATAAAAGCAGCTGACGGGGATGGTAGTCACTTCTGCTTTCCCCAGAGGGGAGGGCAGAAGGGACTGCCGGCTGGGAGCTGGGAGCCTGGAAGGGGGGCGGGAGCTGGGCTGGGGGTGGAGCCCTGCCCACCCCCAGGCACAGTGGGGGGGGGGGCCTGGAGACAATTTGTCTCTGGGCACCATTTCCCCCAATACGCCTTTGCATATTTCTATGAGTTGATCAATGCAGAATTCTCAAAACCACCTTCAAAAACAAATTTCCAGTATTCTTTGAGGGAATCCATGACACTTGACTTGGTATAAAACTCAAATTATTTTGATTATTTATTTTACACTGTCCTTTGTTCCTTTGCTTGCCCTTCATTCTGATTTTTTTTTTGTCAGTCTGGCGGGACTCTTTTATAAAGATCATTTTTGGTTTCTTATTGTTGTTAAATACCATTTAAAGCACAGTAGAATAAGACTTACTTTGCTTCCTGATGTTACCAAAACCTGGGAGTCAGTTCCAAAGCAGCTGCACTAGAACAAAAAAGCCCTGCCACATCCCAAGACATGTGTATGGGAGTACGCAAAGTAGGGTCTCATATAATGAATGTAACTGATAAGTAGTTTCATGCTGGAGGCAGTTCCCTAAAGCTCAGGTCATTCAAAGCTTCAAAAGGAAACATTAGCATTTTGAACTGAGTCTAGAAACAAACTGAAAGCCAGTATAGACATTTTGACACAATGGTCAGTTACCATTTCACAATCTGTTGCAGCTTGGTCTCACTGAAGTTTCTGAGCACTTTCTGAAGGCAGACCCATGTGCACACTGGTCAATAATCTAACTTTTTAGTTCAGGATTATAAACTCAAAGTGGTAGAAGTTTCCCAGTGGCCTTTCCCATTCCAAATTTTTGTTTAAGTGGCAAGTCTAGGAACTGAAAAAGAGCTTGTACAAGCAAAGACAGGACTTGGTGAGCAGTGACCCCCTTCCTGCTAAAATACTATATCGTCATGGAAGGAGGCACATAGCAGGCTACAAATAGGGTCATATATAAAGGCAATCAATCAGTCATTTTCTGCACTTTTCTGAAAGTTTCATGATTGCAACTAATCCTGTCTGCAGCACAGGCTGCCAAACCATGGCACATTCAGGGAAAACTCTGGTTTGATGAGTTGTAAAATCACTTTTGCAGGCAAGGGGAAGCATCAGCATCTGTTGTAGTTCAACATCATGATTACTCTAGACCAAGAGTAGCAATGAACACCTACAAATGCATGAATACTACATATACACCTAGCCGCTTTAGTGACTGCTTCATCTATCTGAATATGTGGGATGTGAGCTCCAATAAATCATATGTCAGAGTGCATTCGTTAGGAACAAACTTGCAAGAAGACATGGCAACCCTAACAGCATTTAGTCACCCGATTTCATTTTCTTAATTTTGAATGGCAGTTACTGGCACCAGAAAGTTACATTTTTAACAGAGCAGGTCTACTCACTTGCTTCAGGCTTACCCTCAGAAAAGTATGCTTAGGATTACACTGTAAATCCTCCAAAAGAGTGCAAAAATGTTCCCCACAAGCATAAACCTATGCTTTAACTGAAAAGACAGTTCTCTCTTTACATTTCTATTATATTCCTTTGAATCTGAACTGGAACAAGAAAGTTATAGACCTAAATGATTTCCACTTCATCATCATTCCAATTTCTCATCCGTCATTTTGGACTTAAGTCTGGAAACATAGACAGAGTTCAAATAATGAAACTGAATATGTTTTATGATTTCTACTTCCAGTGATCAATGATGTACTTTCCTTGTTGAAATTCATGAGTATGGAACTGGAAAGTAATTTTAAAATAATAAAAGTGAGAAAATCTTATACTACTTACAGGAGGCCCATCTGCACCAGGAAGTCCAGCAAGGCCTGACTTGCCCTGGGGTCCCTGAAGAGAGATAAAGGGACACTTTTGAGGAACCGTTCAACAAATAAGGAATCACAAGCCACAAATGTAGGCAAACAACACATTATTCATGAACAAGAAGATGAAATCAGTACGAAGGCAAAAATATGATACTCCAAAACAGCAAGCCCATCTCCTGTCTCAAAGTTCAGGAGTCATTGTCTAGTCATGCCCTCAGTTTATAACCACTGGAGGAGTTATCCTAATTCATACAGTATGATTTTATTGCATGCACTTTTCATTTAATGTACACATTTTACTTTCATGACTAGAAATGTTAAATGAGCATCAGAAATGTGAAGGATGTTGACACATAAATGTGAAGGTTAAGAATCTCAGATCATTTTCTCTTTTTTATCCACATTTATTTATGTACTAAGAAAAAATAACAATATAACCAACATAAAATAAAATAGAAACTTTCTATATATAATGACACAATTTCTGTAACACACATTTCCAAATCAAAGACAATAGGTGAAAGATCCTTAACTGGTGCTCACAATGGTACAACTTTCAATCTAAAACAATGTGCTGGAATCTTTTCCAATCATTTCTTGTTGTGGGTAGGTCCACCACATGTGATGGAAACCTGTTCTCAGTGATTTACAGTACCAACAGATACTGGGTGAATTACCACAGATTCTCACTCATTTATATAGGGTGAGATACCACTATTATATTTTAAGATATTTTTTTTCTTCAACTGAGGGGATAAAGTAATATTAGAGCCAAATGTCGTTATGGACTTCCAGACTTCTCTGGAAATCATTTGGCCAAAATCCCTTTCTCATTTCATTTGAAAATTCTGCTTGTTTGCCATATCATCATTAAGAAGGACATTAACAATTTTTGTCAATAAAAGAGAATGATCCCATTATGTGACTATTCTCATGATGTGACAGGCATGCATTTCCTACCTTTTCAGACATATGCTAGTAAATGCAGACAATCATATTTAGGCAATTGTCAGCAGTCACCAGAATATGTTTTCCTCTGGAGGACAGATCTCCATTGTCTGGAGTTCAGTTGTAATTCTGTGAGATCTCCAAGCCCCACCGGGGGTGTTTCCCTACAGGACATTCTGTAGAGCTCGACTCGAGTCCGGGCGAAATTTTCTTCATGAGTTTGACTCGCTGTTGTTCCGTACTGCAGCCGAGCTCGCTGTTCTTGAGCAGCGCTCACACATCCTCAGCCGAGCTCAGTGGGCAGTTCGATATGTCCTGTCGTGCATTCTATTGGCTGACATGCAAAATGGGATGCCGAGCTCGATTCACCATTCTTTCGCAGCTGACGAGCTCGGCTCTCCTTGCCAGCACTTATTGGGCGGGTTCAACTCTGCGCGTCATCCATCCCTGCACTCCAATTGGTTCCCTTTTTCATGGTGGGAAACGTGAAATTCCTTCTTTTACGTGCATGTCGCAATGTCGGATTGACTTCGCGACACCGTCGCGAAGGTGAAACTTAACGGACTTCCTCACAAACAGCCTGGTTTTCAGAAATGGAATTGTGTTGAACAACTTTCTTATAATCCCTTTTGAGTGCCTTAAATTTATTTCTGCACTCAAGAGACGTCCTTTGGTGGCCCCTCTCGTGCATCTCTGTTGCGACCATTTAAAAAATATGGATGTTGCACTGGCATCTCTTAATTCTACTGTGTAGCTCGAGCTCACCCCAGATTTCAATCATCCCTCATTTCACGACCCCTCCACGACACACCTCTCCCCACCCCTCGGCTACCTGACCTACTGTCTGAGGAGGATGTTGTGGACTCAAAAAGGGGATCCATCGTGATTCCGCCAGCTTGGAAAATGAAACGAAACAGCGAAATGGCAACTTGGCGAACACCCCCTTCGAACATCCCTCCTGTAAGGGGAGGGAGGGATCAAGCCAGCAAGCACTAGTGATTGGCTGAGACACAATAGGCAGGTACATTTGGGCGACATGGATTTGGTCGCCGGGACAATGCTTCGTGTGCGACACGAGCAAATGGTCCCTTTACGGATTTCACTTTTCGGCGCCCCGATTTTCCAGCACCACGCATGCTCTGCATGGCTGGTTATAATTGGCTGGGCGATAACTCGCTGTGATTGGTGTACGAGACAGTAAGCCCTAATTGGCCAGAAAAAGAAATGACGCTATTGGCTGGAGTGCTGAGCAGAGGCGAGTCGGCCTCAAAAGACAGTCCGCGAAGCATGAGATTGACACGACTTCTTCAAAAAGTACTAGGTCACAGCTCGGATTGAGAAAACCCAGCTTAGGCGAGTCGAAGGACAGTCGGACTTGCATCGACATGTATGCCAGTGCGGACAACCCGGGCTGAACACAAGTCGAGCTTGGCTGGCAATGCGCTGTGCGGAAACGCCCCTGGAAGTTAGCAACACTATGCTAGCAGCAACCAGTCAGTGACTTGATATCACCTGACTTGCATGACTCAGCTAGGTCTAGCTGCTAGCTAGTGTTCAACAGTAGCCATCTCCTGAAAGCCAACATGCTATTGCAGAGCTTCAGAGTAGGGTCTGGGATACCCAGGTTTGAATAACTTGCGTATACAGATTGACTGTTTGGATTGTATGTATTTAAAATTACACTTGATCCTCCCTCCGTCAAAAATCTCTCAGTGTATTTTAACCCAGAAAAAAAAGTTAGATATAGCTAGACATAACTCCTGGAGTTAAAAAAGTTTCATAAAATGAAATATGGAGCACAAGGCTGGCTGTCTAATGTCTGCCAGGCTGATTTGCTCTTCAGCATATAGAAGTAATGATCCTGTGAGCCATTTGTAATTATCATAGGAGAAAGTGTAACTTTTGGAAATCAATAGTCTTCTATACAGAAAGTGGTGTAGAGTATGAATACTAATAAAAACCCCTCAGGAGGCTGAAGACAGTGGCCATTGAAATTAAAATGAATGAATACATGAATTAATGAATGTATATACATATGAATGAATGAAGTATGTGCCTAGAAAAGACTTGAATCTCCACATTTCCTGATTTATTACAATCAGAAAAAGTAAAAATAAAATATGAATAAATAAAATCAGTGTCTACTTGTAGATGGCCTGAGGACAAAAAGTCCTTAGGCCCATGCATAAATGGTTGATGCAAACCTCTTGCGAAAATGTAAGTCATTCACATGTGTTATAATGAAAAACAAATTAAAACAAACAACTAAGAAGAAGCCGGGAGCAAATTATGTCTGCTGGATGACAAGATACATGTTTTCCAACCTCATATTCTACCACTTTTCACAAGATTTACCAGCTGCATTCATGACAAAAGTATCACAGCTCTCACATGCCAATTTCCCTCCTGCATCATGTTCATTTTATGAGGGAGTGTAGCATAACGACTATGGCTTCAAGTAACAGCTATCACAGCCACAACGACAGCAACTTCTTTGGATCTACATCTCTTTTTTCCCTTGTAAAATTTAGTAAGGAAGTTTCTGTTTGTTACTCTAGTTCATTAACTGAGGGAACATAGGGAAATGACACCTTCCACAAATGGAGTAATAGGATATTGACAAGTAGTTAAATTCAGAAAGTGTCCTTCGTGTATGAAGCTGTGAATTCCAAACAATGGGGCAGGAAGTCCTTTCTGGATCCCTGAGTCTCTGACAGCTATAGTTTATATTTTTCTATTTATACTCTGCATTTTGCCCCAATGGAGACCCAAAGCATCTTTCAACATTATTCACCTCTCCTCCATTTTACCTTCACAGCAACAACCAGGAGTGCCTGGGCCAAGGTCGCCCGGCAAGCTTTCATAACAGAGGAGGAATTCTGACCTGGGCTTTCAAAAGTCTAACAATCTACCGGTAATCACGACACCATGCACCATTTTGGTCCCAAGGTAATTTATGGGAAGCAATTGTCATGCATTCTGAAATGTTATTGAATAACTGTGTTGCATGGTAAAAAAAAAATACAACCAGTGTGCCTTTCAATTAATTTTCTGAATATTGCCCCCCACCCTATGTCTGTAGGCAAGATATTGATAGCAACTGCTCCAGTCTAAGCCCATTGTGCAGAATTATTCCAGTCTAAGCCCACTGATTTCAGTGGCTTTAGATTGGAGTAACTCTCCATAGCATTGCACTGCCAGAGTATTAGGAAGACAGAAAACTTGTAAAGAAGAAAGTAGAAGGCAAAGAAAGAGCAAAGTTAAAATGGTTTATAACCCAATAGTGTAAGAATAATGTTTAAATCAGGAGGCACACACAGGAAAAGAACAAAAATAAACAAAAGTCTACATGGTATCAGTACTGACATACAGAAATTCAACATAATGATAGAACAGATATACAAAGCAAACCAAGCAGAAGGAATTCTGGGAAAACCCAAGCAAAGGAACTGAAGAAAACATAATTGCATATACAAGAATTAAACACACACACACACACATATACATACATATGTGTGTGTGCGAGCGCCAGTAATTATCTGCATTCAGTCAAGCTCCCAACTGCCAGTGGACCACTCCCTACCCCCCAGATATTCATGAGTTCCTCTCTCTACCCTTTTTAACCCCACCTTGGCTGTCAGTGGCCTCCTCCCTACCCCTGGTCCATCTGCCGCCTAAAGATGCCCCCCCAAGCTTCTTTCCTGAGGGGTTGCAAGAGATGGGCTTGGTCCATCCTTTTCCACACCAGTCATCCCACATCACACCTGCTAATTATGTCAGTGGGTGAGCCAAAATAATAGATTGCTTGTTGCGGGAAGGTGCAAGCCTGAAGCCCATTTACCACCTTATCTCCTTGGGCTTCTAAACTGCAGAGCCGATTTCTCTGATTCCCCCAACCAAAAGATGCCAGACGCTGTACTGGTGAGTACTGGTCCCAAAAAAGTTCTGAGTATAACCATCTCCAAATGAATACTGTGGATACATTTATTTGTGTTTTCTGGGTTCTTCGGGACACAGAAATCTTAATGCACACACAGAGGTTCCCCACCTGAAAGGCCTGCCTGACAAAGTTAGAGAAGCAAATCTTTGTACAGATTTATTTATTCACAGTCAGATTTTTCAGAAAACAGGCAGGAGATCAATAGGATATCCATTTTCTTTTGTTGGAGTATCTGACATTCAGAAGTATGCTGCCCTAGAACACAGATACGTCATTTAGCCTCTGTGACTAAGACCCACTGATCTACCTGATTCTCCAGGACAGTGCCTCAGTAAATGGTTTTAGATCCTCAGTGAAAGAACCTAATGTCATGGCACTGTGAGGCTTAATGAGGATGGCCCTGCACTGTTCCTGGTTGTGTGACCACTGTCTTATGCAATTAGCTATCAAAAGAGAGAATGTGTGCATTTTATTAGGTACTTTTTTGATTTTGTGAAAAATTGCATGTAAGTGTATCAAAGATTAAGAATGAGGGATGCCTCGACCAATGGGGCCACTTTTATGTGAAAGTCAAACCTGAAAAGCCCATTGGTATTTGTAAATAAGTTATACGGTCTTAAGGATACAGGAATTACCACTGAGATAACTCATAGCTGTTGTCTGCAAACTACAAAGTTTACACACACGCAAACACACACACCAGTGCTACTTAAATTCACTGGTTTCTCAATAATGGAATATGACTTACTTTTTCACCAGGAACTCCAATTGGGCCTTGTGGACCTGGAAGCCCCTGGTAGGAAAAATACAGAGTGTGAGCATTCAAAGACAACAATAAATATATATTTCCTTATTTAAATGTTGCACTGGGTTGTTTGAAAAAGTCCCTGAAAAAAGAAACCCACAGAAAAATCAGGACTTTTCTGTGAGTCTTTCTGAGGACTATTTTGCTGGCTGTGAATGCGTAACATGATCCAGTTAGGAACCCTTCTCCAGGTGTGGCTGATCTCGCAGGCATTCAGGGAACTCTGAATGAATCAATTTTCTCTCTGAAGGAAGAGAAGGGGGAGGAGGCCTCTGCAAACTTGCTGAAAAAGTTCTCTTCCACTTATACTGGGAATATTTCAGGATAATTTGTAAAAGGCTACTAGCAAAAATAAACTCAGTGAGAGAAGGAAAAGCTCAAAACATTTCTTACTCCACAATCCCAGAACACCTAAAATGAAAAAGGTCACAATTTGTAGATTGATAAACACATACTTGTGGACCTGGGATCCCTTGTTGGCCGGGAGGTCCTGGTTCCCCTTGAGGGCCCTGTTGAGCAAGAAGTATACAGAAATAGTATAAGTTTTGGGCAAACATATGTCTTTACAGTCAATAAAACAATGCCAACCATACATAGAAAGATTTGTCAAGTTCAAAATGTTTTCTACTTTGCACTACAAAACCACATACCTAAGGACCAACAATTCTTTGTCCTCACCAATGTGTGGGGCAAACCACAGATGCCCCATATACAGGATAAAATGGCTGCTTTTTATGCTACTGTATATCAGCATTATGTATCATACAAACAATTCACTTCAGAAGCATCACACAATTAGATTAAAGATAACAGACTCTATTCTGAGAAGATTCATTTCATAATTTATTTTCAAGGATCCTATGAAATTTGTATTGCTCTCCAAAATAATCCTACTGAAGTTCCAACCTACCAAGTTTCCTTTGGGACCTTGTGGGCCATCGACACCTGCAATTCCCTATGCAAAAGAACAGAATAAAAACAATACCTGTTACTGTCATATCTGTGAAAAATATCAAAATATATGATAAGAAATTTCTTTATGAAATACATACATGTTGTCCTGGGGGGCCAGGTGACCCTCTTGGGCCCAGTAATCCTCGTTGACCCTGTTTTTTTTTAAAAAAGAAAACATTAGTTAGGTCTCTAGTTAACACAGCATGTAAGGAATGTTAGGTCTTTAGTTTACACAGCATGTATGGTAAACAGAAACCTATACAAAAATGGCCCATATGAAGTGTGGTTCTTTTCTCTGTACATACGAGGTCTTGCACAACTGGAAATGTATTTTTCTGTCTCCAGAAAAATGCTGTGATAATAAAACTTTACCATGTACATAAGACTAAAGACCTCTTGTGGGCCGTTTCCGTACAGTCAAAATATCCTGAGTTGAGCAAGAAAAATATCCTGTGCAGCCGAGAATTCGCACAGTTCCAGTGTTCCCCGTGATATTTCCCTTACCCCGGGATTTAAAAAAATTGCCAGTTTGGAGATTCTTTTACATAATCCCAGTGTGACCCTGCTTGTGCCTGCTACCATGCAAAAACCAGTCGGGATCAGGACCAGTTTATTTCACTTGCCTTCTTGTTTCCCAGTCTTGAAAAGAGAGGTGTAGTGGGAAAAAAACTGCCAAATTTAAAAATAGGATAAGAATTCAGATCCTTCCTCTAGCTCTCACTGGTTATGGGAAACAGCATGATAAGGCAAGATGGCACCAAAGTCCATTATAGGAAATTGGGCTGTGTTGTAGCTAATTTATCTAAGACACACATTCAACTTACAGAACATTGTCGATGGTGGCCTTTATAACCCCCATAACCCTTTTTAATGACATGCTCTCTTTTATCTTGTATAATATTGTAACTTGAATGCATAATACTTCTCAAAAGCAAAAAAAGAACATTATAGTATGTAGCGCCATCAATGGGGTCAGGATATGTCAGGTCTAAAACATTACAGGAACTATTATGAGAATCAGTCTGCGGGGAAAAAATCACACAGACTGACTGTTCTACAATCAAATTCCATTTTAACCAAGTGCTCACTGCAGGTATTCTGAGGCATTTATTCAAAACCATTTCCACTACACTTAGAACGTCTGTCTGTTGACTTTAACCTTAGATGGTTTGCTGAAGTCATCACCATAGCTTCAGCTTCTGGCAGTAAAATGGTTTGATTTTTCGGGGGGGGAGCAATTCATAGGAATGTAAATTTGACTGCTGTTGTAAAGGAATACAGTGGCAACCCACTGACCAATTAACACCGGCTTTGTGACTCTGCATATCTGTGGTATACATATCCATGGTATAAGAGAATAACTAATAGTCTTCTAGTGGTATTGCAGTAATTTAGTTAATTACATTGATTCAGACACTTTTGCACATTTTACCCATTAAAAGTTTTCACAAAATGGGCTGGATCCCACCATATATTTTTGCAGACAAAAGAAGAATGTTTTTTGCTGATTCTCCACAAAAGACGTCAAATTTGATCCTTGTTCTATTCCTGGAGGTGCTCTTTCCCCAAGAGAAGCGGGGGGGCGGGATTTTATGCTGCAATGGGAGGGAGGTGAAGAATTTGTGTTCCTCTGCTAGAAATCTTTATACCAGGAATAATAATTTGATGGATCCAAACTATTTTCAATCAATAAGTGATATCACTATGAGGTATGTATATATAATGATATTCTATAATGATATTCTAAAGTTGCATTCTCACTAACATCAATGTTTTTTTAAAAAAACTTTATGCTTGTAAACAGCAGGTTCATACAGGTCACAGATACACAGAATCTGGAAATATGCAGCTGTCCTCTCACCATATCCCATATAGAACATAGGTAACTGGATTCCTACGTACATACATGTGAACACAAGGTTACTCAGTAATCCATCCCGTTTTAAAAAGTGGAAACATCATGCAAGTGAGATGTACATGAGTACAAATGTACGCATATAGGCACCTGCACAATGTACCATATGTGACAGAGGGCACACAGAAACCTAAGACACACTCCTGGAACTTGTTTGAATACGCAATGAAACTGAATGAACCAATTCAAAGAATTTCAGTATGTAGTGAAACAACACCAACTAGGAATGGCAAGATTATGGGGCCATAAAATATTTCAACCAATGTATCCATAAATTGCCCCCATGATAAATGTTGAAAACAATGTAAGGTCTTAATATCTCTGTGATCATGAGTAAAAGACTGAAAATTCCAAAAGCTGAAAAAGAGAATGTTCTGAGGATGCACATTAGTGATCAAACTAATGGCTAGTAGCAGTTTTAATGGGAAAAAGCATCCCATGTGTGGGATGAATTTGTCCCCAAGGCATCATTTGATTCACAAATTATATCCAAAGCTGACAGTAACTTTACAGGGACAAATGAAATTACAATAGAGCCTTCATTTGAATACTTGTCCAGCATGAAAAATTCAGGACACGCTGTGAATAATGAACTATAAGGAACTTTACTTACAGCTTCACCTGGGAGGCCTCTTGGTCCCACCTCTCCGTCCTCTCCCTGTTGATATTAAATTGAATCAAATGGTTAATATATATGTGTAAAAGCACCTCCCTTAAATTATACTGAGTGCTAAACAGTAAACCTATTAACATACTCTCATTCCATCTTCACCAGGAGCACCAGGAGGTCCTTGGGGTCCACGATCTCCCTAGATATGAGAAAAACCATGTCACATCCATACTTACACATGAAGGATTGTGATTGTGCATCAGCATATTGAAATTGGCACATAGAATCTATGCAAGCTTGAATTTCCTGCTGACATGTCACAACATATCTGGACTCACACAGACACAAATCTCTGTGCTTGCTATCATTCTACAAAGGACTGGATTTAAAATCCTTGGCCACAATTCAAAAGAAGAGTAAGGCATACTCAACTCCTTTGAAATCAGCAAGCTTAGCTATGCTGAACTTGGTGTTAGAGTCATATGGGTCATGTTTAACATACTATATAATTGTACATACACATTCTTCCTGATGGTGTTCATGGGCTGCTAGAAGTATAGGCGGCATTGTGGATAAGTTGGAACAATAGCCTGGTATCTTTCCTGGCATATTAAAGCCATTTCTCTCTCACACTCACATACATTCATCTTATGCTAACAGTCATACAAAGAGGCAGCTTGCATATGTGAATCATAGATATAAACAGAAAGTATATACGTTTCTCACTAAATATCACCAAGTGAAGTGCTTTTAACAGAATCAGTCTGTCCACCTTATTGTTGTAAGCCATCCTCAGCCTGTCATGGGCAAAGGAAGCCTATATAATGAATGAATGAATGAATGAATGAATGAATGAATGAATGAATGAATGAATGAATGAATGAATGAATGAATGAAGTAGTAATTAGAAGACAAGTATGGAAGTTATGAGAAACTGTGGTATGTATTGCTGTGTGAATGGGACCTTTACAGCCCAATCCAGATACGGGGGATGGGTGCCAAAAAGGTGGCGTAACTCCGAAGCCCTGGTCACAGTGTCCCCAGTCCGAAAGCCCAGGTGGAAGCCAACTAAAGTTGTCTCCACCACTGGGAACACCCCAGGCCAACCACCCCCCACATCCTGGTGTCCAATCATACACCAGCGTTTCTTCACAGTGGTGCCCACTTCCGGGTTTTGCCACTGCAGAGCATCCAGCCACTAGTGCCTTTGCCCTCTCTACCATATAGATTCCCCTTGAACTAGTGTTGAGGGTAAACATGTTGGCACAGCCTGGTGTCATACCCACAACCCATTCACCTCGACACCTGGATTGAGATGTTAAGGGAACTATGTTAGATATGTTTTCTAGACTGTGCAAAGGTCCATCATAACTCCAATGAAAAAGGCTTTTATTTCTCTATGGTTTGAAAAAAAAGGGAGTTGCTTTAATGAAATATATGTTCAGAATCTGATTATTCAGAACTTCAGATTCAAAATTTGACAGTTAGATATCATATTCTACACCATTTGTAAGTGTTCAGTGCTTATTGTAGGGATACTTGTGTATGCATTTGTGTAACAAATGTTTCAGCACCAGCAAGGAAAGTTTTGAAAATTATCAGATGTATATGAACTTTAATATACAGGAAACATGCCTCTAGAAATTTGTTGAGTCAGATATTCACCTAGGGTGGGCATCAGAAAGGCCATAGAGAGAAGTAAGAAATGAAATGACTAATGAGTGGTAATAGCTCAGTCTTGGTACTTCTCATTTGTGTTATGACTAGCTAAGCAACTTCTATAAGAAACTCCATCTCATTTGTTAAGACAGAAAAAAGGAAACAATTTCATAAAATCTAACCACCACCATAGATTGTTTAATTAGTTGCTTCCCCCCCCCGCCCCCCCCCCCCCGTGGTAAGCCATAACTGAAACTTTGCTATGATATAGTAAAAGCCATCTATTCATTTTGAAAGACCAAGAAATCATGGATTTTAAATCCTGCCAATGAAAATGGAACAATGACTGTCACCCATGAAATAACCAGAGGTTGGCTTGTTGTTAACAGATCTTTACTTAGAGGAACCATTAGTTCAGCATTGATGACCTTTCCCTCACAGTTTTGGAATGGCAAAAAAAGGGACTCATGGAGAGAACTAACCTGAGGTAGCATTTGCAAATTGCTAAGCTGCCATAACTCTATCTAATAGTGAACTTACTAACTCCTGAGCAGATGACAAAAGCAGCAAAACCTGGCCACTTACAGACTAGTCTCCAACAGTCTGATAAAGACTACTGTACTTCAAATGTGGGATGCTGAGAATGGTTAAACGTAAGTCATTGGAGCAAAACAAGGGAGAAGATATTAGACTGCTCAAGCCTCCAAGAGTTCATTAATGTTTGAAGGGTGAGAACTAGAGAACTGATAAATTTGAGGTATGGAACCAAACTGTCTCCTCTTCCTATAATTCTTTGCTGGCTTTTTGCCTACCACTATCTCTAATAGCCAAGTGTCTATCTCAAGTTACGATAATGGAAATAGCAAATATGGTCCATCCACAGATATGGTCAGAATTGCAACTACTTGGGAAACTCCCCAGATGTGCAAAACAATATGATTTTGCAAATTAACTTAAAGGGGGGAAAAGTTTAAAATGGCATAATGAAGTATAAATAGGCTCCAGAAGGGTTACAATGTTGAGAACCACTGTGTGTCAGTTAACACAAAAACAAAGTGTATGGGAGAGAGAGTTCTTGAACAGTGGGAGGAATGATAAATGCAATCTTGAGCTTAAATATGCAACTAGATTCCTGAAACAATACCATCCTTGTAATTTTTTTAAAGTGTAAAACACAGCAGATTTGTTAAGTAGTTCTACATAGTCATTCTACTTTGAGTAATTCATAATCATTCGACTACAGTGATTCTCACCTGTATTTAGCCCTTTGATTCAATGAAGAGTTTAAAAGCTTCAAGTGATGAACAGTTTGATGTGTTTAGCTAAATGCTAATATACCTGTTATCTCTGAAAGGTTGCTCATTCTGTTCTTCTATATATTTTACCACTAATATGACCATCATGATGACAAGCCATTTGTGTATGGAGAGAAGACTTGCAAATTACAATAAATTTGTGGGTGCAATGTATCCCCTTCACACCCACACAAGTTTCCCTGTTCACAATGGCCAGTTTATCTAGTGTACTTATCACAATAGCATCCCCAAATGCAAGGCTATGACTATCTCCATAAGAATGAACTGGATCCATTCATTCTTATGAGATAATAAAAGGGATGGAATTGAAACAAAATTTGGGTGGTGGCAAGTCAAATCTGCTTCTTATCAGTTGTAACCCATAATCTCAGGTATGAATAATTAAGTATATTCTTATATCCCTTCACATACATAGTGCCAACCTACCTTCTGTTACACTAGTTATATTACTTTCAGACACATTTGTAAACAGAAACTGACAAAAATTAGTCACCATTATCCATGTGCCAATGCAGGCTTACACATCCAAATGTCATGTGCACCAAAAGAGACAAATCTTTCCAAATGCTTATTAGTTTATTTCTTTTACTAAGGATTGAGTTTTCTACATGCTCAGTATGTGCTTTGCCTCTGACCCAGAACCCTTTCTGTGACCTGGATCCAAACTCTAATTACATGGCTTCAGTAGCAGAAATCACCGCTCTAGCGCTTGTGTGGCCTATTGTTCTACTGATTCAATAGAGGGCCATTTCTATTAACCCCCATACTTGTTTCCTCCCTCAGAGTTTACCACACTATTCCTGAACATTCCTAGATCTTAGAAGCAGATTTTGGGGAAGGGGGAAGACAGGGGACTATGTCCTTTCCCTTGATACTCACCTGGCACCTATGTTGCTTTCTTCTAGACACTGGGCCAAAAACCTTCTGTTCACCCAGGCTTTTAATTAAGGAGTTGATTTTTAAACATTATTTTAGCTGGGAAACTGTTTCTTTAAACGGTCTGCGGTCTGTATTTATTATTGATGTTTTTGTTTTGGGCTACAACTATTTTTTTTAGCTGGATTTATTTATTTATTTATTTTAATGATTTTGTTTTGTAAGCCACCTCAGAGAAGTTCCCAGGGAGAAAGCAATTTCCCCCCCTAAATAAGTAAACAGCACAAAGAATAGAAAGTTACAAAGCTCCTTTCCATGAGCAAAGGTCTGCTCAGTTATCTGGCTCCAATGGCATGGAAGTCTATTAGTCCCCTTACTGAGAAAATATTACCACTGTTTAAAAGCCTTCACATCCTACTTCCCACACATATAGTATTTAATTACAGAAGTTCAAGCCTAAATTCTTTGCAAAGTGTTATACTGTGCATGGGTCTTGAATTTATAGGCTAGTTCATTTGATTTTAACTGAAGTGGAACCTTTTTGTTTTCTCAAAATCAGGCCTGTCATGCTTTTAGTTTTTGGCAGCCTTTGGAAAGCTCTACAGTTGTTGGGTTTTTTAAAGAACCTCAACTGTGTGCCTACTATATGATTGAAGCCCTTAGTTCAAAGTATTAAAATTAATGATGGTGTATTTGCAAAACAAAAGTGCCAGCAGAATTCACGGCCTTGGGAAAGAGCAAAAAAGATAGTTGCTTTCATTGCACACATACAAGTTGCACAAAATTGCTAACTCTGTCATACTGCATTAGATGACAGGCAGAGGTTCTTTGGCTCCAAGACAATTTGGAAACGTTTATTCAGCCACACAGAAGAATGTAAAGTATGTGCAAGCTGTACTTAATTGCAGAGTGCCCTCTGCTGGTCACCTACATTCTTGATTTCATTCTCAAGAAGTTGCATGTTTTTGTACTTGTACATTTAGCAATAGAAACATCATGGCTACTGAATGAAGCTTGTTAAAACCCTTAAGTCACAATGTCAGTGAATGTCAACTCATACATGACATGGATCAAGGGCAGCAAATGTCAAGTGGTATATTCGCCAACAAGTAACAGTCATACTGCAGTTGCATCATGACATCATATGGGGGACAACAAATACTGTAGACATAGCAAATCTCCAAATCAGAAAACCTTCAGTGAAAACAAAACTGAAAGCATGTGAGTAGTTTGGGCTTATCTTCAATTTAACTAACGTCTCCTTACTCTTCTGTCATAACTTTCCTTCTACTGTTTCATGTACTTAATACTCCATATTTTGACCCAGATGAGAGGATAATCCTGCAGCTTGAATCAGGAAACTGGTGTAAACGTTTAAGCACTGCAAAAGAAAGGTACCGGTGATATGGAAATTCTGGATTGGTTTGGCCTGATATAAATTCTAGAAGCTGCCAAGGACATTTTTTGGTTCCAGGTAAAGCCATTGAGACCAAGGTCATTAGGAACTACATTCATGTGTGGGCACTTATATTCCTGGTGTAACTTCAAAACAAATATGCCAACATTTATCAGGAATTCAAGGTGCTGCTTTTACAGCCCAGCCAATTCCTGTGGCTAGCAACTTGCAAATGCTATGGCTAGATGGAGGAGGAAGTGTTTCTTGCTGGTTTTCCCATGCCGGTTTTAATGTTTTGATCGATCTGAATTACTCTTGGGCAGTTGTATAAGAATAGTTTCCTTCTGTTGCAAAATCAAAATGGAAGTGACAAATGGAAAAGAGATATTCTATTCCTGCTGGAACCTCACAATATTCAGCCTGAAAGATTAACAATAACAATATCAAACACTTGAGACTACTTCCTTTGATCAAGACATTTAGAAGGGGATATAAGAAGAGTTGATGTTTATAACCCCACTTTTCTCTACCTTTAAGGAGTGTCAAAGTGGCTCACTATCATCTTCCCTTCCTTTCCTCACAACAGACACCTTGTGAGGTAGGTGGGGCTGAGAGAATTCTCAGAGAACTGTGACTAGCCTGAGGTCACCCAGCAGGCTTCAGGTGCAGGAGTAGGGAAATAAACCCAGTTCACCAAATTAGTGCTGCCCATGTGGAAGATTAGACTCTGCTGCTCTTAAACACTACACCACACTGGCTCTTGAGGAACCATTTCATACTTTACTTAGGATTTGTGTTTGCCAGAGTTAAACCAGTTTCCCTTACCTTATACATATGAAATGTGAACTATGCATAAATATCAGGGAAGCCACAACAAAACAACTGCTTCATAAAGTGGCTTTTCAAAAAGAACAACTGAGTGTCACTTCAAGGTTGCATTCAAGCAGAACAACAAACCACAGCAAACAAATTAAAATTGATGAACTAGCTAGGTTTTTTACTCACATTTGGTAGACAGAGCATAACATAACATCTGAATGCAACCTAAGTATTTCTAGAGGTGATTTTTACAAAATTGGGAGATTCACCTTAAGCTAATTTGGAGGGATGCAATGAAATAACTAGAACCATCTTAGGAAATGAGACATGAAGTCACACAGAGTGTACAAACTTATTGTGAGAAAGCAAGTGGATCAAACCAACTGGGCTTAATCTAAAGCGGATATTATGTATTAATTATTTAGGGTCTTTAATGCATCTTAGGTGCCAAGTGAGCTTCAAAGGGGAGGGCATTCTGACAGTGAGGAGCCACCACAGAAAATGCTTGGTATCCAGTCACCACACACATCACATCTAAAAACTGGGACAGAGAAAGCAGGGTTTGAGAAACAGAACTTAATTGACAAGTTGGAAAATATGGGAAGTGATGTTCCTTCAAGTACTCTGTCCCCAAGCTATCTAGGGCTTTAAAGTTAAGATTTAGCACTCAGAATGTGAATAACCTGTGTTTTTCAGCACACAGGTGATTCAATCCCTGTAAGTGACCCGACAATAGCCTGGCTGGCACACTTTGGCCCCTGTGAAGTTTCCAAACCATTTTCCAAAGCAGCCAAACACAGGGTGCATCACAATAATCAGGCATGGATCACTGTGGTCAGATCCCCTTTTTCAAGGAACAGCCATAGCTCACAAACCAGCTAAAGTCGACAGAAGACCCTATGAGCCTCAGATGAGACATGAACCTTCAACCATAGGATCTAGTAGCACACTTGGCTGATGGTATCAAAAACTTGGCTGATGGTATCAAAAACCACTGAGACTTACAGGACTTGAAGAAGAACTGATGGAATGAGACTAAGGTATTTCCCAAAGATGGTCATGAAAGGAAAGGAGAATTATGCCAGAAAAATAAACATGTTATCACTCCCGTTTATTCCTCATGTTGATGATGCACAGAAGCTGAAGTCTTTGATTCAAAGCTGCTACCTTTGCAATTACTTCAGAGAACTTTTATTGACTTTCATAAATATATTCCAGTTTGACTAGCAGGAAGAATAACAACACTGTCATGACAGAAGCATGAAATATTACAACTGCTTTGGCCAACAGCTGCAGGTACAATTTTTACTGAAGCCATATTTTGATCTGTTTTCAGATAAACATGAATCTTTTTCTTACCCTGTTACCTTTATCACCAGGTAAACCAGGAAGGCCATCAAAACCTCTGTCACCCTAGTGGGTAAAAAGAGTGTTAGTAATTCACTGTTGCAGTTTGTAAAAGTTTTAATAACCTGCAAAAACTTGCTATAAATCTATTCTATTGGCATGTTCATTGGCCCAGCTTCTACTGAAGTTGCATGTTGCTTGGTATATGCCAGAAAACAAAATTTGCTATACTACTGAAGGTCTATATTATGTTGTAGACCTTGAAAATGATACAGAGATAGCCCTGTTTGATGGCACAATAAATCTCACATATTTTTATTGTGTGTATTCTTCACACCTTTGAATGTTCAACCTGTTGAATACTGCTGAATTATTCCTTTTAAATTAGCTAGCAAGTATTTATTTTTATTTTGTTTTATTTCTATCCTGCCCCTTTTTTCCTCATTGCAGAAGGGCTCAAGGAGGCTAAGAACATATAACATCCATGATTAAAATCCATAAATATATGACCATTCAAAATTAATATCAGATTAAAATAAATATAACCAAAAATTCAAAGATGGCATATAATAATCTCCACCCAAGGGAAGGGTAAGACCCAACCTATGTTGGCACTAGGCTGGAACTAACATTGCAGGGGAGGGATTGACATATCCAGTGCCCCCAAAAGCTTCCACCAGAGACCAGAAGGAACACAGGCAAGTGGATGGGGCAGATCAGCTAATGTCATAACCTTTTGTTGCCCTCAACAATAAGCTGATAGTACAACCCTTGGGAACAATCCAGACAATGGGCTGAACACACAGGAAATGACTATAACACAAGTTAATTAATTTAGTTGTGGGAAAATGAGTGTGTACATGCATCACAGGTTTTCATAGGACTATCTTGTATCCCTCCAGCATATTCATCCTGCTATCCCCCTAATCCACCTAGTCCACTCCTAGTCTGAAACTTACTGTTTGGGAGCATAGATGAGCCAATTGTGAAAAGTAATGGCTTATAAGATACAATAAATTCATGCTCAGGGAACATGCAGGGAGAGAATGGAAAATATTTTACTGAACCCTACTTTCCCAGCACCCATTGTGGGGATGGATCATTCCCATACAAATAGAAGCATCAGATGAAATCATCTGTAACTTGATTAATATATTGTAAGCATTCAAATAGATCCTTCTATGGGTGGAAGTCATAGAAAGGAGCCTTTGTGACTCATAAATGGCTATGCCAGAAATTGTAGGACCTCGGAAGACAAAAGCCATGAAAGACTGAGGAATAGTGCAGTGAAGGGGAAAACTAGCAAGATTAAGTAGAAAAACTAGTAGGAGCCAACCCATTATGAATGCATTTATAATTATAGATAGCTGTTAAGGCTTAATTTGGTAAAACTCATGACAATTTTCTTACCCAAAGAAATCAGTGTAAGTAATCTAGTTATCTCTATGAACTAGTATGTGGATGAGCTACTGTCCAGTATGGAATTAAGTGAGTGTTAAGTGAGTCAATCTAGTACTTGTATGTGCCAGGGTCTTTATGAAACTATGATAGTATATATAAAAGTGCAGAAATAGCCAGAACTGTGACATTAGAAATTAGTCTTAATTTTTTATTATGATCAATTAGTTGCCATTAATTCTGAATGTAAGTCTGCTCAGATTCAGTGCTGTTTGTTTCCCAGGAGGAAGAAATTTGGTTTTTAACTAAAACACATCAGGAAAATATCTAGCTATAAAATACTTATATTTACTCACCTTAGAGCCAGTTTCTCCTGGCATCCCTCTAGCTCCATCAGCACCTGGACGACCCTGGGGAAAAAAAAGGAAGCACTTTAATGCCCAATGCACAGTGCCACAAGTACATTTACTGCTGTTCAATGTGTGTGTGAACATATTTTCACCCCACCTGAGCTGTTTATAAGTATGAAATACCTACTCGCTTGCCAGGTTTTCCAGGAAGACCAGCTGGTCCTTGTATACCTCGAGGGCCCTGAAAACAAGCAAGATATGCTGACTACAACCATTCGAGATAATCAGCAGCACCACAATAATATGCTCTTAATTATCCACCTCAAAGTTATTTTGATGTGCAACCCCACCCCCACCATAAATTAGGAGGCCACCACGGGTTTTTAAAGCCCACATTATTAATGTATCAATTTCAAAAGTAACCCTGCACAGTTTGAAAAATTCAGTGAAATCAGTTTGTGAAAGTTGAAAAGTCAGGATGTTCCATTTATCTACAGAGAAAATCTACACAGAGGCCAAATTCCCACTGAAAATTTAGTCTAGATACAACCAAGTTTCAAAAGAATCAGTACCTTTTCATCCAGGTTCCAACATCTTCACTGCAGCGTGTTTCTAGTGAAGACATCTAGCCCTGCCCCGGGGTGTGTGTGTGTGTGTGTGTGCCTGCTGTCAGGGGTGCAATTGTTAAGCTAGCAGCACCAAATTTTCAGAGTATCTTTAAAAGACACTCCTAATGATACCACCGAGTGTGGTGAAGTTTGGTTCATGGGGTCCAAAGTTATGGACCCTCAAATGCGTAGCCCCATCTCCTATTAGCTCCCATTGGAAACAATGGGGGATGGGGCACCCCCTTTGGGAGTCCATAGCTTTGGACTCCCAGAATCAAACTTCACAAAACCTGGGTGGTATTAGTAGGAGATTCTCCTGATGATACCACCCAGATTTGGTGAAGTTTGGTTCATGGGGACCAAAGTAATGGACCCTCAAACGTGTAGCCCCATCTCCTATTAGCTCCCATGGGAGTGTTTTTTCACAAAGGTGCATATACAAGCAGGTCCAGGAAAATCTCATGATAATGGGGGGGGGGGGGGGTGCCGGAAATTGGACTGATCTGTGTTCCATGGTTCGGCTGTGAGGAGATCTCGAGGGAACCTGGATATTTCAGGTGACGATCCCAGGATTAATCGCCAGTGAGGAAATCATCAGAGGGACAACAGAAATTCTGTCTACTCTGGACTTTGAAGCCCATATCCAGTATTGTTGAGGGGGTAAATTAGAGATACAAAATTCCTGGGACCAGAATTGCACTGGTGGCCCAAGGAACAAGGGAAGGTTTTGCTGATAGTTAGAAGCAGGTTATTTGTTCTGATCTTGTGTGTGTTCTTCTGATGTGTGAAGAAATTGTTGTCTGGAGGCCCATAGTAGGTCTCAATGCCATGACCATGCAAAATATTTTACTATTGCATTCTACAAACTGGGAACCAGTAAGGAATTCTTAGGATGAAAGAACAGCTAGAAATTACCTCCTTTGCACTCAAGGTTCTATAACCTTCAACATCAGCTAATTTGAGCAGGGGATACTCAAGCAACAGCAAAAAACCTTATATGTGACCATATGCAGGGTCAGTGTTCAGAACTGTAGAAATGCATACAGGAAAAACAAGAAACCAGTTTCATAACCCTAATTTCTAGGCCAAATCCCACATGCCCCCAAACCCTTATTTAAACCCTTATTCAGGCCCTGAAATAATAGTCTCAAGAAGCAGTTTATACAAGTCTGATATCTGGTGGTCCTTGAAGCCACTGCCCCCAAACTCAGGTTTTTTTGCTTATTATACCTACTTGGGACAGGATGTGATGATGTGCTGTACTTTAAGACACAGAACAATCCTAAGCAGGACTACTCAGATCCATACAATAGGAAAGTGTTTGGAAGACTGCACTGCTAGGAAAGTGTTTGCAAGACTGGACTGGCAGCATCTTACCTGGGGACCTGGATCACCGCCATCCCCTTTGGCACCTGAAGATCCAGGACTACCCTATATGACAAATGTAAAACATTATTTTAACTTTGTTTAAGACATATTCTGACCACAGAAACCAAACAATACTTTCCCACTGCTAAATATTACATTAGAGATTTTTATACAGAATTTACTGATGGTGACATGATGGGTATCACTCTTTGTTAATATCCAAACCATAAAAACAAATCACAGTTAGTAAGTACCTTTTTTTCCCCCTGACAGGTCCATGACATTTAAGACCCAGGGAAAAACAAAACAGATTCTATCATAACCCTGTTATACCAAGGACACTAATAGAATAATATCTGATCTACAACAGAAGGAGACAGACACATTAGGAACAGCAGAAGAAGAAAATTGTGGATTTTTAAGCCACTGAAGGTCTTATGTTCAAACATAATGTGGACATTAAACAGATAAATCCAAGGCATTTCACTAGAATGATACCAGCAATGCTACAGAAAGCAATGCTTTCCCACTGCTAATATTACACATTGCTACAGTTTTAGCAATGCTGAAACATTAAAATTAAAGTTTTGGGGAAAAGATACCACATGTGAACTTCTGGCCTACATGGTAAAGATGGAATTGTTAGAAGTTCTGACCTATCTTTCTGTAGTGCTGGAAATATGCCATCCAGATGATCTCTTGGCACACAGTGGTACTTGACAGAATATTATTTTAGATGGTCCTACCTGAGAAAGATGATTTTGCCTCTGCTTTACTATTCAGTTTGCTATTAATCACTCTGATGGCCAATTCCATGCAGCATAAGAGACTCATGGTTATGCAAAAAGCATGGTGTGAACCATGCCACAAAAGAGCCAATAATTATGAACTAGGCTTCCAAAACATGATCACAGAATTATTGTGGGCACGTAATAGTTGCAACTATGCTTAGCAAATGGTTTCTTATGTGAAATGCAGGCCTTTTTGAAGTGTTTCATAAGGTTTAGAGAATATGAAGACTTAAAAATAAGCAATTTCATCATTTTTCATCCATGTTCTGAATTGGAACAACTGGATTTCTGAAGCCTCCTAGTGGTTGAAAAGAAAATTGGATAATAACACAGTTCCTGTACCAAATGTTTTAAATACAACTTTGTCATATTGAGCACTGACTGAGATGTAAGTCATTACCTCACAAATACTAAGAAGTAAACTACTTAAATCAATAAGTATAGATGAATGTATAAAGGACTGTAGTGTGAAATTAATTTAAATTCTGTAATTCAAGATTTCAACTCTATAAAAATAGATTAACATAATGTTGATACACTAAGCGCAAAGTAACCCAAAAGGGGAAGTGTCCTGCATTTGGCTTGGTAGGACATGAGTAGCATAGGCCTGTTTTGAATGCTTCAAGGAAGCCTCAGTATTACTTCTAAAAACACAACTAAACTCAGATGATAAATCAAGATGTTTCTTGATAAATGTTCAAATTTGGGAAACTGCTATTTGTCTCTCACTTAGCTTTACAAGGCATGAAGTCACCTCTGGGAATGGACAATGGGGTGGCAGCCAAGCTGGAAGCCACCTTCTGATACAAGATACTTGAAGGTTTGTTCTGCTATAAGAGGTTGCCCACAATGTTATCTTGATAATGTAGAAATGGAGCAATGAATAGATGCCAAAAGAAAAGGTTCTCCACTTGGAGAACTATGGGCTAGTGATGGAATTACATGGAACAAAGAACAATAATTATTGGAAGGGGAAAAAGCAATGTATAATGTTCTACATTGATTCACAGGGTTGCCATGAGCTGGAAGCAATCTGAGAGCACTTAACCCTCACAGAACCCAAGGGGACATGAATGGCATAATGGAAGACTTAAAGAATATGAATTGGATCCTATGAGTCACCAGTCTTGATGATTTTCCTTGCTGCCAGCAACCATTTCTGATCTCAGAGAATTTATCCCCAAGGTCAAGGGACCCACACAGAGTAACAGCTATGCAGGTCTGAAGGCTGCAGTGGGAAAGGGGGAAGGGGTCAAAATCACTCCCTCCTGACTCCTGTGTGAGACACTTGTGTACCTCTGCTGATGGAAAAGAAGGATCTTAGGGACAAAAATGAGAACTGCTGTTCTTCTTCTGAAAAAAGTGTACATGAAACTGCCTTAAACTGAGCCAGACCAGTACGTTATCAGGCTCATTTTTATCCACCTTTTCTGGCAGTGGTCCTCCACAGTCCTATGCAGAGCTCTCTCACATTACTTACTACATGATCTTTTTACTGGAGGTCCCAGGTGTTTAACCTGGAACTCCTCTATGCAAAGAAAATGCTCTTCCATTGAGCCAGGCCTTTATTCAACACACGTACACACAAAATCTTCAGCAAATACTTGTTTAAAAAAGAGTAATAATGATATCTGAATTTGGAAAGGGTCACTTGCATTCATTTTATCCAGTTAATAATTCAGTCTCACTTTTTTAAAAAAAATATTCATTTTATATCCAGCCCTCCCTGGACACAAGTTGAGCTTATGTATAGCAAGAAGGAGGCAATGTTCTCTAACTCTGGCCTAGTCAATGAGAACAATGCTAGAAATTTTCAGAGAACCTTCCCATAATTAGACACCTCATTTGTTCTTCCTACTTGTCTGTATCATGCCCTGCCAAGCTTGTACGGGCATTTGCTCTGGGAAGCAACATACTAAAAATCCCCTTTCATTTTGTTTTGTTTTATTTTGATTGTGTTGTTCTTCAGCCATAGAACTCAAAGTCATTAATATGGGTTTCCAAGGAAATCTCCAATCCAGGAACCAACCAGACCCTTACCTGGCTTGGCTTCACATGACTGCTATATCATGTATCTGTAGTCCATGCTCCAGGACACAAAGAGCTCCAGGGATTACAATAAAGGCTCAATAATGGCCAACCTGCTCTTGTCTTTCAGAAGCACAGCATTAGGAACTAAATATATCCTATCTCTTTGAATGCTATGCTGCCTCCTGACCCTTGCTGCGTATATGTTCTTTTTTCCCCTTTATTTTACAGTGTAATTACTAAGGTTCCTTGGAAAACTATTGGCTTCATGCATAGCCTGTAATCTTTGATGTACTAACTATTATTTTATATTGTTGTAAGTACACCCGGAGAGCTTTTTAAAAGATAGTCTTTGCTTAACAGTAGCACTTAAGTAAGGCATTTGGTTACCTCTGTCAGCACCGTATCAGTTTTGTAAAAGAAGAAACTATAATTAGGAGAAAATTACTCAGGTGATTTAGCAACTGCAAAACTGGAGTGATCCTTTGGTTGTAACTTGAGGACAGCTACAAGACCATCAAATGTACATCCTGAAAGTCTACATTACAGAACTCCACAATTCTTCTTCCAGTTGTCATGCAATCTAAATATTCAACTTCTGCTTTTCTGCTTTTCTTTTTTTAAAATATTTTTTAAAAATAAGAATCACTATTCTTCAACAACTAACTATGTACAAAGAAAAAAGTTCCCACTGGTATAACAGATGGCAAAAGGAGGGGAAAGAGTAGCTTTAATGAGATTCCTGTAATATACAGATCTACTCTCTATCCCCTCCCAATCCATCACACCAATGGAAATTTTGCTCTGTGTATCTTTTTTGCTTTTTAGACCTGGGCCGAAATGGTGGTTTGTAGAAAGCTTAACCTCTTGAGCAATACAGTGTTTTGGAGATAATTCACAAGGTCTCCAAAACTGGAACAAAAACATATTTTGTAATCCAGTTCTCATTGTTGTTGATGCTAAAACTCTGAGTAGCTTGTGGCTGTGTGGTACAGCCAGTTGGAGATCATGATGAAAAAAAATGATACTGTAACCAGGATAACACACTGAAATAATTACTTTGGACATTGACTGTTTGTTTCTTAGTTTAACATACCACAGGACCTGGTCTTCCAGTGAGTCCCATAGGTCCGGATGGTCCTCTCATGGCAATCTGTGATATGGAAAAAATCAACATAAACACATGCTTAACTGCTGACAGCTGCTATCAGAGGTGATGAGATTTACAGAGCTAGTTATGGTTCATAGTTAAGTGTCAATGATAAATATTATTGATATGCCACAACTGTGACATGTTGCTGGCAATATTCAAATCTCACTAACCTGAAGACAATTCTAGGAATTTCCGAGAACAATTGGGGTATACGGGGAAGAAACATTCTAGGTCATTTTCATGTATTTTCTTTTTTTCATCGTGTCCCTACTGCAAGCAGCTCAGGGGAAAATGCACACTGTCTCCCTATTTTATTTTTGTGAGGTATGTTAGGATAAAACAAACCAATTTGCCAAAGCTTATTACAGCTAAGGATTTATTTGAACCCACACCTGCTTGGTACAAAGCTATCCTCTGAACCACCTCCAGCTGGTTGGGGAGGGCAATGTACACATATATGGGGAAAACTTGGAATGTTCTGTTGAAACATCACAGTGTCAGAAGCTTCTTCACTAAACATTCTGATCAGCCATTGATGGTCTCTCCCACATCTCTTCACCTTTAATTCTTACCCTGGCTTGCTGAAGAATAGCTTGTGCTTGAGCCTCTTGAGCAGAGATTGGTGGGCCCTTCTCACCACCTCCACTAAAACGAAACTGAGTGGAAAGATTTAAAAAAAAACACTGAAGACACTAGAAATAGCCATTCATTATCCAAGATAACAAAGAGATTAGTTTCCTTAGGAAAAAGAGGCATTTCTATCTTGCAATGCACAGACCTGAAAAGAGGGATGAATGAAAGGAACAGTAACAACTTAAGAAAGCCCAGTTGCAGGAGAGAAACAACAAAAATGTCAGAAGAAGCATTTTTCATTCGTGGTACTCTTGAACATAAAGTTCTTTTCTAAGAAAGGTTTTTTTAAAAAATAAGGTTATTGGACCTGCTGACCCTCTCAAAGTGATTTAGTCTTTACATATCTCTGAAGTTAAAGCACAGATCAGCTGGAAACTCCTCAGATATGCTGACTGACTGAAAAGAGGCAGTCACTTCAGATTCCCTTGAGACAGGGCTTATCGCAAAACAAAAGAAAGGAAATTATCTCTTCCTATTAACTTGCTGGGTGGGTTTGCTCCCCCTAGATGGTCTCCCCTCCCCCTGCCATTTTTGCTGCTCATTCCTTCTTGCTACCCACTTTTTTCCATGTTGTTACACGTTTAAAATGTGTGCTTTAACTAAAACCTCAGCCTCAAATTGCATTTGGTATTAACTAAATATACTCCCTTCCTTTCAATCCAGAGGCTCACTTGAAAATTGACTGTCTTTTCGTATTGAAAACTCAACTACCTGACAGAAAGTGGTGGTGTCAGAACTGTAAGATACTAATCAATAACTGGCAATCCGAAACATGACAAGCCTGAAATGTCATCATTCCTGCTATTATTGAAAAGTACTTAGTATCAGTACTTTTCAATATTTTTTATAAATGACCAGGATCAGGGGGTAGGGGGACTTATCCTTAAATTTGCAGATGACACCAAATTGGGAGGAATAGCTACTACCCCAAAAAAGAGAGAGAATTCAGCAAGATTTGAACACTCTGGAAAAGTGGACAAATCTGAACAAGATGCAGTTCAGCAAGGATGACTGCAGAGTTCTACATCTGGGTAACAAAAATGAGAAACATGCATATTGGATGGAGGATACACTTCTGGGTAGCATGGTGTGTGAACAAGATCTTGTCCAAATCTGCCACTGTATTAGTTGTCCATTTTGACCTGACCAACACTGCTGATGATGAATCAACAGGAATTTAGATTTTAGTATCTTTCACTTAACTTTCACATCCCTGAGCCCTCCGGGGGAGGGCGGTATATAAGTGGAACAATAAATAAAATAAATAAATAAACTGTTTATGTTATCCTGCTACTAGTTTCCTGATAACCATTCTAAAAATCAGGAGAACCTCACGAATTCTCCCTTCCTCTCTCAGGTTTGGATCATATAGCCCCTTTTTTCTACAAAGCAGGAGAGACAGCACAGAGAATAGTCAAGTTCTAAATATCTTCTAAATACCTTCATTATCCATTAAAATTAGGGATGTGCATTCAGATATATCGGATCTGAAAACATACCCCCAAAAAATTATTGGTATTTTTCATATATCTCCTGATCTGAGTAAGCATCTCTGCCAAAGCCAGGAAATCCAATCCCAAATATATCCACATATATTCAGGTATATTTAGGTATATTCAGAACCAGAAATGTAAACTTCAAAATTCTCAAAGGCAGCTTGCTTATTTTCGTGTTGCATATTTCCCAGACAATGGGGGTGGGGGGAAATAAGGCAGATGCCAGAGGCAAAAGGGAGAACAGATGGTAGTGCTTATGTGTATGTCTGTGTCTTACAGGCCTGACTGGCTATCTGGTTATTCTAGGTTTCTGTGGATTGGCATTAGTTCTGTTGGGCTTATAATGCCACATTGGCTCTTGGTTTTACGGGTTTCTGCGAACTGAAATTGGTTCGGTTGGGCTTGCAAAAATGTCCCCTGACTTAAGATTCTTCAGCTGTGATTGTCTGCCATGGATTGGCATTGGTTCTGTTGGGCTTGCCACATTGGTTTGTGGTTCTGCTGGAATTTCCATAGTTCTGCTTAGGTTCTTTGCACTTGTTGGTTTGGTCTACTTTCCGAAGTTCTTGGAAAATGGTTGCTTGGCTTGTTCTTGAATGTTTGGTTACTGTTTGTCTGGGAGAAATGAAGTATGACTGGAAGCACCTGTTTCAGGGGCCCACAGAATTGAACCTCTTTAAATTTGGGGTTATTTAAAGAACAGAGACCAGCAGTTCTGCTGCAATTTTGGTGCCATCAGCACTCTGGAAAGATTCCAACTAGAAAATAATAGAGCTGAATAATATTGGAATTTCACCCCCCCAACCCCCCCTCCCCCTGAATCCAAATACCAAATCTATATGTGGAACCCAGGCAACAGGGAATACTGATATTTTTCAGCTGCCTGACACCTGAATCTGAAAAATACCAATTTTTGAGGCACAAACCTCTAATTAAAAGCAATATTTGCGATCCTAAAATATCCCCAGTAAACAAAAAAAGTCCAGTCTAAAACATCATTCTACAAGAATTTTAAGAAAATTGGGAAAAAAGCAAAAATTTTATATGGTTTAAATGCAGTCAAGGCTTCATCACTGTACTGTGACATGATTCCCTAATTTATTCTATGTTCAACAGTCTAGAACTAGATGTTCAGTTTTAAAAATCTAAGTGGGTAATAATCCAACACATAAATTCTAATTTGTTTCTGGAAAGGATGGAATGGAATGGTAAAGAAATACTTACCGGCAACATTAACATGGTACCTGGAGGTCCTGCTAAGCCGTCAGCACCTGGAAGACCAGGACGTCCTGGGGGACCCTAGAAGAGGTGAAAGAGATGCAAAAAGTTACATGACAGGCATATTTCTTTTCTGGGACACTGTGCCAGTAATGGAAAACATATTCTCAATTGCATCTTGTGCATATTCAAATAGGCCTTAAGCTGGGCTCTCTGCAACAATTTTTGCAATGTATCTTTAGGGGATGATCTTTATATAGGAGGCCACAACAATGTGGTGTGCTTTAAAGAAAGGTTGTAGAAATCTGCCTTTCTGTTGTGCTTTTGGAGTGTTGCGTTTGTATGATTTGTTCATTTTGTCTTCTTTTGTCACAATTTCTCCTTTCCCTTGCTTTGGGGATTTCAGGGTGAGTGCTTGGGGGACATGCCCAGCTCGGGGGCTGCCAGGAACACCCTCACTTCAAGTGGCAAGTGGACCACTGAGTAGTCAGAGCCGTGAAGAACCCATCAAATTGCCATCCTAGATGTCCTCCCTCCTGGCCCAGCTATCTGGCTGGCATAGGGCAGAGGGGAAATATCAGCCAACGGGTGGGGTTGCCTGAAATTTATCGATCAACAGGGTGGTCACTCGATAACTGAATCCATGTCTCATACTGTACCAAGGCACTGACAGGTGATGTTTCAATAAAGCTGTGGCCATTTCTCTCCAGCTGAGGTGTTTGTTTTGTTACTCAATGTTACTGGGGCTTGACCTCCCCATTCTTCTCCCATCTCTTAATTGCTGAGCCCACAATCTTTCTTTGCACATATTGTGTCATTTGGGCCTGCACATAATGTGTAGTTTACTGATTACTTATTATGAATAAAGAAAATAATATAACAATCATTGATAATGACAGATTTGCACAATTAGCAGAAGCCAGAGTGGCATAGTGGTTGAGAGCAACAGACTCTAATCTGGAGAACTGGGTTTGATTCCTCACTTCTTCACTTGCGGCCTGTTGGGTGTCCTCTCAGAATTACCTCAGCCCTTGCAGAGATAGACCATGACAAACCACCTTCCAATGTCTTACCTTGAAAACCCTACAGGGTCAACCCAAGTCAGCTGTGACTTGAGGGTATACTCACTCACACACAGAGATATGCAATCCTAACTCTTTTCACTGTGAAACCTAGCACTAGGCAAACCTATCATGAAGTTGCATATAAAAGTATTAATAGCAGCATCCACATGAATAATGTGTTTGTGTGAGAGCATGCTAATAACTGTGACCTTCTTTTGAGTGCAGAACTTCAGCAACTATGTCCAGTTAAGCTGTAGTATTATTTGGACTTAAAATATTGTTGGACTCAGTACACTGTTACTTGTAATGCTAAGAGGAATTCATTCTACATAACTTGTAATACAAAATGTGCTCAGCGTGAATACAATTAAACCTTTTTAATTACACTAAATTACAAATGCATTGAAAAAGATGTTTTGACAAGACACAGAAGCATTAAATCACAGTGGTGTCAGACAAATTCGTTTAAGATTGTTTCTGAATTATGCTTCAAAGCTCTAGAGTTTTTTAGGGCTGTTTGTGAGGAACATACTGCAGAAGAGCCTTCTCATTTTCTAGAGCCATCTGGTTCCCCTCCTGCAAAGGGTCTCAGTGTGAAATGAACAGATTCAAGCCCACCCACTTTCTTCATCCTGTCTGTATTTGGATATTGGTGAGCCACCATGATGTAGTGATTCAGTCTGGTGAACCACTTTTGTTTTCCCGCTCCTACACATGAAGCCAGCTGGGTGACCTTGGACTAGTCACAGTTCTCTCAGAACCCTCTCAGCCCTATCAACTTCACAAAGTGACTTTTGTGGGGAGGAGAAGGGAAGGTGATTGTAAGCCACTTTCAGACTCCTTAAAAAGTGTGACTTAAAACCCAACTCATCTTCTATTAATGCCAGAACTTCATAGCTAGGTCTGTTCTCTGTCTGGCTTCCTGTGTTCATTTGAGCATCCTCCTGCAACTGCTGTCTCCGGAGAAGACATCCAGATCAGTCAAGAGAAAAGAGTGGCCGTGAATCACCACGGCCGCAGTTGCTGCCCGGGAAGGGCAGGAGAAGGCCCTTGGCATCCGCCATAGTAAGGGCAGATGGGGGGGCCTCTCAGCCAGGGGATGGAATGCTTTCTTATGGAATGCTATGGCAAGAGGCCGACCGCCCAGCTTAGCATTGCAACGAAGCTCCAGTAAGAGGCCGGCCGACCGCTGGAGCTCCGTGGCAGTGGCAAGGGCATCCATCAGTCAGCACGGCCGCGGGAAGAGCAGCTTGCCCTGGATGCACCCCTGGGGAGGGGTTGCCCAGTGTTACAAATCAGATCAGAATCCCATGCTTTGCCTCACGCTTCTTACTGTGCAATAAACGGTTGGCTATGGCCAAGTAATTTTCCCCAGCCATGAGTGTTGTGTGATTATTGGGGCAAAGGGCTCCGAGAAGGGGTGGTCCTGTCCTAGGGTGGCAAACCAGAGCTTTTCTGTTCCTCCTTTCATGCTGCCTTTCCAGTCCCATTGCCAGTGCACTGGATGGGGCAGACTAAAGCTTTTTGTCAGCTGGGACAGGGACATCTAAGATCCTAGAGGGCATTGACTCTAGGGTTCCCCAAACAGAGGTAAGTTTGCCAAATATTATGTTTGATTACATCTTAAAATAACGTAATATTTTAAATGATATGCACAACACTAGGAAAATGTACCTCAAGGATGAGGCATGACACCTTATGGAGGATAGCTCCATCATTGGCTGCTATCCATAATAATTTCACATAAACACACAACACTTCCTTATACACAGTCAGATCACTGATCCATCAAAAGCAACATTGTCTGCTCTGACTGGAAGCCGCTCTCCAGGATCTCAGGAAGGCACATCACGTACTGCCTGATCCTTTTGCCTGGAGCTGCCAGGGACTGCACCTGAGACCTTCTGCCTGCAATACAGATGCTATACTAATGAACCACAGTCTTGTCTGGGTTTGAGGGAATAACATGTCTGTTTAACAGATGCCACAGACAAACAACAAAGAATTGCTTTCATCTGTATGCCCTAATCATGATATAATAATTTTAGCTGTGCACACAGACATTTCTGCAATAATGTGTAGATGAAACAGGAAATGCAACTGAATTTTCCTTCTTGTTCCTTGCACTTATCAAAAGGTTAAAGATTTTTTTTCCCAATTAAAGCATCAAGTATTCCACTTAGAGAAGCTTAGGAACAATTGTATCCTGTTTCCCTGTTCAATTGTCTTATCTAAAATTACTCTGTAAGCACTAAAGATGGGTAAAAATTCTGAAATCATGTTTGCAAATATTCTGGGATTGTAAAAAGTCCCCTTTCATTCATGGAACTCAAGCCTCAATTCATCCTTCATCATATGTTTCACATTATATCCAACCACCTCTTGAACACACCCACGTGCATAATGGCATCCCCTATACCCACGGAGTCCTCAAAATGATATCAGTCGGAAGACTGAAATGCAGTATGGTCTTAGAAGTCAACGTCTTGGGTGTATGGATATTGGGGAGACCTAATGCTGTCAATATAGAGGTCTTGAATGAGTTCTTTTCAGATCAGGCCAAATTTCTGCTAAGTACCAACTTTGATATGAAAGAGATCATGTGATGTGTATGTGTGTGCCATCAAGTAATAGCTGACTTATGGCATCCCCATAGGGTTTTCAAGGCAAGAGCAATAGGGAGTGGGGAATCAATCCCGATTCTCCAGTCTTCTGCTCTTACCCACTACACCAAGCTGACCAATCATTCTCCGTTTTAGCTTAGTCTATTAACTAGGGCTGTTATAATGATAAAATAAAGGAATAAAAGTCAATGCGAGTTCCTCAGAGAGAGGCTGAGATACATTTGTGATAATCAGAATGTTGAATAATGGTTAGATCCAACCTTGAATCTGTTTTCAGGATCCATGTCCTCTCAGCAGAGCATATACCTCATGTGTTATATAAACAGTGCTGTTTAGGATGTTGGTTTCATAGACCATAGCTGTTATATGTCTAATCAACCAATCTGGCACATTATGTCTTCCCATGCTCCCCTACAACCTGCACACTTACCCTATCACCAGGATCACCAGAAGGACCTGTGGGACCTTGTGTGCCAGGTGGACCCATATGACCCTGTAAATGAAGAAAATATCAATTGGTTGTGCTGCATAACTTTCCACAATAGCAGTTTAGACAGTTTCCATTTTGGGATTGCTGATTTCAGCACAGCAGAAATAAAATGTCTTGGGGTCATTTAAAAAAGTGTTTTGGGAAAGAAGTTCACACAGCTTGCTCCCCCAAAACATCTTCAGATGTTTCATTTATCTCTACCTGTGTTTTTCAAAAATTGTTAAACTAGTGATCTTTTTCCCCAGGTTGAAGACATTTCCTGACTGCTGAGCAAACAAAAAAAGGCAGAAAATGCTTTATTTCTCTCACCCAAACTTCTTACTTGCATTTCCACTGCTCGCACCCACCATTTTGTGTCCTGCAGCTGGAAGTTTCCTCTGCTTGCAGTTCATCTGCGAGCAATTTTCATTTAAAAAGTAGTTAAATAAAGTTTGTTTTGCGTAGGGATCCAAACAGTGTCATTTTCCCTTTTTTTGTCTTGAGAGGGATATTTTCACAGGCAAGCCCCTCGAAACAAAAAAAAGGAAAACGACACATGCGTGGGATCATTAGGCAACACAAACTTTATTCATCTACTTTTTACAATGCAACAACCATCAGATGAGCCACAAGCAGAGGAAACCTCTGAGAAAAACCTTCACCAAAGGAGGAGACAGGAGAATCTCTGCAACAGCACACAAAATGGTGGGCACAACTGTGAAACTGACAAGAACTCCGTGTAGCAGGTGGAAAAAAAAGATCTGTTTTGGCTGGCAACGTTTTTGGCTGGCTGTTTTTGGCAGGCTCTGTGCAAACTAAAAAAAGCCAAAATGGATCTTTTTAAAACGTCTGCAGGACATTTTATTCCTGCTGCACAGAAATCACCACTACTAACAAAATGTTTTATTTAGGAACCAGTCACTGATTTCTCAAAAAGGAAGAAGAATTTGCAGTTGTGTGAAGAATTCCAATTTGTTGCTACCAAAAAAAAAATCATACAAGTCACACTCCCAATGAAAAGTTGTGCATTAATTTTATCAAGTCAGCATAAGAACAAGTGCATTTATTGATACAATCATTATTTTAAAAGCAAGGTTAAAATCATATACATACAGGAGGTCCTGGAGGTCCTGGTAGTCCTTCAATAAGCATCCCCTATAAACAAAAAAAAATCACACAAAAAATGAGAAAAACTTAAAAAGAAAAGAACAGACAATAGTAATGATAAAATTCTGAATTATATTATTCTCGCTTATACAAATGTATTCTTGTGAGAAATTCATTGCATCTTTTTCAAAAGACAATTTCCCCTCTTCACAAGCCACAACTCATATTTCACAGAATTATTCTTACAACACATCAATATAACTGCTCATCAAAAAGCCTTATTAACAAGCTTGGTTAGGAAATAGCTATTTAACTTAAGAACGTCTAATAGGAATGCTTGCCATTCATAGCACTGTTGGTGGTCTTGCAAGGATTCAATTATATGAACTGTGGACCTTCAAAGTGAGAGTGGGGTCAGTGGGAATAGACATTATCATACAGACAGTCATTAATAGTCACTTTTTCAAGCTGTCACAATTAAGGGGGTGAACCAGTAAACCTGAATCTCCCCAAATCCTGAAAAAAACTTTGTTGGGCTTTTCTGGATTTTTAATTTACCAGAAAAACCCCAGGCTACTCAGCAGAGCCAAACAACTTGGGAGTTGATAACGCCGAACATGATTCAGCTTTAGAAGAACAGGAGGAGTTTGCAATAATACTACACCTTTCTCTCCTAAAAGGAGACCCAAAGCAGCTTATAAGCTCCTTCCCTTCTTCTCCCCACAACAGACACCTTGTGAGGTAGGAGGGAAAAACTGGAGAGGCTGGAAGGCCTACTGGATCTAATGGGAGCCAGGAATGCCAACTGACTTGCACAAGCCAAAAATAAATAATACATAAATACATAAATGAATAGGCTTCATTGAAACTACAGCACAAAAAAAGTAGCAATGAAAATGTGGAATGGATTTTGGATGAAGATCTCTGGGCCCAGACAGACTGCTCTGAGGCTGACATGATAGACTGTAGAGTGGAAGGAGGTCAGTGCTACAGTGCTACAGGGGTCAGTGCTATCAGTCACAGACCAGTGTTATCAGTCCAGTGCTATCAGTGCTATCAGTCACAGTCCAGGAAAGGGATTTGAGCGTCTCAGTTGATAGTTTCATGGGAATGTCTACTCAATGCACGCCAGCTGTGAAAAAGGCAAACTCTATGCTGGGGATCATTAGGAAAGGAATTGATAATAAAACTGCAAAGATTGTCATGCCCTTATATAAAGCAGTGGTGCGACTGCACTTGGAGTACTGTGTTCAGTTCTGGTTGTCACATCTCAAAAAGGATATCGAGGAGATAGAAAAAAGTGCAGAGAAGGGCAACGAGGATGACTGAGGGATTGGAGCACCTTCCTTATGAAGAGAGGCTGCAGTGTTTGGGACTCTTTAGTTTGGAGAGGAGATGTCTGAGAGGGGATATGATTGACGTTTATAAAGTTATGTATGGAGTAGAAAATGTTGACAGAGAGAAATTTTTCTCTCTTTCTAACAATACCAGAACCAGGGGGCATACATTGAAAGTGCTGGGGGGAAGAATAAGGACTAATAAAAGGAAACACTTCTTCACGCAACGTGTGATTGGTGTTTGGAATATGCTGCCACAGGAGGTGGTGATGGCCACTAACCTGGATAGCTTTAAAAAGAGCTTGGACAGATTTATGGAGGAGAAGTTGATGTATGGCTACCAATCTTGATCCTCTTTGATCTGAGATTGCAAATGCCTTACCATACCAGGTGCTTGGGAGCAGCAGCAGCAGAAGGCCATTGCTGTCACAGCCCTCCCAAAGGCATCTGGTGGGCCACTGTGAGTAGCAGAGTGCTGGACTAGATGGACTCTGGTCTGATCCAGCAGGCTCTTTCTTATGTTCTGAAACAGGAATGACATCCCCCAAGAGGAATAACAGCCCCTGGAAGTAGCAAAAGTCTTCTGAGCATGGAATGGCAGGTCCCACATGGAATGATAGTTCCCAGGAGTACCTTGAGTATTCTGGGCCTGGAATGATAGCACCAGGAGTAGAATGGCAGTCCTTAAAAATAGCAGAAGTGTTCTGGGCTTGTTGTGACAGGCCCCAGTGTGGAATGCTGGCCCCTTTGATTGAAATCACTGTAGGGCAGTGGTGACGAACCTTTGGCACTCCAGGTGTTATGGACTACAATTTCCATCAGTCCCTGCCAATTGGCCATGCTGGCAGGGGCTGGTGGGAATTGTAGTCCATAACATCTGGAGTGCCAAAGGTTCGCCACCACAGCTGTAGGGCATTTCATTCCACTCTACGGTTTGTGATTACAGGTGCAGAGTCCCAATTTAAATCACTGGCGACATTATTCCACCCTAAAACCAGTCTTTCCAGTTCCAGAACAGTTCTGCTATTACCAGGGACTACAATTCCACTGTGGGACCTGTCATTCCAGGCCCATAACACTTCTAATGCTCCTAGGTTGTCATTCCACTCTGGGATCTGGCATGTTTAGTCTATACTGGTAAAAACCAGGGATTCAGGTACTTCTGCATATACCTTTGATAGTGAAAAGGTAGCTCACAGCTGAGATGGATCAGTGTTACTTGGTGAAGTCCCAAGATTTGTACACACACAAAAAGAGATTTTCTGACACCTTCTTAAGATTACGAAAAACTGAAATGACATTCTGGGATTATTTTAAATTGCAGATTTATGATGAAATCCTTGGGAAACTAAATTTTAAAATAAAATCTAAACTGTAAATGTGACTTTTAGACCTAATGAACTAGGCATTTTTCTATTGCGTCTGTTTAATTTTTTTAATGAATTAGCATGGCCCATGAGATCTAATTTTTATATTCTAAGCATGAACAAGAAACTATGCAATGACATTCTTTTTCATGTCAGCAAAAACACTGTCTAGTAATTATCAGCCTCTGCACTGGTTCACCTACATTGTATGCTATACGGGAATTAAAAAGTGATTAGTGACAGCCATTTGGTGATAGTGTTAGATATGAACATTTAAGGTTTTAAAAATTCCATCACTGAATGTTAATCTAGGTTCACCATGTAAGCTTGACTGAGTTATTGTAGCTTTTTCTAACCCACCTCTCAAGGTTCTTTTGAGATATTGTTCATTTAATATCAAGAGAGCCTGCTTACCTGCCAGCAGAACAAGACCTGAACAAGACCTGAGCTTTGGCTTGCACCTCTAGCCAGATGGAGGGAGTGAGAGTGCTTCCCTGCCCACCTCATTTAGAATACATGTGTAGGTGCCTGGCAGCTATATAAGACACTGCAGTAGCAGCCCAAGGCAGGCAGCCTGTCAGTCCTGCCTGCAAGAGAGCCTGCTTACCTGCCAGCAGAACAAGACCTGAACAAGACCTGGTGAGCTTTGGCCTGCATCTGTGGCCAGAGGTAGGGAGAGAGAGTCCTTCCCCACCCACCCCATTTGGAACACCTGTGGAGGGTGGGGCCTAGCAGCTATATAAGAAACTGCAGCCGCAGCCCAAGGCCCAAAGCCAAAGGGTGACGGCACAAGGGCACCGGCACAAGGACACTGCCCATTTTGGGACTGGTTGGGGGATAGGCTGGAGGATCCAAGATGATGGCAGCAACGGAGTAGGGCTAAGACGCCTGCTTCAAGCAATACAACCTGAACCTGTTTCCTGGGGAGAGATTGGCCACTATCAGGGCTGATAAGTGGTCAGGGATCCTAGTTTTTATGGGGCAGAGAAGGTATGCTGATAGGATGAAGTTGAATAAGAGAAGGAGGTTGAGACAATATATGACTCGTCCCTGTTCTGACCTCATTTCTATTCCCAGATCTGGGGGTTGTGGGCAAGGGGCTTTCCCTGCTTCATTATTGGCACTGATGAACACTAGGTCCATTAACAATAAGGTCAATGTCCTTAGAGATTATTTTGAGGACCAGCAGATGAACCTGGCATACATCACAGAAACCAGGGTTAAGGAGGGCAAGACAGTTGCTCTGAGCACACCTGCCCCCCCCAGCTGAAAGACCTTCACCAATGCCAAACACAGAGCCGGGGGGGGGGGGGGGGCAGTTTTCATCCATGATTCTATTCCCTTTCAGACAATTCCAGCACCGTCAATCTCCAGGATAGAGTGTGTTGGTCTCATGTGGGGGCCTTGGAGAGGCTGGCTGTTCCTCTGGTGTACTGATTGCCTTGCTGATGGAGGCTGTCTCAGAGGGGCATTGCAATTCCCCAGGTTTGTTGTCCTGAGGGACTTTAATATCCATGCAAATGCGGCCTTGTGTCATGCAGCTGTGGATCTAGTGTAATCCATGGTGGCTAGGGTTGGAGATTTGGATGGTCCAAATTCGGAAATTGACTGAATCTGCATTGATTCGGACAGATTCGGATGAGCAGGATCCAAATCTGAGCTGTCCAAATCTCATTTGATCCGAATCCATGGGATTCGGATCACCAGCCAAATTGTGTTTTTATTTTTTTGGTGTTTTTCATGTTTTGGCCTGCAGGGGGTGCATTTTTAAACATATCGGCACCAAAATGTCATGGGACTGTCCTGATGATACCTTTCTAGTTTGTATTAGTTTATTCAGGGGGGCCAAAGTTATGGACCCCCAAAAGGGGTGCCCCTATCCCCCATTCTTTCCAATGGGAGCTAAGGAGATGGGGGCTATCCTTTTGAGATTCCATAACTTTGGCCCCCCTGAACCAAACTGCACCAAACCTGGGGGGTATCATCAGGACAGTCTCCTGATGATACTCTGAAATTTTGGTACTGATACATCTAAAAATGCATCCCCTGCAGGCACCGTCAGAAATTTGCCCAAGATTCTTTGTTCTGCAGTGACTTTGCTGCATTGCTGTCAATGGGGAATTTCTGATGGAGGGCTGTGGAGTGCACATTTCTCATGGTAAACACACAAAACTTTCAGGGTATTTTCAGGAGAGTCTCTGGATGACACCATCCAGGTTTGGGGAACTTTGCTTCAGGGGGCAGTGTGGGATGGGCCCTACCCTTTAGGGGTCCCATAGAATTGAACCCCCTGAAGCAAAGTTCCCCAAAGTTCGGGTGGAGTTGCTCCCTATGGTCCTCTGAGCTTTCATCCCTGGCATGCATCCTGATATGCAGAGGAGCTGCATTTGAGGAAACAAATTCTGAGACGACTTGAGAGAGTGTGGAAGAAAAATTGCAATGAGGCACCAAGAACCACTTATAGGATGCTTATGAAAGCCTATGAGTTGGCGATAAAGGAAGCCAAAAAATATTACTTTGCCTCCTCTATTGCATCTGTGTGGTCTCACCCAGCACAATAGTTTCATATAAATCAGTCATTAACGTCCCTAAATTAGGGCTCAAAACATAAGGATTTGGCTATAGATTTGGCTTATCTGGGGAATTCAGATTAGCCTGTGCACTCCCACACACGCCAGCTGGGTGACCTTGGGCTAGTCACAGCTTTTCAGTGCTCTCTCAGCCCCACCCACCTCACAGGGTGTTTGTTGTGAGGGGGGAAGGGCAAGGAGATTGTAAACCCCTTTAAATCTCCTGCAGGAGAGAAAGGGGGGATATAAATCCAAACTCTTCTTCTTCTATAAACTGTGAGGCATTTTTGAGCTTTTTCGCAGGTAAGATCTACGTGCTCTGCCGAGATCTTCCTGCCACAATTGATACATTTAGTGAACTAGAGGTCCCTTGGCTGTCTCTCACAGACCGATGTAGACAGGGTTGTAGCTGCTGTTAGACCTACTGTTCTCTGGATCTGTGCCCCTCTTGGCTGATAAAGGTCAGTCTAGAGTGGCTACGAGGCCACCTGTTGGATATCATCAATCTCTCCCTTGAGCATATCATCTCGGTGCTCCATGAGTTACACAGGCTTCCACTGGAGATTCGAATCAGGTTCAATGTGTTGGTTTTAACCTTTAAGGCCATTAGCGAGCTGGGACCCTCTTAGCTTAGGGACTGGCTCTCCTCCTATTGCCCCACACGTGTCCTCTGATCAGCAAAGACAAATCTACTGGTTACCCCTGGCTCCCCTGTGGTGCAACTGGCCTTGACTAAGACCAGGGTTTTTACGACTCAGGCCCCAGCCTGGTGGAACGCTCTACCTATTTCCGTCAGGGCCCTATGGGACTGGAAAGAGTTCCACAGGGCCTGTACAACAGACCTGTTCCACAACAATTAGCCTCCTATATAACATCAGCCAGTCTTTCCTCAGGAAAGGGGGGAGGGTTGTTTGAAGAATGCCACTGGCTACAGGATTTAGTGGATAGTATTTTAATGCATTTAATATATTTTATTTTTAATGTATTTTATTAATGTATTTTATGGTAACATATAAATTGTAATCTGTATTTAATGTATTTTATTAATGTATTTTATTTTAATCTTGAATGTAAGCCGCTCTGAGCCCTATGCAGGAGAGTGGCATATGAGTTTAAATAAATAAATAAATAAATAAAGTTTGAAGGGGCCATACAGGCCACCTAGTCCAACCTCCTCTTGCACATTGAATAATCAGTCTACAGCATGCCTGACAAGTGTTCATCCAGTTGCAACTTGAAGACTGCCTGTGATGGTCAGCTCACCACCTTTCCTAGGAAGCCAATTCTACTCATAAACTACTCTTACTGTTAAAAAAAATCCTAATAACTAGGTGGTACCTTTCTATCCATAAATTTAAACCCTTTATGGTGAATCTTGTCCTCTGTTGCCAACAGAAACAGCTCCCATCCCTTCAAATACTTTTTAAAAGCAATCACATCTCCCTTCAACCTCTGTTTCTCCAGAATGAACATTCCCAACTCCTTGGATCACCAAGTTATTCTTCAGATGCTCCGAACTGACAGCTTTAAAATCTGCTCCAATATTTTCTGGGTTATTCTTCCTCTTGTTTTAAAAGACTGGGATAACATTTACCCTTCTCCAGTTTTCTGGCACATTTCTAAGAGGTCCTGAAGATGATAGGCAAAGGCTCTGCAAGCTCTCTAGAAATTCCTTTGAGCACTCTTGGGTGCATAATATCTGACTTTGGGGATCTGTACTCTTCTGATGTAGCCTCTAACAACCTCTCTGTCCTTGTCAACTAAGCAGCCTACCCACCATGCTATTTACCTCATTTGTATCCTGAATTTCTTTCCAATAGGGACTCAAAGTAGGAAAGCTGGCTCAGTTATACCTAGGGTTGGAAATACGGATGGTCCGAATCCAGGTTCGGACCAAATCTGCACTGATTCGGACAGATTCAGATGAGTAGGGTCTCAATCTGAGCTGCCCGAATCCCATCCAGTCCGAATACATGGGATTCCATGGGATTCAGATCAGCAGCCGTTAAATTCCTGCTTTGGCTTTTATTTAAAAGTTTGGGTGCCTTCTTTTCTCACGAAAATGTTTGTAAAGTACATTTTAGGACGTATCGGGTGCAAAATTGCAGGGCCTCTGCAATACAGGAATCGGTCCTGATGATATTTTCCCTGAAAGTAGTGCAGTTTGGTTCAGGGGGCCAAAGTTATGGACCCTCAAAGAGGGTGCCCCATCTCCTATTAGCTCCCCTGAACCAAACTGCACCAAACTTGGGGGGTAGTGTGTGGTCATGCTAAAGGATTTGCCCTCCCCTCGGGTACTTAGCCTGGCAGGGGTAAAGCTGCTGGCGTGCAATTACTATTGATCTCCCTTTTGGTCGGCTACATCCTGGCCATTTGAAGCATTACAACAGTGACCAATATTTTACACTTATGGGACATAAAAAGGTGCCATAAGTCTATCATGCCCAATGAGGGCTTCTCAGCAGTGGGGAGGCATTTTTACTTTTCAAGCCTCACCACATCACTGGAAAGTCTCTTTGGCAGCAGCAGTTGGGTGTGGTTGCATCGCTTCAACCAGGCATCTGGCTCTTAGATGAGGCTGTCAGGATGGGAGTTGGGAGTTATCAACTGAACCTTTACACTAACCTGTGTAGGAAGAGGAGTTGAATATTTTTGACATAGTGTGTGTGCATTTGTGTATATGTGTGTGTAAAAGCAGGCACAGGTATGGGTTGCCAAACACTGGCATTCCAAGTGACAACCTCTTAGGGGACCTCTTGTAAGTGGGAGGGAGAAATTTGCAGTTAAACAGTTTAGCTTTCAAACAATGGACACTTGTATGTCTTTTATTAGTTATTTCAAGGCATGAGGGCAAACATTGAACATATAAAATCAATTATTGTGTATTACACATCCCTTCTTGAAAAAAAATCCCAAAGAGTCTGATTACGACCATCATTTGGGTTTCAAATAGGTTTTTTTTTGGCAGAAACTAAATCATAACTGCCCCCTCATTGCTACAATATTACTTTGTGGTGCTTTAGAGGCTCCTTTATGCTCATAGTTTTGTTAGTTTAAGAGGATAGAGTTTGCATAGCCTTCCACACACTGCTAGGAAGAAATTTTGCACATACCATAACTTGGGGCTTACAACAACTATATGAGCCAGACAGTTGTAGGACAAACTCAGTGTAAATGTCTCTCCTTATTATTGACAGTATGTTTCATGTCTGCCTGTGGCTGATCTGCTGTTTCAGTCCTCTCATCATCTATAATTAATATAAATCTTTATTTTCATATTTCACTCTAAATTCTGATCTAGCAGTTTTTCTGTTGAAAATTTTATCAGCCATTTGCTTCCCCAGATTTTCAACTGAGTGCACAAGTGTGGTTTAAATTATTTTTCACAGACTGAAGACAACCAAATTCACATGTATATGTGTAATCTATCCTGGTTAGTTATATTGAACTATCTATAAATACAAGGTTAGTTTGATTTCTCAGCATCTGATGACCCATTGCTTAATTTGTGAATGAACTCTACTGAAAAAAAGCATTACATCTGAGGAAACAAAGTTATGTGAATGTCTATTCTATGGAGTTTGATCTCTTGTGGCTCATTGACACACCCAAGTTACCAGTGCAGTCATCAAGAGATGAGAAAGCATATGACAACTGACCCATGAAATTCTGCAATAATTCGTCTCTAAAATACTCACCGGTTCTATCACAGCTGGCTCGCCCTTCTGCCCTTTCTCTCCATAAGCACCATGACCATTCACCTGCCAAGTCAACATGCATTAGAAATTAGATCAGGCCTAAGATCCCTTTTCCATCCATCTGGAGACAAATCAATATTTTGCAAGGAAACCAAGTGGCTTGATGGCGTACATATTTTTTTATCCCCACATCAAGTACATTTAAAACAGCACAAAAATAACTTATGTTCCAAGGAGAAAATAAAATATATTTTACCATCTGTCTTCAGTTCTCAGGAAAAACCCCTCCATTTCAAATTACAACAATATGATTTCAAAGCATATTTCCATTAATATCTTTATATATATACCATTTTTCTTTGGATGGTCACTAAAGTTGACTTTTGTCCAAATGGTGTAGCAGAATCAACATAGACACCATGGTCCCAAACAGAGTGAGTGAGAGAAAGAAAGAAAGAAAGAAAGAAAGAAAGAAAGAAAGAAAGAAAGAAAGAAGGAAAGAAGGAAAGAAAGAAAGAAAGAAAGAAAGAAAGAAAGAAAGAAAGAAAGAAAGAAAGAAAGAAAGAAAGAAAGAAAGAAAGAAAGAAAGAAAGAAAGAAAGAAAGAAAGGAAGAAGCTAATAGGTGTCTTTTTCAAGAAATATTTCTCAGCATCAGTGGTGTACACCCACATGGCAGGAGGGAGTGACACCCTGGGTGGAACAGTGGCGGAGCCACGGCCAGGCTGTCGAGGGGGCGGTCTGGGGAGTTCTGGGGGTGGACGACATCATGGCAGAGGCGCAGGGTGGGCACATTTTCCCCTCACTCTGCCTCTGCTCAGTATACTTCCTGTTTAGTGCTACAGTGGTTGGGAAAGGCCAGCGAAACACAGTGACCATTTTTCAATTAACAGAAGATACATATAAACCCTGTCCCTTTCTTTTCTAAGGGACAATTCAAACAACAGCAAATTGGGCTAATTCCAATCTGCACAAACATATTCTCTTTACATAGACTTATTGTTCAAACCAAAACTATTTTCCACATTGCTGCAACCATTTAATGTGAAGCAATCATATGATCACAGTGCCATAAACACAAGCTGTTGGTATGCATACAGTGAACTGTGTATATATGCTGGCTAGTACTACCCAACATTTCAAATCTGCACAATTTCCTGCCATGCATACATTCAAGCACTTGCACCTTATCTCTCTGAACTGGGTATAAATCCCTAAAAAGACTAAAAAGATTGGGGGAGAAAGGCCCAGACTGTGCCACTGTAAACTGACCTGGTCTTTAAGAACACATTAAACCAGGTTAGGGCCATAGGACTAACACAGGAAACAAAATGAAAAGAAAAATCTACTACTATTCCGTAAAAGGTATATTGAAAGTTTGAAACCTTCTTAACAGGGATTCATAAACACAAGTTCAGTCAAGTTACTGGGAAAGAAACCATCCTAAAATTTGTTCCATTTTCAGATATGACACCAAAGGTTGGGGAACTATGTGAGAGGAGAAAGAAAGGAGAAAGGAGAGGCAGGTTCACATTTGCCATGAACAAAAGTTTGTTTTGTTTATGATCTTTGAATTATGCCTCAGCAAATCCTCCTTTTGGGTTCTTTGGTCCTCTGGTTGAATAGAAATTAGGAAATAATCATGCCAAGACCAATGACTGCACTGGATGAGTGTCACCTTCACATTAGTTTTATTTTTTCATATGATTTTCAGAAGCCAATACTGACAAGTCAGGAATCTCACCTCTCTGATCTGGTTACAAATCCCTGTACTTTGAGAAGAGTGATAAGAGCATAGCCACAACCTCTTTCAGTACTGGAATCTTTTTTTTTAAGTCAGATACTCAGTTCTGTGCATCAATCCATATCTGTAGTTGAACTTTCCAGAAATCCAACTACAACTCTATGCAGGCTGCCTTAATGAAAGGTAAGAAGAGATTTACACCAGACTTTGTGTGGTAGTAAATATCTTTTCCAGGGGTTAAATGTACACAGAGTGCTATACATCAATAATATTTCGACAGCTCAATCTAGGTATAATGCAAAAACAGATTTATTTTAACTACCATTAATTTGTGAAACCAGGATTCAAATCACTAACAACCCCTTAAATCTTCATTTGCTTTGACAAATACTGGTTTCATTTCCTTTTCTCTCTATCTTCCTGGGGTGAGGGGATATCATTTCAGAACATGTCATTCGGACATTACACAAAAGACAAAACCGTAAATTAAGCTCATCAATGAATCAGATCTGATTTCATGAAGCTAACTTTCAGACAGATAACTGCTACCATATATTAATATGTGATATCTGAAATGAGATATTGAGACAAGTCTAGTTAACAATGTAAAGTTCTGGTTCTTCTTTGGCCCCACAGGTCGAAGAGATTTTAGGTACCTTGAGATACAGTTACTACTGACAAATTTAATTCCTCCCCCGCCCCCGACAAATGTATCCAGATAGATAGGGAAAACTAGATAAAGTATGACTATCTAGATTTCCCTAGCTATCTGGGTACATTTGTGGGTGACTGTACCTTAAGGTATCTTTAAAAAGTGGCTTTCTCCAGGATCAAAGTTATGCTGATCTTTCAAGCCAGCGCTGCACTCAGCCAGGCATAGTCAACACTTGGTGTAAAATTTAAAACTGGGTCAGGTAGCAAAAGTGAGAAGTTTATCAAGCCCCTGATGAACTGCCATACAAGGTTGATACTTTCATTTGATTTGCTGGGTCACAAGTTAGGCAATTCTAAATAAAGTTTAGCAAAATCCTTTCCATTATCTCTGAAGTTACAATATAAATAACATGTGTTCATAGCAAATCTTTAATAGTTACACAATTTCAGTTTTCAAGTCACAATTACCTTTTATTTAATGTCCCTTCCCCCATTTCTTCCACTTCCTCAATGGAAGACAAACTGTATTAAAAAGCAACAAAAGGCTTTGTATTGGTGGTTTCCACATAGCTTAAATATAATGGGCTATTTATCCGTTTTAGGGAAAGAACTTCCCCAAAATGGATTCAGGCCGTTACCTGGGTTTTACAAAAATCGCTAAACTAGCAATCTTTTTGGAAAAGCAGAAGAAGCCACAGCAACCCATACTGTTTGCAATTGCTTCCTGGAAGGTGAACTCTCCAGTGCAAAGGGGAAACCAGGTTCATTAATAATGTTTTACACACATTAGTGTGCTGTGCAGAAACCACCATTGTCTCTGTGGCTCTAGTTCATAGAACACAGTAAATGAAGGGAGCTATAATCAGCTACTAACCATAGAACGTATTTAAATAATATCTTGGATGCAGCTAACTTACGCTTGTTTCTGTGATATCAGTCTCTGCTGGAACACCAGGCCCAATGTCCTCATTAGTGGGATTTGTAGGCTTTTCTTCATATTCTTTATATTCATAAAAATCATATTCGCCTAAATCTCCATCTACCAGAACTTCAGATTCACTGTGGTCTACTGTTCCTCTGCTTCCATACTCTGTTTCCTCGTTTTTTTTAGTCTCTGAATTATACTCCTCTCCGGTTAGGTATTCTTCAGTAAATACTTCTTCAACAGGATTTTGCTATTCACGTAAGCACCAAAGGTTGGGGAACAGGATGAATATGTAGATTACTGTTAGTAAAGCAACATAAGCATTCAGTAGCTTTGAATGTTATGGTTGGTAAAACAATATGTCAGCACAAAAGCCTGGCATCTTTTGTTTCTGAAAACCCGGGGAAACAGTTTTTCAGAAGTATTAAAAGATGCACAATGAATTAAATGAATGCTTTTTCATAAATTTACATTTGTTTTCATTTGCAAAATCATTAAATGAAACTCTAGTACTGCTGAAGTATTTAGACATTATCAGAGGAAATTCTCAACAATCCGGTTTTCACTCACTGCATTTTGTTGTGTGTACCATACATTAAGCACACATGATAGCATAATTTTTATGCTAGTAACATCAAGTTTTTATACTTGGTTTCTGTTTTTTCAATATCAATCACACTGAAAAGATCACTGTAGAATACAAGTTAACTGGGCTTAAGGGACTCATGCTTAAGAGACTCAGAACTCCATCCAAAGGGGGGGCAAATCCACTCATGGGAGTGGCACATGGCTGAGCCGTGGCATCTACCTCAATAGAGGGGTGATCCCTCCAGAGTGCAGCCACCACAGCCCTGCTCAACACTGGCGCCACACAACAGTGCCAGCATCCCAGTGCCTCTCCCCCAATGCCTCTGGCATAAGTGGGTGGACTGGGAGCACAGCCAGGGGAGGAACCAACATTAGCTGACTTCCCCTCAGCCTTTCATCACATTATGCTGGCAGACAGGATCTCTGACTTATACCACCAAAAACAATGTCATACATCTATGCAGCCCAATGTGGGCTTCTCAGCCACGGGGAGACTTCAGTTTTACCAGCCTCTCTGCACCACCAGGAAGCCTCTTTGGGGGCAGTGGTCAAGTGTGGCTGTGACACCATGGCCAGGCAAATGGCCCCATGGATGAGGCTGTTACATCACTGTCAAATTTTATGTTAAAATTGCATTAGGTGACATGACACCTCATGTCAATTAAAAAGAAGAAATAAAGAATTTTTATACAAAAAATAAGATGCTATTTCATAGAACTGTATTGCTTGTCAAATGTTACTTTTCTGAAGGAAAAATTTTAACGCTGATTTGACATATAATGCTCATACAAAATGATGAATAAAATAAGATCTAAAGTTCCAACATTGTCTCATTTTAATTTTTGCTTTATGAAAACCATGTGAAGCCAAGCTTCAGCTTTTAAGCACCAAAGCTTTTAAGCACCAAAGTTATCTAAACAGCATTTCATTCTAGATGTACAAAAACAGTTTAGGAGAAAACTGACTTCTGTTGCATTGCAGGAATAGAGATGTTTTGGGGGAGGAAAAGTATATATTAAATATGAAGTATAACCTGCTGGAAATACCATCTGTAAAAGCCCACTGAAATGAATGGGAATTGTACCAGTCGTACAGCTGTGTTCTTAGAAAAATGCTATTAGACATGGAAGAAGTGGGAGCTCTCCATTCTCTCCATGTTCCATATAGCTCAGGATCCACTAATTATGCTGTTAACACAGCTCTCATTCATCCAATGTAGCTTACACAAAAAAGTAACACATGTTCAGAGTTGCCATTTTCCCTGGTATAAATGGGAAGACCATGAGAAGGGAGCTCTAAATGTGCACTGATTCACACAAATGGAACTATGAATTAAAGCATCAGATTAGTCATATGCAAGCACCATATTTCCTTCCAAGTTCATACTGAATCTGCTCAGATATTAGATTTGCAAACAGAATTCAATTTTGTACATCTTTTAAGCACTGCTATGTGACTGAAAATGTTTAAAAAAGAATCTTGACTTTTGATTATAAATTCAAACCTTGGTTAATATGTGTGTCATAGAAGAAGAGCAAGCTGGGTCTAGAGAAGGCCATTGTCTTAATCACTATATGATTTTAAATCATTTGATGGCCAAATATGGTAAGGTAAAAAGTACATCCTTGCATTTAGTCTTCATCGATCTTAAGTCAGCCTTCAATATGATTTCCAGTGTCAAACTCTGGAACAAACTTGCTGTGACCAACATTGATAGGAGATTGTTCAAAATTCCAAAATTCCAAAATGTTAAAAGTGAACTGTATTTGAGACTCTCATTCATTAATTTTAGTTGATATATCGACATCCTTCAGATGAGATCTGTATGTGAAAGCTTCTTCTGTGCATGGATTCCACATGCTCAGACCATGCAGTGATGGATGGTTATCTGTGTGCTCATCCATGTTGTGTTGCATATCCAAAAGTGAGTCTTCCAATGCAATTCCCATTCAATTTATGGTATATATAGCATGCAAATTCCGACCCAGATTGCAATGGGAATGCCTGTCCCACCCACTGTTGTACTGTGTGCACCCTGTTGTGCACAGCTATCTGTATGAGGATCATCATTTTCAAGGAAATAGTTTAAAGCACTGCCAGTAGAATGAGAGACAAACCGTGCAATCCTAAACAGAGTTACAACTTCAATGGACATAGAAGGACATAACTATGCTTAGGATTTGACTGAAAGAGTACTATGTGAGATGCCATCTCTGAAGAGATGTAGATGACTGTTCTTTATTCTCAATTACCAGTAATTCATAATATTTTTCCCTTAAATTAGAGCATATCTGGCCCAGACTACCTTCATTTTCAGTGTTGACGGAAGATGAATACTTTCTTCCTCATGCCAGAGAAATCATAGATATGGGCAAAATCGTATGATTCAACTGAACTAAACCAATGTTGAATGACAAATCAAAATGTATATAACTGAATTTCTAGAGAATATATTTTGCAATCTGTCATTTCCCAAGTAAGAACTGAAAGGGCAGACATCTTATAAATATACCACAAAGCATTTGCTTCTTAGGGGCTCTCTTAAAACAAAAGAAGGATAATTAATTGTGGCATGGTAATAATCAACTGTGAACTATGGTCTTTGAAATATCTTTGCATCATATTTTCCATTCCTCATTACCTCATTTGGTCCCGTTGTTTGACCAGGAGTTGCAGTCTGGTAGCCCTCATAAGTCCCATAGTCTGTTTCAGCCACATTATATTCATGATATTCATCAACAATGTTGGCCTAATATGAAAGAGAAAGGTCAATGTTAACCACAAAGGAAAAGACAGGCATCCAGGAGGAATTTCTGTTTAATCAGGTTATGATATTAGCCAAAGGTGTTTTCAACTACTGGGGTTAGAGCTATTCATTTCTCATTATCAGAGATCTTCCAGGCTTGGTCAAGGAAAGATCTTGATTATTTTTTGGCTACGTTTACCCCTATTTTGACTGCGGGTGTTGCTTGATAGCTTTTCTTCTTCTTGGATGAAAATGTTTCAGATTTTTTGAGTGTGAACTTTGGGGGGTTGTTCTTTGATTTAGCAGCCACTGTCCTCTTCTTCTTTGGGGCTTTGGATTTCTTTTTCTGAAAAAAGTGGTGAAAGATGGAATGGGAAAACATAAATAAATGAAAGGGAAAAAGCAGTAAGATGTGAAAGGAAGCAGAGTAAGCAAAGATCCCCCCCAAAAAAGGTGATCCACTGTCAATCTTCTGGCTTTCCCCTGCTGGACTGAAATGAGTTCCAGAGACAAACAGGAAAGGAGAAGTGGCAAAGAACTGATGAGTTTAATTAACACAAGACACAACACAACAAAACCACACCACATGACAGGCGACAGGGACGGCACATAAAAAACACACCAGATGTCATTACCTCCGTTTGTGCCACTGTCTCGTCGTATAGTGGGGGTCCTTCTGTTACAGTATCAGGCTCTTTATAATCTTTATAATCTGGATCCCCATACTCATAGTCATATTCGATTAAATCTTCAGTTGCGTACTATATTGCAAAGGGAAAAATACCAAGCATTCCTGGGTTAGTGGTAGCAAACTATATTAGCAGTCATGGAAAGCTTTTGCTTAACTTTTGCTTCCTAGGAAGAAAAAGTTAAGAGAAGAAAAGCACTTCTCTAAAGTAGCAAGATCTCTTTATTTTCTTTTACACAATTGTTTATATAAAATATAAACACAACCGTGATGAAAAAGCAAAAGGTGTAAATATGGAAAGGGATATTTACAGTACCAAGTAAATTAATATATGACATGGTTTAGGATTAATAGGCATGCAAATTATTAAATACAAATTCTGTATAGAACACCTATCATATAAACAAATATGACTGAAGATTTTCCCCTGGGCTTCCTTAATGTTATCAATTGGCTGACAGTTTATATGACCTGTACCTGAAAGCAAGACATTTACAAAAACTACCTTCAGTTCTAGCACCAAGAGTCTCTCAACAAGGATTGATTTCAAAATAATACTATAGATTAATTATTGTGTGAGTATTTTACAAAAATTAAAAACAAAAATATAGTACTTAAGATTAACTAAATATATTTAAATTATCCACATCTACCTATCAGATGGAAACAACTTTTGCATGGAATGGGTATCTGGTGTTATAAACTAGGGCCAATAGTCCCTCTAACCATAGTAGGGAACTGCATGGAAGTTCCCTATCACTGAGTTGTAGAGTCACTTGCAAGATCTCCCCATGCCAATGGCCATAGAATCTGCATGGCACCAATATGGTGTCTGTGCATTTTACAAGGAACATTGATTAGGACCATTGGAAATAATGTTCCATCTGGAAAGTCATCTTCAAAATAATGCTAGATGTGCAAAAATCATTCAAAGGAATTAAAAAAACCATTCAAATAAATAAAAAGATGAGGTTGCACAGCCATCACAACCTGACTCTTGTGCATGCAGCAGTAGAATGTAAAACGTGGTTTCCAGATGTGTTGATGGTAAATATCTTGTATATGTAAATAAACTTTGTATGCCCAGATCCCTTTTTAATTCTGCTTAATGCATAACATGAACTGGCAGAGAAAATGAGCTGTATGACTTCAAGCTGCAAATTGGCATTTTTCCCACATAATTCTACCTTCAGACAGACATTGACAGCTCAAGAAATGAGGTATGGTATGGGACTTTTTTCCATGTAATAAGACAAAACTATGTTACCTGAAGTAGCTGGATATTGCCCCAAATTGGAGACATACATCTAATTCTTTCCAGTGGTGGGATTCAGCAAGTTCGCACCACTTCAGCAGAACTGTTTGTTAAAATGGTGCTTGTAAACAACCAGTTGTTAAATTATTTGAATGCCACCACCTGAACCAGTTGTTACATTATTTGAATGCCACACTGATTCTTTCCCTTTCCTTTGCAACATTTAATACAATATCATGATACTATGATGTATTTCACTCTCCCTACCTGCAAGAGCCAATTAGGTGGAGCAGGGGCAGAAACATGTCCAACCTTGTAACATCATGCTATAAGGAATACTGAATAGTTCAGAGTAAGAGGGGAAACAAAGTACATGACTGGTGTTCAGTGACAATCACATGTTTTAGATAATTGATCTTCCAGCTATATACTAAATGCAGGGAGCTTTTTATGCAAGGGAGTGTTCCAAAATATAATCCCTTAATTTTTAATTTACGGTGGTATGGTTCGGAATTGCAAATACTTGTACAAACAATTATAAGAAAAGCACAATTTACGGTAGGTAATCATGAACGATCTCAGCAGCATTCTAACATTTTTCTAGTGAGGAAAGTAGCTGCCACAATCTGCCATTCAGACTCCATGACATATCCCAAGGTACACTACTCATATAAGTTGATTGCATTAATACTTACTTAGGTGTATAATGTAGTGATAGGAACTTTGACACTTTCTTGCAGTCTAGTACTTGCATATTAATAGAACAGCTCTAAAGTATATCGTTAAGTAACCCCACACATAGCCAACTGAATAAAGATAATGCCAAGGCATGTTAGTCAGTGACAGATGGCTGTGACCTGTATATAATTCAAAGAAACATGGCAACCGGACATTTTCCCTACAAGTTTAATCAACTCTAGAATTTCCCCTATTAGAAAACTAAAGTTGTCAACTCCAGGTTGAGAAGTTTATGGGGATTTGGGGCTGGAGCCTGGGAAAGGCCAAGTCTGGTGAGTTATAACACCATAGAACCCACCCATTTTCTCCAGGGTAACTGACATCTGTACTTCTGGGAAATCTCTAGACCACATGTGAAGGTTGGTAACCCTACAAGAGAGTCATCCAGTTATAGGCCTGAGTCATCCAGTTATAGGCCTTACTGCCATTAGTACCTTATGTTACAAGAGAGAATGAGAGGAATGCTCAATAAATGTCAGAATATGGGCTGATAACCATTAGTTGTGTTCTAAGTTTTAAGAGGGTCAAATTCTGGAAATTCGTTGCAAAATTCTAACAATAAGCTTTATAATTTAGTTCAAACATTGTGGTTTTCTATGCACACCAAACATGAAGACTACATAAGCAAGAGCTTCATGTATGCACAACAACCCATATGAGAGAGGGGATTAGGGTGTATTCTGCACAGCATATGTATAACAGGTTGCAATCGTTATTAAAAAAACCCCTCATTTTCCTTTTCCCCCATTCACATGTGTGCCCTTCACCTATTCAGGCAGCAATCTGACGCTTCTCTTTTTTTTAAGTTCCTGCAACACATGCATAGCTGCACAGGAATACAGAAATGTACCCCCGCAGCCATGCCAATTGTCCCACAATCTGATCACTGGCACCTGCGTAGCTGTGCATGTGCAACACACACAAAAGAAAAAAAGAGAAAATGGGATTTTCCTGCAATGGCCAGGCAATATTTATTTATTTATTTATTATTTGATTTAGTATACCACCCTATCCCCAAAGGGCTCAGGGCGGTGAACAATATAAAAGCATATATAAACATAAACATATAAAAGTTTAAAATTTACATTCTAAAACAGTATCCCACGAACCCATATGCAACCCTCCCAAGAAGAATGGTGGGTCCCGATGATGTTAGGGACCTTATACACAGCCAGGGGAGGATAGAAAGCAGGAGCACCCTCAGCTGCTGTGTAGTCTCTCGAGAGAGGCCCGGTGGAACAATTAGGTCTTGCAGGCCACTACAAGGAACTCTCCAAGGTCCCATGGGGAAGGTGTCTCCGGACAGCTGAGTGGTAGAGTGTTCCACCAGGCAGGGGGGAGCCAAGAGGCCGTCAAAGGCCCTGTAGCCCGAGTGGAAGCTTACGCATCATTGAGGGCCAAGGGATCTCAGTAGAATTGGCCTCTGCTGAGCGCAGAGGTCGAGCTCAGAACATATGGGGTAATGCGGTCCCGAAGATCACGAGGGTCCCAGGCAGCATAAGGCCTTAAAAGGTCAGCACCCACACCTTGAGAAGATGATTCCGGAATTCGAACCCGGTGAAAGCCAATGCAAACGAGCGCCAACACAGGAGTAAATATATTGTTCTTGAAGAAACGCCTCCTGTGAGCAGCCGGGACGCCCGCATGTTGGGACCAGTTTCAATTTCAGGATCAAAAGCGCCAAGGAAGGCCACTTATAGAAGCGAGTTACAATAGTCTAGCCTGGTGGTGACCGTTGCATGGATCACAGTGGCTAGGTCAGCATTGGAGAGGAAGGGAGCCAGCCGTCGGGCCTGTCGAAGATGGAAAAACGCAACCCGGGTTGTATGGGCCAGTACACCTGGGTCTCCATTGAAAGAGATGAATCCAGGTGGACCCCCAAGCTGCGGACGGAGGAGGTCGGCGCCAATGCGACCCCCTCCCACACCGGCGGCTGGAATTCCCCAATCTCTCCCCCCCGGCCAAGCCAGAGGATCTCCGTCTTCGATGGATTAAGTTTTAACCTGCTCTGTTGTAACCAACCAGCGACTACCTCCAAACAATGCTGTAGAGGTGCAGGGGCGGCGACAGCTCCCGCCTCCATCGACAGAATGAGCTGAGTGTCATCAGCATACTGATGGCAGACCAGCCCAAAGCTCCGTACCAACTGAGCAAGGGGTCGCATATAGATGTTAAATAACAGTGGGGACAACAATGCCCCCTGAGGCACACCACAATGAAGCTGGAACCTCTGGGAAGCTTTGTCCCCACACCACCTTGCTGACCTCCGCCCGAGGAACGAGACAATCCATTGAGAGGACAGTGCCCCGGACCCCGGAAGCGGCCAGGCGGTGAGGCCAAAGGTCGTGGTCGAGCCACGTCAAGCGCTCTTGGTGAGGATCTAACAACTTACCAGCAGCGCTGATCCGCTTTCTCGGTCAGAAGTTGCATCTGAGGAGGCATGTGTATCTGTGACAGTGACGAGAACCGTCTCTGTCCCATGCCCAGCCAACGGAAGCCCGGACCCGGAAGGGTCGAAAGCTGATGTTTCATCCAGGAAACCCTGAAACTGCTCCAACACCCACTCTCTCAATTACACCTTCCCCAGAAGCCGAAGATTTGAGGCGGAGGCGGAAATCGAGGGCCAGATCTCAGGATCTAACTATGGTCTTTTTTTCAAGAGTGGGTGGACCACTGCCTCCTTCAACCCATCTGGAAAGACTCGCTTTGCTCAAGAGAGTCATTGATGATCTTCAACAGGTGGGGTCGTAACTCCTCCCGGCAAGTTTTAATTAGCCAGGGAAGGGAGCCGCGGATCAGAAGGACAGGTAGTAGGTCTAACAGCAGCCAAGATCCTGTCAACAGCAGCTTGGGAGAGCAGGGGAAAACCGGGCCAAACAAAAGGGGCCAGAAGATGGCAAAGGAGCCTCCAGTTCCTGCTAATTATAGTTAAGGTGGCAGGAAGGTCCTGGCGAGGGCTGGTACGCGACTTTGTCTGCAAAAAAAGCTCATAAATGCCTCACAGCTAATAGCCAATTCCACGATTTGTAGAACCCTCTGATAAAGAGGTCAAAGATCAAATTATCGAAACAATTGAGCCGAGGCGAGGAGCTAGCAGATCTTTTGAGAGAGGAAGTAGAAGAAAGCCCTCATTAGCCTCCTTAAAATTACATCCGCCATCTCATAGGCTTTCATAAAGCGATCCTATAGGATGTTAAACGCGCAGCTTAGATCAAAGCTTTCCTTCACACCTCGCTCTAAGGCGTCTGAGCACCCGTTTTCATCTGGCGCAGCTCCCTCTGCTTATACCATGGAGCTTCTGCGTGAAGCGAAGCGCGCAGAAGGAGACGCCGAGAACAACAGTCACCGATGGCATCGGAGAGGCGGGAATTCCAATCCTCCCACTTGATCATCGAGTGTGCGGAAGCGGAGTTCAAGGGGTCCGCGCCAGAGCATTCAGGAAACTGGTGGATCCATAAGTCTCTGTGGGTGGGCATAAATCGGCCCGTCGCCTAGACAGGGGCAGTGCAGCATGTCAAGCCGCAGCTTCAGGGCATAGTGGTCGGACCATGGCAGTCTATCAATAGAGGATACGACCAGATTAAGCTCCGACCCAAAGACCAAATCCAGCGTGTGCCCGGCCTCATGGCTGGGCCCAGAATTTATTAAGGAGAGGCCTAGAGTCGCCATGGATGACACTAGGTCCGCAGCCACCATACATGAGGCGGTGTCGACATGGACATTGAAGTCACCCAGGACAATAAGCCTGGGAAACCTCAACGCCCAGTCGGCCACCACCTCTAGCAGCTGCAGAAGGCTGTCACAATAATGAATGTGTTCCTGTGGATCTATGAATGCAATGGTGCCACAGGGAGGAAATGTGCTTGCGGGACTTGCGGGACTATCAGGCGCTCAGAGAATCTGCCCACAATGTGCTGGGCGACATGCACATAATGGCAGGCAGACGGATTCTCCCTGACAGTGGATTGCGTGGAACCTAAAGTGAACAAATGCAAGGGAGGGCAATGGAGCATCTCCAGTCTGTTGTGTTTGCACGGAAGCATCTCCAACCTGGGACTGTGCAAAAGGATCACTGGTTTAGTGGCTTTTGGAAATCCCAGGTTGATGGGAATAAAATGGACCAAACTCTTTTTGGGAACAGGTGTGAAGTCCCACCCCCCTCAAATGGTTTATATTCCATCCTACACCCATTATATCTGGCCTGTACGGAATCCACCTAGATTTGGGTTCTAAGGGACATGAGATTAAAGCATATACTTGTGGGGGCAGGGATCAGTTGCCCACAGCAGTTTTCACTACCTTTTCTCTCTTCTGCCAACTTACCTACCAATATTTCACTAACTACCGTGTTTCCCCGAATATAAGACAGTGTCTTATATTGTCGAAGGCTTTCACGGCCGGAATCACTTGGGTGCTGTGTGGTTTCCGGGCTGTATGGCCGTGTTCTAGCAGCATTCTCTCCTGACGTTTCGCCTGCATCTGTGGCTGGCATCTTCAGAGGATCCTCTGAAGATGCCAGCCACAGATGCGAGCTGAAACTTGTCAGGAGAGAAATGCTATGAACAACGGCCTTCGAGCTCTAACTATACCAAGAATATCTTATATTAATTTTTGCTCCCAAAGATGCTCTATGTCTTATTTTCAGGGGATGTCTTATTTTTCTGTGTTCTGTTCGTCGGGCATGCTTCCAAACAAAAACTTTGCTATATCTTACTTTCGGAGGATGCCTTATATTTCGCACTTCAGCAAAACCTCTACTATGTCTTATTTTTAGGGGATGTCTTATATTCGGGGAAACAGGGTATATCCCTGTTTTCCTTTATAGTAATGGCTCCCTGGAGGCTCATGATTCACATTTAAGTAGTCCCAAAGATGACAATAAAACTGAAGAATAGAACAGTGTTTCAAAGAAACTCTATGCAATCTAGCAGACTATACATATAGAGTGAAGGCAAAGAGGAAAGTACATGTAAATGTTTATATATCCTAACTGTTAGAACTGGCAATGTTTAGCATACAGAGGAATGAGAAAAAGATCCTGCAGGGTGCAGGCAGCTAGATAGGACAGTAAGGTTGGAGACCTTTCCATCCTTTTATGTGTTATCTCCTGTCTGTCCTCAGATAGTCTTTGAGGCAATTTCCTGCTTCTTCTCAGAAACACTTCTCTCTCTGCTCTCAGGTAGTTACGTAGATAGAAGCTATCTCTGTCTCTATGCTTTACCATCTATTATGTAGTTCCTTTCATAAATTTTTATCTAATCCTTACTCAGAGAATGTTCATTCTGGAGTGTGACTCACACTTGACAATATTAACAGCATAGCGTATGCAGTTACTCCACTCTAAATCCATTGATTTCTATGCATAGGCTGCAAAATCTGTGTGCGATCGCTTTCTCAATGACACAAATTATGCCTAAACCTAGCAGTCCCAAAGATCTTTGGGGATCTGTAAGTGAAGGCTGACAGATATTTTAAATTATGGAGGAACAGATTTCAAAACTTTCACCACATTCAGAATAAATACACCTCAACTTGAGTTATTTCTGTGCCATCAAATTGGTCATCTTGGCTTTTTCTCCCAAGAGGGCCAGCAGGCCACAGGGCACAGGATGCCAGACTGGAAGCATGAAGGCCCAAGTTCAAATCCCCACTCAACCATTAGGCTTGCTACTGATACTCTCTTATAAGCCTATGCACTCTGCTGTGAGCACTTTGGAGGAAGGACAGGATAAAAATGTGATACAGGAGTTCCCCTGTGAGCTTAGCAGCAATTTCAAAAGTGTAATTTTCCTGACATGGAAATGCAATAGGTTGGAGCCTGACAGCCAGAATTTGAAGAGGTCACAGAAGCAGCTCTTCAGACAGTTGGGAAGTTCTCTTCAACAAAATGACATACAAAGACTATAGTGAGGAAGGGTGAAATCACCCCCTCTTTTACAAAGGCACGTTCAGCTCCAAGGACAATTCTGTCCACTTCCTGCTCCTCATTAAATCCTCTTTCCCATGACACATTATATATAGTTTAGGTGGGTTCTGCAAATTTTTCCAAAAAATTTTTTGAGGGGTGTGGGGGGGGGGGGTGAGAAGTTTGGAGAAGGGTGTAAGGTTTATGTTAACTACTTCACTCCCAGATGGTAGCATCCAAGTCAAGATGCAGAACACTTCCCTGACATCTTCTGCCAGCTGCAAAAGTGTTAAAATCCAGGAGCACTGCGAATAAAAATGCACTCTGTCATCACACAATAAATACAGAGTGCTGAAGGTTTCTTTAGGTGGTACACAGTGGTAATTACTGTAGTGACAACTATTCTGTGACCAAAAAGCTATCAGAAACCTGCCCATAAAGCTACCTGACCAAAAAGCTATTAGAAACCTGTTCATAGCCTAACAGAAACCTTCTGGGATAGGGTACACATTGTGCTGATTCCAATTCCAACATTTTGTGAATCCCAGAACAGGCCATTCAAAAATAAACATCTTTGGGTATTAACTTAACCTACTGACCCTAAATATAACTAGAAAGAAGAGTAATATTTTCTGTTATTTTTAATGCTACTACTGCAGATATTGCTTTAATGAATGCATGTATATATTTATAAAGTATAAAATGTATACTATACAATTGATACTACCCTATGTGTCTATATTGAAAGATCATTTGTAATGCAATTAATTAGAAATACAGTATATTTTCAGTTGTCTAGTGTTACTTAATTATAATGCACAGTGGTTTAAGACTTCCAAAGCTACCTTAAAATATGTGAAGAAGACACATATAAACTGCACATTTCCCTGAAGGTGATTTTAAAATTGCAAGACCATAAAAATAGTTTCTCTTCTGTCACTGCCTCTGTGAAAGCTCTATTGATAGAGAACAAATAGGTTGTGTCTGCAAAGGAATGTAACACCTCAATGTCTGTCTCCTCTAGCTAGTCAGCTAAGGAGGTTCAATCGCTTGCATTCATTTGCTTCTCTGGGCAAACAAACAAAAATGACTGAAAATGTGCTACTAATGAAAACTTCATTGAATGCAATACAATCATTTTATGATAGAAGGTGAGGGGAGAAAAGCATTGAAGTATGATGGATGAATAACAAACACTCTTGAGGTTTGGTTTAAGAACTCTAAATTACCAATTCAAATCTATGCAGACTTTCCATAGAAAAGCTCATATTGCTCTCTCTCCACTTTGAGGATGAGAGGATTTCTCCTCATTTTTTTCCCCTTTGAACCACTTGCCCTGAAATTCAGTTTAACTAGCAAAAGCGCTAAAACCATTCTAGAATGAGTATGCAGATTGTCATTGCTATCACTTACTTCAGTGCTTGGGTCTCCCCCCTTCCTACATTACCAACATAAATATGTGCCTGAATAAAATACTGCAATAATCAGTCTTCACATGATCCCACCTCGAACAGCATTCACTTCTTCAGTTTTAATTGTTTGCTTATGACTAGGCTTACGCTTGAGGTCGGTTTATGTACCCAGCTAAAATTGCCATCTTAGGTTGGTGAATATGAGTTTAACTCTTTATGCCTTTTAGTGTGTTCTTTTCTAGTGTTAGTTTTAATGATGATAATTTTATGGTTTGCCACTGTAGATAAATTGTTTTTTACTTTGTGGACTGCTTTGAACAGGTCTCTAGACATAATGTTTCTCAGTAAATGAATGATTAAGGGTCTTTTTGTGTAGTGTTTTACTAATCTGAATATGCCCACAGAACCACATGAAAAGAATCTTGATACTATTGATACAGCCATGCAAATTTGTCTTTTCTGCATTTTTTTTCTTTTTCTCATCTTCTATCAATGATTGCAAACTTATTGTCTGCAAATGAACTGTGGAAGAGCCCTCCAGGGGTGGGCGGTATATAAAATTAATAATAATAATAAAATTAATAATAATAATAATAATAATAATAATAATAATAATAATAATAATAATAATAATAATGACGACGACTATGATGATGATGATGATGAAGTTACAGCAAACTGCATATTAACAACACTACAAATTTTTTAAAAAGGAACAATGGAACGTTGCACAATTTTAAGATAATTGCCTTATATGGATTTAAAGGTAAATGTAGTCCCCAAGATTTTCTGATCCAAGGGGTGACATCATATCATGAAATTTGCTAGGTAAACTTTGTTTACCTTTCCCAGTCATCTACACTTTACTCCCAGTAAGCTGGGTACTCATGAAACATGATTTTTTAAAAGGTTACACTGTCACTTGTGATTCGGGTTTGGCAAATACTGGATTTGGGCTGAATGTTCGGGCATATTCGGGCCTTATGCAGTCCAAATACATCCTCCCTGAATACGAGCAGATCCGAATACGAGGTATTCGAATCTGTTCATGCATATTCTGGCTTCGGTGATCTTAGCTTTAAAAGAAAAAAACCTGGAGATTTCCCCTTCCCCGCCACTGCATGCGGCTTGAAAAGGTAAAAAAATATTTTAAAATGACAGCATTTGGGGATCGTTTAAACAATCCTCGAATGCTGCAGCCTTCCCCTTCCCCTCTTTCCATGGCAAGCAACTGCTAGCCGAAGTCCCTTTAAAGATCCGTGACTGGCAGGTGCTGGCCGAGAAAGGACGGGGGGGGGGGTTGAGTCCTCTCCACACCCTCTTTTCCCAGCCAGTGCCTGCCAGCCAAGGATCTTTCAAGATCTTGGAAGATCTGTGGCTGGCAGACGCTGACTGAGAAAGGAGGGGGGTTGAATCTCTTCCACACCCCTTTTCCCAGCCAGCGTGTAGGAAGGTGGAATACTCTGCAATGTAGCCAATGGGGAATTTCTGAGTGTATAAGCAGGCTGCACATTTTTCAAGGTGGGGGTAGCAAACTTTCAGGGTGGCTCCAGGTGGCCCTCCTGGTAATGGCAACCAGGTTTGATGAACTTTCCTTCTGGGAGTTCAATGTTATGGGCCCTCTGAAGGCTGGGACCCATCTCCCACTGCCCTCAGAAGCACAGTTCACCAAACCTGGTTGCTATTACCAGGAGAGTCTCCTAAAGATACTCTGAAAGTCTTGTGCCTCTTGCTTGAAAAATGTGTAGCCTTCCTAAACACTCAGAAATTCCCCATTGGCTACAATGGAGCAAGACACTGCAGAGCAGAGAATCTGGGGCAATTTTGGGGTGCCTGTCAGGGGCGCATTTTTAAAGCTAGTGGCACCAAAATTTCAGGATATCATCCAGAGATTCTCCTGATGATCCTACCTGAATTAGGTGAAGTGTGGTCCAGGTAGTCCAAAGTTATAGACCCTCAAAGGGGTAGCCCCATCTCCTGTTAGTTCCCATTGAAAACAATGGGGGATAGGGGCTACCCCTTTGGGGGTCCATAACTTTAGACCCCCCTGGACCAAACCTCACCAGAGTCAGGTGGTATTATCTGGACAGTCTACATAGGATATCCTGAAACGTTGGTACCATTATCTTTAAAAATGCCCCCTGCAGACAAAAACACAAAAACACTTCCAAAAATACAAAAAAGATTCAAACAGACCTGGATTTTTCAGATAATTTGGGTATATCCAATAATCTGGGTATATCCAAATGTTATTTGTGTTATTCAGGCATACAGATAATTGTATGCCTGAATAAATCCAAATCTGAATTTTACTGAATTTCTAGGGTATTTACCAAGCCTACTTGTGTTATGAGCCCAGGAGTATCAGCACCTAATCAATCGTGCAACAACAACATGCTCCCCATTGTACTTCGGCATAAACCCTGAGCCTGGCACGATGGCCAAATACTTATTACAAATTCCGGATTCTAAACAACGTTGGGTACTGACTCGAGCCAGATGCAATGTTTTTTCCCGTGCCCTTTTGCAAGGCCGGATTGAGAAGCACCCTCTATCACATAGACTATGCCCTTTCTGTCCCACCATGGTGGAAACATTGGACCACATTTTACGTTATTGCCCAAAATATAATCTCCAGAGGGAAGCTTTAGTACTACCGATAATGGGAAATGTGCCCCCCAAAATATCAATCCCAAAATTGTTAAACAGTAATAATCCTTCCATACTTGGGAGAATAGCCAATTATTTGCTCCAAGTCATGTCCTTAAGAGGTATGTAAAATAGGCAAGTACAAAACTATTTAAATGTGAAATACTCCATTCCTCTGATACTCCTGGGGTATTTTAGAAGGTGTTTATAAGGAGCTCACTGTTATTTATTGCATTTTATGGAAATTTAATTAATTTATAGTATTAGTAATTTATAGTATTAGTAATTTATAGTATTATAGTAATTTATAGTATTAATTGTATATACAAATTATAGATCTTGGGGAAGGCTATACCTTTTTAGTAAATAGGCTATGAATAACGAATATCTTAATCCTGTCTTTTAAGTGTAGTTTTACTATACCTGTTCACAATCCCGTGTACAATGGAATGGACAAAATTTTTTAATCTATGTTATTTTTATAAATGAAGTGTGATTTTAGAATGTAAAACTACTCATAGACGCCATGTACAACTCTTTTAAATTTAGTGATGGTCTATACTCACGCTTTTGTATTTTATGCCAATAAAGGTCAATTGTATTGTATTGAGCCCTGGAGGCCCTAGGAGGCTAGGGGATGCACCTGGTGGCCTTTACACAAATATGCTAGAGACAGATTTGTCTGATTTACAACCCTCCCCAGGGCCAAGGAGGAGCTACTTAATTCTGCCTCCAAGCCCTCTCTCTCTTCCTAGTTCAGCCCCAGTCTCTTCCTCACCATGTTTTTTAAGGCCTGCTTCTATGCCTACTTCAGGGATGACAGGGCAGGCAGTTCCTACTATCCAGTGGCATGAGATCATGCTGCAACCTCAGAACCTCTCCATCTCCCCCACTGGTGGTCATGAAGGGTAGCCAATCCCAACCAATCAACTGGTGATTGGCTGGCTCCTTCCAAAAGGCACCTAATGAGGTGATCTGCTTACCAGCCTCCTTGTTGGAGCAGCCTGCTGTTCCTCCACTGGAGCTGATATCCATGACAACCAGCCCCTCTACCTGGTCCTTGCCAAGCAGACATGCCCCACACTTTAGAGCATTTTCAGAAACAACCCCAAAACCACAGTAAAGTGGATAAAACTATTTAAAGCAACCTTAATCCATCTTTAAAGCAACCTTAGTCCATCTTTTGATAAGCTAATTTGAGGGGGTTTTCTCCAGCGTCCAGATCTTTTCAGATTATTTTTTAAAAATTGATTTTTCAAAATACATGTTTTTTTGGCATGATGCAAGATATCTGTTGATTTTTTTAACCGCTTTAATCCAAGCAGCTTTGCCTGTGGGCACAGCTTTGCCCCAGACCTCTTCTCTCAATGTACAGCTAGTCCACCTAGTCTTAGATCACACCAGGAAAAGTCCATTGGTCTTAACATCTGGGTTTACAGCATATCAGGAGACAGATGATCGTAAACCTGAGGAGCTCAGCAAATAGCAGCTCATGTGGTTCTTTTGTGGTTTTGCAGTTTACATGTCACCATTACTCCCCCCTCACTTCCCACCATTAAAAACAATCAGTGTTCAGGCAAAGTGTTAGGGCAAAGTGACATAATCAAGAAGAAGAAGAAGAGTTTGGATTCATATCCCCCTTTCTCTCCTGCAGGAGACTCAAAGGGGCTTACAATCTCCTTGCCCTTCCCCCCTCACAACAAACACCCTGTGAGGTGGGTGGGGCTGAGAGAGCTCCGAAAAAGTGTGACTAGCCCAAGGCCACCCAGCTGGCGTGTGTGGGAGTGCATTCTCCCTGAATTCTCCAGATAAGCCTCCACAGCTCAAGTGGCAGAGCAAGGAATCAAACCTGGTTCCTCCAGATTAGAATGCAACTGCTCTTAACCAATACGCCACTGCTGCTCCTTTTTATGTCAATATATTACTGCTCTTTTTTATGTCAATATATTGATCTACTGATATTGATATCTAGATTAAAGATAAAAATTACAGATTATATTAAAAATTAAAAGCACGCTTGTGCGATAGAGAACCCATGAAACACACCCCTTCCTCCCCGTCCCTGGACACAAGAAAAAAAAAACAAATGATGGGTAATGTCTGCCCTGCTTTAAATAGGACAGTGGATAATAATGCCAAGCATGTCCTGAAACAAAGCTTCCCCGGCCAATTCTCTTTGAAGTCATAGTAATCTTGCAGAAATTGTTTCAAAACACCTCTCCAAAGGTAAGGCAGGTTGGACATAAGATTGTGAATTGTGGGCCTGCTAACAAGTCCTATTCAGTGGTGCAGCTACAAGGGGACATGTGTGTGTGTGTGTGTGTGTGTGTGGGTGTGGTGTGTGTGTGTGTGTGGGTTGCACCGGGCGTGCACCTGGGGGGCACGAAAATCACCCCCGAACCCTACTCCTTTCCCCCCTCGCCCCACCTCACCAGATCTGGCTCCACCCTACCAGCCTGGCCCATTTTCAGCAGGCAGAAAGCTGTTTTCTGCCAGCTAGAAAAGGTAAGTGGCTGTGGGAGCTGGAACCGGGGAGGAGGGGGCAGAAAACGCAGAATGTGCCCAGGCGCACTCCTGCCCAGCTACACTTCTGGTGCTGTTTCAAATCTTATCTGTGAAATTACTAGGTAGACTGAGGCACTTTCACTGATTCTCAGCCAGCTCTGCAATGTGAAGACAGTAACACTGATCGATACTATAAGGACTTTGTACAAATAGCAGACCTTAACATCTTGTGATCTGTCAAGCTAAGATCACTTCACCTGCTTTGCACAGCAGATCTGTAGGGACTCAGTATACATTCTGCTTTTGAATCCTTTTCAGTACTAAAAATGGTAGTGTGGTTGTGGGGAAAACTGTCAAGAAATGAAACAATTAATGGATTGTGGTCGGTGTTAAGCTTGGTATGTCACAAGTTGTGTTGTGTTGCTTAGGAAATCTACTTGAAGTGATTTGAGCACTCAAAAACTACCAAATGCGCTAATTGTAATAATTTCTACCACTTGGATCAGCGCTTACTCATCATTTAAAACCAGTTTAATAATTTTCAGAACCTGCTTTATACAGTTTAATAATTTTTCCATTAACTTAAAAACAATGGTAAGATCTGTCTGACAGCAGAAGTGACTACTCTGTCCTGTGCCAATCCTGTGGGCAATAAAATTACTGAGGGCAGGTTAGAAAAAGTTCTTTAGAGACCACAAAACAAACAGAAACACTGAGTGAATCAAAAATCTGTGCCAAGTATGTTAGAATTTTAAAAAAGGTGAACAGTGAGTAAATTGATCTTTATGCTAAGCATTGCCAGAGGCACAGTTTGCAAAGGCAGTCATTCATGAATGAGAACCAACCAAGGCTCATATAAAAAAGGGATATTTAGAAGGCTGAATTGCATCATACACATTCAACTGGAAACTATTTTAGCTCTTGTAGGATGTTGCCTTTGACATTTCAACAAATGTAAGGTCACCAATATGAGATGGCATTCTGGTTGCTCATTATATTCACAGAGCAGAACTACATGGTCATTCAGAATTATGACAATAATTTTGTCCCCCTGTTTCACATTACTTCTAATTTGTAGATTGGCATATATGTAAACATTTTCTGATGGAACAAGAATTCAGTAGAATGCTTGTGTAATATAATACAAGGCAAAGATACGCCACCAGACCCTTCATATGTCCCTTAACTTAAAAGATAAAAAATGAGACACAGTGGTTGGCATGTCAGCTCTCAACCTGGATGATTTGGGTTCAAACAGGCTGGACCATGGGAGGTTTCAGAGATTCAGTATTATATCTTATGAAGGAATAATTCAGTGTTCTATTATGGCTGTCATATTAGACATTTGTCAGAATTAGAAATATAATTTATCTTCTTTTCAATCAGACAACATTGATGTATATTAAACCAATGGACTTTATTCATTCCATGGGTTGTAACCTTCTTGTGGGTCACAAGGTTCTAAAAAGCCATTTTTGATGCCTTCTAGAAGAACATGCTGCTAGTATATATGCATAATGAAAAAAAGGTACCATACCTTCTGTCTCTTTGCATATGTGCTGTGAGGAGCAGAAGTTCACCCAGAAGCACAGAGGATTCATGGCTCTTTGGCATGTTCTTACCACATTATACCTCCTGATGCTAAGCTTGTATGGCCTGCCCTGACTATCTCCATCTGCTGTTCAAAGTCCTAGATAAAATCCCAATGAGTTCATAACTCTGTGTCTGTTCCCATCATGTGACTCTAATGTCATGTGACTTTCCATCACATGCATGCAACTGTGTGGGTCTTGGGTCAGGAAAAGTTGCAGACTGTAATAGTAGTAGAGTATGAACACTTCCTGTGTTCATACTCTAGTTTTGTTAAAAAGTATTCTAGTTTTGTTAAAAAGGGGCTTCCTCTGCAGCAGGTAGTCTTCTTGAAGGAAATATGAGTATCTGGAGGCCGTACATGTTCTCCTTGTTTTGTCGCTGAGGTAGTAAAACTGTGTCTGGGCCATGCTAGGTGGCAGTTCATGTGACTGAATGCTCCTCTGTCTGACACAGATGTAAGCATAGCTACTTGCAATCTGAACTAAGTATAAAACCCTTAGCCAGTATCCAAGCCCAATTTCATGTTCAAATACTGCAAGTATTTGCATGCATTCAAAATCTCTTAAGTACCCAGGACAGAATAATTCAAAGTATGAACAAGACAGTCCAGCCTGTTCAGAAATATCCTGATAGCACAGACCAGAGAGCTAGTTCTGATTTTAAGGATATCATGTGTAACTTCTCTGCACGTGAATTTGTGTGTACATATGCACCCTCCTCCTTAGAGGAAAGAGCACACTATGGCTAGCAACTTCTTCAGGCTAGACACACACTGACAACAGATGAAAGCTCCTTCCTAAGGTTTCTTTCCAGGTCAAAAATAAAAGATTTCTCTAGGAAACCCATTTGTTGTTGGGATAATGTTCTTAAGGAAGCAATGGAGTGAGAGCTTCCTACACTTCCTTCTCCTTGAGGGACAGCAGTTGTCAATCCAATCCCTGATAATGGCCTTATACCACCATCTCCCAATTCTCATGGCAGGCTTGGAAAAGAACAGCTAAAACAACCACTTAAAGTACAGACACTTTCCCAGCTGACTTGAATCCAAGTACAGTTTATGCAGTTTTGTTTAGGATTTTTCTTAATGCTGAGATTTGTAGACTCAAGTGAATCTTCTTTGAGAATAATTTTGGAGTCTGTTTTGGCTGCTTCACTCCTACCATTCTTTCTCACCCAGTTACCCAATAAATTACATGTTGGGGTTTGGTCTGGTTTTCAAGAAAGCAATAATGAATTCACATAGTAAAAATGAATTCAAGTTTCTGTACTACAAAATGGAACCAACATTGCCAAAACTGTCATGCTATTTATGAAAGGGGAAGAAACACAGTAGAACCATATTTATTTATTTATTTGCATTTATAACCCACCCTCCCCCGAAGGGCTCAGGATCTAGTAGTCTTTTGTTGGATCATAAATTACATTTTCATTCTTAAATGTCACACTTACAGTTCCCACAAACAGCAGTTTAATTTATAAACCTCCTTTGGAACTGCATCTTAAGTAACTGCAGCTTAAATCCTTTTAGGGCTTTGAGAAGGGATTCCCATTTCTGAATGCTCTTCCACCTACAAAGATAGATTATTGAAAGGGGGGGGGTTGCCTCTTATGTGAAGAATTTCTTCCCTTTTTGTCTGTATTCTGAAGCAGTATTGCCCAGAAAGAGGTCTGACATTCCATCTTCTGTTTTAGAGAAGGAGGTCTGAGTGGAAGTGTAAAAAAGAAGTAATTGTATTGCTCCTTCACACCCACACTAAAGATGACATCCAACACCATGACCTCCATCTTCAATTTCACTTTTTTTAAAAAATGACAGCTAGAGGGATAGAAAAGATAAGAGTTTTGAATTCCTTTTGCTGGCTCACATGTAAATGAAGTTCTGAGCAGCATCTGTAGGCACAATTACATTAAAATAACAGGCAGCAGTTCCTTCTTGGTGCAGCCAGCTTGGTTGCTGAGGTTTGGCACAAAGGATGTGAGCCATCATCTGATGAGGCCTCACTCCAGTTTTTTTTTTTTAAGGGGAATTCCCGTATGTTTTATCTCTTTTACAATTGTATACAATGCAGCGGGAACAAGTGAAAACTAGAACAAGATGAAGAAAAGCAGAACAAAGAAATAGAAAACCTAGCCACAGTGCTGCTGCTGATATTCAATAGCTTTGTTTACAAATTTGTACAGCTTGTAATGTTCCACACTATTAGAGATGGACAGCCATTTTTCCAAGAAGTTCTTTCCAAACTTAGAATGCTAAGCAAGATCCTGCAGACCAGGAGGTTAAGAGCTCGTGTATCTAATCTGGAGGAACCGGGTTTGATTCCCAGCTCTGCCGCCTGAGCTGTGGAGGCTTATCTGGGGAATTCAGATTAGCCTGTGCACTCCCACACACATGCCAGCTTGCGACCTTTGGGCTAGTCATTTTCTCGGAGCTCTCTCAGCCCCACCCACCTCACAGGGTGTTTGTTGTGAGGGGGGAAGGGCAAGGAGATTGTCAGCCCCTTTGAGTCTCCTGCAGGAGAGAAAGGGGGGATATAAATCCAAACTCGTCTTCTTCTTCTTCTACCCTCAACAAAACTCTCCTTTGTTGCAGTGAAGTATGTGACAAAATGGGAGCTAGAAGTTTGGGTTGTTGTTTTTAATATAGCATCACTATTTTTGTGCCAATCATTTATTTTGATTATTTTTGGCTATTGATCTCAGCCTAGGTCTAAACGTTTTTATCTGCTGGAATACAGATACATTTTTAAGTAAAAGCTAATAGAAGATTTTCATGTGGACCTATCAGAGGATGCAGGAAAACCACATTAATAATTCCAGTATAATATTCCAATATAATTAAGGGGATATTTATGCATAGATATAGCCTCAATGGTGTATTGCCTTGTATTGAACAAGAGAGTTTATGGCATATATTACTAATCATGACTAGTCCCATCTACCATATCATAACCTTTTAAATTTCTTTTTTGGCTGCTGCTGCATTTTCCAAATCAAACTAAAAACCAAAGTGTATGGCTTACATCAGTATTTCTACTTTTTCCATGCATTCTGCATCCAAATTCTGTCCTGAACCATAAAAACCTCTTATTGATGGTAGACCAGCCAGTAAGTATGGACAGTGGCACTTCAAGTGTTTGAGGCTTCCATCAAGTGTGTTCACAAGTCGATGACAGTGGAATAGAGTCAAAGGCCCATTCCGCACAGCGGAAAGGGCGCTTCTCCACCGGCAGAAATTATGCCGGTGGAGGGGAGGGGGCCGTTCGCATGGGAGCATGCGAGCGGCCCCCGCAGAGGTCAGCACAGAAGATGCGGCTCCACACGGAGTCACCTCTTCTGCGTCCCCCCCACTCACCTCGTCCTCCAGCATTGGTTTGGAGGGCTGCAGGGACCCACCCATGCTGCCCTCCGACCTCCTAGGGTCAGAGGGCAGCGTGGGCAGGTCCCTGAAGCCCATCAGACCAACGCTGGAGGACGAGGTGACAGGGGAGATGGGAAAGCGGTGACTTCGGCGCGGTGCAGTTCGCACCGTGCCAATGGAAAGGCAGAGCTTTTCAAAAACCTCCCTTGGGGAGGGAGGTGGAAAGCGGCACCTTTACGCCGCTCAGGTCCGCACAGGACGGTGCTGCTGCATTGCAGCAGCGCCCCCTGTGTGAACAGCTGCCCAGGGACGGCATTTTTGCTGTCTGTAAATGGCCCGTGCAGAAAGGGCCTAACTGTCACTGAGCAGGGAAGCCTAACGAAGTACAGTAACCAACCAGCCACCTCAATATTAAAAGGGCACAGTGAACTTACAATGTCATCCTGAGTCCCACCTTTCTAAGTCAATGGTTTTAGAAAGGTGTAAAAATGATTAGTTTGCACAGTTAGTTGTTATCGGACACTGCCCTTCTTTTTCTTTAAGCATCTCATAACTTCACAATCACTCATATGATAATGCAGTCAGTGTGGGGTAGTGTGACTAGCATGTTGAACTAAAATGTGGCAAACCAGAATACAGATCCTCACATGGAATTTATTGGGTGACCTTGGGTCAGTTACTTTCAGCTGAAACTACTTCACAGGGCTTTTGAGGTGACAAAATGGCAAAATAGGGAATCAAGCATGCCATCCTAAACTCCTTGGGGAAAGGGAAGAAGAAAAACTGGATATGGGCCTCATCAGAAAGACAGTTCACAGGCCTTATGGCACACCGCTGCTGGCCTTCTAACTCCAAATGTATTGAGAACTGCCCTTCCTTTGACATATGTGTAACTTTAAATAAACCAGTTTGTATACCTTTACCATACTATCACCCCTTCTAACAAAACATTGATATGGCATGACATCATAATCATGGAAAGTAGAGGTGCAACTCAGATAGTTTCTTTCCCTGACATTCCTTTGGAATGTTACATGTGGAAATAAGGCTGTGAGTCTCTAGAAAAGCTCCACTTGTAATGACTATTTCACATGGAGGGCTGTTTTGATACAAAGCTAAGGGATGAATAAAACCTGGCATTCCTTAATAACGAGACAATATTTCCATTGTGATCTCATGCTTTCTTTACCAAAGTGAGAAGTGTAATTGTATTCCACAAGCTGATCATCAAGTACTTCCAGGGAACTGGACTGTTTTCTTCATTAGGTGCAATTCAGAAATACCAGATCACCAATGCAAAGGGAAGAAGCTGAACTATAGGAAATATTCTGAGTAGAGAAATGTTCTCACTTGCTTGAAATGACCTTTTATGCTGGTTCATACCAAAAAAAGTTTTTGATGCACTTGTGAGTCAACTTGGCATTTTAAACAAAATGAGGACAAATTCATTTCACGTAGGGCATTTTCAGATGGACGAGAGTTTAACAAAGTTTTGAAGATTATACAGTTGTGTGCCCTAATGATGGGTTTTTCTGTACAATTCATTTAAAACATTTTGAGGCTGGAGTTCTGCACTGTTTTTACCCCCAAACATTTTATTTCCAACCTCAAAATGTTTTAAGTGAATCCCATTTTAAACCAATTATTTGGCTGAAATGTTTTGGAAACATCTTCAGTTGCTAGGTGATTTATCTATTATGGCTAATGCGTGCCGCATTAATCGCCTCTGTTTTCCACTGCAGACTTTCTCCTCAGAACTAGCCATTCCTAGAATCCCTCACTCCAGTTTGCTCCTTTGCCTGTTTATCTGCAGCATTTCTCTGTTCTTTTATGGGGGGACAATCTTGAAAGCACTGAGTATACGAGGAGTATAGAATGCAGCATCAGGCTGCGAAACATTGAAGCATCAATTCATCACAGAACTTTTTAAAAAAAGATGAAAAATCACATAATGACGGCCAGGAATCATTTCAAGGGGGTGAGTGCAAACAAAAGGAGGGGGATTGAAAACATTTTACCAGAGTTTCACAAATGTTTTAGGAGTATTGAGAGGAAATGACCAATGTCTTGGAACTAGCCTTTGCTCAAGAAAGGGGGCCATTTCTCTGAAGAAGAGTTGTGTGTATACCCCACCTTTCTCTCCTGTCTCAAAGCCGCTTGCAACCTCCCTCCCTTCCTCTCTCCACAACAGGGGCTGAGAGAATTCTAAGAAAACTGTGACAAGCCCAAGGTCACCCGCAAGCTTCATGTGGGGGAGATGGGGAAACAAACCCAGTTCTCCAGTTAAGAGTCTGATGATCATGTGGAGGAGGGGGGAATCAAACCCAATTCTCCAGATTACAGCCCACCACTTTTACCCACTACACCATGCTGGTACCATGTTAAAGATGATAATTTTTAAAGTCGAATCCAAATCCTAGGACAGCTGGGGATGGCACTTCTTCCATGCCACTGCTCTCCTCCAGAGCGAAAGTGAAAAACTAAAAAAAAACCTAGCCTCCTTAAAGCCCTCCATAGGGCTCCATAGGGCTCAGCTCCCACACATGCCAGCTGGGTGACCTTGGGCTAGTCACAGCTTCTCGGAGCTCTCTCAGCCCCACCTACCTCACAGGGTGTTTGTTGTGAGGGGGGAAGGGCAAGGAGATTGTAAGCCCCTTTGAGTCTCCTGCAGGAGAGAAAGGGGGGATATAAATCCAAAACTCTTCTTCAATAGAGTGGCATAAGTCAGTCAACCATCCCACTGGCTTGCCCAATCTAAAACCTGCTCGAAGCTGCCTAGCATTATTTCTGTCTCCAAAAATGCTCCCAGGATGCCCCTAGCTGTGTTGGACTCCACATTAGGCCAGCACAGCTGTGGAAGCAGCATCTGCCCACCTTGCTATTTGCCATCCTGGTGGGTGGAACTGCCATTTATGCCAGCCGGCCAGACAGACACATCAGCGTGACCCTGCACTGCCTACTGTGGCTGTTCTGCCCACCCACCCAACCCATCTAGATTGGGCTGCCTGAAAAGGGAACAGGCATTGCTCAACCTGTTCATAAGATAAAAAGCATCTCTAGCAGTGATGGCGAAACTTTTTGAGACCGAGTGCCCAAATTGCAATCCAAACCCCACTTATTTATCGCAAAGTGCCAACCCGGCAATTTAACCTGAATGTTGAAGTTTTAGTTTAGAAAAAAACTATTTGCCCCCTCTTCCTCCACCCCACCCACTCGAGCAGGGGCCAGCCTGCTGTAGCGTCCAGCAAGTCCCGTGCGCACCGCTCTGTGCCTCTCTAGCATCTCTGCTCCCCCCCTCGGGGAGCCACCCGGAGCACAGACACCAGGAGCACAGGCACCAGGCCTGCCAGTCGCTCACCACGGTGTGCGTACATCGTGCTCAGTGGTCCAGGCCAGCCTAGATGTGTGTGGGGGTGGGGGTGGGGGGTGATTTTTTGCCCCCCACATGACAAACTCTCTGTGTGTGTGCCCACAGAGAGGGCTCCAAGTGCCATAGGTTCGCCATCACTGATCTATAGTATCAGTCCAGTAAAACAGCAATCCTGTGAAGATTAGTTCTAACACCAGATTATTTGTCTCCTTTTGCATTAAGTATATTCAGAATAAATATGATGGAAATGACCAAAAAGTCATGCCTGTGCTTAATTCAGGGGCCCTCATTAGTGCTTTATAAAGAAAATTGGTGTTTTAAGAGGTGCAAAGGCTAAACAACAAAAGAATTAATCTGATATTTAACAATGCTTTTTTAAAAAAAGGATGAATCAGATAATAGTAAATTCCAAAATGATGTGGAATTCAATAAGGGACTTGAAAGTCTACCTGAACTTCAGCTGGGTCCTATATTGCACCAGGATCCATTACTCTTCACCTCTTCTCTTCCCATAACACACAAGCAAAATCCTTTTCAAATAAGGTGAGCTAAAGGCTGCATTTAGGAGAAGCCACTTCCCAAAGTACAGAGAGCAGTGTTTACTGGTATACTTACTATTTTCATTGCTCTGTTTTGCCTCCAGGAAATACGCAATAAAATATTTTCCTAACTAGAAAGTTTATATATATTTTAGTCCTACAACTAAATATGTGCTGGAGATGAAAAAGCACCTCACACAATCTTTCTCTTTCAGGAAACACGGACTTTTTGCAAAAAAGGCGAGCCAAATAAGCGCCGAGTCCTCAAAATGAGTATGACTACATTTTGTCTGGATCTTCCCTTCCAAAAAAAAGTTTTCATTAAAGGTGTCTATTTTATTTCTTTCACATAATCCTTGCAATTGGGGCAGGGCCAAAACAAATGAAGCAGAGCTCCCATTTGGGAGCAATTGCTCCATCTCCAGTCAGGCTGTAAGATTTATGAGTCTGTGGGATATCATTCCAAAGGAAGGCCTCACAGCAAAGGCCCTGTCGAATCAGACCAAACTGCTTGCTCAGAATATGTACTGCAGGGAACAATCCAGCTTTGAGAAGGCTACAGCACATGGCTGAATAGCTCTTTTTCCTTCTCTCCAAGTTCTCAGATGCAGCTAAGCTAATGTGATTTGTCTTGACACAGTTCAGTGCATTTAGGTTTACAGTGCAGCCAGGATGTTTACAAAAGTCAAAGCACAGATTTTTTTTTAAAAGCTCCCAAGAAAGAAAGATGTTCAACTCTCATACTTGTTAAAAAAAAACCTTTCATATTTCAATTACAAAAAGCAGTGTTTTTAATGTGTAAAAATCTTCACTTTGGAGTACAATTACCAGCTTCCACGACATGGACTGCATCCACATATTGTTGGATATGACTCTGTGGCTGATTCTGCATGGGTCAAAAACAGCAGTGTGAAAACGGTGTGAAAAGGGTGTAAAAGGGTTTAAAATGGTATAAAAGGGTTTAGACTGTTTTCACACCGCTGTTTTTGGCCCATGCGGAATCAGCCTATAGTAACAATTTGCAACTGAATTATGTTGTGTGGAGAAGACAATCCATCTATGAAAGATTAGATATTATTTATTTAGAATATTTTTATGAGGCCTCTCCAGAATCTACTCCACAACAAACCATAAAACTATGTGTGTAAAGTGCCATCAAGTTACAGCCACCTTATGGTAACCACAGCAAGGCAAGTTTTCAAGGCAACAGCTTAGCTTCGAAGATCGGATGAGATTGGGCTATGCCATGCCAACTTCCCTCATAAAACTAACCAACAATTAAATATATCGAATAGCAATAGTGCCATAGTGTAACAACAGCAAAACTTCTGAATGTAGCCAAGTAGGCCTTGAACTGGAAGTTGTAATATGAAGAGCAGTGCTTTGTTGATCAGTCAAAAGTCAGGCTCTAAATATTTACACCAGTCTTTTCCATCTAGAGGCTTCATAATAAGCCCTTCGGGGAAGAGGCGGCCTAGAAATCTAAAATATAAATAAATAAATAAATAATAATAATAGCTATGTGCCACCAAATTGCAAATGACTCATGTGAACCCCAGGACCATGGGATTTTCAAGGCCTAAGATGAGCAAAGGTGGTTTGTCATTGCCTTCCTGGTTTTCCTTGGTGGCCTTCAACAAGCTCCAACAAGATTGGCTAGTCAGGGATGTTCTGGCTACTAAAGCTTCATAATGCCTGCAAGTTTCCATGAATATTTTATTTTGTATTACTTCTTTAAATTACATTTCTTGGTTGCACTGTACATCTACAGAGTCCTTATCAAATACTCCACAACAACTCACTGAGCCTTTCTGCCATCTGCAAACTTTATCTTCAGTGTCATAATAACAGATGATGACAACTGAATCTGAAATGATTATTCTAACAAAGTAGCCAGGTGCATCCAAGAGAAGCAGGAACTCGAATCCAGAATGAATTCCTGCACTCTAATTGAATCTATACTGATTACATGAAAAGCAATCTGAGTTTTATTTTTATACACATACACACCAGTGTGGTGTAGTGGTTGCAGTCTTGGACTGCAATCTGGGAGGCCCAGATTCAAATCCCTTCTATGCCATTGAAGTCTGCTGAGAGACCTTGGGCTAGTTACACACTCGTAGGCCAACCTGTCTAACAAAATTGCTATGAGGATAAGATGTGAGGATAAAATCTAAGATTCTTTGGGTCTGCACTGGGGATAAAATCTAAGATTCTTTGGGTCTGCACTGGGGATAAAGGCAATGTATAAATGAAGTAATGGATAATTAAATTATTGTACATTACTATCATCTATATCTTCTAAAATCAGGCATGGACATACAAACATGAGCCCAGTTCTTTCCATTCATTATTGGTGATCTGTCTTATATACAAAAACACACTATTGAAGACATGGAACTAGCAACAACTCCAGGAGGTCAGCAAGGTTAATTCACTGTTGCAAAACAAAGAGATTTGTGACTCTTGCACTGGCAAATTAAATCAGACAGACGCTTTCGAAGACTAAAAACTACTTTGCAGCTGTTCAAAATGGTGGCAGAAGTTGACCTAGTATGTTAATATGAGATGGAGGAGTAAAGTTACACAGTCACAGGGATATTGTTAGGGAAAGTTGAAGAACTCAAACCACCTCAGAATATTATAGACATGATTTTTCCTCAGTACTATTTGCATGTATAGTTCCTAGCTAAAATTAAAAGTAACCAACAAATATTATTAAACTACTCCACTTTTCTTTCTTTCTTTCTTTCTTTCTTTCTTTCTTTCTTTCTTTCTTTCTTTCTTTCTTTCTTTCTTTCTTTCTTTCTTTCTTTCTTTCTTAAATTTATCCAAAGGCAGTCCTTTGAACTGAACTGAAGAAACAATACTTTTCTGCCACCATTGAGAATGCACAATGTATGCCAACAAAGCTGTTCCAGGTAATCAGAGGCCTACTGGGAACTGGTTTCCAAGAGGAGATGGACTGTTTCTTGACTCTTGTGGATAAAATTGAAAGAGCCTTCTATGGAACAGAGGAAAAATGAGTTTCAGGTCACTCCATCAGCTGATTTAGTATCAAAGCACCGAGTTAATTCCTTGGTCTATTAAGCATGGGCAGCTTACCACAATCAGAAGTAACATTCACCATGCAGCCTTTGTTTTGAGGTATATTTGTGGTTGTTACCCACTACCCTGTCTGCAGTGGAGCAGGCATTACCCTTTACCCTGGGGTTTAGCTTCTTTTTTTTTTGAGGAGCTGAGCTGTATTATGTTCACTGGATTGGCAACTTCACCCTGTTCAGCCCAGCCCAGCCGCATGCATGTTCCCACTGGATGTGATCAGACATTTCCTCCCACCCTTCCCAGAACCACCCCCCCATCTTAATAATCCAATGACTGTAAAAATTCAAATATCTTATGCAGTATATATGACAATTTATATCCTTGGAGATTCAGGGATGAGTGCTCTTTTCACCAAGGCGGGGTGGGGGCTGCAAAGCAAAAGCTTATCCAACAGTGGCTGGAGAAATCCCCTTGCAATCATGTTGGTGGGAGGGTTTTTTGGCAGGAGTGGGAAGGGGGGAGACAAAAATCCAGTTTGAAAATGCAGAGAAAGATAATTTTTACAATGATTATCTTTTCATAATGATATATCGATATATTAATATTGCAATATAACAAATAACAAACATTGAAATAATAAACCTGAAAAGACTCCTTGTCCGCCACCTGCATACTGTTCCCATTCTCTGGTGCAAGGGAGCGGGAGAGATGAAACAAGGTAAGCTGGCAGTGGGCAGGGGGAAGACGGCAAGGCAAAGCTGTGTTCACTGGCAAATCTCCCCCAATCAGAAAGCCAAGAAAATTGAAGTTGCACTTAAAGCGGGGTTGCTTGGCATGGGGAGAATAGAAATTGAAAGTGGGACATAGGGAAATATGTCCATACAAGAAATCTTGCCCAGGCAGACATTTGCCCCTGCAGTGCGGCAAATACCTTGTGCATACTCAGCCCTAGATAGTTATTTTTTTAAAAAAACAACTAAGCATTATACTGCATTTTTAGGGCACCATATCACTAAACCTCATAATAACTACAGAAAAACTGATGCTCAGTACAGCTGAAGACTGCCCCTGTACACATTACAGTGAGCCCACATTCATCCTGAATGTGAATTAGGGAGGGCTGTTGGATAGTCCCATAAGAAAAAAAACCCAAAAATGTCTTGTTGCCATTTGGGGGGTTTTTTTCTGAAAAAAAGACAGCAAAAAAGGGGAGATAAATAAGCAAATCCCCCCCTCCAAAAAAAAAAGGCCTGCTACCTTTAAAAAAAGGTCCTCTTCCTGCTCCCAGCAGTTGAACAGTGGACGTAGCCACATAAAGTTCAGGGGCAGGGCTCATTGTGATGCTGGCCTGGCCAGGTCCACCTTTAAACTGCAGGGTCTCTGAAACCAACAGTGTAAAGCTGAGAACAGTCGGGCAGCAGTGGCGTAGCACTCAGAGGACAGGGTAGGGCATCTTGCCCTGGGTGCATGCTGGGGCGGGAATGTGGTGTGGGTGGGGGCATTCCAGGGCATGGACATGGCAGGGGCACAGGGCACACATACGCCCCGGGACCAGTTCCCCCTCGCTCCACCCCTGCCAGGCAGAGTCCAGCATCAAACTGCAGGCTCACTGGAAAGGGTGCCTACTTGAAATATATCACAATAACTATAACTCTCTCTCTCTCTTTCTCTCTCTCTCTCTCTCTCTCTCTCTCTCTCTCTCTCTGTGTGTGTGTGTGTGTGTGTATATATATATATAACTTGAAATACATAAATGCTCCAAAGTAATGCATAGATGGAAATATTAAACACAATTAAAGAACATTCTAGAAAGAATAGGTAAGCAAGTGCATTAGTAAGGAAGGCATTCTCTTTTGCTGTAACTACATGCTCCTGCAATAACCAGGCTCCAGCACACCCATTAAAGTGCAATAAATCTAGTAAAACATGACTCATTACTCACCTCATCAACTTGAGGCTCTTGAGCCTGAGGAGTATTGGGCACAGGGGAATCACAGTCGGGGCTGTAATGCTCACAATAGTCGTAGGCTGCTCTGGGATCACTGATAATCAACAGCTGCTGGATATCACCCTGCCGGGAATAAATAAAGGAGATTATAAATTAGCAACCCTTATAGGTCATGGGGAGTAATGAAAAGGAATCCTTCTTCTCTGCAAAACAACCTTGCTTAAGTGAGATGCATCTAATAGAGATTTAATTATTTTGCAGAACCAGTTAATTTATCGGAGTAATGTATTTTCTGCTCTTACAGCTTCAACATGGCTTGTTAACAGCTTTGTTGTGTACAAATAGGTGTTTTATGGGGAGGTGAAATCATTGCACAGCCAAATGTTTAAGTCCTTATTTAGAAATTGATTAAAGGAATTGAGACAGAGGCTGCAACTATCTCATTGGGATCTAACACATGGAAATAAAGCCATTCATATGTTTTCAGACAGCCAGAGTAAAAGAGCAACTCAGAACTTTGTCTCCTTTCAAAGCTTACCAAAACATCTTCCAAGAGTGCTGTAGTAACTTCCCGTCTATGATCATTTGTTGATGTTGATGGCATTTTACCAATGAAAACTTTTAATTTCTTCATGATTAGTGTTTTAAAATTTTCATTTTTGTATAAATGCAGCAATGTATTTAATAACTGAGGGCATGATCCCAACAAATATATCTAAGTCCCATTGATTGCAATAGAAGACATTAAACTTTCTTGAAAGTAGTACTTTGGGAGAAAAATCATGTTCAACATGGTCTACTTTTATTCAACTCCTTAATATTGACTGGATCATGACCTTTATTTTCAATGTTCTAATATACATGTACAGTGTACAAATTGCAACAAAACTAAGTAACCAGCCAAAAAATATTTTCTGAAAAGGGATTAGAAAATTAAAGGGAAACCATGGTCCAAGCATACTTTTTTCTGTTAAGTAACAAACAGTCATAATTTACATAATTACACACAACAAGAGTACCCCCTGAGCACAGTTACCTTCCTTCTGAGTCCACTGATATCAATTGGTTTAGTAAGAACATAAGAACATAAGAACTAGCCTGCTGGATCAGACCAGAGTCCATCTAGTCCAGCATTCTGCTACTCACAGTGGCCCACCAGGTGCCTTTGGGAGCTCACATGCAGGAGGTGAACGCAATGGCTTCTGCTGCTGCTGCTGCTCCTGAGCACCTGGTCTGCTAAGGCATTTGCAATCTGAGATCAAAGAGGATCAAGATTGGTAGCCATAGATTGACTTCTCCTCCATAAATCTGTCCAAGCTCTTTTTAAAGCTATCCAGGTTAGTGGCCATCACCACCTCCTGTGGCAGCATATTCCAAACACCAATCACACGTTGCATGAAGAAGTGTTTCCTTTTATTAGTCCTAATTCTTCCCCCCAGCATTTTCAATATATGCCCCCTGGTTCTAGTGGATGTAGGGAGAAAGAGCAGAAAATTCTCTCTGTCAACATTTTTCTACCCCATGCATAATTTTATAGACTTCAATCATACCCCCCCCCCAGACGTCTCCTCTCCAAACTAAAGAGTCCCAAACACTGCAGCCTCTCCTCATAAGGAAGATGCTCCAATCCTTCAAATCATCCTCAAGGTTGCCCTTCTCTGCACTCTTTTCTATCTCTCTCCGATATCCCTTTCTCTGAGATGTGGCTAACCAGAACTGAACACAGTACTCCTTAAGTGCAGTCAGCACCACTGCTTTATATAAGGGCATGACAATCCTTGCAGTTTTATTATCAACTCCTTTCCTAATTATCCCCAGTATAGAGTTTGCCTTTTTCACAGCTGCCATGCATTGAGTTGACATTCTCATGGAACTATCAACTAAGACGCCTAAATCCCTTTCCTGGTCTGTGACTGATAGCACTGGACCCCCTAGTAGCGCAGTATGTGAAGTTTGGATTTTGCCCCTATGTGCATCATCACTCTTACATTTAGCTGTTACATTGGAACTGCATTTGCCATTTCTGAGCCCACTCCACCTAATTTATCAAGGTCCTGCTTTGAGCTCTTCTCAGAATTTTCCTTTGTGGTTCTCTCTACCCACCTTACTATAATTTGGTATCATCTGCAAACTCTACTGGCCACCACACTACCCACCCCTACTTCCAGGTCATTTATGAATAAGTTAAAGAGCACTGGTCCCAAACGGATCCTTGGGGGACACCACTCCCGGGAACATCTCTCCATTGTGAGAGAACTTCCCATTTATACCCCACCCTTTGTTTCCTTGTTCCTCAACTAGTTTTTAATCCATAGGGAGGACTTCCCCCTCTTATTCCTTCATTGCTGAGTTTTCTCAACAGTCTCTGGTGAGGGAACTCTGTCAAAGCCTTTGGAAATCCAAGTAGACAATGTCCACTGGTTCCCCCTCTTATCCACATGTCTTGCTTTACACCCCTCAAAGAACTCTAGTAAGTTTGTAAGACAGGACTTGCCTCTACAAAAGCAATGCTGACTCTTCCTCAGCAGGTCTTGCTTTTCTACATGTTTAATAATTTTATCTTTAATGATAGATTCTACTAATTTACCAGGAACAGATGTCAAACTGACTGGCCTGTAATTTCCTGGGTCCCCCCTAGGCCCTTTCTTAGAGGTTGGTGTGACATTGGCCATCTTCCAGTCTTCAGGGATGGAGCCTGATTTCAGGGATAAGTTGCATATTAATGTGAGAACATCAGCAATTTCATGCTTGAGCTCTTTAAGAACTCTTAGGTGAATGCAATCTGGGCCAAGGGATTGATTGATTGATTGATTGATTGATTGATTGATTGATTGATTGATTGATTGATTGATTGATTGATTTGTTTGTTTGTTTGTTTGTTTGTTTATTTTTTGAACTTCTATACCTGCCTTCCTTATCTCCCGGAGAGGTTGCTCTGGGCGGTGTACAACACAGAGGGAAACAATATAGGCGATTAAAACATTTAAAAGCAGCGACAACCATAAAAAACATATCTAGTAAATATAATAAATTACAATAAAATAATTAGCGTTCAGCAATCTACTACTCTAGAATTCCCACCCCTCCCTTAAAGGGGGACACATGGCGTCCGACGCTCTAATTTGTAGAGAACTCCCTCCTCTCCAAAAGCAAGGGAGGGGAATGGGCGAAGTCTAAGATGGCTAGGACACATTAGTTGGCCTGCAGGATGTCAGGGCCAGAGGAAGGGGGGGGCACCTCAACGGCTGGTTCCTCCAAAGTGCCCCGGCCCAACAACTCGTTTCCTCTTACAGACCCTGTGGAACTCAGCAAGTTCTCCAAGCAGGGGTCTTCTGGACAGTTGGCGGGAGAGCTGCTCCATTTCAGGTTCCGGGTCAGCCAGAGCCATTAATGCTCTGCTGCCCGTGTGGAGGCTAGCCTGATCGCTGAGGGGCCAGGGACCATCAGGTAGATTGGGGGTTCTTCTACTCGATCGAAGAGGCCGTGCAGGGACATATGGGGGGTGATACGGTCTCGGAAGATAATGATGGTCTCCAGGCTGCTTAGAAGCCTTAAAGGTCAAGGTACCCAAATGCACCTTTGAAGATGATCCGGAATTCCACAGGGAAGCCAGTGCAGCTTGGACGCAGTATAGGTCGTAATGTGGCTGCTCCAGGGTATGGCGCTTACCTGCAAGCAAACGCGCTGGGCTGCATGCTGGACTAGCTTTAGTCTCCTGATCAAACGCAGAAGGGAAGTGCTCCGCTGTAGGAGCTTAGAAGTTACAATGAAGTCTAGTTCTGGAGAGATGAGACCATTGCATGGATCACAGTGGCTAGGGTCTGCTTGGGAGAGGAAGGCTTGCTCAGCCTACAGGCCCTGGGACGAAGGTGGAAGAAAAAAGTGCAGCCCGGGTTATATAGGCCACCTGGGTCTCCATTGGAAGAGAGACAAATCCAGGTGGGACCCCTAGGTCCGGCTGCGAGATGGTAGAGGGGATCGGCGCCAAAGTGCGATTTCTCCCACACCTCCACACAGCTGCTGGGAACAGCTCCACTCCACCCCTCACGGTCTTCTAGAGCTACAGAGGACTTCTCCTTCTTCGGATGGGTTCAGTTTTTAACCTGCTCTGCCCGTGAATCCAACCAGCTGCACCGGCTTCCAAACAAGTGCTGTAGAGCTCAAGCAGGGGCGGTGGTTTTCACTCCTCTCCATCAACAGAACGAGCTGTGTGTCATCTGTGTACTGATGACAAATCAGCCCGAAACTCCGTACCAGCTGAGCAAGGGGTCGCATATAGATATTAAATAGCAGTGGGGATAATAGTGCCCCCTGGGGTACACCGCATTGAAGCGGGCACTTCCGGGAGGCTTGATCCCTGCACCTCACTTGCTGACTCCGGCCCCGGAGGAACGAGACAATCCATTGAAGGAACGAGACAATCCATTGAACCGCCAGGCAGTAGCTGATTCACCTCCTAAGAAGCTTGGTTCAGGTGGAGGAATTTTCCTCACCTCCTCTTGGGTGAAGACAGATGCAAAGAATTCATTCAGCTTCTCTGCAATCTCCCTGTCATCTTTTAGCACACCTTTTGTTCCTTCATCATCTAACAGGCCTACCGGCCTTCCCTAGTATTGGCTTCCCCTTCTGCTTTCTTTGATGTACTTGAAGAACTGTTTGTTGCTAGTCTTGATGTTTGCAGCCATGCCCTCATAATCCTTTTTTGGCCTCCCTCATGGCGCTTAACTCTTTGCTTCTCTCTTTGCCACCATTCTGTGTTCTCTCTGGTATTCTTTCATCAGTTAAGGTTGGATCTTCCATTTTCTAAAAAAGACATCTTCTTTTTTTTCCTCCTCACAATAATTTCCTCAACCTCCCTTTGCTTACAACTTCATGGTGGCTTTTCTTTTTTTGGACTGGCTGCTCTTCTCCTAACTCCCTCAGTGGAACACATCTCCAGCTGAGCTTTTAAGACTGTGTTTTTAAATAACCTCCAAGCACCTTGGACATTTTTGACTCTCTTGATTTTCCCTTTCAGCTTCCTGCGCACTATCCCCCTCATCTTTGAGAAATTTCCCTTTCTGAAGGCGAATGTAACTATATTAGTAGTTGTCACTTGTTTGCATGCAGAGATAAAATTCTGCTTAGTAATTCTGCTTAGGATAGCCATGTAGACTACAATTGAAATTAACAGGTTTTACATATGCAACTCAATACAGGATTGCAGTCTGTCTCTCTTATTTATGCTGATGATGCCTTCTCTCGTTTTCCACACAAAGAGTTTTTATACCTTGGCAATTCATCTCTTCTGTAAAGAATGATCCCACTCAGAAAGGAAACTCTCAAGAGATGCTTCTTCTTGATCTGCTTTTTTCTGATAGCTCAGGCCTGAACAACTGACCTACCAACCTGAATGTAGCACACCAGCCTGTCCAAGTGTTATGCATTGCCTGGTGCTTGATATTATTTTTCTCCCTTTGTAGTTCCAGACAGACTATAATAAGTTCTTCTCCCATTGGTACTAAATCTTAAACCTTTCAAACTAATACAAGGTGGAATGAAAATTGGGGTGAGGGACATGAGGAACATTAAACGTTTGAGATATGCCGATGATACCACATTACTGGCAAAAAATAGCAAAGACTTGAAACAGCTAATGTTGAAAGTTAAAGCGGAAAGTGCCAAAGCAAGACTACATATAAACATCAAGACTACTGGGGGATTACTCAACTTTAAGATTGACAGTGAGGTAACTGAAATTGTTCAAAACTTTCTATTCCTTGGTTCCATCATCAACCAAAAGTGAGACTGCCACCAAGAAATCAGAAGACTATTGAGACTGGGAAGGGAAGCCATGAAGGAGCTAGGGGAAAAAAATTAAGAGTAAGGATAGGTCACTGGCAACCAAAATTGCGTTGATTTGTGCCATGGTCAACATGATAGACTTCTGAGAGCTAACGAGACTAGGCCAGCCTGGGTTAACCTAGGTCTTTATACCAAATTGATTTTTTATATCTAGTTTAATTCTGGATGAGTTCATATTATTCCTCCAAACAATCACTTTGAGAAATGGTAGTATTAATTAATCTGCAGCAAGCCAGAAGCCATTTTAGAATCTGTAACCATGGAAATGGTGGTCTTATTCCATTCTTCAAAGAGCTGAGCTCAGATGTTTGGATTCTCCATCCAGGGAGCTGTCCAGCAGAACAAGAAGCTGGATCCAGGTCATGATTTCTGAAACAGCAGGAGAGCTGTCCAACCAGATAGCAAGAAGGTGGAGAAAAGGAAGTAGTCAGAAAAAAAGTGTGATACTAGCCTGTTCCACATGGTGTTTTGTATCCTGCCTTGCAGTACCACCTTTCTGGTTCATCACTAAAAACCATTAGATCAGGGATCTCAGTAGATCAGGGATCTCAGTAGTTCTATGTGAATGTGCCATCTTCTTATGTAAGTTTCTGTTTTGATCCAAGAGGTGATTGTGGGTGCAAGCATGAAGGCCTGTGTCCTGAAATGGAAGGATGGAAGCATGGACTCCAGATTCCATGGGTTTCAAGAGCAGGCTGTTGTCCAAGGCTGCTGACCTAGAGTCATCCTCAGAGAGTATTCTCTTTCTCTCCCTGATCTCCTTAGGTATTTCATATATGAAAGATCCAACAAGAGTTAGCAACCATGATGACCAAATGGATCATCCAAATCAACCTTTCTAAGGAAAACCCCAACCATCTGCCTATAGCAGGGGTCTGCAACCTGCGGCTCTCCAGATGTTCATGGACTACAATCCTCTGGCCTATAGCCTTCAAACATGTGACAGCATCTCCATTCCTTGTGTATGCTGAAAACAAATTTAGCCCCACCATAACACTAGTAATGCCATGAAGAAATTAATCCCCCATGATATTATTATTATCTGTTCTACATTTAATCCTCTTGCTCACTGAGTGTATAGAAGACTAATGCCTTAATTTTATTTTATTTACACTGGTGAAAGTGTTTTACAGTAATTTCTATCACCCTTTCACCATTCTGATTTTTATAATCTAATAATCAACCAGAAGCAACATACAGTACTTTAAAGTCACACTTAGGATTCCTTAAATTTAATTATATTTACTTTGTTTTAATTTTTAATATTGCTTTAACTCTTAAGTAAAGTTACTCTTAAGTAATGTTTTAACATAATCATTCCCTCCCTCAGCCCTCCGGCACTACATGTTCATGTATTGCTTCATAAGTGTACAAAAACCAGAAATGATACTTCATCTGTTATAAATTGAGGAGGTGGTGTATTGTAATAACTATTCTTTTTCTTTATGATATTTGCATTTTTATGGACTGGATACTAATCTAAAATCCTGGAATATAATCCAGGACAGTTGATTCTTAATGTAAATTTAATAGTTCATAGTGTACTCATCATTATGAGCTGGTTAACACATACATGACAATCACTTGGCAACTTGTAATGTGAGTGTGAATTGGCCACCAGAAATAAAACATGACTATTCTCCAATGTCTTCCCGGTTTGGGGGTTATGTACTGCTGAAAATATTTACCAGCGTGGAAGTCCAGGCTTCACTCAGCTAACAGTCAGTATAGTGTAATGGTTCGAGAAACCATATTTTAATTTTCACTTTGCCATTTGGAAAGAAGCCTTCTAGGCACTGCATAGAGCATCCTAGAAGAAGGGAAGATTAAAAATCTACTACATTCAAATGTGATAATCTAATCACATTTGTTTGTGAAGTGAACAAATCTCAGATTCTTAGGTTTGTCAATGTTCTTATTCTTCATGTGTAGTGTCACAGCAAAAGGTTTCTTCAATTACTTCACATGAACATACTGAAGGAAAGGTGAATCCCAGTAACTAGAATTATAATCCATATTCACATTAGAGTTTATAGGAAACAGCCTTCAGTTTGAGAATAGAGGAGCACACAAATCCAAGGATCTGATGCTCATTCACATCAAAAATCCTATTTCAGTGCAGTAAAGGAGAATGTTTTTATGTAAAATTACACCAAAACATTTAAAATAAAATTCCTCAAAACTCATGCAGTAAAAAGATACTAAAATTAAACAACTCTCCTGCAAAAATAGGTACACAAAAACTTTGTACAGCTCTTTCATTACTCCACTCTTCAACCTGGGTGAGGACAGGGAACTGTCCCTTTTGTTAAACTCTCTTGTTATAGCATCCTGGGAAATCCTTTCAGGTCACCTTCCAAGTTGAGGCTTCCTCTTGGGAGAGCAACCATAGCTTTCTCCATCAGCTATGCTACTCCCACTGAGGCCTTCTCCTCAGACACACAGATATTTCATAGACCACTGGTGTAGATGTGAGCCAGTCAGTGAGCAAAGCAGTTCTACTGAAGGCAGGTCAGCCACTTCCCTTCTATGTCAGGGATCTCTGTGTAGCTGAGAATTAGCGGCAGGCAAGAAGGAGAAGGCTAACACAGCTCTTGCAGGAGGAAGCCCTGATGCAGAAGGGAACCTGAGCAAACTTATCAAGTCACTCCAGCATGAATCAGTGGATGGCTGCTATCTGCTGTTGTTATCTCTGATTTATATGTCACTCATGAATAAGAAGTAAAAATGCTGTAAACCCATATTCGTCAGAACAGTGCTATGGCTACCTCCTATTGCATTACTTCACGCAGCACTCTATTTTCAGGAACATATCCAGAGCATTATAGAGGGTATCACCAGTTTTTACTGTTTCTTAGGACATAAGGTGGATAACTTTAAAAGGCTCTATTTTTCATCCTGCTAAAATCTAAAATTGCAATAAAATACAAAAAGTTAATCAATTAGAATATTACAAGGAATGGCAATAAATGTTTAACTGAAAGGATAAAATGCAAGTTTTTGACTCAATATTCTGAAATTGTGTTCTTCTATGCATAGTCATGTACCTCTAGAAAAAAAGTTGTTCCCCCTCCCCCATGGAAGACTTTTTAAAAAATATATTAACTACAAAAATCCAACTAACTGAATTCTGGAATTATTTTTTGCCTGGAACTGCACAGAACTGCAGGAATCAACTAATACTTTGTAAAAATACTTCACAAGATGATACTCATTAATATTAGTAAAAAGGTTGAGAAACTTAAAAAGTGTATGACTTGTTCCATTCACAGCCATAATATTCTTTCTTGCTTCTTTGTTTCTGAACACAGTGACAGTTGAAAAGCTTTCAGCAGAATTCTACAAGCATTCCATTACAAATCCTTATTTTTTTTAAAAAAGGAGCTGATTATACTGTTGACCTAAACCCATATTATACTGATAAGCACACACCTGTGCATATGTGTGTAAAGTACATTTATATTTTATTGAAGATGTTTTTACCCATCTTTTTCCCATTAAAAATTGACTGCTCCCAGCCCTACAAAATTGTTGTTTTGCTTATTTCTGGAAGGAGTGCATGAAAATTTATCTTTCAAAACAAGTAATTTGTGACATGGAACGTAACATCTAAGTCCAGCTGGATCCCTTACCAGAAGATGCAGGCAATTCCAATTTCCATACATTAGCAACATATTCTAATTCAGTGCCAGGTGTAAAACTGATACAATCAATAATACTTTGACTGTATTGTCAAAGGCTTTCACGGTCAGAATTACTGGAGTTTGTGAGGTTTCTGGGCTGCATGGCCGTGGTCCAGTAGCATTTTCTCCTGACTTTTTGCTTGCATCTGTGGCTGGCATCTTCAGATGCAGGCAAAACATCAGGAGAAAATGCTACTGGAACACGGCCATACAGCCTGGAAACCCCACATCTGTTTGGCATTATGCTTATTTGTACCTCTGTCTCTTTACCAGACAAATGAGATGCCAGAATGACATTTGGAACACATGTACTAAACACAGCATTATGTTTCAAATTCAAATACCAGTTTGACATACACTGTAATCCTATATCTACTTTGACAGTTGTGATACCAGGAGGAAAAAGAATAGGCTGTGCTTGTCATCCCCCCTGCCCTTCACTCCCCGCCCAAACTAATGACAGCTTTGCAGGGACAATCATGAAGGAGGTATGGGAGGAAAGACTTTTTAAAAAATATATATGTATTTTATTGTTTCTTTTTCACAATATAAATATACAACACAAAAGAAGAAAACAGGAAGGAAAAATAATAATAGAAGAAAGCAAAAATGGGAAATTAAAAGAAAATGGGCTGTTTCATCTGCTGGAATGGTACCCTTGCACTTACTGATCCTGAATGTTATCAGAACTAGTGCGTCAAAATAGACCAACACTAGCCTACCTGTCAAATTAAAGGTCTTCAAAACAACTGAGGATGTCAGAGTTAGTCCCCTCCCCTCCCCTCCCTTGCATGCCACCACTCACTCACTCACTCCCCTCCCTTGCATGCCACCCCTCCCCCTCCCTCTGCTAGAGTGGGTGGGCCATGTCCAGATACCAGGCCACCTCCCCTCCACTTCCCTCCCCTCCCCCACTTCCATGCCACCCCTCCCTTTCATGCCATCCTCCCTCCCCTCCGGCTGTCTGCCCCTTTCAGTGAGTGCAGTTTGGAGTGAACAGAAGCTCAGACCAAATGAGATGCCCTTTCTTCCAGAAGTTATCCAGAGGAAAGATTTAATCACATCTGTTCCTATCTTCAAAGCAGCCACAGTGTTGCAAATTAGCATCTGAAAAACTGTACACAATTTGCATCATGGACCTTTCCTATCTAGAATTGGAACTGTGATTGATAGGTCATGGGGTAGGGTTCAGGACACACCAAAATTTGTGCTGTGTTTTATTGTCTCGCTTTATTGGTTTTAATTAACACTGTAACATGCCCTGAGTTTGATCAAATATCTGAGAATCAATTAGTATCATTTGGCCATAACATATGAACCTCCACCTCTACTTTCCATCCTCAGCATTCGGCTGTAGCATTCTGTGAAATGTTAAGCCAGGGCTTAAGAGGCAGGACAGAATGAAAAAAGAAATGTTCAATTAGGAAAAAGGCATAGAAGAAACTAAAAGTTTTAATCATCTTTTCTTTAAAAAATGGAGACCAGTGATGCAGAAACCACAAAGAAGAGAATTCTTCAACTGCAATGAAGAATACTGCAATATAAAATGGCCAGGTTATTGGGAAGAACACAAAGACGACAAATTTTGTTTGTTTGTATGTAACTACTTATTTCTTACTTATGGAGGAGGACAAATATACCTAATTTTATAACTTTTTTTAAGCTAAGAAAGAGAAATGTAGTATGGCTGAAGTTTATCTGGAAACTATCTGGAAAAAATAAGAGAGTTAAAATCTCTTCTGCCTCCTCCCAAATACTTCCCACCTTAATCAACAGTGTCATATATTTATGCCATGAATATGAATTGGGAGGAGATGCATTACTACAAATTTGCAGATATGTCCCCCAAACTTGGGCAAAGCACAGCTTTTGCACAGAATGTTCAGGAGGCAGTAATGTATGGTCCAAAGAATAAAGAAGTTCATATGCTTTTACTCTTTATTTTTTCCACTTCTCTTTTTCCCTGCAATCTGTTAAACTGGATTGACAGGGAACAAAACCAAAGAAGAAAGTACTCTTTTGCCTAGAAACAGTGAGTTCCTTGTAGCTCCCACTCTCCTGATGCTCTTGGATCCCAGCCAACTTCACTCCATGCTCTTTGTCTTGGGTGAAAAAAGCAAAGACCTGATGGACTCCATGGCTTTGATGGCCTGCTGGGGCCTCCTTCTCCTGCCAGAGATGCTTATATTCATCAGCATCTGCACTGATGCAGCTGTTGGGTGCATCCCAGGAGGGGCGGCTTTGCAATCACTTTCATTAGGCCATTACATTTATGGAAGTGTATTGAGGCTGGGCTGCCTTCATGCTGGATTTTGCTTTGCATTGTACTTAAAACTGTGGAATTCTGGCAAGGACTCATTCCTGCTGGACCATGTGTTTGCAAGAAGCACACAGGATCTTGTTACAATTTGGCACTGTGCATAGAAAATTATTTAAAGCTGCTGCCGTTTCACTGGATGTAGCGGCCAGACCTTCCTTTCTGCCAGAGCTGGGACCAAAGAAATTGGAAACTGTTAATGAGCATTCAGAGCATCGACATTTGAACAATACTATAAGAATCACATTCTGAGACTTATGGTCTATGTGGTAAAGTTATTCAAAGATGGGCAAAATTCAGGCGGCTATTACTTGGATAGCCCAGCTAATCCAATCTCACAAGCTCTCAGAAGCTCAGCAGGGTTAGCCCTGACTTTGGCTAGTGCCTGAATGGGAGACCACCAAGGAATACTAGGGCAGAAGAACATAATAGCAAACCAGCTCTGAGAATCCCTTGTATTGAACACCCCGTGCCGTAAGTCAGTTGTGATTTGATGGAAAAGTATTATTATTAGGAGGAAGGGGGGAAAAAGAAGAGCAAAGGAGGAAGAGGCAGAACGATTTGCTGGTGTCTCCTTCATTAGCTCCATTAAAGTTCATCACAATTTATGTTCCTGACCAGCTGAAGTACTGTTAGATGGATTCTGTTTTATTCAGTAAATGTGTTTGTTACAGGTACAGCCAATGTTCCCCTCAGCAAGCATGAAGTGTAAATAACAGACCTGAAGGAGGGGGGGTTTGCACATAAATTCCTTTAAATATTGATGGCAGCAGGAACACACTTCCTGTGTATTGAGGGCCAAGGTCTCAGGAGCTCACAGTGAATAATATCTAGTGTGAGTCAAACAGTTATACCGATTGGTTCTGGTGGGTTTTCTGGGATGTGTGGCCATGGTCTGGTAGATCTTGTTCCTAATGTTTCGCCTGCATCTGTGGCTGGCATCTTCAGAGGTGTATCACAGGGGGAAGTCTGTTACACACTGTGTCCAGAGAGAAGGGAATGTTTGGGGTGTATATTGTCCACTGTTCTGATGCGAACACAATTATTACATGACTAGGGGCCACAAGGACAATGCAGCTTCTTCTCATAAATAATGCTCAAAACAAGGGATGTACAGAACCCCAAAGAAAATATCTGCTGAGCTCAGCAAGATGCTTTTTGTTTCCCTCAACATTTCTTAGATGCCTCCTTTGATCAGGAACCTCTACGTTTGACAGATGAAATTCTGAAACTCGAGTCACCTTCACTTTATTCACAGAAGGGAGAGCTTCTTCACCCAGCCTCAGCTTCACAACAGGTCGCTGATCACCCACAACTCAGCCTTAACGCACTTCGACTAGCAAAATACATCTGTATTTCCTATACATAGCAAGCTAGGAATGTGAGAAATCCTCTTGAAAGAATTTGCTGGCCTTATTGAAATCAACTTTCCCTCAAATTACTCGGATCCTATTCACATTCAGGTCAAGAATCTGTCTTTTCTTTCCAGTATTTGTAAGAGCAATGCTGGCACATGGTGAAAGTAAAAGTAAGCAGTGGCGTGGGAGGTTAAGAGTTCGTGTATCTAATCTGGAAAAACCGGGTTTGATTCTCCGCTCTGCCGCTTGAGCTGTGGAGGATTATCTGGGGAATGTACACTCCCACACATGCCAGCTGGGTGACCTTGGGCTAGTCACAGCTTCTCGGAGCTCTCTCAGCCCCACCTACCTCACAGGGTGTTTGTTGTGAGGGGGGAAGGGCAAGGAGATTGTAAGCCCCTTTGAGTCTCCTACAGGAGAGAGGGGGGATATAAATCCAAACTCTTCTTCTTCTAAGTTGATATGGGCCAGTACAGAGTACCAAAACAAAAATTATTTCTCCCATCTTTTGCTCTGAGCCAACCGAGTGAGTCGTCAGTAAGGCATTTTAGATTTTTTCACCTCTGTCAGTATATAAATAATAAATCATGACAATTATCTTTGTCCAAAGCACAATTTACAGATTTGCCCCTCAAATTTCACATTAGATAAAATTTGGCAGCGCCTCTTTTCAAGAGCAAAACTGGTAGGATCCATGTTCATGCTCTGGAGTGAAAGGTGCTTATTGAAACTATTCACCTTGTGGTTCAATCTCCACTGATTCAAATAAAAAAGGCTAAAAGTCTCTGGGCAGATGCCAACACTTCTAATTAGTTGCTTGATAGTAAAACCACAGACTGAAAATAACAGCAGTCTAGACAGACTGGATATTATTACTATAGAATCTGGAATACCCTGCTGCAGAATTCATTTAATCTTCCTGCAAAAGCCCAGGGGAACCGAAGATTTCCAAAAAGCCTTTAATACAATATTCCACTGCCTCAAGTCTGCTGAAAAGTATATCCGCAGAAAGACATTGTATATGATGCGTCTTCCAGGTTTCTCAAATGCTGAGAAAGCAATATGTGGGTTAAAAAAAATCCAATGAAATCACTGACAATGGGCACTTACAACATTGCACTCAAACCAGAATCAAGTTTTGTGAAGACAGAAGCAGAAAAGATATGCAAATTGTGGTTACAGGAGAGAATCTGCAGCAAAATGCAAATGAATATATGTAATTGGCCAAAGGTCATACAGGAATGTACCCTGAGGTAGGCTAGGCTGAAAATATGTAATTGGCCAAAGGACATACAGGAAGCTTCCATGGCAGAGTGGTGATTTTTCCAGATCCTATTAGAGGAGGGATTGGGTTCAGAGGTATCTTCCTCTGAGTCTAATAATCTCACTCTAAGGAGTAGTTGAACCATGCTTTGGTCCTGAAAGGGACTGGGGGAAGGCAAGGGGGCGGGGGTAGATTTTTCCTACGTTAGGTTGCTATCTTGGGGGTACTACTGGATCCTGGTCTATGGTCAAAGGCACCTTTTATCATCTTCGGCTGGTTTGCCAGATTTGGCAGTTCCTTTAAAAGCATGATCTGGCCACAGTGAGCTATGCTCTGATTACATCCAATTGTTTACGGTTATGCTCTCTACATGCAGCTGCCTTTGAAAATGTTCTGGAAACTTCCACGTTGGTCCAAAATGTGGCAGCCAGGCTATTGTCAGGGGTTGGTTACAAAGGTGTACCACCTCTATGCTGAAAGATCTCACTGGTTACCCATCCATTTCTGGGCATAGTTCAAATTACTGGCTCTTATCTTTATTTGCTCCTTGTTAGATCTTCCTGAGGATTTTAAGAAAATGGTTTTACAATTTTTTGCTCTTGTATATTATATGCTTTTATGTTGAGATACTTTTATTGTTTTATTTGCCCTTGTGTTTAAGGCAGTTAGCTCTCTTGGATGTGTAGCTTCATTTACTGGTTTAAGTGGGTTATGTGTTTGTGCATGTGTGTTAACAGAATTACTGCAAGCCATCTCAGGCATTCCTACAAAGATTGAAGGATAAAACTATTTTAAAGGAACAAAAAAGCGCATTTTAAATATCTGTCCATGTCTATACTGTATTATATCATATTTGATATTCTTATTTATTTCTTCCTCATACTTGTGGGCATGCTTACTCATCTTGTTTGTTCTCTTATGCGTTTTAACATATCTTTACATCTTCTTAAGCGAAAGATAACCACTTTATATAAATATAAATATCACTACTTTTTAACTGGCCTTTGTGTTGCTTAATAGCAGTTTGTCACATAAAAATTAAGCAGGTAGTGTTTTTCTTGGCATGGAAAGTGATGAGAAATGTGTCAATTGGATTGGATTGTTATGAGGTAAAGTGCTGGAGAGGCAAAGTAGGGTAATGGTTAAAGTATCAGACTAGGGTTTGGGAAACTCAAGTTCAAATCCCCTCTTGCACCATGGAAGCTTGCTGGGTAATTTTGGGCCACACATACTCTCAGCCCTGACCTTGGCTAGTACTTATAGGGCTGACCTCCAAGAAATACCAGGGTTGTGATGTGAATGAGAAGCAGATAACAGCAAACCACTTCTGAACATCTCTTGTCTTGAATATCCTATGGGGTCACCATAAGTCAGCTGTGACAATGATATTTTAAAAGTGTTTGCAAACAAATCCTTTATCTTTTACTCTTTTCAAAAAAAATTGCCTCTTGTTAACACTATGTTACTTCCTTGCGTAATACCACACACAACAATGTAACAGCAATACATAGTCAAACATATTCTGGCTCTCTGCTGACAGCGACATGACAGCCAGATTAGTGTAGGAATTAGAGTACTGGACTAGGATACCAAGTATCAATCCCCCCTCTGTCAAAGAAACTTGTTGGGTAACCTCAGGTCAATCTAAGGATGCCAGCCCATTGACTATCACCTTTTGGGTGATGGGAGCAGGAACAAAAGAGGGTGGCATTATGCATGACATCACAACACTTTCAGGGAAAACCAGAAGTGATGTCACATCGCGTACAACACCAGTGATTCTGAATTTTTTATCCCACTACCTGAAGGATCAGTGGCAATAAAACCAGATTGTTAATGCAAGGCCTCTGAAAGCCCTTGGAGAGTCACTTTATCTCAATCTAACTGATGTTGCAAGGTAATAAGAGGAGCATGATGTGAGCTCCTGTTAGGGAGAAAAGCAACACATAAACAAATGAAATTAATTAATTACTGAATGCAAAGAGTGCCCATTGTCACTATGGAACAGTTCTTCTGAGAAGGTCATAAGAGTCACAGCCCACTCATAAAACACACTGTTTTGTTCTAGAAATGCTCTTCACTGCCAGATTAGCCCAGTTTTGGAGGTTTCTCAATGTGTGGTAGCATTATTGGGCCCTTATAACTATATAATAAACACATGGAATAAAATACATGTGTTTATTGCCACACAACTTTGAAACCTCAAGAGTAACATTCTTCCAAAAATGTTTAACCATCAATTACTGCATTCAATCAAAGATTTAATTAATCTCATTCATGGAGCTAGCCATGTTTCAGCAACAAGCTATAACTGAGATGCTATGATGTTAATTTATAAATTTAATTATAAATGTTTTGGCTACACAAGAGTTTTAGAACTCCCAGGACATGGAAATTATTCCCAGATTTCTCAAAAATTAGATTGAAAGCAGAGAAAATAACCAGTTGTGTGTCCCCCCCCCGCCCCGCCCTTCTCTCATAAGAACATAAGAAAGAGTCTGCTGGATCAGGCCAGAGTCCATCTAGTCCAGCACTGTGCTACTCGCAGTGGCCCACCAGATACCTTTGGGAGCTCACATGCAGGATGTGAAAGCAGTGGCCTTCTGCTGCTGCTGCTCCTGAGCACCTGGTCTCTCTCTCTCTCTCTCTCTCTCTCTCTCTCTCTCTCATATCTCTCTTTTTCAGCCTTCCTTTATGTCAAGGAATTTTAAAAAAACACACACACAGCAAAGGTTTTGATAACACTTTTCCTTTTGCAACGATTAAAGAAGGAACACATCTGATTGGTTCAGTAGCAGAGCATCTGCTTGGAATACCAAAGGTCCTAGGTTCAATCCTCAGCATCTCCAGGTCAGAAAGGGTCAGGTTGACCATTATGTGAAAGACCTCTTCCTGACAATCAGGACAGCTTCTTCCAATCATACTACACAGTTTTAAGCTTGATACTTCAATGGTCTGAGTCATGTAAGACAACTCCATGTGTTCGTGTGATTCTCTTTTCTTCAATAAGGCATTTTAATAGCAACTATCACTCTTAGCACTGTTGCCAACCAATGCTAGCAACAGAAATTAATCATAAATATGATTATGAGCCTTTCTATTGGAACATAAGTTATTCAAATGAATTAGTAAATATCTGAACAGGTATTTAATTTTGTTTCAGGTGAACATAAAGTAAAAAAAAGGAGAAAAATCAATATTTTTAAATCACTTTTCTGATAATATAAATGGCTAGAGTGGCAGACTTAATTAGAAAGACCTGGGTTCAAATCCCTACCAAAAAGGTCATTCAAGGAGCTTCAATGTGTCACTCTCTCAGCATAGTGTGTCTGGTTTAAAAGCAAAATGTACACCCAGGCGCTGACGAATATGCTTCCTAGCTTATCATAAAAACCTCAATGGAGGGGCTACTTTCCTTGGCACTACCTTGACCTTAGAAGAAGAATCCTCAAAGGAAGAGTCCTCAAAGCCTGAAGAGCTCCCTGAGCTGCCCACTGTATTGGAGGTTTGCCGTATACCAAAGACTACATGGGGAATATGCCCTACCTTTTCTTACCTCAGCAGGTTCCCATTCAAGAGCTAACAGAATAAGCAGACCCTGAATCGACCCATCTACCTCTAGCAAACCTGGACTGAAGATGCTGAAGCCTAGATCAAGCAAAGAGGTGAACCCCTGGTGGCTTGAGGCAGCCTCCTTTCCAACCTCCTGTGGGAGAATATTTCTATCCTTGAGACCTTTATAGCATTGATGGCCTAAGACGGGGTTTTGGCTCTCAAAGCGAGGTCATGCTAAGCCCTGGACAGCATCTTGCAGCAAGGCAGGGAAAAAGGCAGGGAAAAAATAGTGGTGTTTTCAAAAGAGCTCCAGATAGTTCAAACAGAAGAAGAAGATGATGATGATGTTGGATTTTTATATCCCCCCTTCTTCTCCTGTAAGGAGACTCAAGGGGCTTACAATTTCCTTCCCCTTCCCCCCTCACAACAAACAGTCTGTGAGATGGGTGGGGCTGAGAGAGCTCTGAAGAACTGTGACTAGCCCAAGGTCACCCAGCTGGGATGCTGGAGTGCACGAGCTAATCTGGTTTACCAGATAAGCCTCCACAGCTCAAGTGGCAGAGCGGGGGATCAAACATGGTTCTCCAGATTAGAGTGCACTTGCTCCTAACCACTACACCATGCTGGTTGAACACTGGAGCAATTCAGAAGCACAGGGAAGCATTGAAAATGGGAGAAAGCAGTTTTCATTAAAAAGGCTGAGGCCCAGGATGTCAATGGGAGGCAAACAGCTTTGTCTGAAAAGGTTTTAAAAAATCCATTACCAGCCAGGAGCCAAAATGGTTGTGTCTGAAATGACACAAAATATCTACTAGCAACCAGTTGCTCAAATAAGGAAAGTTTGAAAAGAGCCATTATCTACATTAGTTGCCTTTATCCTTTTCAGAAACAAGACATACCTCCAGTTACAACCCACAACATCAGATCAAACATAGGGTTTGTCTTTCTCTCCCTCTTCCTTCACAGTTTATTTTTGTTTCTCTTAAAACCATTTTTTAAGGTATGCAGAAATGTGGTTCTGCTGCTGATAAAACCCACACCTTTAAATCAGAGCATGACCTGGTTATGGATCATGACCCACCAGCTACAGATCAGTGGCTTAATACTCAACAATGAAACCACTGTGGCCTACAATAATGCATGTTCAGTCCTTACCCATGCATCCAAATAAAGACTCTTTGTTTATATTAAAACAAGTTAAAGATCAAGTTCATAGAACCACCTCCTTTTATCATCCCACAGGAATCCTTGTGAACAACTCTTTCCATTAATTTAATTGTATTATAATTTTGGCATGGTCTCTGAAAGTCTCTCATCCTTGAGTTGAAACCACAGTTAGGATAGGCAGCTTCTTTCAGAGTCCAGGATATCATACTATCGCCTTCTTGACAGCTGTTATTATACAGACTTATCAACTATTGCCTGGTATCTCCGAGAGGACCCGAAGCTGCTTGGCTTTCTCCCGCCAGTCTCGCCTAGTGCCGCCGGGATTTGTAGGCAGCCCAGGAAGTGCATAGCAACAGTGGGTAGATCAGCTTATTAGAAAAAGCAAGGCATTGTGGGCTGTGAAAAATTAATGGCACTGACAATTCACAGTCCAAAGCAGCCAAAATCCCCAACCCAGTAACAAGGACGCTGGGAGACGGCCGCCAGGGCAAACCATGCCCGCCTGCAACATTCCCTCAGAGACATTCCCTCAGCGCAGCAGAATGGAGAGATGTGCAGGCCATCTCTTCCTGGTAGTAGGCACACATAGCAAGGGTGTGCATGAGGCTGAGTAGGTGTGCCACCAGCGCCACAAACACACCCAGCAGCTGTGCCACCTCTGGATATGGATCTATGCTCAACAGGCTCAGATCTCCCAACTCACAAAACATGCTCCTACCTGAAAAATGCAGAGCAGGTGTAAAGGCAGGTGCCAGCAATTCAAAAGGGAGGGCAGAGATGCTCATTCAAGCTGCTGCCCCAAAACAATACCCAATCAGAACACTGGAAACCGGGATGTTTGCACATGCACAGATATGCTTGTAATGTAAATACAAAAGACCCGGGTTCTTGCGAAACAAACTGGAGTATTTCCTCCCAGAATTCACTTGATTCCTTCACAGAAACCATACAAAGGGAGAAACTGGAATAAAATAGACCCAGATTGTAAGATACCAATTGTAATCCGGTATAATTGTGCCATGCGGAAACAGCCTTTGTGGGACTCTGGGGAGGTTGTGTTTTGGGGACAATTTGGTGCCTCTACCTATACCTCATTCACTTTTTAGCATGTTTGACTTAATTTAATCAAGGAATGTGTGGTCAGAGGACAGAGGATATAGCATGCTTGTATATACATAGAAACTGCCTGTGTTTTTGTTTTAATACATAATACATAAAGTGAATCGGGGAGATTCTATGTTCAGATGTATCTGCTCTGAATACCAGATGCTGGGGAACATGCAAGAGAAGAAGGTTGTTACTTTTATTCCCTACTTCTTAGCTTTCCAGAAAGACCTAGGTGACCATTGTGGCAAACAGAATACTTGAGGAATCAGGTTCAGCAGTTATAACTAGTTTATAATTTATATATTGTATTCTGTATTGTAGTCTTGCTATGAAAAAATGTGTGTCCTCACAACTAGGTTGCTGGACTGTTAGCTGACTCAAATTTGAGGAGACAGGGAGAACAGAACAGAAAAATACGTCCATTAGCAAACAAGGGAAGGGGGTGGTTTTCACTGATTTCCCATTTGCACTCAACATTTCCATCCTGCCCCCCATGGTGTTCTTGATGGCTTTTTGGCCTTCAAGAACATAATTTTCATGGAGCTTAGTGGACTGCAGCAAGCAGGAGGAGGCAGGAAGGTCCTATCTCATGAGCTGAGCTTTCCTCATTGATCCTGCAGAATCCAAGACATCATTTCAAACACCAAGGACTTTGCCAAGTTGTAATAAAACTGTTTTTAATGAAAGTGAAAAGCAAATAAAAATGCCATGTGTTCAACTGTGGCTGCTTCAAAGTATGCCCAGTGTTTGCCAGAGGATGCCAAATGTCATGATCCAACAGGCCCCCAAATCCTGATGTTCCAGAAGGTTGTGAATGACTCCAATAGTGGGTTTTTCCTGATCTGAGCAAAGGTCAGAAAAGAGCTTGTCTCTTTCTGAAATTTGTTTATGTTCAGCTCAGTGAACCCTAAGATTTGATTAGCCCTATAACAAGACTCTCTACCATTTAACCTTGATTAAAATGTCATTAGTAGGCACTAAGGTTATTCAGCATCTGACCAGATCAGGTCCATGACTTACATAAGTATAATTGCTGTTATTGACCATATAATTGCTGTATCTTTCCAAAACCCACCTACATAATTAACCCTCCCTGACCTCTAATAGTCAACTGCACTAAGGGACTCCACACTGTCCTCTGTATTATTTTCAATGCTGCATTCGTTTGCAAGTCAATTTTGTCTTGAAAAATAAACACAGTAACCTCTTATTTTAACATTTTATAACTACTTACATAAAACCTGGTTAATAGATGCAGCACAATGACAAGATGGTAGAATGGATTATTACACTGCAGACTGCAGTGGCGTAGGAGCAGCAGTGAATTAGGAGGTTAAGAGCTCGTGTATCTAATCTGGAGGAACCAGGTTTGATTCCCAGCTCTGCCGCCTGAGCTGTGGAGGCTTATCTGGGGAATTCAGGTTAGCCTGTGCACTCCCACACACGCCAGCTGGGTGACCTTGGGCTAGTCACAGCTTCTCGGAGCTCTCTCAGCCCCACCTACCTCACAGGGTGTTTGTTGTGAGGGGGGAAGGGCAGGGAGATTGTAAGCCCCTTTGAGTCTCCTGCAGGAGAGAAAGGGGGGGATATAAATCCAAACTCTTCTTCTTCTTCTTCTTCTTTAAATGTCATCCTATGAAAAACCTCCAAACAAGAAAAAATGAATACTTCAGGAACAAAGGTTCCCACAGCAGTGTGCCTAGCTATCCAAGTTCTCTACTGACAAGGAGGATTATTTTATTTTTCTGAGGGGAGCATTAAAATATGTTCTCCCAAAGTGCAATTGAAGAGGAGTCAACAATTGCAAGGCTACTGCCTCATTCCCATGCACATGCAGATAGAGCTTTAACTATTTCTACACTGTGGAACGAGATTTAGAAAATATATTTAAAATATTTATATGCCCACCTTTTGCCTGAGCATCTCAAGAGTATTGTGGTTATAAGCGAATGTTCACAAAATGTACTAGGAGAGAGTGGCCTAAAGACCATGAAAATGCCCAGCATACTGTGTCACCTAATCTCTAACTAGCACAGGGGTCTGCAACCTGCAGCTCTCCAGATGTTCATAGAGGGGCTGATGGGAATTGTAGTCCATGAACATCTGGAGAGCCGTAGGTTGCAGACCCCTGAACTAGCAGCACAATCTATCATGTCATCAAAACTGTGAATAATTCAGTGCTTGACAGGCACAACTCTTCAGTAACACTGGAAAACATGTGTCTTTTTCTCTAGTGATCAAAAAGCTTCTGCAAGATCCAGAATGTAAATGATCAATTAATATATTTACCATGACACTGCCTCGTCATGATCCTGTAGCAGAAGTCATTACCAGCGGATGCAAAACCAATCAGCATGGGAAAGAGCTTCTCACATGTAAAAAAGCAGCCTGGTCACCAACAGCACAAAGTGATCATGTTGGAGCTGATGTTCACACCATCACTGGTCAGGGCCACTGACACCAGCAAGTTCATAGGATGCTGACAGTCAGTCAGCATCCATATACCTATAGAGGCCTGACCCATCCTTCACCTACCTTTGGTTCTGCCTGTCATTGTTCACCATCAACCCCCTCTTCTACCTTGCCACTGCTCAGTTGCAGAATATGACCTGCCACTCTTTCTCCCTAGCCATTTCAGCCAATTTAAAAACAAAGAGGATTTTCTGGTTCCTGATCTGGCAATCCCAGACTACATAATCAACTTCAGTGAATTTAGAAATACATAATTTAGGGATGTACTGTTAGAATCCAATGCATCTTTATCCTTTTAAACCTAAAGGTTTTGAATCTCACTAGTAGCAATCAGACATGCTACCTGATCAAATTCATGTTTACTCAGAAGTAAATTTCACAGGGTTATTCCAAAGTCTTATTCCAAAAAGTGACAGAGCAATTGTTGTCATCACAAAGTAATCACAAAAGTCCAAGAAAATGCAAAGAAGGAAAAGGATGGTACCATAGATCATGCTCACCTGAATCACAAGCTTGATTGCATGCTGACATATGTAGACAGATTACTGTAATGCCTGATGCTCACAATTATGAATTTAACTAAAGCTAAACATGAATACCCAGCTTGCTGGGGGTAAAGTGTAGACAACTAGGAAATGCAATGGCAAATCACCCTGCAAACAAAGTCTGCCTAGTAAATTGTGTGATGTTACACTCTATGGCCCCTTCTGCATAGCAAATGAATAATGGGTTGCAGTAGGGAAAAAGGAACCCATTTTCCTGTTTTCACGTTCACATGCATCCATGCAGGCAATGATTGGAGCCCATGGAAACAATCTGGGTTACTGTTGCACCTTCACATGGAAACACATCTATTTTTTAAAAAAAAATCACTTCCCACACATGCATAGTTACGCAGGCACGCACAAATGAACACCCACAGCCATGATGATGTCCCATGATAGACCCTCTGCACCTGCACCTGTCCCATGATAGTGCCTCTGCACCTACACAGACACAAGCCACAAAATTAAAAAAGAAAATGTGAGGCAAATAAAGAAAGGATGAACAGTAAAAATGATATCTGAGTAGCAAGTTTACTTGAACTACTTTTCCATCCAAAGGGTTTGAAAACTGGCAGAAGGACATATCAAATTTTATCTGGAAAGAAAAAAGGCCCTGGATTAACTACATACTACAAGATGGGGGGGAGGGGGAGGTTTACCTGATCTGAAACAGTATTTCATGTCCTGCTTCATTACTTAAAGAAAAGAATTTAGTTATATATATATATATTTATAATTGGACACCCTTGACAAATTCTTTGCAGAAAACAGAAAAAATAAATTGATGATTAGCGGCTTTGAAGTTTAAGGGAATGTCAAAGTAAGACCTACTAGTGAAAAGTGTAATATTTATCAGCAATAATGATAAAGATCCAATTTTATTTTTGCGGTTAAAGGCTACGTGGTAATATTCTTCCTACATTAATACTTGGTGCAGAAAAAATTGGGAGTTTTTATGGCAAATTTACTTATTGCTGGTGATTTTTCTTTTCTTTTGTTGCACTGTTAAGCTGATTTAAGTACTAATATAAACTACTATAAAATATAAAGTACTAATATAATATATAAAATATATGCACCAAGGGTTCAGAGTTCTGCAGTTCCAGAATGCACAATTTCATATAAGACATGCAAGAAGGGATTGACAGCCCAGTGAGAAAAGAGCAAACTGTAAGAGCTGAAAGAAACATTTAAAGAGAAACGCCTTAAGAGCCTTCCAATGGTAACATTGTCAGAACAGTAGTTCCCCTGATGTTTTTGGCACTCCCTATTTCACTCTCAGCCATCACCCAGCTGTCATAGTGTGGAAAATTAAATAAACATGTGAAACACTTTGGACAAGTTTCCAATGAAATCTGGTGTTGGAAATATAGAATGGAGTTGATTCAATGTTACAAGATAGTTTTTTCTTCTGTTACTACTACAGCTTGCATTTGATAACGATCACCTCCACTAGTTTCTTGAACTGCCTGATAACTTGAGTTACAGAAATGCTTTGCAGTGGCACTATAAAGGAGTCATCAAGACATACTTTTTGTATACATGAGAGTATTCCTATGTGGTCTGTGGGTGAAGAGCTCCCATGCCATTGGAGAGGCCCAAAAGGACCCCAAAAAGGGAAGTCACAGCCAGGGGGGTGGGGCAGGGAGGAAGCTGAGATCAGAGAACTATTAGATTTTTCAAAGCATCATTCAAGTTCATCTGAAGTCTCCCAGCCTACAGAATAGCTACCTCCCTCTCACTCAGATGAATTAAAGTACTTGCATTTTCTGCTTGTTCATTTTTCATTTTAGCTTATCTTTGCTCAGCTGTGTCAAGCTAATGAAAATCTAGCAGCCAGATCAGCTGAAACAGTTGCCATAATCAAATTTAAATTATTGGATAGCCAATAAAAGGAGGTGGATGGGAGAGCAAAAAATAACCTCACAGGCTTAAGCTGTTATTCATAATACAGAGGAAAAAATCTAGTTGGACCCAATGAAGAGGGTGAGTTCATAACTCTTTACTATCACTGTAAAATATGGGAGAGTGAGCTTTTTCACCAGAAATTGTACCATCTGGATTTCAATGGCGTCCAACACCACTCTTGCCAACTTCAGTTCAATCCACATGTGGGGGGAAGCTTTGCAGCAGCCAGGAATAGCAAGGTGAAGACAGTGCAGCATCACCTCCAAAGAGGTTTGGGGCAACACAGAAATAAGATAAAGAAGAGAAAGTGAAAAACCCTACGGTATAGGCTGCACAGGCTTATGTCTCATTTTCCGGTGGCATAAGTCTATGGCCACAGAAGGGGCTCTACCCTAGTTATGCTCCCGGACCGCCACCCAACTGCACCAGTGTGTGCTCGGATACCAGAGTAGCTCCCAGATGGCAGCCACTTCCAGGTTTGGCCACCACAGAAGTGTGCTGCACCTGCATGCCGGTGCCTCTTGTGCCAATGGGATGGGCAACAATCTCCCACAACTGCTTTTGCCCCTCCCATCTAGATTGGGCCTTTAGTGTGCATGAATGTATTATCTTGACAATTAGCAGGTCTCTAGAAATCATGTGTAAAAGAAGGGGGAAAGGGTTTAGATTTATACCCCACTTTTCTCAACCATAAGCAGTTCCAAAGCAGCTTACAAACTCCCTCCATTCCTCTCCCCACAACAGACACTTTGTGAAATAGTTTTGAGAAAACCGTGACTAGCCCAAGGTCACTCAGCAGGCTTTAGGTTGAGGAGTGGGTAAGCAAACCCAGTTCTCCAGATTAGAGTTCACCACATTTAACCACTACACCACACTGGTTTCTTTTGTAACTTTTCCAAAGAACAAATGTTCAGTGATCACTTTGGTTTCCCAATGGATGAAGCCACTAATTTCCTATTTTCCAGGACCAATACACCAACAGTTTGCTTTTCCAATACCTATTTATTTCCCACCTATTTTCTTTGTAAATGAGTGAGAATTTCTATAGCTAATCTGAGCCCTATGAAAGTGCTGGTGTTCTCAGCCTGAATGTTTACATTCCAAATAAAGCATTTACAGGCAGTTACAGCATTTTGCTAATGAGTCACTGCCAATTTTACTTCCTTCTTAGATGTTCAGCCATAATGTTAAAATACGATTACAACAGGTTCAAATTTGCAGAAATGTTCGCTTAGCTCTGCATGTATCACATTTTAATACATTTTAACACAGAGATTCCATTGAAAGTTTTATTAAAAACGTATCGTTAAGTATTTTAATATTAGTATATATATAGTACCCTCACATGTCTGTTCTAGATGCAGAGAGATGACACTGAATTTCTTAGCTCCACTATTTTGGCTTGAAACCCTCTTCTCTGTTTTCTTTTTCACTGAACAAACGAAACAAGTCTTTACGTTTGCGCTATTTTCCCCTTCCCCTTCCTGATTTTTTTGTTCTTTCTTTTTAATTAATTAAATCTATTATCCCATCCTTTCCCAGTCAAAGGCCAGGCTCAAAGCAGCTTACACACATATATAAACAATAAAAAACAAGATCAAGTTCAAACATAATCAACAACCATAAAACAATAAAAACACAATAAACATTAAGAACACAACCTCAAATTCCGTGTATGATAAGAACGTTTTTATTAGGGTACCTGTCAAGGGCCCCACTGTAGCCTAAGGAATTTGACCCCTCCCCCGAACAATTTTTCAATCTACCACAGGTGGGGGGGAAGGAAGGGGGATGGTACCGGATGCCAGTAAGTTAGAACAGGAATGATTACTGCCTTACCCAAAGGCTTGGTGGAACATTTTCATCTTGCAGGCTCTGTGGAATTGACCAAGATCCTGCAAGGCCCTGATGTCAGATTGTAAGGAGTTTCACCACACCGAGGCTAGAGCCATAGAGGCGGAGCAAGGGGGAACTGCACCCGGGATGGCACGTGCCCTGCGCCCCTGTCACGGCATTGTCCGCTTCCGCCTTGCCCCAGAACACCCTGGAACGCCCCACCACGCCCCCTCCACAGCCCAGCCACGGCCCCTCCACTGCTCTGAATGGGGCGTCATGCTCCACTTGGCCCCCTTGGCACTACACCACTGTAGAGCTATAAAAGCCCTGGTCCTGGTTGAGGTGAGTCGGATATTCATGGGGCCAGAGATTACCAGAAGGTTACTACTGGCACAGTGAACTACTCTCCAGGGGCAACATTTTTGCATCCATTGCATATAAATGGCTATAAATGTGCATATGAATTAAAATGGAGTAAACAAAACAAATGAATAAGGAACATTAGATATGACAAAATGGAACTGCCAAAATGAAAACAGATGTTGAAGGGCACGTTCACATATCTCTATCCTGATTAAGTTTCTCTATTTTCCTCTCAAATGCTGTTACTGGGCAGAGAATTGTATTTTTTTTCTTATTTGTCCAAAATGAATTAATGAACTGAGATGAAGAACAGAAAGAGAATGGCCCCCTACTCAGAACAGTCATTCTCTGACAGCCATCCAATTCCATCCTCAAGATTCATATAACAAAAGATCATAGAGAGTCAAGAAGAGGACAGCAGAAAAGGAAAATCAATATTTCTTATTCCAGCGTACTTTTAATTTATACACTCTAGAAAATGTAACTGCTTTATTTGGTACTGCCACTGTGGTTGCCAACTCTGGGTTAGGAAATACCTGGAGATTTGAGGATAGAGCACAGGAAAGTGGTGTATAGGGTGAGATCTCAGTAGGATATAAAAGTCATGCAGGCCACTTTCCAAAACAGCCATTTCTTCCAAGAGAAATGGAATAAGTGCTTTAAATAAAGTGATTTATGTAGTCTGGAGATCAGATGCAATTCTAGAAGATCTCCAGCCCCCACCTATGGATTAGTTCTTATATGTTCACCACTCAGTCACTGAAACATATGTGATGTGTGAAATGGCCTTACATGAAACAGCCAAACACAATGGACAGAGATTTCATATAACCTCATGTTATATTAGACGAAGTGATTTTCAGCTGAAACCATTCTCACATTCAGCAATGAATCAGTGACTGATAAATTACTAACAGATGCTGTACTGTTTTCTGCCATGTGCAAGTCTTTGCAAGTCTGTCTGTCTTCACCCTCCTTCGCTCTTAATTTGGTTTAAGTAAATGCATGTAAGACACATGCAGAATAATGCACTTTCAATCCACTTTCACAATTATTTGCAAGTGGATTTTGCTATTCCACACAGCTGCAAAGTGCATTGAAAGTGCATTTTTCTGCATGTGCGGAATGGGCCTAAGCCTTCCTTCCAATATCTCTTCAATTCTAAAATGGACTGGTCCCCCACTTAGTGTGCCCTGTTATAATTGACTGCACCTCCTTCTTGACATAGTTAATTTATTTTAGGTGGGTTAAATGGTTTTGTTGTGTTTCTTCTTAAAGGAGCTTTCTTTTACATTCAACTACTTTTACAGTCATTCACAAGAGCCAAATTCATGGTTTGATAATCAATGTGAGTCCAAAAATTCTTGCCAATTTTCTACAGAACTATTTGTTCACATGAACCATTGCCAGGAAAATAAAAAAGCTTCGGGAGGCAAGATTTAAAGGACAGCAAAGATATAAAAGGGAAAAAAATGTTATTCACACCTACTTTCTTCTATCTTCCCAGGTCCTCAGTAGAACCCAAGTGAATAGGAATGTGCAAAACCCTTCTAGGAAATACCTAGAAATTCTGCAAATGTTAGATAAATGAGCATATCATGTTCCAACAGCTACAATTACCCAGAAGTGTAATGTCTGATCTGTTCACCTATCCACAGTGGCATAGCGCCCACGGGGTGGGAGGTGGGGGGTGCTGCCCCTGGGAATGCCCCAGGGTGGGGGCATGGCAGGGGTGTGGTGGGGCATTCTGGGGCATGGCAGGGTGGGCGGTGCTGTGGCAGGGGTGCAGGGCGCGCCCCCCAGATGCAGTTTCCCCTTGCTCCGCCCCTGCCTATTCACTATCTCTCTCAAACAGCCGATGAACAGCTTTGCAGATGTGATGGAAGGGTTTCATTTCTTTGTGATAGTGGAGCTTCATTTGTCTCACAGGGCTTTTGCACCTGCACAGTAGGTGAGATGACTGTACCCTGGATCATGAATGGTCAGATCAGGCTACATGACATGAGGGGGGTACTGTATAAGGTTTTATACATGAGATTATGTATATGAATGAAATAAGATCAGTAACATAGACTTAAAAGAGGACTATACGTTAAGACAGTGCATGTTTATTATTGCTGGCTGACTGATTGATTTGCTCACTGTTGATTTAGGGGACTGGCTGCTGAGTGGTTGTCAGCAATAACAGTTCAGTGGGAAAGGGGCAAAGACAGAGAATGTGAACATGCAAAACCATGGCAAATGAACTTTACTATGTGGTCTTGTTTGAATAAGTGAAAAGTAACCAATGGATAGGTCTGAACCATTCGGCAAGAAAAAAAAATAAGCTCCCCGTTCTCAACCAGTGAACAGTTTTGAGCCAAACTAACGAATGTTCTAGCATCCCTCAAAATTTACTAGTCTTATCAAAAGATTTTTGGCTTCACTTTAAATTCCTCTGCTGTTCTATATGATAAATTCTGCAAATTCATTTTCCCCAAATTCAATTAAAATGGTCAAAATTCAATTGAATATGTTCAAAATTTAAAACTTCCAAATTCAATTAAAATTTTCCCTCAGGCAAAATGTAGTAGGAGTGAAGGGTTACATGCAGTCCCCCAGACAGTCTTACCTAGACTCTCTGAATTGTTTCAGCATTCCTTAGATGTTTTGCCCAAGGAGGAATGAATACCCACATTTCCTCTGAATTTAATTTAATGTGAAATTGTGATAGCAACTCTTCTTATGATGTATATAATTCACAGAGTTGATGTAAAGCAGGTTTAAATGCAATAATAAAGTCTCAACTCTATTTTCTGCCTAGATGCACACCACAATAGGAGATACTTACCCCTTCCTGGAACCTCTCTGATAAAATCTGCATAGAGCAAAAAGATGAACTAATTTAAGTAACCACTGCCACATTTATTCTTCTACTCTGGCTGTCCAACTCAGAATATTTTCATTGGCAAATGACAGGTTTGCAAAATCAGATGCCTGAAAACATGAATGTCCTCCAGCAATCTGTTAAAATAATCTTCCTAGGCAATACCTCCTATAAGAATTTCAGTCTCTCGTATACATTTCGCTAAACAGATGTATTTCAGTCCTCTGTATAATCTTTCTTTCTGGCTTTCAAATACTGGAAAAATATACTTCCTTTTGCCAAACCTTCTCCAGTTACTGGAAAGATTTATGAAATAAATAAACATCTGAAGACTTGAATCATAAACACAGAACTTTCTGGGCCACCTTCTTGCCGACCAAGCAAAGGCTGCAATTCTGAACTCAATTACAAGCACCAACACCTCAAGCGTATACATATTTCCTTGAGCATACAAGAATGCAATGCATGAACACTGAATGGACTACTGGAAATGTCCTCTATATGATGATTTACCCTCATTCGATGAAACATGTATGTGGACGGAACTCTGGCCTGGCCTCATCCAGGGAGGCCTGGTCCACCCCACCTTCCCTTACCCGTCTGTTCTCTGAGCCATCCTACACCCTGGTTTCTTGGGGTCAACTGGCACACAGGAGTTTCGTGGACCACAGGGTGGCAGCTCCAGCTGTCTCTCCCTACTTTACGAGTCCTTTTCACCCCTCTTCTGCTCTTCTATTCCCTTCCACTGCCTCTTTCCCTATAGTCACTTGCTGTGTCCTTCCTCCCTCCACTCACACCTCTCCACCCACCCACCCACCCATCTACACACACACACACACCACCCCAGTTGTTCCTGCTTCCCTCCTTTTGTTCCTCCCACTTGCCTCCCCTGAGGCAATCTCACCCCGTCCAGGTATGTGTCCTCCCACCCACTCCAAGCCTCCTGGGCCCGTCTTGGCTGAGGGTTGGCATCTTCTGGGTGGTCTGTCACGACTTCTGGAGCTGCCCTCTCAGGATAGCCCAGCCCCGGGTCCCCTGCCTCTGCCCAGCAGGGCAGCCCCTGAGGTCCCATCTGCCAGTGCCTCTCTGCTGCTCTCCCTGTCATCTTCTTGGCATGGGGTAAGCTGGGCGGCGGCACAGGGGGCCCAGAAACATCATCTGGGAACAGGGTTTGCCCTGACTCCAGACAATGTAGCAGAAGCAATTGTGTCATTGGGACTCATTGACTGAAAGATCCTCCACAGAGATCGTCCTCTTGACTCAAAGATCCATTTATTTATTTACATTTATACTCCACCCAATCTCCCGAAACACTCAAGGCAGCTTTACATAGAAGAGATTGCCACTAGTGTAGGATTTCTCTATAAGTCACTAGATCACCATGATGGCCAAATCTCTATGTTACCAGTCAGCGGACTTAAGTAATTGTTTTGAGCACTAAAGTCTGCTTTGGATTATTCTTACAGCCCAATAATAACAAAATATTTTTAGAAATAACAGTAGCTTTCAGAACAACAGTAAATATTTTTAAAAATAACAGTAGCATTCAGAGCAAATAGCAGGAAAGGAAGCAGAAACTTTTTATTTTCCATGTTTATGTCTGAAAGTGAGCTTATAACCACATCTATGGCATACACACCACCCTGAAGGGGAGAAATGTGGGTTCAGGAATGGACACTGAAAACACTGGCAGAAGAGTTGTACTTTCTCTTACCCAACCTCATTTGAATACAGCCTAGGACCTAGATACTTAGATGACCTCTGCAGTTCGATCACAACATTTATCATCTTAAGCTTCTTTACATCACAACTACCTTATGAGGTGAGTGATCACAAGGGATAGGGCCTTTTACACAGCTGCCCCAACATTCTGGATTGCCCTTCCCTTTCCCCCCAACTCATAGCACCAGCCCTCAATGTTTTCTGGTGCCAGGCAAAGACTTATTTCAGTATGTTTTCAATTAATTGATGATTGGTTCCCCCCTCCTATTTAATGTTTTTCAGTCACACTGGATTTTTCATTGGTTGCTCTTCTTTTGACATACTGCTTTCAGTAGTTTTCTGCTGTTTTTAGTAGTTTCAGTTGTGCATGAAAACATTCTCATCCACATCCCAGTGCCATTAACATCACCATTGAAAAATTAAGTTATAAATAGCAATCACCCATAAAACCAGACCATTTCATGCCACACACTGAAAGAAAGGAGAAGGGGGGGGGAGAGGAAAAGGAAAAGGGGGAAGGAGAAGGAAGAGGAAGGCTAGCTGGTTGGGTTGCAGCTCCATCTTACAGGCCCTGTGAAAATGTACTGAGTTCAGCAGGACTTGAATCACACTGGACAGAGAATTCCACCAGACTGGGACTAGAGCCAAAAAAGCTTTGGCCCTGGTTGAGGACAACTAGACAGTTTTCAGGCCAGGAACTACCAAATATCCCAAAGCATCCAGACAGCCCATATAGATGACAAAACTGATCTTCTGTGAGTTCTCTTATCACCAAGGTAGCCTGGCAAATTATATATCCCCTTACCAAGTAGTAAATAAAACCTAACCCCACATTACAGTGTTATGTGAAAGAAAATGTATGGTTAAAATAGCCATTTGTAATATTCTCTCACTGCTTCCCATGGGAAGTTTTTACACATGCTTAAATAGCAGTCAAACTGTAAACGTATTTACTCAGAAGTAAGGCTGTTAACATCTCAATACCATGCATTTGTACTCATAAACAAATAAATGTGGATGGGATTTCAGCCTAATCTGCCTCCTTTCCCATATCTGGCTATGAATATGGATGGAAGTTTCTACTGAACAGGTGATGCAAGATCTTAGAGCACACAGAGTCACTGTGGAGAGCACACTGAGACATGGATAGACTGGCTCTCATTAAAATCTAGATATGAATAGACTGGCTCTTACTAAATCCACAGGCTCAGGCACATGTGCAGAAAACAAGTGCACAGACAGACAGACAGACAGACAGACAGACAGACAGAGAAAGAAAGAAAGAAAGAAAGAAAGAAAGAAAGAAAGAAAGAAAGAAAGAAAGAAAGAAAGAAAGAAAGAAAGAAAGAAAGAAAGAAAGAAAGAAAGAAAGAAAGAAAGAAAAGAAAGAAAGAAAGAAAGATTACATCCACCAAACAAATAATAGCTGGAACAAATAAAAGTTTGTATTTAGATGTACATTCTTCAGGAAGCCTTTCCTGTACATCTATTCCAGTTATCATAATATACGGTAACTATTTGTGTAAAAAAAAAAAGTCTAGACAACAAACAGATAGCAATCAAGTATCCTTTTCCAGCCAACATAGCTTTCTCAATGCCGAATGCAATTTCTGTATGTTTTACACAGGGTCCAGAACAATTTCCTACCATTTATGCTTTAATTATCTTCAGGTACAAAATCTTCAAACCTCTCATAACTGAAAGTAGAATAATTACCTCAAAGACTTCCTCATCAAGAATCCTTGTTCCAAAGACAGTGATGCCATTGGTATCAACAATTGCTCTGTCACTTCTGTCAAGTGGTTTTGTAGTTTTCTTCTTACAGTCCACTATCATGGTAACAGTCTTCTTCTCCACACTGATGGCTACCCGATGCCACCTAGCACAAAAACACAAATTTGTTGTAAATTTTGAAACACTTTGCTTTTATCAAATACTTTCAAAAATAAATAAATTTTCAAATTAAGAAAAGCATAACAAGGGTCAATTATATTTATTTATTTATTTAACATATTTATTTAATGTGGATATTCCATCCTTTCCCCCAAAAAATGATGTGGCTTTCAACAACAACTCTAGTATGACTAGTATGGTTACCATTTTTTAAAAGGTGCTTGATTGGATGACCTCATTGGCTACTCTATAACTAGCATGTGGGACATTTGGATTAAGAGTACCTGGAAAAGCCATAAATATTCAAAGAACCCCTGCCTTTGTATCAGTTGCTTTTCATACAGAATAGCCAGTGAAGTTGTTAACAAATCTGCACTATGATGAGGATATATCTTGATACCGTGCTCTTAGGGCAGTGGTGGCGAACCTATGGCACAGGTGCCAGAGGTGGCCCTCAGAGCCCTCTCTATGGGCACGTGCAAACAGAGTCCCCCCACACACACACATATCTAGGCAGGGCTGGGCCGCTGGGCTTAATTATTAGAATTAAACCTAAGACCTAGTTTGGGGGAAGCAGTGTAGGTAACCCTGTTAAGCGCTGTTAAACCCCACTGATTTTCACGCGAAGAACCAAAGCGCGATCGTTTACCTGGGAGTAAGTTAAGTTGCTGGCAATGAGGCTTGCTTCTTAATAAACCCTCCTAGGGTCGTGATTCACCCATTCGAAGAATTGAACAGTTGCTTCAAAGCAAAGCCACTGACTACCACCAAGCTTACTCCCGAGTAATGAATGCCTTGGAGCCAACCGTTTTTCTAAACTAAAACCTCAGTATTCAGGTTAAATTGCCGTTTTGGCACTTTGCGATAAATAAGTGGGTTTTGGGTTGCAATTTGGGCACTCGGTCTCGAAAAGGTTCGCCATCACTGTCTTAGGGCGAGAATAAATGGCATGTGGAATAACAACATAGATTAAACAAGGCTACAAGATCAGAACTCTGGATGATGTACGCTTGAATACAGATTGTGTCAGTCTGTTACTAGGTGTCCCACACCTATGCATTGCACAGGAATATTGGCAGTGGTAGCAGAACTGTCTTTAAGAAAAGCATGTTGGTCATCCTTAATCTTGCTACTATGGGAAACCCCTGAAAACTGGAACACTGTGTGAAATTCCATGGTCTGGATCATCTGGCTGTCTGAACTAATTCCGTCTCCTGCATTCAACACTATATTAAGCTTCGTTTAATTTTTCACTTACTTTCCATCTGCAATATTAACTGTCCTGAAGAGGGGATAATCTTCTGGAGCAGGCTTTCCCTTTTGATCCTCAAACAGGAAAACAGGTGACCTGCCTACCTCAATGCCAACTTGCTGAATACCTTGCTCATTGTAGACAGATAAAAGAAAGGACTGGATTCCTTTTTTAGGCTTTACTGTAAACAGGACTGAAAAATCTTCGGGAAAGTTTCCACCTGTTAAGCAAAATAATTTTGTTGAGTCAGGTTGTAATATGTGAACTTTTCATCACTGAAACAATAATTGTTTAAATTTATTCTGTTAAAATCAGTACTAAACATTCAAAATATAAGATTGTTTCTTTCTTAAAAGATATTGCCTCTTCTTTCCACCTTGACCTGTGTTCAATGGTGAGCACATTTTTGAAAAAAATGAACTGTGAATTGCAATAAAGAGAGTTTGTTGATTCTCATTAAAACCTATGGAGATTATGTACCCAGTGGCTGATGCTAAATTTGTTGACTTTTTTGCAACTTTTTTTGGATTTCAATGGAACTTTCAAATAAAAGTGCATCCCCACACCATAACCCTAGCTGTTCATGTATGGAAGCAAGTGCCATGTTAATAAATGGAACTTATTTTTGAGTAAATACATTTAAGATTGTGAAGTTCATCCAACTGATTTAAGGCCACATTGCAATATGATACTGTTGTTTTGTAACTGGAAATTCCCATTTGTAATTTGTACTTGAAAAGCTGGCACAGAAGGATGTGATACAGATGGGGAGAATTACACATAGGCTGTTTCCGCACAGCCAGGGGCAGCGGCTTTCCACCGGCATAAATTAATCACATGGTCCCATTCAGGCAGTTCCAACGCTGATGTTGATCTCGCAGGGCAGTTCTCCACATTGTTAGCGAAGACCACAATTCAGGTGTGTCTCATGGAAGGTCTTATCACTGCCTTCCTCTGCAGCTCTGGGCAGCTGGAAAGACACGCCCACACTGCCCTCCGACCCTCAGGGGTCACAGGGCAGCGTGGGTGTGTCTTTCCAGCTGCAGATACTGGAGGGGTGAAAAGCAGCGGCCTCACGCCACTATGGTTCACACCACACTGGTGGGAAGATGCCGCTTGGGTGGGCTCAGCACAGTGCTGCTGCAACTTGGCAGCTTCGAGGGATGCAGGTGTTTTATAGGCTAGTGCGTATGTGTTTTAAACCCGAAATAATGACAAAACCAGGCAAATGGCCATAGAGATCAGGATTTTCCAAACAGGATTCAGTTATTATTAATTCTCAAATGCACACTGATAAATTCTTCTTGTTTTAGACACGAAGTCCTTTCTGCATCCAGATAAAAAGAGACAGCAAAACTTCCTTTTCTCGTGTTTCGAAAGAGAGACAGAGACAATATGAGAGACTAAATTAGAATAATTTATTATCCTGGTATAGTGGTCTTGGCTACAAGCTGATATTGAATGGTGTGAAACTGCAGATGCTAAAGACACTTGAGTGGTTTTGCAGGGCTTAAACAACATTAGATGCTCTGCAGGTTTCAAATTGCTTAAGCTCCTTAAAACTACTGTAAGCAAGAGAAGGTTTAACAGATTATACTCATGGAACGGTTTCAAATATTTCACTCCATTCAAGTTTGCCTATTCTTTAAATACATTCTTGATAAATATGTTGCTTTGTAAAACTAACAACAGAAGAGAGATTGTTTAAATGTTTATATCTAACTTTATATACAGCTATATTCTACATAGCTTATGATAAAAATGCAAACATAATGCAATCTCAAAAAATAAGAAATTGCCAAAAATGATGATTAAACACAACTGATTAAAACAGAAGATTGTAATAGCCACTGAGACCACAAACAAAAGATTTAAATGGGTAGCTAAAAACAGCTGAAAAGAGACAATCAGAGCTTCTTCATCTACTGCCTCAAAGTACATAAATTTGGCAGCAGGCAGACCTCTGTGGGGTTGGGGGGAGAATTCCACAGCCTTGCTGCCACAACTGAGAAAACTGTGTCGTTGATGTTTGCCAACCTGACTTCAGAACATGACACACACAAAAGACCATCGCATGACAGCCTTGGCTGACAAGCAGGCAGGCAAATGCTGAAGGCAAGTTATCTTCATCCTGGATTGTGTAGGGCTTTGAACAATGCCTAGGAGAAAACTGTTGGCAAGATCTGGCCCTTTCTAGGGATACTCCAAAGCCTGCTGGTTCAGTTCATAACCTTTTCTCAAGAGTGACAATGCCCACCTCTGCCTTTTTCCTTATAACTTGGCACGTAAAGGTACTAGAGACCTATTTTTTTTAAAAAAAAATGAAAACTGGGAATTCAAAGACTGTAGAAATAGACTGCTGCAATGTTAATGTGCACTTTTGCCAAGTGATTTCTTTTAAGGCATCTAATAAAACTGCAGAGGGAAAATGAGGAGGAAATGGTGGTTAGCTATCTTGGATAATGCCATAGCCATTTTAATTATTCCAAAATCACATGAAGCAGTCATATACAAATGCTTCTTTAATGTTATTCATCTAAATAGCCCTTAGTGGTATTAATAGATATCGCGTAGATTGGGTTTTGGAATCGGGCTTTAAAAATATTTCTTCTTAATTCTTACAAAAAATTATTTACATATTTTATTATTAACTGGTCTTTCTTGGTTCTCCATAAAGAAAAATACATGGAACCAGGCTCTCATGCCTTGTCTTGTAAGGGCCAATGGAAGCACAGGAGAGTTTTCAAATTGTGGAGGAGATAAAGGAAAAAAAGGTTAAACACACTTTCCTCCAGCATTTCTTCACCAATCTGCAAAACAGAAGCTGAGAGCTGCAAAATAGATTGTACAAATTGCAACATGATGCAAGCACCTAATACAATATCATAGTGGTTCTCAACCTGTGGGTCAGGACCCCTTTGGGGGTCGAACGACCCTTTCACAGGGGTCACCTAAGACTCTCTGCATCAATGTTCTCCATCTGTAAAATGGATAAATGTTAGGGTTGGGGGTCACCACAACATGAGGAACTGTATTAAAGGGTCGCGGCATTAGGAAGGTTGAGAACCACTGCAATATCACATCTATGAAAACTATAAATACTTCAGGATTGAAGTACTGTACATTTTTTTGATATCCATAAGCACAATTTAGTACATGTCTGGGGCAAGAGGAAGTGCGTTGGGACAAGAAATCTTGCCCCAACACATCTCCACTCTCGGCATGCCACGAAGAGGAAGCACATAGGGACAAGATTTCTTATCCTGATGCACTTCCGGTCCCACTATGCACACCAGCACTGGTGGGTAATTGGCTATACAAAGTACTATATCTTTTTGCCCTTATTTGTTAGTGACATTTCCTTTGATTTTCTTCATACTGGTTCTGGTTTTCATCTTCGCTGTTTTCATAAGATATAACAGCTTGATTCAATTCCACACTTCATAGAGATACCTTTCAAGTTTCCTTTCATCACAGATATATGCATGCTTCCGATTTAAAAGACTTTTACTTAAAAAGGAAAAAAAATTGTCTTCCAGAAGTTGTGTTATTATTACTGCCTATAATTGCTCTCATAGAATACTTTGTAGCACGAGGCTCAACATTCTTAATCTCTTGTAGTGGAGCACCATTCTAACATTACTTTCCATGGCCTTACAGGTGGATAGCTCTGCTTGGGATTTTTCTTGGAGTGATAGCTTCTTTATATAGAGCATCTGTTACAATCAGATTCCATTCATTACTCCCAGATGGTTTCCTGCTCAGTTTTCCATCACTCAATCATCACTATGTCCTGCTATATCTTGTTATTCTACTTCTTCCTTGGCTGTTCCTTCTTTTCATCACACTCTTCACAATCAAGACCACCAGCGCTCTCTTCCTAATCTGAAGTTTTTTTAAAAAAAACTGGTGCTTAACTGTGCCCTGACTCTGATGGTCCAGGCTAGTCTGATCTCATCAGAGCTCAGAAGCTAAGCTGGGTTGACCCAGGCAAATATTTGGATAAAAGCTCTCTAAGGAACACCAGGGTCATGGCCAGGAGGGAGGCAATGGCAAACCACCTCTGAATGTCTCTTGCCTTGAAACCCCTAACAGAGGTTGCCATAAGTTAGATATGAGATGACACCAACCTCCCCCCCCACCCCCCGGTAACAGATTGTATCTATGGATATCAAAAAATGTCACTAGGGCTCCTTCCGCAAATGCAGAATAATGCACTTTCAAACTGCTTTCCATGCTCTTTGAAGCTGTACAGAATAGCAAAATCCACTTGCAAACAGTTGTGAAAGTGGTTTGAAAACACATTATTCTGCGTGTGTGGAAGGGGCCTAGTTTATATCAGTCAACATTTTTTCCCAAACTTTTCACGTGGATTTTGTCTACCCTAAAGGTCTAGTTCACGTATATACTCTTATTCCTTAATGCTCTATCATTTCCTCTCAAAACAACCAGTTAGAATCTTGCCAATATGGACAAGCTCATTTGTAGCCAATTAAGGTTTTTTAATCTCTGTTTCCTTTAGGGTCTATAGAAAGGCTGTTTGCACAAGAGAATTTGCTGGTGAGGTTTACCATTGATTTCGAAACTAAATAAAAGGAGGGAAATCTGAATGACCTTTCCTGAGAATAATTCCCAAGGTAGTCTCATGTCATGTAGTTCAATAAATCATCCCTGCAAATAAACCAGGATCTGTGAAATGTACAATAAACTAGCAATACTTACTGTTTCATGTTTAAACAATTAATACAAAGAAATTACATAAAGCATAGAAAATGCAATACTATCAAACACAAATCTGTCAGTTCTACATACGTAAGGTTATTCAGAAACATAGAAAGCAATCCTAAGCAGGTCTACTCCAAAGTAAGTTCCATTTTAATCAATAAAGTTTATTGAGCTAGGGCTGTCAAACTCCAGATGAAGAACTCCAGCCTGCAGAGATCTGTTCCCTTAAAGAAAATAGCTGCTTTGGATAGTGGATTCTATCAAATGCAGCCCTTCTCAGATTCCACCAGGAATTTCTCAACCAGAGCTGGCAGCTCTAGCTAACATTCAGGAAAGTGTTCTTAGGGTTTCAGACAAATATTCCAGAGTCACAACGCATATTCTAGCTGATCTGGGATGTTTTTGCCTTCTGTTTTCATGCAACTATTCTGCACTAAATTGTGGTGTTCACCTAATCCTTTATTAAATCTAGAATAGAATTATTTCTAGTAACAAAGGCAGCAAGACAAAAAAGCCTCTTAGCATTCATTCCATTAAATTCTTCATATTCCCGCATTTGTTCATGTGGAAGGCTATGAAAGTGGTTCTCCCCCCCCCCCCCCCCACACACACACTTTCCTTCCTGCACAAATAGCTTTTTCTCACCTGCACGCTGCAGAGAGAAAAGCACAAGAGGCCAACTAGGGGCAGAAACATTAGTTCCTAGCTTAGTTCTAATGCAAGAAATCCTGCAAATCCACAAAAGAAAAAAAAAGAAACACAAGCAAGCTAAAGCCAAAGGCTATTTTAATTTAGGCAACTGCCAACAAACAGCATAGTGAGAGTATTTACTTTGGCCTTCAAAACAAAAAAGAGAAAAGAGCAATTACCATGTAGCTGCCAAACTTGCTAACTATACTACAGTGTCATTCAAAAAAATTCAATGCAAGTTAACACAAGACTTATTCCCCCTCCCCCAGGGAATGTCTGTACTCTCTGGTCTGGCTTTGGCAGAGGGTACTTATTCTTTGCTAACAGCTTCTAAAAGGCAATGGTCCAATGACCATTCAAGGGTTTTCAGTTGCAAGGTCATTCTGATTTAAGGCTGAGTGACAGCTCTGTTCTACTAACAGTTCTTACTTGTGTAAGTGACCCTTTTTACTCTGTAGCTAAAGTAATAGGCAGCAGGAAAACACTGCTATCACCTTAGTACTTTAATACTGTTCAAGAGCAACCCTGAAATGGAGCCAAGTTGGTTTAGAGTATTGAGTGGAATGGCACCTGACACACTTGGAGCCCATTTTAAAGAGAAGTCCCAAGTGTGGTAGCTGCTGCTCAAACCAACTGCAAGTCTCTAGTTCAGGGGTCTGCAACCTGCGGCTCTCCAGATGTTCATGAACTACAATTCCCATCAGCCCCTGCCAGAGGGGCTGATGGGAATTGTAGTTCATGAGCATCTGGAGAGGGGCAGGTAGCAGACACCTGCTCTAGTTTCTCAAGAGAAAGTATTTAGATGATGGGAAATTTGGAACTCTGATTAGGTTGGCTGATGTCTTGTGCACAGTAGGACTGCTTACAGTTACCATCCTAGGAACATTTACACAGGAAGAAGACCCACTTAACCTGGTGGGACTAAATTCCAAAACATAGTTGGAGTTAAGATTGCAAACACAGAGGCCTGAACTAGAAAAGACAGGTAACCTCATGTTGCCCCAGGGATGCGCAACCATTTTAAAGAGCAGGTTCTCACACCTGAACTCATTTAAACCACACTACAGGGGCAAAATTCAGGTGGGCACAAGGTGAGGAGGTGATCTGCATCATTTTTCCAACCCAAAATGGTGCCAGGGGCATTATTTCCCTGTTCCCACCACTCCAGCCTATTACAAGTGAAAAAAAATGAAACAAGGAGGGAGGCAGAGTCCTCTCTTTCCCTGTGCAGCAGTAATCCAACCAGAATTGGGTGAAACACAGGGATTACCTTCTCATCTAGATTCCTGGGGTTTATGGGTTCGTGTGTGAACCAGGAGCCATTTTACATCCACACCTGCTCATGTACAAGCTGGCTGCAGTCAAAGCAAACTCCACCAGTTGAGCTGGAACTGCTTGGTGCTTGGATCACTCCTAACTGGAAAAGCTGAGGAGGTAGACTTCAGCAGCCCAAGGAACAGACCCTGATTTGTTGGCAATTGCTTCGGAGAGTTGGAGGGGGCAGGGAGGGGAAGCTGCAGGAATTACAACTTGACAGAACCTGAAACAGCTGCACATGATGTAATTAATCACAGCAAAACTGTGCTGAGGAGTCCCAAGGGACCTAGCAGACTGGACAGCAGTGGTCCAAGGTGGCATAATAGTGGATTCAGCCAGCCTAGCAGTGGCATAGGAGAGAAGATGGGGAACCCAACAAATGGCAGAGGGCACAAAAACTGGACCAGTGCAGAGGAGCATCACAAGGTCCCCAAAGCCATTTTACATGGTATACTCTGTTCCACAGAAAGATGACAGCATGGTCAGCTGAGATGTAGTGGTTGAGAAAATTGTACGCTTCCACATTAGAATGTAGTCCTGAATGAATATGAGAATTATCATTCATTTTTACAAGCTGCCTTTGTCAAAACCATTATTATGTGAACCACCATATTCTGAATAGATGGAGGGGGAACTTTTCAGGTATACAGAAAATAAATATTTTGCAAATCGACTCCTCACCACCCCTCAAAAACCTGAGCATGCTCTTTTGGGTCTCTTGCAGGCATGTAGTGCTGAGAATTAGTTTGGGAAGGAGGAGATGAAAAAGACCTAGTTTAGGGTTGCCATTCTCCAGATGGTGGCTGAACATCTCCTGCTATTACATCTGACCAGTTCACTCAGAGAAAATACCTACTTTGGAAGGCGAATTCTGTAGCAGTTCCTCTCCTCCCAAACCTCGCTCTCCACAGGCTCCATTTAAAAAAATCTACAGGTGTTTCCCAACCCAGAGCTGGCAACCCTAGCCTAGTCAGTGTTTGTAGTATCCTAAAGGGAATGTTGTGTCCTTAATACTAGATACCACAGGGAGGATTAGGATTGAGAACAAATCTACCAGTTGTCTGTGAATTTCTCACAGATTTCACATTGTTTCAAAAATGTCTAAAATGTACGTGATACCATGGAAAAGTTTACTAAGGAAAAAACAACATAAAGTGCTAACTTCACATGCCTGTTTAATGAAGGGTAATGATTGTGAACAGTTGAATGTGTAATATGTTTGTCGGGCCAAAAAAAAAGAGTACAGCAAACATCAAAGACATTTTTTTAAAAAAAATTCACATCCAACCAGAACCCACTCACCTGGGTACAATTGTTTTGTTGGGGCACTGAGCTGTGCATTTTTTGAAACCCTGTAGGCAACATCTGATCCTTTGGAATGCCTTCTATTTGCTTGCAAAATTGCCATTGTTTTTTGATATTCCTTCTGGTGTTCGGTAGGAACTCCTAATGCTTTTTCAGCACGCCGGAGCTAATAAGCTGACAAACAACAGAAAGAAAGGGGGGAAAGATTATTCACATTCATTTCATAATATGCATTTTAAAAACTGAAACTATATTCCGGGACTTGCAGAATGACTCCATATCATTTTTTAAAATTAATGCAACAAGCTCTGATGGTATAAATCCCATTAACTGTTTCCCTACTGGGCCATGTCAGAGGTAGTCATGAGGACTCCCTTGTGATTAAGATCTATCAGAGGCCAAAACCTCATCATGTTTGGCATAAGGCAAAACTGGTCTGAATCATCAAAGAACTCAAACCAGTAGGTTTAATGGGATCCACAGCTGCCACAACTGCTAATTGTTTTTAAACCACTCTGTCTTATATTCCAGCTAAAATACAGATGCACAGAGAAAGATTTAGTTGATGTAGGATAGCCGGAAATCAGACCTGGGATATGAATACACAGCACTTTAGCAAATGAAGCACAGTTAGCTGAAAGGAAAGAAAATAAGCAAGAATGGGAAGCAGGGAAATGAGCAGGGATCTAAGATCCCTTAAGTTTAAGAGATGTCTCATTTTTAAGTGTAAACCCTTAATTTAGATCCTTAAATTTTCACAAAATAGAATAGGAGTTCCTTTTTTATTTTTGAAGAACACCAGCTTCATTAACTTCACAAATGGACTTCAAAGTTCTACAACAACCTTTAATTCTGGCAGCAGATCAGGGACACAGAGCAGTACAAAATCTGTGCCTGAGAAAGTTCACTGTTTCTAGGGCCCCTTCCGCACATGCAAAATAATGTGTTTTCAAACCACTTTCACAACTGTTTGCAAGTGGGTTTTGTTATTCTGCACAGCTTCAAAGAGCACTGAAAGCAGTTTGAAAGTGCATTATTCTGCATGTGTAGAATGAGCCTATGTTTCCCTCTGCTCTTTTCATATGTTTATGTTTTGTTTAAAGCTTTGAGATATAAAAGGATGCTGCACAAGAAAAGCACCTTTGTGGAATCAAGCCTTTCTTGGGGCTCAGAAAGGGAAAACAACCATATAACCAAAAAATGTACAGAAACTGAGGAACTCCTCTGAATCAGCACGTGCATTTCCTTAGGCAACAGGACTGGGTGTGTCACCTCAAGATAGACAAGTACAGGGGCAGGGGGAATGTATACAGGAGCTAGTATTGTGTTGTGGTTAGAATGTCAGACTGGGATCTAGGATAACTACATTCTAACCTCCACTCAGTCATGAAGCTTGCTGAGTGATCTTGGGCTAGTCACATGCTATCAGTGACTGGCCCAAGGTGGTGCCTGGAGATCTCCAGGGATTACAACTGATCTATAAGCATCAGAGATCAGGTCACCTTGAGAAAGTTGTCACTTTGGAAGGTGGACTATATTACCCACGGCCGGCTTTTCCTTACCTTTGTCCTGCTCTGCCACAAAAGTCGCACCAGAAGTGCTCTCCCTTTCCATGAGGAAAGCAAGAATCACAGGCAGGTCAAGAGCAAGCATGTTGGGACGAGAAATCTTGCCCCAACATACTTCTTCTACTGGCATGCTGTAGGGAGAAAGTGAGTCAGGACAAGATTTCTTGTCCCAACATACTCCAGCTGCCAGCATGCAGCAGCTGCCCCATGGCCTCTATACCCCAGTGAAGTCTTTCTCCTTCCCAAACCATGCTTTTCTCATGCTCCATTTCCACAGACTCCAGGTATTTCCCAACCTAGCTATCAGTTCCTCCTAGTCACAGGGTGGTTGTAACAAAATGGAGGAGGGAAAAACCATGTGTGCACTTGAATGAACTCCTTGGAGGGAAGGCTGGGACAAAATACTACAACCAGACAGAGACCACACTCCAATTTTCCTACCAGAGGCATGAAATCTCCTCCCTCTAGCTCATGTTTCTTTCTGCTGCTCCAGTGGGCAATGGGACGAAAATAATATTTTAAAAAATTCCATCAGTGATGGTGCAACATCACTTCTAAGAAAAATCCAGCAGTGACATCAGTCTTCTCTAGGAATCACCAAAAACTGTATGGTTTTACTCTCATTCTGGCAACATTAAAGAAACACAGATAATTATAGAAGGAAGGAACATGTCAAACAGCAGGGCTCTCAATCCTTCCCTTTCTCTTCCACTTGCAAAGATGAAATATAGCATGCAGGCAGTGTGAGTGCCTGTTGCTGAAAGCTGAATGAGTGGATGTGGCTAGCCAAGAATTCTAATCAAGAGCCAATCAGACATACAGAGAGAGGTGAGGCAGGGGATAGCAGCAAAGTTAATTGCAAAGTTGGCTGCAAAAGCAAAGTGGAACATGCAAGGGGAAGCTACTCTTGTGCAGCATATTTCTGTTTGGGCTTTCTGAGTCTAGAGTCCCTAGATTTGAGGCAAGATGAGGGGGAAAGTTAAGGTAGGAAAATTCCACATGAATTAATGCAACATTTGTAGAGGTAACTTACTTTAAAAAAAAAGCTAGAAATTCTGAAGAACTAGAAGAACATGGCCAAAGAGCAATGCAACTTTATTGTGTGATGACAGCTCAGCCCAATTTTTTAAACGTTCCCGAGTAGACCTCCAGTGGTGGGAAAATGGGTAGCTGTAGAAGTTGAGGCAAGAAAGTGGTGCCAATGTGGGCTGGACATTAAAAAGGTGCAGGTTTTCATCCATATGATGCACAAAGACACTTTAATGTGATCTTTTTTAAAACATCATATCATACTATGTGGAAAAGTCATAGCAAAGCAAAGAAAAACCCAGAAGGTGAGCTGAACTTCACTGGCTAATAATGCAGGGAAATTCTGCTAGAGGTGAAGAGATGTTCCATGTGCATTTGGCCTAAGATTTTAATCACGGCATTTCTTTCCCGCTGTTATTAATTTTGTGGTTACTTGGAATGGCATAGATGTAGTTTACCATTATTAAAGCTGGTTTTATTCTTAAAATTGAAAGAGAAAAATTACAATATGGAATTGCTATAAGACTCATTAACTGAGAATTCTTGGTCAGAAATCTGTTATTATTCATGGAGCTGTGTCTGTTACAAATTTAAAAGCCATCTAACACAAACCACTGCACAGCAGGACTCTTTCACCCTACCTACTATTTATCCTCACTGTTTTCTGTGATGCCTCTCTGCTAAAGTTTGTCACTTGTCCATTGACATCTACAGAATGTGTCCTTTTTCATTCTCTTGATGAAACTAATACCTCAATGTTCACGCCTCATTACTTGTCACACTGATTGTCACAAAACACTTTTTCAGACTCCCAACATCCTCTCTTAAACTTCTGGCATTATTTATACCACAATTTGTCAGTGAGGGTTGCCTTCTAATCCAACTAAAAATAATTGCAATGCAATAGAAATAACATAAGCTGTTAAAGAGAGATATGTGTGAGAGGCAATCTCTCCTGACCTCTGAAACTTCAATGATGTGGTTCAGGTCCCTTTAAAGGGGAAGACAGGAGGAACTGGATATAACACTGACTGACAGTAAAGATGTCAACCCCCATTTGATAAAAACACTTCCACTCACATAAAACATTTTGCTCATATTTCCTGCCATCTACACTGGCTCCCTCTTCACTGATTCATTACAACATTTTATTCCAGTTTTTGTTTGCACAAGGGGTCTTCAAAGCAGAAAACTGTTAACGTGAGTACTATCTAATCAGTGAACACAACAATTTAGAAACAGATAGCAAATCAACAAGAAACACCAGCAGCAAATAAATGCTCAAAAGCTTATCCACTAAGATGAGGAAAAAAAAATACCCTTCAAATGGATATCCTCAAATATGTGGTGAAATGGTAAAATCATGGCCTGTCATTGAAAACTGAACACAAAAGGGGCCTGATGAACCTCTCTGATTTACATATTACAGAAAACACTAATCGGGTCTGGCATGCCCACCCTGTGTATAATGCAGCCGTCACAGATGTATTCCAGATCCTCCTCAATGCTCCCATGGATGGTGCCTAATTCAGATTATAACTGAGAGACATCTGGAGAAGGGGCTTCAGCTTCCATATCCATCCACCTACCCCAAACCATCTTTCTGATCTGAAACAGTCTTTTTTTTTGGGGGGGGGGGGGAGCATTTTGTCTTTGGTGGAAACAAAAAGTATGCATATGAATTTTCCTAACAGCACACTCCTGGGACCACTGCAGATCAGGAAAATGGCACCATGGAAAGCTTCGCACATGCCCCAGCCATTATCCTAATCAGAGGCATACCGAGGAAAAATGGCGCCTGGACACAACTAGGTCTCTGGGCTCCCCCCCTAGGGGCATGGCTCAGGGGCATGGTGATGCCCCCAAGCCCCCCTGTTAATTGGACTCCCTAGAGCCCAGCTGCTGTTCTCCCCACAGCCTGGGAAGAGAGCACTTGCCAGATTTCAGGACATACTTTTATAAGCATGGAGGCTGGGGTGGGTCTTGGGGCACTACCCCATCCCTATCTCCACCTCTTGAGGTCATTACCCCACCCCAAGCCCCACCCCTGGCCTTTGTGCTTATAAAAGCAAGTCCCAGAAGCCAGCAAGTGCTCTTTCCCCAGGCTATGGGAAGAGCAGCAGCTGGGCTCCAGGGAGCCAGGGCGGGGGGCAGGAGGCCTTGGGGTGTGTAGCCATGCTGAAGCCCCAGCCATGCCCCCAAAGCTCCGCCCCTGGCCTCCGTGCTTATAAAAGTCATCCAGGAGGCTAGCAAGTGCTCTCTCCCCAGGCTCTGGGGAGAGCAGCAGCCAACCTCAAGGGAGCCCGGGGAAGGGAAGTGGGGGGGCAGAGCTCCCCCTCATCCCTGGAGGCCGGGGACAGGGTGCCGGCACAGGTCTTTCAGCCATGTGGGGAGTGCCGGAGGCCATTCCCCACATAACTGAAAGGCGTGCACCCAGGGACATGGGTATCCCCATGGGTATCCCCATGTCCCTAGGCTGGTATGCCTCTGAACCTAATCAGTTGCTGTGCACATGGAAATTGAGGATAATCTACGAGGAAAATGTGACAAAACACAAGCTTGGGGATCCTGTACCAAACTGTATTTTCCATAAAGTATGAATCAGCTGCTCCAGCTGAAATCCAGGGTCAGATCTAGATTTTTTGAAAGGGGGCAAAGGTACAAAATGACACCTCCTATATATTATATACATAATTTTCTTTATATATAAATATATGTATATAATCAACAACTCTTTTAAATGATAGAATAAATTATATTGATCTATATGAACTGTTCATGAATAATTGCACTTTTACATTATTTTATTTAACTATAATGTTGGAATATTGCTCAGTCCCTCTGCATACATAAAAACCCAACCCAAGGAGGAAGTTTTTCTGCATTGTCGAAGACTTTCATGGCTGGATTCAACTGGTTGTTGTGGGTTTTCTGGGCTGTGTGGCCGTGGTCTGGTAGATCTTGTTCCTAATGTTTCGCCTGCATCTGTGGCTGCCATCTTCAGAGGTGTATCACAGACCCGCTCCTATTGTATGTACAAAACCACACTAATGCAGGTAATTTGAAGAGTACCTAAGGTGATCCAGTGAGCCACAGCATTCTTAATTGAGCATATACTAGGCAAATCCAGAAAAAATAATTCTGATACTAAAAATGGGTTTATAAATTACACCTAAGGAGATCAGGTGGGCCCAAGGGTTCTTTAAAAAAGCATGTACAAAAAGAAACATCAAAACATAGTGAAAAGCAAACAGGAAAGATTGAGAAAGACCAAGCAGGGGTACTTTTACCATAAGGAATATATTATTAAGGAAAATGAGACCCTCTCTGGTACTGAACAAATGAAATGGGGCAATTCACTGAACTTTGACAGGGCACCAGAGATTTCTTGCCAGAACAAATTCCTTAACAGAGTCAGCTATTTCCTGACTGCTAGTTCTGTTTGCCTGGCCATTCTCCCCACAGCCTGGGCCATTACAAGGGCATTGTAATGGGCCATTACAAGGGCATTGTTTGAGGAAAGATGTTTGTTATTATACTCTGTCCCACCAAAAGATGAAAATTTGGTTCTGCATTGTTCGGGGGAACTAGAAGTAGTGTGCTTCTGTGGTGGAAAAAAATCCCGATGTTAAGATGGCCACCATAGATAAAACCACCTGTATCTTTGGAATCTCTTGGGCTATCATAACGGTTCTAACAGCATTCTGCTCAGTTGTACCTGGGGATTTCACCCCACTATTTTTATTCCTAAAAATTCAAACCACCCAATTTTTCCAGCAAAATAGAGTTGTCATAGGGTGAAAATGCCTGTGTTCTCTAGGTCCCACTTGGGCTCATCCTGTAGTTTTAACTTCTGCAATTCTGGATGGGATCATCAGAGGCGATCTTCGCTTCTCCACCCATCAGTTTTTTTTTCAAAACTCCAAACCTTCCAATTTGCCATTTATTTCTTTTTCCTATAGGTCCCTGAGATAGCTACCACCCTTCTCTCACCTTTCCAGGTTACAAAGCATATATAAAGAATAAAGTGTCTGTGGATTAATTCAAGATTGAGGTTCTTTCTTTCTGTAAGACAAAGTATAATGCTTCTCTGTGCTATTTTGATTCTGGATAAAATTAACAGAGGAAAGAAGCTACTATCATTTTGTGAGGATACTAAGTGGCCCTGTGTATATTATACCATATATTACAGAAATACATAATATCTAGCACATCAGGCATAAACAAAAAAGTCATTCTCAATATGTTTTCTATCAATTAAATGTATAAAAATGATGAACAATGACAGGGCTTCTGGTGAGCCCAGGTAGGATGGCTGGCACTGCTTCTCCACCAGGTAGGATTGGTTTTTTTGGGGTGGGGGAGGGTGACTGGGGGTATGGGGTGATGGGTGGGAGGCCTGGTGGGAGGGCAGCTTGGCACAGCTTCTCTGCCAGGCACTTTTGAACATGATTTCAAACCCTCAACTAATGGGACCAGGGCAGTCTTCTGCATGTCCCGTGGTTAAGAGTTCATTGCAACATTAGTGAATTATTTAGGTAAGATTATCTTCACATGACTCAGGATTATTTCATTTTACCATTTTAAGCATTATGTAGCTTGTCTAGCACCATCCAGTGAACCTTTCTGACTCAGCAAAGATATCAACCCAGATCTCTTTGGCTCAATAGCTTTTCTTTCTTTCTTTCCACTGACTAATTCAGTAATCAGTTCTGTTAAACTGCCTGACTATGTATGTTAAGAATGCTTTTTAACTGCAAGCTTTACTTCCTCATGCTGCCATGCAAAGAGAATGTATTGCTTTAAAAAGTCATAGAAATGTTGAGGATGCATAAATATCTAGTAGGGCTAGTTTATGTTTATAGACCCTTAATCTGGATCAGACAACTCTTAGAAGACATTCCAGCATTTATAGGACAGTCTGCTAGAAATATCTCATGTCACAATCAATCACAATTTAACTATTTGCTCTATAACACTGAATGAATTCAAATGAATTCAGAGTCGTAGCCTAGACTTGGACAGGACTAGACTGCGTGATTTGGTAAACCCGCAACAGAAAAACCTGAAAAAAGCCATATCAGCTTTTTTCAGGTTTTTCTTATACCAATAATAAAACCCAGATATATTTTTAAAAAACTGAATTGCATGCAGGTTTTTTTGGCTTTTAAAATATCTTTTCCCTCTCTCCACCCATGGACTTGGGAGCCAGCAGAGGAGGGGAAGGAAAGACCCATGCCACACTGAGCAAGTTATGTGTGGAGAATCTGTCTCCTGGTTGACCTTCTTATTCCTTCTTCCCATGAGCCCTTCCCCCTCCCTTCAGCTGGAGACAATCCCGTCCATCCTGACCCTGGGCTCTAGCTGTCCCTTCCTCCCTTATCCCAGGTGCTGACATTTGTGGACGTGGCCTCCCTTGCCCCTTGCTTATCAGGCAGAGCAGGCCCCAACCTCAGGCTTCTGTCTCTGTTGGTTCCGAGGCTTCCTGCTTGGCTGAGGTCAACTGAGATCTTTTCTCATCCAAGAGCCCTTTCACCACTGCATAGGTCTTTGGTGGTGGTCCCTACCATGGCAGAACTTCTTCTTGATGCCACAAGCTGTCTGACTCCTTTGCTCCGCCGATCTCTCATGGGGCATTCATCAATACCTATCTGAGTCATGCTCAATGGTAAATGCAGCATCAGCCAACTGGGACTATCTGAGGCTGACAGGAAGGGATAGTCTGGGGAGGCCATATCCATTCACTGTACAATTACAAATGTATTTTTTTAATGACTACATACCAATAATTACTGGTCCTACATCACTTGCCCTTGGCATACATTTTGCTCTAGGCCAAATTAGTAGTACCTGAAGAACTCACATTTGTGGTTTAAGTATACCCTATTCACATCTAAAAAAGGAGAGGGCTCCAGTTTTTTGTAATGAGAGCCAGTGTGATGTAGTGGTTAAGAGAAGGTGAACTCTAATTTGAAGAACCAGGTTTGATTCCACACTCCTACATTCCTGCTGGGTGATTTTGGGCTAGTCACAGTTTTTAAACTCTCTTAGCCCACCTACCCCACAAGGTATCCATCGTGAGGAAAAGGGAAAGAAGTTTGTAAGCCCCTTTGAGTCTCCTTACAGGAGACAAAGGGGGGTTATAAATCCAAACAACAACATCACCACTACCTCTTCTTCTTCTTTTTCTTCATACAAACTAATGTGTCGGTGAGAGTACTCAAACTCTCCCCCTACCCCACCTTACCTTCCTATACACCATTCAGGGTTTCCAGGTACCCACTGGAAACCAGTGCGAGTGGAAGGGATTTACCAGCAGGAAAGTTAGTCTAGGCCTGTGTCGCTAGCAAGGCACATTTCCCATGTTGAAATCCTATTTGTTCTGGGCCAATGATTTTGTTTTCTGTAATCCATGAAGAGAGTTTATTGTGCAAATATTTTGCATATACCTTGCCAGTGATGGACAATAAACTAATCGGACGGTAATTGGAAGGGAGCAAAAAAATCTCCCTTTTTGAAGACAGGAATTATAATCGCATGGGTCCAATCTGATGGTACAAGAGCTGTTTGATTAACGGATGTAAAAAGAGCTGCTAGTACCGGGGACCACCAGTCAACAAAGTTCTTAAATAACTCTGGGGGGAACCCGTCGGGTCCTCATCATGTCACTAGTGACAGAGGGACACTGGTATTTGGGCAATCCTAACTTCAAACATGCTGGCCCAGTTCATTTCTAACAATGGGACTGAGAAGGGCTGAGAAAAATGCATTTGAAGCAATTAGGCACAAGGAGATCAGCAGAGAGTTCCTTCTGTTGTAAATATGCACCCCCTTTCCCTATTCAGTTTTAGATTTGACTATAATAGATATGTAGGTAAACAAATATAGCAATGCCTGTCACACCTAGTGTAGTAATAACAGGACCAAAACAGAGAAAAATACTAGGAATTTCACAAATGAGTTACGAAAGTGTTTATTTTTTCCTTTCAAAAGCAGGAACCTGATTTGAATTTGGGGTTCCCATGGCTTCCCACAATGGACCTCACAACCTGATTCTCCAGTTCTCTTGCCACCATTCCACAGAACAGCAGAAGAGAAATAGGGAATGACTCAGTGTTATACCAATATGTGATGGAACTTATGGTATAAAATCAGAAGTGACATTACAGCAGCATAATGCTTTACGTGTCACTGAAAAGTCTGTGGCTTAATCATGGAGTTTGGGGTGAATTCTAGAGTCTACATCATATGTGTCAAACTCAAGGCCCGTGGGCCACATCCAGCTCAGCATACAATTATATCCAGCCCACGAGATCGTTTTATATATCTTTGTTTAATGGCCCGGCTATATGAAGCACCAATAACACACACTTCAAATCCCTTAATGCAGCACAACAGCTGCCTTATCAACAGGCACGTTGGTGAGGGGTGGGTTCTGGGGGTTCAAACCCCTCCCACTGTCCTGCCCAGCTCCAGCCCCAGACTTGCCTCACACGCCGCATCCCATCCCCCAGAGAAAGGAGCCACTCCTCCCCAGATTTACTGGGATGTCAGGAGCCAAGGCAAGCCGGGAGTGGGGCAGCCATGGAACGGCCAAGTCACCGACAGCCTAAGCTGCCTCCCTTGGGACATGCAGTCACAGTCTCCCTCCTGCAGGTTAGACAACAGGGAGGTGAGCTCAGAGCTGCCTCAGTGGGAGTGAGGAAGGGAACTTTGCAGAATTTCTGTGCCAAGACATGTGGACAGACTGAAGTTCATGAGGGAATATCTGTTCTCTTTTCCACAGCTCCTTCCCGGGAGCCCTTGAGCCCTTCTGCCTTTCTTGATCCCTGAATCCCTTAAGCAATCTTTGGAGCATTGCCCTTTTAAGAAAATCATAGAGACACCCAGCACGAGCAGCAGCTTCCTTGAAGCCAAGCCTCAGAGCCTATGGGGAAAGGAAAAAATGAGTGGATGAGGAAGGGAGGGAGGGAGGGAGACAACGGGTGGCAGTGGTGGCGGGTGGCAGCAGTGGGGTGGTGGCTCGCGTATAAGTTGAGGAGCGCTTTTTGGCAAAAAAATGTGCTGAAAAAGTCAACTTATATGCAAGTATATATGGTAAATGTTTACTGAAATTGCCAGTAAACCCGTGTGTCTCATATGCAGAGGTAATGTTCAAAAAACGTTTAGTTTTAGTCTGTTCAACAAATGTTTATCCTGTTCAGCCTGCAACCTAAAGTGTGCTTTGAGTTTTGGCCCCCTCTGCAATTGAGTTTGACACCCCTGGTCTACACGAATGCAATTACATCACTTTTAATTTTGTGCTGCAAGTGATGTCAACCATTGCCACACCAGATCACTTATCCTCACTCCCTGCAATCTTTCACCAGGCGCTGTCACTGAAGTGACAACAATAATTGTGGAGAAGAGGATGAAGTCTTTCCCCTCAAGCTGTTTTCCTCATTTGAAATGGCCCTACAGGGCTGCTATTTTCCCCCACTCATGAAAATATACAGTGTCCCTATATCTCCAGATTAACATTGTATGTATGTTCTAATAAGCAGTTGGAACACATTGAGGGTCATTTTCAGATTACAGGAGAAAAGAAACTTAAGAAAGAAATACTGTGAGTGGATCTAGGGGGGGGGTAGAAGGGTCAGGGCTTGGCCTAGGTCAGAGGTCTACGGCCTCAAACTCTCCCAAGTGTTTGAACCTAAAATCCATAACCAGGGCTGATGGAATTGCTCCCATGAACATCTAGGAGAGCTACTGAGTCTGCAGACCAACTGGGGCTCTCAGATGCAATTCTAAGGGCCATCTGTCATTAGAGAGGTGCCATTGGGAACACGGTCCTGCTTACAAAAACACTTTTGTTACTGTACCTTTAAAATTTGCAGACTTCATCTGGCTGCTTTCCTGCTCCTTCCAGCTGCAGGAAAGGTGGTGCAAGCACAGCAGCAAGTAAGTAAGGTGAATTTGGATGCAAGGCAATCCCTGGCCAGCTATTCAGCTTGGCCCTCCCTGGTGGGGTGCCAGGCACTGCTCTGTTGGTGCTGGACTTCTGAACATCCACTTCTTCACCCAGCTTGCTCCTCTTCTTCCCCATCCCCATGGTGGAGAAGCAAGGGAAAAGGAAGAAGAGTGAGCAAGCTGGGTGAAAAAGCAGCCATGCAGAAGTCTAATGCTGATAAAGCAGCACCTGCTGACCAGGGATTGCCCTGTGTCCGAACTTGCCTTGCTCATTTGCTGCTTTTGCCCAGCTTTCTGCCTTTCCTGCAGGCCATAGGGAATGGGGAAGCAGCCAGCCACCACCATGATTCAGCGACTCTGCAAATTGTTTAAGGTACCCTACCAAAAGGTGGGGGGGGGGTTGGTAGGTGTAATGGGAAAGGGAGTTTGACTGGAGACAGCTGGGGCGGACATGGTGCTCAGGCAGCTGGGGGGCAAGATTAGAGAGCATGCCCTGGGCGCAGTTTCCCATGGATACGACCCTGGAAGGGTGGAAAGCTTAAGCCCTTCAGCCCATGCTGTATTTCCATTCAAAATTGGGCATCTAACTTTTTTTTTGGGGGGGGGATGCTTGGGAGGCTATTCACACAACTCCCAACTCAGCTGGTTCAACCCTCAGTATCTATGTTGCCACAGCAAAAGCTACCAAAAAGGGGTAGCAAAAATGCTGCCTTACTGCAGCCAAACCAATGTCCACCTATCACTTTTGTCTATGCACTAGTGCACACTCATTGTGCTCTAGAGACTATATTCACACTCATAAGGGTCTGATTAAGTGCTTTCATAATAAAAAAGGAGCACACAGTAATGGAATATTAACAGTTAACTTGGTAAAATAAAGCTATGGGGAGGGAGCAATTCAATAGCTGAAAAGAGCATGGGTAATTTTCCTCCCTTTGGTAAAACCTGGACTACAATGAAAAGTGCACTGCTTCATTTTTTTCCCATTCTTGCACCTCATAAAACTCATTATTCTCTGTCAGTGGCAGAAAACCTGGAACAATCCAGCATAGCTTCACATGCAGCCAGTCTGAAGGCCAGACTGAAAAGATGCCGAGTTTGTGGTTAAGTCTAATATAAACTAGCAGAGGCTCTAAAGACGAATGTTCCAGGTCCTCCTTAATCATCGTAGATTTTATAGAGTTCCTTCCATCTGGAAACAGAATTTCAGAAATGAAAAATAAACTATATTTCTAGTGCTGTGGGTTTCAAACAGTGTTCAAGAAAACCCTGGAATTCCTTGGATGACTGTCAAGGGTTTCTCAATGAGACAGTAAGCAACAGCAGACCAGCATTTCTGCAAGACAATTTCCCCACCATTACCAGTCTAGTCTTTACAGGGTGCAGTGACAGAAAGGAGACTGGTACACTTTAGGGAAGATGCTCAGTTCATTGAAAACAGTGCGTTCCAAGATACCTGACCTGCATGAACTAATCAAACACCTTCAAACATCCTCTAAAATCCACAGCAATACATGGGGTAAAATGGTTCTCTTAATGTAAAAATTTGACAAAAGGATTTAAATAATCCACTAGCATTTTAATAATCCGCTAGTCACTATTGCATCCTTCAGAACAAAATTAGAATCCAACAACACCTTAACCAGAATTTTACCGGGTATAAGCGTCTATGAATCAATGCTCACCTGATCTCCAAAGTGCTACTGAATTTTAATTTGGATTTAGTTCTATTACTACAAACATAACTACCCACCTGAAAGTGCATTCTGTCAAACATTCTAATGGAAAAGAATGAATGAAATCAAAGTAGCAAGCAGAGTCAAGATAGCAAACTCAGCTTCTCAAATACACACAGAGACCATATATTTTAATTCTGAACAATGGCACCAGAGTACAAATCAAAATAATCCTTGGACAGGACTAAAAAAAGACATTGGCAGCCAAAGTAGCTGTTGTAAGGTCAGCTAGCCCCTGGTTGGGCATTACAAGTGTATGTCACAACCAGTAATGACAGTGTTAACCGTCTGTTTGTATGTAATCAAGACGCTGAGGTCCCATTCTAATGAGCTGACCTACTGCTTAGGCATTGGCCAGTTTAGTAGCCACTGGCTACATGCCTGAGCACATGTATGTCTAAGGTTATAAAAGCACCTCAGTTTCTTTGTTCTGTAGTAGGAAGCCAACTTTGACCATGTGCTTGGGCTGATGTAACAATGTAGTCAGGGTAAAATAGAATTTATTGTTTTCTTCCACATTTACCATTCCTTTTAGCTGGGAAGTTTATATAAAACTCACTGGTATCTGGGTCATTATTGCTTTTCAATATACTCTGGATTAACATTAACCAACCAACATTTTGAACCAGCTATAGTTTCTGAGTTGTCTTGAAGGACAGCTCAATATGGAGCACATTGCAACAATCCAGCTGTCATGTTACAAAAGAATTGATAAGCATGGAGAGATCAGCTGAGTTTAAGAAAAAAGAGAGTAGGCAAACCTGATAGAAGGTATTCTTGGCCACTAGAACTGCCCACTTTTCCAACAGGATAAGTCCACGAGTACTCCCAGGCTCTTAATCCATTCTGCAAAAACCAACTCCACTCCACCCATGACAAGCGGATCCAATCCCTATAAATATTAGTCTCTCCACCAAGAATTACATCTGTCATTTGGATTCAGTTTCAACTTGTTCTGCCTTAGCTATCTGACCACAGCCTCAAAGCACTGGTTCAGACCCAAGATGGAAGCTTGGATAATGAAATCCAGGGGCAAAATGCATGTGATATTGGCATTTGTCCATCCTGTGGCCGCTAACATTATTTCAAAAGCATTTGTAGTCCTTTCAAAAATGCCATGTAGCCCCAATCCAAACTGGGAATAATAGGTGACAGTACCCCATGGTTACCCCATGGACCTTTTCAGGTGTAGAATCAGCTCCCTATGGCTGTTTCTACACTGGAAAAGGCATAAAGGGAAACGACCTCTTTGGGCTACCATACACTTGATCAGGAATGGGGCCTCGTGGCAATTTTTAAGAACTACAGCTGCTTTTGAAATGGCATTGGGGCCATAGGATGGATCCCTGCCTGCCATCCCTTGTAATTTGGCCCATAAAGTTGGGTGTTATCTGTGTGTTGCTAATACCCAACCCAAAGCTTCGAAAAATCTCATTCAGCAGCATACAGTGAAGTGCCTGAATGATAGAACAAAACTCTGCCCAGCTGATTTGGCTCCTCCAGTAGAAACAATTTTCTGCCCCCCACATGACCCTCAACTGCATCTGTCTGGGGCACCTTTTCCCACCCTTCCCCGTAGTAGCTACGCCACTGGAACAGAACTAGGTAGGCAGTATAGAACGACTAACGAACAACTAAAGCAATCTCAGTTCCAAACCCAGTTCTGTAGCCAAACTGACATGGGTTTAGGGTGTGTGTGTCATTGAAGAAACCCCTGGAGGTTCTCTATCAGCACTTTACTTTTTCTAGAGAAAAAGAAAGATACTCTTTCTCTAGAAAAAGTCCACTACAATTGGGTATCTCAACCCTAGACAAGCAGGGTCAAGGGAGAGCTGTCTCAGACAGTGAATCATTAACTATTTTAACTAATGACTCCACTATCTTTTCCAGGCATGATTTTACATGCCAGAACAGGTATGGACCAAGAGTACAAGTTTTGCCTCCCACCCCCTCCATGGGCCTGGTCCCTGTAAGCATCAATTGGCAAGACCAATCTGAATTTATTTAAAAAATAGATACACAAATGAATTTCACACTTCAGGTAATAGATCTATTCTCACCTTGGCTTCCAATTTGGAATAAATTTTATCAGCTAAAATCCTTACGAAAACATCAAAACTAGGGTCCAGATTAAGATCACTTGGTTAGATTTAGGTGTTCCCAAGTCACAAGCCTCTTTAAACAACTGAGCTGGAGAAAATTCAACTGACACAATGGTGGTGGAGAAAATGCCTTCTTTATTACCATCATTAACATCCCACATCTTGAAAACGAGATCTATGGCATGCTGTGTCTGATTCATAATGCTAATAGTGTTCTAGTCATCACCCAATCTTCATCATAATTTCCCAGCTCCCTGGCAGAAACTACCAAGTCAGGAGCCTATCTTGAGATATGGCAGCAAGAAGCACGCTCCCCACCCCCTTATAGTTTCAGATACACCATCATTCCATGGAACAACAGGGGCCTCCAGTTTCTTGGGTGCCAAAATCCTCCAGAGCCACCTGGAAACCATGTATTTCCAAGAGCAGACCATTCATCATTACCCCTGCAGAGAAACTCAAATGTGCCTTCAGAAGACAGTGGTCTGACCATGACAAGGAGCAAACCTATAGCTCCCTAATCAGATTACTGACCTGAGATAGACCCATGGATGTCTCAGTCGTGAAGTCCTGAGTCTGACATTAACAAGGCAACCTCAGCATGTCAATGTCCCCAAAGAGAATCATCTTTTGGGGATTCAGTACCAAATCCAAGATCACTACCATCAGCTCTGCCATGGACAATCTAGGTGGATAGCAACCTAGCAAGGTTCCTAACCTGTACCTGGTGCTCAGTATAAAGTACATACAATCAAAGGTGTCCTCTGTCTTCACTGGGTATCTACTGATGGAAAAAGATTCACAGAAAAAAATAATAGCAGCCCACTCCCATTCACCCATCAGATGAAGGCTGTTGCATCATCTTATATCCTGCTGGTACCAGTTGTGCCAAATTGGTAACACCAGATTAATCCAGCCAAGTTTCACACAAGCAAGCCAGGGTCATCAGTTCCTCATACAACAGATCAGATATTATAAATATCTTATTTTTCAAGGCATTGCACAGCAACAAGACAGAAGAGGAGCCTCACCACCCACATTTCCCTGGATAGGATGGTGATTTAATAGCATCACATCTCTCTGCATGACTTTCTGCACCAACTCTTCTCCCAATATGTTCGCATTTCAAGCACCCATCTGATCGGGAATTAAAACACACACACATGGTGTAGCACCTCCCCTCCCCTGATCCTCATGATTACTGCTGTCAGGAATGACTCTCCCATTACCCAATCCCAAGCAATAAAACCGACAATGGGGCTTACTCCAAGATAAATGTCCACAGGATTGCAACATAAGGCTCCTACAGTATGACATTAACAGGAATGGTACAATTCTGCTTAGCATTGCGAAATACTTTTTCCATGTACTGCTGCCAAGCTAGGTCTCGCCACAGTATACTTGTGCCTTTGATTTTCCCAAATGAAATTTGTTTTTCTAAGTATTCTAAGTATTTGAGCATGTTAAGATCATGTTGAATCCTGACTCTCTTCTTCAGAGCTAGGTATTTCAACCAGCTTTGTGTCATCTGCAAATCTGATAGGCATTTATAAAAATGGCTGAACAGCACAAAGCCCTGTAGTACTCTATTCAGCACTCTATTCAGTCCAATTGTGAATTATTGCCATGGTCCAATGATAGTGCAGTAGTCAATGAGGTATTGATGTAACTGAAGTTAGTCTAGTAGTATAACTAATTTGTGAGGCATCTAGATTAATCTCCAACTGCTTAACAAACTATGTTATAATTATCCCAGAGTGAAATCAAGTGTTAACACAATGATGAAAGTGAAACAATTTTTTAAAAAAATCAATAGCTTTTGAAGAGTGTCTGTTGTTGCAAATTCTTAGCCAAGTGTCAACTTCAAATCAACAGAATCAAGTGTCAACAGAATCACACAAAGACAGACACTGAACAATTTAATCTAAAATTAGAGTTGGGTTGTTCATATATGATAATGAAATCTGCATGGAAATTCACAGTGCAATCCGACACAAATTTGCTAAGATGCAAGTTTCACATTCTTTAGTAGCACAGGTAGTGTGCAAAGGACTGCAGACTTAGGGCAGGGGCGTAACGAGGCAGCCCTGGGCAAACTGTAGCCCTGGGCAAAACCTGAGTTGGATGCCCCCCCCATGGGCGGCCACTCCACCATGACCAAAAAATTTTTTGCACCAGGACATTTGCCCCAATTGCCTGCAGAGTGGCATTTTAGACATATCAGCACCGAAGTTCAGGCATATATCATCAGGAGACTGTCCTTATGCTACTCCTCATGTTTGAGTGAGGTTTTGGACGATTCAAGGAGTCCAAAGGGATTCATGGACTCCCCAAAGGGGGTGCCCATCCCCCATTGTTTCCAATGAAGGAATTCAAGCTAATAGGAGATGGGAGGCTACAGGTTTTGAGGAGGTCCCATAACTTTGGCCCTGGTCCAAGCTGCACCCAAGCTTGAGGGGGTGCCCATCATCCTCAAGATGCAGTACCCTGAAATTACGGTGCCAGATACATCCAAAATGCACCCCTACAGAATATCCTAGAAATTTGCCCAAGAATCTTTTGGTTTCTGCATTGGGGTTTTCTGCATTTGTGTCAATGGGACACTGTTTGCAGGCCTGTGGGGGCAGCACATTTAGAGGCACAGTCTCTCAAAGCTTTCCTTGGGGTCTCATCCCAGGAGGACTGCCCTAATGATACCCCAAAGTTTGGTGCAGTTTGGAAGTTCACGGGGGCCAAAGTTATGGACCCTCAAAACTGTAGCCCACATCTCCTATTAGCTCCCCATTTCTAGGAGCAGAGCTGTGGGGATGGGAAGTGCCCGCTTTAGGAGTCCAACAGGTTTAGGACTCCCTATAGACCAAACCTCCACCAAACTTTGGGGGGGGTAGCATAAGGACCAGTCTCCCTGATGATGCTTTGAAGAATTTGCTAGTGCCACACACTAGCCACTCAAATCGCCCTGCAGGCCAAAAATGTAAAGCCACTAAAATACCCCAGCAGGAACCCAGCCATTTTAGAAACCATGCCACCCCACCAAGAATTGATGCCCTGGGCCATGCCCACCCCTTGCCCAATGGGCATTCATGCACACCAGGAGAAGGTGACTTAGGGAGCAATCTTAAGCAGGTCCACTCAGAATCCTACTCAGTGGGGCTAACTCCCAGGAAAATGTGTTATGATCATACTCAGATGCACTACTCCCCATCACACATATAGATGCAGGCCTAAAGGTATTATTTGTAGCAACACATGTCCTCATGCTAGCTAGACAAAAAAGTAACTCTACTGGTGTTTTTCATAATTACTTCTGTGTACATTATTATTATTATCATCATCATCATCATCGTCGTCATCATCATCATCATCATGTCTATCCCATCATCAATCATCAATTCATCCTATTTACACACTAGAGCTTATATACCGCATACTCTCCCGAAGAGCTCAGAAGAGGTGCGTTTCACACACTGATACACAAAAACAAATTCAAATGGATTCAAATAAATTCCGTTACATTTTAAGCGTTTCAAAACACAGCAGCTCTGGAGTTATCACTTCCATTACAAAAAACAGGTGGCATCCAACAGCTTAAAACCCCCAAAAAAGAAGGGGGGACAGGGGGGGGACAGAAGGAGAGCAGGGGCTTTTACATCATGCACTGGCTCTCTCCAAAGCCCGGTGGAGACAGCTCAGGTGCTTACAGGGCCCTGGCCTGGCGAGACTCATTTTACCCCAGGGCCTTGCAGGGCCCGGACAGCTGGAGGAAGAGCGTTCCACCAGGCAGGGGCCAGGGCCGTAAAAGCCCTGGCCTGAGTATAGGCCAGCCGCATCATGGAGGGGCTGAGGATCTACTCAACTTGGAGGTCAGCTCTGCATGAACGCATGAAGTAGAATAACTGGTTTATATGTGGGCCCAGAGCTGATTCCCACAGTTATGAGACTGGAGACCACGCATGAGCCTTAAAGGAGTCAAGTACCAACTTACATGCTGAAAATGATTTCAGAACTCAATTGTTAGTATAGATGATATTACATTATTATGTTTGCATGTCATTATATCTAATTTTGAACATGGCCAAAAGTGCAGACAGAAAAACAGACAGATCAAGGCTGGGCAGAGAAGTGGGATTTTTCTATAACCTGGGATTTAACCCCAAGCTTGCAGGGAAAAAAATCTATAAAGTGGAAACAAGTCCCCTAATTCAAGAACAAATGTGCTCATGTGATGACATGTCATTAGATCAGCCACCATCTTGGGTAACGCCTAGTGATTGTGAGGGATCCCATGTCCAGCCTGGCACTGAGCAGCCCCCATTCCCTGCCAAATCAATGGGAATTTTTAGAGGGGGAAGGCAGAAACTGGAGAAAATGGGTGTTGACTACCAGCAATGTTTGAGCTGCAGAGGAGGGTGATCAGCTGCAGGTAGGAGTGTGCATTTGAATATTCTGAACCAAAAAAAGGTACCATTTGAATGGAACCAAAAAAGCCTTACGTTTCTTTGGCTCCTGTCAATGGGCATCTTAAAGCTTCTTTACATTTTTTAAAGGCTGCTGAACCCCTCACCACCTGATTTGTGATGGGTTCAGCAGCTCTTTATCATTTAAAGAGCACAATCCCATCACAATCTATGGGGCAACCTTTGCAGAGCTCAAGGGGGTAAGGTAGAAGCACCAAATTTGCAGTGGGGCTGTTGGTGATTATCCTTACACAAACCCCCAGATTTGGTAATAGGAATAGTAGATCAGGGAAAGAAGGTGAAGTAGGAGGGAAAGGAGTAGGTGGAGACTGGTTTAAGGGAAAAGAGGGGGGTTGGAAAGAAATGTAAGGAAAAAAGCGGGTGGAGGAAGGTGGCTGGGGGGCGGGGGTGTCAGAAGCTGGAGGAGAAAGCAAAGATCACTGAGGAAATGTCCCTGCTATTTTCTCATGAGTCCTCACTTGTGCACTTCTATAAATACAGGAAACAATATGTCTAGAAAAAATACACTGAAAACTATAACTATGTTACAGACAGGTCCAAAGTTGCTCTTAGTGAGTAATGAGCTTCATTTTACATTTAAAAAATGCCTGCATTTTCTTCAATCAATATGAGCATGTCTGCCTGTGAGACAGACATGAAACATCTTTCTGAACACAATGAAAAAGCCAGCCAGGTTATTTTGCTAATGAATTAGCTATTTTAGTGTGAATTTGTATGATCACAGCTGATTAAACACTTCAAAAAGTATTCAATTGCTACTTGTTTTTTCCTTGCTCAAGCCCCCATTGTCTTGTATTTCTTGATGATTCAAATTGTCAGAGTTTTTCTGTTAGCTTGTTGAGAGTAGGAAAAGAATAGCTATAGAGAATCAAGAACCTTAACCAGGTTCTCTGTAGTGCACTAACAGTTCATAGAGCAGGAGCAGACTATACTCCTAAGCATGTCACAGGATATACAGCCCTGATACTGCTAAAAAAAATTAAAATAACATATAAACAGAAACTCACAGAACCTCATTAAGGAATAAATCACTGACACTGTCTTCAACCCTGGCATAGCTCCTGCAGCTACCAAGTCCGAACTTGATGACACTGGCTTGTAGCCATTTGTCCTAGATATGACAGAAGAGTTTTCACAGACTTAGCACTGATTTCTGCTCAGATCTAGACTTTGTATTGCAGTTGTCCAGTTTTATCAGATGTAAAGTACCATCCCTTGAAGTAGGCAGTGATGAGTCCACGGCTAAGGAAACCTACTACAGACCCAGAAGAGCTGAATAACTTTCATCCAATCTCAAGTGTACCACTGTTGAGCAAGGTGACTGAATGAGTGGTGGCTGAACAACTTCAGGGGCTCCTGAATGAAGTGGATTGTTTGGATCCCTTACAATCTAGCTTCAGGTATGCTTATGGGACTTAAATGGCCCTAGTCGCCCAAGTGGATGATCTCTACCAGGAAATGGAAAAGGGGAGGTGAAGCCCTGCTAACTCACCTGGACATCTTAATGACTTTTGATACCACCAGTCAAAGTAATTTTCTGGACTGAATTTGGGGACTGGAAAGTGTACCTGGAAACAAAATTAGGTATTTTTTGGAATCATGTTTCAGTATTCAGAGTTATTAAAGTTCCAAATACTAATGTGGGGTTCAAGTTCAGTTTTTTTTCAGAAATCTGAAATTATCCAGATCTGCTACTTCTTATGGACAGTATTTTAGGGGGGTGGGGGCTACAGTGGCAGTTTCTGAGCAAATAACAACAAAGTTGAAGAAGAGCTAGCACTGCCTGTCCATTAAAGACCCCCTAATTTTAAGTAAATAGGATCAAAGGGTCCAATTCTCTGGTCCCCTGAACAAAGTTCTCCCAGGATGTTTCATGGTTTCTTATGTAAGAAAAAGTTATGCTTTCTCCAGGGCATAGTACAGGAAAACACAAAACAGCAAGCACCCAAAACCTTTCAATGCAGTTACAACCAACAAGCCCAGCAAGTACAAAAAACTAACATCAAAGCAGATAATCCTAATAGAACCACGGGCAGGTGTAGCAAACCCAAAGCATCCAATGTCGAACCAGAGAATTCAAGAGAAACCAAATGAAGCAAGGGAAGGGACAAACTAAATCAATTTCAAACCACAGGAGCCAGGGAGAACCCAAGACCAATGTAGAAACACAAGCCCAACAGAACCAATGTTAAGCCACGGAATTTCAATGAAACTAACCTGGCAACCTTCCGCTAAGGTGCTATCGCATTTGTCATACAATTATGATAATACAGAGGTGCTACATGGGGGATTGGGGGAGTTTTGACCCAAAAACTGGAATATCTCCTGTTCTGCATGGGATTGCAGATTCATTGCTTGGGGTTACTGCAGATTAAGCAGGTGGCAGTAGTGTTCTGGGATGCCTTTCACCAGCTTTGGTTGATGAACCAGCAGCGGCTCCTCCTGAATGGTACATACCCTGGTAACACCTGAAATACATAACTGCAAAGTGATCTACATAAGATTGTCCTGTTCTGCTATCCAGAAGCTACAGATGGTACAGAATGAGGTTGCCAGAACCTTGATTGGACTGGGTCATAGGAACCATATCACTCCAGTTTTGTTCCTGCTATGTGGGCTCCTGATTCATTTCTGGGCCCATCAAGGGGCCGGTGTTGACTTTTAATGCCCTATATTGCCTGAGGCCCGTGTACAACAAGGACTGCCTTTTCCAATTTGCACCTGTCCATCTACTCTGCTCATCTTCAGAGGGACTGCTTTGGTTGCCTCTGCCACCTAAGGCTAGATGGGTAGCGATCCAAGAAATTGCTTTCTTGGTCATGACACCAAATTCTTGGAACTCTCTCCCCAGTGTGGGTAATCTGTCTCCATTTATTGTTATCTTCTGCCAGTGGGTAAAGATTTTGTTTTGTTTTGTATGGCTCACTCAGAAGAAGAAGAGTTGGTTGTTATAGCCTGCTTTTCTCTACCATGAGTCTCAAATAGGGATGTGACATTTGGATAAGCTGAACAAAAAAAGAGGCACCATTTCAATGCAGCAAACAATGCAAATTCAAAAAAGAAGATTGTGACAGGGGGTCCAATTCTATGGCCTTTCATTTTTCCTCTATTTGGGGTCCCATAAAATTAGGCCTAAACCAATCTTCATCAAAGCTGGAGGTACAGTGTCTCCATCCCACTGGTTCTTCTATACATTTTTCCTCAGACCTACATTTGCCTGATTAGGAAAACATGCATTTGGGAACCTGGTGGTTTTCTTCTAATGTGTAGTTCCAACACAATTACTGGCCATTGCTTGGATTTGATTATTGTGAACTTGAAGATGTTTCTTATTTATATAATCAAGGCAGTAATCCTATGCAGTTACCTGGAATTAAGTTCATCTGAATGAAAAGGGCCTACTTCTGAGCAAACATGCAAATATGATTGCGCTGTAAAGCACTGGTTTTTTTTGTATAGACATTCTATCTCATTTTAATCGATACTCCCAAAAGTGAAATGCTGGTGCCAAGTTAAACTCCTGGAATGCGTTTTCTGGATGATCATATCTGAAAATATGGTAATCCAAGAATTGCTGAGCTGCATAAGAAACATGATGTGCTCTTTGCTAGTAAGATATGTGAATCATAATTAAATGAAAAACACAGAGAATAAGATTGCTGAGCCTATACATATTCAGATACTCAAAGCAGAAGTTAATTTGATTTGAAGTAGAACTTATATGGCTTCCAAAATCATGCATGAAGGCAATATGCCTGTACATGCTTCTTTCAGTGACAATTACAAGTATGGCCAAATTATATCACATAACTCTACGAAGTGCTCCACTAACAACTGAATACTGTATATACTCATGTATAAGTCGAATTTTTCAGCACATTTTTAATGCTGAAAAAGCTTCCCTCGACTTATACGTAGGTCATTAAAAAAAATTTTGTGTTTTTACTTTGCCGGCCAGCAGGTGGCGCAGTTTTTATGCTAGTGGCACCAAAATTTCAGGGTACCCTCAGAAGACTCTCCTGATGATACCAGCCAAGTTTGGTAAAGTTTGGTTCAGGGGGTCCAAGGTTATGGACCCCCAAAGGAGGTGACCCATTCCCCATTGTTTTCAATGGGAGCTATTAGTAGATGGGGCTACGCTTTTGAGGGTCCATAACTTTGGACCCTCTAAACCAGGGGTAGGGAACCTTTAACACTCAAAGAGCCATTTGGACACGTTTTCCATGGGAAAAGAAAACACTTGGAGCCGCAAATAATTTTTGACATTTAAAATAAAGATAACACTATATATTGGGTTTTTTAACCTTTTACTCTGCTCATTCTAAGAAGCGCATGGATGTGTCCGCCCTGCTGCCTGCAGGGCGGGCAAGGATAGGGCCAGTGGCTCGGCCTCGCCGGCCACCGGGAAAGCGCCCGCCCTGCTCCAATGGGGCAGGCGAGAGGGGAAGCCAGCGGCGCGGCCCAGCCGGCTGCGGGCAGTTGGTGCGCCCACCCTTCTGCCTGCAGGGCGGGCAAGGATGGGGCCAGCGGCTCGTGGAGCCGCAGTGCAAGGGCAGAAGAGCTGCATGCGGCTCTCGAGCCGCAGGTTCCCTACCCCTGCTCTAAACCAAACTTCACCAAACCTGGCTGGTCTCATCAGGAGAGTCTCTTTATGATACAAGCCAGGTTTGGTGAAGTTTGGGTCAGGGGATCCAAAGTTATGGACCCCCAAAGGGGATGCCCCATCCCCCATTGTTTACAATGGAAGCTAATAGTAGATTTTTCATTTCTGATAATATCCCTCTTAAAATCTAAGTTGGGTTACATTTGGACATACAGATGATGATAAGGAATCCAGTTTTGAAGGATTTTAACTCTTGTGTTTTAGCTTGGTTGCTGGTTGAGCTAAGATTTTTGTACTTTTAAAGTTATTGTTGATACCATATTGTTCTTGTTGACCCTTTTTTCCACTTACAGGGCTAGTTTACTGTTTTTCTTTGAAATAAATATTCAAAAGCATTTAACCTACTGATGCTTCAATTGATGTAATTTTATTGGCATCTATTTTTATTTTTGAAATTTACCAGCAGCTGCTGCATTTCCCACCCTCGACTTATACGCGAGTCAATAAGTTTTCCCAGTTTTTTGTGGTAAAATTAGGTGCCTCGACTTTTATGCGGGTCGACTTATACACGAGTATATACGGTAGTCAGTTATCTACCAAGTGCTGTTTGGTTCTACTCACAAATTATTATTATTTAGCGTTGTAAACCTTTATATTTTTCGTGTTATTTTAAAGTTAAGTCAATCAGGTAGGAAAGGGGACATTTTAGATGAACACAGAATGAGCATGCAGACAGGCTAAACGCTGCCTCTCCTGTGTTTTATCCTGCTGTAGTTTACTGTGGAAGCATTTTTTTCTCCATGTCCGGCTCACTTCTTAATGCTCTGTGAGCCTGGCTCACTGAAAGCAAACAGTGAAGTAAGGTATAGAATTTAGCTCTCCTCACTCATTTTTATTTAAAGCTACACACATACTTTTGTCAGATGAATGGGCAGATCTGTGTCAACACAACAATGTATAGTTTGGCCCTTGACTTATTTAACTAAAAATGGTTGCCTGATTTACCTGCCAAGGTAACAGCAGATAGGACAGTGGTTTTATATATAAAAAACAGGGTAAAGAAATTGGTAAACTCTTTGTCACTTCATTTTAAAGAAAACATTAAAGGGATCAAGACTTATCGGATCCTCACCAATTTCCTTACATGGCTCAGCTGGTTTGGCCTTCAGTCTTGTACATCTAATATACATAGGGTTGCCAGCTCTGAGTTGGGAAATACCAGAAGATTTTGAGGGTGAAGCCTGAGGAGAGTGGGCATTGTGGAGGGGAGGGACTTCAGTGGGATATAATGCCATACAGTCCATCTTTTAAAGTGGCCATTATCTCCAGGTGAACTGGTCTATGTGGTTCGGAGATCAGCTGTAATCTCAAAGCAGCTTTAGCCACTACCTGGGGGCTGGCAACTCTAAATATACATTGTTCATTGCTGAGCCCTTCGGGGGAGGGCGGTATAAAAATGAAATAATAAATAAATTATTATTTCCACTTGCAATGCACACACAGTATTGAAAGCATCCCAGAAGTGCAAGTGCTTGTCTTCCCCAGGCTTCATTCCCAAATCTCCAGGAGTTCCCCCATTTGAATCTGGCAACCCTGCCCCACCATTCCCTTCAGTGGCTAGGGGGACCTGGTAACTCTACTATATGCTTGCATAAGTGAGCACAATGTTTGCTCTGTGCCTACTGAAGCAGCCTCAGAAACAACAGAATAAGAAGCAAACAAAAGCCATTAATACCAATTGAGAATTTGGAAAGGGGGCATATACCTTTCAAAAAAATACAAATGAATAATAAACCTCCACCAAACTAGTGAGGCAGCAGTATGACTCATAAACTTAACATTCTAGAAAAAATAGATAGCCTTGTTTGGTTGGAAGATCAGTGGGTAACTTGGCTAGTTGGTATACATACATCTCTGCAGTTTTATGCCTGCCAAGTCTTCTCTTCAGACTCTTCCCCATCATATGACCTTCCTGAACTCTAAAGCTAAGCAGCCAGGTATCATAAGAGTCAGATCCAACATTCCTGAAATATTACAGACTATTCTTAATTTTGCCAGTAGGGTTAATTTTGGATTTATTATCATAATTGTATAACCAAGATTTTTTTTGTTTCACATTCTTAGTGGTAATCATACTTACAGGACTACCTTGTTAATATCTGCATTCCCATTACTACAGACATTACTACAGACTACTACTTAACAATGAAGGTTTGCTCACAGGTGTTTAACACAGGTTAAACACTGCAAAGAAGACTTTGGCCGTGTCCACACAACACAATCATACCGGGTTACAATCGTTATGTTACAATCTGGGTCTATATTATCCCGGTTTCTCCCTTTGAATGGTTGCCCGTTTCTGTGAAGGAATCAAGTGAAGATCAGGAGGAAATACTCCAATTTCTTTCGCACGAGCCTGTTCTTTGTTTTGTTTTTTACAACGTAGATGCAGTACACATGCCGGTGTGCTGCATTCTGATTGGCTCTTTCTCCTCTCCCAAAGGCAATGCTTTTGATTGACAGATCCACAGCAACCGCAGGAAAACCAAGCAGGACACACACACCCTTTTTCTCTAGCTTTGGAAAGGAGCAGGTGCAGTCAGCACCTGCAAGCATGTTGTGCTATACAAAGTAAAAACTTTTGACCAATACTAGGCACAGCACTATATCCCATCCACATTTAAAGGTGTGCAGGAAACCACAGCATGAGACACTCACACACACACCATTTACCAAATAACATTTGACTAGTCTTTGGGGCTGTCATGGAATGAGATCATCCTGCCAGAATGGGTGCTTCCCCAACCCTACCCTACCCTCCCTGGGTTCCATTGTGAACAAGAGCCAGGAGCTGCAGGATTGGGCTGGCTGCAGCTCGGCTAATGAGAGGCACTTGTGAGAGTGCGCTGAAACAGGGTTAGCTTGATGTAAGGCAGGGAGATCAGGCAGTGAGGTGGGAAAAATAAATCGGTTTTGCTCCCATGGCTTTCGAACGGAAGCAATTCAACATGGGATTTTTGAAAAGGATCACCATTTTGGTAATTTTTGAAAAACCTGGGATGAGGAAAATGTTGCAGGATGAACCCACTTTAGGACTAGGAACCATACAAACTTCTTGGCCAAACCCCGATATTTGTCTTGTTTAACTCAGGATATTTGGACCATGCAGAAACAGCCTTCCATAACAAAGCGTCCACATTGACTTGCCAAATGGATCCAGTTTGCACAAGAAATAAGAATCAAGAATTGAATAAGCAATAAGAAATGAAACAATACATGTGTCTATCACCTGACTTTTACGTTGCACTAGGAAAAACCATAATGCAACACTACATGAGAATCCTGTCACTGTCCTCAACTGATATACTAACACAAAATATTGGTTGAAACCAAAGTAAGTTTTCAAGTCTTTAACTGGGCTTGCAGAACATATAACCCACCCCCAAGCTGCAGTGAGAAATATATGCTGCTGTCTTCCTGGGGCTGAAAAACGTGTTTTATTTTTGGCACATCCCTACCCTCTTGCCCTGCAATATTTGCTTCATTGAAAATTTCCCTGGGCAGTTTCTGGACTGAGTTGGGGGTTCCCCATACTACACCGTTCTTTTCCTGTACTAGGATAAAAGCTGTTGCAGACATTTTAATCAGGGGAAACAGTGCAGAAAGGAATGACACATTATTTACTTCAAAAATATCACTATATCACATTTTCAGAGGTGTGTTTGAGGACACTCCTTGGAAATCCAACCAACCATGTGCAGCTTGATCCAAACAGACAAGACAGTAGTGTTAATGGGACTACTGCAGAGTTAGTGAGTGCAAGGATTATGATTGTGGGCAGCAGCAGAAAACTAGCCTAGGTCTCCAAAAAGTATAAGTATAATGCCAACTTCTTCTCTAAGCTACTCAATCTCACTTGCTTTGAAGCCCATGACATATTTTCTATTGGTCAAATAAAAGAAGGCAGACCAAGTTTCCAGTTTTATATTCCAGGATTTTGAATCGACACTAAGTGAAAGACAAGAACCATATTATATTTGGTCCTAAATATTTGCAAGTTTTACAAAATGCTGAAGTCAATATCTCAGTTGCATATTGCTAATATCTGTAACTGGGTATCTCTTGGATATATTTAGACATCTAAGAGCTAAACTAGACATGACAGCATCCACCACAAGGACTCTGCTGTTGTATTAAAGTGATTTAAAAAATAACCTGAGGGTCCAAACCTAATTATGTCATCAGCATGGTAGGCTGAGGTTCACACACATCCCCGACCCCATGTACATTTTTCAGTACCAAAAGAGCTACACACACACACAATCACAGACCATAGCAACAAGTGTGTGATACCACAATTTATCCACTTACACTACTCTAAAGAGAAAAGTGCTCAAGTGTTCATGAAAAGAGAATCTATTTCCCCTAAATAGTATTGTGGGGACAGGCCAGAATGTGTATAAATTTGTTTAATCAAGAATTATGGAAAGTCATAGAACCAAGGATTTGCAATGAATCAAAATGGGAACTTCTGTGTAAGTGACCAAGGCCTGCAGTTTTGCAACAGGTCAAAAAGGCATGTTACCAGCTTGCTAGCAGAGATGCAGGCAACTACAGATAACATCTTTGACATCTTGGCACTGAGGACCTACGTGACAGAAGACAGATGCAATTTTATTACTTTGGTTTTTGGGTTAGAAATGAATGTGATTAGTTAAATCAACAAAGTGTTTTTCTATATAGCTAAATGAACACATAAATGATAAGTGATACACATTCACATGTATTTGTATTTTACTATAATCCTATAATTGTTAGAATCATTGTATAAGTCTTAGAATCATGTTTTAACATTTCAAACTGAAGAATGGCAAAAGAAAAGTTTTATGAGCCTAAGGAATGCTGCATAGCCTGAAGGGATAGCTCTCTCTGGGAGAAACCTAGCAAAACGGGTTTTTCTTGGAGGAACAAGCTAGCTTTTATGGCAGTTCTTTGTATATGCACAGAGAGAAAGCACGCACAAACAGCATGTAGCGTTTGACGTAGAAATATAGGCTGTCTTCATGTGACCAGTTCTGACCAATAAGATTTTTAAGGTATATGAATCATCATACGTGGAACAAAAGGGGAGGACTATGTGAGGTCTTTGCATCTACAAAAACTCAGGTTTTCCTATACTGGGCGTGCCTCTTTAGAGAGCCACCCAGGAGAGGGCAATCTCCTGTAACATTCTAAATTTTGTATTGGGGCGTGCCTCTCCTTAGGGAGAGGTCACCTTCTGTAACTTATCTGTATTCTGTAACATTCTAAAATCTGTGTCTATCACTCGAGGGCACCAAGGGCGTGTCTCTTCCTTGGGAGAGTTCACATTCTGTAAACTGATCTAAATTCTGCTAAGTAAAACTGTCAGTTTGTTTTCTAATGTCAGATGTCTTTTGCTTTATTTCAAACTTTAAGTTTTTCTTAAAACTAACTCAGCTGTGTAGGACCAGAGAGCGGCCCTGGCCCCACAGTATGAACTACCTTTGTTCACCCATGTTTTTGAACTGAATTTCATCTTCTTGCTCTGATTTTCCCCTCCTTGCTTTCATAGCTGTTTTAAGCTGATTTTATACCATTTTAATTGACTTAAAATAGTGAAGATTGGCATAATTGCTGCTGCTTAAATTTGTCCAATTGTTGATATTTTTATTTTGAATTGAATTATGGTTTTATGCTGTTAATGTTTAGTCAGATTCTGAAGAGTGTAGAATATAAATCTTCCTAAATTCATGAATGACTAATTGAATGCAATGCAATGCAGAGCATATATGTGCATTATCAACCTTCCATGAAGTGTGGCTTGCAACCTCCCTGTTTTTGCCACTTGAAGCCAGACATTTCTGCTTATTTTTAATTTCCACTTTCTGCATGTGGCCCACGGGAGTCCGGAAGGTGTTCCATGAGGCCACTCTGCTGAACCATCCTTGTCATGTACATGAGTATTTCATCTGCAAAAGAATTGCCCAATGAATGTCATGGCTGAGAAAGAATGTGATCCCAGGTTTCACTTCCCCAAGTCTAACACTCTGCTCTACCCCACCACAGTGGCAATAATAGCTGCAGAAATATCATCCAGGAAGTAGCCCATCAGAAAGTAAAGGGAAATTAATAAAAAATGGAAGGGTGCCTTCAATCTTGCTTTGAAAGTTTCTTTGTGGCTTGGATCCAAGTAGCCCTAAAATAGTATATCTCAATCTTTACATTCTCATGTATCCAGCACTGGCTAACTAACATCTATTTCCCATGCTGTATGCATTATCATTTTGGCATACACTGAAATCCCAAGCCTTGTGCACACAGGAGGGTTCTTTTCTTTCTTTCTTTTTTAAACAAGCTCTTCTGTGCAATTATGTGCTGAAAGAACTCCACAACTGCCAGCTCCTGCTATAATGTGAATAAGAAGGTCAACAATTCCTCTATTAACATGGGCAGTTTGCAAATGTTATGCTAATAAACTCGATACTGTTATTATGATTACTAATAACATACAATTCTGAGCTAGTCCAGACTTGGCAAATGGCTGATTTTTTTTTCCCTTTGGGCTATCTTTATTCCAGAAGAATACTATGATAGTTTTTCTTTTTCAAAGCACAGGAGATGTCTCCTCTGCTCCATTTAGTTGATTTGTACCTTATTATCCTTGAATCGCCAGCCCAACAGTAAATTAACAACCGGTAAGAGGATTTCTTATGAAAGGAAGCAGAGAACTGGAGTGATAAAATAAAGAAACTTTTTAATCACACTGGCAGATGAAACCCCTACTGTTTTGGACTGTACAAAACAAAATCTAAGAGAGCTATAACTGTTCCAGTCCGTTTTAGGTATCATTATGCTTCAGCAATAAAGCCCTAGTTCTTTTCTCACAGTGCAATTTTTTTCTGGAAGGAAAGGGCAGATTTAAGGCACCATTAGACATTTTCTGTGTGAGCTGATGCTGTGACGGAAATTAGCAAACAGAGACGACACTAACTGGTTTGTTGCAGTGCAGCCTGTGTCCACTCACACTCAACCTTGATCCAGCCACAACAGGAGATGTCCGTCCAGTGCTTCTTCCTGGACTGTGCCAGGCTGGTCAGATCAAAGCTAAACAGCTGCCCCCAACACAGAAGGCAGAAGCTTCCCCTGTTGTTTCTGATGCAATCTGCAGCTGCTTGGCTTCAATGGCCCCCAGCAGTATGGTTGGAAGAAGCAGAGGGACGTGCCAGCAGGCAAGAATGTGCCGTTCTTAGAAGTGCCTAGAGTGTTATTCTTGTGGCGAGGCATCTCCCAACCAGAAGAGCTGGAGGAAGTTTCCATTTCTAAATGGGATTTATGTGATCGTGACTTGCCTGCCAACAGCAAGTGGCTACTGTTCTTGGGAGGGGAAATGCAAACAGAAACAAAGCTCAAAATTTAAGCAGGAGCACTGAAGATTCAGGTAGGAAAACAGCTGTGCTGCTCTTCCCTTTTTAGTGGGTTTTCATCTTTTCCTCCGACATCACTCAGGAGTTGCTCAAGCCAACGAGGTGTCCTAAGTATCTTCCTCTTATGCCACTAATGGAAGAATGTAGAAACAGCATTTCTCCTTGGAGGCCATCTTGGATATATTCATGTTCATACTGACATGAGAGAAAGTGAGCACTTCCTCTCACACTACAGCTGGCTTGGCAGTATCAGAGGTAGACTGCTGGGAAATGCCTCTTTCTGCAGCCTGCCTGGTTAGACCAAAGTGGAGCAACACACAAAAAGACACATGCTTCCTATTGTAACTGGTTCAATGCCCACACAACCCCAGTCAGGAGAATTCAAACGGGTAGCGGGTGGAGCATGGCATGGAGGGAAGCACCAGTGAAACTTGAGCCACTGGTTCGTTCTTATTAAATCAGAACTGCAGCCCACCCTAGAGCCAGAGAAGGCTGTACAGGATGCAGTGTGCCCTTTGTGGAGCTGTGAAGATGGACGTCTATGCAGGATGCATAGGAGAAGGCATACAAGCACACCCCACCATTTCCCCCGACATACACACTCCTGCCAATGCTGGGTTCCCGGATGGCTACAGCCTGCCCCCATACACATTCCTGCAACTGCTGCCCTACTCCAACCCTGGAGCCCATGGCACCGGTAAAAGAAGAGGACATTTGGTGAAGAAAAGTTGTTGAGTTGGCTCCACTGGCATAATGCCCATTTGGCAGACTAGGCAACTGCCCAAGGCATCAGAACTTTGAGTCACGTGGGGGGCATGTGAGTGATGGAGTCACATGCTCTGAGTTTGTCTTGCTACGCCCCTGGACTTGCAGCAGCGCAGTTGCTGAAGCAGGAGGTGCACCATGCATTGCTTTCCTTCCCACCAAAGGATGCCACCAGCTTTCCGCTGAAACGCACGTGTGAAACGCCGGGGCGAAGTGGTTAGCGGCACAAAAGCCGACTGTGAGGCGGCGTGTGGCAGGGAGGCGTAGATTAATTCCGGGGTGGCAGCAGGCTCCAGTGGCGCTCGGGAGGGCATGACCGCGACCCTGCAAGTCCTGCAAGGTGGAAATCTGGCGAGGTAAAAACTTAGCAGCTATGTCTCTGGGGCAGTGGGGCTTCATCTTCTCCCTCCTTCTCCTTCTCCCTGTTGTAATCCCGCAGGTGGAGAGAGGGGTGGGCAGTCAAAAAGGAAGGGCCAGAGGCAATTGCAGCAGTTGCAGAGCTACAAGGGGGAGGGGGGTGCGCCGTGCACCAGGCGCATGCCTGGGGGCATGGAAAATCACCCCCAGGCCCCTCCCCCTCCCCCTGTCCCCCATGGTGCCCCCCTTCCCACACTTACCTTAGTTCCTTTCCTTTTTCAGAACCTTTTCAGGCTGCAAAAGGCCTGTTTGCAGTAAAAACGGCCTGAAGAACTACAGTTCCCAGGAGACCTTGGGGCTCTCAAGGTCTCCTGGGAAGTATAGTTCCCATCAGGCCGTTTTTACTGAGAACAGGCCTTTTGCAGCCTGAAAAAGTTCTGAAAAAGCAAAGGAACTAAGGTAAGTGGGGGAAGGGGGGAATATATGGAATGGGCACCGGGTGCAGTTTGACCCAGCTATGCCTCTGAATGGGTTTTGGAAATGGAAAGGCGCCTTTGAGAAATCGCGCCCCAGGCTTCAGCCTGGAGGCGCCATTGCAAGGGGGGAGGAACGAGTGGAAGCCTCCTTCCCCGCCGGCTGACTGAGGCTGTCACGTGGCCGGGTGCCGGCACGTGACAGGGGCCTTGAGCAGCCTATAAAGGGCTGCGTCGGCGGGGACCGGCCTCTTCGAGGCCGGCTGCTTTCAAAGGCCCTCCCTCCACTCCCAATTTGAAGGATTATTGGGGTTCTTTATTGTGTTGTATATTGTCGCAGTTCACTGGGCGGTTTGGGCATAAGAGCACATCCTATTTTGGGAAGGCAGTAGCTTGCATGCCGGACCTTCCCATGGGGGCCTCCATATGAGGTCCGTGGTGGCGATAGAGCTCTTGAAGACAAGCCTTGGGGCCGTGCCAAGAGCTCGCTGCCCGGCAGGGAGAAGTGTCACAAATTGGGTTTGCGTCCATGTGGCATCTAGTAACTTCCTGTTCCGGTTCCCTCGGGGGATGTGCCGGACAGGGGTTCTGTCCGAAGGGCCTAAGGGGTCAGCTGGGGCTGCCCTATAACCAGGTCAGCGGTTTGCTGCCTGGGGGCCAGGATGTGCTCTGTTATGCTCGCCCAGCTTCAAAGTTTTGTTATATGTTAATAAATTTGGGCTGCGGCCGATTTCTTTTCCAACAAGTATGTGTCAGTGTCTTTGATGGAACGAGTCTCCACACATCCCCATGCAAACTCCCTTGCAGCAAACTATCCCTTTTAGCTATGGCTGCATAAGAATTTTGCAGAGGGGTCATAGAAGCAGTGCACAAGGCATAACCCAACCCGGGGTTAGCTAGCCCCTTGTATACAGTGTTTACTTATGTGGATATGAAGAAGGCTTTTTGTCTGTTTGAGATATTACTGTAAGAGCTGGAGTAAATTGTCTTTGTGGAGGTTGTTATATTTGTGTGTTTGGCAAGCATTGTTTAAGCATACTGTGTTCCACAGTATTGGAGCCTTAAAGGTACAGAAGAGTGGTGAGGTGACCGCCCAACTGGGCATCCAACTGAGGTTTTGCCCAGGGCTCCAGTTTGCCTTGTTACTCCCTGGTTGGCTCTGCTCATGTTGGTGTTGACCTAGCAAGATACAGGAGGGCTGCCGATAAAGAAAGTGAGGGCAAATGCTAATACTTCTTTTCCAAGACTGTTTTATCTTCCTTAGCAATAATTGGAGGCAATTGGAGGTGTCAAAGCCAAATGGCTTTTTGGGGATGATGGCTGTCCCTGTCACTTGTAATAGAACAGCCCCACTGATACAACTGCCACTCCATTTGGCCTCCACAAGGCATCTAACTGCCCAGCAACCATCCCAATTCTGAACTCTGCTCTCCTAGCCTTCCTAGTCCATGGAGATCTTTCCTCTTCAGTTATTCTTCAGTACAGGGCCACCAGCTGGAACATTTAGGAATTAGCTGCCAAGAGGGCAAGAACTTGCAGCTTCCCTTCTGCTTTGCCATTCTAAGGCTCCACCTAGTGCCTGCATCTCCTGCTACCCATATTTTGGTAACCACAGGGACAGTTTGCCACACTTGCACACTCCCAGGGAAATAATAATTTAGCACATGTCCACCTCCCTTTCCCTGGCATCGATTTTAAATAGTGTGATCTAACAATCTAAGTCTACGTGATGCACAGAATCACTACAAGCATTTAAAATAGTACAAATCTACTAAAGGAAGACATAAACACACATTATCTGCACAGTAACAGATTGAACAAGACATGTAAAAGAAAGGTGCAAACATGCAATTCCCTTTTGCCTCACTCTATGCATGTCCTAGCTGGTCTTGTTCTCTTTAACTTAGAAGTCACAGTTTCCTAAAGGATTCCCATGACCTTGAAGTCTTTGCCTAAGTATCCAGTGGCAATGGCAACCATAAGGTGGAGCTCAGGTGTGAGAGCTCCTTCCTCCTGATGAATTCAGCCAACAAACACCTGCAAAATGGATCCCTCTCCCTAAATACCACGGGATTTTATATCCTATTTTCTTGTCCTCTTTTGGGTCAAATAATTATTTCATAACATTTCCAAAAAGATATCCTTTGGCCCCTCAAAACCAGATTGGCCATAAGCATTTCCAAAGATCTGATAGTTGGTAGCTGTGCAATAGTTGTGATCAATTGATTTCTCCCTCCCTGCCTCTCTTCTGCCAGGAGACAGGAAAACTCTTAAAACAAAATGTGGATGTTGTATCAAGCCCAAACGTTGGCATGAAATTACTCCAAAACACCTTCCATGTTTTTTTTAAAAGGACATCTATGGCAGCAGAACTTGGTAGATTACCACTTTGTGGGAGCTGAAGGTTGAAATTCTGGGTCACTGTCCTCCATAACTTCTCAAAACAACCCTACAGAAAAACTACTTGCCAACCAGAATGTTATAATAACAGAATAATTAGAATAACTAATTAGAATTAGCATTAAAGGCATCATTTCAGATTTCTTTGAGTAAGGATATATTCAAAAGGAAACTCCTGTTTTTAGAAAAGGGTATTTTAAGAGCATCTCTTATGAGTTTTCCCCCTTTTATATCTTGAAAACAGAATAATCACATGACATCACAGACACAGGCAATCCTTAATGGTGCCCCTGTTGGAGTTAACCTCTAGCCAAGCCTTCCAGTTTATTGAAAAACATCAAAGAAGCAAGAAATATTTATGGATTAAGACAGTAGCCTCTATTTTTTCCATTAAGCATACATATTGCAAAACACTTTTAAAATAAAATTGGGCAATCACGGAGCATAGTTACAGGACAGGGAAAATTGTTTGTGCATTTTAACTTAAGCTTAGAAATAAAACGTATTTTTACCCTACAAGGGTTGATTTGCAGGAGAAAACAAATCTACCTTCCTTTCAGGGGTCTGTCTCAAGCCTCCCAGTGAAGGACAAGTAAAGAACTGCACAACCCACACAACATACCAGACATATTTCTGTGTCAGCTGCCCAGGGGGAAAAAATAAGTGTTTGGCCACAGGTCTGTTGCAGAAATATTTTATTCTAACAGCAAATCAGACCAGTTCTTGATTCTGTCTACTCTATGGGACAGGATGTGTGTACAGAGAAAGATGTGACCATTTCACCTGCTGATCCCTGGGACTCAAACAATTTTTCACACAATTTATAGTTCTCAAAACCTGTTTAATTCTATGATCTGATCAACTAGGCTAATATAATTAAAACTCAGTTTTTCATGTATATGGCTTTGTAAATTAAAGCAGGTTCTCATTTTTAGGTTGAAGGTCTCAGAGAAATTTTGGAATTTAACCACATAATGTTCCCAACTGTTCAAAACTTCTGCCTTTAGCAGAAGCTTACAGCCCTGAAAGCTCTTCTGCCACTCATCTCCATGCCAAAAGTCTCAGAAGTAAAAATGTTGGCAGGTTGGTCAGTGCTAGAATGAAATAAAACTTCATGTCATGGACCAAATCTAAGCCATGTTGAAACATAAGTAGTCCTTACTGTATTTTCTCATACAAAAGTGAATTTAGAAGAGCAGTCCATTCATTCAGTTCAAAAATGAACAAGGGTTGCTTCAGTTTTACAACCAGCTACTTTGAAATGGATAGCCACCTCAAAAATATGGCTATAGAAAGGCAGGGTATAAACTTTAAGTCAATAAATAACTGTATGTGAACCAAATGGTTCCTTTTATGCAATTTTATTTCATGTTGAAAATATATATAGATATATTTTCAAGCTCAAATAAAAATGTCTTTGAGAAATGTTCAGAAGAAGAAGAATCGGCCCAATTCTGGAAATCTCATTAGCTTCTAACGTAGCTCGAGAAACACAAAGATTTCACTAAGGCAAACTTGACTTGGAGCAGACTTTTGCTCGATACAATGATCAGGCCAGCGGTGGTTTAAAAGCAAGTTTTTAATTTCTTAACAGTATTTTTAGTATGTACAGTATATCTAATACTAAATTTACTCTAGTAGCAACTAAGATATATTTAACAAAGGACAACATAAATGGGATCATGTTTTAATCAGAATGAATTATTATTCTGAATCACCAGAGTTGTCTGAAAACCTGAATTTAGATGGTTTCAGTATTCACTGAATATTTCTCATGACATTTTATTCACTATCACAATGGTTCATTGACATCAATTGTATCATATTGCTTGTTTTCTATAGCTGCTTTGAATAAATGTTCTTATTCATCCCAAATACCCTTGCCAACAGAGCACATATTTAAAAAGTGAGAAGCAGAATCAAAGAAAGTCTTAGACATACACATATACCAGGTTGTTAAAAAGAAAGCACTTTCTGTCAGAAACTGCTAGACTGTATTCCAATTCCTCCAGCATTCTCTGCTTTTAGGGGAAAACCTGAATGGGAATTCTCTACCTCTGGTCCCATTATGAATGTCAATTATCGACTGATTTAAAAAAATATTATTAAACCTTCAAGAATGTTAGAGTTTTGCAGAAGCTTGTCTAAGTAATTACAAGGTTACATTCCTATACAAACAGCAGCACCTCTGTTCTTAGAAACATAAATAAAATTGAGCAGTATAGTGAGCAGTGCAATCCGAATTGTGACAGGGGGTGGGGTTTAGTTGCGTCACAGCCAGGGGCGGTGCAGCCATACCACCTCTAAAGAAGCTTGCTGCACTACAGCCAACAAACCAACGGGGACGTTCTTCTGAACCCCTGTGGAACTTCTCTATGCAGTTCCATGGGCTGAACATTCCTTTTTGCCTGAGTAAGTCTTATACTCACAAGTGGGGGTATTCCTGGGCTGAAAGGGCTCAGGAAGCTTACTAATGCCAACCCCACCCGCAGGATCATCCCTTTGGCACCATCTCCTGCGCCGGAGAAGTGCTGCCACCACGACAGTGCCGATACCCGAGTGTCATACTCCCCAACACTGGCATAAGTGCCTCAGTGCCTGCATAAATGTCCTTTATGCCAGTGCAAGTGGCATTTACACCCGCACCAGAGACACGCTGCCTCCTCTGGGGTCCCCCCCGCCCAGGAGTGCATGCAAGTATTAAATTTGATGTAGGTTTACTGATTTCATCAAAATTTACTCTCAAATGAGTGTACACAGAATTGCAGCCTCACTTAAACTCCACTGAAATTAATAGGAGGTACTTCCAAGTAAACACAATTAGAAGTAGGGCCACAATTTACTTTATATATACAGTGCAAGGTCTTTTTGCATACAGCAATATTTGACGCTGATGACATTATTCATATCTTATCAATCAAGCAGTTCATACCAGTAATGACAATCATTTACCTCAAGTGAAATGTTTTATTTTTTGTAGTCTTGTATTTTTGTATTTAGCTTAAAAAAAACCTTTTCTATCTTTGAGTTCTGTATAAGGAAACACGTTTAAAATATAACTGCCGCCCTATACTTTGTAGGAACATTAACACGATAGGAAATTCCTAGTCAAGTCTGATTCCCACTTAACTGATAGGTTCTACACATTCTGAATATTTCAGGAATCTTCTTAAGGACTTCTCTGAGAAACAAAGAATGGGAATCTAAGGACTTTTTTAGTTTAACAGAGACAGAGAAATTTGGGAAGGGGAGGGCACTAATTTCAGCAACCCTAGTATTTTTTTCAATAATCTCCTCAGGCTGGCACACGACTTCAGTCTGAAGTATACATACTTGGAAGCCAGGCCTTCTGCTCTCAAGTTGGAATCAGTACACTTCAGATCACCCCCCCCCCCCCAAAGCAGCACCATGCAGCAAAAACCTTGCCAATATATTTTAAGTGATCTGAGCCGTAGGTTAAGAAGGTAAGTTTCATCTGAAGCAATCCACAACACCTTTTTTTCCCCACAGACTTCTTTTCGTTCTCAGACCTAAGGCACGAAGTGGCTAGCCAAGATGAGTCTGCAAATCACATCAGGAGTTCCTTTTCTTTCTTTTTTTTTAAAGAAACAGAGAGCAACCAGAATCAAGCAACAATGATCATCTTTTATCTTCCTAATCCCTGGGTAAATTACTTCACTTGACATGCACTAGTCCAAATCCATAGCCCTGCACGTGCCCAAGCTCCAAAGGGAGGGAGGAAGGGGGGCTAATTAATTGTGGAATGCTGGTTTTGTCCATCTCCCTCCTGAGTTGCTCGTCAAACCAGCAGGGGGCAGAAAGACTGGCAGACGTGACTGACACTCCAGTCCAAGAGGTGATTAGGAACCCAGAGGCTGAAAGGGAAGGCTCACAGAGCACCTTTCTCATCCACAGACACCACTGATATGAACTGTGAGCTGAACCAACACACAGGCAGAACTTTTTTTATGTGGAGTCATAACACGAGATGTTCTTCAGAAACTAGTCAAGTTTTATGTTTATGTGTGGGGACAAACTGACCCTTAAGGGTGCAAAAGCTGCAGGATGGACACACAAAAACAGCCTAATTGTTCCAACAGATTTCGTTGGACAGAAGTTAACAAAGAATGAGGTCACAGTGTGGGTCTCTTGAGATGGGAAACACAGCACCACAGCCAAGCTACGGAGACAAGAAGATCTCTGTAATATCAACCCACGGGTTTCCAAGGAGTGCCTTCTTTCAGGCTGTGGTTAGAGATTACCCTCCTATTATGGTAATCAGACACAGGATAGTTCAACAGCTATTCTGATTAAGCTATGAATTTGTGCCCTAATGCACCACCACCCTTTGTATCAAAAACCGGTAGTGGAAAAAACACCCCCTCCCATTATCCTCCAACCCTGCCTGAGCTCCTTAAAACAGCAAACTTTTCTCTGCTGCCTACGATTTCCAGGAACTGCACCGGGCTCACATGTGCCCACAGACACCTAACGGACCATTCATTCAGCTCCACGCCTTTTGCCCAAGGATGCACCTTAGGGAAAGGGAGGGAAAGGGAGGAGATTCCTCTGTGCATTGAACTCCTGTCTCTGCCTTGCCACGTAAGCTTGATAGATGCCACTGGATATTTTTAGGGGGTAAGAGTGTCCCAAAACAGGTGAGAAGTAATATTGCAGACTAGCCAACTTCTGCTGTGCTCAAAAACTGCAAGTCATCCTGTGTGCCAAAAAAAGAGAGATCTGTTTCATACAAAAGCTTGAAGAGTCCTGTCCATTATAATCTGCTCCCTTACCTATTTCCCTTGCTATCCCCAAAAAGCCAGACACCCAAACCAGGTGTACTTGGGTTATTTTTGCTCCAGTTGTACACAGTTCTCTTTTCCTTTGGGACACTCAAGATTGTTATGGAGTTTTTCTGCTGCACAAAACTTCTGCTACTTTTCAATGAACCAATATTGTGCTTGTGCAGCATTTTTATTACTTTTTTTAAAAAAAGGCAAGTTTGCAATTGGAGTCTACAGATACCATCTCTCCAGTAACCTATTAATCCTCCCTTCCTGCTCCTCTTTAATTTCACTTTAGCCAAGATTTGATGAACTTGATCAACTTAATGACTTCGGCAAGTTCAGCAGACTAGAGAGAGGGGTGCTGTAGAAGTGGAAGTTGCAAACACATTTTTAAAGTTTTTAAAACTGTCTGGCCACACACACAAAAAAGGTAGCCTTGCTCAGAAAGTTCACTGATTTCTATCTCTGATTTCTGTATTTCTCCTTCCACCCAAGTTTCCAATCTGCATACACCCCTCACATACATACACACACATCTCTTTTCATTTAGGACGTTTCTAAAGCATCAGGACACTAGAAAGCAGATGAGAAGCTTAAACAACCAGAATTAGGGGAAAGGGTGGCGAAATTTTTCCAAGCACTTAGTCCTCTGTCCCCAGGACTGCATCGACAGATGTCAGGTCTTCCCCCTACTTTGTTGTTGGATTCGGGAGGAGGTCTGAATTTGAGACAGAGAGTAGCTCAGCAATCCTTCCCCATGAGGGACTGCCTTTAAGCATGTGCAGAGTGTTCTCTCCCATCATTAAAGTGGCACCAGAAATAGGTGAGCAATCAAGTCCACTCTGGCCCGCTGAACTTCAACGAGACGGGGGGGTGGGGGGAGCCGATCAGCTGCTCGCCCCCCCCTTCTGCCCATCCTTTCTTACCTCCTCTGACCTCCGCAGCCTCCAGCAGGAGCGTCCAAGTGATGAGGAGGGCGGCTAAAGTGGAGTCCCAGCACCACCGTTTCGTTTTCCACCTTGTGGACCATCTCGGCCTCGTCTCCATGGCTCGGGGCGCCCCTCGCACCGGCCGCCTGCGCTGAGACCCACCCGGTCACCCACCCCGGGGTGCCTTCCCCCCCAGCTGTCCTAGTCGGGTCCCCCCGCCGTCGCCTCCTTCTCTAGATTTATATTCCAAGAGACGCCGGTCTTCTTCAGCGCCCCATCGGAGAAAGCACCGGGGGAGAGGTGGGGGTCCGCGTGGGGGTCAGCCCAGCCCAAGTCCAGGCCCCTCCGGTCCGTCCTCGCCTGTCTTCCAAGTGAAGGCGGACGAGACGCTTCAATCCCGGCGCGGCGAGCTCCGCATCCCCCCCTCAAGGTTTTGCATCCCGCAAAGAAGGCTGGCCCGCGGGCGCACCGAGAGGCAGCCTCCCCCTCCCAACCCCAGGAGCCCAAACTGACAAGCAGGCTGCCAGCCAGGAACCAATAGCGCGCCTCCTTCGGCAGCCCGAGTCCCGCCCCTTCGCCTCCCCTCCCCTTTTGCCCGAGGAGACCCGAAACGGGGGAAGCGGGAGCCTCTCTTGCCCCCGCCCCATTGCGGGGAGGGAGGGTGGACTAGAGAGCAGGCGGCTTTGCGAAGGCATGAAAGGAATGGCAGGAGAGGGGGAGCCTGCAAAGAGTGGGGGACTCCTCAGCGCCAAGAGACAGACCGGGGTTTCCCTGGAAGCTGGAGGTCCAGCCCCGCCTGGCACACAAAGCCCCCGATTCGACCAGCTGTCCAAAGGCCGTCTACCTGTGTGCGCTCAAAGTGCTGCAGAATATCTAGGTGTGCTTGCTGAAGGGGGGGGGGGGGGGGTAGTGGTTTTTACTTTTACTTACTAGTGGCTACCTACAAACCTATCTGAGCCCAGGTAGGCACAGTTCTTCTTGCCAGGGTGGAGATTCATGGAATACGTGGAGCAGTGCTATAGAAGAAGGTGCCTTTGAGCTAGGGCTGCCAACCTAAGGTGATGGCTGGAGAGCTCCCCAAGTTAAAACTGATCTCCACATTGCAGAGATCAGTTCCCTTGGAGGAAATGGTTGCTTTGGAGAGTTGAGTCTTAGGGCACTATACCAGGTTGGGTCCCTCCTCTCCCCAAAACCCCTGCCTTCCCAGGCTGCACCCCCATATCTCCTGGAATTTCCTCACCCAGAATTGGCAACTCTACTGTGATTGTGTCGAAAAGACCCTTGCTTCAAACAGTGAATTACTAGCACACCCAACCCATGCAAACAGAAAGGAGAAACAGCTCTGTGTGGGAAAGGCAGCATCACCTCACGTTTAAGAAATTTAGCCTAGGATGAGGTCGATATTCCATCCTCGTGAGTTAGGAAGGATATTGTGATTGTAAAAGTACGAAGTATATATGCTGCCAGAAAAAGAAAATGGAGCACTGGGATGGTGAAAATGGGGAACAGAGAAATAAACATATGGATAACATTACTACTGTCATCATCCCTTAATTGGCTCCTGTCACAGAGTGAAAGATCCTAGGCGCATGTATGTCAATATATGTATGCCTGCATACATACATCTGCACACACCACACACAAATGTGTTTTTCCCCTGGTGCTCACAAGAATCAACCAATAGTGTCCAAAAAAGTAATGTGAATCACCTGGGTTCTAATTTGAGCCAAGTCCCAGGCTCCCTGGATAAAATAAAATGAGTCTAATGTTTGCTCATCAGTAAAATGAGAGGAGTCAGCCTGCCTTTTTAGTACAGCAATTCTGAACCTTTCACCTTTCTAAATTCATTGAAGTCCATGAGCTTAGAAGGGTGTCGTTCTGGAATACTGATCAGAACTACACCCTTCTAAACTCATGGACTTCAATTGATCAGTACTCCTGATCAATACAGAACACTTTTTATGTACATGAAAATTGCAGCAAAGATTTTATATGCATACAAATGGAGAAACAACAACATTCCAAGGCTGGATCTTGAAAGTCACAGAGTATGCAGAGATGGCAAGGCTGACTGCGGTTATAAGAGACAAGAATATGGACAATTTTCTGAAAGACTGGAAATCCTTTGCAGACTACTTATTGAAAACATATACAGACAGAAACAACAGCAGGATTCGAGACTTAAAATGAAAACAGCGTATTGGATTAAGACAACTTTATAAGAAGGGCTAAAAGTGAAAAAATGTAGATATTAATTATAAGCACAGAGTTAGTTTTATGCTTGGATCCTGAGTGAGGTAGCTGGAAGTCACCATATATATGTGTAAGTGTTTGTGCGGGTGTTTTTTTCCTTTTCATTTAGTAGTATTCATTGAGTAGTATTAGGGACTAGATCGGGATCTTTTCTTAATCTTTCTATGTATGTGCTATTTAGATGTGTAAAATAAATAAAAATTCTTATTTAAAAAGAAAGGTGTAGTTCTGATTTTGATTTCACTATAAGAACATACTAGGAAGAAACTGCAGGCTGACTCCTCTCATTTTACTAATGAGCAAACATTAGATTCATTTTATTTCATCCAGGGAGCCTGGGACTTGGCTCAGATTAGAACTCGGTGGGATGAGGATGTTGCACACTTGCAGTTGAGGAAGGGAAAGTAATTGCCAATAGAAGACTGCAGTCCTACAGACATTTACTTTAAGTGCAGTTGAATTCATTTCACCTTTAAACATGTATAAAATAGGCTGGGGGTGAAAAATCCTTTCATTTCCCCCCCTCCCCCCTTCCCCTGGTTCTGTATTGAATATCTAGCTGGAGAAGAGGTCACTGTAACTGAAAATCTTACTGTTTGGGGGGCATTAAAGATTATTGCTCAACTGCTGTTCCCCCCCCCCCCCCATGGATCAATATGACTGCTAGGATTTGTACAGAACTGGGCTACAGTTGCTTGTTTAATAAGATTATTGCCAGTACTATTAAAGATTCTTCTCTGATTTATCAGGTTGGTTGGGTTTGCCTCCCCAATGTAAATGTTAAAAATACCTCGGGGAGGGCAAATGTGCCCAGCGCAGCCACACACTACCTCAGTTGGTGGTGATAATGAGATGATCTGGGCTGATAACGAGATGATCTGCCCCAAACGGAATAAAAGCTGCACAACAGCATGGCAACTTCATTTCAATGGGACTTGCAAAAGAATTCTCACTGTCCTCCTGTTGGAAGGTGTTATTTGGGTCTCCTGCCTCAGGCATCACAATACCTTGGGGTGCCCACTGAACAACAGAAAGCATGATGGTGTGAATCTAGATCATTCTTGTAGCTTTCTCACATTTAATTAATCCAACAATGGACCCCCAATGCAGAGTGATTTCCCACCGCCCCCCATCCTAAACCATATTTTTGGTGACAGCTAAAGTGCCTGTCACATACCAGGGCACCCTAGACTTGGGGGAGAAGTGCTGGAACATTGGCACTTCTCTAAGCATGCCAGTAGCACTGTAGTGGGGCAGAAGGAGCACCTTGGGGGTTATTGAGGACATATCAAGAGCAGGAAGGAGGAAGGACAACTAGGGCCACTTCCCAAGGGAGAAAAGACCTAGTTGAGGGGAAAGGTCTCATTGGGAGCAAAGACCTAATTAGGTGTAGGCACAGGCAAAAAGAGAAGGAGAATAAAGAGGTTCCAGTTGAAAGAGGTGGGAGAGCACTTTGCTGGGATTTGGTAATAACTGGGAAGGAGAGTAGCCAGCCAGGCCAGAGTGGACAGAGCAACAAGACTCCCCTTGACTGGGAAAGCATCATTCCTGGGCAAGAGGCCACTGATTAACACTGGTCGAGCTTGGGTGATCTAGCTACTGCCAATATAAACCCTCCCAGAATATTAGGTAGCCAGATTTAGGAGCTACCAAGACTAGGTGAAGAACCTCAACAGCAGAAGCCAGCCTTAGAACCTGATGAAAGGAAGTGGAGGGAATTCTGGACTGTTAACCTTTAAAAGAGCTGATCAACAAAATGGACAACTTTGCACATAGTTCATCTGTGGTATACCACTGTATATCCCGAGAGGTGGGGAGCTAGACAGGGGCATAGCCCTTTAAATGACTCAAACTGTATTAAGAATGGCAGCCAGAAAGCCACTAGGAAAACCTGATGCTTACAATGCAGAGCAAGGGAAAAAAAGGTACCTTTATAAGACCAAGTTATGTTTGAAATGACGGAAGCAAGAGTTTTGCAAGTCTTCGAAACAGTGTTTAGTTTGTGATGGATCTGATGTTTACCTTGAAGTGACTGGAAAAAAAGACACTGCACAGTCAGGAAAAAATAACTGGTAAAATGAGTCCACCCTAAGGAAAGGGTGATCATAGCCTTATGTGTCTAAATAAATCAATGACTCAGGCATGTATGATCAGATGCCTTCATGGCAAAAAACAAAACAAAAACATGTCTTAAGCCCCTTCCGCACACGCAAAATAATGCATTTTCAAACCACTTTCACAACTGTTTGCAAGTGGATTTTGCCATTCCGCACAGCTTCAAAGAGCACTGAAAGCAGTTTGAAAGTGCATTATTCTGCATGTGCGGAATGAGCCTTAGAAATCAGTGTGCACCATACACAGCAGTAGATTTTGGTTCACAGACCACCAGTTATAATCATGTCTATATGTAGATGGGGTTGATTTTGGAGGTTTAGAGTCAGCCTAGTGAATATGTTTTCAAAATGTAAGAATTTTACATACCCCACCCACACATTCCTATGTTAACCACATTTTGGCCTAAATTTGCGGAGGGGGATTTCCAACCAGCTTCCCTCCTTCCCTGGTTACCTGAAAGAGATTCTCAACACACATAACCAGACAAGTGGCTATTTTGCTTTGGCACCAAGGCACATCTAAGAGGATGAGCTATGAACCGGGAAACTATTGGCTCAAAATCTTACCTGATTCATGGGAGAATCCAGCAGTCCAGCACACAAATTCCTTTGCTTTAGGTCAGCCACTCCGCATCACATCCTGATCCCCACAACATACAGTATGAGGAATTAACAACATTGTTCTAGGGTGTTGTGTGTTTTCCAGGCTGTATGGTCGTGTTCTAGTAGCATTTTCTCCTGACGTTTTGCCTGCATCTGTGGCTGGCATCTACTAGAACATGGCCATACAGCCTGGAAACCCCACAACACCCCAGTGAAAGCCTTTGACAATACATTGAACATTGATCTACTTTGTGGGGTTGCTGTAGAGATGAGCATGGTAATTATATGAAGCATTCTGAAGGTAATATTAATATTATCCTCTGAAATAATAATTTTGCCCTGTAGCATGGCAGAGTTATAATATCCCAATGGGCTATTTTTTAATTTGAATAGAATACCATCGTTCCTTGGAGTCCTATGAGCTTGGTGTACTTTGCCAGTTATCTTCACTGACTGATCTTCAGAGCCAAGGACTTTTTAGAACAGCAGATAAAGCTCCATAGACTTAAAAAACTGAAGCACTAGAATTTACTTTTCCATGATTGGGTTTTGTTAAAGCAATTCCAATAGTGCTATTGCAGGGTTGGCAATTAAACCATCATCAAAAATGTTTTAAACGTCTACAAAAAAGTCAGCCATTAAGGGTTAAAAGCTTTCTGGCATATGCGTGATAACTGAAATAATTCCCTGAGCATGTTGTATGTTTCAAGGAAGTAAAAGGTGTTTGTGTGTGCGTGTGTGCATGTGAGAGAGAGAGAGAGGGAGAGAGAGAGGGAAGTAGGGAGGGAGGGAGAGAGAGAGAGAATGTATGTATGTGTGTATGTATGTATATGTGTGTGCTGCAAAACACATGCTCTTGCATGAGGCAAAGCATTTAGCAATGAATAATCACCTTGCAAGTAAAGAATTGGCATTAGGCAGTTAGAAACCATTCAAAATTTGGAACCCATTGCATTCATGGGTTACAGTCAGCTAGACTTGCTGCTGCAGAACTCTTCAAAAGAAATAAACCTGGTGGAAAAAGGCTAAATGTAAGATCCTGTATTGAGAACTTAAGGGAAATGTGAGGTGCCTGTTGAATAAGACATGCAGTTCCCATTCCACTGTTTGTGGTGAGAGCCAGTTTGATTAGGAAATTTTGAAGAAATGTAAAGTGGAAATCCTGGTCACTTAAGCTAATCGTGATGAAGTTAAACAGATGTATTTCTCTGTGAATACCTTTATGTTTGGCTACAACAACTTTCACTCTAAGAGTAACAGTGGTATTCTAAGCAGAGGCAAGTCTTTTTAGATCCACTGAACTCAGTGGGTTCAGAGTACTCTCAGAGCATAACTCTGCTTAGGACTGTACTCTTAGTGTAGCATAGTGTTTAAGAGACTGAACTAAGAGCCTGGAATTCTCCAGTCCAAATCACTCCTCTGCTTGTTAGTTGCAATTAGGGCCATATAAAGCAAATAGCAGCTGTGGGGAGGGGATCAGATTATGGTTTTGGCATGCTGAATTGTGCCTATTCACTCCAGAGCTGCTGTTTTCCCAGCAGAGGTTAAAGTAGCGGGAGGATATATTTTCAGTCAGAAAATAATGCCCAGAAAAAATGGTTAAGAAGCCCCTTCCATGACATTCCTTCCTTTGAGACTATTGTCTCAGAAGATGCATTTTGTAAAAAATGTAAACCATCCCTTTAAAAAGTCATAATAAGTATGCCACTGTCTCACAGTTCTGCCCTCCCATGTTCAATCTGAGGGGTGATAGTAATACCAATTTACGTTCTAGAGCTATTGTGAAATTACTAGGGATGTCACTTGCCTGTTTTGAGCTGGCATCCTCCTACTGCTGCCCCCACCCTTGCATCTGGAAGTCAAAGGGGAAAAGGGGGGGGGGGTTGAAGTGACATTCCACTACATGATAACGTCACATCCTGCTGAAAACCCAGACATGGCTCAATTGAAGCTTTAGAAACTACTGAGTTTTTATAGAGTTTCCATGCAGTTTCTAGATCATCAGCTGATGTGCTAACATCAGGTCTGACTTTTTGTCCGGTTGATATGTCACTGCTTAGCACAATGTTATGCCAGCCCTCGCCCTGCCTCAGTGGTGCCAAGTGGCATTCTGGCATCTGTAAAGTTTCTGGGTTCAAAATGGGGAGAATCAGGAGCAGGTTCAAAAAGTTTTAATCTAAAGAGCATTTTTAACAAATTTATGCAGGTGCGCTCAACTAGCTGAACTGCCTTAGGGAAGGTTTTCAAATTAACACACTAGGCTAACATAAGAGAATGTCTTGAAATTATAAGTCTAACAGTTCATCCTTAAAAATTACTGACAATGTTTTGAGCACTTGAAAGATGCTGTGTAGATACTATATAAATGCCAAGAAAGTATTATTTTAAAACAGTGTTTTGAGTGCTTATGGCAAAAGAAGAATGAGCTGAAAAATGCAATGTCATGAGCCAATAATGAAAGTGGTTTTCTAGTTGCTCTTACAGCTGTTCTAACCTATGGCCATAATTTAAGCTCAGATACAAATGTGGGTAGAAGTCTTATAGAGATCCAAATAATTAGACCATTGCAGCTTTAAGGAGGGGATAAACGGCCAGACATGGGGGAAGAACAACACACAAACACCTTCTCATTGGTAAAATGTTACTGGCCACAGTTTGTTTATTAGATTCAGGCTAAAGAGCAAAGGTACAGCATGGGGACGGATGCTGGCAATGGGTGACCCGCTTGCTGCCTGATAAATCTCTTCCCCAGCTCACTTGCTGGGGGAAACCAGTGGAATGGCAAGCAAGGGGGAGTCATGTGAGTGCCAGCCTCTCCATGATCCCCTTGTCATCTGGAGATGTATGCCAGCCAATTTCCCATGCAGCTGAGTGGCTACACACCCCAAAGTCTTTTACTGGGGGCCCCCAACAATGGGGAGGCAGGTGTACAGGCATAGACTCCCTCCAAAAGAATCTGCCCTTATTCCCAGCTGTCCCAGCTGTGACAGAAAGCAAACAAAATCAAACACACAAGCAAGTTAATAAAACAAACAACTACTGCTGTAAAACAGGGAGGATGGGTGAGGAAGCCATTGATTCCAAAAGACTAGGGAGGCCAAAACATGCCTGAAAACACAGCTATTTTCAGGGTACCTCACAGACACTAATACAGCTGTTGGAATGGATAGAGAAGCTGGAGGTTTGGGCAGCCCTGGAAGGGTTAGGGTGCATCAGAACCTGGGACCACAGAGGAGAAGTCACTCTCCAGAAAGGAATAGAATGACCAGGGTGACCCTTCAGCCAACTGCCTTCCTGGAGGACCTTTGGATACTTGGCAACACCCGATTATACAGGGAGTGGTGGGGTCCCTAGCCTCTTCTACACACTGGGCCCATGAGCTTCAGACTTTTTGTCCTTTGTAATATCTATGGGTATCACTAGCCCTCCGCTGATTCTTTAAACTCTGCTCCTACATTACTTGGCATACCTGAAAGAGTTCATGTTCAACCCCTAAACAATGAATATACACTCAACTGCCATTTCCTTTTATTATAATACCCTCTGGTTTACTGACCCCTGCTGTTCCTTTTTGGTGCAGCATGCTTTGGAGGACTGGAGATCGCTTTCCCCGTGAGAGATGGATGTGCACAAATCCACCACCTTGCATATGCTGGTGAAATTCTTACACTCTTCCCTAAACTGTTTTTTTCAACTTTCAAGGTTGTTGTCTTTAAGACTGCCTTTTTCTTGGCTGTTTTCAGTGCCTTTTGCAGCAGTGAGCAGCTGGCCACCCATGCCACACTGCAATGCCAGTGGATGGGCACTGGCTCCCCCTGGATGTTTCTATCAATGGATCAGTACTGTGCATCCAGTTGCACAGGTCCAAGATGGATCATCATTCCTGGGGCTCCTGGATTCTGCTTTATCCCATTCCCAGAGACAGCCTCGTCCAGTGTGCCACACTTCACAGTACTTGTTGGTCCACCCAAAGAGGGCCAGTGCCTTACTGGCACATGCTAACAGCGCCTGTCTTTCTCATTTTCAGGTAGGGAGTATTTATTCTGCGAGACAGTGAATGCCAGCTGCACTCACTGGGCCCCAGAGCCCCTTTCAGATCAGGAAGATAAGGGCTGCCCCTGTGACTCCCAAAGCCTGAAGGCACTCTTAATCCCATAGGGTGCTCTGGCCATAGACCCGGTGTGCCTCAAAGTTGATTCTGGGTGGCTGTGAACCCCCATCATGGCACAAGCCAACTTGGAGACTCAAGTTGGCATGAAGCAGCTGCTCCCTAACTTGCTGAGACTTCCTTTAGAGGCATGGTCCATTCTAAATCATGCTACAAATCCAAATGTGATGATAGAACCAATCCCAGACATATTCTGGGAACAAACTAAGAGGTGACCTCCAGACTGAGCTGACAATCAGACATCCTTTAAAGACTATAAATAGCAGAGGTTGAAGTTATTCTGCTTCTATGGGGGTGGGGGGGAGAAGAGGGGATAATTCAGAAAGATCTCACATGCACTGGAGTGTCCCAAGAACCCGCACCTCGCAATACTGCAGGGTGACCCCAGTAACTCACCATCCCAGGATTTCCCAGTATAGGCATTATTTATTTATTCATTTACTTTCTGTCCACCTTTCTCATTTACATTCAAGACAGATTTCAAAATACAATAGAAAAGCACCAGATATACCATAAACAGTACAAAAACTGGATTTCAAGAATTAAAAGACTGTGAAAACAAGATAATATTTGCAGCAAACATTGCAATAAACTATGACTCTATTTCTTTATCAAAGAATGCCCATAAACAATTCTGTTTCACTACATTATCCCTTGCATAAAATGCCCTTTAGGTCATTTCTGGGGTTTTTTCCCCTGACAGAGTGGCAAAATGTCATTCTGTTTACAAAGCTCAGAATAACAACATCAAGAACAAGAAGACCCCCTAAGATGGTTAGATCTTGCACATTTCGCTGAATTAAGTTATTCTTATCAACATTTTGAATCAAGTTATCCTTATGTTCTTATCCAAGTCATAAGAACATAATTGTACCCTGCTCTATGAGTTTTGTTTTTGCTGATTATCAGCACAGCTTCAGCTGTGAAGAATTAGAATTCTTTTCATTTATTAAGATCTTTTTTGAGATAAAAGATTTGACAGTTAGTGAACAGTCTAGGATTACCATTGCTGTCGTTGTCATCATCATCATCACCATCGCCATCGCCATTGTCATCATCATCATGCACTGACTAACAGTTTTCCTTGCATAAAATGTGAAGTAAAATATTCCCAAAGCATACACTAGCATTTATAAGATAGAGCAAGTTTGGGTGTTTTCAGTATTCAACATTTACAGTAAATTGATCTTTTGGAGGGCAGCTGAATCTCTTGACCATGTTAGATGCTAAATCTGCATTTTAGGGGAGAAACTGGCTAAACATGGTATGAACTTCATTACATTGTCTTTGTGACCTAAGCAGATGAGTCTCTTGGATAAATGTCAGGAATTGCTTCCTTCTATTCACACAGATGGGGCATTGTTGTCTTTTTGCTCAGTGGGGGAAGGGTTAAGGAATAGTGAGTGGAGAATGCATTTCCCTCCTCCCCTACTTACTGAAGAAGGTCTTTGCATTTTTTAAAAGACTCTGGCATGAGTGTACAGCTTTACTACTGATAGACACAACTCAATCCTATTCCTATTTACAAAGGCATGTGCACCATTGAGTTCAATGGGCCTTGTGATGAAACCTTAGATGAAAATCCTTTTCCGCCACTTAATGATCCGAAGACCTATCCTTAAAAAAAGAAAACCAAAACATTCCAGCCTTACTGAAATGCAGAGTGGACCATAATAAATAACAAAAATAAAATGAATGGAAAAGGGCTCCCTGGTTCTTCGAAATCATTCTCAGTATTCATTAGCAAATGAATGGCCTTTAGAAAGAGGATCAGGCTCCTGGAAGGCTAGAGATTAATCTGGATTTAGAACAAAACTAAATCTCAATCCTAAAACAAAATCACACTGCTTTAAATGCTATTGAAATCAATGAAAAGCTGAATGCTGAGATCAGAGGCATACTTACCTGCCCAGAAGAACTACTGAACACTGAAATAAATTTACTAAATATGGATAACCTTGGGTTGTAGGTTCCTTACCAATGTATTTAAACATGCTTCATTTACCAAGCGTTGTTCTAATTACATGGGAGCAAATCCTGCTGATTTTCAGTAAACAGTAAATTGGGCTTTCAGCCATACATCAAACAGTACATTTGTTGGTAACTGCCTCATATTATCTACCAGTGGCTGCTTCTTGTACATATTTATACATTGAGATGACAAGGTTGTATTTAAAAAGAGTTGAACCAGATAAGAATACACCACAAATTGGCATCTGGGTTCTCCTGATCCATCTCTGATCATCTCAGAAGCATGTGGCAGCCAGAGGCGAATCAGGGAGAAATGGTGCCTGGGGACAACACCTGCTCCAGGCCCCCCAGGCCTGCCCAGCTCTTGGGGTGGCCTGCTGCCATGGCACCCACTCGAGCTGCCCCCCATCTCCCTGCAAGCCACTGCCCTCCCTAGGCCCTGGGGAGGGCAGAAGCCAGCCTGCAGTGAGGCAGGGCGCATGGTGCTGCAGCAGGTGGCCTAGAAGGTGGCCTGCCACTGTGGTGCCTGTCTGAGCCACCTCCACCTCTGCCCCTGCCTCCAAGCCCTGCCCCCGAGGGCCTGGGGAGGGAAGGAGGGTTTTTTTGGACAGGTGCCGCATACCACCCACAGGGACAGGGGATCAAGTGATCCCCAGGTTGTGCGGGGGAGGAGGGGGTGGGGAAAATGTTGTGCTCCCCGCCTGTGCGCCTGGGGTTATTTTACCCTCCCTGTCCCCATGGGCAGTACACCCCTGGTGGCAGCTGCTGAGAACTAAATTCTTAAGCATGCCAAGGCCCAATACAAACAGGAACCATGGCTGTTTATAATGAAAATGTAAAAAATATATTAGCCTGAATGCTCATTTATTTTAGAAATGACTTTTGTTCTTTCTTCTCCCTTTTTAGCAATCAGTTGTTGTTAAACTCAGTTCCAGAGAAACTCAAAGAAATTCAAGCAGTTTCATGACTCATTAGACACAAGGAGGTACTACTGACTGCAACTTTTTCCACTCACTACTCAGAGGTGAATATATTCAATGGGTTCTAATTATCTAGAAACACTATCTTGATTACAGTGTGTAGAGACAAACTAATTTTTTTCTATGTCTTGTACAAATGTGTAACATGGACCATTCCCTATACACAATTCTATCCCATGTAAGTCCCAGTATATTCCTGCACACTCCTTACAATCCTGAGTCAGCCCTTGTTCTGGTGGTACCCTTGCCTAGCATTGCCCATTAGGCATAGGGTTGCCCACCATCAGGTAGGGCCTGGAGGCCTCTCTGAATTATTACTGATCCCCTGATGACAGAGGTCTGTTTCTCTGGAGAAAATGACTGCTCTGGAGGGTAGATTCTATGGCATTACATGTTGCTGAGACCCTAGCCAGGGGTAGGGAACCTGCGGCTCTCCAGATGTTCAGGAACTACAATTCCCATCAGCCCCTTTCAGCATGGCCAATTGGCCATGCTGAAAGGGGCTGATGGGAATTGTAGTTCCTGAACATCTGGAGAGCCGCAGGTTCCCTACCCCTGCCCTAGACCCTGCCGTCACCATACTCTGCCCCCAAATCTTCAGGCACTTCCCAACTTTTCTGCTTTGTTAGCCAATTTAAGTCTGAGGAGCTAAGGCAGAGTATAAATGTTTTGAACAAAATCATTAATTTCATGAATACACAGATATTGTATTTCTGAGATGAAAAGATCACATGGCAATAATATACTTGTTTTCTCAGTTAGACCCCTCCTTAACCTCTAGTATTTTCCCTTTCTCCCAAGCTTGACCTCTGATGACATAAGGATTGTTTTAGGGATAAGAAGTCATACTGCGGTTTGCCCTAAAAACTTATACAGTGCATGTTTTTTTTTTAAAAAACCCTTTTTTACCTACCTGATAGGGGAAAAAAGGAGATACAACCTGAGGATAATTCATTAAAACTTTTGTTAGAGATACAGTAAATAGACTTCTTTTACTCCTTACAGGCTTCACTGCATTTATCACAAGCAATGTTGGCCTAGGAATGAGGGCACTAAAGAATATTCTGCCTTTGTGTTTGGAAACAATGCCAGCCTTGTGTTTTTCAACTGTGTCTGTGCCAATGTCAGCAGAACAGGTAGAAGGAGGGGGAGATTGACACATTTTCCACAAAGAATTGAGTCTCACCCAAATTATGTACTGAACCATTGGGTGGCTTTGGACACTACAATCAGTCAATAAGAACTGATATGCAAATTACCTCTATCATGCCAAGAGGAACATAAGAAGAACATAAGAACATTATGCCTTTTTCTTATGCTTAAGGACACCAGACTCAAGAGAAGCTAACAAAGTATTGTCGCAGTCTTTCACGGCCGGAATCACTGGGGTTCTGTGTGGTTTCCGGGCTGTATGGCCGTGTTCTAGCAGCATTCTCTCTTGACGTTTCACCTGCATCTGTGACGATGCCAGCCAGAGATGCAGGTGAAACGTCAGGAGAGAATGGCTCCCAGTGGAGTTCTGGATCATCCACAAGGTATGGGTATTAACCTTTAAGGCTTTGCGCGGCCTGGGGCCCTCGTACCTTCGGGACCACCTTATCCCATATGTCCCTACACGGCCTCTGCGTTCAGCAGAGGCTAATTTACTGGTGGTTCCCGGCCCCTCAATGATACAGCTGGCCTCCACCCAGGCCAGGGCTTTTACGGCCCTGGCCCCGGCCTGGTGGAACACCCTTCCTCCAACTGTCCGGGCCCTGCGGGATCTTGGAGAGTTCCGCAGGGCCTGTAAGACCGAGTTGTTCCACCGGGCCTTTGGGGAAGCCAGCCACTGATGGTGTACACCCTTTCTGTCCCTCCCTTTTTAACATTCTGGGAGCTTGTGACATTTGGCTTTACCGTCCCCCTCTTTGGGAGGGTTTTTTACTGTTAGTTTTAATGTTGGACGCCAAGTGATCTATGTGGAACGCTGTAATTTTATGTTTTAATGATGCTAACTATATTAATTTTTATTGCAATTGTTATTGCCGTCTATGTAATATTATTCTGTTGTTCACCGCCCAGAGGCCTCAGGGGATGGGGTGGTATATAAATATAATAATAAATAAAATAATAAATAAATAAATGCTGCTAGAACACGGCCATACAGCCCGGAAACCACACAGCACCCCAGAAGCTAACAAATCTCCTCCATCATTCTCTTCTTTGCTTATCTGGCATACACATAACATACAATGTAGATGGTTGGGCTGTTCACATTCTATTGCCACATAAAAACCAGTCTGCTATAGTGGTTAGCTTGTCAGAATAGAATCGGGGAGAACAAGGTGCAAATTCCCACTCTCCCATGATTGCTGGATGTCCTTGGGTCAGTCAAACACTCTTAATTTAACCCACTTCACAGGGCTATTGTGAGGATTAAAGTGGAAGAGAGGAGAACAATATAAGCCACTTCGAATTAAGAGGACATTAATACAAACCAATCTTCTTATAAAGTAAAGATTGCTCACTGTTTTCTAGTTCATTGATGGTCTTGACTGTGAACCTTCATATCATTCAAATACAAACAAATAATTAAAGCCAATATATCATTCATTAATTCATTAATTCATTCATGTATTTATCTAATTATTAAAAGTATTTATACCCCACCTTTCTATAGCCATGTTCAAGGTGACTTACAAAATACAATAATATGGAATAATACAATAACAATAAGACCAATAATACCTAATACACTTCAATAAAATCACCCTATATCATTAAAGATCAATAAAACACACCTATGAAACTTAAAACACTGCTTGCTAGATCTAGATGTTAAAAGCTGTTTGAAATAAAACCTCTTTCCCTGACAACTGAAGGAGAGCAAGGAAGTAACATACTAGACTTCTGTAGGAAGAGTGCTCCAAAATCTGAGCACCACCACTGAAGACTCTCATGGGGTCCTACCAGGTGTACTGATGGAACAGAAAGACAGACTTCCCCAGATCTTAGTAAATGAGCAGGTTTATATGGGGTGATCCTTCAGGTAACTGTCCCAATGCCATGAAGGGCATTATAGGTAATAACCAGTAGTTTGTATTAGGCTCAGAAGCATACTGGTAGCCAGTGCAGTTGTGGCAGTAAAGGGAACACACAGCTCCTATACCAGGCTCCTGTCAGATATATTAACGGACTCCTTTATCACCAGACACAAATATTGTTTCCTAGCAGTCCATCAATTTTTTCTACACAATTACTGCTGCATGTTCAGCATTATCTCACAGTTACTATAATTATATGGAGATGGATCCCTGCCCTTAATGCAGCATATATCATGAGGCATTACCAAATAGTAAGGAGGTGTTGCATGTAGGTGCCACCTATTCCTGACTGTCACTGAAATGGAAACTCTCCAAAATAAATTGAAGGACCAAGTAATTACCATCACAATGGGTTATTTTGTTGGAATAGGCAATCTCTGGTAAAGAATAGAGAAGACCAGAGGGGAAAACAAGAGAACAACTAGATCAGTGGTGGTGAACCTTTGGCACTCCAGATGTTATGGACTACAATTCCCATCAGCCTCTGCCAGCATGGCCAATTGGGGCTGATGGGAATTGTAGTCCATAACATCTGGAGTGCCAAAGGTTCGCCACCACGGAACTAGATAGACTAGTGAGGTCAGTACCTTCTGTCCTGCATGATTCATTTTCTGTCTCCAGATTACTACTTTAGTGCAGATTACTTCCTCACTACCTGCTTGTTCTCAGAATTCCATGAAGTTATTTAATCCTTTTATAAAGCGATCTAAATGAGTGGCCACCATTAAACATGGTAGTGCATTCCATTAGTGTACTATGCATATACATTTCTTTATTTGTACCATGTTTTTCTCACCAATGGAGTCTCAAAAAAATTAAAATAAGCTTGCAGCATCATTCTTGCTACCCCCCCTTTCATTCTCAGCATGTTAGACTAAAACAGAGTGCCTGGTCCATGGTCATCCATAGCAGAGTGGCAATTCAAACCCAGGTCTTCAAGATCCTAGTCCAGCATTTTAAGTACTACACCCCAATTCTTCTTCAGCATGGGAGACTAAGGGATTTTAATTTGTGAGCCTATGGAAATGTTGCTACCAAAGCAGAATGCACTGAAGTCTAACCCATTGAGCATCAGTCCTGCTCTGGCTTATGACTATTTTTTGACCCCCAAACAGTCCACTTGATAACTATGGGAAAGAAAAAAGTTACTGCTGGTGTACAAAGGTGATAGCTGTAGTTACTCAAGTCAGGCAGCAGGCTGGCTCAGGTAAGCCACTTGCCCTCCTGTAGTCATGTGGCAGCTTTGGTTTCTTGGAGAACAGAATCAAAGGCCTATTAGATACATAATAAAATTCATTTGGATGTTTCCTGACATGCTTGAGCTATCCCACTGCACAGCTCATATTTCTTGCAATAACACGGCTTAGCTTCCTGTGACTGGATCCAGTAGCTTTGTCAGATCCACCTCTGGAATGGAATACAAGAGTAGTAGCAAGCTGTGCTCTGAATATTTTCCCACCATCTGTCTATGTACTTAATAAAGGCCCACATTCTCATGTTTAGTACCAAAATTGTTCTAGTCAAACTGAATGTCAGACCCAGACAAGCACAATATATTCCACATTATTAATGCAAACAATCAGTTGCTACAATTGTGGTCTATCAGGGAGCTGTAGTTCCGAGAGAGGGAAGTAAAGCTTGGCCCTGGCTTAGATTGTTCCTACCTACATCCAGCATCTTTAGTTGAAGTACCAGTAGCTACACTTTTCCAACAGTAATCAGTCGTTGCTGTGGCAATGTTTCAGTATTGCTTAAACAAATGAGAATAATACACATTGGCCTTTTATGCAGTTGTGATCTGCCTCGCATTAAGCTTACATTCCCTTGATGGTGTACTCATTTTGGCCTTATCGAAAGTCACTGTGCTCTCACAGAAGCTGTATGATTCTGCTTTTTGTTTTGTTTTTTTGCACTGTTCATCTAGCAATAATGCAGTAGACTTATGAAATTGGCACAATCTGTTATGTTATCAATAGAACCAAGCAGCGCCACAAAGGGGGAAAAAGGCAGCAGGCAACGTCCCCAAAGAGAAGTTGCATGTAAATGAAAGGAAAGGGGCTGGTAAAATGGCAGATTGGATTGGGGATGCTTCGCAGTAGAAGACTTGCCCTGCCAACAGAAATCTGCAGGAAAACCACACTGTGAAGCAAACAGCTGTGCCGCAAGAAGGATGTACACAAAGCTCCAATACGTTCCATCCTCAAGGATGGAAACTGAAGATTTATTCTAGTCAGACTGCCCCTTAAAAAACAGAACTTAAAAATAGCCCCTTAAACTTAAAAATAGCCCCTTAAAATAGCCCCTTAAAAATAATAGGAAAAAAAAACAGAAATGCATGTATCACAAAAGAGTTCTCAGATATGCAAAGTATATTATTTCTGGACATTCAAAGCTTCTGTGAAAATGTACAAGCGAGTAGACACATGTAAATCTAATACACTCTTGAAAATACAGTTCATAAAAAAGATGAGCCGCCTGATTTAGCAGTTCAAACTATCCTCTCTCTGCCCTTATGGCCTCCAGGCAAATTTAGGCTGCGCCAAACACAAATTTCAGGCTTCCAGACAGAGCAAACTGTGTGGATTTTTGCTGGTTCATCTGTGAGTACCTAGCAGTGTGCGCCTCTTGGACACACATGGACCCATGAAGCTGCCTTATAATGAATCAGGCTCTTGATTCATCAAAGTCAGTGTTGTCTACTCAGACTGGCAGCAGACTGGTCTCAGTCAGAGGTGTTCACATTACCTGCCACCTGGTCTTCTTAAACTGGAGATGCCAGGGATTGAACCTGGGACCTTCTGCATGTCAAGCACAGGGTCTACGACTGAATTTCTTCCCATTCTGCTCTACATAGTGCCGGGTTTCATGAAAACTATTTGAGAAATCCAATCTCCCCACTCCTGCTTCTTAGCTCTTCTAATAATAGAAAAGAAGAATTGCACTGGGTGTTTTGTTTTTCCTTCATAATGCTTTGGAATGTATAAACTAGCAGTCAAAATCTGCATCCCACCTGTATCAATAGCCACATTCGCTTTCATTTTATAATGATGTGTATCACTTCTGCCATCAATTTGCACCCACATTTCGCAGGCAGTAAGGTTTGTCCATAAAGTCAATATTTATGGAAATCTATGAACACCACAAGCATAGAGAAAAAGAATGAGTTCCCAGGATCCTACCCATCTCTCAATGTATTTGGGAAATATTATACAAATTGGGACCATTATGGTTTTATGCTAAACAGCCAGTCCGTAAACAGTCTGAAACTTTAATTGTTAGTTCTCTCACAACTTCTCACCTCAACATTCATCAGTGTACTGCTAATTAGGAAAGTTTTAAAACATATACCATAAAACTGCACAATCTTTTCAAATTAACCTCTTTTCCTCCTGAAAGTCTCTCTATTTTTTTTTGAGCCAATCGTAACCTGAAATAGACCATCTTTGTTGGACAAAAAAACCTCTGAAGTTAACACATGTCTGCAAGGCGGTGGCGGCAGCTGTCCAAGTCCTGCAGTCTTCCAGGCAGACTGCCCAAACTATAAAATAATTAGTTTCATTTGTGGCAGTTTGTACTGAAGCAAAGAGTAATAAAGTCTTCATGATTGATGTCAATGCAGGATGTGCAGAAGCAGCAAAATAAATTCCGAATATGCACCCACATTAAAAAATATAGTACTAAGTCTGGCATGTTCATTAATGCAAGATAGTCAATCTACAGTGCAGAATTATTCCCATCTATACTCACTGGTGTAAATCTGCAGAAAACTGCACTGTTAAATAGCATAGGATCATAGTACCAGTACTGTAAATTGTGTGTATGAGAGTATACTGATCCAATATATACAAACACATCCTAGTAAATACAGGTTCTGTTATGAAAACACAGATGCATTTCTGGCTGCCCCTGGAAACTTTCCTTTTGCAAATGTGATGACTGTTGTAAATGGCATAGTACCACACCTCTCTCTCCATCCTGTCACACTCGAACCTTGCCTTTTCACTCCTAATGTTCCTGGCAAGGTCTGCAAATTCAAGGATTTTAAAACTCAGGAAAAGAGAGCTCCACCATCCTAGCATTCTATTAAAGGTGTGGCTTAGTTTCTTACAGCTGTTGGTATCCAGACAGGGTTGTTGTGAGGATAAAATGAGGAGTGGAAAATGATGTTGTAAGCTGCTTTGTGTCCCCATGAGAACAAAAGCAGGGTATAAATATCTAAACCAGCCAATGGATAGATAGACTTTCTCAGGGACTTACCCTTCAAACTTTGGCCCCTCCAGTTTTTTTGTAAATCTGTTGGAAGTTCATCTTTCTCAGTCACTAACACCTTTTTTGTTTCCTTGTTTGTCCTGACAGTGGCAATCATAACTTCAGCTAATGTTTTCATTTTCTCTAGCAATTTGTTTGCTGCTTTAATTGGTTTAAATGGGGCTTGTGTGTTTGCTGACTATTTGGAATCCTCATCTAAGAGAATGCCAAATAATAAATAAATGTTCAGTAATACACTATGAAAAAGGACATCTGCTTTCAGTTTATTGTATGCTAAAATAATCTTGAATCATCTCTTTGACTGTCCTTCCAGATGATACATACAGAAATCTCATTGTAAATACTCTTTTGTCCAGTTCTCTACTATATTAAATCTTGTTTCTTTTCCATATACCGGTATATAGGAAATTCAGATTTCTCCAGATGTTCTATACACTGCTTTTCTTTACTGGCAGATTTCAATTGTTCTGCCTTGTCATTACTGAAGCAAGCTATGCTACAAGCCTGATTTGAAAAAGTTTTATTAAAAATAAATGGTAGATTTTGTCACACCTAGATGTTCATGCCGAGAGTCAGAATAATCTAGCCTATTGAACAATTCTGCATCCAAATACTAGTTCAGTTGAAACTTACTGGGTGGCCTTCAGCAAAACACCATTTTTAGTGATACGGTCCTTGCACTTCCTTTGACTTCTGCCTGAGACCGTGGAGAATTGCTGACAGACTGAATAGATAGTGTTGGCCTTGATGGACCAATCTTACCAATAATAAAGTGCTAAGGGATGGAATGTCTGACAATGAACCCTCCACCAATAAGGGAGCAGGACTCCTCCCTTATTGGTGGAGTGTTTCTCATCAGACATTCCATCTCTACCCAGGAGCAGCAGCACCTTATTACCACTGCTCCAGGGCTCCAAAAGCCTCCTCATCCTCCCCCCACGCCCAGCAAGCCCTCCCAGCTCCTACCTGCCCTCACCCCTGGACCTAACTAAGCCTGCTGTATTTCTTACCCTACAATGGGCTTTACTGCTAGTGGTCTCAAGAGCATCATGTGATCATATGGTTTAATAGAGAGCAGATGAAGGTAATCACCACCCTGATTGTCCTCTTAATTCCCTTAAAGATAGTTTCAGAGGATAGCTGCGTTGTCCTGTAGTAGAAGAGCTGGATTAAAATCCTTTAAGACCTCGACAACAACAAAGGAAAAAAACAACAACACAACACACATCCAAAGCAGCAGGTTACAACAGTTATTAAACAACTAACTAGCTGAATAAATATTTGACTTTCAGCTCATTCCTTGGCTAAGTAGGACCTTGCATTTTTAAAAGGTAATGCACAAACCTTTGCTACCTGCTGAGAGACGGTTACATCCTTGTCTAACAACATTTTCCTAATCTCTTGATCAGATGCAACTTAAAAAAATACATTAAAAAACAATCAAATCACTTTTAGGTTCATTTTGCACAGATGCAAATATGTGGGTTGCGCTTATCAGAAGATTCTGCATCAGGGCATTCCCTCTGGTCCTGCATTTTCTACTCAGTAATTTGCTCATGGAATAATTTTGAAACATTTTTAATCATTTTTAGCAGTCAGAGTTTTTTTCGCATCACAAAGTAGCAGCATATACTGGCATGAAAAAGATAAGTTCCTTTTGTCATGAGTTTAACACCACACACTGACAATACCACTTTAACATGACATCAGTAGAGCCTGGATGGACTTAATATCAAAGTCCCCTGGTGAATGGGTGGAGGAGACCAAGGTGAGTCTGCCTTTACCACCCCTAAAATAAGTATGCCCATAATTACATGCAAAATCCCACACATGATGGTTCAATAAGAACATAAGAACATAAGAACAAGCCAGCTGGATCAGACCAGAGTCCATCTAGTCCAGCTCTCTGCTACTTGCAGTGGCCCACCAGGTGCCTTTGGGAGCTCACATGCAGGATGTGAAAGCAATGGCCTTCTGCGGCTGTTGCTCCCGAGCACCTGGTCTGTTAAGGCATTTGCAATCTCAGATCAAAGAGGTTCAAGATTGGTAGCCAGAGATCGACTTCTCCTCCATAAATCTGTCCAAGCCCCTTTTAAAGCTATCCAGGTTAGTGGCCATCACCACCTCCTGTGGCAGCATATTCCAAACACCAATCACACGTTGCGTGAAGAAGTGTTTCCTTTTATTAGTCCTAATCATGACTCTATATCCTTGATCTTCAAAGCACAGGCAGCTGCCAGGGAAGGGTTAAAGATTTTTCCTAGTTTCTTCCATTTGTTTTGCTTGGATCTTTCTAAATACCTAATAAAAGTTTTTGATCTGAGCTTGGACCATTTTGCACATTTCACAGCAGTAAACCTGGTTTTGCTACCAAGGGTACACTCAACAGGGAACTGAAGCTGATTTTGATTTTCTAAAGAGTGTAACTGTATAATATACAAACAAATATGTTTAATTCTATTTCCATGGAGTTTCTGTTGTTAGCTATTAGACCATCTTAGTTAATAATACTTCTAAAAAATGTAACATGCATATGCAGTGGCCCTTTATTTCATACTGTTGGTAGAGACAGGAAGACTATGCACAGGTCTTACTTGTATAGGCTATTTGTATGGTTAGACTTTTTGCTTTCATGTGTGCATCTGTTTATCTATTCCTTTTGTAAGTGTTCAAAAACCTAATGTGAAAATGAGCATCACCAAATGTTCAAGTTCAGAAACACAAATTCTCTCCTTGCATAAAGATAGATTCAAATATTATGTTTCCCTACATGAAGGCCACTGAAAATGCTTCCCTATGGTGGCACTTTGCATAAGTGAGATATGTTTTGCCTGGCCATACCATATTGTGGAATATACCCACACCAGCATCAGTTAATGCCACGGGACTGTAACACTATCATGAAGATGCTTAGTACAACTGGGGCTTGGTATGGATTAGCTGCTACAAATATCAGTTGAATCTAGCTGTGAAAGCCTTCGACAATATGTGTCATGTGTCTACAAGGTTCCTGACAGACTGTATATGAACAGAGGTTTTTTTCATTGTAAGGGGGAAACATTAAACCATGTGATTCCCAATCTCTGAAATGATGTAACCCAGGAACAATCTTTGGAAATGATGTAACCCAGGAGCAATGTTATCATTGTCATCAGCAGTGTATGGTAACCAAACTGAGTTAAATTTAAATTCAGCTTTAGGAAAACTGTGCAGAATTATAACATTTGCAAATCCCTGTGCACACACAAACCATTTTGTAGTTTTTTTTTGTTTCTTCCCTCGATTGATGCTCTGAACTCTAGGCTTCAGAATCCAGACTGGATTTTCTATCAGTTAAGGTATTTTAGGAGCCTGGAATGTGAATAATGAAATACCTGAAAGGCAGATGGTAAATACCTGAGCATGTTATGTTTCATGACAGACTTCACAAGCTTGAGAGAGGCTTGACTTGGGAGTTGCCTCTGGCTGTCACTTTCCTTGTCTCCATCAAGGTCAAATCCCCCCCCCCCCAAACTTATTTGTCCCTCCAGCACTCATTTCTCCCTATGGCTTTCCTTCGCCTGTGAGGAATGTTCATGTTTTTATTTGCTTTGAATATGTTCTGTTATTCAAATTCCTGAAGAAACTCAGGAGCTGACTCTTTGTTACTGGGGAAAGGATGACTTGCAATCTGACCATAGTGCAATGGCTGAGCATTCAGAAGGTCTCAGATTTAATCCCTTCCATCTCCAGTTAACAACATCTCTGGTAGCTGCAGGTTTGGGAGAAACCTTTTCATGAAGTCTTCAGAAAATAAGTGCCAGACAAAGATACTGTTTGACAGTAAATGAGCCGCTTTGTAACTCATATGATTTAAGTGATTTGGCACTATGGATTCTGATTCATACAGATTTGGAGAAAAAAAACCCACTATCAATCCACAGTTATGGGGAAAAAATATGTGCTCTCTTGCTGGTTTGTTTATTTGCAATATGAGTCTTAGTTAAAGAATTTGTAGATATTCGTCATCCCCATGTAAATCCCTGTCAGAGATATACACTTTTGTCTAGGAGGGGGTGATATGTGTGAAGAAGCAGTCTAGTTGAGGAATTGCACAGACAGATGGGTGCTGCATATTTATCCTGACCCCAAGCCAGCTGTTACATCAAAATGAGCAAAGCTGTCTTCATAAGCAATAATCACACCAATCAAGTGCTCAGGAGGAGCTGACGATAGAAGTGGGGGTCTTTTCCTATATGTTGCTAAACAACTGACTGGCATACACACACATATTTGGAAGAGAGTTATACATACATAACTCTACATATGCTGTGATCTCCTATCTGTTGCCATACCAGGAGATTGAGACTGGGAAGGGCAACCATGAAAGAGCTAAAAAAGAACCTCAAGAATAAGGATGCATTTCTGGCAACCAAGATCAAGATAATTTATACTATATAGATGGCAAACCTTGTGGGCTTGATGTGTCAAAAATGCAGAAAATGCCTAACTTGGCTGCAAACAAAAGAGAAACAATTACTTACATATTCATTTTTCAAAAATATAGTCTAGTCATACGTAGTCACGTGTTAAAGAAAGAAATCTTACCATATATAATTTGCTAAGCACAACCAGTTGCCATCTTCTGACAACGAACTCCCCATGAATCAGAGCACTGGACTCAGTCCTGTGTGCCCACTGGGGGAATGCCTGTCTCTCTCCTACCTTCCCCTCGACTCAGAAGCAAGGTTAGCCCAGGGACCGGACAACATTCGGCCAGGTGCAGCCATGGTAATTGGCGGAGGCAGGAGTGCAGCAGATGGCAAGTGTGAGACTCAGCGGCGGCTTTTTATGCCAAGTCAGAGTGTCAGCAGCAGGGCGGCCTTCACCTGGGTGCGACTGTGTTTATGGGTGGAGGCAGCTGAGTGGCAGATGGTGACTTAGAGGCTCAGTACCTGAGCAAATGGCCTACTGGGGGGAGGGGGCATGAAAAGCCTTTTGAGGGGGACAAGGGTTCCTACAACAGCTGACAGGAGTGGCAGCAGGGCAGCCTTCACCTGGGTGTACCCAGGTTTATTTGCAGGGCTGGCTGAGCAGGGAGAGGCTTGGCACCCAAGTAAACTGGACTCGGGCGGGGCATAGAAAGCCTGCTGCAGGGGACAAGGCTTCCTCACCCCCCTTTCCTACAGCCCATTTCATTTCACCATGAAATGGTTTTTGCCACTAGTGTCAAATAATTACAGAAATGAAATACGAGTAAAACAAACTCAGTTGTTGTCAGGTGTTGGAGAATTCTGCGTGTCATCCAAAACTTTGTGGCGTGTCACCTTTGGATCACATGACATAGGTTTGCTATCACTGCTATGGTACTCCCTATTACTATGTATGGGTGTGAAAGTTGAACAACAAAGAAAGCTGACAGAAAGAAAGTTGATACTTTTGAAACTGATACCATGGACTGACAAAAAGACAAATAAGTGGGGTCTAGACCAAATCAAGCATGAATTATCCTTGGAAGCTTAAAAAGACCAAATCAAGGCTATCAAACTTTGGTCACATGATGAGAAAAGACTTATTGGAAAAAATAATGCTAGGAAAAGTTGAAAGCTGCAGGAAAAGAAGAAGGCCCAACTTGAGACGGATTGACTTAAGGAAGAAACATCCCTCAGTTTGCAAGACCTGAGAAAGGCTGTTAATGATAGAATATTTTAAAGAACACTGATTCATAGGATCACCATAAGTCACAAGCAACTTGATGGCACTTAACACACACAAATTCTAGTTCCATTATTTGTCCTGAGATACTCAGGGCATATAAATATTTTAAGTAAGTAAATAAACCAACCAACCAGCAATTGCAAATATTCATTTGTGGTCTAGCTGCTCTGGTTTAAATTACCTTACTTTAAGGTGTTGAAAAAAGAGGGTCATTAAACAACAAACACATTAAATATTGGTCTCTAGGACAAACTTCACCCTATTCAATCATATTGCTTACTCATAAATGCTAATGGACATGGACTAAGCTGACTTTTTTTTTAAAAAAAGATGAAAAATACAAAAAACAAAGCAAGACAGTGAAGTCTACTGACTTTTGTACTAACCACCAGACTGCATTACCGATTTTGTTCTAGTTAGCTTCCAGCTGTGGAAACCACAGGAATGGGATGCCAACACAGAATTCAGCAGTTCCTTCAACAAAGCTTTATCCTTTAAATTGCCTTGTCTCCTTCATCAAAGTGGTCTGCCCTGAAGAACAGAGGCAGCTTTTTGCTGTAGAGAACACAGCAGGAAGTAATAGTGGGTTTAATTTCTGCCTGCAGAATTCCTTTTAAAGACATGCATTCCACTAATGATCTGATGCTTACTCCATGCTTGCTTGATTATCCAGTTTATAGCTCAGTAGGATTTAACCATCTCCATAAACAAAGAAGAGGATGGGGGAAGGTGGTCACAATGATTTGTTGCTACTGTAGCAATGAAACCAGCTTCTTACCATATTTTGCCTTGAAACATTACTGGGCATGCTCATTTACAGCAGTGCATACTTTTGGCTAAGCTAGACATAACGGTATCCTCGTGTCTGACACAAGGATTTTGACACCATTTGAAAACCTGAAGTGGATGATTTGAAAATGCAGTGAGGGCCTGATTTTGATTAGCTCTGCAAGACAATGTAATTATGCTCCCCCATGAACCTTTTCAAGTGCCACAATGGCTGGAGCTGGGGCTAGGGTGGGAGATGGGTGTTTTGGCACTTGAAAATGCACAAGAGTGACAAGAGTACCTCATCTGCCATGGAATCTTTAAATTGTTCTTTTTTTAGGTTTCCAAATGGTGTCATTCCTTTGTCAGACACAAGGACACTGTCACATCTAGTCTGGCCCTCAGCAGCCACTGAAGCCTTTTGACCTTTCGTTTCCACAGTAGATATCTGATTTGCCTAAAGTAAGTGTGGAGAAAATAAGTCTAAATTATGAGGGAAAGGTTTGTCAAACCATATAGTGTGCTATTTTACCCAAACCAGTGTGTAGGTGTGTGTGGGTGTGGGTGTGGGTGTGTGTGTGTGTGTGTGTGTGACATGCTTATTGTGTAAAATCTGCAGTGCTGTAAAATGGTTCCAGAATGGGCAAGAACACAGCATGGTTACATCCGCATCCACAGGGCCAGGTGGCCAGCTGAAGCACTGCGGCTGTGCCTCCCCACCAATCCCACAGAGCAGGGGTCCCCAAACTACGGCCCGGGGGCCAAATGTGGCCCCCTGAAGGCATTTATCCGGCCCGCCAGGCATGGCGGCGATGGCTCCATTCATGTGCAGTGGGGGCTCGAGGGAGAGTAGGAACCGGCCCCAACAGCTGTTGATTGCAATTACATGATGGCACCCCCAAATCTCCATGAATTTTCTGGCCCAGAGTTGGAAACCTTACACGTGGCAACTCCTGCTCCGCCCTTCCCTCTAGGCTACTCCATGTGTTGCTCTCAGGCTTTCTGTTCCGCCTCACTCCCATTGGCATCAGCCAGGCTGGCGAATCGCTCGCTGGCTGCTAGGGAGGAAGAACCCAGGAAGATACCTAATCCTGGGTTAGATGGAATGCTTCATTGGGAAAGTTCTGCTTTTTTTTTTTTTACAGGGGAAGGTATTCCACAGCCTCCCCAACAATATTTGGAGCCCACCCTGTACTTGACATACTTTGGTCACTGTTCTAAAAATAAACCATGACAGAAAGGCTGAAAGGTGAAATCAAACATTTTACAATCATTTGTGCATAGGAATTTGTTCATAGTTTTTTTTAGTCCGGCCCTCCAACAGTCTGAGGGACAGTGAACTGGCCCCCTGTTTAAAAAGTTTGGGGACCCCTGCCACAGAGGCTTCCCAGTGGTGCAGGGAAACTTAAAAAGCAAAATGCCTCATCACCTCCAAGAAGCCTCTTTTGGAATTAATGGGCTTATGCCACATTTAAGGTTGCTTATGTCCAGAGTCAGTTACTAATGGGAATGCTATATTTGGTTGCTGTGTGAGGATATTCAAAGGATATTATTTTCATTGTGCATTTTTTTTGTTCATTTATATGTGGTTTAATACTTGCTTGTGTGTTTCTGAGGTGTTTGCCCTTTTCATTGTGGGTTCCCCCCCCCTCCCCTTGGTTTGTTGGCTTTTCTGGTCACCTTCAATTACTGTGTTACCTATTACCCATCTTATTTGAAGACTAATTAGTGATTTTGAGTTTTCACATTTTTCATTGCTTAGGTAGTCCCCCTTTGTTTCCAAACTTGGTCAGGAAGGCAGGTGGATGCCTCATTCTGGAAGGTCAACTTTTATTCCAGTTATTAAGTTTTTTTTAAAAAAAACCACAACTGTTCTAGAAAGCAGGCATTCACATCACATCTGATTTAAATGAAAACAAAAATGGAAATAAATTTTCACAATATGACAGCATTTACAAGACTTCTTAAAACTGATATACCTTCCCTTTCTTAAATGTAAAGTACAGGATTAAAGCAATAATGTTCTTCCAGTGCACACCCCCTTGTAATATTCTCTCAATCCAAAGAAAAAAGGTTGCCCTTGTGAAGGGACAGGTCAGAAATGAAAGCAAATGCTGTATATTTCTTCATGTGTTAGTACTGATTGCCCTTAGGAGCTATTTTTGTTTTCTGATGAACAGACCATTTTTGTTGTCCTGGCCAGAAATAATTACTTGTACAACACTGTCTCTCACCCACTCCGCATGGGCCATGCCACCGGTAAAAGTGAATGGCACTGGGTGGAAGGCACTGTTTTTCCCTGCACAGCTTTTTTCCCTCTCTCACCTCCTGTTGCCTGCATCGCTCTGCAGAGCCGAGGGGAGATGCCTCTCCAACTCCCGAGGCATCACCATGGCCACAGGGGCATGGCCCCTTGTCTCTGCAGAGCAACACAAGGAAAAGGAAGTACCTTTAAGTAAAAGAAAAAAGTGGTGGGCCCCATCCAGAAAGGCTTCCGTGTGTCGTAGCGGCTCTGGGGGTGCATCACATCTGCCCTGAACTTTGGAAACTTTGGAAACAACTTCATGCTTGTATATAGAACTGTCTTTCCTATTGATAGTATTCCCTACTATCCCATTCCTCTGAAAGGTTTAATAAAATTCTACTATTTATTTGTTAAACCTTAAACGGCTTCTTGTGTGGTTATCTGAGGTAAAACAAAGAGAGAGTGGAGGGAGGAGGTACCACTTCACTTCCCTAAGATGGTTCAGTTGAGCAATTATATTAAAGAGGAATTGTATGATGTTAATTATATTAAAGAGGAACAGGCAACTTAACAGAATCCCCAAAAGGTGTGTGTGAGAGAGTCTTGTTTTATTTATTTGTTTTACAGAGCAGCTTATTATATTGGGGTTTTTTTATTGATATGATCTGATTTTTGATATTGTTTTGTAGCAGGTATAGTCAGGCAGCAAGCACATTTTCTAAGCAAAATACAAAGCATAGTAAATATAGGGGAGGGAGAGAAGGGGGGCAGAGAATGATGGAATTTCCTTCCATTTGTTTTTGTTAGTGCAACAAAAGAAACAGATTGATCTTTCCATTTATTAAACTTATCTAACCTTTTACCTTGCAATGTATAGGATAATTTATTCAGCAGTACACATTCCTTTAATTTCTCCAACCACTCTTCTTTATTTTGAGTTATGTTCTTTTTCCAGTATCTAGCACAGACTTATCTTGCAGAGATTTTGGCATTTAAAACCATTTTTTGAGTATCTTTCGAAAGATAAATATTCTGACTGAACTTGGTAATGTCTATATGATACATTTAGAGAACTAAAGATCAACTTGAAAAGCACTGTACCTCACTTTGTCTCTTCATTCTTGTTCAATTCCAAATATGTCCTTGTTTGAATATTTGATGCTGACCGTAACAGGAATGATGAGCATGGGCATTTGTATTAATAAATGCTTGCTAGTTGCCGTCTGGAATGAAAAACTATCTATTAGCTAGCAATTTGTATAACTTGAATACATACATATGTTAAAAGAAGCAAGTATCTCCTTCCAATCCAGTTCCCTGGCTGAGCCCAATGCCCCAGGCTCCTGATTTTATCCATTTAGGATCCAGATTAATGAACATCCTGCTTGCTGTCACTTAATTTGTCAGAATAATTGCTTAGTGCTGCGAAGTTCCATCTGTTTAGTATCAAAAGCCGATGACATTTTCTTTTGTACCAAACTGGAATTCCAAATCACAAGATTGTTCCTTTGCCCATATCAACAGTTTTTTTTATTAGCACACATGACTTTATCCCATCCTTTTTTAAATGACTGATAGGGAATCACTGTTTGAATTCAGACAGACAGAAACCTGCATTCTGCTAGGCTTGTTTGCAATAGTCCTGATAGTTCAACACATCCACTCTGAGCAGTTTTTAATGAGAGAAACTGAAAAGGATTAGTGTTCACTGAGTGAAGTTTTGCATTCATGTCAAATCAGCTTGTTATGACAGCTACCACTGGGAATTCGTTCCACACTTACAGAGAATATTTTGTGGGAAGGCTTTTTTTACAAAAAAAAATCATGTACATTTGAAAATGTGGAAGTTGCATTGAAACTGTAGTCAAGTATAATAGGACTGGGCTTGCCTGCAAGGTTCTAGGATGGTTCTGCTATTAGAGACTTTTATGCAGCTTTCACTGCTGTTCACTATGCCTCCAAATGTCACCAGATATTTGTAGGACTTAGCAATAGGCTCCACAATGCTAGAAAATGCAGTGTCATTGGGCACTCTGTGCCCAGCTTCAGATTGGCTATGATGACTGGAAATGAGAAGTCAACATTCTCTAAAACAACATACTTGCACAACAATAAGGTAGGTAGCCTAGAAACACAAATGGGATGCTATGAGGTTTAGCTGCAGCCATTGCTTGGGAATTCTGGTTTTCTTAATCATGATATTCTCGATGCAATTGAGGGCAATCAAGATGATTCCAAACCAAAAGTGAAGACTTGGATCCACCAGAGTGTTGCTGTGGACAGAAGAATTTTTTGCCCACAGCATAATTTCTTCCCTCCTGCTACAGCTCAAAATACCACACACACCCCAACACAATTATTTTGCTGCTCCTAGAAGCAGCATTTAATGGGGAATTTAGTTAAAAGCAGAAGGAGAGAGGAAAGAAACAGCAGAAATGTTTTAATAGACCTAAGCCCAAGTTTCCTGTACGAACAGAGTGGCATGGCCTGAAAGAAGTCCAGGACTGATTTTTTTACCCACAATGCTGACTTCACAGTACTATAATAAACCAGAAGTGAACAAGAATTTTTTAATGTTGGTGTTAATGTTTCCATTAAAACCAGTATGATTTTTGCTGATCAATAAGATGGGCTGTTCTCTGCTGAACTGTCATGTTAGTTTACCTAAAAAAAAAACACCCAAGGAATTTTGAAAAACAAACAAAATGAACTAGCAAATTTCAATGATGGACTTGCACAACCCTGTATTTCCACTTACAGTAACATCTCTCCAAATGCTGAAGAACTCTGGGGTAAGTGGAATCTATTTTGCAAACATTGTGAGGCAGTTGACAATTTATCTCAGGACTTGAACAATATGGGACATCCTTGCATTATTCTTCTTGGCACATAAAATATGGAAATAAAAGTTGTTATCTGGAAATAGTCAGAAGAGAGTCCAGAGGCAATAGATGAAGATTTCTTGAGATAGGAAATAACCTGACTTGCTTGCAGAGTCTAAAGCTTAGACTCTACAGAAATTATAAACATTATTAAAAGCCAATTTCCATTAGACTTGGCTAGTGGGATTCATTCTTTGCAAAGCTAGCCTATGGAGACAACAAACTGTGAACTTTTTACAATATGTACTTCTCTGGTTTAAATTTATTTCATACAATTGAGGGAAAATGCCAGAAATGCTGGATAGAATTTTGGTATTGAGTAAGGTTCATAATTGTAGAGAGAAATAATTGAATTAATTGTAAACAACAAACATTTTGTCACATTTCCATGTTCCAGTTTTCCTCACAAGACAGAATTTTTCCATCAAAGTTTTACTGAAAATGGTATCCCAATGTTAATATGTCCATCCCCAGCTGTGATATTTGAAGGCTTTTAGCACACAAGTAGCCTTCAGGAACATGCTATTGTAATTTATTAATCCAAATATAATCCTAACAATGTGTGCATGTAAAGTGGCATCAAGTCAAAGCTGACTTATGGTGATTTCAGCAAGGGGCTTTCAGAACAAGTGAGAAATAGAGATGGTTTGCCATTGCTTTCCTCTGCCGGGTCTTCCTTGGTGGTTTGGTTTCCCTTCTAAGTACTGACCTTGTTTAGTTTCTGAGATCTGATGAAATCAGGCTATAGCAGGCTGGCTTCCCTCCAATCTTAACAATACCCCACTGAAATATAGTAAAAAATCAAAGACAAAACTAGACATTTCTGAGGTATCAGAAATCTACTGATCTTACAGATATTTTGGACCCTTGTTTTCTATTTTGTCAATTTCTTGTGGAACAGGAGGTGAGAAAAGCAATGAAGGGAAACAGTGACTCAGCACATTTGTGACTTGATAGGGATGTCATTCAGCAAGAACAGCTAGCCAGTCTTTCACACTAACAGAATCATTGTGATTGGCATTATTATTGTCCACTTTCCCCCAATAATTTTGCCATCTCAGTGGGTTTGGGAGAGCCTATTCTATATAAGCATGGGACCTGTATGCATCAGCTATTTCATTCTCTGTGACCATCTTTGCAAGATATGAACAGACTGTGACCATCTTTGCAAGATATGAACAGAAGTTTTATATATACTTGCCGTTACGCAAGGTGAAGGGCAGAGGAGATACATAGATTCAGACTAATGCTACGTTTTCTTGTCCCCTGGAAGCTCAGAAAGAAGCACATGTTTTGCTTGCACAAGCTGCAGACAAAGTTGCAGACATTGGCAGACAAGTTGCAGGTGAACTAGGGGTTGGGGTTTTCCCCCTCCCCCAGCAGCTTGTTTGCCCTACTGGCTTAGTGGGTAGATGACAAGGTACAAGACTGTCCATCTCTCACAGTAACAAACAACAAAATTAGAGTGCATGCAAGAGAAACATGAGTTTAGATTTCTGAGATGCCTTTGGCTGATTCTGCACAGACAAATGAAATGGGTTACATGAACCCGTGTCAACTGTGCTGTTTGCATAGAGAGTGAAGGGGCTGGGAATTTTGGGATCCCAGCAACAGGAGGCAACACGGTTCGCACAGGAAACACAGTGTTTCTGTGTGAACCATGCAGCCAAGAATCTCCACACCCAAGAATCCCCCCTCCCCCGAGAATCACCCCACCTACCGGCACAACATGGTGGCTATTAGAGAATCCGCTCTAATGGAAGCCATCTGGGAAAACCACCATAATAGTGGACAGAAGGGGGTGGGCATAGAATGCTTCCTGCTTGTCATAGTTCGCACAAGCAAGCAGGAAGCATTTGAAAGCTGGATTTTGTTTAACCCAGGCTTAGGTAAATATAATGAGTCAGAAGTATTTGTGGGGTGGGTTCTGTGGGAACTTCTCAAAATGCTTTTAAAAAGAGCCATTATATTTGGCCTATGCAGAATCACCTTTTGTTATATTTAAAGCACTAAAGCCGTGTGAGGACCCAATGAGTATTCATGTATAAAGTAGATTGGGTGTCTATTTATTAAACGCATTTGGAGCAAGTCAGTGAAAGTCCTCTCACTTTTGTTCCATTTTACCTTGTTACGTCTGCAGCACATTTTCTCTTACCGGTTCTGATATGGAAAGTCACCCAGGCTAAAAGCAACAGAGCACAGTGAAATAAAAATGGGAAGGAACAAGATTTCATTCCCCTCAACCAAAGACAGGGTTCAATTTGTTCTTCCCTGTGCCTGCTTTGTGAATGGAAGTTTTAGTTGCCTGGAAAAAAGAAGGTGTCACAAATGTGATATGCTACAGTTGGGTTGGTTAAAGCAAATAAATTTTAACTGGCCCTGTTCAGTTTCTTCCAGAAATTCAAAAGAGAAGTCAGGAAAAGTCAGGAAAGGGTCAGGAAGGCACAGGGAGTCAGGAAAGGGCAGAAAAGCAGCCTTGATGTTCACAGTTGGACAGAAACACTAACGCAGTATTTGTAGGAACCAATGTAGAAACATGTCTTATAACAAAGTTGGGCTGAGGAAAACAAAGATGAGGACTGACCCAAACCGAGGTAAAGAATCCCTGGAGAAAGCTGAAAAAAATTAATCAGAAAAAAGGACGCTGGAAACTAAGCTAAATTCAAAGTAGATGATAGCGTATCCTGGGACAAATTGGAAACAGTGTGAGGAATCATGACATTGTCAACCTCCAGATGGGGCCTAGAGTTTTCCCAGTATCATAACTGTTCCCCAAACTACAGAAATCAGTTCCCCTGAGCAAATACCATTTTTGGAAAGTAGACATCACATTCCTGTTAAGCTCCCTCCTCTCCCCAGGCTGTCGCCAGGCTCCACTCCCAAATTTACAGGAATTTCTTAGTCTGGAGATGGCAACCCTACTGAAGGACTAGGGATGGATAGCAGCCACAAGCAACTGAAAATCCTGTCAATCCTTTTAATGTAAATGTATGTAACATCTTAACTTCCTTCATGAAAATAGAATAGGAAGACCAAGTGTATTTCCCCCTGAGCTCCTCTCAGTAGGGATAGGATAAAAAAAGAAAAGAAAATACATTTCCTCTCCTCCCACCCCTTCAAATGCTCTCAAAGGCCCTTTCCGCACCACAACGGTGCGAGGGTGCGTCAGCATAAACGACGCCAATGCACCCCCCCTGGGACCGTTCGCATGGACGGTCCTGGGAGGGCAGCAGGCAGTGGCGCAGCCTTCGCACAGGCTGCACCATCCCTGCAAGCTTACCTCATCCCCTGGCCTCTGGCTCATAGCAGAGGCCAGGGGACACATCCCCACAGGCTGAAGCGACAGCTCTGGAGTTACAGGCCAGGGGGTCCTGTCCCCTGGCCTCTGTGACAAGCCAGAAGCCAGGAGACGAGGTAAGCTTGCAGGGATGGTGCGGGGAACATGGCGCCTTTCAGCCGCTGCCGTGCGAACGGCAGCATTTGGAAGCCGCTGTTTCCAGAAAACCTTGCTCGGGGAGCGAGGTTGGGAAACAGCAGCTTCGCGCTGCTGGGGGGGGAGCGAGGGTGGCGCTGCTGCGATGCAGCAGCACCCCCATGAGAACAGCTCCCTAGGGACGGTGTTTTTGCCATCCCCAGGGCGCTGTTTTTGCCCCATGCAGAAAGGGCAAGAGATTCACATAGTAAGAAGTGCTAAAAGTTATAGTTGGACACATTCAGATAATTTACATTGATGTCACTCTGGGTAGTATAGCCAGAATTTCTGTTGGAGGGGCACAATGTGCATCAAGAAGAGTACAATAACATCAGTGTGATGTAGTAATGGATGATTTTGTATGAATTTGTATCACGTATTCTTTTGCTGGCTCAGCAAGATTGAGTACTTCCAGATGAACCCTTTGTAGCACAATATGCATCGTTGTTAACAAGTTGCTGCATGCAGTCCTCATCTTTTTTCTGTCACAATATCTAAAGGAGGTTCTTAGACTGGATGTTTAGTTGTTGTTTTTTGAGAGCCAGGACAAAATAGCTCCTGATGAAGATTCCTTTCTACAAACTCATCTGATGCTTTGTACAAACATTCCCCTTGTGATGCAAGATAACACTAATAAATAACCCCCCCCAAAAAACCTTATTATTTATATTAATTACCACTCAGAATTGGTTGTGCTTTTTGACAGCTGCTTCCAACATGGGAACACTGATCTTGTATATGGTAACCCTTCTTTCTCCTTTCCTTCCTTTTGCAAAAAACAGTTTTTTTGAAAAAAAAATTAAGTTTGTTCCCTACAACATCTGCTTCCCACTTTCCAGTACCAGAACATACAGACCATGTCTTTTGATTTAAAATATGTTGTAGTACAATGTTTTGTTTTGCCCTTAGTCAAATGCACCTCATCATACGTAAAAAAAGTAATAACTGGTGATGACTTTGGGGATTCATATCCTGATCTGCCTCCAAAGATGTAATAGCAGGTGCAGTTAAGTGCGCATGAAAATTACACTGCAGATAAGCCTCCATGAGGGTTGCCAACCTCTAGCTGAGGCCTGGAAAGCATCCAGAATTACAATTGATCTCCATTCTACAGAGATCAGTACTCTGGAAGAAAATGACTGATTTGGAGAACGTACATTATGGAATAATCCCTTCCTGAGGCCAGCTGAGGCCCCTCCCTTCCTCAAACCCTTCCCCAAGTTCTACTTTTAAATCCCCCCCCCTTCTCCAAGCAGGTATCACAGCTTTGAAGGTCTTAAAAGGACAGAAGGATGTCAGGAAGAGGACTATTGGAGCTACCAGGAAAAGCTTCTTTGACCCAGACTGACCAGGTCAACAGGGTGGGGACTGGGAATTGAGAAAACTCTTGGGAGCAAGAAGGAAGCTCTCTTCTAGTTGGGAGTATCAGAGGGGACAGAACTCTTGCCTGAGTTCTGGGGGAGGCAGCCATTTTGGCCATGTGCTCACCCAAGAAGCTGAAGAACATCTTCCAGGTAATGGAGAATCTGTAGACAGCTGTAACATCCTAAGCTTAAGAGTGTACCCTATGATACTATCTGATAGGGTATATAGAGGGAAGGACAGAATAATTGTGTTTTTCTTTCATTTCTTTTTAATTCATTACTCAGTCTAGTGTTCTGCTAAAAGTATGCTTGTAAATATTTTTTAAATAAATTCTTTTTAACATTGGATGCTGTACCATATAGACCTACACTGTCTTGGACATGCTATTTTACAAAGGAGGTGCAAGGAGGGGGGAAGACTGGCAGTTGGCCAACAGCTATTCCTCCAGGGGTGCATCAGGCCATAAATTGTTGCCATAGTGGCAAGGAGTGGGGATACACAAAAGCATGGCTTCAGAGTTGGAAAGGAAGCTGAGAGGACCTGACTCTCCACAGTGAGGAAATTCCTATGAAGGTCAGGTATGGCATCAGTTATCCTAAAAAAGGAGAGAAAGCCCTTCTGGGGTGACTTGGGAATCCCTGGAGGGTGCTTGGTGCAGTGGTTCTCAACCTTCCTAATGCCGTGACGCTTTAATACAGTTCCTCATGTTGTGGTGACCCCCAACCCTAACATTTATCCATTTTACAGATGGAGAACACTGATGCAGAGAGTCTTAGGCAACCCCTGTGAAAGGGTCATTCGACCCCCAAAGGGGTCGCGACCCACAGGTTGAGAACCGCTGCCTTGGTGGAATAGACCTTACAGGTCAAAGCAATCCTGTTCCGCCACACATGTAATAAAGGAATCTTTCAGCCAATATAATTTCACGTGGCAGGGAAAATCCACTGAAGAATGCAACCAGAACAGTAGCTCTTGGGGAAAACACACATTATTTAATTTAAACACACATTATTTAATTTTAAAATATTTTTATGGGTGTCTATGACAAGAAGGATAAATGAATTGCCATGGGATAAGATTGCTTTTTTATTAAAACTGTAAACATCAAAGTGGTAGGATAATGAAAAAAAAAGCTGAATGAGTGCATACTGATCCCAGACATTCAGACTAATGACAAATTACTCTTTTCATCCCAGTTTTTTCTTTTTACTTTGTTTTAGAATTAATGTTTTGTTCCATTAAGGAGTGATTCATGAAAATAGTTTAATATCCTGTATGAAAAGGGTGAAAATGATATTCTGTTGATATTTTATAGAGAAGTTTTATAGAGCAGTATGATTGAAGGAGGCGGAACTGTGACAAAGAGCATCGGTCTATTCAGACACAGATTAGCTAATTTTCTGAGAAATATGCTGACATTAGTTTGGCATTCTTGTTAGTTTAAAAGAAATAGTACTTGAATGGTATTTTGTTAAAAAATTTTAAAAAAATTGTATTTAAATGTTGTCAATAAACTAACACCCTGATTACCTTCCCCACCTCATTTCCTGCAGTTTAAATGGGGATAACAATATATATGTATATATTGAGCAGGCCTCATAAAACACCTCGCAGAGAATGGACTTAAAAACTGACATTCAAGAAGAGTCTACTGCTCTGGCTCAATCCAGTGTCTCTCTCACTTTTGAAACAAGAGTTCTGTTATGGAACCAAAGAAACAGCTCCCTCAACTCAGGCTGGCTGAGTTTACATTATCGCCAACCCTGACTGCTTTACAACCAAACATTCTTTCAGGCAGCATACAGTGGTCCCTTTTTTCAGAAGAGCTGATTGTATTTGACCATCCATTTAACCTATGTTTCATATATAAGTGCAGCTGGTGGTGCCAATTGTGGCAAGTTGGTCATTACAGTACTTTGATAGTGCTCTTTTCACACAGCCAAAGCAAACATTATCAAACTCCACAATTATGGATTACCAGCCTGACCTAACCATTCAAACACAACATCCTGAGGCAAACATAGTCATTTTGATGCACAAAGGCAGGATTTAGCATATCACAATCATATCATTATGTACACTTCTGGCAACAGCACACCACCATCATAAAGAAAAAAGGAGGATACTGGAAAATCAAAGGGAAACTTTAGGAAAAGAGTACACATTTATTGATGACATCTGCACACTATAACATTAACTGCCTACCACTTATGATCCTACCAGAGAAAGAAAGACTTTTCAGATGTTACATGTACTGGGAAGCCAGCAATCATACATAGATTCTTTCAATATATACACTGTTGCAATATTATCTGAACCAGGGCAATGCATATGTTTTGCTTGTTTTGGTATGTGTGAAGCAACCACTGGATTTTTTTCCAGGTTCAAATTCACAAATTCACAAATACCAAAATTGTATGCATATAAAAAATATACAGATCCCCTGTTCAGACAATGTCGTGATTGCATGGGAGCATCATGGGTAGCGGGTCTCCCTAGAAATGGAAGTTGCCAGATTTGCACAACAGTGCTAAAGTGCTATAGAAGAGAAAGAGTTTGGATTTATACCCTCCTTTGTTTCCTTTAAGGAGACTCAGAGGGGCTTACAAACTCCTTTTCCTTTCTTGCCCCACAACTGACACTGTGTGAGACAGGTGGGGCTGAGAGAGTTCTGAAGAACTGTGGCCCCTTCCACACAGCACAGAGAGAGCTGGTTGCAGGTGGGATAAAGTAACCCACTCTCCTGTTTTCCCATTTGCATGCCTCCGTTGCTGTTGTGCCTTCGCACGGCGGAATGAATTTTTTCCCCTTACCTTCCTTGCTGCAGAGTTACATGGTTAGGTTGGCACGGACCCTCACATCCATGCTACCACCTGTGACACACACACACCCCCGGTGGCTATGCAGCCATGAGCTGAGGACTGCTAAAAATGGGGAAGCGTGGCTGATGAAAGCGCTTCCCGGGGCAGCCGTTCACTCTGCCACAGCTGCAATCTGTGTTACAACTAAAGAATTGCAGATAGTGTGATTCTGGAAAAACCTGGGGGGGGGGGACACAGAGTGGATTCGTGTTAAGAGCGGGATTGTGCAAAATTCCCCCCAACACGGGTTTTATCCTGTGGTTAGTCCAGGTTTATTGGCCCATGAGAAAAGGGCCTGTGACTAGCCCAAGGTCAGCTAGCTGGAATGTAGGAATGGGGAAATAAATCTGGTTCACCAGATAAGAGTGGGGAATCAAACTGGTTCTCCAAATTAGAGTCCACTTGCTGTTAACCACTATACCTCACTGACTCTGTACCACCACAGCAGCACCACAGCATCATTGACATGCACCTATCCCTGTAGCTGAAAAAGAGTGCCATATGTAAAAAGGCAGGGGGAAATAGTGGCACTAATTTGAAACTACTGGAGCCCTTTCGAGATGGCTCATAGACAGATTAAAATGAGCTTTGTGAAATACTTGTCCCTGTACCTTTTGGGAGGAGGGGATTTGGGCCAGCAATGGATGACATCTGGTTTAGAATGGTAATCTGAAAGGGACTTCTGTATTGGGCAATTCCTGGAGATGTGTGAGTGGAGCATTGGAAGATCAGGGGAGGGTTTGGGAATAGAGGGGACTTCAGTATGAAGTATGATTGCTAGTCCTATGGTGAGGGCAAGAGTTCTCCCCTTCCCATCTCCCATTACAAAACCTGCAAAGCAGCCGTTTTCTCCAGAGAAACTGATCTCTGTAGTATAGAGATCAATTATATTCTAGGAGATCTCTAGGTCCTACCTGGAGGTTGTCAACCTTATGAAGATCTAGCCAGCCTTGTGGAAGGCACTTTAGAATTGCAGGTTGGCTCTGTCTCTGTTGCAGTTTCTATCACCATTCACATCCTTCATTCTGGACCCAGTTAAAAATGGGAGCTTTGCATTGTGAACTTTTCCTCCAATTTAAATCATAGGATCTTAACAGCTTTGCTCATGCCTTGAGAAATCTCTTCACCAGCTCCGATCTCCCAGCAAGATATTCCATGTTGGTGAATGAAGACAGATGGTACCCACAACACAATGTCATCACCGCAATGAGTGTTATTCTGTGGTTTTAGACAGGAATGTACATTCCTAATCCCCCCATATTATTTTCTATTTTTACTAAAAAAAAATATTCTATCGTTGTTGGTGTTAGATTTATAAACTGCTCTCTCCCACTGAGGGAGCCCTACAAATTCCGTTGGTATTTTTCGCAAACAGGAACCCTTCAATTCACCACACCATTTCAGTATAGATGCAATCCGGTGATAATTCTAAGCAAAGAAGAACTCTGAAAAAATTACAGAACAGCTTTTCTGGAGAATAGTTTTGGAGCTGTTGCATGCTGCCTAACTGGTTTTGCGAAAACCATTGCAAAAGTCCCAAAATTTCATATATCAACTTTATGACTGATTTTCCCCTTCCTGTAAAGCTCAGGTTATACTGCTCATAATATGTTTGCTGTTTGTGATCACCGCTTAAAACAGCACTTGCTCTGTGAACTCCAAATTGCCTCTTGCAACACCTGTTATAAGTGTCATTGTTTTTGCTATTCTCAAGAGTTTCTGGTATTTAGATGGTTTGTTTGGCAGAGAGGAGGAAGAATGGGGACAGCTGGTTCTTTAAACTCTTCACTGGTTTACTTAGCATTGCAACTAAACAGGCAGAGACCAAAGGCCAAAAGGTCACACTGCCCTTTAGGAGTAGAGAGTACCATGGTCCCAAAGCTGTTTTCTCCCACCCAGTAAATACACATCCATTTCAGAGAGACTAAGGTTTCAGCTGGATGGTGATTAGACATATGGCAAGCATCTTGGGGAGGGGGAAGAAAGAAACTCACACAAAGTTGGGAAAATATGGATAAAAATTAGAAGACCAAGTCCAAATTCTACGACTTTCCATGGAAAGATTCCTATTTATTTTCTCCCGCTTTGGCCAACTCTTGGAAGGAAGAACATTAGACACAAAAAATTTCCATTCCACCTAGACTTTGGTAAAAATCACAAAATGAAAATGATTTATCACTGAGAGTTGAACAGGACACCTCAGGCAACAAGCCCAACCATGGAATTATAGAGACTCGAGAAAGAACTGAGCAAGGGAAAAGAGGCCTTGCTGTGTACAGTAGTAAATTCTAAGGGAATCAAGTCAAAAGGGTGAGATCATTCAGATGAACACAACTGTCCTGGGGAAAAAGGAAACTGGTAGCCAGGTTTGCAAATGCCAGGTTAGAAAATTCCTGAAAATTAAGAGGTAAAGTATTGAGAGGGCAACGTTTGGGGAGGGGAAGAACCTCAGTGGGGCATAATGTCATAGTATCCACCATTTTCTCCAGAGAACCTCATATTTAAAGACTGGAGTAGGGTTGCCAACCTTTTTGTGGAGCCTGGAGAGCTCCCAAAATTACAACTGGTCTCCAGATGACAGAGATCAGTTCCTATGGAGAAAATGGGTGGGGTGTTTTTTTTGGGGGGGGACTCCACAGCATCATACCCTCCTGAAGTCCACCCCCTGTGTAAACGCTGCCGTCATGAGACTACTACATGAGACTACTGGAGTTGGCAGCCCTATTCAAGGGATCAGTTGATATTCCAGGAGGTCTCCAACCCTCACCTGGAGACTGCTAACTCTACTGAAAGCCTAGCTTCAGAAGCATGTCAAAAATTAGCTCATTTTAGTTTTATATAATAACAGAATGATTCTAAGACTTGCAATATTGGGACATAAGTACTTAGAGGAAGTTGGCCAGCCCTTCTGCCTTTCTGAGTTCCACAGCAGTGCTGCAGATAAATGACACATACAGCTGCACAAACTTTTCATACTGGGATGCCAGATTTCTAATAGCTATTCCATACCTACTCTTATACAAAATAGGAAGCTTCTTTGTTGTAGAGGGTTATACTGGGAATGATGGTGATTCCTTTTCCATAGAAGAAAATGACTTCATGCTTCTGTTACATTGTCCTTCTCTTATACATTTGTATAGAATGTAAAATAGCTCACATATGTCTACAGTCTGGCATACTGCTTCATAAGAGATTTGTTAATGCTGTTATACAAAGGAATAGAAAACACATGGCCCTAACATAGGGGCAGGCAACCCCTGTTACACAGGCTAAATGGTGGCATTGTAGTTTATTTTTGCCAGCACGCAAGGCCAAACCAAACTGATATAAGCTACAGAGGTAATGCAGCAGTGCCTCTGAAGCTGATGGTATAGAAGACAACAGACATGGTTTATGACCATCATTGCCTTCTGGATCCACACAATCACCTCCTGGGTGGGTCAGAAGAGAGTCCCTGAGAGGCACTGGCAGCACTTCTTGCACTGTTCATGTGTACAGTCAAGTGTACTGGTCACTTCCCTTGCCTGTCAGAGAAAATGTGCAAACATTTTTCTTTGTCAGCACCCAAATGTTTTCACAGTCATTTGTTTTTGGTACTTGAGTCAAAAAGATTTCCAGCATCACTTGTGAATGATACCTATTTAATTAGAAGCTTTTCCAAAAAAGTGTAAGGCAATAGATGTCTGCCAAAAAAGTAAACATACTACATTTGGGTTCATCAGGTTGGGATTCTTGGTATAAAAGTAGTATAATTTTGTAAAGCAGATATATTTTTCAACAGATGACAACAGACTGTAAAATGGACTTTGAACAAACTCTCCACTACTGAGGGAGGTATTTAATTGAATGAATGAATGAATGAATGAATGAATGAATGAATGAATGAATGAATGAATGAAGTTATGCTCTATCTTTGACTGTGGTACCATAAACCTTACAGAATTTGGAGCACTGATGCTACACCAGTATAATTTTATAACATGATAGAAGCAAATGCCACAAGACTATTAAAAGAACATGACAGTTTCAGGGCTAAGGGATTCCTGACCTAGGGGGATAGTGTCACATGCTCAACCAATTCCCAGTGATGTTAAACCTCTGCAGCTATTAAAGAATGGAATCTATTGAAATCTGTGCAGCAGCCTACGAACCATTAGCCCAAATAATGTGTCATAGAACAGTGTTTGGAACAGGAGTAACAATTTACTTCCCAGCATCCTTTCTAAACTACCGGGTTCTGTTTCAACAAAACCAAAATAAATAGTGGTGGTTTGCTTTACCTTAAGTTCCTTGCAGCAGCATTGCTTTGGGGAATATCAAGGAAACCAAACAATCAAACTTAAGACAAGTCTCTTTAGGCCACACAAAAGCCTGAGCCTGCCCCACAAACAGGTCAAAGAATAACTGTGCAACAGACCCACTTTACAAAAAAAAATTAGAAAATAAAATTATTTCAAACCATTTGATGACTTCTTTCCCAGGTGGATTGCAGGCAGCAGGAATACAATGCAGGCAGGTGGTAATCCATGATGCATAGCACAGTCAAAGCCCCCAAAACTCAGGAGGACAGGAAGCAACTAAAGCCAATTTTTCCACTGAAAAACCCCTTGAGGTTTAATTACTGGGTAAATTTGGAGTGATCATTCTGAATTATCCAGTCTTATTGGAAAATAGAATGAATAGTCTATTAGGAGTTCTTCATGGCTATTTTTTATTTGGAAATTTGCAGTGAGAGTTGTATGGAGATGCTGCAACCCACGTAAATAACATGTGCAAAAATGGTATATATCTTGCTTGTTATGTATGCTTCTTTTTGAAGTAAGCACCCCCTACTCACAGTCATGATTTTTCTTCAACTTGAACTGAGCAGAGTTTCAAGTTTTATTAACCCATGTTGTATTCATCTTGGCCATGGAATTGGTTATGGAATTATGGCTGTGTGTTCCACACTGTTGTAATGTTTCATTATTTCCTTTTTATTTTACTGATAGACTGCATAAAATGAAATCACATGAGGGAGGAGTTCAATGTGAGATATTTTTGTCCAGGAAAACAATTTTCAAGAAAGACACCTCTGAATTAGAATTCCAGAATTGGATAGAAAGATTTTACAAGTTTTGAGATTCCTATATGATTATGGATGTTAACTTAGCAAAACCAGTGAGATCATTAATTGTTCACTTTTGATTATGTTTGAGCTTTACCTAATTCTGTCTCATTCTATAGGTCCTCACTCTTGGTGTCTGCAATTTCATGTCTGCCTCATGAAATTCCACTACCTTATCAGGCAAAATTCCTGTCTATTAACAGTTATGCTAGATTTAAAAGATTTTTACAGCCCAATCGGGGGGGGGGGGCAGAATCCCCCACTGGAGGCAGTGTGGGCTTATGCCAGTGGATTTTCCCTTCCTGGGATACTTACTTTGGCAGAAGGGCAAATCTGCTGGTGCCTGGCTGCTGCGGTAATCTGGTATGCCTGAGCATGGTGCTCAGCTCTCTATTGGTGTTTCTCCGCCACCCTGAGCTATGTTGGCATGGTGGGGGCATTCCCAGGGGTGGAGCTGACCTCAGCCAGCTCCCACTGCCAGTTTAGCCCCCTTGTGCAGGTGGAGAAGGGCTCGGATATACACTGAGATTTTAGCATCATATCTCTGCTTTCCTTATGGGGTAGTTTCAGGTAAGTTTATCTTTTTCTGACTTTTTGCGCTTCTTGTGGCCTGGGAAAGCCCTTTGGATAAAGCAGAGCAGTGCTGGAATAGCACCATCCCTGCCCGCTAGCTCTGTTTGTATTGGGCTGTTAGTCTTTGAAGTGCTGCAAGACTTTTTTCATCTCAGATATGGCTTGCCTCAGGTCCTATGGGAGTAGACTCATATATGTCTACTTGAATTTACATAAGGAGATTTTAGTCTGCCGTAGCGCTTTGACAATGTGGAGTGTTCTTAATGCATTTTTCCATTAAGTTCTTGAAAAGAATGGGTAGACCTGGCCACTGGAGAACTAGTCTTACAAGATGTGGAAGATCTGTCGGATTGTCAGGGGAGGGGGGAAATTTTACTGTTTGCCCTGGGCACCATTTTCTGTAAATACAGCCCAGGTCTTGAGTTTTGTAGCTGAAGGGTGGGAGGCATGGTACAACAACTTCTGCTTATGAATGCTTCTATGTTATAACTTCTGCTTGTGAATGACTGGCTCTGCCTCCTCCTCACCTGAGGCAGTGTCATCAAGCTGACCCATGGCATACTGGAAGTTTTCTTTTTGTTCCCTTTTATAGGCTGTGCAAGTTATGTGAACAGAAACAGAACTCTCACAGAACAATATTCTATCTAATTTGTGGCTTGGTTTGGTTTGTATTGGAATGTTTGCTGAAAAGTAATGACCCCAATTTTGGTTTTTGTACAAAAACTGTTTTCAGACTTTTCTAATAATCAATATATGGTAGTTTTCAGATTTCTGGATGACGTTCCACCTAAGGTGACCAGCTGTCCCGCTTTTGGCGGGACACTCACGCTTTTCCGCAATGTGTCCCGCATCCCGCGGGGTTTTAAAATTGTCCCGATTAGGCAATGTCACAGGGCGGGAAACACGGAAGCACCCCAGAAGGCAGTGTGGCAGCGCAGGAGGCACACGCGGCCGCAGGAGCGCACTGCCTTTTGCGGCGCTTCCCAACCCAGCCACAAAAGGCAGTGCGCTCCTGTGGCTGCGTGTGCCTCCTGCGCTGCTGCACTGCCTTCTGGGGCGCTTCCCTGTTTCCTGACCGGGGAGCGCCGCAAAAGGCAGTGTGCTCCTGCGGCTGTGCAGGTGCACGCGCATGCCTGCGCGCCCTTCGTTACAGGAGTAAAAATTTGGTCACCTTAACCTTACCTATTTTACATCCCATTCCAAAGGGAAATTGATATAATGGCAGCTGGGGATGGCTCTCCTTGGCATCGCCCCCGAAGAGGCAATCTGCAGCACAGGCACCGGGGAAGGAGAAAATCCTTTTCTCTCCTGGGGAAGCCCATTGTCTGGAATGACCTATGCCTGGTATTCTCAGGCTGCCTCCAGGAACATTCCCAGAAAGCCCATCTCCACACTGGTGCAGCCCCAACAGTGCAGAAATGACAACATAGGAACAAACTTCTGGATTTGGGCACTGAGAACCATGCATTGCCCTGCCACGAAGGTAAGTGCCTCTGTGCCAGCATCCATGCCACTTTGCATACCACTGGTGCCAATGGTTCTGGGTTCACACAGCTTTCAATGTGGCTTCGCCCCCCCGCCCTTGGGATTGCACAGTTAGGGTGTACTTTTTGCCTCCCATTTGTAGGAAGAAATTTTCAAATGTCTTCCTTCTGCATTTTCATAGTATTCAGAATATATTGGATACATGTGTACCTAATTTCAGCTTTCTGACCTGCTTTTAAGTATTTAATCATGTATGTACAACATGATGCATGCTATAAGAAGGGGAAATTGTACAATAAACCTTTGAAACTCTTTGTCCAGGGAGATTTGTCAGTCTTCTTCTGTTGCTATCCTCTGCCAGCTGGTGAAGACTTTGTTTGGCATTCCTTTAATGATCCCTCCTGTGTAATCAATGGTTTTATGTTGTGCATGTATTTTAACTCTGTTTTGTATGTATTAAACTGTTTTAATTATATGCATCTGTGAGGGAGCCCAATTTTTATAGTTTTAAAATGTAATTTTATCATTTAAAAAATTGTTAGCCACCTTGGTGGGCCTTATAAGGGTGGAAAGGTGGGATACCAATTCTGTAAATAAATAAACTGTCCCACTTCTAATAGCTCTGGGGTTCTAGAGTGTGTGCCAATTTTAAACTTCTCTCATTTTGCATGAGAATTGGAGGGAGGGATGGAAATGTATTTTTCCCCTAGCCATCAGGATGCTTGGGTAAATACATGGTTGTAATTCATGAAGAAGTAGCCTAAGAATAACCATACCTCCATTCAAATAGCAAAACTTCCTCTGCATCTGTATGCTGGATGCATTCCATAAATGCTTCACAAATAGACATCAATACAAAACAATAGGTTGGCTATTAACCCAGTGAAATCCAAAATAGTGGTTTTCTCAAACACCTATAGACCCATGAGATGGTCCATCCAGGGGGCAGACATTGAACAAGTTAAATTGTTCAAATATCTTGGAATAACATTTCATTTTAAACTAAGCTGGACCACTCATAAGAATAACACTCTCAAAGGATGTAAAAACCTATCCACTGCAGTATTGAAATTTTTCAACATCCATGGTGGTAGGTTCATCCCAGCAGCACTGAAGGTATTTAATGCTAAAGTGGTTCAGTACCTTCTGTATGATATCCCCGTCTGGATCCAAGCTTGGCACCAGAACGTGTTCAATCAAATTTCCTGTATAAGATATTTGGCACCCCACGTTGTGTCCCTTACAGTGTTCTTTGCTTGGAATCAGGACAGCATTTACTAGAAACTAGGGCATGGGCTATAACATTCAAGTTTTGGTTGCGTTTATGTTTCTGTTCAGATCTGGAAAGTTTAACCTTGCTAGAAATGAGGGAGCTCCAGCTTTCGAAATGGTGGTTGCGTATTGAGAAAAAAATCTTCTCCTTGGGTTTTTCATGGGAGTCTCTGAATATGCTTACTGCCACAGAGATTTATCACTGTCTAAAGACCAGACTATATGATCAGGAATATCAGTCTCTTTTGAGCACAGCGCAAAGATCTTGCTCCCCGCTATACCTTGGGATTATTCCCCAGAAAACAAGCTTGGCTGTATATTTGGAACAACTAGTTAATTACAAGAGTAGATGGGTCATAACCAGAGCAAGATGCAACTCTTTTCCCTCAGTCTATCTCCAAAGGCGCTTTCTCAATATTCCATATAACAAACATCGCTGCCAGTACTGTCCCTATACATCGGACTCAATTTCTCATATTTTGTTGCATTGTTCAAAGTATAACAATTTTAGAGCTGACTTGTGGGCACTGTTACCAACAGGATTCACACTATTCTCCGATAAAAGAAAAATGTTTAAGCTCTTGAACAGTTCCAATGTAGAAATTTTGGAAGCTTGCTGTATTTTAAGGTGTATTTTACATTGTAACAATGAGTGATTTTTAATGTATCTGGAAATGTTTGACATTTTCTTGATTATATGCCTAATAAAGGTACTGGACTGTACTGGACATCATTCTGCAAGAAGCAAGCACAAAAAACCCTGATAAATCAAAACATAAATATCTTTTGTGTTTATAACATAAACATAAACACTAGCATTTTGTAGGCTGAGGAAAACATCACTGGGGAAATAAATGTCCATATTTAAGATGTTCAGGAAACTTATTCTTCCATTGTATACAATAATCTATGGATATTATAAAAATGACTATCACAAGAGAGATGGCTATAAGATGGGCAGCAAAGAATCATACCTGGGATCAGACAAGAAGTTAAAAATTGTCACATAATAGTACAATGAGCTCAACCATGGACTGAAAATAAAAACTTTGCTGTAATTCTTCTTTTCCTGGATTCTGGAAGGGTTGAGTGACAAGGCAGCTATGGAAAACTTACTGTTGCACATTCTTTTTGCTACTAAAGCTTTGTCATTACCTCCCACCTAGGTATAAAATTACAATTGTTTTGGTATTGGTAATGGTCTTGCTATGAATACGATGAACAACAGTAGGATCTTCTAATATGTGAAAATGAATGTTTGGCATTCTTATATCAAAACCAAACTTAGAAGTGATCTGGCATTTATTATCCATATCTTCCTCTGTGCTGTAGTGGAGTCTTAAAGACTACCACAAATTACTGTTCATCAATATATATGTGTATAATGAAGCACTCAAGCTGGAAATATACATTGAAATAGGGCTGCCATGTCCCCCTGGCCATTCGTGGGGAATGTGGGTTAGGGTTGATAGATCCAGTTTGGGAAACTCCTGGAGATTTGTAGATGAAGCCTGGGGAAATATGGATCTCAGTGGGGTACAATGCCATAGAATCCACCTTCGAAAGTATCCATTTTCTCCAGAGGAAACTGATCTCTGTAATTTGGAGATAAGCTGTAATTCTGGGGAATCCCCAAATTCTACTGGAAGCTGGCATTCCTACACAGAAATCACTATTTTGGTTCATTACCCTGATTTTCCAGAACAGTTGTTCCACATTTTCATTGCAACTTTTGTGTGATGATGTATTTCAATGAACCTTATGCAACTCAGTTGTAATTCCTGGCTCCCACTATATCCAATGGGTCTTCTTAAAATGACATCAAATAGATCTGTCAAGCACCACATGTTAACTGTGTGTATACCACAGGAGATGCTTAAGAATATTCTTCAATATGCAAGAGTTTGACAGCAAAGAGATTTGTGTGGAAAGGTCCTCTGAAAGTAGTGTGTAAATCTATTTTCCCAAGATGGGATACAAGAGATTTACAAATATGGCTTTTTCCAGTATGGTAAAGTGATAAGGATGTCAGAGTAGGGCCTGGGAAACTCAAGTTTCAATCCCCATTCTGTCATGGCAACTCTCTGCTTCAGTCACACCTACTTTACAGGGTTGTGGTTTTGAGGATAAAATGGAGGAGAGAACAAATTCTGTATGGCACTTCAGGTTTCTACCAGGAGGAAGTTGGGGTATACATATCTAAGTAAATAAGTGAACATTTTTTGGTTTTGTCTGTTTCCTATGCTGACCTTAAATTTGTGCAAATGTAAAGACAAAAAAATGTTGTGATGAAACCCAAAAACTTTTACCTAGTCAGCCAAAAAAAGATTAAGACATTTTAGAAATGGTGAGAATATGAAATTACATGATTCTATTCCAGATACATCAGTAGATACTTACATTTATGAAAAGAGTGATAATTTACTAGCTAAAGAGGTCAGAGATCCGCAGTATCTTCCTAGGGGAGATTTTACTTATTTTTAGGTGCAGTGTAGTCAAATGAGAATCATTTGAACCAACAGTGATGTTAAATTACGGCTCTTAGATCAAGTCCCTCTGGCAAGACTTTCTACCCTGTTAAGACAGACATTAGACACTCAGAGCAGATGTACTTCATGGTTTGAAACAAAGGCAGTATTAGTTCTGTTTGTCTTGCAAATCCTTCAGTGGGGATAACAAGAGATGGTAAGATATCCCTTTTCTTCAGATTAACCCTCATGGCACAGGGGAGCATAAAGGCCAGAGGAGTAAAGTTTCTTAATATGAATGTCAAGGACATTAAGTATTTCCCAGAAGAAATATATATCCTTAAAATGCAATTGACTCAAGGTTTTAACTTTGAGCTGCAGGTCTCAATCTAGCTGCTACTTGATCATGACATGGTAAATTTTATACTTTACCAAGTTCTTTGAGGTGGGGAACTATATTTGAGGGTAAGTAGCATAGCCAATTTGAGTGTGCAGTGGTTTAGCTCCCATGGGATGGGGGGGGCATGATGCCCCGGGTGGAGCAGCGGCTGAGGCATGGTCGGGCCATCGAGGGTGTGTGGCAGGGCATTCCGGGGTGGGGTGGGTGACGTTGCGGCAGGGGCACAGGGCATGCATGCACCCTGAGCGCAGTTTCCCCTAGCTCCACCTCTGTGAGTGTGGATTAGATACTTGAATATTCATATTGGCTGACCAGATCCTGTGAAGGAACTTTCCATGATGATGGATAGAATTACTAACCTCCAGGTGGTGGCTGGAGATCTCCCAAGATTACAAGTGATAATCAAACAATGGAGATGAGTTTACTTGAAGAAAATGTCCATTGAAGTTCCTCCTCCCCAAAACCCACCCTCCTCATGCTCCATCTCCAAAATCTCCAGGTATTTCCTCACCTGGAGCTGACAACCCTAATGATGGACATCATTTGAATCCTCATGCTGACAAGCATAAGAAAATGGCAGAGTTGCCAGACCCAGATTGGGAAGCTCCAGGGAATATGGGGATGGAGCCTAGGGAGAACAGGGACCTAAGAATGGTTCAATGCATGACTACCTTCCAAACCATCCATTTTCTCCAGGGGAACTGATCTCTCTTGGCTGGAGATGAGCTGTAATACTAGGAAATCCCCAGGTCACACCTGGCATCACTGGGGAATGATATTGGGATATGGAGGCTGGCATCACTGGGGAATGATATTGGATTTGCACCCTCTAGATGGCATCTGGTGAGCTCTTGATATTACACTTGGTCTCCTGATGACCAAGATTAGTTCCCCTGAAGGAAAGGGCTGCTTTGTAGGGTGGACTGTATAGTATTATACCTGTCTTCACTTTCTAATATCTTAGCCTGGGTCCTGTCATATTTCCATCTATTGAAAACTTCCTGCTCAAACAGTCCTGGGAAAGGACTTGCTCGTACTAGGTACTGTTATCTCTTTGCAACTGCAGGGGGGTGGGGGTGGAAACCATTAGGCTCTCATACCTCTACTTCCTGGTTATCTGTGGAACATGTAGGCATCTGTGGAGTTGTGACTGCTTTCCCACTTCTCCCAAAAGAATGGGCATGTTTGGGTGTCTTCTCACCTTCAGAGAAGGAAGGAGGGGAAAGGCCTGATATATCTGTGCTGGGGGATATATAATCCTTTGCCTGTTGTCTTGTATCCAGTTCAGACAATATAAGTCATTAGCTTTCCTATGCTTGTCATCAATAAATGAGAATTCTGCTTTCAAAGTTCTGATTCCTTTCAGGGGGTTGTAACAATACCCTGCAAAGGTCCCTTCCCTCCCCTCCCCTCCCCAAGCCCTGCCCTCCTTAAGCTCTACCCCCAAAATCTCCACATTTCCCAATGTAGAGCTGACAACCCTAAATGGTGTTGATGTGTTCATCTCTTATATGCATCTCTTGTATGTAGGAAAGGAAAAGTAGGGAGAAGCAGCATTCCTGTTTCAGTCACCAAATAACCCACCAAAAGCTGTGAGCAGCTTTTAGTGAATCTGCATTAAAATGTAGCTTTTAATTTAAATTTAAATCTAAATAAATCCCAATTTCTCCTATTACAAAAGCTGAGAACGTACTTTCTCGGTGCAAGTAGGCAGTGGAGTTGTCCCTTCTCAGTGTATGAGTGGGGGCAGGTTGTTACCATGTGTAGGGAATGGGTGAAATCCATTGCCATGATTTTAGTGTATTAAATTCAAATCTTAGAATCAGGTTAAAACAATGGATATTCCCTCTTTATTGTAACAATGAAGCATTTATGATCAGAATTTAGAAAGTAATAGGACAATCGCTTAGATAGCCGTCTCTTTTTTAAATCATCATGTAAATACTATTTAGGTTATCGTTCCTATGTCCAACAGGTTTATATTTCCAAAAGTAAACTGTATTTTAGGATTATTATCTCAATATTTAAGAAAAAGCTGAGAACGTACTTTCTCGGTACAAGTAGGCAGTGGAGTTAAAAAACATATATATTTAATTATTAGGCAGCAATTGTGATGTCTGTTTAAATATAGTATGCCTGTGGGTTTTTCTATGGCTTTTTTCTACTACTGTATGCATGTTGTTCTAATTTAAAACAGATTTTGCTGCTGCTTGCAACCATGTTAGAGATGTGGGCTAACTGTATGAGATAGAAATGCCTGTACAAAATGTAAAATTTGGATGCTAGACATTCCAGCTAACCCTTTGCAGACAGGAATGTGCATTTGTCTGGACAAGCTTCAGAGACCTAGAGGTACTTATTGTTAAAGACATGTGTCTCTACTAAATTCTGGAAAGAAATGGGTCAAAATATACAATAAGGATAACCAACTGGAAGTCTGAGGGCCAAATCTGCCTCCTAAGTTTTTCCATTTGTGTCTCAACAGCACCCCTAATTCCAAAGATTTTCCATTTTCACTTGCTGTCCAGACTCCAGATTAAAATACTTGGGAACTCCCTTTCTCATACAAAGATCAGTAAGAAAACCTGATTATACACCTTCGCTATTGGTAGCTGTGCATGAAACTTGACTGTGTGCAGCTGAGGTGCCTAAAGAAGAACTTTGGAAAGTCTCTATGGTCCATTCTGCATAACACAAATAAGATGTCTGGGGAATTTTAAAAAAGAGCTGACTTTTTTTTTTGGTCCAGGCAGCACAATAAGACGTCCTGAGGATGTCTATAAAAAAGCCACCTCTCATTTTCTGTCCAGACAGCACAGGCATCAGAGTAGAAAACAGACTGTTAAAAATTGTGGTCAGTTTCTTCCTCAGCTTGTGCCCAACATTTTGTATGCTGCTGAAGGGATCCTTTCTGTCTTCATTTGCTGAGGGTTGCCCCAGGACGTTTGCTCTGCAAGTGCGGACGTTTGCTCTGCAAGTGCTGATCCTGGGTGCCTTTTCAGCAGAAAAAGTACATAGTTATACTGAGCTCATTCTGTCAATTCTGGAAATATATCATTTTCTTTTGTAAAAAATTTGATGAGGTTCGCAAACATGCTATGAGAATCTTGGCTGCTCAGAGAACTGGTCTACTGCCCATTGAAAAGCATTGGATAGATCTGTCCTCCATGGTCCCAATGCTGTTCAATAGGCAGTAGACCAGTCCTCCAAGTGGCTAAAATTCTCACAGCAAGTCAGTGTTCCTTTGCAGACATCTCATAGAAACTTTTTAAAATAAGAAAAATGTGCCCAGGTTTGGAGCCTGCACAGAAAACGTCCTGTGGCGACCTTCAGCAAATGGAGGCAGGGAAATCCCTTCAGCAGGTCACAAAATGTCGGGTGCAAGCTGAGGAGGAAACTGACCAGAGAGCTCAACAGTCAGGCAGAAACATAAGATGCCTCCTGAGCTCTGCACAGCCAGGCAGGAAATGTTTTGCAGATGACTTGAGGAAAAGAAGTCCACCATTCACATCTTCAAAATAAGACAGCTTGGGCTGAAATAAGACTTCCTGTGGGCCACTTGGGGGAAAAGCTGTGCAGAGTTCCTCCCCAAGACACCTTTTTAACATCCTCAGGTCATCTTATCTGTGCTGTGCAGAATGCTATTCTTCAAAATAGTGTTATTTTTCATACTAGTGAAGAGGATATTAAAAAGTTATATACCCTGCCTAGTGCAACTGCATGTGATGCAGACAGTTCTGTGTAAGCACTTTTCATTAGGGTTTTTTTTAATTATGGGGGAAAGTTCCATTCTGATCAGGGCTGTAGCACAGTGAAAAGAGGAAGTTTCAACATTCCACCCCCATGCCATTTTCCAGTTGGGCTATTCACCCAGCTAGAACAATGTATAGATGCCAACATGGGCATGAAAACCTAGTGGAACAAAGAAGTGGCTCCCAGGGGCCATTTCTTCAGAGTGGGGCAGGGCGGAGTTGGGTGGGGGGAAGAGAAGGGTTGGAATGGCACATGGGAGAATGAAATCTATCTCCCGTTGTGCTATAGCTCCAACCAGCACTGTAATCTATTTGTTGCTAAAAATGCTGAAAGTTCATGCACGGAAGTCCCATCATCACACATAGTTGAGGTGGCCCCATAGCCCCAAGTAAATGCACAGCAGAAGCCAATGGGTGAAGCCTTTCAGCTTTTAATGAGTTGAAAACATAGCCTTTGTTAAAAACTTTCTTACAAAGAGATACAATTCAGAGGAAAGAAACTTCTGGATCAGTACAGCTCTGTTTCAATAAGACTATTGAAATCAGATTTTTTTAAAAACTGTCATTTGAAATGCAGAGTTTACAGCAGACCTACATGTTGTGCTGGCAAACACCAAAACCAAGCTTTCTGACATCATATAATCACAACTGTAGAATGCTTTGACCCAGCAGTGAGAGTGGCTGATTCCGCATGGGCCAAAAACAGCAGTGTGAAAACGGTGTGAAAACGGTGTAAAAGGGTTTAAAATAGTGTAAAAGGGTTTATACTGTTTTCACACCGTTTTCACACCACTGTTTTTGGCCCATGCGGAATCAGCCAGTATTTCTTTCTTGTAATTCTCCCTCTTCCTTGCAGTTTTGTTTTTTCAATCTTTTACCTGAATGGGGGAGTGGGGAATGGATGTGGATGTGAATGAAACCTGCAAGGGCAAATCAGTAGGAAGGGAAAATAATTTTATGTCCTTCTTGGGTCCTTTCCACACAGACAGTTTAAAACATGTTGAGGCTAGAAAAAAATGTTTCTTTTAAATGTTCTGCATTGTTTTCTCCTCAAAATGTTTTATTTTCAGCTTCAAAACATTTCTAGCGATTCGTTTGGCTGAAACCTGTTTTTTAAAAGGCTTCATTTGTGTGCTGTCTCTTTAAGGCACTGTTTTGTGAGATCACAAGAGCCTTTCCCTTGTTTTGGAGCATTTCAGAGTGTTTTTGAGATTTGGGGGGCACTGACTATAGAAGACCCAGGGAATTGCACGAGACTGTGAAACATAGAAACTGGATTTGCCACTCACTGGGAAAAAACAGGGAAAAACAAAAAATGGCAGCCAAGAATCATTTCAAAGAGTTGAACGTGAGCCCAAGTGTGTGTGTGTGTGGGTGGGTGGGTGGGTGGGTGGATGAAAACATTTTACAAAAGTTTTAGAAGATTTGTGCAGAAATGGCCAAAGAGAGAATCTGCCCCATTCCAACAACAGTATTCTAGGTGAGCGTGTTTTGGAGAATCTCATTTTTAATCTCACATAGTTCTACTATTAGAAGACTGAAGCTACTAGGTTAGCACTATTCTATGAGTGATGGCAGCAAATAGGCTTTAAGGGAACAATGGGAAATCATTAATTTTTTTTTTTGAAGGCGAAACAACAACTTTAAGGTATATTCATGCTCAAAATGTCATGGTGAAATGGCCACTGGAGTATATTATATGGGGAAAGAGTCCTGTGACAGGTGGTCCGGACAGGCTGGTAGAAAGTTCCTAGCTGTCTCTCCCTCTCCCTTTGGATATTTAATGACATCATTGAACCCAACAAATCTGGCTGACGATGTTAATGATAGTGAATGTAGCCAACTAAACTCATTAGCAGACCAATGTCCCAGGGCTTTAATCAAAAGGAAGCCAAACCCTCCAAAGAAATTGACCAAAGTAATAATCTATTTTATGATTCAGCATCAAATATCAAAATTATAAGTTCTACAAAGAAACTCATTTTATTCCAACCCAAACTGCAATGCTTGCATCAGTTCCTTTTCCCTCTCTTTAGCCAGTTGATTTTCCACTATGCTCAGTTATATGAAAGGGAGGGAAAAAACTTCCAATACTATTTGGCAAACTATATGTAATTCTGTAAAAAAGAAAAGCTTACAAAACTACTTCTGGATTAATGGCATTCTTATCATTCCATGGTCATTTTGCAGCAATGTAAACCTCATTTCTAGTCAAAAGGCAGACCCTGCCCTAAAGGATACCATCGAGCAAAGCAAATTTTAAGCCAATTAAATAGGGATAAAAATATCCTCAGGGAAAATGTTTTTGGTTTTCCTCTAACTTCTGCCCCTAAGCTAAATTTCACAGGGATACAGAGATGGAATCATTGTGGACTTTGAGCGCCATTTTAGGACAAGAGTGAAATGAAAATTTCCAAAAGAAAAAGGAATGCTATACTTCCCTTGTGCTGTAGAAGTCTGAGCCTGTGTATCTCCCAGAAACAGCATCAAACGTTTTAGCTGAAACTGGGTGTTGGTAGTGAGGAATAGGGGATTATTTGGGTATAATAATTGACATACTGTTACAAGTCTTTTTTAATTATTTTTCAACATATATTAAACAGAACAGAAAAAGAGAAAAAGTAATAGAAAATAGTTAAGATTACAGCATAAAAGATATTTATACCCCCCCCATTATATTAAGTACATGTTACATAATGGATCCCAATGTAACATTTTCTGATTGCTACATATTGTTATTAGTCTTGATGCCTGGAGATTGGACTTACCATAGTATGAATAAATAGGCTTGATTTTCACCATGGGCCAAATCATATTATGATTGTAGGTCTATTTTCCATTATTATGATTTATTTAAGAGATTTTATACCACTTCTCTTAGCACAATTTTAAAAAATCACGCTACAACTACCAACCAGTGGCGTTGCTGCCACAGGGACATCTGAAGACAAACTGTAAGGAATTCCATAGACGCAGAAATAAAAGGCTTTGGTAGTAAAAGTCCATTTATTAAGACATCTTAGAAAGCTCAAGTACACGCAGTGGCAGGAATGACACTTCCCGCCAGAAGCACAGGTTATAATACCATTCACCCCATCCCCCCTTCCTGCTTCCCATGGGAACGGAGACTTCATCTCCCGCGCAAAGATAAAGTCTCCGCCGATGCATCTGGCCCATCGCCCGGGCTGTGGAATGCACTCAAGGTTATTTCACCATCAACACCATTGAATCCTTTACACAAACACCCCGGGCACCCCCCATGGAGGTAGAGAATCACCCCCCACACTTTCAGGAAAGAGGAGGAGCGTGGCTGGGCCTCGGCTCAAGGTCTGGCCAGGCAGCATATACACATTGTGCCGAGGCCCAGATACATCCCAGGAAGGAACAGGGGCATGGCTGGGCCTGGGGGCGCTGTGCATGCGCAGCCTGAAAAAAGGCCTGCGCCCGTTGGCCAGCCTGGTGGGCCATAGGCATGTTCTCCATCTCTCCAGAGAGCATGCCCATGGCCCACCAGGCTTGGCTGGGTGGCATGTGCACATCGCTCCAAGCCCCTCCCCCACTTCCAGAAAGGAGGAGGGGCGTGGCTGGGTCTCATTGCAAAGTGTGTGCGCCATCCAGGACGAGACCTGCACCTGTCTCTCCGGTAAGTGGGACACAAGAGGGGTGTGGTACATGGGTGTGGGGGGTAGAAAAATTGGAGTCCACCCTGGACTCCATTTGCCATAGCTATGTCACTGCTATCAACACAGGTTAAATAGCCAAGATAAACCTCATAGATCAGCATTTATCTATGGCTGTTTCCACATGGTCTAAATATCCTGGGTTGAGCAAGAGAAATACCCCTTTCCGTACAATAATTTTGCATGGTTCCTGGTCCTATTTCCCTCCTCCTGGGGTAGTCAGAAATCGAAATTTATGAATGGAAACGTGCGTCTCAAAGAGAGTATCAAAAAACGGACCGAAAAAATTATACAAGACACTACGTGTGTCTTGTATAATTTTTTCGGTCCGTTTTTTGACACGTAGTCAGAAATTGCCAAATTAGTGATTCTTTTCCAAACTCCCGGGGTGAGCCCACTACTGTGCAAACACCATGGGAGCAGAAACAGTTTATGTTTCCCACCAAGCCACTTGATCTTTCTGCCCCTTTGCTCACCCCCCTGATCTCCCCACTTGATATTCATTCAAGCTGCCACTCAAAAACAACAGCCAATCAGAATGCGGGACACTGGGCATGCTCAGATACGCTTGCAATGTAAATACAGAAGTCCTGGGCTCAAGCAAAATAAATTGGGGTATTTCCTCCTGATCTTCACTGGATTCCTTTAAAAAACGGGCAGGTTTTTTTTATCCAGGAAGAAACCAGCATAAAACAGACCTGGATTGTGAGAAACTGGTTGTAACCAGGAATGACTGTGCCATGCAGAAACAGCCTTTGTACTAGATGCCACACAGGAACTCCAAGGAAGGGGTGGGAGAAAAGGAAGATAGACAGGAGCATTTTGTTTGTTTGTTTTTGTCTTGTGTTCAATAGCTCCAGCAACAGACCAATGGCTGCCAGTAGAGTGTGAGGAAGTGTTGTGCTGTTGGCTGTGGGAAGGCAGGGAGGAATCAAAAAAGATCAACCAAGCAAAATGGAGTGGTGGTTTCCTCCACTTTTGTAGTTTGCCCACTCTTGGAAACTGGGGGAGGGAAGGTTTGGAAGGGAAGGGAAGGAAAGGCGTCCATAAAGGAAACTCTGCTCCACATGGAATGTTCACTCATTGTGGGGCAGATCATAAATGTATAATAGGCCAGAGTATTTTGCTTACAGGTTCTGTAAATCAAACAGTTTAGAAGCATTGTATGCTCCAGCATAACATGAGGAATTTATGCCTAATAAAGGTTTACTGATACATAACATGAGCAAAGTCATGTGTGACATTAGGTAGGTGCATCTATGTGCATCTGTTTCCAACCACATGTGCATCCAGTCTGCCCCGTTTTGAGGGTAGACAAGTTGAGTATAAATTGTGTAAATATGCATGGATGTATGCATATGCATACTAAGTTATACATTATATCCTTTATTCAGATTTGGATGTGTGCCAGCAAATTGATGCCATTACTTGTGAGTGTAGATAATACATGCAAAGTGTATGTGTGAGGTATGCCTCAGATGACCACTTCATAATCTAAATTGCTATTTCTGATCTTGTGGTGCCAAAGAAAATATTGCTATGAATGGAAGAGAGATTCAGAATCTGATGTGAATGAGTTCTAACTTTATGACACAAATAGAATCTTCTGAATGCCTGTCACTCACCATTAGCTGCAAGGCAAGTAGATGCGTACTTTAATGAAACATTTCCACAGAAATGATGTTGTATTCTATAGTTGGTATTTTATGAATGGAAAATTTCACTAGCTCCCTCATGTCTACCACCTCCTTCAGAGTTATTATATCCACAACCCAGATTTGACCTTTCTGTGACACCAGCCTATATTAGCCTGTTTCCATTAAGATAATTTTAGATTGTTGTCATATTGGTCTGTAATAGAATAGCTAGTCTTCAGTAGCACCTTAGAGATTTGAGCTTTGAGCTTTTGTGAGTCAAAGCTGCCTTTGTCAGATACAGTCTGTACAGTGCTACTGGACTCAAATCTAGTCTACAAAGGTTGTTTGAATATTCAAGACTGTTTTAATAACACGAGCATTTGATTGTGGATGAATAGATAGCTGCAGCTGCTGTACCAAGCAAGGAGAGCACAATTTGCCTTCAAAGATCTCCATGCTGTTGTCTCATTCCATCTTTCTACAATATTTCCCAGTGTGTTCCTTCTAAACACCTTCACTCTTAGCAGATGTCATAAAAGATCCTGCTGTCTTAAATGAATCCATTCATTCTTTTTACTGCCCCTTATGTGTGAAATGTTTTCCTGAATTTGTTAATGGCACCCAGTCACCCTTCACTTCTCAGAAATTACGTTTCCCAGCTCATGTTAAACTTGGCTTATTTTTGCTAGTGAAACTCTGTAACACACTATGTAAATAATACTAATTTTCAAAACCATATTTCTGGAAAACATCAGTTTAATTAACATAAATAGAATCAATGAGATCTGAATTATATTAAAATTAGTACATGAACTGTTATAATTTAATGTCAAAATTTTATAAATAAACATCTGACCGCCCAGTGGCCAGGCTCATAGACATGTAAGGTGACATGAAATGCTGCTGCTGAGGTACAGGGGACCCTGAAGAGTGACGTGGGCTGATTTTTCACGGTAAAAATGCCCTGTTGTTGGCATGGAGAATAGTGCGGTGTAACCGGGAGTTCTTCACGGCTCTTGGTGTTGCAGCGTGTCTGCCACATTGTTTCCCCGCAGCATTGGCTTTGCTCAGTGAATTGCAAAAAACGCCAAATTTGAGGTTCTTTTGAAATGCCCCTTTGTTGCTCCAGTGGCTACTGCTGCCGTGAAAAACTCATTTTTCCCACCTTGCCACTCTGGCCCACCCCACCAATGAACAGGTGCTGAGACTTGATGCACTCCCCTGCCCTTGCAGTGGAAAAAAACATAGAGGTAGTAAACTTGGATTTTAGACAGAAAAGTGCCATGTGTAGGTGCCATGAACAGGACGGCAGCAATTCTCTCGCACACACAAGGATTTTAGACGGTGTGTGTGTGTGTGTGTGAGTGTGCGTGCGTGTGTGTGTGTAGGCCAGCAGTTCCTTTGCACGCACAAGGATTTTATACTGAGGGTGAGGGCGTCGATTCTCAGTGCCTATTTTGTGTTCAGAGTCATTTGAAACTAAAATAGTGAAAGTGAGTGGGGGGGAAATGGGGGGAGATTCAGCCAATCAGAATGCAGGAAACGGAGGTTGTCTGCGCATATGTGGAAAACATTGCAGAAGAGCTCGCAGTGCAAATGGGAAAGCACTGGGCTCATGAAGAAACAGTTGGGGCATAAGACGCCGGCCCTGCCTCAAATCCCAGGAAGAACCAGGGAGCAGTGAAAAGTCAAAATCAGGACAAAAAGCACCGCGGCAGGTACACTCCTGGATCTACCACGGGGCATTTTGACCATGAAAAATCAGCCATGGAGGATCTACAGTGAGAAGAGAAAATCAAGGGAAAATGTCAGTTTAGTCTGTGTTCAGCCACATGTGCAGAGTGCACTTCAGGTGGCAAACAAACAAACAAAAACTACTTTGCAGTCGTAGGACTTTGAGATTCTGATCAGAAAGCAGGACACAAGTCTCAAAATAGAAAAAAAATGGCCTCTGGTGTTGTAATTCAGGTGTTATACTGAGCCAGCCCAACTTCATGCTACAATTTCAATTCCAGCTCTTTGTACAATGCATTCTTCACTAATTTGTGGTAAAGTGGTATAAAAGTTTTAAAAATAAAAGAAATATAGTGTGCAGGTTACAGCCGGTGTGTAACATCGCCATCTGCTGATTCATTCCTTAACAAATCTCTTGGGAAAGTCAAGGAAATAAAAATTAAAGGCTTGTTCATGTGGAATTTTTATAGTTAATAAAAGGATCAGTTAGGTGAGTCCCTGGAATTATGTTAGTTCATTAACAACACATCTGCCTTGGAAAATCAGAGAGTCTTCATCTGAATTATAAATTCTGGCCAATTATATACTAGGAGGGGGGTCAGTTTTTTTAAAAAAAACAAACCCTCGGAATCTCCATTTGGAAACTATTGGAAGAATCCATGATAAAGACTGATAAAGTCTGACTGCAGAAGGTATTTGGTGTGTAGACCACAGGAACTATAATCAAGAATATTACTGCACATTTTTCTTTTTGTTTTCCTATCATTATTCTGTTAGTCACAGTTAAGTGAAGGGATTTATTTTTCACTACAGGCCTTGGCATACAGTAGCTGTTCAGCTAACTATTGGCATATGTTCCTGCAAGGTTTGGCCAGAAGATGACCTATAGACTAAACAGAATATTTGGAATCTGAAACTATTGCTCTGCTTAGATGAACTAAAAAATCTGATTTTTTTTGTTCAAATGGTGTTGTATTAATGTGAAGTCAGCTTGCTATTCTTACTGAATATTATTTGCCATTTTCTGGAATCCACTTTTTCACCTGCAAATGCATATTTTGATTCCCACTTGCATGCATATTTCCTATGATTAGCTTAGTTTATAGATAAACGGGCCTGTTCTAAATAGACTCCCTGCACTACAATGGGGTTTGGGATCAGGGTATATAAGAAACTAAGGCCGTTTCCGCAAGACGCTTCAGGTTCTATCACGCCGACAAGAATTCCTGCCGGTATGGGGGCGGAGGTCGTCAAGACGAAAGCGTGCAGGCTGCCTCAGGAGAGGCCGTCGGACGACAGGCTTGCTCCGCGATGGAGCCACCTTTGCCCACTTCCCTTTTCGACTCACCTAGTCCCCGTCGTCGGCCTGCTGGCTCCCGTAGCCCGCCCACGCGTTCCTCCGACCTCCAGGGGTCGGAGGACCGTGAGGGAGGGGCTTCGGAGGCCAGCAGGCCGCACGACACGGGACAAGGTGAGTGGGAAAGGGAAGGGAAACAGCAGAGCCTTCCTGGCGGTGTTGTTCGCACCGCTAATCGCCGCCGGGAAGACGCTGTTACCTCAAAAACAACCCTTTAAAGGGTTGTTTTTTAGGGCGGCCTGACGCCGCCCTTTGAGGTTGGGGAAGGGCAGCGCCAGGTCGGCGCTAAAGGCGTTATATAGCGCCAAGCTTGTGCTAATCAAGCGGCCTGGGGGGCGGCGTTTTTACCGCCCCCAGGCCGCCGTTTTTGGCCCATGCGGAAACGGCCTAAGTTTGGTAAGTTTTAGTGGCAGGGCCAATTACAGAATGCCCTTATCCATTTTGTTTGCCCAGTATATTTTGAATTTTGGACACAAGCACTTTCTCTTCAGTTTTTTTTTGTTAAACTTGGCCACTCCCATCTGTACGGCTTTCCAGATTTATGGAAACCTGCATGGAAACCATGCTGCCTGGAAGCAAAGGTGTAGCAAGGGGAAAAAGCACCCGGTGCACTGGTGTGTCCACCACCCCATCCAGCCCCAGAACACCCCTGCTCTGCCCCAGAATGCCCCTGCCATGCCACACTGCACCACACACTAATAGGGGCTGAAGCTCAGCGTATTTGTGCACAATATCCCCGCTATGCTTCTGCCTGGAAGCCCTCTGGACGTAGTGTGGCAGTGATGGTGTCCCCAGCTGCTGGAGCCTGCTGGATTGGCCTGTTAGTGTGTTTGACCTCTACCAATAATTGGTAGTGGGACAACAAAGATGATGATTTCTTGAATATTTGCATAAATATTGCATTGCATACCATTGCATAAACCATTGCAACCATTGCAAAAATAGTATCTGTCACAGATCTAACATCTAGACCAGGGGTAGGGAACCTGCGGCTCGAGAGCTGCATGCGGCTCTTCTGCCCTTGCACTGCGGCTCCACGAGCCAAGCCGCTGGCCCCATCCTTGCCCGCCCTGCAGGCAGCACGGCGGACGCACCAACTGCCCGCAGCCGTCTGGGCCGCGCTGCGGGCTTCCCCTCTCGCCTGCCCCGTTGGAGCGGGGTGGGTGCTTTCCCAGCGGCCGGCGAGGCTGAGCCACTGGCCCCATCCTTGCCCGCCCTGCAGGCAGCAGGGCGGACACATCCATGCGCTTCTCAGAATGAGCGGAGTAAAAGGTAAAAAAAACCCAATAGATACAGTGTTATCTTTATTTTAAATGTCAAAAATTATTTGCGGCTCCAAGTGTTTCCTTTTCCCGTGGAAAACGGGTCCAAATGGCTCTTTGAGTGTTAAAAGTTCCCTACCCCGATCTAGACTTTAAAAGGCCATTCCTCAAAAAGTATGTTCTGGCCATAGTGCTCCATGCTTTCGTCACATACAAATTAGATTATACTAATGTACTCTACTTGGGGATGCCTTTTTAAAATGCAGAATGCAGTAGCCAAGCTGTTGTCAAATTTCAGAATGCAGTAGTCAAGCTGTTGTCACATGTTGCTTACAGGGATCATATCACCCCTGTGCTGAAAGATCTGTACTGGTTAACCATTTGTTCCCAAGCACAATTCAAATTGCTGATTTTTACCTTCAAAGCCATAAGCAGCTTGAGGACAGGGCTCATGGATAACCTCTCATCCTATCCACCCACCAGTTAATATTTGCCTCTCAAGCCCTACTCTCTGTGCCTGTATCTTCAGAGATGAGGCAGGTACAACAAGATACAGGGCATTTGCAGTGGTAGCACCACACCTTTAGAACTCCCTTCCTTTTGAGGTTTGCCTGGCAACCAAGACAAATATTTCTTTACCCTGACTTTTAATTCGTTTTTCTTAATTATCAGCTTTTTATTGGTCTGGTTCTATCTAATGCATAGTTTTTATGCTGCTATGCCCAATTGCTCATATTTTAATAGCTCATATTTAATAGATTGTTTTTAACAGCTTGGTTTTAATATTGTGGTGATTTTAATTGCTAGCTGCCTTGAACAGGACTATGAAGAGGCAACATTGCAATATCATAGATAAATAAACCTATTTTGAAGTTTTTTTCCTTCTTTTGAAGTTGCTGGAATCAGAATGCATTATTTTTCTTCAGATCCCTCCAATTTGATGCTGGATGTTATGTTACTCCTTATTTTCTCAGGTGGATTTTGAACTGTGCTAGAACTGGATGGTCGCAGAACTGTAGATGGGAAATGATTGCAAGAAAGATGGATTTTCTGTTATGAATGCAAGATAGAATGTCAGGCTAGAAAGCCTGAAAAACCAGAACAAATTCAGCAAGGCTGGAATCAAGTTATGTCATAACTATTTGCTTTACAAACATACATATGAGACTTCCAGATTTGCACAGAATCTTTCAACGCTCATCACAAAATCAATCCCAAATTCTCCTTCCCTTACCATTTCAGCCAATCAAGTACCAGTTTAATATCCTACTGAAAATATTATTTAGTCCAAAATTAAACGAAGGAAAAGCGGGTTGGAACTTTGCTTCAGTTCATTCATTTCACTGCTTTACAATAGCCCACATCCTACATGACTTCTCTCTGAAGGTCCCATGATCCCCAGCATAGATGTCTGGAGTGGTCAAAGCAGGCTACTCTGCTGTTTTCCCTAGCAGAAAACCTGTTGGGGTCCAACTCAACATGAAATGACCTGTCATGAGTTTTTCATTTGGATATGTCTGTAGTAAGGAAAATTTTGTCTCTACACAGAATGGAAGAATATTACAAAGTTCAAAGGAGTAGTCATTGCTATGCTGGAAATTCAAGGAAAAGAAGGTGGAAGTCGATTAATTCCTTTCTGCACCATCTATCAAATACACAGAGAGAGAGAGGGAGAGGGAGAGAGAGAGAGCGCTAGTTTGAACATCTCCCGCACCTAAGACCAAATCCTGGGATAGGTTCACACAGGTTTGTTCATAATATCATATGAGAAAAATTACCCTGAAGCTTCTTTGGTAAGTAACAACTGCAATTGAAATAGCATTGCTGCAGGGGCCCAGAACCAGATTCTCCTCTTGAAATGTTTAAAGCTATTGCCTTAGAATTTGTTTTAACTCAAAACACAGTCTACATATTTAGCAAAACACAGTCTATATATTTAGCACATTCCCAGCCTCCACTGACAGTGTGAAATCTAGTAAAGACTAAGCATTATATGATTTATATATTTTTTCAGTGCATGCCCCTATGTGGAAGAACTACTTAAGCATCTAATATCAGTTTTTGAAATTCATGAGAATTTTGTAACATCAAGTTTCCCACAGCCCCACGCTCTTAGCTGCTTCTCTCCAACCTGGCTCTACTCTGATTTTGTTTTACCCCTCACTAAAATTTGCCAGTGTGCCTGTCCTGTGGGAAAACTGTCAAGAGATCAAGATATTACTGAGACCTGCAACCTATTATCATACTATTCTTCCTAAGGATTCACGACCTTATTAGAGCTATCAGATGGGAAATGGCTATGTGACAGAATACCAGAGGTTCACATCCCTTTTCTGGGTTGTTTGTGTTGTTTCTTCTTAAGTGAATAGTTTATATCTTTCTCTATCTGTATCAGTCTGCATAGGGTGGGTTCCAAATACATGCATGGATGTGCACATATGTTAGGAGATTTCACTAATTTGAGTGACAGCTTTTGTGGGGAACTTGCACTCAGTGTGGGAAGGAGGGTTTTCAAAATTTTTCACCTTTTGTGCATGGATGACTGAATCCTGCCCATTGTCCAGTCATTTTCAGCTGAAAGGTAGTAATGTTACTAAGACAGCCAGGTTGATATGACCTTTTAATCTGAGTAAATTCACAGTTAGTGGGTTTTGACTGTTCCAGGGTTTGAGCAAAAAAATGTTCTGAATACTCCTGAAATCTACAGATAACAGATTAATCAACTAAAACTCTAGTTCACTTAATCAGTGAAGTCGAATCAGTTGAATAGTGAAGTTCCTCTCACAAGTGAGCAGTAGCTTTTGTTTATTAAACTATAAATTACATCACCCTACTGGTCTAAAAAGGCATCTACTATCAAGAATCATTTGTAATGTTCAAATGTATTCAAATGATTTAAATTGACTTAAATAATTTATTTAAAAGTGGTAAATAATAACTAAAACACCAGTCTTCAAAGAAGAGCTACCTCATCAAAGAGGCATTCTTTCTTTGTGGTACGAGGCCGTATGTCAGCAAGATTAATTGATCCATATAGAGCATTAAACATTTGCCTGTTCTTCTCAAGTCTAATTTTTGATATATTTATTTGCTATTGCCTTTGAACATCATAAGTCTGCACATGATTTTTCATCTGTTTTCCTCTTGGCGGTATTAATCCATATCACTAATAAATCATCCTGCCTCTGTGAAACATCTGTGGTTTCACTGGATTGTGTTTAGGATGCATTATTTTATCTTTCAAGCCCAGTTCAATTAATTATGTCATCATAAAATTATTACAGTTGTCATTTGTGTAAATATAAGTGTTCTGCTTAGGCAGTAAAAGATGTGATGGGGAAGTCCAAACTTCATAGTGCATTCAGCAATGTATTCTGTATGTGAATGGGTGACTACATAGAAACAGTTGCCACGTGGAACTGTTTCAATAATTTAATGAATGTATAGGCTATTAGGCTTGGATCCAAGCAAATACTTGTGTGAGAAGTACTTGTGGAATCAGTTTCACAAAGTGAAGGAGGGCAGGTTTCTCCCAAATATTCTTATTTTTGCATCTAGTGGAAGCTGTAGTTCTCTTTAGGGTTGCCAACCTCCTCGTGGTGCCTGGAGATATCTCAGAATTCACAACTGATCTGCAGACTACAGAGATCAGTTCCTCTGGAAAAAATGGCTGTTTTGGAGGGTGGACTGCATGGTGTTATACCTCATTGAGGTACCTCCACTTCCTAAAGCCCATTCTCCCCAGCCTCCCTCCCCCCCAAAAAAATCTCCATGTATTTCCCAATGCAGAGTTGGTAACCCTAAACAATTTGTATTATTCCATGATGCTTAGGAATATTTCCACAGGAACAGTTTTGGGGAGGAATAGAAGGATGCAGAGAGATGGCTGAAGCCGGAAACCGTTGTTCTGGAAACAGAACTCTACTTCAATTCCTTTAGTACCATGGAACTAAACAACTCATTGTATGTATATATCATGTATAATGATAGTAAAATGACTGGTTCCTGTAACAAGCAGAAGAGCAGGAAAACTGGGCCACTTCAGAAAAGGCAGGTTTCTATATGCCCAGGTGATTCCTCAGGTATGCAAGAAAATCTGTGACCCCTTCCCCAGTTAACTGCCGGGGATGCCATGAGATGCAGAATGTTGAGAGTCATTTTAAAGGGAGGGGGAGGAAATGGATCTGCTTGGGTCCCTGAAAACTTAGAGAGTCCTGGAGGAGAAGATTTTAGGGTTCAAGTGAGGATTTCTAAATTGTTCCTTCCTCTTGTGATTCTCCATGGCTGCCCAGCTTGTCATACCTAGGTTGAGTTGGCTTCCAGGGTGAGTATTCATCATTATTGTTCTGTTCCTAAAGTCAAATTAAGATTACCAATTCCAAGGAGTGGCCTGGAGTTCTCCTGGAATTACAGCTGATCTCCAGACTCAGGGCCGAGAGAGAACTGTGCCCAGGGCATGCATGCGCCCTGTGCCCCCACAATGCCCCTGCCACTCCCCCACACCGGCATGTGCCCGGTGCATTGCGCACCCACCCCCAATCCCCTTGGCGCTATGCCACTGTCCAGATTATAAAGATCAGTTCCCCAGGAGGAAATGGCAACTTTGAAAACTGGACTCCATGTCATAAACATCCATGTTGAGTTCCCTCTCCTCCCCTAGACTTCACCTTCCACAAGCTCCTCTCCTAAATCTCCAGGAATTTCCCAGTCCACAGCTGGTAACCCTAAATCAGAGTAACATGTTACGTGGCAGCCACTTAGCAATTTCCCTTTTGCCTCTCAAAAGAATAATATATTCACTGGCAGCATGAGCATCATACATATATCTCAGCCATAGCATTGTCCAGTGTTTCTAACATTCTTCAACAAATAGATTACAGATATTGCTGCTGCACACGTCCTCCTTCTGGTATACAGCATCTTCAAAGAGAAAGGTGATTTTTCTAGATGACAAAACAAATCACAATCATCCCCATTTTTTTGTTAATAAACCCCAATTGACACATTTTTCTAAAATGTATTGGTCTTTTGGGTTACCAGATGAAAACTTACTTTAATTTAATTTAAGGACAGACTTTGTTGTGCCAGAGATTTCTCAGCATCCTTTTTATATGAACTTGTATGAATGCAAAAGTCCATAGAGATTTTTTTTTCTTTCATAATCTTGGATTTCTTATATAACCTGGTATTTTATTAATATAATTCTAAGTAGGCTTGAGTTTGTTTATTTATTAGTTTTTATTACTATTCAGTATTCTTTCACTGAAGGTTCTTTTGAAGACATCATATGTCTCTTAGGGGTCTTTCGGATGGTCTGTGTACTTTCCATAAATATGTACTGTGCAAAAATAGCTATTTCTGGAACAGTATTGCTTGCTCAAATGTGGCATTAAGGTTATCCAAACATGTTCTATATCCCTTTCTTCTTCCTGTTCTGGCCATACATTGACAAACTACTGTTGATTTTGATTAGATGACCATATGTTCTACATTTGAATCAAATACGTAATAAAATATGGTTGTCAAATTATTAAAGAATTTTAAGCAGTCAAATCCATTTCTTTCACATATCACCAAGATGTGAATAAATATACATTTTTGAGTTACTGAAGGGTAAAAAATATTATTGTATAGACAAAAGCATTTATTTGACTTATAATTTATAATTCCTGCGTCATTCACCCAAAGCCATTTTCATTCTGCTTCACCCTTCTCTAATTCATTATTTACATGTATTTTAATATTATTTGTATATAAATGATGTGTGTTGTGAGGATAAATGCCATTACATATGGAAATTATATCATATGCATATACCGCAGAATCAGTCTACATAACCAGTGTTGAAAAGTGAAGTACCAAAATTGAGCCATTCCAGCATCTTCTCTCAGCTGAAGTGAAGGGAGAAGGGGTAGGGTTTGCTGTATCTAGAAAAAGGGAGAGCTGACTAGTTTCACTAGAGTTCTCTCAGTTGATACCTCCAGGGGGCAGATGCAAGGATGGCCATTAGCTAGTGCCCGGCTCTGCAGTCCTTCATTGTTCCTGGCTGAGGCAATGCAAAGCACCCTGCCCTCCGCAACTCTGGTGAAAGGGCAAGGTACCTTCTAAGTATCCCTGAGGGAGAGAAGCAGTGTGTCTCTGTGGTTTGTGTGTGTGTGGGCGGGGGGGAGGGATTTATTTCATGTGGACTAACAAATACAACCTGCTTTCCAGCAACACTGAACCTGGAGAAAAGAATATTTATGGGAATGGTTTTTGTATCAGGCCCTGGCCTATTTTTAATGATTTTTTGGTTCTGTTTTAATTCTTAGTTGTAAACTAACTCAAGCAGGTCTCTTGCATATACATTTTCTAAATAACCAAAATCTCCTGATAATGCCTGCCAGCCAGCACGAACAATAAGAAATTTGCTTTTGCTGTTTAGATCTAGTTACAAAGAATGAAATGGCTCATACCCAGAGAGAAGAAGAAGAGTTTGGATTTATATCTTCCCTTTCTCTCCTGTAAGGGGACTCCAGGGCAGTGGTGGGATCCAAAATTTTTAGTAACAGGTTCCCATGGTGGTGGGATTCAAACAGTGGTGTAGCACCAATGGGGCTGGGCGGGGCACAATGGGGCGTGGCTGGGCATTTTGGGGGTGAGGCATTCCAGGGCGGGGCTGTGGCAAGGATGCAGCCAGTGTGCCAGTCCTTGGGCAGGAAACGAATGCACGCAGGCACGCAGGCTGCCACGCATGCTAGTGCACCTCCTGCTAGACTGCTTCAAGTTCTGCACACTACTGCTGAGAGGAGGGGTGTAACTAAGGCAAAAATCACGTGGCAAAATCACCAATTAGTAACCCCCTCTCGGCACACACAAATAATTAGCAACCTACTCTCGGGAACCTGTGAGAACCTGCTGGATCCCACCTCTGCTCCAGGGGGTATACGGTCTCCTTTCCATTCCCCCTTTACAACAAACACCCTGTGAAGCGTGTGGGGCTGAGAGAGTGCCGAAGAACTGTGAGTAGCCCAAGGTCACCCAGCTGGCATGTGTTGGAGTGCACAAACTAATCTGGTTCACTAGATAAGCCTCCACAGCTCAAGTGGAAGAGCAGGGAATCAAATCCAGTTTTCCAGATTAGAATGCACCTGCTCTTAACTACTACACCATGCTGGCTCACAAAGGACCCAAAAGCCAGAAAATAGTTATAACAGTTGGGAAATAATGGAAACACTGGATGGTCCTGTTTTTTTGGAAAGGTCAACTAACTTTTCTGGTTGGATGACATCCCCATTAGCCACATATCTACTGAGCTGATGCTTGTTGCTTCTCCTGAAGTATGGGAAAATGAAACTAGAAGTGAAGGACCAGGATAATTATGAGATTGGGAGGTTTCTGTCTTCCAACTATTTATTTATTTATTTATTTTTATTTATTTATTAATTCGGCTTTTATACCGCCCGATCCCCGAAGGGGATCTACCACTGAATGCCAAAAAAAAAATTGGTTCCAGACAGATTCAGTGTATTTACTAAATGTAAGAATGGGCATTGTTCAAGAGTTAGCTTGACAGGTACATTTCTGGCCACATATCCCTACTATGGATGTGGGGCTTAATTTTCAAACTGGAGGGGAAAAAATAGAAAAATAGTACACCTTTTGTTAAACAGCAGAACAGAAGCTAAGCAGCAGATGCAAAATGGAGGGTTTATCCTATAGAAAGGAATGTTCTCTCAAAATGGCTTCAGGGAAACTATTTCAAGAGAAGGGGGGCGGGGACCCGAAAGAAAATTTATTATAAAAACCATGCTATATAATAGGTAGCCAATGCAAAGAAGAGGTTTTCCCTTGATATGCAGTTAGCTATTAAATTCTGACTCCTGTCTGGAAATTCTATTTTATTATGTAATATATTTTGGAGAAAATCTGCAACTATGGAGCCAAGACACAAGTACTATAATAAATGGAATTTTCACCACTGCAAAACCAATGTTGTAATTTTCAACTCCCTGAAATAAATCATCAAGGAATTTAGAGGCGGGGAGTCTTATTTTTAAATGTTATGATATACTTTAGTGCTGATCCAGCTGACTATCATTCCATGTGTTCTGTTCCATCCATGGGTAGTTGCAAATGCCTAAGAACATGTAAATGATCAGTTAGACTGACTTCACATAGTTTTTGATCAAAGCACTGGAATAATGCTTGTAACCATCTTTCAGCAATTTGAATGCCATATTTCTCAGGACTAAGGCACTTTCTTGGTTTTTACAATGCAATACCTGCGTCTGAAAACAGGCAATGCAATCTATTTTATGCCATCTATTTTGCCATCTATTTGGATGCCATCTGGATGCCATCTGGATTCCATCTATTTTAAATCTGAATTAGTTTTGATAATTGAATGCTGCATTTTAAGTCTTAATTTAACTTTGTATTTTGTTTTTATGGTTTGTTGATGTTGTACACCGCCCTGAGCCCTTCGGGGGAGGGCGGTATAAAAATGAAATAATAAATAAATAAATAAATAAATAAAAATAAAGTACCTTTGTCTGATCATGGTGCAGCGGGAAAAGAAATTTTATTTCACTCAAAGAACCCTGCTCATTTTGCATGCAGTTTTGTGAGAGGATTGGCAACAATACTACTGGACATGGCCTGCCTACCCTCCCTCCCCTTTCCTTGCATGCTACCCCTCCCTTTCCCCCTCTCTCGAATAGGGTGGGTGGGCCATGTCTAGATGCTAGGCCCCCTCCCCTTCCCCCCCTTGCATGCCACCCCTCCTTCCACTCCCCCTCCCTCTGCTAGGGTGGGTAGGCCATGTCCAGAGTGGATTGGCAATAATATGTACAAAAAAAGATAATTTAAAAATTCAGTATCATAAACATTTCAGAAAACTAAAACTCAAAAACACAATTTTATAAAAACATGAAGTGAATGTGGTAAACTATTTTAGAGGAGCTAAAATACTTTTTTAAATCCAAAGACAAAGTGGTTGAGGGTCTTTCATATAACAGGGTTACAGGCATTCAGACTGTGATGCTTCTACATAGTTGTCAAGTTAAAAACCATACAAAAATGGCATAAACATAACTTCCAGGTCAAAATTAATTTCCCTAAGTTGAAGAGGTTAAAAATATGACCAACTTGTATGACAACTGTCTCTTAGAGCGTTCCCACCACAATAAGGCTGTGGAAATGATGGCAGTGTATAGTAAGTGTTTTACAGTCCAATCCAGACCGTGGAAATGGCCAGGGTCAGGGCACGGCTGCCACGCCATCTCCAGAGTGTTTTCCAGAGGTGTGGGGAGGGAAAACAGCAAAAAAAACCCTCCCTGTAATGCATTCTAAAAAGTTAAGTAAAAATAACATTGTATAGCAATTTGAAAGCATAAGGTAATGAGTCAGCCAGGAATGTGTGTCCTTGTCAAGTGGGACAGTTAGCTATTGTTAGTAGATGATTTTAAAATCATCTAAACAGGGGAAGTTGTATTGACCTGCTTAATTTGGGGCAACAAACTTTTACAGACTCATGTAGTGGCTCTCTTTTAATTTTCTATGCAACAATGATGGACAGATGGTCAAATGCTTTGTGTATTTACTTTATATTAAAATTGAAACAGTTATGTGTTAATAAACAAGCCTAGAATGGCAGCACAGATTCTCTAATAATATTTACCTGCATACTATATCCAGAACAAACCTATAGTATTACTGAGAGGTCATCCATTAAAAGGAGCCAATACTAGGTTTTCAGTAATGTGAAATCCTAGTCTGAACAGTAGCAAGATCCATTACTTTTAAAAGTTACATCGAGCATGCATTCAGGAAAATGATGGACAAAGAAGTCCCTTGGTGGTATGGGGATTCAGGAACATTTGGGAATTCTGAAATTTTTTTGATTCTGTAACAGTGGCAAGCTTATATGTGCCTTCTAATGCTAAGCAAGGACTGCTGGAGGAGGCCTTTTTAGGGAAGAGAAAGCCTTGCAATGGGGAGTTGAACCTGAGGAAAAAAATCCTTACCTACATCTTTGTTCTCTACCACTACTTGTTGAGACACTCAGGCCAGATCTTTTTTGTATGCTAGAATAATAGTGTTAAGCTTAGGCCGTTTCTGCACGGCCGCAAGGGCGCCTCCACACCGGCAAGAATTCCGCCGGCGTGGAGGCGGAGGCCGTTCGCATGCAAGCATGCGGGCGGCCTCCAGAGAGGCTGGCGCAGAGCGGCAGAGTGCTGGCTCCTTGCGAACGGACAGCCTCTTCCTTCCGTTCCACTCACTGTGTTCCCCGTCGTCAACCTGCTGAGCCGTGCAGCCCTTGGCACGCTGCCCCTCCGACCTCCAGGGGTCGGAGGACAGCGATGAAGCGGGCGGGGCTGCGACGGCCAGCAGGCTGGACAACGGGGACACGGTGAGTGGAACGGAGAACAGCGTGTTCCAATGGCGGCGCTGTTAAGCGCGACCGCGACCAGCCGAACACGCTGTGGAAGGAAAAACAACCCTTTAAAGGGTTGTTTTTCAGGGCGGCTTGACGCCGCCCTGGGGGAGAGGGAGCGGAGTCAGATCGGCGCTGCTGCGTTGCAGCAGCGCCGCCTGTGCGAATGGCTCCCTGGGGACGGCATTTATCCCGTCCCCAGGGCGCCATTAATGGGCCGTGCGGAAACGGCCTTAGATATAGCTACTTGGGGCTTTAAGGGAAACAACCTAATCATGTCTACTGTGGAGTAACTCCCATGTTATTATTGGGTCTTATTCCCAGGAAAGTGCTGTTAGAATTGCACTGTCAAACTCCTACTCAAACCCCTGGATGTATCTGGTCCAGCCTTCTGTTTCACACACACTGTGGCCAACTAGTTGCCCCAGAGAACACAAACAAAGCATTAGAGACCAAGGCCTGACCCCCATTCTATACTGACAGTGCCTCCTCCTAGCATCCTCTTCCTGTAGGAATGCAACCTCTCTTTCAGCAGAAAGTGTTGTCTGAGCAGAAAGAGGAAGCAAAAGGTGCAATTGGGCAAATGGAACATTTGGGGGGATGGGGGTGTGGAGCAGAGAAAAGAGCCTGCAAGCTTGGAAAGAGAAGTTTGGCTACAGGAAGAGCTAAATCACTGGAGCATGCACCATCCCATCAGCCAGCTCAAGAAAGGCAGCCCCAAGGTGGAGAGGTAGCCAGTCCCTTCTTGCTCCAAGGCTGGGATGTGGGTCTTGTAGTCCCAGTACTTGATCTTTTCTTTTCCTTGCCTCCCTCACTGGTTTAATTACCACTGCAGTGGACCCAGAAAAGGAGGAGGCAGTGGCCTTGGCCTCAGCGGTGGTGGCAGCATACCTCCTGACTCAACCCCACTTGGTCAGCAAGAGGGCTCCTTTGCTGCTGCAACCTGGCACCCACCTGCACTGCCCTGCTCCCACTGGGCCCTGATTGCTGGGCTAGCTGCAGGAGGACTGGTCGGACTGCATGCTGCCAGGTCCTGTTTCTTGCTTCTGGGGGGAGGGCAGGGGGAAGGGGAGAATGACCAAAATGCACCTCCACGTGACTTTCAAAAGTGGTGCCTGAATAATCTGTCCCCTCTGCTCCCCCTCGATACTCCTCTGTTGGCCTGGCAGCCAGCATTGCACAACTGTGCTATCCTGGCCCAGTGGGAGAAATTGCAGAAATTGCACTCTCCCCTGGAAGAGTGTGCCACTGGGATGGAAGAAGGAAGAGCTGAAGGCAGGGAGGAAGATAAAGTTTACTTGGCTGATGGGTGGGAAAGGCAGAAAGAAGAAGAAAAAGGAAAAGCTTAAAGGGCTTTCAGGGAAGGGAAATATGAAATAACGGGGGAGAGGGAAAGTAATTATCTGTAGTAACTTGAGGATCCCCAGCTTGTATTTCTATCTTAATAAGAGAATCTCAATGATACGTCATAGATAATTTTCTTTATCTGTGCTATAATCAACATTCCATATGCAAAACTAAACCTTAGAAAGGCTTCTTTGTACATTGGTAAAGCAATCAGATAGAACTGCCTAAAGCATTTTTAGGAAGGGATAAAAATGAAGATGACACAATGTTATTTATAGCAATCAATATAAAAGTACACTTTTGAATTGCTGATTGTTTTGATCTGATTATCTGATACACATTTTCCAAATTCTATCTGCTGCCACAAGGAAAGAAAAATGAAAAAGAACTACTTGTAGTAAGAAAGTCAGATAAAATAATTACTCCTTCTGGGCCCTGAAGTCAGATTTTCTAGAAATTTTCTGTCATATGCGGTAGGCATATTGAATCAACAATACTAGTGCCAATGAAACAAATTACATTTTAAACAATTAATTTAACTTGACATTTTGTCTACTTGATTTTAGCTTTTGTTCTGTCTACATAAAGTGTGCTAGCTTCAACATGTCAAAATATAGTCCTGAATGAAGATTCTTAGCAAAAAGTTAAAGGTTTTCTGTAAAGTTAAAGGTTATCAATTAATTTTAAAAATACTTTTTTTCTTTCTTCATTTATTAAAGAAGCTGTTTTAGAAGAGTTTATTGTCCAGGAAGCGAGCAAACAGAGCACAAAAGGAGAAGGGAAAGTTTTCTTTTATAGTCCCAAGAATGTAGTACTTTCTTCCTCTAGATATCTTCTGAGAATGGAAATCCTCCTGATGTCAAATCTGTTGTCTTTTAGACATTTGGCAGAAACATTTTTATTTAGCCAAGACTTTTGTTAATCTATTTATCCACTACTTTTTTAATTTCTGTAAGTTTCTCTTTTGTGCTTACTGCCAGGGTTAAATTAGAATATTGACCCCTTTTACTTCTGTTCATTCTGGTATTCTATTTCTTGATTTAATTTGGAAGAGAGTGATGCAAATGAGTAATTTGCTTCTTTTCTCTTTCTGCCATCCTATTAAAGATTTTATTGCTTTTTAAATTAGAATGCTGATTCTTTATTTCCTTAATCTGTTGTTTAAATTGATCTTGCCACCATGGAGAGATTCAGGCTTAATTCCACAGTGCTCTTTGTTCTTTCTCCTTTTCCCCAGCCAATCTGTGGAGAAGACCTACTTCTAGATAGGTCTCAGCTGTAGCCCTCTGGCTTATGTTGTCTTCTTCTCCAGAATCCATAGCCTTGCTGTTTCTGACTGGGCATAGCTGCTCTGGCTCCTCTGACTTGCCTGTTGAAGTTGGTTTGGGACAGCATGGTTTGGTCGTTAAGAGCAGGTGGATTCTAATTGAGAACCCGTTCCCTTGCATGGCAACCCGGCCGGTCCCTCCCTAACATTCCCCTTCCTCTGCTAGGGTGGGTGGGCCATGTGCAGGTGGCTGATCCTGTCCCTTTCACTCCCTTCCCTTGCAGGCAAATTATCTAATGTAAAACACACTGGGAGGCATGAGCTGGGAGGCATGAGCTACGTTGTGTTCAAATTTCAGAGCTTTTGGTCCAGCAAACCCCTGGACCCTCCCTCACCTTACCCTTCCTCCGCTAGGGTGGGTGGGTCATGTCCAGATGGCAACCCCCATTCCTTTCACTCCATAAGGCAGTGTTTTTCAAGGAAGGCATGGTTGTTTCCCTTGTATCAGAGGGTGCTGCTTTGACAGATGGCGCTGTTGCGGAACAGAACTGTGGTTCCAACTGTCACAGGTGTGGCATGTACACAATAACTGGCACAGTTGTGACATGTACACAACATGAGGTGTGGAAACAGTATGGAAACCTGGCCGCACGCGAATGCAACGTTGTGTGAAAATTTCAAAGCAATCGGTCCAGTAGTTTTGGAGATTACCTGTCAGCAGAAAAATGCACTGATAGATTTTTATATATATAGATTGTGAAATTCACTGCCTGTGGACATAGTTTAACCAACATATTACCAAGACATGTGCCATGCCGCCAAGATCTTTTCCCCTAAGAATGGCTGCCTAATTGTGACAGTAATCCTTTCAGTACTTGTTCTTCTATGCCATATTTTTTGGCCTTCCAAGGAAATTGGTGACCACTTTGTAAAACAGGATTCTGGACTAGATGGGATACATGGACCACTGTCTGATCCAGCAGGGCTCTTCTAACATTCCTATGGAAAAAGTATTTTCAACAGATGAAAGAATAGAATTAGCAATGCATGTTGCAAGGGTAAGGAGCAGTGGAGTCTAATCTGGAGAACTGAGTTTGTTTTCCCACTCCTCCACATGAAGCTTGCTGGGTGACCTTGGTAAACCCCACCTACCCCATAAGGTATCTGTAATGGGGAGGGGATGAGAAAGTGATTGTAAGCCACTTTGACCCTCCTTAAAGGCAGAGAAAAGTGGAGTATAAATCCAACTCTTTTTCTATTAAATAATCTAATTTTAACCTGTAACAACATTAAAATATTCTGCCAATTGGGAACATTTCTCAAGTGAGAAGTCTTCTGTTTATTCAGCTGGGTGATACTCTCTTCAGCCAACCAAGCAATTAAAAATGAAGACAAACTGTGAGAATTATAGGCATCATCAACTTCCAGCACACCTTTCCTACTAATGAACCAGCTGTGTCAATCTTTTGGGAAATATTATGTCTTTATGATCCCATTCAATTACTATATATTTAGCAGTCCCCAAAGCAAAGTATTTAAAGCCATTAACAGTGCAGTCCTGAACAAAGTTGCACTCTTCTAAGCCCACTGGCTTCAATGGATGTAGACAGTTAGACTCTGCCTAGGATTGCACTGTTAGTGGCATGGTTCTGTGGTACATCTGTAACCATTTGTATTTTCTGAATGTTAACTTTTCTACCAGAAGAAACTGATCTATTACTCATTGCCCAAGCTCTACACATTCTGTCACCTAACCCTGAAGGAACAGCCATCTCTGTTTGTTTAAAAATTCTATCAACTGACATTCCAAAGAACTCCAGGTGGGTAACAATTGAAAGTATGAGGGTACAGGCCTCTACATAGCACTGGTAAGAAAGTGGCCAGAGCCCCACCTTCTATTTTCTGCTTCAAGTCTCCCTTTGAAAGGAAGATAGTATCAGCAAGAAATTTATGTTACTTTCACCTCGGATTACAAATTACAATTAGTGATGGCTGAACTCTGCGGGACTTCTTTTAGAATCAGCCATCTTGGAGTATGCTGGGGAGGCGGGAAGCTTGCCTTTTTCTTGGAGTACTCTTCCAGCTTATATTGCTGATACATGCACTGAAGATCCCCTGCTGTGTATGTGCCCTCCTGCATCGTCTTCCCCCAGGAAGTTTTAGTATTCCTTTGCCTGTCATTAACAAATCCACAACGCTGTACAACTCCATCCAGATTGGAACCATTTCTGAATTGTTCTACGATTTCTGAAATGTGCGTTATATATTTTTTCTTCTTGTATCAGAGGTCTTGCATTCAGACAGAATGCTGATTATGTTTTCTTCTCAGTGTCTGCTGTCTATAGCTGTTCTTTGGGTGTGCTACAGAAGAAAAAAATACCAGAGCTCATGCCAATGGTATCTCTGTGTTCCCCACAAAGTTCAATAGCTAACCACTATCGAGTTACAGTGTTTAAACTTTTCTCACCAAGCCATCTGCATTTTTATGATATTTTAAGCCTAGCAATAAGACAACTTTTCTTGCTGTGACATTTTAAGCAGTGGAAGTAATGTCATTATAATTTTATTTTATTTATTTATGTTTAAGATAAACAAAAGGGTGAGGATGATTTATGAAGATTTAAAACCAGAAAACCACTAATTGTGCTGTAACTGTGAAAGAATGCAGAGTGTTATATTATAGGGGAAAATGAAAATACCAGATTAAAGGATCTGAATTTTGTTTTGATAGCCAGAGAAAGTTAATACAATTGCTCAGAATCAGGAAACAGAAGTGTGGAGTAGGAATGTCCGTTCGGATAATGATGAATCAAGGTTCAAATTGAATTCTTTAATGGAGTAAATATAAAGAATCTAATTGCAATAATTTATAAAAAGTGGTAAAAATAGGAAACCATTGGATCTCACCATTATTCTGGAACCTGTCAGTTTTCATTCTCCCAGTAATGGCAAAGCAGCAAGGAAAGAGACTTATGCAACAGATGTATCTGATAGGAAAGTTGTCTTCCAGCCAGAACAGTTTGCCAGTGTTTTCAGCAAACAGGATAAATGCCGTTGACATTTCTATGCACAGCCTTTCAATATTCTGCAAACTATTATATCATGATTTTTGGAAGGATTTTCTCATTTCATGTTTCTGTTTACATTAGTAATATATTCTCTGAGCCTATGCCTTTTAGAGATGGATGAAGGCTTTTTTATACCCACTGGAAAGTAGGCAGGCAGGGCTGCACAGGCTGGGAATATGTGACAGAGGTTCGGGTCCTTTCCTCAGCAATACACAGCCTCTTTAAGCAGTGTTGCAAATACAGGAATGCTCTGATGCTTGAGATCTTTTGTTCCCAGCCTGGCTTTCTGACTCGGGCTGCAGTGAGTGTGTGCATGTGTGTAAAGTGTAAAGTGTCACCAAGTCACAGCCAACTTATGGCAATCCAATATAATTTTCAATCTTTTTCACATCCATCAAGGAAACTGGGCAGTATATTAGGCCTTTCTTCTAGTCCTAAACAATACAACGATAAGCCATCAAATGTCATGACAATGAACCCTTAGCCAATGAGGGAACAGGACTCACTTTGTGAGTCCTGCTCCCCCATTGGTGGGAGTTCATTACCCCAACATTCAATTCCCCCCCCTTAATTCCCCCCTCCCTTCGTGCCACTTCTCTGCGGGTCCCAAGAAGCCCTCCCACCTTGAATTGAATGATGATGATGATGATGATGATGATGATGATGATGATGATGATGATATTGGCCATTAAATTAAATTAAAATAGTTCAATAAAGCCCCACCACCACCACCAAAATGATCTAAGCAGCACTTCTGAAGAAAGAAGGGTTTATAAAGTATGTTGTTTGTTGAGTGGGGAAGGAAAGAAGAAAGAAGGAAAATAGGAAAGGCTTTAGGGAATTTCAGGGGGGGGAAGGAAATAGTTGGGGAGGGGAAAATGAGATGATCCTTCAAATCTTTGCGGGGAGTGGGGGAAGAATTCCCATCTGAAATTAGATACTTGGTGTTTTTTGTTGTACTTGAGGAGATGCAAATTACTAATTCCTAGTTTGTGGAATATTTCTTCTGTCAAAAATTTAGGTCTTCTCTCTTCCAGTAATTGGCACCGCTAAGGCTAATTAAAACACAGGCAAACTTGATAAACCCAATTAACCACATTCAGCTTGGACAAGTCCTTTCTGCAATGAGGTCACAATATCTGATGGATCAAAGCTTTCTCTGATAATTTTAACCCACCATGTCATATACTATTCCTCTGAGAGACCTTAATCCCCTTCTTTTGCTCTTTTTGTTCCCAGTTTCCTACTCTAGTCTACATTCAGTTTATTATTCTATTTCCAGTAAGAAGGAAGGAATTTGATAGATTAAATGTTCCATGGAAAAATATTATTTTGTGCTCTGGATTACTGAGTTTCTACATCTTAAGAGGCATATAGGCTTTTCAGTCTCCAATTGAACCCATACAGGGTTCCACGACATCATTACTGATGTATGAAGATTTTATGCTAATTCTCCCCACCCCCACCCCCTTGAGGAAAGTAAATTTTATATGGTTTTCTTCCAATGCATACTTGAATATGTTTTATAGTACTCCCATACCATGCTATCCCATAGCATTAACAGCTGCCTCTGGAATGGATGGGTATTCAAAAAGAATACATTTGCAGATGGTTCAAAATCTGTCTCAGCTTGAATCTGGTCAATGTACAGAAAATGGCCAGAAGCTACTCTAGTCCATGAAACTTTGCTTGTAAACTGGGTCATTTATTCATGTTTTGGGAGAGTTAGCCCACTTTCCTGTGGAACAGTAATAATTTACTGTTTCTTTATTTTGACAATAGACAGGCTTCCCAGAAGTGATGACTAGGAATGTAGTGGATCTATACTTATTAAAGAAAACCACTTTATTGATGTGGTAGGGCTGCAGCCCTGTTCAAACAGCTCTCCTTAATCAATTCCAGCTATATTAGGTACCATGTCCTCATGAATATTTGGGAATGTTTCCAATCTGAAGGAAGTAATATAGATATATTACTAATATTAATTAATATTAATATGCATTCAGGCCACCCAGTCTGGAATACTTATTTTTAACTCAGAGTCCATGATGGGCAATGCAAGAAAAAGTCCGTGTGGCACATTGAGCAGAATAGTGTACATGAGCTTGGGTTCAAACGCCTTCAGCCATGAAACTCACTGGATAGTCTTGGGTTGGACATCACCCAGCTTAACCTACTCCACAGTCTCCTTGTAAGGACAAAATGTGGCAGAGGATTTACATACTGTATGCAGCTTTGAGCAGCATGGAGAAAGGGTAAGAGTAAAACATAGCAAGAAAACTAAGGCTATTATACTTTGGTCACATTATGAGAAGACAAAAGTCACTAGAAAAGACAATAACACTAGGAAAAGTTGAAGGCAGCAGGAAAAGAGGAAGACCCGACGTTAGATGGATTGACTCAGTTAAGGAAACCTGAACAAAGGTGTTAATGATAGTACATTCTGAGGGTCATTAATTTTTGGGGTCAGAAATGACAAGGATAGCACACACAAGTGAATGATAGTGTAGAAAGAAATCTGTCACAGTGAAGCTGAGAGAAGAACAGAATCACTCAGCAGGAAGCAAAGAAGTGGGGTCCTGAAACTCTAGGGGAGCACTCACACAGCGATCAGCGGGTGAGCTTGGCCTCAGTTTCTATAAACAGTCCCTTAATTAAAATTCTGTGATCCACTTAAGGTTTGAATAATCCACAGAATATATTCTGAGTAAGTTATAACTGTCAAATCAGGAGGCAAATGTGCAGAACAATGACTTTGCAAGATTTTTTTTATCCAAATAGTGAAAATGACTGTCCTTAGCAATTTAAGTGTAAACTTAATTCTCAGCAAAATCATAAAAAACAGTTGTGAGGTAGGCTCTGTTTTGTCCTACAGGAGCTTCATGTTCATAGAAAATCATTCCATTGCCTGTGAGAAGCCTCCTTACTGGGACCTCTTTGAACAATTTTAGAGAATACCAAAAGATTGTTGTAAAGTAGTCCAGATGACTACTGTATGCTGGCCTATATGCTAGTTAAAGCTTAAAGAATTAAAATATAAAACAATAGCTATTCTTGTTTGAATTGAAATTGATGAACTACTACTACAGGCACTATGTATGAGGATACTTAAAGGTATACAGGTCCTTTTGTTTTGAAACTTGCATGAAAGAAAGTAGTTTCCAACATCCATTTCATCCTCCACTATGTCCTCTCATATAGCAGATCTTACAAAGATTTCCACTTATTATATTTCTATCCTGTCCTTCTTCCAAAGACATTACATGGCCCTTCCTTCTAAATATTGGTTTCACAACAACCCATAGAATGTGTTAAGCTGAGAGAGAATGGCCCTTTCCACACAAATCTTCTAACCATCAAACCTTTTATTGGCAGAATAAACAATACAGATCAGCAGTGATCACAGAGTAATACAATCAAGGTTGCAACTTAATGACATAACACAGGTACTTGGCCACCGTTTCAGAGATAGTAGAAGAATCATTGTTGAAAAGGTAAGAATTTTTTGGTGGTCTGATAGACCTTCTTTATTAAAGAGTAGAAGGGTCAGCAATTTGGACCTGGTTGTCTTATAAAATGGGCAATGTAGAAGCATATGAATTACAGATTCAGTCTGCATTATTTATTTATTTATTATTTATTATTGCATTTTTATACCGCCCTCCCCCAGAGGTGGTGTACAACAGGGCGGTGTACAACACTAACAAGAAGCAGACAATAAAACAGGATAAAAATAAATTAAGACTTAAAATGCAGCATTCAAATATCACCTTATTTAAGCATTAGGCTTGGTAAATACCCTAGAAATTTGGTAAAATTCAGATTCGGATTTATTCAGGCATAGAATAATCTGTATGCCCAAATAAGAAAAATAACATATTTGGGTATACCCAAATATTTGTGTATATCTGAAAAATTCGGCTTCGTTTGATTTTTTTTTGTATTTTGGGGTGTTTTTTCACGTTTTTATAAAGCTAGCAGCACCAAAATTTCAGGGTATGATCCGGGAATTGTTTTGATGGTGCCCCCAAGTTTGGTTCAGGGGGGCAAAGTTATGGACCCCCAAAGTGGGTGCCCCATCCCCCATTGTTTCCAATGGGAGCTTAACAGGAGATGGGGCTACCCCTTTGAGGGTCCATAATTTCCCATTAGCTTCTAACAGTTTTAGCCCAACATTACCAATTCTGACATTAAAACATTCCACTAGTGCTATGTCAATGTTTAGGAAGTCTCACTCAGTTTCCTCAAAATATGTAGTTAATTGTGACCAGTGCAAACTCAGTGCGGCTCAATCTGAGCTGGACACAAATCTTCTAAAACTTTTGTAAAATGGCTGTAAACATTTTCAATCCCTCTCCTTTTGTTCACACTCACCTCCAGAAATGATTCCTGGCTGCCATTACATGATTCTGGTCCCTCCCCTTTATTTTGGGGGATGTTCGTGGGATGTTAAGGAAATGACCTTGAAGATAGACAGAGGGGAATGAGTTGCACCTTGCTCTGGTCATGACCCATCTGCACTTATAGCTGACAAGCTGTTCTAAATATACAGCAGGGCTAGATTTCTGAGGTGTGATCCCAAAGTATAGAGGGGAACAAGAGCTTTGCACAGCACTCAGGAGAGATTGGTATTCCTGGTCATACAGTCTGGTCTTTAGATGATGGTAAAGTATGAAGAGACTCCCATGAGAAACCCAAGGAGAACATTTTTCTTTCAATATAAAGCCACCACTTTGAAAGCTGAAGCTCCCTCATTTCTAGCAAAGATAAGCTTTTTGGATCTGTGCAGAAACAGAGACGCAACCGAAACTTAAATGTTACAGCCTATGCCCTAGTTTCTAATAGATGCTACCCTGATTCCAAACAAAGCACACCATAAGGGACACAGTGTGGGGTGCCAAATATCTTATATAGGAAGTTTGATTGGATGCACTCCAGGTTCTTGTGCCAAGCTTGGATCCAGACAGGGATACCATACAATAGGTACTGGACCACCTTGGCATTAAACACCTTCAGTGCTGCTGGAATAAACCTCCCACCATGGATGTTAAAAAATTTCAGAACTGCAGCAGACAGATTCTTGCAACCTTTAATACTGTTATCCCTATGAGTGGTCCATGATGATGAAATGCTATCCCATTATGATGAAATGCTATCCCAAGGTTTTGAACAATTTGACTTGCTCTATGTCAATCCCTTGGATGGACCATCTCATGGGTCTAAAGATGTTAGAAAAGACCACTATTTAGGTTTCACAGGGTTAATAACCAACCTATTGTTTCAACAATACTCTTCGCATTTGATCAGGGAGTTTTTGAGACCTAACCTTGTTCTTGATAGCAAGATTGCGTCATCGGCATAAAGGAGGATGGACAAAGGAACATCGTTCAGATAAGGACAATGAGGGTTGGAGTTATTCAAAATGGGGGCAAGATCGTACAAAAAAAAGGTTAAATAATACAGGTGCCAACACACAACCCTGTTTTACCCCCTTTGAGACCAATATTTTGGGTGTCAGAGGACCTGATGACAAACACCTTATCTGACAGGTGGGATTACTATATAGAGACCTAATTAGTAAAAGAAGCCTGGGTTCTATAGCAAGCTTCTTTAATTTAAGCCATAGCAGTGATCTATCTATTGAATCAAATGCCCCCTTTAGATCAATGAATGTACATATAGGCTGGATTTTCCTCTGTGGAGGTATTTGGTTGCAAGAGCTTTCAGTGTCATGCAGTGGTCCAGGGTGGACTTTCCTTTTGTAAAACCAATCTGCTCTATTCCTATAGGTCTATTAATCGAGATCCAGTCCATAAGACGATTCAATAAGAATTTGGTGTACAATTTGCCTGAAACAAACAACAGGCTGATTGGCCTATAGTTGGAGGGAAGATTGCGGTCTCCCTTTTTGAACAATGGTATGATGGTTGCATTAGTCCAGATTGCGGGTTTTAACCAAAAATCCATCTCCTTATCGAGTGTATTAACGTAAGAAAGATTTGGATTGGATTTGTTGTTGTCATCGCAGGGGAATGGGCTTTGGTTACAATAACTTCTCCAGACAACTGAAAACTTATTTTCTATGTTCCTATTCTGGCCGCCACCCTCCTGAGTGTTGGTGGACCTTCATCAACAATGTAGGTTGCAATGGTGGAGAGTCTGCAGTGCAGATACAGTGAATATTCACAGAATCACAGACCCTGTCTTTTAGGGTGGTCAGCCATTGGCTAGTAACCACTGTGAGAAGGAGGGGGTGGGGACAAGGAAGATGTTGTACCAATAGCAATTCTGGCTAATTCTCAGAACTAGCATCATTTCACTAGCATGCCATTGACATGATGCTATGGAATTTGGGTAAAACTCTATGATTTTATTTAGTATTCACTATAAAAAATAGGAAGACCCAACATGAGGTGGACTAACTCTCTAAAGGAAGCCATGACCCTAGGTTTGCAAGACTTGAGCAAGGCTGTTAACAATAGAAGGTTCTAGAGGACCTTAATTCATAGGGCCACCATGAATCGGAAGCCACTTGATGGCATTTACCACCTATACACATACAGAGAGAGAATTATTCATACTAGACTTATTACTCACTATAGAATTATTCATGCTAGGATGCTACAGATCCTAATAAAATCTCAGATCACTCTAACTAGGGCCCCTTCCGCACATGCAAAATAATGCGTTTTCAAACCACTTTCACAACTGTTTGCGAGTGGATTTTGCTATTCCACACAGCTTCAAAGAGCATTGAAAGCAGTTTGAAAGTGCATTATTCTGCATGTGCGGATTTGTTTCTCTGAAAAGGCTTTTAATAGCATCTGTTTTTACTACATTTTAAAAATGTGTTTAGTATGTTGGTGCATAAGATAGAATTTAGCAGAAAGCAAGCATTTCTGGCAGTATGATGTACATTTAGACCTAACGTCCCTAAAGACAGGGCTAGCCAGGCCAAAATGTAGATCTTAAACTTAGCCAAGTTTCTTCTGATCTCAAGGAGCCTCATAAAACTGAAATGAATATCATTATATAGCAATCATTAATTAACAATCTTGTGGGGACTTTTAGGACTGTAGAATCCTACAGTGTTTTTGGGTTTTTTACTGATGGGGGGAGAATGTTTTTAAAAGCTCAGCTGTTTAAAAAAAGCAGCTGAGTTGCTATTGTAGGTATCAATTTCTAAAAAAGCCAGCAATCAAAAATATCGTTCAAGGACACCTCTGCAAGACAGCTGGGCATTAGCTAACCACAACCTGTGAGAAGGATTAACACAGCTGGTTTCTCTAACTAGCCAAAATCCTATACAACTGAATGATTAAAAATAACAATAGGCAGTATATGGAAGCCAAAGAGTGTACATACATGAAACAAGAAGGTTGCTGGAACCAGGCTTCCAGCCAGTGGAAAAATCTGCTCTTTTGTTAAAAAGTGTGTCCAACGTTAGTTTCTGCTTTAAAAACAAAACAAAAACAAAACAGGAACCCCCCCTCCCCACACACACACGCACACAAATACAATCATTCAATGCTCTTGGGAGCAGCATTCCAGGCGGAATTCAATTCCCAATAGGTCAGTCAATAAGAGCTAGTATAATATATTCAGTATGTGCTTTGTTTACCAGGAGTGTCATTTCAGATTTTAGTAACAGACATAATGGAGATTTGAAGGGAAAGGACCCAGGATTCTCAGCAACACTGAAAGGTTCATTCTAAGATACATTCAAGACTAAATTACAAAATGCGTGATCTCTGTTAAGAATATTTCTTTCTGCATTTTTGTATCTCATAGAATATAGCCTCATGTGATATTCACTCAATTCCTCGAGAAAAATAGCCCAAAATAGGTGCTGCTACTGAACATTTACATGTAGTTAAAATCAAAAGGAGGCCAGCATTCATTGCCTTCCCCTTAATAGCATCCACACCATTTAGCATAGGTGCTAAACAGATTGAATGCAATGTAATATGGGCTTCTGAAACCTTATGTAAAAAAATTATTTTAAAATTTTTTTGGAGTTCATTTTAAAGTATTCCAAGGATAAAATGGAACAGGATCCATGCTCACTACCCTGAGCTCCTATATAGAGGGCTAGAGTAAAATATGGAAGACATGTAGAAAACAGATGATAGACAGTGAATACTGAGTATTTTCATGAATTGTTCTGTGGATGAAAAATTGTGTCATTTATTGCCATCAAATTTTGCTTCAGGTGAAATATTGAGCAAATACTTTTTTGTTCTCGATAATGGTGATGTCTGGTGTATTGTGTTTCAACACTTTGTCTATTTGGATTTGAAAGTTCCACAGGATCTTGACCTTCTTATTTTCCATTACTTTCTCTGGACAATGTTCCCACCAGTTCTTAGCTGTTCTTATGTTGTAAGAACTCTGCCACCAAATCTCCGGGGAAGGTAAAATCTATTATTATTATTATCATTATGATGATGATGATGATGATGATGATGATGATGATGATGATGATGATGATGATGGTGGTGGTGGTGGTGGTGGTGGTGGTGGTGGTGGTAAATTTCACAGCAGTCAGATCTTTAGCTGGTTGTTGGCCTTTCATTACAATTCAAGCCTCACCCAGAAGCCTAGGAAGTTGTAATGTATCAGCATAGTATTCATGTGAATCCCAGCAGGGCTGCCTTCTGAATTTGACAGATGTTAATTTTATCAATTCAAAGATGTTTCAAGTGCTGCCCTAGTGTTTTCAGGGTGGCATCCAGCATGCTGATAACCACTGGGACAACTTCAGCTGGTTTGTGCCATAGACGCTGAAGCTCGATTTTCAAATCATGGTATCTAGTGACCTTCTCGTTTTCTTTTTCAATGACCCTGCTGTTGCTGCTGCTTCTGCTTCTGCTTCCTCCTCCTCCTCCTCCTCTTCCTCCTCCTCCTCTAGTCTTATATAAGTGTCCTATCCAACACAATGGTTCCTCTTACAGAACAATACATCCATTTCCACCAATGTCCCCCTCCCAGTGCAGACCCCCACTTATCCCCATGCTGTTCCTAAGGGACTGCTGACCCCTGAGACAAAAAGGAAGGTAGTGGATTACAAAAGAAGAAAAGTCCTACTAAAAGAATGTGTGGATGTTTGGGCACACACCAAGGATTTTTAAAAGGGGTTTCCTAGCTTAATTTGATGTTACCTCAAGTGTGCATTGAAAATTGGGGAAATATTTTACAATGCATGAAGTTCTTAGATTCTGCTAACTGGAGTCAGTTCACACAATCACTTTACTGATTGAAGTGTGAATGGGCAAGTTGCCCACTAGCAGATTCAGCCACCAGCTTTTTCTAGCCAGTCTTTTTCCATCCTGCTTCTGTCCCAAGTAAGGGCGGATGTACCAGCAAGTAAGTCACACTTTTGTTGGAAAAAAGAATTATCATAGTTATGCTTATTTTGTGGCACACTCCTGTAGTCACTGAAGTTTTTCAGATGATATTTGCAGATCCCACTGAGGCCACTAGGATTCTGAGAACCATCCATCCGGTCTCACACCAATCATATAACCATTCTTGCAAACTTAACAATTCTGAAAATAAACCAGAAGCCTGCATGGGATGCTCACCACCCCCATTTATATTTCTGTTTACAAGGCCAGATGTGGAGTGATGTAACTATGTACTAATGAGCACACTTTCTTTCCCTTCCTCATTCCCTGTTCAAATGATGCAAGAAGGCCACTAATGGAACAAGGAATTAAGCAGCAAATGACAGCACAATCGGTATGGGAAACCAGGACACGCTAGCCACTTCTCAGGAAGATACGATCTTTGTCATCTTGCCAAGTTATATTGCCAAACCTTTAAAAGGACCTTACTAATGTATGGTTTTAGGAAGCCAAATGGGAAACAGGTTGGAGGCTTGGTTGGGAAGGGTGGGATATAATTTTAATAAACAAGCAAATGTCTGTATTTGCCACCCCAAACAAGGTACAATTTTGCCACACAGACCTTCCACTGCTACCCTCTAAACAGGACAATATGGGTTGAATGAAAATAACTTACAGTTACCTGGGTTACTATTTTCTTTTCTTTAAAAATTATTTCATATTAAATGTGTAATAATTATTAATTGCAAGGAAACATATTTCCATGGCTTAATGCATTTTAATATGTGTTACTTCCCTTTCTTCCTTAGAAACATAAAGGAGTTTTGCGGCACCTGGAAGATGAATAGTGCAATCCTAAGCACTGTTGACTTCTGAGTCGGGCTAGAGGTAGAAGTAGTTCATAATAAGTGCAGCTAATATGCATGTAACATTCTCAGAGGAAAGTTCATTATGCACACATCATTTCTTTGTTTTGTTTTGACTGTTTGAAATGTTTTTAGGTGTAACTCCTGCAGCTATGGCACCCTATGTAGCCATATTACATGCATATTAGCTGCACTTGTCTAGCTCGTGTACATTGTGAGTGAATATAGGAGGATCTTCCTGATAATAGTAGGCATATCTTTAGCAATTATGATCTCATGTGGTAAATTTCAACTGATTATCAAAGTTAACTAACAGAATGCATCTTTGTAGTTCTCTGTAGTTTACTAGATTGGTTCAGAAATCATGCAAAAACATAGTTTAATTAATGTAGGACACTTCACTAATTATGAACCATTCTTAAGTCTTATTGATAATCTTTCCAGAAGATCAGTTCTGACACTTCAACTGTGTGTAACGAGGGTGCACCTGACCCACAATCCTCTCCATATTCATGGTTGCTATTTTGGGTGAATAGGGACATGCCTGTTGTAACGAACTTGCCCCACCCTGAAGGGCTGGTGTACAGCAGGCCAAAGGGAGAAGGCCTTAGCAACAGCCAGAAAAAGAAAAAAAGGCTCCATTGCTGAGAGAGAACTGACCTGGATTACTGAAAAAAGGTCCACAGTAACGTTTGGTAAGAGCTAGGGAGCCAGTGGCTTAGAGCAACAGAGGAGTTCAGTGTTAGTTCGAGTCTGCCAGGAGCAGAGCAGAGTTGGGCAGTTCTGTCAGCTCTGGACAAGAGAGAAGGATTCTGACTCAAGCTGAGCTGAGAGCAGCCCTGAGTCTTGGTGGAGGTGAACCGGCCAGGTGCCTGGCAGCTAGCTCCGTCTGGTGCATATAGTCTGTTCATCCCCTTGCTCCTAAAACTCCAGTCATCAGTCCAAACCAAAGGGCATTTTAGGCCCGAGAGTAGGGGACTGAGAGGGTGGTGGCTAGTGTGTGCCAGTCCCACTGACTTGGGGGGCATATGAACGAAAGGGTGTGGAACAGAGACCAGCCTTAGGCCCAGGAAGTAACATCTTAAGGAAGTGCCTGAAACCGCTCCTTAGTTAAAACAATATTTCTCTGTAACCGCTAAGCTTAGAACAAACTCTCTAAACCAAATGTAAGCAAACCTCTCAAAGTTATCTGAGAAGCCCTGTTAAACCAAGAAATAAAAGTTTCAGTTTTGTTCATTATAAAACCTTCCAGTCAATAGTATTTTCATTCAGGTGTCTGTGTTCCAAGAAGGGTGGTGTCTGGGGAAAATCAGTATTGAGTGGGCTATAGAGGAAAAATATTATTGGTGGCAGCGCAGAAAGCAGAACTTATATATAAGTGGCTTTCGTTACACCTGTCTACATGGACATACAGTTTCAATACATGCAAATGTATACCTTCAGTCTAGTGTTCTGTTTACATATACCATATGTGGAAAATGTACACACTGCCCTAAGCAAAATGGCAAGCTTGTGTATCAAAATGTTTGTAAGTAGTGCACATTCTCATTATGTGCAGTTGGAGCATCTGAAAAGGGCTCAAGATTTTATATGCAATACAAATGCTAACATTTGGCTTGTCCTCTGACCACCTTCACCGCAATGTAGACTAGAATACCATCTGGGTCTTTGCAGAGAAGATGGGAAAGAGCCAAGGTGATGAAACCAGCATTTGTTGAGACAAACTCAAATTTGAATTATCATCTGCATGTTAAATACTGTTCCACAAAATAACCATGGTTAAAAGATACCATGGTTTTATGCCTGAACCAAACAGTTGTTGCTCAATGAAATCTGTGTGAAATGTTAATATCTCACATACGTGGAATAATTCTTATTATAGTAAGGGTTGTTCCTTCATTGCTTAGGAAGTTATTTATGGATCATTTGGACATTAGCACCAGAGGAGACAGATGGTTTTGACATCTCCGATGAGAACGTGTACTATGATTCATTATGCCTGCATTGATTCCAAGCCAACATTTTGTTTAATACGTTTTTATGTGCAAGCATGTGGGAATTTTGTGTGCAGACAAGGGAGAAATCTGTGCATTTGTATTGCTGAAATCTTTGCTCAGTCGCCCAATATGTCTTTAATCATAAAGGCATTCAAAATAATGAGATAATGACATGTGTAACTTCAAATGAAGACCAGGAAGAAATACAGTGGAAAGTATAAACACAAGACCCCTCTCTCCAACTTGCAAAGTCTCAAGGAACTGTAGCAATGCTGAAAAAGCATTCCATGTTGTAAATGTACCAGGTACCTCTTCCACAACTGGAAAGTGAAGCTGGATTCCAGTGATGACTTTTCCCCCAATAAAGGTTGATTTTTGCAACTACATGACTTTGAGGTCCACATAAAATCTAATTTTTTGAACTCAATCAAATGTTCAAAATGTGGCAAAATGTGGGTGTGAATTTGCACCTCAAAAATCTGAAAGCTGCGGACTTGTCTTTTTGGTGTCTCCTGGGTGTACTGCTTTTGCATACTGTGAATATTAAATTACATAAACTGTCAAGTGCTGTAGTATTACTACATCACTATAACAGATGAATACTATGTACTGTTACATGAAAAGCATCTGTAGTAGTGAAATACTAAAACTGCATATCAGTTATTAAATAATGAAAACTATGGATTAGACATAAAGGAGGTTTTCTCCTTGAATACCTGAAAAAAAAACCTATGCTGGTAATCATGGACAAAAAACCATATGAGATGGGATTTGCATTGAGAATAACTGGGCAAGATTGAGGGAAAATCAGATGGAAACAATGAAACATACAGCTTGAAGGATCCCACAGTTCATCTTCTAGTGCAATCTCTTCCACAATGCAGGAAATTCACAGCTTCCCACCCACTCCCCTAGTGGTCCTTGCTCTGGGCCCAGAGGAAAGCAAAAAACCTCAAGGATCCCTGGGCTAATGGGACCAGGAGAAAATTCCTTCCAGACACTGAAGTGGAGATTGAAATTACCCTGGGCACATAAGGAAAGGCCACAACAGCAGAGCACTGGCTCATCCCTTCCTCCCCTTCCTTTCATTACAATGAAGGTAGATAGAAAATGTTTTCATCATTGACCTTTATATGATATGCCATGATCATAACCTATCAATTTAAACCCATAGCCATGATGGACACAATGGCCCCTTCCGCACACACAAAATAATGTGTTTTCAAACCACTTTCACAACTGTTTGCAAGTGGATTTTGCTATTTCGCACAATTTCAAAGAGCACTGAAAGCAGTTTGAAAGTGCATTATTCTGCATGTGCAGAATGAGCCAATGTTTCTGGGTAAGGAACTGATCTGTGTAGTCTGCATTTTCTCCAAGGGAATTGATCGTTGTAGTCTTCAGATGAGAAGAATTCCAGGGCACCTCTATTGTTGGAGCAGATGGCAAATTTGCAGATTGTATTCAGACTACTTGACTGTAGAAGGCAGAAGTGATGATTGAACAAGGTTCCCCTACTCCCCATAAATTAGTTTCAGCAACTGAGAGTTTGTCTTTTACGGTCAATTTAAGAATAAATTAGACGATATTTCCATCCAGTCTTTTTAATCTTATTCAGCAGCAGACTAAGATTACCCTCTAGTAGCCTTCCTCCCCGCCCCCTACATTACAACATTGAAGGATTGAAGGATTATTTCATACCTATGACTAAATTTCCCCTTGGAAAAGTGTTCACATTCCTAAGATTTCTGCTAATGCCAACAACTCTCACAGATGGCAGACAATGAATAACTTTTTGTTTTATTTGTTTGTTTGTGGGAACCAGTGTGGCATAGTGGTTAAGAGCAGCAGACTCTAATCTGGAGATCTGGATGTGATTCCTTGCTCCTCGACATGAACACTTGAACCTGGAGAATATGGTTTGTTTTCCCACTCCTCCATGTGAAGCCTGCTAGGTGATCTTGCTAGTTACAATTCTTTCAGAACTCTCTCAGCCCCACCTGTCTCACAAGTGTGTCTGTTTTGGGAAGGGGAAAGGAAGAAAATTGTAAATCGCTTTGAGACTCCTCATAGCTGGAGAAAGCAGGGTATAAAAACTATTCTTATTATTCATTTTTTCAATTCAGATTACAGTATTAGAAAACAGTATAATAAAAAGTATAACATACCATAAATATTATAAAAACACGATTACAAGAATTAGAAGACATTGCAGTAAACACAGGATATAGCTACAAAAAAAACAGTGCAATGAACTACATACAGCCTGTATATATGACTGTGTATATAAAAATGGCCTCCTGAACAATTTCATTTACAATCTGATGGACTGAATTCTTTATGCAGGCAACACTGAATATTAACTTTGCTATTAATTCCGTGGCATGATAATTTAGGGATTAAAGAATATATTCTTTCTACAGCTGCTGCAATGACCAGAGCACCTATCTAATTTTTTAAAGTCTTTAAATCACAAATTAAGCTCTGAAGTTTGATGGAAGGATAGCTACATGTGTTAATTCTGGCCCCTCTAAGTAGGAGGTTTCTCTCTCTTTTTTTTTTACTGGTTGTTGTCACTCTGGTGGGTTTGTGACTGTCAGTAGGAAGATACAGACTCCAAAGTGTTACTAATTCATAACAGTAGCAATACACTTTAAATGTATTATATTATACACTATTAAATAAAATTTCAAACAGGAATCAGATACTTGACATAGGAATACTTATGAAAAGGCATAGATATAAAACCTTCAAAACAAAACCTTATACTCAGATAAACAGGCATGAACAAAAAAGTCTGGAGTCTACAGCACTGTTCTAAACCAGTCCCCAGCAACCCCCCCCCCCAAAAAAAACATACTGAATAGTGAAGAGATGAACCACAAACCACTAGACCTTGTAAATACATTTGAACAATAAGTTGCCAAACTCAATACATATCAGAAGTAGGAAAAAAGTTTGGATTTATACCTCGCCTTTCTCTCCTGCAAGGAGTCTCAACTAAGCCTACAAACTTCTTTTCCTTCCTCACCCCACAACAGACACTTTGAGAGGTAGGTGGGGCTGAGAGAGTTCTGAGCGAGCTGTGACTAGCCCAAGGTCACCCAGCAGGCTTCATGTGCAGAAGTGAGGAAACAATTCCAGTTCACCAGATAAGAGTCCGCTGTTCATGTAAAGGAGTGGGGAATCAAACTCAATTCTCCACATTGCAGTCCACTTGCTCTTAACCACTGCACCATTTAGCCAGTCTAAATCTAAATGCCAAACCATAAATTGCTGCCCAACCATCCTCCTATTTTTCCTGCTCAAATCAGTTTCCTCATAAGCAAGCTAATACAGTTCCTTAGCTACCTATCCAAGGATTGGGGAAGGCTGAACTGACAGGGCAGAGGTGTAGTAAGGGGGGGGAGCACCCGGTGCACTGGTGTGTCCTCTGCCCCCGCCCTGGAATGCCCCCACCCTGCCCCAGAATATCCACGCCACGCCCCTGGAATGCCCTTCCCAACCCCCACCGGGGTGTGCCCCCGGTGCATCATGCACCACCACCACCCGCCCCCTTGGAGCTATGCCTCTGACCCTCACAGGCTTGTGGGGATCTCAACTTGCAGATACTGAGAATTACAAAGAGGGGAGGAAAAGGTGAGGATAGGCCTTTGGAGGCCTCAAGATTCCAAGTCATCCTCAAAGCAGAAGGACCTTAAACAGAAATGCCTTTTTCCCACCTAAAAAAAGGAAAGCCGCTATTACCAAAAGAAAGACTGTTCCCAAATCTGGCTTTCTCAAAGACCAAAACCTTGTACTGCCCCAACATAAACTCATTAGTATCTTAGGACAAGACACTACAGCAAGGCAGATAAAATTATAGGAAATGAATAATAGTGACCTAATTATCTATATGTCTTCAAAATATTCTCAGTTCTATGTTTTCTCTGCATAATAACCATGGGTATTTATTTTTATCTCTGACTATTCCAAAATCCAATTTAAAACTTTTATTTTTCCATGGGGCAGTATAATTTGACATCTGAAATGTCAAAGATTGCACATGTAAACATGGGTGTAGAGACAGACAATGCAAGTCTAAACAGACTTGCACTCTTCTTAGTCCATTGAAATCAATGGGTTTAGAGGGATATCAGTCTGTGTAGGACTGCAGAAACAGAGATGGCTGTTTGCACCGCAGACATTCATAATATGTTTGCAATCAGAGGAGATGTGAATGCACGCATTTCCATGGTGCACATGAGGCAGAATGAAACACTTAACAGAAGTTTTTAATGTTGTTTCTATCACAACTTGTCAAGTAGCATCATATTCCCCATGCAGCCCTCCTGGCTTCAATAGGCCCTTTCTTCAACAAGAGCAACAGAATGAATAAATGCCTTTATGTTTCTCGTTTACCATGAACAGTTTTGGAACAGAAACTTTTAAATTTAGCAAGAACCACCAATAACCATCATTCAGACAACTGAGTAAGGATTTTGTCTCTCAGAGCTGTAGTATATCATAATGCAGATATAAATATGCTGGGATACTGAGAAGCAGAAGGATATAAATTTAGACTTCTTTTAAGACAGCAGTTTAACTCACAGATCTGTATGGCACATAAAACAACTGTTTTCCTTAAGTTTCAGAGTATGATGACAATATAATTTAAACCTTCTTCTCTGTATGTTTCTTCCAGCTTTGACCTTTAAAAGGCTAAATTTCCAGGACTCCAGTTATCTGAAGTAATGCCCATTCTCATATGTCCCCACCTCATAATTTAAAATCTTTGGAGGAGGATCCTCTGTTGCAGGAAGCCACCCCACTAATCTGAGTTCAGGGCCTTCTACTGGGTTAGGGCTTTTTCAATGAACACATCATGCCTTTGGAATTCTTGTCCCAATGAAATGGGCTATTAAAGAAGGGCTTTGGTTCTACTGATGCAAAAGATTAAATGAGCAGTGCTAGGGTCTTTGTTTCTGAATTTGAAACTGGATTTTTTTTGCAAAATGGTATTTTAATTGTGGGGTTTTAATTTTATGTAATTTATAATTGTAATACTTTATCACTTCACTCTCATTTTTAGTTGATTGACAACCACTTTGAAAGCATGTGCTGGGAAGTAGAAAATCAAATATACATTAAAATTATGCCTCTTTCAGGGGTCACAATGCAATCTTATGTGTTACTCAGAAGCACCAGTGAATTCAAGTGAATCTCTTTTTGGTGCCCTGTACTTGGCTAGGACACACAAGCCAGGTTCAACAGTTCAAATAATAGGTTTATTATGTAGGAGAATTAAGACCCCAACTCCTCCCTTGGGTCTGTCTAAATCAAAGAACTTGCTTGTCTTGAGCAGATTTGAAGCTGTAGACTTTGTCTTCTCTTGGTTGCTTTCAAGAAAGTCCACTGAGTCTTGCTTCCTTTTAGTTCTGGTTCTAATTGCTGTTAACTTTAACTTGTGCTCTACATATCACCTTAGACTACTATGGACAACCATATACGTCACTAATATTACAGTCTCCAGATACCCTTGGCACCTCGCTCTGACTGACTGGCTAGAGCTAAAACAGGGGATTGCTGGGTAAAGAAGGAAGACTGCCTCTTGAGAAATGTCTTAAAGGGACAAGGGCTAACTAAACTTCCCTCCCTTAGAAGACTTTACAATGAACAAAACCCCTACTAACTATGGGGAAACTGAAGCTTAATGGGGAATTAACAAAAGCCTCAGTGGGAGCATGACAAGGACTATGAAGAATCATGAATAATCTAGTTCATTGAACACAGTGCCAAAATGTATAGCATTGGCATCAAGCATTCTTTAAAGCAAAATGGGACATAGTTTCAAAATGTTTTTATTTGAGGGATGGTGTTAAGTAGAGGTATATAGGACTGCCAATTCTTTAAATAAAAATCCCAGTACTGAAACAAGGCCTGGAGAGCAGACCCCTGGGTGTTGAATGGAATGGCTTTTGGCACTGGAATTTGACAGCTATGGGTGTGGAAATTAGCAGGTTTTCTGAGGTTGGGAAAAGATTTCCCAATATTGAAACTGTTCAGATGTACAACTTCTTTAAAAATTCTGAGTTCACCATGGTCTTGCTTTTTACTTTCTGGGCAGTTGGTCTTAAGAACATAAGAACAGCGCTGCTGGATCTGGCCAGTGCTCCAGCTAACCCATCATCTTGTCTCACACGGTGGCTGACCAGTTGCTTTGGATGGCCAACAGGGCATAGAGGCTGAGGCCTGTCGCAATGTTGCCTCCTGGCACTGGTATTCAGAGGTTGACTGTGTCTAAACATGGAGGTTCCCTTGATTCACCATGGCTGGTAGCCACTGGTAGACCTATTGGTGTGGTCTATAAATTTAAAGCTATCTATGGTGTTTTCCCCATGGGCAATATATCCTGGGATAAGGAAGTGAACCATCCCAGTTTGGTCATGAATTCTGCATGGCTTTCAGGCCTAAATCGGGCCAGCCCTGTGAGATTTACCTTATCCCACGGCTTTCAAAAAACGATGAAATTGGCGGTTCTTTTGAAAAAGCCCATGCCACTCCAGCTCCCATGCAAACACCGTGGGAGACAGGCTGGTTTATTTTTCCAGCTTCGCCGCCTGCTCTCCCCACCCCTTATCTGCAGCCAATCAGAATGTCAAAAAACCAGAATCTACGTAAACTACGTAAACATACACAAACTATGTAAACGTTCATGTGGAAAATAAAAATAAATGGGGGACTCATGCATAATTCACTGGAGTTCTTCCTCCCAGCCTGAACACGCTGAGGGGCAGCCGAGTGAAGGGAGAAACTGGGATAAAACACCCTGGGATATATGATGGTGGGTCTATCCCAGGATATTTTGGCCATGGGGAAAATGCCTATGTCAGTGTGGCTGTCACTACATCCTCTGGCAGCAATTTCCACATTTTCTCACTTGCTGCGTAAAGTATTTCCTTTAGTCCAACCTGAATATACTGCCAATCAGCTCGTTTGAATGGCCTCAATTTCTAGTATTTTGGGAGAGGAAGAAAAAGTTCTGTTTGCCAACTTTCTTTACCCTGTGCCTAATTTTGCAATCCTTTATCATGTCTCTCCTTAGTTGTATCTTTTCTAAACTGAAAAGTTCCAGACAGCGCCAGCCCCCTAAACATATTGATTGTATTTTTATCAGCTCTTCTACCGAACAGCAAATTGACAGCATAAAAACATTAAACCCTTTAAAACCTATGCAGCAATTACAAACAACAGGGAACTATAAATTAAAACAACCAAAGTTTTCATAAAACAGAAGTTGTTTAAAAAGGTGCCCGATCTAAGACCAAAAGAAAGGGAGGAAGTAGGCAGGGCCCGCGATGGAATCAATAGATCCGGCCCAACTGTAATAAAAAGATGGAAACAGGCAGCCTCAATTTCAGTGGGGGGCAGTAGGGTCACAGCCGGGCCCTCCAAAAGCCCGGTGGAATAGCTCCATCTTGCAGGTCCTGCGGAACTCACTAAGGTCCTGCAGGGCCCAGACAGCTGGAGGTAGAGCATTCCACTAGGCAGGGGCCAGAGCCGTAAAGGCTCTGGCCCGGGTCGAGGCCAGCCATATCGTCGCGGGGCCAGGGGTCACCAGCAGTTCTGCCGCTGCCGAGCGTAACGGCCTATGTGGGACATAAGGGGTGATGCGGTCCCGTAGGTATGTTTAATTTACACACCAAAACTGATGGCATGACATTGCCAGCAACATGAAGACATTCTGATATTTGGGAAAATATGGAAGAAGCAATTTTTACCATAGAATTCTTGCCCAAATACCAGAGGGCCACCACATTGCTCGCACAATGATATCAGTTCCTGTATGTGCCAGAAGTGACGTTGCCACATTGTCAGCAACTCCAACCTAGGGCTGTTTTTTGCTGCTGTCAGTATGGCTGAAATACTGAGCCAGGTTTTTCCCACTGCCTGTAAGTCCACCTGCTGGCCAGCTGAACAGGGGTATAGCCTGGTACATGTATTTCTCTGCCTCCAATGGGGACATGGGACTCTACCCCAGAACCTGTTCCAGCTCTGTAGATGCACCAGCAGAACTGGGCTGAAATGGGAGAAAAAAGGTAAAGCATCAGGCTGGCTGCACATAAGCCCTCTGTGGATGTAGAGCAGTTCTCTAAATAGTACTTCTTAGCCAGAGTATAGTTCAGCTGCTGAAGTTCCAGCACTTGGCAGCAGTGCAGCTGGGACAAATTGCTTCCCAGCCCACTTAAGCTGAGGTCTGAAAGGCGGCAGGCCTGCTTTACTCGATCAAGTGGTCCCCTAGGTTCAAGCCTGGTTTGTCCAGCTCCAAGTCTATTAGCCCTTCTGAGGCAATGTGACTGAAGAGAAAGGAAGCCAACCTCAGAAACAGCTGTTTGTTGGTGCCTCTCTTCCTGTAAAAAGATTTTGACTAACAGCTGATGGTTGGGCAGACTTGGACTCCAGCAATACAACAATATGTTTGTGAAATACAAGGTAAAACTATCAACTAAACAGTTTAACATGGCTTGTAAAAATCTGTTAGAGCCATTGAGGGTGCTTCAGTTGCTTCAGAGGGATAAAGTTGCTTCAGAGGGAAGATTCAGCCTGTGGGCCAGTAGTTCACCATTTCCCTACTGCACAGTGTGCATGCATTCTATAACCAATTGGGAAAAGGTGTCACTTGTAAACACTGGTGTTATGTTTCTTTGCAATGCCATTCAATAAGTAACTTTCACATAGGCCATTTCCGCATGGAGGTGGAAACGGCTAGGTCGGTGCATTTTGCGCTGACCCGACAACGCTGGGACCATCCGCATGGACGGTCCTGGAAACAGCCGGGCAGCCGGAGCCGCGGAGCGCCGGCGCCCGGCCGACCTGGCATGTCCCCGGGCCTCTGGCACGTCGCCGAGGGCTGGGGACACGCCCCCTGGCCCTGCGCGCCTGCTCCAGCGGCACAGGGCAGGGGGGCGTGTCCCCAGGCCTCGGCAACGTGCCGGAGGCCCGGGGACAAGGTAAGTGCCGGGAACAAGACGGGGTGGAGGCGTCGTGAAGCCACTAACCCTAACCCTAACCCTGAAAAGAGCGCTTCCAAGCGCTCTGGGGAAACGGCGGCTTCGCGACGGGCGGGCGGCGCGAGGGCGGCGCGGCTGCCATGCAGCTGCGCCCCCTGTGTGAATATCGGCCTGGAGACGGCGTTTTTGCCGTCTCCAGGCTGCCATTAAATGCCCGTGGGGAAACGGCCATAGAGAAATGGATAGGCTTCCTTCTCTCAATGAGTATTATGGGGCATGCCAGAACATCTCATTTCCCAGGAGAGGTATTGCAGCATTTAGCCTACTAGCTGCATAATCAAAAGATGCTTTATAAATACACAGTAAAATATAAACACTATATTCAGGACTAGAAGTTATGTCTTCAAATATTTATTCTGGCTTCCTGTTTCTCTGTACTGCATTTTAAATAGTTTTCCATTAGATGATTTTTGTTACTTAAAAAAAATCCCTTTCCCCACTCCACCGCTTGGACACCTACAGTCGTTTTGTACTTTCAGTTAAACCAGCGCAGTTGCTCCTAGCAGGAAGATGGTATTTGCAGAACAGCAAAATGACTTCACTTGAAAGGCATCTTCATATTTTTCTGCTTCCTGGGTAATTGTCTCGAAACCAGGATAGAAGGACAGCTACTTCTTGATGCAGATGAAGTTCAAGAGAGACTGAGATATTTGCTTAATGTATTTCATTCTGTGACTTGTGACTATGCATCTTGTTGATAGTAAAAATGAAAATAGTCTATAATATGTTAAAAAGAGAAATAACTATAATAGAGTATAAATCTCATATGGGCTTTGATCCTCATGAATTTTTCCATGAGTGGAAGGATGTCCACTAATAGAGTGCAACATTCCTATCTTTCTTTACCTGTGGCAGCCTGAAATACCCCCAAATCCTGTATCTGGGAGCCCCTAGGAACCAGATTTCAGGGAGTATTTCAAGTATTTTCAAGGAAGGGGGAGGTGAGAAAGTTGTGTTCTGTGAGCAAAAGTAGAATTGGCAAACTGATTATAACTTGGAAAAAATATTCCTATTTGGATGTTTATATAATGTCACAATGAGCATGATAAATATACTCATGTACTATGAATATTATCAAACCAAAGTTAAAAACGCTGCTTTCTCTTTGGTCCTGATGGAAACAATTAATCACATTCTTAGCCATGTTCCTCAAAAAATCAGTGACACATCCAAGTGCTTGTCCGGATGATGTGCTAAATTCTAGAATATATTTTATGATTTTTTCATGAAGAGATAGTTAACTAATTGCTTTTTTAAAAAGTCAAACATCATGATTGTCAATGTATAATTCCATAACCTGAAAAAGTAGACAGCTCATTAGGTGTGTTGGGAGGGTCAGGGGAACATGGGCTCACCTTGAATGGGGAGGAAAACCATTCATATTTTCTGGGTCCAGAATCACCCCCAGGCTTTTGGTGGATGAGGCTAACCGTAAAGCCTCACCATGCAGCGTAGGCAGGCCAAAGGCCACCGGACACTCCCCTCGACCCAGCCACCGGACCTCTGTCTTTGTAGGATTTAACTTCAGTTAGAACTATTGTGGTTCATTCCTCACTTGAAGTTGCCATTATCAAATAATTAACATTAAGGTGGATAACCCACAGGTAAATATAAACTTATGATGCAGCCATATACTTGATCAAGTCACAAGATGAGTATGGTCGCAGCTCTCCAGGGTCTCAGCTGGAGGTAATTCATATCACTTATTACCTAATGCTTTTAAGTGGGTGATTGCAGGAATTGAAACTGAGAATTTTTACATGCAAAGCAGAAGCTTACCTGTGAGCCACAGCTACTCTTCTGCATATGAATGTTCAGCTATATTAATTACTAAAGGTTTGAGCACTACAACTAGCACTAATCCTATGTAATCACCCAGGTTTGTGATTTGTATAGCCAAGACCAGATGTGAGCTTTCGAGTATTTGAATGGCACAGGTGGGATGTACATTTGACTGCCAATAAAACAATACTGCACATGTATCTTTAAAATAGCCTGCCCATACATTGCACAAGGAATAACAGGGATAAAGAAATTCTCAAGAGTTATAATCAGCTATATGGGCCAACGCCCACCATTCTAACTATTCTCCATCATGTTGGAAGCAGTTCAGAGAACTATGGTACAATGTCCAGCTCCAGTAATGACAAGCTTCAGTGAGAGGAACATGCTAGATGCTTGTTTGTGGTTACTGTAGCGGGCTTAAAAATGCCCCCATACCTTTTGTCAGTGCTGCAGTTTGCAATGTGTAATCTTGACTGTGTTTAAATGATTGTTTCCTTTTTAAGGTTTAATATTTAGTAACTATCAATTTAATGGCTGTGGTAAAGCTATGCAATAATGCTTGGCCTGAAGAGACTTGCCCTTCTACACGTGCAGGTTTTATTTTTCATGGCTAGAAGCAGCAGCTTCTGATAAGGAAAAGTCAGAATTGAGTTCTGCATCTAGGGTTTCCCATTCTAGCACTCAGTCTCCACTGTTGCTTGTGAGCCAGCTGTCACCACAAATTTCATCCCCTCCTTTCTCCAGATGTTGCTTCAGGAGTCCAAAGGGCTTCTGAGATGCACTTCTTGGTTGAGGTGTAACTTGGTCTTTGACTTGCTCTAACACCACCTTGCTTATTTTATTTATTTTTACGTATCATTATATTTATACCCTGGTCTTCCCCACTAAAGCTGGGCTCAGGTCAGCTAACATCATAAAACTACAATTACAATAATAAATGCCATATGGATAATTAAAATCTTAAATAGTAAGAAACAATAATGGTGCTCAGATCATGGCTATCAGAAGATGTTATCATTTCTAGACACAGAGAAACCATGCATGCCCAGTGTTGGGGATCCACAAGTTGTTCATGGATGGACATAAGTTGTACACCATAAAGAGTTGGGAGCTGGCTACCCTGGCCCAGGTCACACCAACCCAGCTGGAGGACCTCAGTCTTTGATAGGTTTACCTTCAGTCAACTTTGTCTCAACCATTTTCCCATGGCTACCAAGCACACAGTCAAGGTATCAGGAATGGGTTATGTGCCATGCTTCCCTTGCTAAACAATAAAGCTGGATATGAATCCAACAGACTTCAGTATTGGTTAAGATTTGACTTGCTTTGACTGGGGTTCCTTGGTCATCATTCTGGATATTCTTAGATGTCTGGGGATTCAAGTTGTTACAGATTTAATTTGGGCTGCCCCTGGCCCCTGACTCTGTGGTGGAGCCTGGCCAGTGTACCCTTCAGAGCAAGAAGTTGGATCAATTAATATCAGAATGATTCAAAATTAAATCCAAGTTCTAAGAACCAGCAAAACCTACTGGCTTGGTGAATGCTGCTAAATAGATTCCAATCTTTGTGGAGAACTATGGCTTTAATATTTATATAGCAGCTTTCTTAAGAGTTCCAAATACTTCAAAATCACCTATATTAGTAATATTTATAAATAATTATCAAATATAGGCAAGCTGGGTTATCTTCACGTTATAGATGGAAGACAGGAAAACTGCTGAACGGTTAATAACTGGACCTATTGAGTTCATGGGTGAAATGATTTTTCAACCAGGGATTTCCTAGTCATCATTCTTAATGCTAACCCCCTTCACTTCTCAATGGGAAGGATTTCTCTAATATTATACTAACATTCTGTAGCATCCTCTATAACAGTGTTTGGAATCCTTTTGCACTTTTCTCAGATCATGTAGTTCAGCCATTTGGGGCAGCAACATTTCTTGGGCGGACTCTGGAGTTAAAAATACTTCCAGTCACAATACAGCTCGCTATGTTTCTAAAATAGCTACAAGCCTCCAAGTTTGCCTATGTCTGGACAACTGGAACCACATCTTTTTCTAAATTACAGCCGTCTTACTCTATCAGTTTCTTTTCTAGGATCACAGCTTTCAGCGTCTTAGTGTCTTTAATAAACCTAAATCATTTGCAGTCCTGTGCTTTACACCATTTATACTGGTCAGAGTCCAGAAGAATTCTAAGGACTGACTCAGTCATACCCCAACTAATATTTTCACAGTTGAATAAACTATGTGGCATGAACACACTATAGTTCTTGTTACAAATACACCTTATTTTCTGTATTAACCAGATCCTACTTATTCCTGAGCTCCATCCTGGATGCCTGTGGCTTATGTATTATGCAGACATTTGCAGTGCACAGTGTCAATGACGCCTTTCTGATAACCCAAACCAAACAAGCCAGACTAAATAGAATTAAAAAGTGTTCCTAAAAGTGAATGTGAAAGGACAGAGAAATGTCATTGGGCTATCTATCCCAAGATTTTAAAAATATATTCCACAGTGAAAATTGGGGTCATCAATAAGAAAGATGTTTTTCACAGATTCTAAAAATGAGCCTCCTGCCATGAGATCAAGCTATATGTGATATAGAAAATTGGCATTTGCCAGTTCAGCTTGCATCCTGATTACCAGTTGCAATTAGAGTGCCAATTATTCGCTCATGTGTTTGGATGCATCTGAGTAAATTTGTATGCATCCCTTTGCATGCTTTCAATGGTTTGTCAGGGATAGGGTGGTATACTAAATTTAACAAATAAATAAATACATCAGAGGACAGGCCTACCATATTTAAAAACCAGTTCATGTGTGCAGTTAAATCCTGGGGTACAACTTTTGCTTGGCTATATATCTTAAGACTTAGGATATGAAGAATATAATCATTGCTGGAAGAAAAATAGCATGTCAAGGAGGTGAACATGCCAGAGAAATGGTCATAGACAGGCTAATTTGTTACCAGGCAGACCTGTGGCAGGATGAAGGCTTCTGTTTCTTAAACAGTCCCTTACTCGGCCCCCTTAAAAATGCCATAAACAGTACAGGCTAAAATAGATGCCATATCTTAAATCTGGACTTTGGTTCCAATAGAAGGGTTCTTCCTGGACAAGTTTCCATCTTCCACATCAGTATTCATAGCAGCCAGCTACGCCTTTTTTGTAGCCTTGAGAATCACCATTTGGATCGCAATAGCCAGAGCCCTAAGAAAGCAACCACAGCCCTGGAAATGACACACCTGTTCTCTAGATATGCAAATACAAGCCAGGCTTGACTCAATCAGCTCTCCTGAGTTCTATTCTTACTTAGATTAATCCCATCATACACTTCCTGTCCTACTAATGGAGGACCATCCAACATTACTCTGAATTAGAATACCCTGGAGTTGTAATTCCATCAACTCCAATCTAAATCTAATCAGAAGCTGACCACTTCCTGGCTTTGGTCAGTTCCACACAGCAAATGTATAGTGGGTTGCAGTCATGATAAAGGAACCAGTTTTCCCATTCACATGCATGCTGTGAAGGCAGCAATTGGAGCCTCCAGAAACAATCCGAGTTGCTTTCACAGGTGTGCTTGGAAAAATTTCCTGCAACTCATGTGTGGCTACACAATTAACCCCCACAGCCATGCTGATCATCCCACAATACACATCCCACAACTGGTGCACCTGTGAAGCTATGCAGATACAGCCCGCAAACATTTTTTTAAAGAAAAAGAAGCCTCCTTACAATGGCCAGGCAATGGCAGGCGGATTCTGCCTGACCATGGATGGTGCAGTGGAAGGGAGGGAAATTAAGTGCCTCCTGCCTAGCCATTTGTGTGACAGCAGCTCCAACCTGGGATTTTTCAAAAGGATCGCAGATTTAGTGATTTTTTAAAAAAAATGGGTTGGGGGGAATGGTTCATTTTGGGGTCAGGACTTATGCAAAGCAAATGGATTGTATAGTGTCCTGCACCCATTCTGTTTGGCCTGTGCAGAATAATCCTTTGACTCCTTAAGCTGCTGTTCACTGCATTATTCTCTCCTGAGAACAGGAATTCTTCTATGTATAGGGAGAATAGGTCTCTCAGCATAGCCAGAGGGTTGGTTTTTCCTATATTTTCCTATATCTAGCCTGTCCAAAAAGCAGCACCTTGCCCAGTGTTTTCTGAACTGCCTTTGGTTTGGTTGCACTATGTGCACTATGCACTATGTTTGGTTTGGTTGCACTATGTTTGGTTTGGTTGCACTATGTTTGGTTTGGTTGCACTATGTTTTCTGGACTACCTCTAGTTCAGTTACACTGCACCCAACATTTTTGAATCCAGCACAAGTGTTGGGCTCTGCTTTCTTGGACCTTTCCTCTTCTAGACTAGGTAATTATCACCCTTCCCACATTGACCTATATTCCCATCTATCCTTCACCTCTCTCTAGATTCATGATGGCGAACCTATCGCACGGGTGCCCAAAGCGGCACTCAGAGCCCTTTCTGTGGACATGCATGCCATCATCTCCCCCTCCCCCTCTCGCCCAGCCAGAGGCGGCTGCCAGCAAATGCATTGGGAGTCATGCTGCACAGGCTGGCTGTGCACAAGGCACTCTGCGGGGTGGGCTGAGCTTCAGGGAGGTCCTCTTGAGTCAACCTGATTTGCTGTTAAGTACCATCTACTGCCCCACAAGTACCCCTCTCCCCCACAAAGCTTGGGAGAGTGGAGGCTGGCATGCTTTTCTTGGCATGTAACTTTTGGGACCAAACTAAAATTTTGGATTAAAAAGCAGCAGTCCGGGTGAGGGGCTTCTGTTGAGAGGAGTGCGTCTGCCAAGAGCAGGGCAGGCGCAGTGGTGAGATTCAGGCGCTCGCCCTGATTGGAGTGAACTGTTTGTTAAGGGTCCCTCTCCCCTGGGGGAGAGAGTGATGGGGTTTTTAGTACTTGGGAGTCTAGGGCTGGGAGGAGAGATCTTGCAAGATCCCTAGGGCTTCTGCAGTAATGCCAACCTGCCTCCTACAGTGGGTCAAAGCAAAAGTACAAAAGACAAAAAAAGGCATTTCCCTACACCGAGCAAAGAATTGAGGCTAAACGGAGGCTCCAACCAACTGGCAGGTGTGAAAGGGAGAGGAGCATCCCTTACCACCCTGGAGCATCCCTTTCCCCACTCTCTCTCACCACCCCTTGTCAGAATTAGGGGCCATTCCTGACCAGAGGCAAATGTGGGACAGAGAGGTCCATTTCCAAAATATCTCTCCATGCTTTTATTTTTCTCTTCCTGTTGCATTTTTTGTGGGAAGTCAAAGTGCTGTGTTGAAATGTGAAGGAAAAAAAACCGCATGAACTCAGATGGCTGCTCTACAAATTTAGCTTTCCTGGAAGTTATCCTGCACCCCATTCGCACAGCATTTTCCTCCCTTTGCTTAGGATTGCCTTCCTTGACTGCCTTTTTACTTCTATTTTGTGGTGGTGGAGTTATTGGATTTCAGAAAGCGAAAGTTTTACTTCCCTCTCCCCCAAAGGCCTCCCCCTTCCCCCACAAGGCCCCCAGTGTGATAATAGTGTAATTATTTCAGGGAGATTATTAGCATTAAACCTCAGACCTAGTTTTGGGGAAGCAGTGTAGGTAACCCTGTTAAGCACTGTTAAACCCCACTGATTTTCATGGGAAGAACTAAAGCGTGATCCTTTACCTTGGAGTAAGCTCAGTTGCTGGCAATGGGGCTTGCTTCTGAGTAAACCCTTCTAGGGTCATGATTCACCCATTCAAAGTGTTGCACGGTTGCTTCAAAGCAAAGCCACTGACTACCACCAAGCTTACTCTTGAGTAACGCACACCTTAAGCCAACCGTTCTAGATCTAAGGCCTCTTCAAACTTCTCTCTCTGTGTGTATTTTGCCACTTGTGTGTGTATATTTACTGTTTTACTTTTACAATCAAATTGTTAAAACTTCTAAATTCTGATAGCCTGTGATTTTCTAAGGAGAAAGACCATAAACTTTGATGGAAGATCTTGCAACCTGAGCCTCTTGTATTGCAAGGTCTGTCCCCCATCTAAATGAGACCGTTCTCATTCGGGCAACAGAGGGACATGCAAATGCTTAAGTTTGATGGGCTGATCTTTTCCATTTAAGTGGTTCACTTTGGCTGGATAGTGCTTAATATTTATGGTTATTCATTTGCTGGAAAATGAAATGTGGGCCACAGAATAAAAACACAGAACAAGTGGGGAGTGATGGGAAAAAGAGGGAAGGAAAGAGGCAGAAATCTGAAGATATCTGGAATACATTTAAATTAAATCTAATTGTATGAACTTGTCATATGCTCACACTCAGAAAAGCAACAGAAAAATAACCTAACTTTGAAAATATTAACCTCCGTAAAGAAGACTGCAAAAGTCATGAAGTTGTTATCCCTGAACTGAAAAGCTTGAGGACATATTTTAAAAAAAAGAATTGGAGGGAAATACAATCCCCATATTTGCTCAGCTTGTCATTTCAAAACCCTCAAACACTATGCAACAGCAAACATCTCTATTCATCTCCTAACCACGAAAAAACATGCCTACGCCAGCATCCGAATACCACCAATTAGAGTTTCTTTCTATGGGCTTAGTTGTATGAAATCAGGAAAGAGTTATTTTGGCCCAAACTATAGACTTTAAAGCACAGATATGGACATTCCAGGAGAAATAAAAATGACATTTGTTCCGGCACAGATTGTCCTTCTATGGCCAAGATCCAAAGTACAGGGTGCATAAAACATCTTTGGGCTTGTATATCTCAAACACCCAGCCCCACTTTATGCCTGGCAAACCACCATTTGGAATGAAGATAAATTTCACAAGCCATTTATATTATTTTTAAAGAAAAACAAATCTCCATAAGTCATAAGCTCCTGAGTGCATCTCTAGTTCTTGATTGCAAAATGAGAAGATTTCTTTTCCAAATTACATGTTGAGGCCAGATCACCCTCAGAGGCAAATTGTGTCACCCCTGTGCTGAAAGACCAGCACTGGTTATCTGTCTATTTACAGACACAATTCAAAGTGCTGATTTTTATCTTTAAGGCCTTTAATCAAGACACCTGAAGGGCTTTCTCCTCCCTATTGTCCAGCACTCCAGCTGAGATCTGCCTCTCAGGGTCTGCTCTCAGTGCCCCTGACTTCAGAGGTGGCAACTGTAGACAAGGCACTTTCTGAGGTGGCACCTGGTCTTTGTAATGCCCTCCCGCCTTGAGGCTCACATGGCTCCTACTGTACTATCTTTTAGTACCAGGCTAAAGCACATCTTTTTGATGAGACTTTTTATTAAGGGTTTAATGATCTCTTCTGGTTTATGGATCACTTTTTCATGCTGCTGATGTCTAATGGCTTGCATTTTTAGCGGCTTGTGTTTTATACTGTGGTATAAGTCTAAATCAATAAATAAACAAATGGCAAGGGGATGTCAAAAGTGCAATTGTAAAATGGGCAAATGTCCCCTGATAGTTCCCTTTGATAAAAGATTTAAAAAGAAATAACTGAGTGATAGTTTTGAGCATATAATCCTCTAATATACATATACTAGTGGGGCCCGGCCATACATTGCTGTGGCAATTGTCCTTCTCATCACAGTCCGCAACCCACACAGATGTCCATGCAGGTCCAATGATCCGCAGCATAGCCTTTTGGGGTGGTCAAATGGAACCCCTTGTTCCCTTTTCAATTCACATTGTTATATGGTGGTGTCTTGTTTTTTTAGTATAATGTAACCCTTTCCATTCCACAATGGAACTGTCCAGAGTGTGAATCCCGCTGTCCATGAGGCTGGTTGACATGCACAGTCCTGGCTTGGGTAAGGCAGAACTGGGGCAAGGAGGCTATCCCAGTCAGGCAGCAGAGGCAGGGTGGTGAGGCGCTCAGATTGAGGCCAGCTCTCTGTGTTCTTAAAGGGCCATGTGCAAAAGAAGCAGAGCCAGTAGTGTTGGTTCGCCCCCACCCCGCGGATTTTCTTAGAAGAAAAAGGCAAACTCCAGCTCACTTTTAGTAAAAGAGAGCTGTGGCGAATATGGGTGAGGAAGTGGGTAAGTGGTGTTTGGATGTGAGGGAGGGCAGAGTGAGGTGTGTGAGGATAAGCTGGATGTGTATTGTGTGGTAGCAATGGGTGAGGCACAGAAGAAGAAGAGTTTGGATTTATATCCCCCCTTTCTCTCCTGTAGGAGACTCAAAGGGGCTGACAATCTCCTTGCCCTTTCACCCTCACAACAAACACCCCATGAGGTAGGTGGGGCTGAGAGAGCTCCAAAAAGCTGTGACTAGCCCAAGGTCACCCAGCTGGCATGTGCAGGAGTGCACAGGCTAATCTGAATTCCCCAGAAAAGCCTCCACAGCTCAGGCAGCAGAGCAGGGAATCAAACCCCGTTCCTCCAGATTAGAATGCACCTGCTCTTAACCACTACACCACTGCTGCTCAGAGAGTGAAAGTTACCTGCATTTGAGGGGGGGGGGGAACCCCACCTGATGTCTCACATGGCAAAGTATGTATGTGTTTCACTTCCACTCGTATTACCTAACAGTATTACCTATTTACTGTTTTCACAGCTCATCTCTGCCCATCTGCACGAACATTCTAAGCCCTCATACCAAGCCCTCAAGCCACAGACATGCTGCATGAACATTCTAAGGGTGACAGTTAAACACAGCCAGCTTCATGGCCTGGTGCGCCAGGAAAAAGATGTTTTATCTGGCTCAGGTGTGGACTTTCGGCGATTTGAAGGTCCGATTACCTGCCCAGAACAGGGAGGAACATCATGCAAAAATTTGGGGGTGATCTGTCCAGCCATTTTGGAGTTAGAGCGTGACTAACAAAGTCACTGTTAGCTTTTTATATAGATAGATATATATTATATCATACCCACTAGGTAAATATACTATATGGTTAACTTTGCAATAAAGCATTCACCTTGTGAGAACAAGCTCGGCATCTCCCATTGGGCATGGAAGAGGAGAGAAAATCTTTGTCTGGGTTCCCCTGGTGGCTTTCAGCAGCTAAGATTTTGTGTAAAACAAATCCTTACTAAGTGAACCAAAATCAAAATACATGTCTATACCACTGGTTATTAAGGACACTCATATGTATGAACGATAGTTTTTTGCATTTCTCCAAAATGCAGAATGAGGAAACATAGAAGCTTTTGTGATTTCTTAAAAGGAAGTTCCGTGGATGTTGTTCATAATGCTGTTGACTAAGGCTTTGTACTGACAAATGTTTTCCCCTTTTCTTAAAGATGGGATACAAAGATTAAAATCTTGCTAAAAAACATCTCAACTAAAGGTTTAGCTAATATTCAAAACTGGACTCAAAAGCAGCACATATCCCCATTGCTTGAGCTCTAATAGATTTATAAATGGGAGCAAAGATATTTATTGAGTAGACAACTACCCAACCCAAGCTACAAAGCGCAGACCCTTGCTGTGTTTGATACTTTTGTGTTGAAATAACATCTGCCGCCAAGGCAGAAGCTTTATGCTTGACAGCAATAGTCAGTAGTCCAATACATGCAAAGCTATTTGGAAATTGCTCCCTACATATATTACGCTCCCTGAGTTGGAGGATGCCTGTGAAAATATGCTTCCAGCTATTATGAAGGCATTCAAAGAAAACAAGGCAACAAACCCTTTGATGTGTCAGTGAAATATCTGGAGCCCGTCCATTAGTGAATAGTATCAGTGTTGTAACATCTTGCTATTGCCAGATGTTTAGCCTACAAGTACTACTTATTCATGCTTTTCTATATGCATATCCAAACTGAAAACATAATGGATGCAAAACCCCTCTCATTATAAGTGAGTTTTAGTATTCATTTCTAACAGAGAAAAGCTACCATGTGGCAATTTCTCATAGTCACAATTTAATTTCCTATCAGCTTTTCGTAGGACTATATTCCCACATAACCATATTCATATCCTATTTATTTTTATGCTGATGCCCAAAGAAGCAATAGGGCTTTGGCTCTTCTGGGTGTGTGTGGGAGGAGGGTCCGATGCCCTTTGCTCAAAGGAGAAGGATTATTGCTATTGTTGTTGTTATTTAAGATCAGGGCACCAACAGACAAAGGTAGAACTCCCCAGATATGAAAAACATTTCATGTTAAGTAAAAGAAAAAAAGAGATATGAAAATGACCTGGAGAGGACTGAGCATGCTTCAGGCACTGAATTTTGAAAATTAAGTTAAAGGTCGTGAAAAAGTAGACTGGAAAATTAACCGGCTTAAGTGACTGAGAACTTGTAGAATACTGGAGAGAGAGATTTGAGTGAGAGGAATATTTTTTCACAATTGATTATATTCTCCCTTCTATTCCTCATGAACCCTGAAGTTATTCACTAGGAGAAAAAATGGTCAAGTGCTATCACAGAAGCATTTAAGGGGCCAACTCAAAGACAAGTTCAGAGACTCTGTATTGTCAAGGAATACTTGAGGGATTAGTAAAAATATTAATTTATAGAACAAATTAAAGAATCACCCCAAACGGGTTTGATGATGACTAGGGTGTTAAAATAATCAGGCCGCCTCCACACATGCTTGGCTATTGCGCTGCTGTTGGGCTATAACAGTTACTCATCATCTGGATTATTTTGTACAGAAAGGAAAATCTAGTTCTAAATTATTTCATAGCACAATGATAGTGCAATATCAAATGATGTGTGGATGCAGCCTCAGTTAAACAGAAGAAAAGGGGGAGGGAGTCCCTAAAAAGATATAGGGCCTTTCACAAACCTTTTAAAATATTTTGAAAACATTTCTTCCAAAGAATTTTGCTTTGTTTTTAACATTTACTTCTAGCCTCAAAACATTTTTAAATGAATTCCCTTTTTAAACGATTCTCTGTCTGAAACGTTTTGAAAATGTCTTTAGTCGCCGTGTGATCTATTGACTACGTGTCCATGCTTCTTTGCTTCCCTGAACTTCCTCCTTGGTCCTTTTCTGAGCTCAGTTCCCCTGTTCTTGTTTGTTTGAAGCATTTCTCTGTTTGTTCGTTTATGTGGGGGGGGATTTTTGAAGCATCGAGCATATGAGGAGTAGAGAATGAAGCATGGGGCTATGAAGCGCTGAAGCATTGATTCAACACAGAACTTTTAAAAAGGGGGAAATCACATAATGGTGGCCAGGAATCATTTTGAGGGAATGAGTGCAAACATACGTTGTTATAAAGGAGGGGGTGGGGTTGAAAACATTTTAAAAATGTTTTAGGGGATTTGTGCAGAAAGGGCCATTGTCTCATGTAGGGGTCAAGAACAGATTTCATATCTGCTTATCCCATGCACCAACAACAGATATTAATGTGCAGTCCTGGAAAAGGGTGGGGTGGGAAAATAAGGATCCTGGAGGCTCCTGCAGGTGAAAGAGTGAAGGGCCTTCAATTGGTAGAAGAGAACCAACCCTTCAATTGGTAGAAGAGAACCAGCCTTCGGGGAGGGCGGTATACAAATACAATAAATAAATAAATATAAATAAACACTGCTTCTTCTTTAAAACTTGGTCCTTCTGTTGTGTTTTCTTAATAAGAATCACACAGGTTTTTTTTACTATTGTCCATATGAAGGTTTTCGATCTTCCTTTTTTCCCCTTTTTTTTGGTGTCACTTAGTATATAGCCATTTAGCATAAAGATTGTCCAAAAAATGCTCATCATATATACATTTTCCCCTGTACACTATTGCAGATGTTCTTTACTGGTGTGGCTTTTTATTAGCCTGTTCCCACAATTTAACTTTCAGTACTGTCTAATAAATAGTATTGTCCAAAAAGACTTTGGAAATAGACAAAGATCTGCAAATATTTTCCATTCAGTGTTGGAAAACAAATGGTGTCTCAACAGCTTCCCTAAATTGGCATATTGTCATAAATATGCACTAGGTAGCGACTCATCAGAACTAATACAGATTCAGTGCTTAGAACGCTATATTTCCCACTCCCCATAGCAGTATCTCCCAATTTCAGATCAGGGGATAAATGACAATAAATAATTTTGAACAAAAAAGCTAAAGCCTGGTGCAGACATTTACAGGACTGGTAATGTGCTCTCATAGTGAAGCAGTAGAGAGCTTCCCTTACCTTGTCTGTGCCATCTAAAATAACATGAAAGGTAAATACTCCATGCACAGAACTGTGTTATATCAGAAGGAGGGAAAACTTTCTCCCCTCTACTCTGTGCACTGGCTACTGAATCTCTGGCAATAGTTATATTGATACAATTTAGAGGAAAGTTTTATTAAACAAATATTGTCTTTAAGCAGATGATATAAACCACCTCCTACTTGTAAAGGATCTTTTAAAGCAGCGGTTCTCAACCTGTGGGTCATGACCCCTTTGGGGGTCAAATGACCCTTTCACAGGGGTCACCTAAGACTCTCTGCATCAGTGTTCTCCATCTGTAAAATGGATAAATGTTAGGGTTGGGGGTCACCACAACATGAGGAACTGTATTGAAGGGTTGTGGCATTAGGAAGGTTGAGAATCACTGGATTGCTACAAGTTTTGAATTCTTTTTAGTGAAGTTCCAACTTACAAGGTCGATCTGCACAAATCAGAACAGATATGAATACTACCTGTAAAAATGATCTGACTAAATTCCATTGTAAAGAAAATTGGTTCTATTAAATACCTTGGCATTTGGAAGCAGGACGTTATTGGTTTAAAATAATCACCAGCTATTGTTCTTAGAGATTAAAAAGACCTAAGCATTTGGTCTTTCTTTGGTTGTTTCTGCATGGTCCAAGGGAAATATCCTGGTTTGGCTAAGAAGTTCGTATGATTCCCGTTCCTAAAGCAGGTTTGCCCCACAATATTTCCCTCGTCCTGGGATTTTCAAAAATTTGTCGATTTGGCGATTCTTTTCAAAAAATCCCGGGTTGAACCCGCTACTGCGCAAACACCATGGGAGCAGAACCAGTTCATTTTTCCCACCAGCCGCCTGATCTCCCAACCCACTGCTCACCCCTCTGATCTCTATACCTGATGTCATGTCAGTTTTCAGCTCTGCTGAGCTGCCAACAATTGCAGCCCACCCATCCCAAAATGTTCCCCCAAGCACGTTTTCTGCTCATGGTATCGACTGGGTGCCATTTCACCTGGGTTAATCAGGAGTGGAGTTCCAAAATGTCTCCGTTTTCTTTTCTGTATATGTACTGGTTGCTCGGAGTCCATAGCTAGGGAGATGTGCACTTCGGGCTGAATGTTAGTGGGCATGGGGAGAAGTCTTTCATTTTCCACAAAAAATATGATAATGTGCGTGGGACTGTGATGTGATGCTGTGCCCCATTGTTTTTTTTGCTGCTGCTTGCCATGTTTATTCAAGCTGCCACCCCAAAACAACAGCCAATCAGAACACAGGACACTGGGGATGTTTGTGCATGTGTAAAACAAAAGATCTGGGCTCGTGTGAAACAAACTGGATAATTTCTTCCTGGTCTTCACTTGATTCCTTCACAGAATTGGGCAGCCATGCGAAGGGAGAAACCGGGATAAAATAGACCCAGATTGTAAGATACCGATTGTAACCTGGAATAATTGTGCTGTGCAGAAATGGCCTTTCTGGCAATTCTCTCACTGGGAAATTAAAGCCAGATACAACCAGGTGTCAAAAGAAACAGCACCTTTTCATCGCAGTTTCACTCTCCCCACTGCAGCGAGTGTGTGATGAGGACATTGATATCTATCATGGTTTCAAACAGTGCAGCAATCCCCACAATTGCGTGATCGAATGTGTGATCTGCTCAGCGGCTCTTTCTTCCTCATCCTGATTGGCTCTTTCTTCCTTAACCTGCGCTTTGTTGGGGCAGGAATTAAAAAAACCTTTTTTTTTTTGCTCAGCTACATCACCACGTGCATGCGTAGATAGAATGGTAGCTGTTTTTCACACTAAGCTATGTTTATGTGCGGCTTCGGCACTCTTTTCCCATGCAGCTGCGCTGGCACAAAAGTCTAATTTTAGTTTACAGTTGGCTCAGAAATCATGTTCCACGCAGCCATGTTTCAACGTAGCCTCCGCAAAACAAAAAAAAGGGCTGCACACAAATCGTGCACAGCCCGCCGCACTGTGATTGGCTGGAAGGCTCCGTGTCACTCCCTATGTCAGGAAAATAAATCTAGATTCAACCCCCAAACCTCCCCACCAATCTGGATTTGGCGCATGTTTTTTAAAAAGGTGCACTTTCATTCAGGTTCTTAAAAAACATGTGATAAGAGGGAGAGTCAGAACCAGGATGAATCCGTGTTCAGCTGTTAAGCAGTGTGGAGTTCTTCCTGAAACCTGGATATTTCGTGTGAGTATCACACGATTAATTGACCATGGGGATTCAACCTCTGTTTCATGGCTGAATAAAGTCTCTATCATGAAGATGAATAGTTTGCTTAACCTCTTTACTTAATCATTAATATTTCCTTGCAAAGTAATTCTCAATGGCCCTTTCCGCACGGGCGGAATATGGTGGCCTGGGGACGGCAAAAACGTCGTCCCCAGGCCGCCATTTGCACAGGGGGTGCAGCTGCAGCGCCGCCGCGCCGCCCTCGCACCGCCCAACCGGCGCCAAGCTGGCGTTTCCAGAGTGCGCTGGGAAGCGCACTTTCTTGGAAACGCCGGCTGGAAGCCGCTGCCGTGCAAATGGCAGCGGCTTCCAGGCACTTCCCCCCCACTCCCTCCCTCCACTTACCTGCTCTCTGGCCCTCCAGCGCTGAAGCAGGCGCGCAGGGCAGGGGAGGCGTGTCCCCAGGCCCCGGCGATGCGCCGGAGAGCAGGTAAGTCCACCGGGCGACAGCGCCCAACGGCGCCTTCTTCCCAGTTCTTTCTGGGACTGTCCATGTGGACGGTCCTGGCGTCGTCGGGTCGGCGTCAGTAACGCCGACCCAAGCCCTTCCGCCTCCATGCGGAAAGGGCCAATATTAGATAATTTGCAGACTATGATTAATTCATGTGACTGGATAAATTCCCCAGGATTGTTGCCAAAATCCTTGATGAACCAAAGAGAAATGGAAGGTTGGGGTCCCCACCTAATACCACACAGCATAAAGAAACAATTATATTCAAAACCATAAGAGACAAGTTTATTCCAAAGAAAAATACTGTCTGTGGAATCTGCTCTGGGATGAAAATGAAAAGATCTTACTTAACATTGCTTTAGTAAATGAAAGTTTGTCACTTTGACATAAATTAAGTGAACTTAAGTTTCTTACCATTAACACTAGTTTTAACAAACTAACAAATGGCTGATGCAGCCTAAATTCCGATGTCACAAAAATTCAAATAAAATAAGAGTTTTGTCATCATCATGCATAAATACAGCTTGTTCTGTCCTACCTCTTTTTTTCTCTAAAATATGGACCTGCAGTGGGGAGAGGATGTGTATAATTAATTTTTTTTAAAAAATTGAGCTTATTGAACATTTCCTGGTTTGATCAGAATCCAATTTGCCATGATGTCCCAAGGGAGAAACCTAGAGTTGATTTTTCTCTATAAACTGGAGTTGATTTTCCTCTATAAACTGGTTCTGTGAAACTTGCCTAAATCCTGGATTATGTGGAAAAATAAGCAGCAACTTGCCAAAATATTTGCACATGATGGGAATACAAAGCTCAATCAGACTGGAAAGTATTCAATCAAGACCCATGATGAAGTGAGGAGTATGGAAGAGGGAGAGCAGAATGCATTAGGAGTATCCACACATATTACAGACAAATGCATTTTTAGAAAACACAGTAATTGTCTCCCACATGCCAAAATATAGATGCCAGATTCAAAACTGGTTTAAATCTGGGTTTACAAACAACTGTAACTGTGAAACTAGTCAAACTCTACAACCTTTTAGTGAAGATTCCCTAAAATGTTGTCCTGAAGGGACATTTGGGCAATCACAGCCTGGTTTCAAACACCACCCAGTTATTTATTTAGTTATACATTTATATTCCTTTCCACGTAGTTCAAGGCAACTTATAATAATTGTAAGTTTTCAGTCTAAGATCCAAAATAAAATAACAAACGCAAATCTCTCTTCCCTCATCCTCCTAAAAGAAGAAGAGGAGTTTGGATTTATATCCCCCCTTTCTCTCCTATAGGAGACTCAAAGGTGTTTACAATCTCCTTTCCTTTTCCCCCTCACAACAAACACCCTGTCAGGTGGGTGGGGCTGAGAGAGCTCCGAAAAGCTGTGACTAGCCCAAGGTCACCCAGCTGGCGTGTGTGGGAATGCACAGGCTAATCTGAATTCCCCAGATAAGCCTCCACAGCTCAGGCGGCAGAGCTGGGAATCAAACCCGGTTCCTCCAGATCAGAGTGTGCCTGCTCTTAGCCAGTATGCCACTGCTGCTCCAGTGGCGTAGTGCCTGCCATTTCAGACTCCCTCAAAAGTCATGCCTTGCTTTTCTTAGCCTGCACACCAACATCTGCCAAGAGATGCTGGCTATCAACACCAACTTCCCAGAATGATCAATTTAAGGATTTAAATGTTGTTGCTTACCATTGAAAAAGTTCCTTCTCCAACTCCATTGGACCAGTCCACATTGGTGCCTGGTATGGGACATCCAATCTTTCAATGCCTCAGGATATCTAATTAAAAACATCTTGTATGTAACTTTCACTAGTCCTACCAAATATTCTAGCTAAGGCTGGAACTGATGTTGGTCCTTTCAAGGAACGGCCAGAACTTCCTTGAGAAAAGTAACATCATTTTCAGGTTTACTCCAGAAGTGTTATCGTGTCGTAAAACAAATAGCCATTTTTAAATTTTATTTTTGTCCTGTTGCCACTCTCAGAGGTGATGAGAAATATGATTCCCCACTGGAGAACTAGCAACCCTAGTGGGACTCATGTGTAGATGGCCTTGCCTGGTGGCAGGGGACTTAATTGTAAGCACATGCGCTAGCTGTATGCAAGAACATTTTCTATGGCCTCTACATCTAAGTACGGCTCTGTCCCTTACCTGTAAGAGTCCATTGATGGGTCATGCCTAGATGCCAGGATTTTTTATTTTGAACATTGGAAACGCTAAGGGATATGAATCACATCTGACCATCCATTTGAAGTTAATATTTTATGCATGCTCTGTATTGCTTGTCCTTGTCTTTATTAATAACTATGACAAATTAGTTTCTGAAATAAGGCATATGTTTAAAGTTACATGCCCATATACCAGCAATGTGCTGCCCCTTTCTGTTGGCCTAAAATAATGGAACAAACATGTTTATTTTTTCACTAGAAATTTCCAGGGAACATCTCTCAGCTCTGTTATTGTTCTGTTGTAAAACCTCTACATAAAAGCACAGGCTTGATTTTGAGAAACTTAATTCCCAGTAAATGTACTTAGGATTTTATCCTCACTGTGGTATGTATGCAATGGTGTATCTAGGAGGAAAGAGGAGGCATAAGACTCGGGCCATTTGCCTGGGTCATGTAGAAGGGGCGTATTCTGGCAGGAGTGAGGGAATAATTTGAATTTCTATCTATCTATCTATATAGTTTATCATTTTTGAATTGTTCATTGAACTGTTGTGAGCCACCCCAAGCCCTGCGACCCACGAGAAGAATAGAATATAAGTCTGAAATAAAATATTTTCTCCATTTCCCTTTCTACTGGATTCTTAAGGGTCCTTTCATCTACCTCCCTTATGGGAGATGCTCTGAGAACTAGATTCAATGTGGCAGTTTCTCTAAGGGGATATTGTTTGAATGTTCACCTTGTCACACAGAAGAATAAAATCCCAATATCTATTGGTGTTCTCTCTTTGTACAAATCACTTCAAAAAGTTACATAAAGCATATCCACCGAAGTTGCATAAAGCATATCCGTCCGTCCGTCCGTCTATCTATCAAGTCACATCTGACTTATGGTGACCCCAGTAGGGATTTTACAATAAGAGGATTTTACAGTAGGGATTTTACAATAATGCTTCTACCTCACAATCCTGGTATTCCTTGGACATCCAAATACTTGCCAGGGTTGACCCTGGTTAGCTTTTGAGATCTGACCGATCAGACTAACCTGGGCTATCCAAGCTAATTAGGGTTGCCAGTGTCAGGGTTAGGAAATATCTGATGATGGGGTGGGGGGGGGTAGAGCTACAGGAGGGCAGGGTCTTGTAATAGTAGAACTTTAGATCTCTCTCTCTCTCTCTCTCTCTCTCTCTCTCTGTGTATTCCTTCCCTTTTCCCAAGAAAAATAGGGAAGCAAATGTGGTGCTCTACTCCCTCATCTTCACAACAGTTCTTTAAATTAGTTTAGACCAAGATTGACTGCACAAAAAATATCCAGTGAGCTATGTGAATAACAAGGACTTGAACCTGGGCCTTCACAGTCTTATTTCAGCACTCTAACCATTCCCCCATACTAACTGTGAGTGACACACATCGTGGGATTTTTAGCAGTGCAGTTTTGCTATGTTCCACTCCTCTCTCAATTTGGGGAATTCCATAATTATTAACCTGGATATTTTTGGCCGGGGGGTGGGTGGGTGGGTATAAGAAGGGCAGTGTATATGCTACAATTTTGCAAGAATGCAGAAAACCCACTGAAACAGTTTGTTTCCAATCCTTGTAATTGTAAAGGGATGTTTTGAAGTACACAGACAATTCCTACTGAAACATCAGGAGCTGTATGGGTGACTGAACAAAATGTCCCTTTCTAGTTCTTTCCCCTGTATGTCTACTAAATTAAGCAAATAGTCAAAATGGAGAAACAAATCATGAAAAATTGCATCCTCCATGCAACTTAGATTGATTTGTGCATTGTTATGCAGATCACAGAAGTTACATTTGGGAATCCAGGATACTTTGGTGCAGGATTTCAGTTTCATTGGCACACAGTTTAGAATCTGCTCTTGAATCCCCCCCCCCCGGTGCAGTGGGGAAAGAGGGAGGATGAGACTGAACCCTGGAGATATTAGCAACAAGAAGTAAGCAGTGGGTCCTTTTATTAACAACCACTCTGTTGTTCTTTTGAGTCTGGAACATAGAGTTTCTATTGTGTTCACTGTAAAAAGGTTTTTATTCTTGTTTTTAGGTCGGACAACAACAACCCTGGCTTACAAGTAATAAAGCTCAATGCCTTTCCTTACAGAGTTGTCAGTAGATAACTAGCATTTCAGAAATGGCATTTATCATTGGGCATTCAGGCTATATCATGGACAGCAAATTCAAATGATTTGTAAGTCACACATATCCCAAGAATTTCATTTGTAGTTTCTAAACAGTCCAAAAAAGGTAAGGCAGGTGAATGAAGGATAATGCCAGTGTGATACACTGAACAAAGTTTTGGACATTGGGAGTGAGGGGTGGCATGCATGGGAGGAGAGGGAGTGAGGGGTGGCATGCAAGGAAGGGGAGGGGAGGGGAGGATTTTCTGTCAGTTTAGACAATGTTTACCATTCTGCTTGAAGCTTGAAACCTGTAAACTGTAAATGTGTACAAAAGCATTACTTTGTGTCGTTTGTTCCATAACCAAGTAAGTAAACTTAAGATTCAACAGCTCTCTGTGGGGGAAAAAGGGTGATTTTATTTACCACAAAATAAAACTAGCTGATCTTAACCGATATAGCAATTTAGTTTCTAAACTTCCCTGCCTACTCTGTGTAGGATCCTAAGAAAGAGAAATTAGTGGATTCAACTTAAAACAATTTTTTCCCTTCAATTATAATCTCTCAGCCTAACATATCCCACAAGGTGGTTGTGAGAACAAAAAATATTAACCCCAATTCTGTTCCAAGCTCCTTGAAAAAAATGCTGTGATAATCAATGTGATAGATACAAGGAGTCAGTGTGAGGGACACAATATGGATGTGATTTTTTCCCCCGGCGCAGAGTTACCCCCTTCTAAATTCATTAACTTCAATGGATGAACAAAGGTGCAACTTTTATTAGTATTAGCACACTCAGTCTCTAGGACACAGTAAGATGGGAAAGGACGAGACAGGGATGTGGAAGAATTCCTATTTTTCTACTAGTGTATCACAGCCCAATTATTTCAGTCAGCTCTGAAGAGTTAATTCTGCTTTGGACTGCACTACTTGTTTCATTTTATCTCCAACAACTTTTCAAATAAACTCACAAAGTTGAAGAATGATTTGGGAACAACATGGCTGAAGGACCACCTAATTCCTTATGAACCTGCCCAGCCATTTTGGTAATCTTTGGAAGTCCAACTTCAGGTGCTCTGCCTTGTGAAAATTAATGGGTGGCAGCCCTTAGAAGGGTAGAAAGGATATACATTTTGTAAATAAATAAATAAAAATTAATAATATAAAAATAACTAAAATAAAATGGATACAAAATGTATTCATTAAAATTTATTCATTAAGATTAGCATTAAATAACATTACTAATTAACAAGTCAAATTACTCATTTCAGTGATCTTTCATTTTCAAAGATAAGCATTCTTAAATTACATGGCAGTGAAAAGATTGTAGGAGCTGCTTTCTTGAAGTTTTTAAGTAATACATTCCCTTGACCAAGTGATGCTAATGATATTGGTATTGTAGATATTGGCAAAAAAGAGGGCTGAAGGCTGTTTCACTTAAATATTGTGCTTTGTTTTTAACTTGTAGGACAGTGAAAGTGTGACATATAAAAGTCTCTCTCTAGCAGTGTTTTCAGCCAGCATAACACTAATAATGGTTATTGGCCTATCTGCTAGTGTTGGGTTTTTTTAATGCATTTTAAATTGAATTTTATAATTTTAATCATATTTTAATGGTTTTAAGGTTTTAATGTATCTTATTTTCACTACTTTGTTGGGTGAAAAAAGCATTAATTTTTAAAAATAAATAAATATAAATGTTGTGAACTCTTAATGATCTGGTCATGCGGGATCGTACTGAAGCTCTCGGAGGGTGGGTGCCCCATACCCGAGCTTCGCTCTATTGCGGGGCTCTGCTGGGCGGACACTCCTGGCAAGAGATGTTCCCCCTCAGCCCTGTTTGGCAGGGGCGGTCACCTCTTGCTGCTGCCACCGTTCCCAAGGAGAAGGCCTAGGTCCCTAGCTCCCTTCCCCTTCCCTTCCAGATCAATACCCATGAGCCAAACTGCCAACTTATCTAGGCTATAACAGAGAAGCATGCATTAACATAGAAGAAAATTTATGGAGAGACGGGTGGGAAATCGTCAGCCGGCGAGCACATGGCCGGCACAAAGGAGGGCGAGCCCCTTTAAAGTCTCAGTTCACCCCTCCTTTCATCCGGTGACATTAGCCCTTGCCAGGAATGGGTCCTCTTCCCCTTCCACCCTTACCTGTGCAGCATCCACTGGTTTTGCCTCCCCTCACCCCGAGCAGCAACTGCATCTCATGGTAATTCACAGACGTCTTTAATAATAATGGGAAATGTTTGTGTGAAGTTCATTATACTTGCTATGTCCTCCATTTTACCTCCCCTGTCAAGTACAAATTTTGAATTAAACATTGGAGAAAAACAGCCAAAATTTACCCCAAGATACTCCATAACTCTTGACCTAATTTACACCCTTCATTCTTACTAACCACAGGGCTAAGAAGCACTTTTAAGCTTGAGCACTTTTTAGTTCATGATTAGCAAAACATTATTCTCATTTCCTGAATATACTTTCAGTTCTCTGATGGATGTTCTGACTTGTCTTGACAAAAGACACTTGGGGCTAAAAAATGCAGTAATGAAAGAATGAAGCCTTAGTTCATGGCATACTTCCTTGGGGCAAGAGATGATAAAGTGTAGTGATCACCAGAAATAATATGGAAATGGCTGAACTATTGAAACACACTGCCATACAAATGGAAAAGGTATTTGGGAATGCTTTTATTTTTTCAGGCTGGAACTATATGTGACAGCAACAGCAGACTTGCCCCAGCAAAAAAACCCAGAAGTCCCACATACTATTCTTCCCAGTGGGATATTCTATAACATTATGTAACTGGGTGTAAAGTGTGATAAAGTTCCATTTAACAGCAATTCCATAGGGTTTTCAAGGCAAATGATCAAGCAGAGGTGATCTGCAATTGCCTTTATCTGCAAAGTCTTCCTTGGTAGTCTTCCATCCAAATACCAGCCCTGCTTTGCTTCTGAGATCTGATGAGCTGTCCATACCATTCCACGTTCCCTGAGATATCATTATGCTAGGCATTTTCATAAGTTACTAGACTATGGAACAGCCTTCCTGTGGAAATTTGCCAGGCTTCAACCTTTTATGGGTTTTGGCATCTGGCGAAAACCTTCCAATTTACCCAGACCTTCAGCCTTTGACCTCTTTAATGCCCCCTCTGGAGGCTGCCAGTCTGGGGTGGGGGACAGTATGTGGGAGGGTCATTCTATGGTTTTAGAATTGTTTTATACCAGGGGTAGGGAACCTGCGGCTCTTCAGGAGAGCCGCAGGTTCCCTACCCCTGTTTTATACTATGATGCTTTTATTGTTGCTTTTAGTTTTGTAAGCTGCCCTGAGACTTCTGTGTGGGGCAGGGTATAAATCCCCAAAATAAATAAATCTAATGGGTCAACATTGTCTCCTTAAAAGGACAGCAGACCCCCAGGGTTTAAAGTTGAAAAAAGTCTTTCTCAGCACCTGTTGTCTCAGATCCATCAGTGAATAGCCAGTATGATGTAGGAATTAAGACTGTTGGAATAGGACTAGGAAGAGCCAGGTTTAAATCCTTTTTCTGAAATGAAGCAAATTGGGGTGACCTTGGTTTAGTCACTTGCTCAGCCTAATCTATCTCTCAGGGCTATTCTGCATGTAAAATGAAGGAAAGGACAAGCGTGTATGCCACTTCTTGTAGGAAGGGTGGGCTACACCACATAAATAAGCCACAGTAGAGTCCACAAAGCTATCCCATAAGTGGCACCAGAGCTCCTTTCACACAGGCCAATCAACATAAGTGTAGGATGCTAAATAACCCATTTTGGGGTGGGACTTCGCACACATCCCACCCCCAAAACGAGTTTGCCCCATGCTATTTCCCCCAACATGGTTTTTAAAAAGACCACTAAACAAGCAATCCTTTTTAAAAATCCTGGGATGCAGCCGCTTGCAAGTGAACGGCCAGGCAGGAGGCACTTTATTGGCCTCACTTTTCTTTTCTTTTGAAGCTTGCCTCTGCATAGCTACCCAGGTGCAGATGGTTGTATCATGGGATATCGGCATGGCTGTGGGAGCTCTTTTGTGCATGCCTGGGTAGCTACACATGTGTGGGAAGTAATTTTAAAAAATAGATGTGTCTCTGTGTGAACGTGCAACAGCAACCCAGATTGTTTCTGTGGGCTCCAATTGCTGCCTGCATGGATGCATGTGAATGTGAAAACATGAAAACGGGTTCCTTTATTCCAACTGCAACCCATTGTACATTTGCTGTATGGAAGTGGCCCTGGTGGAATGTGTTGCAAAGACTCCGAGTGTATTGATGTCATGGCTTAGCTTAAATAATCTTTGGCATGTGAGGGATGGGCAGAGAGGGGACTGATGTATTCAGTAGTAGCTTCATTCAACTTCATTTAAATGCTTGTTTGTATGGTTGTCTCTTAAGTGCTTTCAATTTGGGGAGTATAGTTATGTTGCTTTAGATTGTTTCTGCTGTGGATTTTGATGGTGTATTGACATTTATTGCATTTGCTCTTTTTTATGTTATGAACTACTGTCAGTCATGGGCAAAGTGAGGGTGAAGGACCTGACCAAACACTTTTAAACCTGCTTTCACAAATGCAACCAATTAACTACCCCCAAATCTCTTAAGTACTGAACAAGGATATGAAGACATCCTTATTCCATGTATATGAAGCTTCCCCAGTCCTCACACTCAACAATATCCACATTCAACCACTGCCACAAGCCAATATACCAGCTACAGGCACAGTTCATTTTCCTCTGTACTTTGGACATACCAGTCAAAGAAAAACCGTCTTGATAGCTACTTGATAAAGAGTCTGATCACCTGCAGTTGCAGACAAGAGCAACTGTTCTAGAAAGAAAGAAAGAAAGAAAGAAAGAAAGAAAGAAAGAAAGAAAGAAAGAAAGAAAGAAAGAAAGAAAGAAAGAAAGAAAGAAAGAAAGAAAGAAAGAAAGAAAAATCAATGACCCATCTAAACAGAATTATGGGTGAGGGAGTTATATATCATTAAATGCTTTGCACAAATTCAATCTTTTTTTCAGAAAAGCAAACACATAATCAAAGCTGTACATTCTCTTTTTCATTTTCTTAATAAGGTTTTCTGCATAATTCATTATCTATCATGTCTTAATCTTATTGTCATACTGTTGAGGTTTTTTTTCACAGCTACATTTTTAAGTGATTAGTACAAGTTGCTTAACAAGAGTAGAAAATGAAGTAAATACTTCAATAAAACAGGATACTCCCTATGTTTTCTACCTGGAAGTTTGCCTTCCAGTTCTGGAGTACACAAAAGTTCCATTGAAATGAATAAGTCTATTCATGCACTGTGTGGCCTTTTAAAAAGAGCTCTTAGTGCATTTACAGAGCTTCTACAATAGGCACCAGTTTTGTAGAGCAAGAGAGCTAGTCTTGTTTTCTTCATTGTTAGGGTACTTTGGCCTCTTGTTCTTTCTTCTTTTCTGTGTTCTTTTTTATTGCTGTCTTCTTATTGTTTTCTATGAAGCAGCATCATTAAAAAAGCCCACTGCCATTCCAGCGTGTGTGATACTTGCTCTTATGCAGTTGCATAAGTCCTTGTATGCGTGACATGACTTTCTCTTGCACCAAGTTTGCACTGGAGTGCAATGGATAGGAATGGTCGATAGTAAATGGTCAAAAGCGAGGTACAATAGCAGTTAGACAATGGAAACAATTAACTAGGCATGTGGACAGACTATCACTGCAAGCCTTCAGGCAGAGGACTGCACTGCAAGACTATCACTGCAAGGCTTTAGGACTGTCATCTAGTGGGAGCATTCTAGCTTTGATGTTGCTGCACTGAACAGAGTATATTCAGCTGAGTATATTCATGGCTTCGAATAGGCTATCAACAAAGATCAGTCCATGCTTTGCATGAAGGAGACGGGTTCAGATGGTAACATTAAAGAATCTGAAGTAGTAGAACGGGGAAGGGCCTTTGTCTGAAACCCCTGAAAACTTTTGCCAGCTATTGAAAACTACATGGTCTGTGGCTCTGATTCTATACAAAGCAGTTTGCAAAATGAACATGATGCAATCTCATTTATGCACTTGAGATGAAGGTCCCATTGCCGCATTTACATCTGAATGTAAATGCTTATCTTATTCTGTGGTTTTTCCAATGTGATACAAATCACACATCATACCTCTCCTGTTCATGAGCATCACTGGAGTAGGACCATCATATAGGTGCGGCACAGTTTGCAAACACTTTCTCCCATCTGCAAGCTAACATTCTTAAATATGGAAATCATTGTATTCATATTATTACTTGCATGTGTTTTAAAAAATGCCACCCAAGCTTCTGAAAAATACAAGGTAATGACATCATCCTTACCCAAAACAGATAAATTGCATACTACAGATGGAATTTTTATAGGTTTCAATGTTGACCTTTCTATTATCATACCATAACAGATTATAGCAGGAAATTCTCTTCACTCCATAAGGAGAGCCAGAGGGGCATAGTGATTACCAGTGGAGAGCTGGGTTTGATTCCCCTTCTTACACATAAAGCCCACTGAGTGACCTTGGGCCAGTCACAGCTCTTTCAGAACTCTTTCAGCCCCATATACCTCATAAGTGCCTCTTGTGGAGAGAGGAAGAAAATGTCATTGTAAGCTGCTTTGAGACTCCTTAAGGGAGAGAAATGCAAGCTATAAAAACCTACTCTTCTTTTTCTCCTCCATGGTAAACCAATTTTCATTTGCTAACTTATAGGCAAGGCAACATAATTATTATTGGAGTAGCTAGTTCTTCCATCAGATGTATGGTTATATAAAGCAAATGTTGCTATTCACAGAGAGTTTGTATTAGCATACAAAATTTGCTAATATTTTCTGCCAACTATCCAGTATAACAGAATTATATTTCAATGGGATCTCCTTAAATACAAACAATATCTCAGGCAACTAATTCATCTTATATGTAAGTATTAAGTAATAGTAAAAACACATTTAACAAAAGAGGAAATCTTTATCTACTGTGAATCCTGGTTGAATGTCTATGATGGAAATAGCCCAACAGTAACAATACTAATTTTATTTTGTAATATGAGAACACTTTAACTGACAAAATGAACACTTTAACTCTGATGGACCCGATATCTGCTATAGTAGCAAAAATGTAATGTGCTGATCAGCTGCCAAAAATTATAGCTAATGTCTGACTCCTTTAGCACAGAGGAATTGTGGAATTAGGGGTGGGTGTGATGTTACGCCAGCACTATAGGAACATAATGTAGATGTTTCCAGAAACTACTTAAAAACATATGTTTCGTACTGTTATTCAAATAATTAATTACTAAATGCAATTATGTCTCTTCTGCTCTACAATTTTAAGCTCCCACTTTTTCAGGAGATGATTTTTTGTTTTGGATAATTCATTTCACTGCTTCAGCACCTGCGAAACATACAAGCTGATGTTGTAAGAACAGTTTCCACCCATCCTCCTGAGTGCATTTCCATTAAACAATAAAATGGAGGGAGGGGGGCTAAATATATTCCTTGAGCATGCATTTCCAAACTCTTCTTTTCAAAGCCAAAATGTATGGGTCAGAACATTTCCAGTTTTGAAGCATGTGGAAAGAGCTGAAAATGAACCCTTTAAAAATAGTGATATCTTTTGTAATTAAAAATAAAAAATTGTAAATAAAAATTTGTAAATAAAAATACTGATATCTTTTGTAATTAAAAATATTTCTGTGTTAAGACATTATAGTGATAATTTTCCTTGAATAATTATGAATCACAAGAAAAGGCATGGATCATTTGTGCTAAAAATAACCTCGAAGAACCTTGCAATCCAATTCTAAGGCTAGCATCAGAAGATGGTGAGGTGCCATTTATTTCATTTCATCTCTTCAATTTATAAACCCCCTTCACCTCGCACACTCAGGGCGGCTTCCAACATATAAACTTCATAAAACATACATTAAATACATTTAATTAAATATCTTAAAATAAGCTAAAACATTCAGAAATTACATCCCAGTCAATAAATCCAAACCAGTAAAAGAGAGATGTGGGGGAGAGGGTGGCCATCAGTCAGAAAACTGTAACTGCCTCAACCATATGCTTGGTTGAACAGTTTTGTCTTACAGGCCCAGAGGAATTGCATCAGATCCTGCAGGGCCCTGGTCTCATTAGACAGAGTATTCCACCAGTTTGGGGCCAGGACCAAGAATGCTCTGGCCCTGGTTGAGGCCTGCTGGATATCTCTCAGGCCAGGGATCCCTTGTAGATTGATATTTGCTGATCTCAGTGTCTTTTGGGAAACATATTGGGAGAGGCCAGTTGCTAGTGGCATACTGCTAATGGGGACATGGGTTATTGCATGTCCCTGGGTGCACACTACCAAGCCCTGCCCCTCAGCCTCCCTACAGGCTGGCTCCTGCCATCCCCAGGCCCTGGGGATGGCAGGAGCTGGCTTGCACGGAGGCCAGAGGCGGGGCTTGATGGCGTGTGATCCAGGAGCCAGCCTACCACCACGGTGCCAGTCTGAGCCCCGCCCCTGAGCCCTGGCCTCCCCCAGTCTCCCTGCTGGCTCCCTGGCTCCCATAAGTGGGGTGTGGAGCACGGGGAGGCAGTCATGCCCCCAGGCAAAGTTTAGCCCCAGTACACCACTGTCAGTTACCAAGGTCCCAAGAAAGGTAAAAGGCCCACTTTCACAGAACATGGTTGTTTTACATGGAGCCCTGAAGAAGTCAGCAGGGGAGAATTCTCAGGATGGACACTAATAGTGCAGTCCTAAGTGGAGTTACACCCTTCTAACTCCACTGAATTCAGTCTTCCTGATCAAGGGAGCCAACTCTTGGAAAATGTCCTTTCCAGTTATGTTCAGCAGTATACAGCTGCAAGGGGAGGGAAGGCAGCAAGGTATAGCCTGATCTTGTCGGATCTCAGAACAAAAGCAGGTTCAGTATTTGGAAGGAAGACCACCAAAGAAGACTCTGCAGAGAAAGGCAATGGCAAACCATTTCTGCTTCTTGCTTGCCTTCAGAGCTTCATTTTAGGATTGCCATAAATTGGCTGCGATTTGACAGCACTTTACACACACATGCAGCAGCAAGAAATTCTAAGCCAGGAAGGAAACCTAATCTGTTAATCCAGTGTGCAGCTTCTGAAATGGAAGCAGTACCTGGATAAACGTACTGGTTCAATCACATATTCAGCTGTACAATAAATGTAACAGATCTAGTCAACTGTAAAGAAAAAATCAAGAGTACACTGTACATGAACTGTACATTCATTCACTATAACTTGTGAACAGGACTCAAGATCAACACCTTCTGTACAAATTCCAATTTCCCACCATTAATAAGAAGCTATTATGTCACTCAGCAAACACCCAACAGAAAAAAGCTGCCTTGAACATTCTGCAGAAAACAACTAACTGGGACACTTTCCAGACCTCCATTGGCAGGTCTTGTAGTCATCAACTTGCTAATTAAAGGAATAAAACATTGATTGCATAATTTGGAGCAATTTTTGCTGTCCTCCAGAACAGAAACAACTTTGTAGCAGCCTTTCCACCCCCTGCCCCCGCTCCCCCTGCCCACCGCCCACCGCCCACAGACCTTCAAGTGTAGCACCTGGGCATTTCCTTATTAACTATGGGATAATGCAAGTTAGACCAAAACATTGCTACCCCCAGCATTACCTGTTCATTGGTCAAACCAGAAGATAATTGAAATAATGAAACCTTGGTATTAGAGGCATGCAGTTGTTGAAAAACAATGAAATAGATCATGATAATGTCATTATAGGAGGAAAAGGGCTAAGTGCAAACAAGCCTTTGAACCTTTCCAACCATTTCCAACTCAGGTGGTGTTTCCCAAATTTTTGATGAACTGAAAACAAGCAACACTTTTTAGCACTTTTTAAAGCACTATTGAATGTGGTCTGCTTGATAGCAGGAAATTAGCCACTGAATTATGTCCAAGTGCTGGTCTTAACTGTTGTATTACTGAGTAGTTTCTAAGCAGTTGCTTCTGAGGAGCAACATGGATAAATGATCAAAATGAATCTGAACACCTGATAAAAAATTTGGGCTAGATCTAACCAGGTTTCCTGCTGATGAAAAAGCAAAGCACCAAAAAGCTACTGTGGGAATCATGGGAGCTACATTAGTACAAACCACTGGGGATAGTAGCTATCGTAAAGAGGGGAATTTGGTGAGATGGAATGGGAAAGCTAGCTGGATCTAATCTTTTGTTAAAATGCCATCTTGCTCTTTTTTGGTCTGTGTTTTTTCCATTCTTCTGATTTATAGCACACCACTCCTTCTATTTGCAATACCCAACTTATGTCATTTGGATTTTTTCTGCACTAAAAATTGTCAGTCAACCCCTGAAAGAGTAGAAATTAACTGTGGGATAGGCCACAATATTGCTGCACAGCATACTATCCTCACAAGTGTCCAGTCAGGGGTTGGATGGTGCTTCAATGAAAATGTTTCAAAGATTCCCCCAAAATCTGTGTCTGGTTTCCTGGTGCATCTTTGTTACCTTCTTCAGGATGATGCTCCTATCTCAGGGATAATGGGAAGGGGGATCAATGCTGACGAAACAGGCACAGAATGCAAAATATATCCAATCTGATGGCTTAATTTTTCAAGCTTCACTTCAGCCAATGCCAAGCAACGTAGTTTGGGAACAACTGCCTTAGGGTAGTATCAAGAGTCTATGACACATTTGATGACTGTTATGATGCAGTCTGAAGCAGAATTACATGAGGCTGTATCCAGAAATTTCTACAAGCAGAAGAGTTTCTGCTGTCATGTGCTCTCTCCTACGATGACCATAAATATCCCCTCCCCAATCTTATTTCGGAAGATTCATTCTCCTCCAAAATTGGGATTGGGAGGCATTTCAGGCTGTCATGGGATGGGGGAGACAGGAAAATCTGGATCCATGAATGGAAATCTTTACATCCAGACTAGTTTGGATCCAAGACACAGACTTCAATAACATTAGAAGGGTAGAAATAGGATTAATATTGCATTGGTTTATGATACAGTCTTTTGTACTTTGAAGTCTTAAAACTCTAGAAAGCTAATGGTGGAAGGAAAGTAAGCATTTGTCTCTCAAATTTTAATATCCCAGTGACACTATCTTAAAATGCTGAGTCTTGTGGCAATAATATTCTACCCGAAAGAGTAGCTTAATATATCACATTCCAGTCCTACTGCTTTAACTTTTTTCTTTTTTCCACTTTAAATAGCAGAGAAGTCGGGGGGGGGGGAAGCTACCAAAATATGAGCACATTTGTAAAATATATTTCACGTTGGACCATAATCCTCGCTGCAGAGAACAGTGAGCTGATTTAAAAAGTCTGTTTCCACTCAAAGATTCCAACCTTTCATTTTGCAAAGCCTTCTGGGAATAGTTTTTCCCGGTCCGCATTCCAGTAGCTTTTTTATTTCCTGTAGCTGTGTCAAGAGCAGTAATAGCAAGTCTCAAGAATGGAACAGGTTACTTTTTATAATATCTGTACCATATGCGCCATTCCAGGCTTTCTTTAGTTGTTTCAAAAAATAATTGCAGAGCCTTAGAATGAGTCCATTAACTAATTACCCTCCCAAGTGTGAAATCTACAGAGGCAGAGTGGGCGGAGGGATGAAGAATTTGCACTCTTTTTCCAAAATGACTGTGTCGTGATCAAAGAAGCTTAATTGCAAATATTTATAGAACTCTCACTTCATCTGTGATGTCTTTTAGATCAGAGTCGTACATCCGCATTGCATTATTCATTGTGCATTTTCTCAAATATGCTTGCTGGAGAAAAAAAGCCCAATTTTCCTTTCACCAGTTTTTCTTCCAGCCACAGAGCTTGATTATTCAAAGCTTGCTGAGGAATGAACTGGGTGGAGAAAGGCATTATTTGTACAAGGAGTAGCAAATTGCCCTTGTCAAAACAAAGGCACTGGAACTGCAGTTGGTCAAGGATGGAAACATACTTTTTTGGGAAAAATTATAAAAAGATTTGCAAAGGGGGTTGGGTTTTCATTTGAGCAGCAAGAGTGGAAAATATAAATTTATAACATGAACTATACTGAACATCATAAAGAGTTCAGCTTACTATTAACTTCAAACAAACCACCTTTTCCTGTGAGGCTCAGGGCTAAACCAGATGTTAAAGTGTCCACAGGTTTGGCCCATGGACACCAACACAATTTTAGAGAATAATTTATCCATATGTTGTGGTGGAAACAGGGAATTTTCTTTTTCCCATTGCCTTTTAAATGCTGAAATAGTCTTTGGGGGTGTTTCAGCACTTGAAAAAGTAAGCAGGGACAATGACAAGATCCCCTGTTCCCACTACATCGAGGGTCAGTGGGCTGTTGTGACATTTTTAAATGGCTGAATTCTTCTCTAAAATGGCATTTGCATTCATGGCTCAGGCCCATGGATGCAGACACATCTAGTTTGGCTCTCACCGATTTAAGGAAATGTGCTATTAAACAGAGTACAATCTGCATATACTATGAAAATGATAAATAGCTGCACACACATACACATATATCTATTGTTGGTCTTCACAGAGAGTAATTAATGTGGTCAGTGAACTCTGAGGAAAATGTTGCAAGTAATCTAGTATTTAAAAGCTAGTTTACAGTGTGGCTGGAATGTGTGAGTCGGAAAGTTCTCCACTTGAATCTCACCTCTACCGTAAGTTCTATCTATCTATCTATCTATCTATCTATCTATCTATCTATCTATCTATCTATCTATCTATCTATCTATCTATCTATCTATCTATCTATCTATCTATCTATCTATCTATCTATCTATCTATCTATCTATCTATCTATCTATTTATTTATTATGAGATTTATTATGAGATTTATTTATTATGACTCACATTTTTTGCCTGACTTGGGCTCATCTTTGAAATCATGGGTGGAGGCCAAATCACTTGTGAATCATGACACAGTAGCTGAGGGGGCTTTAGTCTTTCCGCTCTTCCATCCTGTGCCATTTTCCTGAGCAGACATCAGTGGTGTTCCCTCTACCATTTTTTTGCTGTTTAAAGTAGTGCAGGATGGAAGGGATGAAAAACCTTTTCTGTCACCCTTCTCTACAGACAGTTTGGGCTCCCCCAGCTATTTTGAAGGTGAGTTCCAGTCAGATGTGAGAAGTGAGTCAGGTTGGGAAAACTTGCATTTCATGTCTCATGTAATGAAATCCTGAGTTTCAGTTATATAGGCACAATAGGATTGAAACCCTCATGGAAGGAGGGGGAGGACTACAGACCAGACAGGCAAAGAGTCTGGATAGGAGCCTTCTGATACCATTTAAATAGAGTTACATTCTTTGAAGTCCATTTTACTCTCTGAGCTTAGAAATATCCTCTACTGAGGATAGATTTGTTTGTGTATAGACACATGATCCAGAAAATTTATTTATTTAATAGAGTACCACTCTCAATGTAAGAATTCAGAAATAGTTTTAAACATCTATCTATTTAAATATTTAAATAGTGATATTTAAATATCACTAGGAGGCTTTCATTTGATTAAAATTACAGTAGTTTATGACAGTTACTATTACATAAGAAACCAGAAGCAGCCAGGAAGTTTTGTTTAAATGCTAGTGGTTGGCTTTTTCCAGTTGGCCACCATAATTTCCCCTCACAGGAAACAGTGTGGAGAAGTGTGCTGGCTGAGAGAAACGTACTATGGGGATCTGTCAAATTGAACCCATTTTTTCAGTCTGCTTGAAACTTGGGGAGGGGGGCTTTACACTGGAGTGAGGACTATAGTCTGTGAACATTTGGTGTCATTACTTTTTAAAACAGCAGGCCCAGATCCTTGAATTGGTCCTGCATTAAAAATAATGGTTCTGAAATTACATAACCTGAAAAAAAATTCAGAATCTATAAAAAGTGTGGAGTTAAATACCAAACAGGTATTATATTACCTCAAAATCAGGAATACATGGAAAAGAATGGGAATACATGTCCCCTTTCTCTTCTCCTCAAATCCTGGATCTAGGACTACAAGCATACATCTGTTCTAGGATGGAAGGGTGGGGGAGAGAATGATTAAGAAGAAGAAGAGTTGGATTTATATCCTCCCTTTCTCTCCTATAGGAGACTCAAAGGGGCTTACAAACTCCTTTCCCTTCCCCCCCTCACAACAAACACCCTGTGAGTAGGTGGGGCTGAGAGAGCTCAGAAAAACTGTGACTAGTCCAAGGTCATTCAGCTGGCATGTGTGGGAGTGTACAGGCTAATCTGAATTCCCCAGATAAGCCTCCACAGCTCAGGCGGCAGAACAGGGAATCAAACCCAGTTCCTCCAAATTAGAGTACACCTGCTCTTAACCACTACGCCACTGCTGCTCCTTTCCCACCACACTGTTTTGAATCAGTGGAGTCAGCTTTGCTGAGCTCTTGTGTCTGAATATTTAATTAACTTGATAAAATTATATTAATCCTGAGGCAAGAACAGCTCAGCTAGCGTTTGATACATTATCATATGCATCTGTCATTTCAGTTGCAATGTTGGGAGGAACCCAGTTGACCTACAAGGCTGAAAAAGAATACTGGGGGTTTCTATTTTATGACTAGGCCATCTTTATCCTAAAATACTCTGGAACTGATCAGAAAATTATTGGCTATAACAGGGGTAGGGAACCTGCGGCTCTCCAGATGTTCAGGAACTACAATTCCCATCAGCCTCTGTCAGCATGGCCAATTGGCCATGCTGGTAGGGGCTGATGGGAATTGTAGTTCCTGAACATCTGGAGAGCAGCAGGTTCCCTACCCCTGGGCTATAACAATTAGAAGAGATAAGACAGGCAACAAAACCATATTGGAAATAAACCAGACTCTCACCTAGACATCATTTGCAAACATCTGCAAAACACATTGTTTTGGAATGACAAAAGAGATTATCTTTAACCTTGCTGCATGGGCCTCATTTTACTGATACAGAAACCACAAAACAGTGTTAAGCAGTAAGCATGATCCATGCACTGAGACAGTTTAATTCTTTTTTTCCCAATTGCCAACAAACTTCAACTTGATTTATTCATGCATTGGTCTATGATTCTACTTCACTAAAAAGATCCAAAAGCAAATGAGGAAAAATTACACAAAAGGTTTCCCCTTGCTGCGCGATAAACAAATCACAGATGCATTTATTCATAACACGAGTTCACAAGAGACCTTTTCAAATAGTATGCTAGTTAGAATAAATGTATGATGAATGGGGAACATATTATGGCTCTATCCATATGATCAGGAACTGTAAAAACAGGAGTGGCAATCACATGGAAAGAGCCCCTATCATTGTAGTTACTAGAACTTTTTTGTGCCATCCAGTCAAAACTAACTTATGGCAACCTGGGTGGTTTCCTGGGATGGAACAAACTACCAAACAATTAAAAAACCACAGAAAATGTGGCTCAGCAAGAAAGGGAGAAAAGCTAACACAAATTTCCCTTAGTAGATGTGGCATCTATTAGGGGAAAAAATTAATTTTATGGAGCACAATAAGTATTGGTAGAAAATCTTCTTTCGAAACACTGAGGAGACCGTGATGTTTTGTTCACAGTATCTACTGCAGATTCCGCACGGGCCAAAAACAGCAGTGTGAAACCGGTGTGAAACCGGTATAAAATGGTTTAAAATGGTGTAAAAGGGTTTACACTGTTTTCACACCACTGTTTTTGGCCCGTGCGGAATCTGCCTACCATTCTCTTCCCTGCCAGAGGTGCCAAATTAACAATCTCTAGTTTGATTCTTCAATCTTCCTATATATTTTTTTCAGAAGCAGGAAAAGGTGTGTGCAAATGGCCATCAAGTCACATCCCACTAATGATGACCCCATAGAGTTTTCAAGGTAAGAGACATTCAGAAGTGATTTGCCATTGCTCTCCTCTGCATAACAACCATGCAGGGTGTACTTGCCCCAGGGACATGAGGTATTCCATGTCCCCTGGTGCAGTCCATTCAGTCATATGGAGGGCACAGAATCACTCCCCACAACCCCTCCTCCCCCCCCCACTGCACTTACCCTGGCCCCAGCCACCCGAGCATGTGCTGCCCACTGCCGAGGCCCTGCAGCCAGGTCATCCATCGGCGTGCTGACAGATGCAGCTGCAGGCCTCCTGTGGCCCCTACCTCCCCCACTCACCATTTGTCTTCCTGGCTTCCCTCAGGACACGCCAGGTTCTCCTCAGGCTGCTGTGAGGCACTGTGGGCGGGGAAGGGTCTTGGTGGGTGGCAGCAGGCTGCAGGGTAGAGCGAGGTAGCATCAGGACCCCTTCTGGAGGCCAGCTGCCCCCTCCCAGATTGCTCCTCAATGCCGGGGCGAGTGGAGCTGGCTGAGTTTTGTGCTAGTCTTGTCTGGATGACATCTAGTGGACATCTGTTTACTCTTCTACTCATCAACAATATTCTTCCCAATTCATTGGCTTTCATTCATAACTTTTCATCCATACTTTTCAATGTGAAAACTTATTATATCTAGTCAAATTGTGCCTATGAAAAAATACACACCCTCCCAAACATACTGGTGGGTAGGATCCAGATCCCATTAAAAATCACCAGAATTTACTGTAACGTGATCTGGCAATTAGTTGAATGGAATTCTGATTACCCAAAAGGCTTGTGTAGGCATAATGGGAAACTGAATAGTAGCTCTGATGAACAGTAGTTTAGTGGTGTAATATGATACAACTGAGTACTGTTCTATGTGGAATTTATTCTTGAGAACAGCTGATCAACAGTGACAAGATTAATTACCTATTTAGAATACAGCTTGCTCTCCAATTTTTTTAAAACATATAGCTTGCTGAACATAATTTAAAACAGTATAAATGCAGTGGATATTATTAAATATTTAGGGCCATTTCCGGTATCCCGTCCAAATTAGGAATGTGATCTGATTTGTATGTAAACAACTAACTGGGCACTTTTAGATAATGTTCATCATGATAGGTAAGTGTTATTAATGCATCTCTCTTAAGGTTTGAGATGGACCTGACACTTGATCGTTGAAAGATTTCCTGATTAGCTCACAGTGGTCATTGTGCACAGCAGAAATAAAGCGTCTTGAGGACATTTCAAAAAGATCTATTTTGGCTTTTTGTGTTCCCACAGCAGAGAACGCAAATCATTGCCACCCGAACTGGTTCTTTTTTCCCGCCTTCTGGCCAATGGAGCTCTGGTCAATTTCAGAGTGGCGCCCACCCCTTTGTCTGCTGCTGCAGAGATTCTCCTTCCTCCATCATTTAGTGAAGGTTTTCCATAGAGGTTTCCTCTGCTTGCGGCTCACCCATACATGATTTCCATGTAAAAAGTAGATGAAGTTTGTTTTGCCTGTCAATTCCACACAAGTGCCATTTTTCCTTTTTTTTGTTTCGAGGGGCGTGTCCGCAAAGCTGTGACTTCACAAATATGTGCATATTGCAGATTCTCTAATCATGATATCGCAGCTTCACAGACATATCCCGCAAAACAGAAGAAAAAAGAAAAACAACATGTGTGCAGGACTGCTAGGCAAATCAGACTTTATTCATCTACTTTGTACATGGAAATCATGCACAGATGAGCTGCAAACGAAGGAAACGTCTGGGGGGAACCTTCACAGAGAATCTGCTGCAGCACACAAAATGGTGGGTGTGAATGGTAAAAATGAAAGTAAGAGGTGAGGGTGGGAGAAATAAAGCATTTCCTGCCTGCTTTTGTTCACTCAGCAGGCTGGGGGCTTCTTCAACCCAAATTGGGGGGGGGAGGAGTTAGCTAGTTTAACTATTTTTGCAAGACCTGGGTTGAGAGAAATGAAACATTCTGAAGATGTTTTTGTGCAAACCTATTCCCCAAGATGGTTTTAAAAACATCTTCAAGATGTTTTATTTCTGCTGTGTGGGAATGACCACTACTACTCCAGGCAAGTTTTTAAAGGCTTGATATTTTAAAAATTGAGGTTTCATTATTTTAATTGTTAAGCCACTTTGGACCTGTGGAGTGATGGCATAAATATTTCTTAAATAATAAATAAGTTATACCCTTCCTTAGCCTGCTGATGTTAATGGGCTTAGGTTTGGATGGTATTGTTAGTATTATTACTGCTCCAACAGAACTCAAAACATAGTCATATGTAATAGTATGTTAACATACAGTTTCTTTATTGATTGGTTTAACAGAATTACTTACTCATGGATCCATTCACAAAGCAGGTTACTGTGTTATAAACTCTTATTGATTATTAACTACTTTGTGATGAAATGGAATATCCCCCATATTTTGCTATAACTTATGATCCGCTGAAAAAGCTACCCAAAAAAATTCCATATAATTTTTATTATCTGGCAAGGTAAGAGGCAAAGAACCAATGATAATGACTTTCTTGATATTATAGTAATGATCAAATGCAGGTTCAAGTTTTGACCTTCGGCAGAATGACATGAAGGGAAGGGTCCTACTTCTTACCTCATGGAGCGTTATCTAAAATGAAATCAGACTTCGGTGGAATCACTCAGGCTTTTGTCCTTACCTACCAGCTGCAAATGATTTATCAAAACAATTTTCCAACACGTTAAACCTTTAATTAGAGATTGAGTGGGATTTTCTATGAATATACGGCTCACTTGTGAGCAGGTCAGTGCCCATTTTATAGGACTGCGTGTACAGTCTAATAATGTACACTGAAATAATGTCACCTCAAATAGTACCAGTTCCTAAAGTACCAGTTATCCCTATACATAATTAAAATGTGGGGAGAGAGGAGTATCATTTTGACTTTTCAGTTACTATGGGGACAGAAATTCAAGTTTGGTATTGCTTCCAAAATAGAAAGAACCAGTTTGCTGCTTCAAGGCAATGGCAAAGTACTTATGGATTTTAATGAAACTAGATTGCATCTGTGGTGTTACAGTCTTAAGGTCAGGAGACTACAGAAGAGAAGTAAAAGCTAACAAAAGCATATTAGCTGAGCAGTCCAATACACTGAATTAAGAGCCTCTCCAGAATTTACTAGTAATACAGAGCATAACTGAAGTTTATTAAACAGACTAACTACCTGTCTATTCTTGCTTCACTTCCTATCTCCTCTTGAAGTCCTTCCAGACCAGATTTCTCGTGAACTCCCAAAACACAAACTTCAGTCACAAAATTCATTTTCCCAAGCTCCACTGGGTAGATTTTACTATAAGAGAACTACATGCAATAATTTAAGACTCCAATACTAAACTCATTTGATTGGAAATAAATTCCACTGAAGTCACTGGTCTTATGTTAAAGTATAGGAGGGTGTTATTATTTGATCTTTTTGACCTCTAAGTTATTTCTCATCACTGCACAATCCAACAAAAAGACTGCATCAGAATCCTTTATAAACAATAGCAGGAGCATTCCCCACACCATGGAAATAAAAAGATATATCTAGCTTTTATAAGTCTAGGATATTTCAGTTAAACGCTGGAAGTGACTGAAAATGAGCATTCTGCTCAGTAAAATATCATTGCAATTCATTTTGCAATTTTGCATAGTAGTCACTCTTTTTTAAAAAACAAAACAAAAACCAAATAGCCCAAATAAGTATTATCATAAAACACAGTGCATATTTGACCCATAAACTCTGTTTATTATTCTGGAATTTAAAAATGTATATCTCCAAGAGCTTTAGTCTAAATTATACTAAGTATCATAACAAGTGAAACTAAACAGAGCCAGCCTTGATATGTGTGAGATGTAAGAAAGATGGTTTCATAGTATAATCTCCGGATAAAATTGAAATTGCCTCTATAAGTAGCTAAGGATGAAAAACGGTCATATCTTTGAGGAGGCCAAACATTTCAGAAGCAAGGCGAAATATACACACAGCAATTTCCAATATTCTATCCTACCTTTTTACATAGTGCAGAGTTCACAGGCCCGTTCTGTGGTCTTTTGCCTCAGTTCCTGGGTCTAACTAGAATCAGGACCATGGCATATGTGAAAGAATGGGCTTAAGCCTGCCAACATTTTCCCAACCTGAAACAGTTCTGGGGGCACTACTTGGGAAAATCCATGCATTCCCTGGGATAGATTAGAGTTTCCCCAACAGATTCATTAATACTCCCTCAGCCTGTTTTAGACTGGGAAATTATCACAGGTGAGCAGGGAGAGCTGAAACTCTTCCATGTGCACTCTATCTCTAACCAAGCACTGGTTAGAAAAACAAAGCACTGGGAAGAAAAACCAGAACACTCATAAATTGTGTTATGTCTGAACCAGACCAATGACCCCAGATGTGATCCATGTATTCTCTAATGTATGAATGGACATCACAACCTAAATGATCACATACTGGAGAACATTGCATAGCAATAAACTTGGGATTCACCCTTGAGCAAAAGGCAGTGACAGCTGTCTGACAAGAAGTCCTGTTCAAACACCTCCCCCACACCCACACATCCTTTAAAAAAACCCTTATTGGTTACATTCATGGGTCCCATGGTTCCAACAAAAGGGACAACTAAAAGGACAAGCCCCTCAGGGGAGGAGCTGTGACTTAGAAGCAGACTACCTGCTTTGCATGCAGGGGGATTTAGATTTAATCCATGGTATCTCTAGTTGAAAGGACCAGGCAGTAGGTGGTCTGGAAGACTTCTACCTGACTGACCTTGATGGACAGATGAACAGCTTTATATGTGTCCATAGATATTGGCAACCCGATGTGTTGCTAAGCTAGAGTCAGTTCTGGCAGGGATAAGATCTCCCTCCTTGCAAAATACACTTTTCTGAATGGAATCGTTTTATGCCTCAGTACTTACATTTTTAAAAAGTTTTGGTACAAAAATATGTTTGATCGCCTTTACCTCAAGGAATATATGTCAACTCATAGATCTTTCCACTGATTTTGAGATGTGTGTGACGGACATCAGTCTTGCATAGCTCTTCATATCATACTGTGTTTTATGCCAAATTCCAGTTTGGAGAGATTTGACCATGGTAACTTTTTGTCTAATAATGAAAGAATGCTTCAGATTGCATTAACAGGCTATTATTCCATCTTCTTATTAGAATAAAATGAAAAACAATGGAATGAGCCGAAATAATAGATTTATAACAATTGCTGCCTCAGCAATGAACTTCTTCAGAGGTAGTGATGGAGATTGTCGCTCAATGACACAGTTTCCCTGTCCATAAAAAGGCAATAATTTAAAACTGATTCAACATTTTCACTGGGATTTGGTATTATAGGCTAGTTCTGAATACTCCAAATGCTCTGTATTTAAATTTGATTAAGTATGAAATCAATATTCCACAATGTAATCACCAAAAAATTGAATCAGCAGCAGACTTAACATTATCATAAGATTAATATGTGATTTGTGGGCATCTACAGACAAAAAATGCAGTCTTAAATTAAGTTCTTTCTTTAGCTTTTAAATCAAGAGCATGAAGTATTTCTTGAGATATTGTTGGTCTGTTTTCATTAGCTATTGCTATATTATTCAAGTTGAAACAATTGAAGGAATATGATACTGATGTTTGCCAGATGCAAATTTCAGGGCAAAATGATTTAATTAAGCAACACATGCCATAATAAGATCAGACAAAACCAACAACAAGATAAATGTTTTGTCCCTTGTTAGAGCTGAAATTCAATTAATTAATCCCATTCAAGTTTGCAGATCTGGACTAAATGTATGCATTCTAATATGACTTTCATACAACAATGTGGATATGTAACGTATTGTATTCTTTTGGTAGAGCATTAAAATCTGCCATCTAGACTCAGATGGAAACCATCTGGTGAATTTGGGTGCCCCTAAGGATACCCCATTCAGGACACACCCAACATTTCATTTTGGAGAATCTATGAGGCTTCCAATAAATGGCCATTGCCATTTTAGCCTGAGAAAGACACACATCCTGTTGTCCAAAATGACAGATCCAGAAGGCTTAATAGTCATAACATATACACACAGCACTAAGATGGTTGCATTTGTATTGTTGAAGGCTTTCATGGCTAGAATCAACTGGCTGTTGTTGGTTTTTCAGGCTGTGTGGCCATAGACTGGTAGTTTTTGCTCCTAACGTTTCACCCGCATCTATGGCTAGCATACTTAAATGATTGTTATTTCCAAGCACTCTCTATTCTTATTATATCAAGGTATTGATCTATCAATATGAAACGCAGAGTTAGGTGTATTTTGGCTAAGTCGGTGTGAATTAACTTCTTTTCTTTAACTTGAAGCAGCCAGCAACATGGAGGGGGAGGGGTGAATTGCAGTGTGAGGGAGTGGGAAGATTGGCTGTAGGTGGAGGAAAGATCTTTGGCGCATTGCTATGCTCCCTGGCAAATTTCCCCACTCTGCCAATGGACCAAATTAAAAGTTGTACTAAAAGTAATCTTCTTTGCTGCAAAGAGAATGGAAAGTGAAAGAAGGGTTCCAGGAAATAGGCCCATAAAAGAAATCTTGCTGCAAAAGACATCCATTCCCATAACGCAGCAAGCACATTGTACATAATTGGCCACGTGTAACCTTAATCTCTGGGATTTTGTGGTTGACTCCACCTCCTGCAGATGCTGTTTTGTGGTTGGTTCTGCCTTCTGCAGCAGTCATTTTTGTATTGTGACCACCAAACTGTGTTAGAATTTTGAAGGTGCCCACCACCTCAAAAAAACTGAGGACCCCTGCTTTATAATTATCCCATTACAACTACCAGCTGTGGTTTGGGAAATTCCTGGAGATTTGAAGGGAGTACCTAGGGAGAGAGCTCAGTGAGGATGTGATCACCCTGTGTTATATCACATCTAGGTCAAAGGTCATCTATTCTACCACATCCCTTTCCTGTAAAGTAATTTCCTCCTACCAAAGATTAATTTCCTGCCTTTTATCACTCTGCCTTAACAACCTCTCAAAATCGTGTTTTGCCTTGCTAAAAAGAAAAAAGCTAATCTGAATATCCCTAGAAGGAAGCCAAACAACACCAGTCCTGTTCTCATTTTGTCATTCCCGTTTTTTAAAACAGGAAACAGGAAGCCAGTGTAGTTCAGATGATCAGAGAGTAAATTAATTTACTGTATAGTAAGTAGAAGAAACCCTTTAGTAATGCATAGCATGGGAGAAGGGGTCAGACAGAGATCCTTGTGTGAGAATAGGGATATTGTATTTGTGATTTTACATATTGTTAATTGTGAAATGTTGGAGGATATGCACTCTTTCTACATAGTAAATACATAATTTATTAATCAGATATTCTCTTTTCATCTCTTTGTATTTCAGATATTTTTGATTAAGGTCAGTATCACATAAATATTAATGATGTCTCTTTCTTGTTTAGCTTTCAAATGACTCCTCAGAGATTTTGGGAAATTATTTCTTCATAATAAATTAGGGCTAATCAAACTACCAGCCAGACTGTCTGGAGTAAAACATACAAATATTTTATTGTCTTGCTTTGGTGAACTCTTCCAGTAACTTTGCTTCATTCTTCAATCAGTGAAACACTGTACTTTTCCCCTGAAGTCTTGCTTGTCATCATGTACACTTAGGCAATATTATTACAGAACCCAGTAACAACAGCTATACCATCTGGGGGATATCTATTTGCTTTTCTTCTAATGTGATGAATATTCCATTATTTGTCAACATTGCCCTTCTGCTCTCTAGATAAGTCAAATAATCAACCCCTAATTAAAACAATGAATGATTAATACAAATGCAACATTGAAGCCACAATGTTCAGGAAATAATAATAGATGAGACATCTGTGTACTTTTTGTTGACCTAAAACTCGGAATTTTTACACAAACAATTTGAAAGGGAGACTGCAGAGCAAAACTTCAAATTGGGAATTTATTTCATACTATCCCTCCCCCGCCCCAGTGACTTGAGCAAAGACATGGGGACTTTTAACACATTACAACTGATAAGTATCCTAGCAGAACCTGGGACTTCCCACCCACAACAGACTGCAAAGCATGTCATGTAGTGGTTTCAGTCCTATTTTAAAGGTTGGTGCCTAGAAACAGCTTTGGGATAGATGAGGGCTAACATACTGAAACTTAATCTCAACATCATGGAAATGCTACAGGTGGCGGGAGGAGAAGGTTTGATCCAAGAATGGGGAGGTTTCCTGCTCTGGGTGGGGTTCTACATTTATAATTTCATACTTTTTTTACATTCGAATGCTCTTGTTCCTCCTGAGACTGCACATATTAAATTCACACACAGTTTTAAAAAATACATTTTAAACTGGTTTTTTTTTCTAAAACAAGGACCAAGTCAACATATTAAAGTATATAGAAGGAAAATGACATAATTGAGTGAAATTTCTTTTTTGGTACTTTTCCATACTTGTCATGATTACTTGGGTTGGTGATTCGGGTAGCCTGAGTTGTGGAATATGCCTAAATTGGGGCCAATTCAGGCATATTCAGGCCATTTTCAGCCCTAATGCAGTGGGCCTGAATATGAGCTGATCTGAATTGGCTTGTACTGATATTCAGGATTTGGTGGCATCCATGGATCCTTGAATGCTGCCAAATCCCAGGGGGTTGGTGGTGGTGGTGGATCCTTTAGGTTTTTTCTTTCTTTAAACAATATTTGAAGAAAGAAATAAAACCAAAGGATCCACCACCACCCAGGATTCAGCAGCATTCGGGGATCATTTAAATGGAGTTTGAAGTCCCTTTAAATGTTCCTTGAATGCCACCGAATCATGGTGACAGTGCTAGATTCTTTAGGTTTTTTTGTCTTTCTTTAAACATTGTTTAAAGAAAGAAAAAATAAAAAATCCATCCCCCCCAGAAAATCCCCCCCAATACTTACTTACATTGGGGTGCCTTTCAGGGGCACATTTCTTAAGCTAGCGGCAAAAAAATTGGAGGGTATCTTCAGGAGACTCTCCTGATGATACCACCCAAGTTTGATGTGGCATGGTTCAGGAGGTCCAATTTTATGGATCCTCAAAGGGTACCCCCATTTTGTATTATCTCCCATTGAAAGCAATGTGGAATGGGGCACCCCCTTTGGTGGTCCATAAATCTGGATCTCCTCAACCAAATTTCACCAACCTTGGGAGATATCATTAGGATAGTCTCCTGAAGATATCCTGCAATTTAGGTGCTGCTAGCTTAGAAAATGCACCCCCTACAAACCAAAAACCGAAAACTTCTGAAATGCAAAAAAAATAAGATGGAGCCAAATTATTCGTGATATCCGGAAAAAAACTGGATATACCAAATATGTTATTCAGCTTATTTGGGTATATCGATAATTGTATACCCCAATAAATCTGAATCTGAATTTTACCAAAGATTTTTGGTATTGCTCAACCCTAATGATTACTCTTGAATATTTTAGTTCATTCTTAGCAAAGTCAACAGTGTACATGCATGCATTATTAAAAATGGTAGGCAGTATACCACTATTCCATGCACAAAGAGTTTTCTTGTCGTTTTTCTTTTCGTGCATCACTTTCCAAACTCCAGAAAAAATCATTTCCAGAACTGCAAAATCTGGATGAAGTCATAACCATGTGAACTGCATGGAGGTAGTTGAGTATGTTCAAGAGTGTGAAATTTCTCCTTGCCTTTCTGCAAGTGCAGCTCTGCTGAGGAATGGGCATGCTCAGAACTGGGCATGCTCAGAAATGCTTCCAAAGCGAATACAGAAGCCTGGGTCATGTGGAACAAACTGGAGCATTACTAACTCTGCTCCTGAGCAGAAGTGGGGAACCGTGCGTACACAGAAACCAGGATAAAATAGCCCAGGTATATATGATCCCAGTTCAACCCCGGTGTAATTGTGCCGTGCAAAAACAGCCTAAGACTTTTCATTACCCTCTTTTTGTATCATTCATTGGATTGGCTTTCTGCCATATATTACCAGCTGACCCTTAGCTCTCCACTGGAGAGGGTGGGAGAGAGCTGGCACAACCCTCCTATTTTGTGCTGGCACCATATTGCATGACTAGGGCAACACTCATATGTCCATTCAAACTTCCATTCAAAAACAACAGCCAATCAGAACACGGGACACTGGGCATGCTCAGATGTGCTTCCCAAGTAAATACAGAAGTTCAGCTCGTGCAGAGCAAACTGGAGCATTTCTTTCTGGTCCTAACTCTGCTCCTGGGCAGAAGCAGGGAGCCATGTGTAGGCAGAGACTAGGATAAAATATATATGATCCCGGTTCAACCCCAGTGTAATTGGACCATGCAAAAATAGCCTAACTGTAGCCCTGAGCCTGGATTTAGATGAAATGAGAAACAGGTAGATGACACCAAAAGCAAGAGCCTGTCCTGGGGATCCCCCTGGAATTAGAACTCATCTCCATACTACAGAGATGAATTCCCCTGGAGAAGATGGATGCTTTGAAAAGTGGACTTTATGACATTATGCCCCAGCATGGCCCCTGTACTTCTCAGACTTCATAGCCAAATCCCGAGAAATTTTCCAACCTGGATCTGCTGAAACTACTCCCTATGGTCCACCAGTGACTGAAGAGACCTGGTAACTCTCGACCCCATTCCCCGCTCATGTGTAGTAATGACAAATCTGTAATACAACTTTGCTGAATGGCAGCCAATGAGAGGACTTGTATGCCGACAGACTTGTGTCTTGTAACGATGTGATATGATATGGCATTAACCAGACAGCAAAGGAGAACAGGTTGCTGTTTTCAATGGCAGTTACACATTTCTCATAGCTTTTACTTTGGTCAATTAAAAAAAATAGCTATATTCTAGTAATAGCGGTATTCAAAGTAATCTATATGTCTATTTCCCAACCATGCCCTCTGCTTTCAGAGACTTAAATCTATAGATAGGGGGTACAGTTCCCCCCCCCCAAAAAAGTTTTTTTCTGCACACTCAGGGAACTCCGTAGGTCTGCATAAAAAATCTGAAAAGTTTAAAAAATGGGGTTAAAGTTTGCACAATTTTTTTTAAAGTGTTGTCTGTATATGTGCAGGCTACATTTTTGCATTTTGTAGTGGCCACAGATGCTGCAGCAGGTATCCACGTGAGCCCCACACAGCTTCAGATGAGGGTAGGTGGGGATATCAGCAAGGGTGGGGGTAGATGGATACAGTGAGAACTGAGTGAGAGCAATTCCAAAAGTGGGATAGGTGGGAACAGCAGCAAGGGTTGGGGTGATAGGAGTGCCTCAGTTGGGGGTAGGAAAGGATTCACCCACTCCACAAGTTTCTTGTGGGCCCCACTTGTACTCATTTATAAATGAATGCATTGCCTTTTTTTTTGAAAAGAAAAAGTTATAAATATTGCACAGAATTTTATTCCTTGCCTCACTCTATTGACTTTATGCTGTTGGGAATATGTTTATTATATAAAGGCTAAGGAGAGCCAATGTAACTGAAGAGGTTCATTGTCATTGAAAGCAATAATTACATATGGAAAATTGTTTCTTTGCTATGAATGTCTGTGGCTTAAATAATCCTTGGCAAGAACATTAATTTGTTTCAGCACAACTGGTTGCTATGTTAATTCCATTCCTGAAACAATCATCACGTTTTATAGATAATTAAAAAAACATAAATGTCCTTTAATTCCCTTCTGTATAATATTTAAAGGAGACGTGCCAGCATTTGAAACTTACTCCTTTCGAAGCATGTTATCTCTCTAGCCCACAAATTTTAAGACACTTAATTAAAACAAATATAGTCATTACTTGCAGTTAAGACAAAAGGCTAAATTGTTTCTACATCCTGTAAAAATGATATGATGTTTCCATCAGCATCAGACTGGCTTGTTGAGTTATACGGATGTGTCACTGCACATCATGAATTAGAAAGGCCAAATGAATTAGAAAGGCCAAACAATAATCTATAGGATGCTGTTGAAGCCTGGCCTTTCTAATTCTGTTCCACCAGTTTCCAAAAATAATTTACATGTTATCAACAACAAACTACAGGAAAAGAAGAATCCACAGCAACAACAACAATAAAAAGATTTTTTAAAAGGAGTAACAAGGAGAAAAACAAACTGAAGAGGGAGGCTGTTTCCAAGAGCACAATGGCTCACTCACACTACTGACTCTGGATATTCTCAGAAATAGTGGGTCTCAATCCAGACCCTTCCAATCAAGCTATCAAATTCAAGATTCTCAATATCTGGGGAGGCTAGAGCTAAAAAAAAGAAAGACTTGCTCTGCAGCTGGCATAGCCCCTATCAGCAATGTATAAACTGGGGACACTCGGACCCCTTCCACACATGCAGAATAATGCACTTTCAACCCACTTTCAGTGCACTTTGTAGCTGTGTGGAATAGCAAAATCCACTTGCAAACAATTGTGAAAGTGGATTGAAAGTGCATTATTCTGCATGTGCGGAAGGGGCCTCAGAGGCTCAACCAGATTGAAACATCATTCCACCGGAAGTCCTTCTTGCCCTATCAGAATTCTGTTAGAATTTCTGCACCTGATGATACACTGAGAGTGGTCTAATAGTTATGTATGGGAGCTTTGAACAATGAGATCTGCAGTTCAAATCTTACTTCAGACATGAGTTCAATTCATATCCTTAACAAATATCTATTTCTCAGACATCCTGTAATTTGCATATTTGAAGGACAAAAGAATAAAAGGATTGCCTAAAGAAGATGGAAAGATGTTAGAGAAACTGAATAAATTAACTAAATCTATTTTCACTGTGGAAAATGTGGGGCACATATTCATGCCAGAAGTGTGTCAGGAAGTGTGTCAGAAGAATGGAGTCATAGCTCTGGTTATGTCAAGTACCACACATCAAGCTGGTTACACACTGGATTTGATCGTTGGTATGGGGGTGGACGTGGATCAGACTTCCATTGATAGGGTGCCATGGTCAGATTACTTTACCCTGAAGGCCCATCTTTGCATATGTGATAAGCAGATTTATACTCACCCATGAAGACTAATGAATTCCATTAGTTTCTAGAATGCTTTGCAGTATCCGAAGCCCCTGGCAATTTGTTAGATGAGCTGGTAGAAAATTTGCATAGGTGTTTCTCTGAAGCCGTCATCAACAAGATTGCTCTCCGATGCCTCCTTTTTTCCTGCATCTCCTTAGTTCCTTGGTATATGAAGTCGGAGCTCAGATAGCTAGAGAGAGTTTGTCAGTGTACTCATGGAGACACTGCAAGAACATCCTATAAAACAATTATGAAAGCCTGTAAGATGCAACTCTGCGGGCCTCGGCTGCCTCTCAGGGGTGAGAGGGGAAAGCGGGAATGGGTGGGCTCAAGCTTGGTCTTGAGAGTGAGAGACTGGGAAGTTGGTGCCAGGCTGTTTGGGAAGGCAGGAGGACTGATCTGCTGGTGGGGAATCTAATGTCAGTGCAGCAAACTTCCACCAATAAGGCAGGGTTCATCACAACATTTGATTCTTTAGAGCTTTATTGTTTAGGATGTAAACAGTTTAATTATGTATCAATGAATTTCAAAAAGGACTTATGCCATTTTCCCAGTTGCAACACAAATATTTTTAATGTAATTTGTTGCCCATGGGGGACATGTGGGAAATACTTGGAATGTAAAAACATGCATTTTAGAGCATGTGTCAAGGATTAGATGTGGAAACGGTGAAGTGCCTATGGTCAATCATTTTATCTCCAATCAATATCCACTTGACTTGCTCTGTTTCTTTGTGCTGGCAGTAATGACAACTACAAAGAATGAACATATGAACATTCAAAGGAGAGTATTATAGATGGAATCCCACTACATTTTCATGCTACCAATAGTTGAACCGTTAGGACTTAACCTTAATTGGGACTTCACCCATTTGTTTAAATTGCACTAAGTCTCCTCAGGATCACAGCCGGGACTAGCAGCTACAGAAATAATAGCTATTTAACATGTCTAGTGATGGCTCTCCAAAGTCATGCCTAGTAATGGGCTGTCCAAAGAGGGTGAATATTAAGGTGATGTAACACTGTCTGAAGATGGTAACTATAACTTCTGTGGGGATTGCTGAACTTGTATGTTGTTAGCACGTTAGTTACTATTTTCTTCACTTCCAGAATTGTTCCACTGTATTGAAAAGTCGTATCTATGCACTCTGACTTAATTTAGAAATTGTAAGCTTTAGTGTTAGAAACTCTGAGAGATAGTGTAAGGTTGGTATTAAATATGGGACTTTTTTGTTTTTTTCTGTAGAAATTATTTTATGTTGGTGAACTGATTTTCTGCCTTTGGTTTACATTCCAAACCTGAGAAAGATATGAAGCAAGCAAGTTGCTACTTACCAGCTTGGGGAGGTGCTGTAGAACCCTCTTTTACAGAGGCATTTCAACACTGTCAGACAGTTGTTTTCATTTTGTCTGGAGTTCTTTGTTATGTATATGTGTTTTCACAACATTAACTACTTGTTTACTACTTGAGTACTCATGGTGTTTAGGTACATTTTGATTATGTGTTTGTTGCTTTAAATTGTGTGAGTGTTAGCAACACGGGGGAACCGTCCCCTGTAGTATTCTCTGAAGAGATTTTTTTGTTAGCTTATTAAGCACAGCTGAGTGCTAAGTAACACTTCCTTTTCATTTTGGTCAGAGTTCTGATAAATGTTGTTTACAGCTCATTATTATAGTTTTTTAATAGTCAATCTTTTGTCTTTAAAAATTAGGTACAGTTATGTTTGTATTATTACTGAGTTCTCTGTATGTCCCACATTGTATATTCATTTGTCTGAATTTTATCAATCTTTCCCCGCTACAAACCCCAGCCACACCTATTTGTTAATTCATGCAGCTCCTGTGACAACAGGAATCAACTTTTTAAAGACTTGTTTGGATGGCTTGGAGGAGAAGAACTCAAGAAAGATCTGTGACCTTCAGCACCTTTGACAGATCATTGGTTCTATCCCAATACATTTCTTTTAATCAGTGCTGTCTAGTTTGCTACAATAAGTTTGTTTTTAATCTATGCAATAAAGAATGTGTGTTGAATGCAAACAAGACCATTCATGCTGGCTACGGGTTTTTAAAATTTGGGTACATGAGCCCATCAGTGATTTTTTACAAGTAGTTGTCTGTATTCTGTTACCTAAAAATCAATTTGGATCTTGTTGTAGGAGCCGATATGGCCGTAGCCAGTATTCTTCCTGATGTTGGCCAGATTTGTGGCTGGCATCTTCAGAGGATCCTCTGAAGATGCCAGCCACAGATGGTGGCTAAACTAGGAGAGAATACTCCCTAGAACATCGAAGCCACAGCCCGAAACCACACAGCCTAAGGATTCACCTGCGATTCCGGTCGACAATAATTTGGATCTTCATTCATTCATTCATTCATTCATTCATTCATTCATTCATTCATTCATTCATTCATTCATTCTTTTGATTTGTTAGTTACCCTCCCCCCAAGGGGTCAGGGCGATGTACAGCATTAAAATGTAACAACAGTAATTAAAAATCTACTATACAATATTTAAAAACAGGGACACAGATGGTGATAAAAGCCCTCCTCCCACCCCTCCCCCTGTGCCCACTGGAGACTGGGATGATGGAACATACTTCAGCCCTGCTGACCAAATGCCTGGCAGAACAGGTCTATTTTGCAGGCCCTGCAAAAGCTCGTCAAATCTTGCAGGGCCCTGGTCTCTTTAGGGAGCCTGTTCCACCAGAGGGGGGCCAGGACTGTGAAGGCCCTGGCCTAGTGGAGGCCAGCCAGACATGCTTCGGTCTAGGGACCTCTAATAGGAACTCTTCCGAGGCAAATGGGCAAACAAGTAATCTTTTTATTGCATAGAGCTGAGGCTGAGCTTTTTTTTAAAGGGTGTTTTTCATTTTTTTACAACCTTTAAAATGCACATACAGATAGCAGCTGTTAATATATGGGGAAGAAAAGTAAATTGCTGGTGTTACTTTTCTGCTTCTGCATAGATCTCATAACTCCTTTCAGTAATGAACACACTGTAGAGTCTGTCTGTGCCTTCCCCTCATACTTTCATCATGACCTTTTAAAGCTGTCATCATTCTGATGATTAAAAAAGGGAGAAGGTTCTTAAAGAGATCTCTTATCCTTTGATGCCCAATTTTGAAGTTCCTATTATACACAAAGGGACAAAGCCAGTGTGATTTTTTTTTCCAGTTTGGAGAGGCTTTAGGTCAGAAATGGTCAATTACATAATGCTATTGGCACCATCTAACAGTTAGGATTTCACAGTTCCCCAAATGTGTGTGTGTATGTGTGCGTGTGTGTATGCATGTGTGTGTGTGTGTGTGTGTGTTTTATATAAATTTAACATATTGCAAACAAAATTCCAGAGCTCCCAAAAAGCAGGCATAATATTAAAAAATAAGTCTTACTTATTTTCGTATATCACACAGGGTGTGACAAATTAAACTGTGAGTCAGACTCATCTGGGCTCCCAGTTCTTGAAATAACAAATTCTGACATCTAGTCAGAACCTGACTATCAAGCTTGCATGTGTCCAGACCCAGAACCAGAGTCTCCATTCAAATGCAGGGACATTAATATTCTTCCTCAAAGTATGTACATTTAGAAAATGCACAAGTAATTTAATATATAGAAACACAAAGACTTTCACATAATTGACCTGAGAAATCCACATGTAGGACAGCTTCCCCCCCCCCCGCCCCCCCGCTCAACCTTTAGATGGTTGATTTTGGAACTCCAAGCATATGTAATCAGAGCATGTGCTGCCTGTGATCCTCTTGATACACATGGTCATCAGTTTGTGTGAATAGGGCAAAGGATATTTTCCAGTTTTACAGTTCACTCAATATGAACACTGGAGTTTTGAGCATATGTATTCACCTGTACCAAGGATGTATACTTGTGGGGGAAATATGTGTGTTATATTCACACAAAGCAGTAACCACATTTATTGCTCAAGTCTTGCACTCTGAGGGCTGTGGTTTCCTTAATAGAATCAATCCATCTCATGTTGGGCCTTCCTCTTTTCCTGCTGTTTTCAGCCTTTCTTAGCATTATTGCCTTTTCCAATGATCCTTGTCTTCTCATTATGTGAAAAGGTTCAGCTGGTTTAGTCATTTTGGCTTCTAGGGACAGCTCAGGCTTGAATTAAACTACAACCCATTTGTTTGTTTGTTTGCTTGCTTGCTTGCTTGCTTGCTCATCCACGGTATCTGCAACACTCTGTTCCAACATCACATTTCAAAGGAATCTACTTTCTACCTGTCAGCTTTCTTCATTGTCCAGCTTTGACATCGTACATAGTCGTGGGGAATAGTACCATGGCATAAATTGACTTGATCTTGGTTGCCAGTTATACCGATACATGTTGAAACTCAGTAAAAATGTTAGTCGGAAAACCATGTTTGACCATCCATTTCAAAGTGCTTAAATATATCTCCCTTAATTTAAAGTCGCTGTTACAATTAATATTATAACTGAGAATTACTGAGATTACTGGCACACTGGTAAATTTTAAGAGTTAAAAACTGTTCCAAAGATACACAATAAAGGACCCTAAAACCTGAAATCAGAAATGATGTACAGTGAGATTATATATGTGCTGCAAAGATCCACAAAACAGGAAAGTATTTAACAGTACTGCATTAATTAAAAGAAAAGAAGGAGTGTTTCCAAAGTAAGGGAGGGTATGTCAATTCTGCTCAAGTGATATCAGACATTAGGAACAGAATGCAATGTTCTTTTTTAAAAAAAATGACAAAAGTTTGGTCTATAATGCTGCCCATATGGTTAGAGAGTGCGTGAGTAATGACTGGTGAAATATCAAATAGAGCATAACAAGATTCCAGTGGTTAAGAAATGGTATTGTGGTTCTTGCATAGCCCTTCCTAATCTCCATGATTCACAAAAGCAGAATAAATGTTATGAAGTAACCATCATTATTCAAATACAGCTAAATGTATCAAGATGGGAGGTAAGGACTTGTTTGTTTTTTGTTTTGTGTTCAGAGTTTAGATTCATAAGATGCAGAGTTTTGATTATTGGTAAGGGGAGTTATACGTTCCACTCTCAAAGCAATTACTATGTGATGCTATATTAGTCTGTTCAAGGTCTAATAATTGCTTGATAGTTTCTTGTGCATATGGGAGTCAAAAGTATACAAGCAAGCAAACAAAAATAGAAGACTCGTTCTCCAGAACTTAGTTTTATTTCTTTTTAATGGCAAAAAACAGGATCAACCAGTCACGGTACTAAAAGTAGTGACACATTTCCAAGTATAAAGACTCTCTGCATTAGCCCAGCTGGCTTGGTGGCCTACTTTTAACTGTGAGCAAAAGGCAACAAATGTGTCACCAAAACATAGATTGACAGAATAGAAGAGTGTCAGAAAGATAGTCTGTGAAAATGGAAGAGGGGGCACCAATATGACCCATCGACAGCACTGAGGTCACATCTTGAAAAGGAGGGAGTGGGGAGACAATATAATCAGAAACTGGTGGACAAAATTGGCGCCTCAGAAATTAGGCTTAATTGGTAGGAATTGAACGAATGGACTGCTCTACCAAAAAATCTTAAAAATTAAAGACTCTACGGGAGATCAAAATCTGACAGTTGTCAATTTGGGTTCCTACATGAATAGCTATTAGCCAACATTCCTCTTGAGAGAAAGGATTCCTCTGCTTGGTGTCAGAGGCCCTTCTCAAGGCTGTTGAATGTTGCTGACGATTACAATCCCCTGGAAACTTCTCCCATTGAAATGCATGGGAACTTTCCCAAAGCCCTATCTGTGGCCATTTTGAAAGATACATTTCCTATAGATAGTACCCTGTAGCTTCTATCAAGAACCTTAAAAAATCCTGGAAAATATAAATCTGATCATCAATGGATTGGAAAGGGTTTGAACAGTTCCTTGCATTGTGTCAGGAATCAGCGATGGGTTAGATGAGGGAAATCAAAGTGAAGCTGAATCCAGAAAAGATGGAGGGGTTGCTTGTCAGGGGTACAATCAGCACTGGATGGGCTTGGACTCTCCCTGAAGATCCAGGCATTCAGAATGGCCACTTCCGGGCCTAGCTTTGGTTCTGGAGATCAGGCGGTGGATATGGCTTATTTATTTTTTAAAAATAGTTCAGGGTAATATACCAGCTAAGGCAGTTCTGTGGAGAAGATTAATCTGGTGACAGTTACACATGCTCTAGCAATTTAAAGACTGGCCCATTGTGGCATGCATTACATAGAGTTTACAAAAATTTCAGCTGGTGCAAAATGCAGCTGCCCAGCGGTTAACTGTGGCTAGCCACTTCAATCGTAATTTGTTTCACAGATTTCTAATATATTTTGAGGACCAATTCAAACTATCTTTGAAGACCTAAACAACTGGGTAGTGCAGTAACTTAAGGACTGCCTCATTCAACATGACGCTGCCAATATACTTAGGTTACCAGAGGAGGATGGGCTCAACATCTGTCTATCATCAAAGGCTAGCTGAGGAAAAATAAGTTTGAAGCACTGACATTCCAATTAGGAAGGGCAAAATCACAATGCAAGGAACTGTTCAAGAGGAAAAATAAAGAACATGCTATTTGTTTTTGGAATAATTTACAGAGCACAGTTGAAAGGAGAGATGAAATTCAATGTTGGCACCATCTTAACTTGGGCTTTAGTGACTCCACTTACTGGGCAGATTCCCAAATCCAGTGTACTACATGGTTCAATCGCGGTCCAAGGTCCTTTTCTAGCATCACGATCAGGACAATTCCTTCAACTTATCCTACTTGGCCCCCAGTTTTAGAGGTGAGAAATGGGGAGCCTCATCCAATGGGTCAGGGGCTTGGTTATGGTATCATGACTGCACTGATCTATTGCCTCCAAGGAGGCTTCCTGGTGGTGTGGGAAGCCATTGGGCTTAACAGACTAATGCCACCTTTTCAGAGGCATAAGTCTGAAGCCCTGGCCACCGGTGTAATGGGGCCAATGCCAAGAGGAAGCCAGCTAATGTTGGCTCCTCCCCTGTCCAAACCTTATTATGCTGGCAGCACCAGCAGGGGTGCAAAGATGTTGACACAGCATCTCACAGCATCTCCCACTTCTGCAGAGGATGGTTTTGCCCCTTTGTTGGGACATACGCCCTGGGAGAGCCCACCAGCATGGCCCCACACTGATCACACTGGCGGATTTGCCTACCCCCCAGATGGAGCAGTAAATTGTTAATTATTGCACTTACATCAGGTAGATCATCAGGGAAACCTCGATATGTCTAATAAAGGTAAGTTGAAGTGGAAGGGGAAGACCTGTTCCTTCCAAAGTGTTTTAAAGTTTTTGCTAACTTCTCATTATTGGCAAGAGCTTTTACTCAAATAAATGAGACTGGGAAACTACCCTAAGATAGATGACCAGTGTTGTCTCTCCAATTTATAAAACAGGACAAACGGGGTAAACTTATATGACTGGGCTGAAATTAGTAATGCCATATACCCTTACCAAATTTGGTTTAGAAAAGGGCATTCCACTCTGGAGCACTGCCTAGCTACATACTATATGGCTGCAGGTGCTATGAAAGGTCATTTGAAGGTCTTGTGTGTAGATTTTGTGGCTCCTGTGTCAGCCTTTGATTCACTGGACAGGGAATGATTATGGTGGGAATTATCTAACCTTGAGATTGATTCATGTTTAATATATGTTATAAGGCAACTTCACCAAAATACCTTTGTAAAGGTATTTTGTATTTGTAAATACCTCTGTAAAGTTAGGAACTCCAAGTGCACTGACTGGTGTAAAGGAAGGCTGCATGTTGGTACCTATTTAATCTTTTTATCAATGATATTGTGAGTAAACTGTAGGGTTGGAATAATGTCCCCTGCCTTGGGTAAGACAAAGGTACCCATACTAATTATGCCAATGATATGGTGTTGATTTAAAGATCTAAAATCAATCTCAAAAGACTTCTTAATAACCTAGGTCTGTACTGCAAGGAAGAGGGGCTTAAGTATAAACCAGGGGTCTGCAACCTGCGGCTCCGGAGCCGCATGCGGCTCTTGCAGTCTTATACTGTGGCTCCGCGTAGCCTGGAAATTGGAGGGTAGCATGGGCATGTCCCTCCAGGAAAGGTGAGTGGAGGGGCCAAACTGGAGGTGGCTGTGTGTGGAGCTGCCTCTCTGGCTCGATAGATCTTTGGGGCCGTGGAAAACGGGTCCAAATGGTTCTTTGGGTGGTAAATGTTGCTGACCCCTGGTATAAACTATTCCAAAACTAAGGTGATGGTCATGCACGTAGGTAAGGGGGGGTTCTCGGGTTTGAACCCCCCCATTCATGTCCGAAGCTCCGCCCCTCCGTTTGTGGGTTTTTAAAACATTTTAGTGCTTTTTCGGTTTTTGGCCTGCAGGGGGCGCATTGTTTGGGCTAGCAGCACCAAACTTTCAGGGACTGTTTGGGGGACTCTCCTGATTACACTACCCAGGTTTGGTGAGGTTTGGTTTGGGGGGGTATGGCCATGCCCTAGGGGCAGGTGGGGGTGTGGCCCCCTTGAACCCCCCCCCATAAAAATCTATACCTACGTCCCTGGTGATGGTATTTAGGTAAAAGCCAAGGAAATCTGTTTGGAGTATCTTGAGTACTCCAATTGAATAATGCAGCTTCTATAAGTACTTGGGAATAACTTTTAGTGAAACACTCTCCTGGAAATCTCTTTTGGCGTCTGTAGAGCCCAAACCTTAAAAAATATGGGGGCAATAATATTTTTCAACATTAAAGGGGACTTAGTGAACCCAGCCATCAATTTGTTTGTGAGCAAAGCAGTTCTATCTATGCAATTTGAAACTGAAATATGGATGTGTAGTAACCAAGTGTTGTTGAACTTAGAAAGACTGCAGAATCAGTTTATGTTTATGTGGAGGATTCTTGTACTCCCAAGAGGGTCACCTGAAGCACTAATGAGGACGGAACTGAGGCTTCCCTCAATAACAGCCTGTGTCAATACGATCATTTTAAAATACTGGCTGAAAAATTAAGCTAATAAACAAGACTCTCTCAGTCATCAGAGTTGGTTATGCCTTAGGTCTTTGATGAAATCTAAGTTCGAGGAAATCACCTTATTTAAAATGAGATGTTCAACTCCAGATGATTTGATAAGTGGGAAAGAAATTGGATCCCCCAAAACGACTCAGTGATAGACTGAGATTTACTCAAACAATGTAAAGCAGCCTCCTGGTTCAAATTCTTTAAAAGGGACCATGGCAGAACTCTGTATTCAGTGGACTGAACAGCTCAAGTAGTAAGGATGGCTTTTGCTTATTTAAGATTTCATCCTATGCCACCAGCAATGTGAAGTGGTTATTTTCTACATACCCGTTTCTCAATGCCTTTGTATTTGCTGAGTTGGTGTGGTTGAAGATCTACTACATCATGTGCTTGTTTGCTCCCTTTATAGCGAGCCAAGGAGTAAATATATAAATAGGTTATTGCCTAATAAGCCAGATATGTCTAGTCATGAAAAATTGTTTTTTTAAATGTATGATACTGATCACTGTGTTTCTAAAAGAGCTGCCCTATTTGTATTGGCAGTTAGAAAGATCAGACTGCAAACAAAACAGTAATGATTTAATGTTATCTAATGTTGGAATCATTGTTCCTCTTCTTTATGTCCAGGAAACTATTGATGTATAGCTTTAAACATGATGTGTATTGATTGTGAAATCCAATGGCCAATGAAATGCAAATATGATTTGATTTGATTTTGAAAAAGACTAGCTGGTAATTCCTTCTGAAGGCATTTTACACACACATACACACACACAAATGTGTCCATTATTTAGATCGCTTTTGCTTCCTTTTAGGTTTTTTCTGTGCTAAGATTTTTTTTAAATCAAGACATTCTAGTTATTTCATCTAATTTTTCTGTTAATTGCGGGCTGTTCATTTTTTTATATATATTGCATCTATTTTACATTTTGATTGTGAGTTATTCTGGAGAATTCTGCTGAAAAGTGGCATGTAAAATTAGTTGTTTTTTGCTCTAGGTGCTTTTGTTTACAGAGAGAAAATTATAAATGGTAATTTGCTTGGATAACATTGGCTCATTCCGCACATGCAGAATAATGCACTTTCAAACTGCTTTCAGTGCTCTTTAAAGCTGTGCGGAAGAGCAAAATCCACTTGAAAACAATTGTGAAAGTGGTTTGAAAACGCATTATTTTGCATGTGCGGAAGGGGCCATTGTTTATGGGTATATGGCAAACTCTTAAAAGAGTCAAATGGTTGAGCAACTTTGGTATGCATTTTACAAAAAAAGGTACAAACGTGAAGCTATTGTCCACCAGATTATTTACAAATTTAACTTAAATTTGTATTGGTAGTGTGGATTATAAATATTTTGATAATAAAAACAAGTATTGTAAAAAACCAGTGAGGTAAACACTGTGGCTATCTGTTGTTGCCCTTAGAGTAAAATTAGATAGCTGTTCCATATCATTTAGATATTGGATATTCACAATAGGAATGGCAGAGCATCTTAAGCCCATAGGCCATTTTAGAAATAAAAACAAAAATAACTTTCAGAAAATGGCCACATGCAGAGTATATTGTACACACAGTAGGGTTGCCAACTCTGGCTTGGGAAACTCCTGCAGATTTGGGGTTCGTGGGCAGGACTTTTAGGAGGACTCTTAGGAGACATGAGAGCTTGAAGAGATGTAATGCTAAAGAATCCATTCTTTGAAGATGCCGTTCCATTAGGGAACTGATCACTGTGGTTTGGAGATCAGGTTGTAGTTCTAGGACAACTGCAGGCCCCACAAAGAAGTTGGTAAGCTCAACTAACATTATATCCTAATAAACTGTCATTCCCTTCAACTCTCCCTTTTTAACAAAAAAGAGGAATTAGTGTCTATTTGTGTTCAGTATACTAACATGGCAGACATTTAATTGCAAAGTAAAAGTCTTCCCAGTAACAGCCTTTCAGTTGACACAGTCTCCTTCAAAGGGAACAGTGTATTAATCAAAAGGTGGTATGAGGTTAGTGATGGGGTTTTAGGCTGTATAAGGTTATATTTAGGAATTCTAAATACCCTTCAGTCTTCTAAGGCATGAATAGTCTTTGGGTATGAATAGCCTTATTTACTTAAATACGAATTTGGTCTCTACCTCCTTAGCTGCAGAAAACTGACCTTAGAATTTCAGGGGCATCAAGTGAGTGAGATGTCCTGAAGACAGTTGCAGTAGGGCACATTAAAATGCAGTATATCACTGACTGATGATCTGAAGATTAGTCCAGGAATAGTGCAAGTGATTTTAAAGAATCAGTTTGGGATATGCTTTTTGGGGGGGAAAGCATGTTATACTGGAACATCAGTAATACACTCTCAGTTATGGATGTGTGGACATGATTCTTGGGCAGATTCCGCAGGGGCCAAAAATAGAGCTGTGAAAAGTGTGGGCATGATTCTTGGGCAGATTCCGCATGGGCCAAAAATAGCGCTGTGAAAGTGGTGTAAACACCATTTTAAACCATTGTACACCATTTTCGCACCACTGTTTTTGGCCCATGCAGAATCTGCCTTGGTTTCAATTATTGTCTTATGAGCTTGGATCCCATAGTGTCAATGGAGCAGGGTTCAGAATATAAATTCTGACTTCTTTTCTCCCTTGGAAGCCAGATCTCTTCCATTCAACCCTTGTTCCTAGGGCCCAGTGGATCCCTAAGAACACACAGGGGGTAAAAGAGGGATTTGCCAATGGTGTGACAACAAGAACTCAATGAAACTTGCCTTCAGTTTCCTGTTGACTGAAATCCTTTTCATCAGGGGAAAACATACGCAGGATCCCAGGGCTTATGCCCCCCATGAATATCCAATAGTGTCATCACTATGCTAGATATTTGTTTTTGTTTATTATTATTATTATTGTTGTTGTTGTTGTTGTTGTTGTTGTTGTTGTTGTTGTTAAGTGTTTCCCTTGTGTTGCCTCAAGCCTACCCTATAAATTCTGTGCTTGACTGAAATACATAGGATTAAATAAGAGACAGACACTGCAAGTATTGTCAGCATCATGCTACACCCATTTTGAAGAGTGGGCTGGAGTGAAAATGTAACAGTGAAATAAATTTAAATCTTTGGTCTAGGGTAGAAGTGAGCTTAGTATAGTTTTCTTGTTTGCTTTCTGTCTATCTTTCTGTCCCTCTCTCTCTCTCTCTAGCACTGCCTTTAAAAGAACCCCAGCAGCTACAGAAAAAGATATGTCCAATTTTAAAAGTCCTTTTGATATTTATTTCCCCTGGAGAGTGTAGGCTACAGAAAGTTCTCTATTTATGTTTCTTGAATTTTGGAGCCTGAATCTGTTCTAATAAAAAGAAAGCCGTAGCCAACCCAAACAATAGTGTGGTGAGAAAGTGAGCAGGAACAGCTTCCACACGTACACATTAAAAAGCTGACTGTCTAATGCTACTCTTAGAAACAAGGTGCACCTACTGTACCAAAAGACTGGGACCTTAGCAAACTATTATTTTATTATCTGGTTAATTTGGCACTTTTTAACCCACTCTTCTGTCATATAACTGGCATCCCAAGAGGCTCACAACATGAAATCAAAACATTACAAAATCCAAAACGTATCTTAAAAATCTGAATAATCGTAAAATCTTCTGGAGGCACTACAAGACCATTTTCTTTGCCAGGGCAAATAAATGGAGTGTAAATAAATGAAGTGTAAACTGCAGCTGTCTTTGAGGGAAGTGTAATATCTTGGCTTTTGTTCCATTAGTTTTAAATTTTAAACTGTGATTTGTGCGCGGCCTTGAGCCGTGAGGAAATGTGGCATATAAATATTTTAATTAATAAATAACAAAACGTAAAGAATAGCCAGTGGTGAAATAAAAGCATTAATAAAACAGCAGTTTAAGATTTTAAAAGCAGGAGCTATGAGAAGCAGCAGTCAGTAATAAATTAGAGAACAGCAACAGACTGCACAGAAGTAACCATGGCAAGCACTGTTTGAATTAAACACATACTGACTACTTCCACATGGCTGTATAAAATGGCACACCTTGCTATAGAAGCAGAAGTTAGTGGGGTGGAGGTGGGCTGTCATGCAGTCCATTTACCCCACTCCCTCTGCCTTCCCCATGGATGTCACATTTCTGGAAATTTTGAACATTCCACACAGTTTTTCCCCCAGAAAAAGCAGAAATTTTTTGGAGGAAGAAAATATAAGAAATTATTACTGTCCTATCAAATCTAAACTAATTTAACCACCTTGGCAACATTAAATGCATCATTATAACTTATTTAGCATATAAAATATTTGAAATGTAAAAGTTATAAATGCTTTAGTTTTGTACAAGAAAACTGGAAATTTTATTTGAGAGAAAGTGGCAAGATGATGCAACATATCCTATTTTAGCACACAGACCTTAAGTTTTGCTATTTGGTTAGAGAGGCCTCAGTTCTCAATGAAACCTTCCGAGTTTTCCACTGAGGCGATTTACGCATTTATGGTCTCCTTCACACGGAGTGTAAATTATTCCCTTCAGGTTTGATTATTGGTTACACACACATTCCCCCCTCTTTGCAACAAACTGGGCCCTCAGATCAGAGAATCCCCATAGTTTCCAAAAAGCTGTTAAAATGTGACTTTTTATCTTCCTTTGTAGGGAAAGTGATAGCTGTGTTAAGCCTTGGGTGGGTTTTCTCACTCTTCCTCCCTCCCTCGTTCATCCAACTCTTCAGGCCTCCATTTCAGAATAATCAGAAAGGTTTAAAATATTTTTTTTGTTATTTTAGCACTGAAAGTCTATAGTTGGAGCAATAGACCCTGTGAAATTGACATGAAAGTGACATGGCCCAGTATCATAACATTAGACCAAAGATGGCAGTGGCAGGCAACCTCTCCAAATGAAGGTTGCACAGGAACAAAAAGGAAGCAGGGGTGGGCAAAATGGCAGATTAGCTCAGCCAGGGATACCACATAGGAGAGAATCTTCTGTGTAAATCAAAAATCACTGGGAAACCCCACTGATAACAAAGTAGTGCATGTATAAATGGCCTGAGTCTTTCCTTTGGTACAGGTTAAATGGGAAAGTACCAGGAACTCCAACTGCTTGGAAGAACACAACCCCCAACATAGCAGGGGCACCCTTGTTGTCCATGCAGGGGAAAAGCCCCAAGTGGAAGTGAGAGTGGTTTAAACTGAGGCCCCTTCCGCACGGGCGGAATATGGCACCCTGGGGATGGCAAAAACGCCGTCCCCAGGGAGCCATTCACACAGGGGGCGCAGCTGCTTTGCAGCCACGCCGCCCTCTCTCCGCCCGACCGGCGCGAAGCTGCCGTTTTCCAACCTCACTTGGGAAGCGAGGTTTTCGGAAAACGGCAGCTTGGAGCCGCTGCCGTGCGAACGGCAGTGGCTCCAAGGCGCCCACCCCCCTTCCGCCCTCTACCTACCTGTCCTGTGGCCCTCCGGCACGTCGACGAAGCCTGGGGACACGCCCCCTCTGCCCTGCAACTCCGGAGCGGTCGCGCAGGGCAGGGGGGCATGTCCCCTGGCCTCGGCGACACGCCGGAAGGACGCAGGACAGGAGGGTCACCCTGACGATGGCTCAGCTCTGCGCCGTTGTCCCAGCCGGTTCTGGGACCGTTCATGCGAACGGTCCCAGAGGGGTCGGGTTGGCGTGGAATACGCCGACCCGACCCCTTCTGCCTCCGTGCGGAAACGGCCTGAACTTTCTAAATACACGAGATGCTCTTTTGGAAGTGAGCTAGAGTCACAGCATATGTAACATGGGTATTTGGGTTTAAAAAACCCTTTCAGTACAGTGTAAGTTGAGTTACACCCTTCTAAGTCTATTGAAGACAGTAACCTTAGAAAGCTGTAATTTTACTTATGATGGTATTGTTATTCATGTAAGTGTTCTCTTAGTTATCATCGTATTTGTATAATTACTTTAATTGTCTTCCCTTCCACAAATAACTTTAACATGCCAGTGATTAGCAACCCGGTCTGAAGCATATCCAGTGTACTAATTTCTTATCCCTGTGATTCAGTGTGAAAATTCCAGTTTTGATTTTGTTTCTCCTTTACGTTCAATGAACCCATTTGTACATCAGTGTGAATAAATGCCATACAACCTATATATAAATGCATCTGTCAAAATACAGCACCAAAGAAACAAAGAATGTAATGAAGAACATAATGAAATACTCACAATGAAAATTGGAAGTGCACACAGAAAAAGGCATTTGTCCATTTCTGATGTTAATACTACACATGAGTAGTATTGTAAGTGTATTTAAACATCATGAAGCTTGCATGAGTTTGGATTCAAACAAAAAATTTCGGTGAAAAAGGGAGGAGAGGGACTGCTTCGTCCACCTGACAGGTATAGGCTGAGATTCATGGGACCTGCATGGACAAAAGCCACATAGGATAGAGGCTGTTAGAAGGAGGATTGTATAAGACTGAGCAAAAAAAACTGGCTGGATCCAACCTATAGAATGTTTACTTAGGGATCCACTTTACCAGTGTCCCACATCATATATGTTTCATCCCCTAAAGACAGTAAGAGTGTCTTATGTTAATGGAAATTTCATTGCAATAATCATTCCATACACAAAGGCTTCGTACACTTCTGGACAGCTGTGAAAAAATATTAACTGGACTAATGGGTCATGTAATCATAAATGAGTGGGATTGGAGTTATTTACACATTATAGTGTCCAGTCAAATATCATGGGAAAGGTAATGAAAGACGTCATAGAAGCAAGACATCCTGATCCAGACCATGCATTTACTCTCAATCAACTCAAAAGAGATGCTCGGTGCTTTGGAGCCCTCTGCTGCTAGACACTCTGCACATCTTAATGCTGCCTCTGTTTATTTTATCTATGAGCTCTCTGTTAATATGCATGGAAATAAAGAAGAACAGATTGCCGTAAACAAATACAGCAGCACTGCAAAGAATTCCATTACACATTAACATAGGATGCCCAGTTTTAGAATACGGTAACGCTACAGCTTATCATGCAGGCAGAACTAACAGCAGGTTGCCTACGTGAACTGTGTGGCAGTGGTGAGATCTATACTTTTCATTTGTGTTGGAATATTTCATTTCAAAAACACCAAATGACAAAACACAGACCATTCTTTGGGAAATTGGGTAAACACTTGTTCTTGAGAACAAGCTTACTGCAAATACAGTGAAGGGGGGGGATCAGTTTATTAAGGTGAGAAAGGGAGGGGGGTGATTGAGAGGAAAGAATCTGCTTGGCATGCAGAAGGTCCCAGGTTCAATCCCTGGAAACTCCAGGTTTTTTTTTTAAAAAAAGGATTACATGGTAAGTGATGTGAGAGACCTCCACCTGAGACCCTGCCTGGACAGATAGTGTCAGAGTAGACAGTCTGTCCTTGATTGGTCTGACTCAGTATAAGGTGGCTCCACGTGTACGTGAGTTAAGTTTTGAACAAAATTCAGTAGCAGTTAAAAAAACTAAGGCAAGAAAGAAAAGAACACAGAAACCATTCCTTGGTTTTAAAAAGATGATTGCCATGGTATTTTCTCAATTTTTCTGCCTTTTAAGAATTACTTCCTTATCCTGTCTTCTGCTATGTTCAGGTACTACCTTTCATTAATATATACTTTTTAGCATAAATATTTGACTCACAAAAGCTTGAATGTTTCAGTGCATGTAATCTACCTTAGTGCAGCATTTCAGCAGACTTGGGGGCTATAATGCTTGCTTGGAGAGCAGAAAGGAAGACAAGGCTGCAGCTTCAACGACCTAATTTATTTATTTATTATCAGGAATCTTCTGAGTGGCTAACTATTACAACTACTACTTGGCTTGCCTGCCTTTATTTTTTTAAAAATAAAGACTCCTTGTGCATCAGATCAAGTGACTGCCCTGTTCCCTTCACCTGTGAAATTTCAAAACCTGTTTGAAAAGATCCATTGTTTCCAAGGAATGCTGGCCCTATCTAAGGATAGAAAGTCTTCACTTTAGCAGGAATTTAGAGTCTGCATGAGAAGATCCTCCTAGGTGCAATCTGTGGCATTCAAGAGCTAAGCATTTTTTTGAGAACCTAGCCTCGGCTCAGTTTCTTTTCTTTGCAGCCTCTGCAAAGTGGGTGGGAAGGAGAAGGTAGCCTTCACCGCAAAAGCCATTGGGCTTGACTGTGATTTAGGCCTTCAAACACAAGTTCTTCTGTTCTCGCCTCTGTCCTGAGCATTTATAGCACTTGGGAGCATTCATGTGAATAAGCTTGTATGTTTAATGGGCTTTCTGTAATGGACACTTTCCTAGGTGGAATACAAGGCACAGATACAATATCTATATTGAAAGGTTAACAGAAGATGCTTTTTTCTCCCCAGCCAAAATTTTTAAAAAAATATTTCTGAGGTAAAATATAGGGAGTGGCAGGCCCCACTTGCTAATATTTCTTTTAAATTCACTTGACACACATACAGTCAGACCTTTCTTATGAGAATCCTCTGAGACCTGCCAGTGGTTCTTACTATCTAAAATTTCTACAGCTTAGGTTTCACCTACAGTTTGTGCAAACAATTTGGGACTTTTGCCAGTTTTTGCAAAAGGCGTCTTAACTCTTACATGCCTGTGCTACAGTGAGGCTTAGATATTCGCTGCAGAGCACACTAACAGATGAAAGATAAAAATATTTGGGGGTGATGGTAATGCTTTGGCCTGGTGGGTTCTCTGTTTAAGAAATAAGGAAAGGAGAGAAGTGTTTACCAAAGTATTTATGTATGAACCAATAATAATAAGCATTGGACTGACTACTCTGATCATTTTGGAAACTTTTTGCACATCTGCATTTTCTCTCTGATTTTGGTTGAGATCTGGGCTTAACTGCTAAACTGTAACAAATCAATAACCTTTAATATTCATCCTATGATAAATTGCTGGTGATTATTGTTAGAAAGCATTTACCAGCATGTAATAAAACTTTATAAATAATACAACAAGAGTGATGGGTCAGTATCATGTTGGGCATTTCTCATTTCAGAAAGGTTTCCTTTGATCGACTAAAAATAAACAAACATAGCTTGTCCTTAGACCTAGAATAGATGCTATACAGAAGGAAGCTTGTCTTGAAAGGGATCAGGCTTGGAATCAACCATGACTGCTGAAATTTAGGAAAGATTTTTGGCAGCCTTAAACCAGGCTGCTAACATAAAGTTTACATAGCTGATTTCAAATTAGCATCTGTAGCCTACAGTTCTCAGGAGGAAAAGGCAGTGAATCATTAAAGTGTCTTCTTGATACCTCCAGAAAGTGGTCAGTCTGTGCAGCTTCCCTATGCTTTCTAAGAGTGCTTTCACACATGCTGAACAATGTACTTTCAATCAGTTTTCAATGCACTCTGCAACTGGATTTTACTGTAAAATGCAACAAAACAAAAACAGAAAAAAAACCACCCTCAAATGCTAAAGTGCACTGGAAGTAGAGTGAAAGTGAAGTATTTAGCATGTGCAAAAGCGATAAACTAGCAGGAACAATGAGTTGAATTCAAATACAGAAAATGGGCACAGACCTTTTGTTTCATATAACGAGTTGGTACATATATGCATGTACCATTGAGAGGACTACTAGGTAGAACAGTATTCATGTTATATAGTGATCTTTCCATATACAGGCATTGTGATCAAAATACAATGGATTGTGTCCTTCACAATTTAACAAAGACCTTTTTCTATCCCCCATTACAATAGCATACCAGAACCAATACAGCCTTGAAAATAAAGTGTACCATTAAATCACAGCCTCAGTAGTTAAAATTGGGCACCACAGATGAATATTCCTTCCCAGTGGCATTCCTGCCTAGAGACGGGGGTACCCTATGTCCCCGGGCAACCCCCATTTGGTCACGTGGGGGCGCCAATATTTCAGGGTCGTTTGTGTGTGTTTTATTTTTTAAGTGTTTTTTCATGTTCTGGACTGCAGGGGGCGCATTTTTAAGGATAGTGGCACCATAATTTCAGGGTACCATCCAGTGACTGCCCTGATGATACCACCCAAATTTGGTGATGTTTGGTTCAGGGGGAGCAAAGTTATGGACCCCCAAAGGGGGTGCCCCATCCCCATTGTTTTCAATGGGAGCTAGCCTGGAATGGGGGCTACCCATTTGAGGGACCATAACTTTGGTCCCCCTGAACACAACACCAAACTTGGGTGGCATCATATGAATAGTTAACAGATGATACCCTGAAAATTTGGTGTCACTAGCTTTAAAAATACACCCCTTCCAGGCACCCCAAGAAATTTGTCCAAGATTCTTTGTTTTATTTTATTATTTATTTTATTAAACTTATAGGCCGCCTTATCCCCGGAGGGCTATTGCAGTGACTTTGCTCCATTGTAGCCAATGGGGAATTTCTGAGTGTGTAGGCAGGCTGCACATTTTTTAAGATAGAGACACCAGACTTTCAGGGTAGCTCCAGAAGGGCCTCCTGGTAATAGCATCCAGGTTTGGAGACCTTTGCTTCTGGGGGTTCAATTTTATGGGCCCCCAAAAGGCTTATTTTGTTTCCCCGCTCCTGCACTTGAAAGCCTGTGGGCTGAGTTCTCTCAGAACTCTCTCAACTCCCCCGCCCCCACTCCAGAAGCAAAGATCACCAAGCTTGGATGCTATTACTCAAGGCCTCTTGGAGCCACCTTGAAAGTCTGGCGCCTCTATCTTCAAAAATGTGCAGCCTGCCTCAGAAATTCCTCATTAGCTACAATGGAGCAAAGTCACTGCAAAACAAAGAATCTTGGGCACATTTCTTGGGGTGCCTGGAAGGGATGTATTTTTAAAGCTAGTGACACCAACATTTCAGGGTATCATCTGCTAACTATTCTTATGATGCCACCCAAGTTTGGTGAAGTTGTGTTCAGGGGGACCAAAGTTATGGTCCCTCAAATGGGTAGCCCCCATCTCAGGTTAGCTCCTATTGAAAACAATGGGGATGGGGGCATTCCATTTGGGCGTCCATAACTTTGCTGCCCCTGAACCAAACATCGCCAAACTTGGGTGGTATCATCAGGGCAGTCTCTGGATGATGCCCTGAAATCATAGTGCCACTAGCTTTAAAAAGACACTCCCTGCAGGCTGAAAAAACACCAAAAATACCCCCCCAAAACCCAAATACCTTGCATTTGCATTTGTTCATATTTGGGCAGGACATAATCGGACAATTTTTGTCTGAATGTGCCCAAATTTGCCCAGATTCCAGCCAAATCTGCTATTTGTTTCATCTGAATCTCCAACCCTCAAAAGTGATGCTGTTTCAGGGAGGGGAAGAATCCACCCCCAAACAGCATCACTTTCAATTTTGTTTTAACCGGGGACCCCAGATTCTCCCTTTTAGGTGGATTTAAAAGAAGAATCTGAGTTCCCTAGTTTAATCACCATTGAAAGTGATGCTGTTTGGGGGTGGATTCCACTGGAGGTGTTTTGTGAGAGATGATCCTGACATTTGTTTGGTAAATGTTTTGCTGGGGGTTATTTGTGAGAGATGTACATGCTTAATACCCACTTGCACTGGCTTGGAGTTGTTTCTCAGGCTAACAACTTACCTAATAAGGTTGTTGTGTTTAGAAAAAGAGTTGGTGGGGAGAGAGCCATGTATGTTTTGATGGGAGTGGGAGGTGTTTTGTGAGCTGGTTCAAAAAAATCATTGTTTGGTCATGGTGGCAGAGGAAGGCCGCCCATATGCCGGGCAGGGGGGGGGGCTCCAAACTCAGGTTTTGTCCCCGGGCGCCAGTTTGCCTAGGTACGCCCCTGTTCCTGCCCCATCACTGCTTATGATTAATCAACTCAAATATTTGTGGATTCCAACATTCAGAGTTTTTAAAGTCTAGACAAATGTAAAATGGTTAAAAAATCATCATGGAGAACAATTTTACATGTCCAAGATAAGCTTTTCTAGTTTAGAACTTGGGTTGCCAGTTCCAGGTTGGGAAATACCTGAAGATTTTTGGGGATGGAGCCTGAGGGGGGGGGGTTGGGGAGGGGAGGGACTTCAATGGGATAAAAGGCCAAAGACTCTGCTTTCCAAAGCAGCCATTTTCTTCAGATGAACTGTGGAGACCATAGCAGGCGGTAATAGCAGGCGGTTTCCAGTCACCACCTATAGGTTGGCGACTCTTTTTAGAACCTTTATTTAAACCAACCCCTTGAATTCATGTTAAGATTTTCTTCATGTAAGTTTGTGTAGTGGGGGGTATGAGTTTGAGAGGTTCCACATTTAAAATGTCATTTTAGATACACACTCCCTAGATGGGCTTAGAAGCAAACCACTTCCCCAGCAGCCCTTTCATACGCTTGGAAAGTTTATGCCTGGAATTGCAGGGCCCACCTTAATTAACAGCTGCATAAGTCAGAAGATTGTAGTGTGGAGGAGAGGGGGCAGAGCAAAAATACTCCCTTCTTTTTGTTTCATCAGCTATTCTGGTTGATTGGGTTATAATTTATATATTTCCAATTTAGTTGCCAGATTGTTTTAAGCCTTGAATCCAAAGAGATAAGATGGGGCTGCAAGGTTCTAAAATAAATAAATGGGAAGAGGCAGAAAGAGCAATTTTGCTTTCTATCCCCCTTAGTGTTGCTAGCTTCAGGTTGGGAAATTTCTGGAGATTTTGGGGTACAGCCTGGGAAGGGCAGAGTTTGGGAAAGTGAGGGATCATCCTTCCAGGTAGCTATTTTCTCTAAGGGGACTGATCTCTGTCCTCTGGAGATTAGTTGTAATTCTGGGAGATATCCAGGCCCCACCTAGAAGGTAGCTAACCCATTCTCCTTGCCTGCCAAAGTCTACTGCTCCATGTGGCTTTTAATCCAGGAAGGTCCTGCAAACCAACAAATGAGCTTCCTTGGGTCAGAAAATACCTCTGAGGATGAGGGGAATGTGGAAAATAATTGTCAGAAACTTCTGATGACAGATTGGTGGCCCAATATATGTGAGTCTTATTGAATACTGAAAACCAATTCCTAAGATTATTATTAGTTCTAGATGGAAATAATAATTCTTTTTTGTTTGTTAAGGTTCTGCTTTCTTTTTGACTGTAGGCTTTTCACATACAAATTGAAGAGACATGTCCCCAGTGTGTAAAATGTTACAGCTCAGGAGTCTTTCCCTAAGGTTTCAGTTTATGTGAGGGAAGAATTAGCCCTTCAGTATGTCAAACATTTTGATAAATATTTGAAATTTTTAACAGAAGGTATCTGTTCAGCACATTTTGAACACAGTTAGTTGATTCACACCCCTCTATAAACTTCTAGCGGTTAAAAGAAGAATAACTTTGAATAATTTTAATATCTCTCACTTCAAGCAAAACACATGGTAAAGACATTATCAATCGACGGCAATCTCTATCCACTTTACACTCTTAACACTATACGAAGTATTGGGGGGTGGGTAGAAAAACGGAGTGCCTGAATAACAGAATCCACATTGAAAACTTTGCCGCTTTGAACTTTCCCATCACCTTACCAATGTTTCCCCACAGGCAGTCTAAAAGACAACTCAGCAATATCTGAATGGGACTGCCACACAATAGGTCCTTCACAAGTAAGTCTTTAATTGATTACGGCTGTGTTTATAGAAGCAGAAAAGAATTTACACAAAATGACAGATTGCCTTCAGTTTAAAAAATGGTTTACTAAAGTTAATGGAAAGGGGGTCCTCTTCCATGTCCCCATCAAAACTGGGAAAAGATGACCTCTTTATGTTGTCTGTGAAAAGCATTTGCTGGTTTCTCCCCCACCCCCCACTTTCCTGTGCTCTTCACAGTTCATCGGCTGTGAAACTTTACCCATAGAATAAGCACCACACTGATGGCTATGAAATGGTAGATCCACTATCAAATTTGAAAACAAGAAATATACAATTTATACCTATTAGTCCTTGTTCATTTAGTATTCATGCTTGCATTAGTCAGTGTACAGTCAAATAATTTAAATGGCAGTACAGTCCTCTCTTTTAAGATACCCAATATTATCCTAAACATGCTAGGAATGATTCAAATTCCTGCCTGTTTTTGTCCTTGACCAAAATTTTTCTGCAAACAGAAAGGATAACATTTACAATACAGTTAGATCAGGTCTGATGAAGAGAGCTTTGATTCCCGAAAGCTTGTACCTGAAAATATTGTTGGTTTTTAAGATGCAACTGGACTTGAGTCTAATTGTTCTACTGCAGACCAACATGGCTACCTTCTGAAACTGTTTATATTACACTGAATATTTTCTGCTGTTAAGCAGGATTTTCTGCTGTTAAGCACTGATTTGTCCACAAACTGCAGAAAAAACAGGGGAAAACAGGAAATGGTGGTGAGGAATCAATTCCAGGGGGTGAGTGAGAACAAAAGGGAGTTGAAAACATTTTACAAACATTTTGTGAATGTTTTAGGAGATTTGAGTGGAAATTTCCTCTGTTACCTCTAGGAAAGAAGCACTTCTGAGTGCCGGTGAGTTTGGGGCCAGAATAGCAAAATAATCTGAAATGGGGAGAGATATATTGCATGTATTAAGCCTTCCTTCACAATCTAATTTTTCAATAACTTACAAGAGCTTTTCATTTCTTCTTCAAAATTCTCTTCTGGTGATATTTACCTTAGCCTGGGATTTTCAAAAATTGCCAATCTGGAGGTTCTTTTTAAAAATCCTGGTATGACGCTGCTTGTGCCTGTGCCGTGCAAAAACCAATCAGGAAAAGGACTGGTTTATTTTTCCCGTCCAGCTGGCTGATCTCCCTGCCTGAAGTTCATTCAAGCTGCCACTCAAAAACAGCATCCAATCAGAACATAGGATAAGCTCACAGGTGCTTACAGCTGCCACTAAAAAGCAACAACCAGTCAGAACAATCACTTGGTCTATTTTTCTCAGTACAAGATTTATTTTAAATCAGTTAGCAGACCTATTCACTAGTTTCCTCCCTCAGGCCGTTTCCTTGCCGGCCGTAGCTTAGTCGGCGCATTAGCGCCCGACCTGAAGACGCTAGGACCGTCCCATGGGCCGGTCAGCTTGAAGCAACTGGGCAGCGGCGCAGCTGACGCCGGCCCAACCCGACCACCTGTCGGGCCTCCGGCAATTTCGCCCGAGGCCTGGGGACCGCCAGCCCTCTTGGCGCCTGAAGCAGGCGCGCCAGAGGCAATCCCAGAAACTTTCGGCGGCAACGCTGAACCTGAGGAAGGCGTGAAGTGCCGGGTGGGGGGAAGTATGAAGCCGCTGCCGTTAAGCTTCGGCAGCGGCTTCATGCGGCGTTTCAAAAGCTGGGAAGCGCTCTGGGGAAACGCCGCCTTCATGCCGGACCCGAGGCGCGTAGCGGCGGCGGCTGCGTTACGCTAAGGCCCGATCGCGAATGGCGGCCTGGAGACGGTGTTTTTACCGTCTCCAGGCCGCCATGAATTGCCCGTGCAGAAACGGCCTCAGACAGCAAAATCGTATTTTAAACCATTAAAAACACAGATCAATTTCTTCTATTTCCACAGCACATACACAAAAACATCAATTGGGGCAGACCGAGTGTATTGTCCCACCCAGCTGGCTGATCTCCCTGCCTGACGTCCATTCAAGCTGCCACTCAAAAGCAACAGTCAATCAGAACGCGGGGCATTGGGCATGCTCAGAAATGCTTCCAAAGCAAATACAGAAGCCTGGGTTGTGTGGAACAAACTGGAGAATTACTTATTCTGCTCCTGGGCAGAAGTGGGGAATCATGCGTATGCAGAAACCAGGATAAAATAGCCCAGGTATATATGATCCCAGTTCAGAGTTGGAAAATACGCATGTTACCCTATTTTTGCTCAAAATGATGACCATGTATCAGGAGGGTCACAAAGAGCAATCTCCTTTTATATGTGGTTAGGCTGCAGAAATGACTGAACAGAGTTATGGCTCCTGTATGAAGGAATACTCTAGTAGATAATATACATACCCTGTGGAATCCTTCATAAGAACATAAGAACATAAGAACAAGCCAGCTGGATCAGACCAGAGTCCATCTAGTCCAGCTCTCTGCTACTCACAGTGGCCCACCAGGTGCCTTTGGGAGCTCACATGCAGGATGTGAAAGCAATGGCCTTCTGCGGCTGTTGCTCCCGATCACCTGGTCTGTTAAGGCATTTGCAATCTCAGATCAAGGAGGATCAAGATTGGTAGCCATAAATCGACTTCTCCTCCATAAATCTGTCCAAGCCCCTTTTAAAGCTATCCAGGTTAGTGGCCATCACCACCTCCTGTGGCAGCATATTCCAAACACCAATCACACGTTGCATGAAGAAGTGTTTCCTTTTATTAGTCCTAATTCTTCCCCCCAGCATTTTCAATGAATGCCCCCTGGTTCTAGTATTGTGAGAAAGAGAGAAAAATTTCTCTCTGTCAACATTTTCTACCCCATGCATAATTTTGTAGACTTCAATCATATCCCCCCTCAGACGTCTCCTCTCCAAACTAAAGAGTCCCAAACGCTGCAGCCTCTCCTCATAGGGAAGGTGCACCAGTCCCTCAATCATCCTTGTTGCCCTTCTCTGCACTTTTTCTATCTCCTCAATATCCTTTTTGAGATGCGGCGACCAGAACTGGACACAGTACTCCAAGTGCGGTCGCACCACTGCTTTATATAAGGGCATGACAATCTTTGCAGTTTTATTATCAATTCCTTTCCTAATGATCCCCAGCATAGAGTTTGCCTTTTTTCACAGCTGCCATGCATTGAGTTGACATTCCCATGGAACTATCAACTAAGACGCCCAAATCCCTTTCCTGATCTGTGACTGATAGCACTGACCCTTGTAGCTTGTATGTGAAGTTTGGATTTTTTGCCCCTATGTGCATCACTTTGCATTTAGCTACATTGAACTGCATTTGCCATTTCTTAGCCCACTCATCTAATTTATCAAGGTCCGCTTGGAGCTCTTCGCAATCCTTTGTGGTTCTCACCACCCTACATAATTTGGTATCATCTGCAAACTTGGCCACCACGCTACCCACCCCTACTTCCAGGTCATTTATGAATAGGTTAAAGAGCACTGGTCCCAAAACGGATCCTTGGGGGATACCACTCCCTACATCTCTCCATTGTGAGAACTTCCCATTTACACCCATTCTTTGCTTCCTGTTTCTCAACCAGTTTTTAATCCATAGGAGGACTTCCCCTCTTATTCCTTGATTGCTGAGTTTTCTCAATAGTCTCTGGTGAGGAACTTTGTCAAAAAAACTTTGTCTTCTAGGTTCCACAGGGTCTTTAAGACCCTGTTAAACTAGGCATTCCATTGAGGATGGTCAAGATCAATTTTCCACGTTACCATCAGTGCCACCTGGTTTTGATAGTAGTCTGGGATGTAGGTTGCCAGGTTCTGACTGATGGTGTTTTATTTTGATGGTAGTTAGGACATTTGACTATCTTGTATTTTAAAGATTTTATATGGTTTATCATTTTTGAATTTTCATTGAACTGTTGTGAGTCACCCCAAGGCCTGCGACCCATGAGAAGGATGGAATGTAAGTCTGAAATAAAATATTTTCTCCATTTCCCTTTCTACTGGATTCTCAAGGGTCCTTTCATCTACCTCCCTTATGGGAGATGCTCTGAGAACTAGATTCAATGTGGCAGTTTCTCTAAGGGAATATTGTTTGAATGTTCACCTTGTCACACAGAAGAACAAAATCCCAATATCTATTGGTGTTCTCTCTTTGCACAAAGCACTTCAAAAAGTTACATAAAGCATATCCACCGAAGTTGCATAAAGCATCTCTCTCTCCCTCTCTCTCTCTCTCTCTCTCTCTCTCTCTCTCTCTCTCTCTATCTATCTATCTATCTATCATCGCCCAAAAGAGTTAACACCGTGAACTAAATGCTAAAGTTCTAGCTTTCTAAAAGAGGTTAGGCATGCAAAACATCAGTGAAGTAAATTAGGAGAACTGCATCAGACACAAAGAAGTGAGATGATTAATTGTAATAATGTGCATTAGACAGAGCCACTAGCTACAGGCCCATCACCTCAAAGAAAGCAGTACAGAGATAGGAGATTATCAGTAGTATTTGGTATGTATACCTTACTGATGATTGAAAGTTGCTTTCCACATTATTGATTGCTAATTATTACTGTAGTGCCTGATACCCTCGTAAAGGAGTTCACAACTGTTGATGATATATTATTAATCACCTCATGTGTCAGAAAATAGTTGCAATCATGAAACCTGAGATGTACAACTGGTGATGAACTCAACATTTATCATGGTGAAGTGAAAGACAGTTAGTTATTGGACGACACACTGAAACATTTTTTTAATTCATTCCAAGTTGATTACCGCTGAAACACAAAATGTGCAATACTGAAAAGATACGTTGATTAGGAGGGTATTAAATATTTATTATCATGACCAAATAAAATGAATTTGTTTTTTAAACCATTATCTTATTCCACAAGGGAGTTGTTTCTATTAAAGATAGAAGGTTGACTTCCTTCAAGAGCAGGAACATCTCAATGTCAGGTAAAAGGATGAAAGTTTAAAGCAACTCCATCCTAAATTTTATGTCAGAGCAGCAAAATATGTTGTGATATGGCATACGCTTAGCTGTTGCTTTCATGCTGAAGTCTTCTCCACAAATGCCCTGTATAGTCTAAGAATGTGTCATAAAACTGCTGTTGCCCCCATTGTATTCTTAGTATTCAAATATCCAGATGCTCACTGAAGGCCAAATCACACTTGGTACAAGCTATCTTTAACTGGGTCTCCAGAGTGCAGACATGTATTTCAGAAGCAAAAGAGCAAGCAGTGTGTGCAGCTGTTATTGATCAGAGCCACAGTGCTGGGAAACCTTCCTCCATGGACTTCCGTAATTAGAAATGCCATGGAGCCATGAAAATCTATTGCAGGTGATGGGTAGCTCCAAATCCCCAGTGCTATCTATTCTCTCTATTCAGATGCCTGCAGATGAATTGCAGATGTACAAAGACTATTGAGAACCTATGTGTATCTAGCCAGTTTTTTTGGTCTAGTCTTGTAAATGTTTACATGCGCAAACTTTTTGTATCCTCCCTACTTCATATAAATTCTAGGGAACTTGCAAGCAGGATAAACTATAGGAATTAATTTATGTATTTGCACTGATCTGCGAATGTGGCTCTGTATAGAAGTAAATACAGCACTTTAAAAAAGAAAATCAAATCTCTATGTTAAAGTATATTGGAGGGGGTGGAGGGTTGCTAGAATAACTAGTACATGACAAATATGGCAGGCAACAAAATCTTTTACTAAAGGAATTCTTAGAGATGTTTTATAGAAAGGGAAATGATAGAAGTGAATGCAAAATATTCACATATGTTTATGCCAGCACACTTAAGCAATCACTCAAGATGTTTCTATGTATATACTAGCAGGATACCCATGCTTCACTACGGAGATTATAAAAAATGCCCCCTCCTCTTCCCTCCCCTCCCTTGCATGCCACCCCTCACTCCCTCCCCTTCCCTTGCATGACACCCCTCACTCCCTCCCCTTCCCTTGCATGACACCCCTCACTTCTTCCCCTCCCCTCCCCTCCCCTCTCCCCGCTAGGGTAGGTGGGCCATGTCCAGATGCCGGGCCCCCTCCCCTTCCCTTGCATGCCACCCCTCACTCCCTCCCCTTCCCTTGCATGGCAAAAAACCTGAAACTACTGGAAACTACTAAAATATGAAATGTACCTGATAAAATTACCCTTGAAGTTTGAAATGTCATGAATTCATAAAAATATACATACTGGAAAAATATTGAAAATATAAAATGCATGGCATAAAAATACACTTAAAGGTTGCAATTTAATGAATTCATAAAAATAAAGATCCTTTAAAAACAAAGAATACTAAAACATAGTGAAAAAATAAAAGTGACCTGATAAAAATACCGTGAGAGTTTCAAATGTAATGAATTAATAAACACTACACTATTAACTATTTACAAACAGTAGGATGAGTTTCTGTCACAGGATAAAACATTAAAAGGCAAATAATCACCACCCCTAGCTTTGTGGTCTACGTAGCCATACTAATAACTTGTTCAGCATACAGTTTTCATTTCTCCCTCAGATTAAGTGCTCAAAACTTCCCTGTAAATAATATTCTTAGTTTTTCTCTCTGGTTGAAGGATGACCAAGCTGTCAGGTGAACTAACTGTGGAGCACTCTGAATGTCCCTCTCATTGTTATCACCCCCAACAAATTATACCTGAAGAAATGACGGCTGCTGCTGGGATCCCATCATGAGGCTTCCTATCCTGTGGTAGACCTGTCCCTGCACTTTGAATGTTGCCATGAAATTGCTCTCTTTCACCTCCGGGTTCCAAAAGACTTCATTTGGAAGCATCCTTTGTATTTCCAGGAAGCAGAAAGAAAGTGTTCTGCCATTGGATGCTGATGAGTGAGAAGGCTGTGAAGAGGTTCAGGGAAGGGTTGAATGGCAGGGAGTTGAACTTTACCGCCACTGCAGCACATTCCTGGGGGCTCATCCTGCCACTTCAGAACATGACACCAAGCACAGGGTGATCGAAGTCCGAAAGAAATAACCGTGTCTCCACAGTAATCAATGTGAGAGCCATATTTAAAACCCGACAAATATTTTTTAGTCCAAGGTGAGAATTTGGTTTGTAATCTTTTTTTAATTGTATTTGGCTGTAGCGGTCTGGTTAATGTAAGGGTTGTTAGAGGAATACTTTTTCATAGCCCGTCTGTGAACTTCGGGGTGACATTCAGCATACTTTTTCACAGTCTCTCTATGAACAGCCAGGTTGGTTTTTGCATATTTTGCAGCAGCTTCCCTTACTTGACTTTTTTTAACCAAATCTGTAAATCGCTTTCTGTGTTTAATCCCTCTCCTCCCGGTTTCAACATAAGGAACAGGTTTGTATGCGTTGAGGAGGTCGGTGGTAGAATCCAGTTGGGCCACTATTGATTCAATTGTGCTTGTTGTTTGGTGGGCATTATCAGAACTTGTCGATTCGACAAATGGAAGTAGAGCGTCAAAGTGCCCTTCATTAAAGTCTCCTGTGAAACGAATCATTTTTACTCCCTGTACTGCATCCTCAAATTTGGCAAGCAGGCTTTTAACTGTCACCTTTAGAATGTTCGCGCAGATGGCCAGAGTTCAACAGTAAATGTGTAATAAATCAAGTAATACTGAATATTTTGAAAAATCCTTTCTTAGCGAGCACCTAAACCACATAACGAACTGGTGTGCCAAATTTCAACATTGTAGGTTTGGTGGTTTATGAGTTCTGTGCATGAGTCAGTGAGTGGTATTTCGCGTTCATATGTATAGACGTTTATTACTTACTGTAAGACCTTCTGTATAAAGGAGTCTCAACAACCAATGTTTGGGTTGCAAAAACGTTTTTTGGATTGTTAACGAACATGCCAATTATCAAAATTGCTCAAGTAGTATATTTTCAGTTATGCAGAGAGGCTTCATTATACTGACTCCTTGTTGATTTCTTCCTCTAAATTTTGACAGGGTTTGACATGGTTTGGCCCTTTAATAATTAAAAAAACTGCAACCTCAGATCTACAGTAGCAATAACATTGCACCATAGTCCATTTCCCCCACAGACGTATCCCCAGAGCATGATAAAATCATATAGGTTTCAGAGAGTTGTTTGCTCTTCCCTCACACGTATATAAGTGCACTGGCAGCACAGTAAGAATATATGGGGCAATGAGAAAATTTGCGAATACCTCTCAGAGGCACATCTAACTTTCTTCCTCTATTCAAAGCAAGCTTCACATGTTTTACAGCTCAAGTTATTTGTATAAAGGCAAGAGGGTGAGCTGGATGGAAAAATGGGAGGTGGAGAATAACAGGCTTTGCCAGAACATGCAGAAGCTCATATGTTGAGTAGTCTGAGAACTAACAGTCAACCTCATAGTTCAGAGTTTTGCACCTCCCAATTTCCCAATCTCAAATAAGCCCATACACAGATATATGGTTTCAGGGAACCTTGTATGACTTCAGGGTTCATGCAGCCAAAAACACATGAAATGTCATTATTGAACAGAATAATACAATCTATATACTCAGATATATATTCAAAACAAAACACAAAGATCTTTAAAAAACCTAGAGAGGAGCACAAGGATAAAGGAATGTAATAGCTATGTGCAGATATACAGAGAAATAATGAGAAACTGACCCAGGAGGATTCACTCATTAGGGGAATTTTGAATTTCTCATCTTGGTGCTCTCCCAAAATTTTGATTTCAATATTTTCTGGAATTGAACCTCTGATTTCCTTCCACATACATTATTTTCTGTTTCCTTGCATAGAAATTTTCAACATTATTTGTATAAATTAATCAGTCTTAAGCATGTATTATATAACTTAATTACTTACTTGACATGTATAAAGCCTGTGTAATTGCATATGAACACATACAGCACGCATTCAGACAATTCTACAAAGCAGTGAAAAACAGAGAACTGAAATCCGCATACATGGAGTACAAAAAAGTTATATACATTTGTTAATAACAAAACAGGGAACATTTGCTTGTCACAAGAATTCATCCCCAATTGTCAAATGACAGTCCTCTCATTTCTGTCAAAGTTTGTCCACAGTAGGTATGTCACCTCTGTCTGGAACCGCTCTGAGCATTTTTGGGGCAGATTGAATAGCGCACTTCTTTCCTTTCTCTTTTATGTCCCATTTACCTCAAACTGTATTTTGTAGTGAAGCAAATTCATGCCATCAGTGAGAGACAGCTATCACAAAAAAGGAGATTAGAATCTCATTTCTAAATTTTATTTGCATTTCTCTTTAAAATATGTTTTTTTATTTGCCTGTTAAGAGTGACCTCTACTGGAGATATGGCACAATTACTTTTTTAATACAGTGAAAAGTAAGGGTTCCCCCCCATTGAGAACTGACACAGCAAAATAAAGACAAATACAATTTAAAAAAACAATATTAGTTTATAAATGCATCTGAAAGCTATGGTTCACTCTTGTTCCTTGGTTGTTGCCTGACTTTAAACAGTAGCAGTTGCAACTTGGACAAGCTGCCCAGCTGTAACTTCCAATTAAATTTTCTGAACTTGTAAGAACTTCAGGCAAAGAACATAAGTTTTCTATTGAGTGTGGAGGTTTCTTAATATTATTGTGGTTTAAAGATACTGTGTAAGCCTTGCACACAAGAAAGTAAATGAGTGAAAAAGAATACAAGTAGATCTGTTGTGTTTTTTTTAAGCTAGACGTATTTTAACCGCGAAGACTATTTGTCCCTTTTGGTGTGTATATTGTCTTTTTAACACAACAGGAATACAATAAAATTGATTTTCTTTCTTATTTTTGCATTGTTCCTAGGTCACAAGCTACAAACCACTTTCTCCAGAGCATCTAGTTGAGGTTGGGTTTATAAATCAGGAACACTGATTTTAAAGAATGATTTACATAATTGTCTTTTTATGTCACAGTTGGAGAAATTGTCATGGATGGATTTAGGAGGAGAAAGTGGGTGGAGGAGGAGGTGGTCTCACGCATACAATCAGTTTGTTAGTCTTCAGCATGTCAGAGACACTAATATGGTGAACTTTTTGGAAATTTATAAAAATATCTCTTTATGTTTGTTTCTGTGATGGATTGTATAGGAAAAGTGAGTTTTTAAAAATACAGGTCTGTCTGAAGGCCAGATTGTTTACTTTCAGAGTGAGGAAGAAATGCTTAGGAACAGTGAAGCACCAGTAGTCTGGTGTATTGGGGTTTTGCTTTGTTTTACCTCCAGAGAGAGTTATGTTTATTTTGGGTTTCTAACTCTGTGAGGGATGCGTGAGAGTAACAAACCTGTTAGGACAGGCATGTGATATCCTTAAGCCAAACCATCTTAAGAAACTGTACCATCTAGGAACATCTAAGAAATATCTGAAGTAACATCTAAGCAAACTGAAACTGAAGAAACTTAATAAGCCTGTGCCTGAAAATAAAAAATGAATTATTCTCTGTTGAAGCTCTTTTGTAAATATATTTCTTCTACCTTATCATTTCCTTTCAACAAAGTTATCTCCATTCTCATCACCTCTCTGTTAAATAAAACGTTAGTTCTGTTTGTTGTTTAAATCAGCATCTATAATAGTGTTTGTGCCTTGGGAAGGGGTTTGCCTAGAATGTAAAATTAACAGGTTCCTTATACCTTCTGGGAGAGTCACAGGGCTGAGGGAAAGTGCTTTATTTCACCACAGACTACCATATCTGAAGCAGCTCAGTCCCTGAGAAGACAAAGTTGGGAAAAATCTGACAAGCCAGGTCAGAGAGTGGTTTCCTGCCTCGAGTAAATTAGCAAGGTGAAGGGTTTCATAAAAGCATTCCAATCAGGGTTGCCAGCTCCAATTTGGGACATTCCTGGAGAACTGGAGATGATGCCTAGGGAGTGGGGAGTTTGGGAAGGAAGGAACACAGTAGGGTTGTAATACCCTAGAGTCTGCCCATCAGGAATTAATCTCTGTATTAATTCTGAGAGAGTTCCAGACCCCACCTGGAGGTTGGTAATCATAGTGTCATCCAGTTTATTTAATTCAAGAAAATGACATTTTTTGTGTCGTGATTCATGATTTAAATAACAATGAGAGGTACTTCTACATTTTCTCAGACTCAGTAGGTCCTTACCACGATGTTAAAAAAAATTATTTTTTACATAATTTTAACTCAACATGATCTGTTAAATTCTGTCTCATCTTCCATTTACTCTCTGCACCAGCACTGTTCTCAGACCAATTTCATTTAAGCCCTCTCTTTATTTCTCCCCGCTTCATTCCACATGCTCTTTTCTCTTATGCAAAATTCCTTCTTTCCTGTCTGTATTTTGTAGCTTCTCTCTCCTCACAAATTTTAACTAGCTTTTTCACCTTCAACATACCTACACAGTAACTTTTTTATTATTTTTTAAAGTATTTCTTAAGCTTCCGAAGCCATTCTTAGTTGCATCTACACGGGATGTATGTGGGGCGGTGTGTGTGTGCATGAGCTGTGGTGTGGAATGAAAGATATTGTTCTCTGTGACCTGAGTAAACCATTTGGCATAAGTTTAGCTTCAGCTGTGTCTTTTCTGAAGCTTTTATTGCAGTCTCCAGAGTTATGTGGTTTCTTTCCTGTGACTTCCTGGTTTTTATACCACAAATTAAAATGGTTCTGCACAGTATAAATCTTACAGAGCAGCACTGAATAACCATGTGGTTCTCATCAATTTCACAGCTTGTTAAATATGCTTTTTTTGTTTATTCTATTAAGTTCTATGCAGCAGTAAATAGAACAGTGTATCCAACATACAAGAAATTCCTGTAAATGATGAAGACATCTTCACACTGTTGTTGGAATAGGGTAACCAATACATTTTGCATAGTTCACTAAATTCCTGAATTAGCTGATATCCAAACTGGACTTAACAATGTCTGAATTGAGTAGCATGCAGGTGGTGTACCTGTATGAACATGATGGTATTTTCTCCTACAGTAGCATCACCTCTCTCAAAAACCAGAGCAATGCCTACATGAAGAAGAGTTATAGCCTGGGAATCTCATACTGATCTAAAGATCACACTAGGATATTTAGGCCTGCTCACCTAGGGCAAGGTTATTCATTATAATGTAGAATGGCATCCTTGACAGACCCCCTAGAGTAGGAAGCTCAACACTAACTAGCCAAATGCTGGAAGATTTTGGAGACACTGCCTGGAAAATCAAGAGGAGTATAGTGTTTAGATCAGCGATTCCCAACCAGGGTTCCGTGGTACCCTGGGGTGCCATGAGCATGTCCCAGGGGTACTGCAGCAAGGCTAACAGCCCCCCTCACTTTTGCAATGTCTCCCACTGGCACCAGCAAGGACATGGAACTGGCCCAGAGGGCAGGGCCTGCTGCAAGGTCAGCAGCCCCTTCCCGCCCCCCCAGTGCTTCCCTTCACCCTGGGAGGGGAAGGGGGCGGGTGGCAAGCAGGGGCACTGGGTGGGAAGGGGGGATGGCAGGGGTACCATGAGATATGAAGAGTGAGGTCAAGGGTACCGTGACGTTGGAAAGGTTGGGAAACACTGGTCTAGATTGAGGGGCATGATAGTACTGGATGTGAGGGTGGTCTGGCTGCATTATCTGTCACTCCATTGATCATCAGGGTTGATTCGGCTGATATGGCTAGGTGGGTGTCTCCTGCCTCACAGCTTTATGAGCATCCCCCCTGAAGCTGCACACTTGGTGGAAGAGGACAACCATCCCAGATAGAAGGAGTGCATTGTTCATTTGTCAAAGGTATGCGATAGCTGCACTCCCCTGCACTCCCCCTCTCTGTTCTTCATTGGTCAGATCTCACCTAGAATACTGTGTCCAGTTCTGGGCACCACATTCAAGAATGATACTGACAAGCTGCAACAGGTCCAGAGGAGAGCAACCAAAATAGTCAGAGGTTTGGAATCCATGCCCTATGAGGAGAGATTTAGGGAGCTGGATATGTTTAGTCTGGAGAAGAGAAGGTTCAGAGTGGCATGATAGCTATGTTTAAATATTTGAAAGAATGTCATGTGGAAGAGGGAGCAAGCTTGTTTTCTGCTGCTCAAGAGACTAGGACAAGGAGTAATGGATTCAAGGTACAGGAAAAGAGATCTTATCTAAACATTAGGAAGAACTCTTTGTTTCCCGCCAACAAGAAACAAGTCACATCAATGGAAGGTGCTCCCCTTCATCACAAACACTGATTGCAATTAGCACCTGTCCCAGGTGCATGGTATCACTTGTGATGTGGTGAAAGAGAACATTCCTTATTTTTCCCACAAAAGATCAATCACAACTGTATAGTGATAGGAAATTTGAGTATTCACTCCTCATTCTATATGCATGCATGTTTTGGCACCCCTTTCATTGCTTTCCAGCCTCCATTGTCATGGTTACCTTCCGCAGAAGTGGCCTTGCCTGATCTGCATTGATGGTGGCTAACCTTCTTTGCTGCCATGCAACCTCCATTTTGGTTTATCAGTAGTTTGCTGACCATGGTATTAAAAAACTCAAGCTTCTCATGTTATTGCTAGCAGCAAAGCCCATTGTGGGAGAGATGCAATGGGCCCTAGAAAAGGGTGGGGGAGTAAGCATTTCCCACTGCAATGGACTTAGCCAGGATGGTAGCGAGTCCCCACCTCTATTCTTGTGATGCTTTCCACGTACCTCGTGCTGAGTTCTGTTTTTGTGGCTTGGGGGTAGGTGTGGCTTGGGGGTGGGGGGAAGGTGAGGGTTGGGGCAGGGTAGAAAGGATTGGCTTCGGGTGGGGGAGATGGGAAAGGTGAGATCTGAGGTTGGGAGGTTGGAAAGGTGAGGGTTATAGTGGGAGGGCAGTTGGAAGGTGAGTATTGGGTGGGGTGAAGGTGGAAGGGGAGGCTTGGGTGGGGGAAATTTGGAAGGTGACTATTGGGTGGGGAGGGTTGGAAGCTGAGTATTCGGGTGGGGGATAACGGTGAACAACACAAAAATACAATAATTTAATCATAATCACATTAAAAACCTATAATAATTAAAACAATAAAACCAGAATTTTTCTATAAAATGGGAACTATATAACAGCAGATGGCAACAAAACTCACACCCCTTCCATGCCCACAGGGGGCCTAGATGTAATCGTGTTTAACCCGGCTGACTGAACGCCTGGCAGAACAGGTCCGTTTTGCAGACACTACGAAAGCTTTGTAAGTCTCGCAGGGCCCTAATCTTCCTAGGGAGCCTGTTCCACCAGATAGGGACCAAGGCCATACCAGCTCTGGCTCTTGTGGAGGCCAGCCAGATGTCTTTTGGGCCAGCGTCCTTCAATCGATTTTTCTCCAAGGAGCGGAAGGACCTAGTGGGGAAGTACGGGGAGATGCAGTCCCTCAGAAATACAGGCCAAGGCTGCTTATAGCCTTGAAGGTAAAAACCAACACTTTGAACATGATCCAGAACTCGATGGGCAGCCAGTGAAAGTGGTACAGGACTGGTGTCGGATTTAGCAGCAGCACAGATTGGACAGCCTTGAACATAGGCTTCAATGTCTTTACGCATGGTCCACCACCAAAATTGCTGGTGGAGTTGATGAAGGGTTTTCAAAAATCCAAAATGACCAGCAGATTTAGAACATCTATATTAAACAAATGCTTCTACCACATGCCAAATGGAATTTGTTGCTGTGGATTTCCAGTGTTGTGATGACCAGGCTACATATCAATAACCTGTTAACCATTAAAACCATTAAAATTTGCTAGCTTGGTCTGATAGGTTTAACGTAGTATTTTGCTAACACAAAGCAACATCTCTCTTGTTGGAAGAATTACAGTTTGACAGCTGCATCCTAGGTGGTCGTGACATACAAAATTACCCACAGAAGCCATGCCAGCATCTCTGGAAAGAAACCTACTATACAGGAAAGGCTTATAAATGATCTCGCTTTGTACAATATGTTCTTTATGAATGCTTGTAGGGAAAAAAAGATGAAAGAGTTGAGTTTTAGACCTGAAAACTTTCTGGTTGAAGTGTCAACAGCAGGCTTCCTACCCCAAAGCGATTCAAAGCAAAATAATGTGTGTGCTACCAGATTCCAGAACACTTGTTAAAATAAGTTTTAGTAGAACATATCTGTTGAGGCTGTGGTGGGAATTACCAGTGGATCATTAAAACAATCTTTCAGAGGTTATTTAGTGAAGATTGTCACTGTTTTCTGTCAAAATTTTGAATACTCTGAAGAAATGTAATGGTTTAGCATCGTTACTGCTTTAACATGTGCAAAAATGCCTTTCAAATTTGTTTAAAATGTTCTTTAAAATAAAATATGAGAAAAAATTCCTCAGAATATTATGTGAGGCAAGTCATTTTACAATGAAACTTCTTGTAGAGTTTTAAGAGACCTTATTGTAAAAATGACTGGAAACATCTTCTGTTTCTAATAATTTTATTTATTTTATTATCTTTACCCCAAAGAAAAGGATTACTTTCTTCAGTATATAGATAAGGAACATTTGCTGATTTACTACCTGTTAACTAGCTTAAACAACTTAATTGATTTACATCCGTAAAAAGTTAATCATTTTTTGTTGTTATTGCTGATGTTATCAAAACGATCACCCAAGCTACTGAGATGATATTTTGAAATCTTTTTTCTAGACTGTCCACCTTCATAAAGACAACCTTTCTGATTATTGCTATTAGTATCACTGCCAAACTATACTAGAGGACTAGAATTTGCTTTTAATTTCCATGCAGAAGGAAATAGGGCAAATAACAAGTTACACATCACATGCCGACTGATACAAATTATGGCTCTTTTGTAAGCCAAATATGGACACTTTCATGTGAAATGGGTTTGCAAACCAAGTTATAAGAAAACCTGGGCTCTTTTCTGCAAAAGTGCTGAGAACTTTGATGTGAACATGATAACCAATTAGATTTCCCCTAATCTAAGAAAAGCGGAGCTCCTTTGAGGGCCTCAACATATAAGGCAAAAAATACACATGACACGTATGTATACCTGGTGCTCACATGTCAATAAATCTGTTATTTTTTTTGCCTGATTAGAACTAAAAAAGCAGGGTGTGTCAAATGTCTGGTAGGCCACAATGCACAAGTAGATGACCAGCTTTTCATTTGGTGGATCAAAGTTATCAAGATGATCCACAGGCGTACCACCCATGGGGACATATGGGGTCAAATGTCCCTGGGTTGTGGCCATTTAGTCACTTGGGGATGAAAAATCGCCCCCCAAACCCATCTTCCTGTGAAATTACTTGGTGCAAAAAAACCTTGTTTGGCCGTGGTGGGGGAGGGCAGCCGCCCATACCAGGGGAGGGGGCTCAGATTTTGCACAGGGCTACATTTTCCTTAGATACCTCTGAAAATGATCTAATTTTCTCCGAGATTTATGTTGACAGATGAGGGGCACCCACAATACATTGAGGGATTTTAGAACTGCAAACATCTAGTCAGGGCCTGTAGATTTCCGACTATTATAAATGATCTTCAGTCAAAAGGGATCAGTTCCCATGGAGAAAATGACTAGTTTGAAGGGAGAACTGTATGGCCGGTTAAGCCGCTCCCTTCCCCAAATCCCATCCTCCCCAGGCTCCACCCCAAAATCTCCAGGTATTTCCCCACCCAGAGCTGGCAACTCTAAGGGAAAGTCACAGTTTAAGGGAGCTTTTTTAAAAGAATTGTACACCATGTGGTCACCATAAGTCAACTGCAGCTTGATGGCATTTTACACAGACACATTCCCTACTACTATGTATGTATGTGAAAGGCGGACAATGAAGAAAGCTGTCAGAAAGAAAGTAGTTTCCTTTGAAATGTGGTATTGGAGGAGAATTTCACAGATACCACAGACCACCAAAAAGACAAATCAATGGGTTCTAGAACAAATTAAACCTGAACTGTCCCTAGAAGCTTAAAATGACTAAGCTGAGGCTATTGTATTTTGTCTGCATTACAAGAAGACAAGACTCATTGGAAAAGGCAATAATGGTAAGAAAAGTTGAAGGCAGCAGGAAAAGACCCAATATGACATGAATTAACATTTGTGTGGACAATTTTTTCCTCTGTCTCACATTCTTTTAGTGAGAAAAAAAATCAAAACTGACAGTTTAAATCCTGCAGTGTGCCAAGAAATAAACTTACAGGATTCTTTATAAGATGAATAATAACAGCAGCCAAGATTCTATTCAGAGAATATATTTGAAAAGAGGTGTAAAAGTACTCCAGGAAAATGCATTTCTCTTTCCAAAATGACTTTGATAAATAAAAAGCTGAAATTATGTCTGTAAATCCTTTGAAGTGTACTATCCATCCTCAGGATATGAAATTTATCTTAAAATGAATTTAGTATTAACGTTAGACAATAAAAGGTGTTTTAAGCTGCATCTTAACTATATTGTGACTAGAGACTGACTTGAGGTTAAAGTGAAAAGAAATGAGTGACTGAGAACAAAGAGCAATTAACCTTTTATCCAAAGTACCTCCCTCTTTGTGTATGTGTCTAAAAGCCCATATTTACTGATACCCAATAGTTAAACAAGCATTTTACCAATTATGAAAAAGACAACTATATTCTAGGAGAACCTACAAATTCAATGCCCCATTTGTTACAAGGTAATCTAACTCTCTGGTTACATGCAACAGACCATCAGCAAGTTAACTCTTTCATGACAGAGGGGGGCTGGTACACGCAAAATCCAACACAGGGTACCCTCACAGAACTGCATGAGGAGACAGCTGGGAGTTTGTAGGGGGAGGGGAAAATCAGCAAAAATCACTTCCTTTCCATTTGTGAAATTTACACACAAGATCCAAGTACTTTTCTAAACCTTGTTAAGGTAGAAAATCTTAAGATACCTTTGGATCCTTATGTTGAGTAGCATTTGCAAACAATAACTTTTCCCAGTTCCATCTGATCCAAGGATTGTTCTCCTTTTTAGATTCATCCAACCCAGTGTAACCCTGCCCTGTATACCATGCCTTATGAAATATTGGATTTCATATTGTTTCTCATGCTATGTGCTGCAAAATGCCAGTTTCCATGTTTGTATGGGTGGATAGCAGAGTGTCCAAGCTGAAAGCAAGCATAAGGCAAAACAATCTGTGTGCAAATCTATGAGTTACTCCAGGCAACTATCTGGATGTCTCATAGCAAGGACATGCATCTTTGATTATCTCACCCTGCCAGGGTACTCCGTTAACATAATGGAGTCTGTAGAACTCCTGAGCACCACACCTCGCTAAGCTGTTTCTTTGGAAGTCCCTGATACTGTACCTTTCAAATTCAAATTCAAAGACCTTTATTAGGCATCAAGAGAAAATACAGATAAAACTGTGCAGTAATATGATCCTGAGTTTGACAGGGTAAAACAGCTGCTCATAGTTCATACAGTACAAACTTCAGGAAATTAAGTAAATAAAAAGAGAGCCAGAAACTTATTTTACAATATCGAGCAGGAACTTGGCCACCATTTTCAACTGCCTGGGATCCTCATTGTTCAAGAGGCGGTTCAATTTGGAATATGGAGGGCACAAGTAAGTCGGTGTTGAAAAGAACAAGCTAGGTCTGACATCTATGAATTTCGGGCAGACTAATAGAACATGCTCCAAAGATTCCTCAGAGGTTGAGCAATATGGACATGTACGCTTTTTCTGTGAGTGTGCCATGAATCTCTCCGGGGAGAAGGTGAGAGGGAATGTGTTTGTTCTTGCTCTGGTGAATAACCACCTAGACTTAGGGTCGAGCAAGATATTTAGGTAAGCAGCTGTCCTGCAGCTCCCAGGCATGATTTCAAAGTGAAGGGGGGGAAACAGGCTCCTTGCTTTGCTAACTAGGAGTTGATGTTCCTGGTCAAATAGCCGTTCCTTAATACAGTGGTGCAGATCACTGGGGGAAAGCATAAGGAGCTGGTCCCAAGAGAAACCGATACTGTACCTTTAAGAAAACATTTCTCAAACAATTGCTGCTTCCTTGCATTTCCCCCACCTTTCAGATACAATCTCCCTAACAACAAGATCCTGTCCTAAATCACTCAAGCCTCAGCTAAATTTAAATACTTAAGGCAGAGACTTTAGGAAGTACCTCTGCATAAAGCCTTTCAGAGCTACTGATGTAATCTAGGACCAATTGGCCCCATTGTCCCGGGAAGTAGATCAATAGATAGAGCTGCTAATTGGCTCAGACCTGCAACCAGCATAGAGGCAAGAAATGAAACCTAATGCAAAGGGTTTCCTTTTCCCGCCAAACTAGCAATCCACCCTATAAAAGTCTTGCACACCTTAAGCTCATTGCTCATTGCTGACCTGAACCTCCCTTGGTCTTGTTGGTGTGAGACACGAATTCGTCCTTCACCTGAATTCAGATGCTGGTCATTTGAATCCTTGCCTTCTCTAAGATCTTCTTCAGCTGAATTTAGGTAACGTATAAGTCCCTTGCCTCCCCAAAACTCCTACTCCCCAAACATCCCACCTATCTTTTCCTCCCTATCTATATACCTAGGAACTGCGTGTAGGTGCTTTAACGTCTCACTGTGTGATTGTTTGCAACCAAAACTTATATAAAAAATATTTAAACTGCAATTTGGTCTTTTGTGAATTCTCTGCAGATACGTTTCAAGCCATTTCTGGTATACATAGTCTGAAAAGATCCCTACCCAGCCTGCCTCTAGCATTGCCGAGTTATTTTCCCCGTTGCTACTTTAAGATATTTGTGTGCTGTTAAACTCTTAGCAGCTGGTGGAGATTCCTTAGAAATAAGTTCACAACCTGTGAAAGCTGGGTAACACCAGCCACACTAATCCTGATTACTGTAATGTGACTGTCTCTTGGAAGACAACTGAGAAACTGATTGGTATACAGCTGCTCACTTGTTACTGACTGTGAACTGGTATGAGTACTTAGCACCTGTCATGGAACAATTCCATTGGTTACCAATCTGTTCTCAGGTTCAAGTCAAGATGCTTGTTATCTCTCAAGTCTGAACAAGTACCTCTCACCAATGCACCATTTTAGGTGTGCCTAACAGTCCCTGTTGAATGTCCTCTTGATTCTCCTTGCTCATTTGGTCTGTAAAAAATCAGACCTTCTGTATTTGTGTGTGTGCTATCCAGATTGGCAGAACACCTTACTCATCAGAGATTTCTGCCCCTTAAGATTACACTCTTCTGCCCCTTAAGTTAATTTATGTTATTCATGCATTGCTTATTGTTATTCTCTGACTCTTTTACAATAAAAATCTAAAAAAAGATTACACTTATTTTGATTTTCATGTTATTAATGAATATTTTTAATACTGATTTGAAAATTTAATCTGGGTGAAATTCTGCTGTGGTTGCCACTTTTAACTTGCATGTTCAACTGTTGTTTTAAGTGTGATTTTTCACTTTTCATGCCTATTGGCAGTTTGTTGTAAAGCTCAGTAAGCAAGGTATAAATATTCCAAATAAAAAAGATGATTTATATAGGGCTGTCACACTGCCAATGAACACATCATCCTGAATCTTTTGGGAATTTTATTTTGGGAAATTAGGTTCTGAAGCGCAAGATGTTTGGGCCCTTCCTTCCTTCTTCCTTCCTTCCTTCCTTCCTTCCTTCCTTCCTTCCTTCCTTCCTTCCTTCCTTCCTTCCCTCCCTCCCTCCCTCCCTCCCTCCTTCCCTCCTATTTTTATTTGTACTTTAAAGTCAAAATCTAAAAAGTACACAAAAACAAAAATTGACCAAATGAGCAAGTACTTATTTCATAGAGACTCCCAGTTTTCTCTGCACCAAATTTTAACCCAACCCTATAATTTCAGCACTTGGCAATTAAAAATCAAAATAGCAGAATTATTGATTTAAATTATTGATTTAGCAGAATTATTGATTTAAAAACTCACTGTTCTCTACTGGATCTTATTTTTACAGTCCCTAATCTTCAGAACCAACCATTAGTCACCATTTTATTTTGTGTTGTCTAGATATTCTATAAAAGGTTCCAAATGTCCATAAGTTCTCTATTGGATCTTGTTTTAACATTTCTTAATCTTCGTCATCCTATTTCTCTAGACATTTCTGCATCGTTGCATTTAGATTATCCCAAGGTTGAAAAGTGGTATCCATTTCACTGTCTCCAACTTTTGACCAAGAAATGTACAGGGTTGGATCCAACCAGCTTTTCTGCTGGTGAAAAAAAACAAAACAGGAGTCCCCTTTAACAACCTAAATTATTATTATTACTTTCATTTATAGTTCCGGCCTGCAAGGGGCGCATTTTTAAGGCTAGTGGCACCATGATTTCAGGATACCATCCAGAGACTGTCCTGATGATACCACCCAAATTTGGTGATGTTTGGTTCAGGGGATGCAAAGTTATGGACCCCCAAAGGGGGTGCCCCCATCCCCATTGTTTTCAATGGGAGCTAACCTGAGATGGGGGCTACCCATTTGAGGGACCATAACTTTGGTCCCCCTGAACACAACTTCACCAAGCTTGGGTGGCATCATAAGAATAGTTAGCAGATGATACCTTGAAAATTTGGTGTCACTAGCTTTAAAAATACACCCCTTCCAGGCACCCCAAGAAATTTGTCCAAGATTCTTTGTTTTGCAGTGACTTTGCTCCATTGTAGCCAATGGGGAATTTCTGAGTGTGTAGGCAGGCTGCACATTTTTGAAGATAGAGGCACCAGACTTTCAGGGTGGCTCCAGAAGGGCCTCCTGGTAATAGCATCCAGGTTTGGAGACCTTTGCTTCTGGGGGTTCAATTTTATGGGCCCCCAAAAGGCTTATTTTGTTTCCCCGCTTCTGCACATGAAAGCCTGTGGGCTGAGTTCTCTCTGAACTCTCTCCCCCCCCCCCCCCCCCCGCCACTCCAGAAGCAAAGCTCACCAAGCTTGGATGCTATTACTCAAGGCCTCTTGGAGCCACCTTGAAAGTCTGGTGCCTCTATCTTCAAAAATGTGCAGGCTGTTTCAGAAATTCCTCATTAGCTACAATGGAGCAAAGTCACTGCAAAACAAAGAATCTTGGGCACATTTCTTGGGGTGCCTGGAAGGGATGTATTTTTAAAGCTAGTGACACCAACATTTCAGGGTATCATCTGTTAACTATTCTTATGATGCCACCCACGTTTGGTGAAGTTATGTTCGGGGGACCAAAGTTATGGTCCCTCAAATGGGTAGCCCCCATCTCAGGTTAGCTTCCATTGAAAACAATGGGGATGGGGGCATTCCATTTGGCCGCCCATAACTTTGCTGCCTCTGAACCAAACATTGCCAAACTTGGGTGGTATCATCAGGGCAGTCTCTGGATGATGCCCTGAAATCGTGGTGACACTAGCTTTAAAAATGCACTCCCTGCAGGCTGAAAAAACACCAAAAATACCCCCCCCCAACCCAAATACCTTGCATTTGCATTTGTTCATATTTGGGCAGGACATAATCGGACAATTTTTGTCTGAATGTGCCCAAATTTGCCCAGATTCCAGCTTAATCTGGTATTTGTTTCATCTCAATCTCCAACTCTCAAAAGTGATGCTGTTTCAGGGTGGGGGAGAATCCACCCCCAAACAGCATCACTTTCAATTTTGTTTTAACCGGGGACCCCAGATTCTCCCTTTAAGGTAGATTTAAAAGAAGAATCTGAGTTCTCTAGTTTAAACACCATTGAAAGTGATGCTGTTTGGGGGTGGATTCCACTGGAGGTGTTTTGTGAGAGATGATGCTGACATTTGTTTGGTAAATGTTTTGCTGGGGGTGATTTGTGAGAGATTTACATGCTTAATACCCACTTGCACTGGCTTGGAGTTTTTTCTCAGGCTAACAACCTACCTCATAGGGTTGTTGTGATTAGGAAATTAGGAAGAGTTGGTGGGGAGAGAGCCATGTATGTTTTGATGGGAGTGGGAGGTGTTTTGTGAGCTGGTACAAAAAAATCATTGTTTGGTCATGGTGGGGGAGGGTGGCCGCCCATACGCCGGGTGGGTGGGGAGGCGCCAAACTCAGATTTTGTCCCTGGGCGCCAGTTTGCCTAGGTTCCCCCCTGACATTTGCTAATAGGTGTTTGTGAAGTGGCTGACATTTCTGGTAAGTTATGTGTGGCACAGAGTTAGCAAAAGATCGATCGATATAGGTTCCTTCTTCAGGAACAAAATAACATTGTTAGTGTTTATAACTTTTTCCACAAGGAAGGGGAAGGCAAATTCCTACAATGCTCTGTGCAGATTACAATAGCCTGAATGACTATCCCTGCCAGAAAAGTTTTCTTTTGAATGCTGTTCAGATGACCCATGCACTCGCTCTTAATCCTCTTAGGTCTAATGTCTTTATTAAAATATTAATGTTGGAAGCAGAATTATTCCCCAGTTCCATGTTCTTCAAGGAAAGCATGAGTGCTGTGTCATCCCTTTGTACAGAGCCACCCACTCCTTCCTGCACATCTGGCCAGACTGGTTGCTTTTTTTCCTCCTGGATACTAGGGAATCGATTCTGTGAAGCTGCATCATGGCCAGCTCAATAGTAGTGTGGAGAAAAAAGGAAAAACATTGCAGAAAAGAAGAGTTTCAGGTTTTTTGTGCAAATTGTGCTATTTGATTTATCTGTCCACAAAATTCCGCTGCAGTTTTGACAGTTTTCTATCAGTACCGTGCAGGAGGCTGGTATTGCAAAAGAAAAGTAAAGTCACCCTGGAGCTGTTTGAAGCAACTTCTTCCATCTGATTTCCCGCCATAGACTCATTCACTCTTTTCCTACATCGCGGAGATCAAGAGCCCGACATCAATTACCATTTCTACGATTCTATCCATTCAGACTTAGGCCAATGGGGGGAAAAAAACTGCCCAACCAAATTTTCCGTTGCTAAAGCAAAAGCTACTACGGGGCATTGCTCTATCTCTGCATCTCTATGATTTGTCACCACATAGCAGGAAAAGGAGCACAGTGGCAAACAGGTCAACGATAACGGAAGTGTTTAAACAATTGCAGTGGGACTGTATCCCTTTAGGATTTAGCTACCCCCCCCCCCCATCTCGCGATACTCTGCTACTGTTTGTGCTTCAACTGGGAGGTGTTTTCTAGCGCGAGAACACCGCCGCCTCCATGTCAAAACATGGCGGCGCCCAGGACGGAGGAGCTGCAGCCCAGTGCGCTGCGGAGCAAGCATAGCCGGACGTTGCTAGTTCGGCACCTGCCCTCGGCGTTGTCGCCCGCGGAGAAGGAGGAGTTGCTGAGGCATTTCGGCGCGTTGTCTGTGCGGGTCCTCTCTGACTACGGGAGGCTGGTGAGGCGTGGAGCGCCTCGAGTATCGGGGCTGTCAGAGGGGATCTCTGCTGTGCAGGGGCAGTATTAGATTCTGCCCTTTCTGCAAGGGGGAAGCTGTGGGAGATGTATATCCTTGTTTGCAAATATAGCATCAGGATGAGATTATGCACAGCCCACGTTCACAAATCTGTCTATCGATCTACTCGTCGTTCCTGTCCGTCTATATCAGGGGTCGGGAAACCGAGGCTTGCGAGCCGCATGCGGCTCTTCCGCCGCTGTTCTGCAACTCCATGAGCCGAGCCACCGGCCCCATCCTCGCCCACCCTGCAGGCAGCAGGGCGGGCACATCCATCGCCCACGGCTGGCAAGGCCGCGCTGCGGGCTTGCTTCCCGCTTGCTCAGCTGGATGCGGGGCGAGCGCTCTCCCGGCGGCCGGCCAAGCCGAGCCGCCGGCCCCATCTTCGCCCTGATGCATCCATCACCCAAGTCTGGCTAGGCCACGCCGCGGGCTTGCTTCCCACCCGCCCGCACGAAGTTCGCAGGCGGCGCTGAAGCCCAGAAGCCGGCTTTGCCATCGCCGCCTCACCTTTCACCCAATCTCTGTGCAGCACTGGGCGGCGCGATCACCCAAAGGCTGGTTAGGCTACACGCCAGCGGGCTTGCTTCCCGCACCCGCCCGCACTGGTTGCGGGAGGCGAAGCGCTCTCCCAGCCCGGGCGTCGCTGCCGGAGCCGCCCGGCACCATCTTTCGCCCTGATGCATCCATCACCTGCAGCTCCGGTTAGGCTACCGCCGCTGGAGCCAGCCTTGCTTACACCCGCCCACTCAGTTGCGGGCGAAGCTCTGTGACCAGGCCGAACGCCGGCCCCATCTTCGCCCGCCCTGCAGGCAGCAGGGCGGGCGCATCCATCACCCAAGGCTGGCTAGGCCACGCCGCGGGCTTGCTTCCCGCCCACCCCGCTGGTTGCGGGGCGAGCGCTCTCCCAGCGGCTGGCCAAGCCGAGCCGCTGGCCCCATCTTCACCCGCCCTGCAGGGAGCAGGGCGGGCGCATCCATCGCCCACGGCCGGCTAGGCCGCTCCGCGGGTTTTGCCTCCTGCCCGGCTCGCTGGTTGCGGGGTGAGCGCTCTCCCAGCGGCCAGCCGAGCCGCCGGCCCCATCTTCGCCCGCCCTGCAGGCACCAGGGCGGGCGCATCCATCGCCCAAGGCCGGCTAGGTTGCGGGGCGAGCGCTCTCCCAGCAGCCAGCCAAGCCGAGCCACCGGCCCCCTCTTCGCCCGCCCTGCAGGGAGCAGGGCGGGCGCATCCATCGCCCAAGGCCGGCTAGGCCGCTCCGTGGGTTTTGCCTCCTGCCTGGCTCGCTGGTTGCGGGGCCGCCGGCCCCATCCTCACCTTCCCTTCAGGCGCGGGGGTGAGCCGGCGGGGGGGGGGGAGCAAGTGGCGGGGGAGTGGAGCAGGGGGCGTGCGGGTGGGTGGGTGGGTGAGCGGGGAGGGTGAGTCAAATGGCTCTTTGAGGGGAAAAGGTTCCTGATCCTTGGTCTATATGGGTTAGACTGGGGGTATTTCTTATTGCATTGCCGCGTTTCCTTCTAGGCAAGGGTTGCGTGGTTCTTAACGTTTCTCCAGCAGACTTAATATGGGAAATATTTTCTCCGCGATCTGCTGGGAAAAAGCCACTTTGGACTGAACCTCAAGATCCAGTGGGGCACCGCTGGGATGCCTCAGGACTTACCCATTAGATCTTTCCATCTACCTCCAAGAATCTGCTGCCCCAGAAAGCTAAATCTTTTTGTCTTGCCCTGGGAAGGTCTCTGGGTAAAGTAGATATGGGAGACCAAAAGATCTAAACGTGATGTTCAGAAAAACCTAAAGAGAAACTGCTGCAAACACACAGGATAATAATGCCCTTTAAATTCAAATTGATGTTCATAGCCAAAAAGATTTAGGTATAACATAAGAGTGAAAAACTTATTTAGCGTGCTCTTTTGCTTACAGGAATGCTTTGAAACGATTGTTCTGTAGTATGTGAGCATTCTTTTACTACTCTTAAATTGCTTGGATTACGAGCAGGTCAGGGTTGTTTAAGGAATGAGCTTTAGAATAAAAGAATAACCCGTCTATCTTTAAGTTACTTTAGGGGATTGTTTACGGGATTGTTGTAAGACTTGTGAGGAAATAGATAAAAACTATATCTTTCTGTTTTCCAATTCTGGGGTGAAGAATAAGTATAAGAAAGTTGTTGCTGAAACTTAATCCATGCACCAGAATCAAAGCATCTCCTCACAGTTTCTTGGACTTCAGGGTGTTCTGTTCTAACATGGGAAAACTATCTTGCTTCCTTTCCTCAGTTGAAGTGGTTCATCTCTACTGCTTTCAAAAGTTCTGAGGCTAAGTGGATTGTTATTCATCTTTCCTCACAATTGTTTTTACTTGTTTTTCAGAAACACACAGCCTTTGCTACTTTTGCCCATGAAAATGCAGCTGCTCAGGTGTGTTTTGGAACTCTTACTAACCTTTTTCAATATATAAATAAAGTTTTAAGACTGGGGGCAGAAGATTACGCAAGTGTGAAGATTACATAGACTGTTTTGGGGAACAGGAGTATAAAATGGGTTAGGTACGGAAAATGTTAACTAATAGGACTAGAAAACAGTAATTTTTTTGTAAATTAGGTTAACCTCATTTACATACAGTTGGCAGATTTTAATGTTTGTGTCACAGGACCAACCTGTGAAATAGCACTGCATAATCTGAATAATCTTTAGAGAAATATCTGCCAGTCCTTGGAAAGCAGCAAAATTGGGTGATTTGTCAAGTTTTAGATAGATCTTGTCAGCTACTGGACAATTAGTTGTGCAAGGCTGCTGTAAAATATTATTTTTATACCTTCTAAAGATAAAATAAACACAGATTATAAATTAGGAAGTCTGTTCCATGTATTCCTGCCTTTGTGCCTTTTAGTCAGTGAGAGCCATTTCTACATTAGGGTGGCACATCTGTTTGCTATCTGTACCTTTGCACATGTTCTCCTCCTTCCTTTTTGGTTAGAGAGTATGCTTTTTGAGGCAGACATCTGTATTTTTATGTTGAGTTGTAACATACAGTTTATGTTCCTGAATGGTTCTATTTTATTTAATATGCATTCTTCCTTTTTCACCTGGTATAGACCTAAGACAGTTTGCATCTTTCATCTTTCTTCCATTTTATCCTCACAACTTTGTAAAGTAGGTTAGACTGAGAGAGTGCTACTAGCCAAGATCACCAGCAGTCTTCCATGGTGTGGGGAAAGATTCAAACCTAGGTCTCACACTCTTAATCCCCACACTGGCTCTCAGTCTCTGTTTGAAGATCTGCCAATATATGAATTATGTAGGCCTTAAAACCTTGCCATTGGTAGTTTTAATCATTAAGAGAGTGGAGGAAAAGGAAAATTGCTAATCGTTTCCCACACTGCTCAAGCTTTTATGTCAGCTCAGATCTGAAGGGAGATTATCAGTCTGTTCTGAAATGCATTTAAATATGACTTGATTTAGTTGCCTGTTGTGTTTGATTAAAGGCGTTATCAAGACTTCATCAGCTGAGCCTACTGGGTCACACTCTGGTAGCTGAATATGCAAAGGACCAAGACAGTGTTCATGCAGTTAGTCAGACTTCTCTCTCTAAAAAGGACAAATGGTATGTGAATATTTATTTTCATATTTGATTACTTCACACAACTTTTAAAAAAGGAATTATCTAAATACTTGTCAATACATTTGTTTTAGCTGATTTGGCTTTATTTCTAATTTTGTTTTTTATTTTGGTAATGTGCTCATATTTTTTTTGTGCCCTTGCACCGTTAGTCTAAGGAAATAAGGTGGTGTATAAATGAATTCTTTTCAAACTGTGGCCCTGATGCTAAAAACACCTTTACTCATAAAATGACAAGTATTGTCAATGTTCAGGGACCAGGGTTTGAGAAGCTGGTAGGCTTTTCCCCTGGATAATAGCATTCCATTCTTTGCACAGATGCCCCTAAGTCAGTAGTTTTGCACATTGATGAATGCATTTTGATGGTGTCATTTCAAGTATATAAATGATACAATCAGAATAGAAGAGGGTTGAATTCATATTCAAGAGCCAGCATTAATTTAGCAAATGACTTCATAGACATCATCCTAAGTGATAATCTTATATTATTATGTTACTACATTGTCTAATATAATTTTCCAAATTGGCTTGCTCAAGTAAAGAATGGACAACTTGCAGTGTCATGCTAAGAACTTTACCTTCCTGACCCCAAGGATTTAGAAGGATGTAATTCTGTTTAGAATTGTACTGCTAGGAGTTAAATTGAGCAATCCATTTTCAAATCACCTTGCAAATACAATTAGGCAATTTCACCTTGCCAAATTCTTTTGTAAAGTAATTTCTCTTATTTTGTTTTTAGTCTTGAAGAACCAGTGAAGGAAGAGAAAGAGAAGAAAAAGCTAGGCTGCCTCCAAATTGAAAGGGGAATTGCTCCTAGCCATGGGTTAGTGTTTGGCATTGTGGTGCACATGCTAAAATTTAGTTGGATCCTAGCCTTAAAGCTTTTATATGCTTGTATAAGCAAGTGAATCAGAAATCAAAACCATGTCATTGTTTTAATATATCTCTTTCTGCTCCTGCATCATAATTCAAGATGTGGTTCTACTTGTAAATGTTTATTCAAGCCTGTTTCATCTGCCAGTGAATTGAACTCGGGATCTAGGTTCAGGAGTTGCAAATAGCATGTGATATTTGTTGCCTCTCTTTGGCCTTCCTTTTGGTTTTCAAGAGATCCAGTCTTCATTGTACTGAGTAGGATAAGATGGTTCTCGGGCTGTCTCTTTAGAAGCAAACCACAACATATGGACTGGCACATAATTGTGACATTTTTTAGTATGTTCCTTTGAACAGCACAAAACTGCTATATTGCACATTTCTTTTGACAATTCCTTTAATTTCAAAAGTAGCTAACTCTTCTGACATGAGAGAAACGTGGAGGTCTGAGCAGAAGATTCCCTAAGGTGGTTGGAATTATTTGCCTTATCCTTTTCATCTTGGCTATTATAATAACAGCTGTGTTTTTCAGAATATTCAGTTTTTAAGAATAAAATAGAAAAAAGCACAAAATGTACAAAGGGTAATCCTAAAATTTCTGTAGATTTTGTGACAATCAATTGTGAAATAATAGTTCCTTTGCAATTGAAGAGCAAAATGCATGACCAATTCTTGTTATAAAGCTTTTTTAATTTGCCTGTCTTTTTACAATAAAATTCTGTTCTTTGATTTGTTTCTTCCTTGTCCCACAGACTAACTTTTCCTTTAAGCTCTTGCCTGAAGTACCTGTATCCACCTCCGTCAAACACAATTCTCGCCAATATAGCAAATGCCTTAGCAAGTGTGCCTAAATTTTATGTGCAGGTGAGCATAGTTCCCTTTTCACTCTTGACTTAAAGGTGGAAAATTGGTCCTTGTCTGAATTACGTAGCTTAATAATACATTATTATAGAAATGAATTTGTTTAGATTTTTACCACCAGTAAATAAATACTCAAAAGAGTTATACAATTTGTTTGTATTCTGATCCTAGAATCTGTAACCTATTTGTTGGCCCTCCAGACCAACTAGTTGACTGCAGGTGCACAAGATGCTGGATTAGATGCACCACTGCCTGATCCAGCAGTTACCTCGGCTTTTTCTTTTAAAATAGCAAGCTTGCTCTTGTTGGTGTTATCCTGTGAATTCAGAGCTGAGAATTATCGTGCTTCTGCTGCAGCTTGCTGTATTCCCTTGAACATGCTGAGTATAACATGGAGTTCTGCAGTAGAAAGGAAGAATTGCTGAAAATCACTTTATCTTTGGCAAACTCCTTTGGCAAACTCCAACTAAACTGAAGTTGCCTTTCATAGTTTCTTTGTCCTAACAAATCACCTTTGGTAGATTTATAAATGACATCTTTACTTGCATAATTTATTGCCTTTGAAGAGGATTTTTTGATCCCAGTCTTAGAATATGTTCTAATTAAAAATGGCTCGTCTGCCCCTCTTAGTGGGATTATATACATCCCTTTTTTTGCTAGTGGTGCCACTTTCCTCCAGCACATAGAGGCTTCCTCAGGTGGAAGAGGCATTTTGCTCCAGAGGAAGATTCCTTTGCTTGTACCTTTAGAGAAGTGGATTCGCAGGATCTAGCCTCATCTATATGTATACTTAATCTATTATAGAAATCCATGTAGGTTTTTGGGGGGGAGCGGGTGATGCATGGAATACTTAAATTTAGTAAAGTGTTAAAACATGAGCAGTTGTCTTTTAAGGATTGCTGGCAAATATGTGGTGTTTTTGTTTTTAGGTTTTACATCTTATGAACAAAATGAATCTTCCCCCTCCCTTTGGACCAGTTACTGCACGGCCTCCATTGGTACAGTATTTTGAATGATATTGTTAGTGAAAGCAGTAACTTGTATGTAGTTTAAATATTCCATTGGGCTCCTAAAGTCTGATGTGCAGATCTAGACCACTGCTTTGTCTTGCATGATCTTACTGGGTTTTTTTCAAACTGTTCTATGTCATGTCCCAAACTGATTTTGAAGTTCCTCAGTTTGCCATGTGACGTTTGTGTTGGAGCAGGAGAAAAATTGTAATTCTAAAGCCCTTTGTGACTCACTGTACTGTATCATGCTTCTTTTGTTCCTGCTCCTCATTGTCAAGAAGATCAGCAGAACCACTAGAATGGAGTATATATTCAGGAACAGTTTGTTTTAGAAAATAAAATGGATTTTTTTAAGAAGTTGGAAACATTCGGATGTTTCATTTTGCATTGGCAGTATATCTATTAACACAAAAAGTCATGAGAATTGTGACAGATGCAGTCAGTAATTCTGAACTCAAATTCTACCCCATTGCTGTTTTTTTACTACCACGATATTTGCACCCCTCACAATAACAGTAGATATTTTGCTGGTGCAGTGGTGGGGAAACAGCCTGTGTTTGTGCAGTTGGTTTTCTTTTCTTAGCCTTTCCCAGCTGCTTCTCCTCCTCCATGAGCAGGCGATGAATGTGGTGCCTATTACAGCTTGATTACATCTCCCAAGTATACTTCATGAGTACTGAAGTGACTTTTTCTTTTGATGGTATGAGGACGCCGTGGATGTTAGCCTTTTGCAACACAAGTTAGTAAGTGGTTAGTAAGTGAAATGTTGTGATGCGTACTACTTCATTCCAAGTTTATGGTTGGAAGGCTACTAGTAGAACAACTTTGCTGAAGCCAAGCCGATCCAGATTTGGTTGGTGCCTGGATAGGAGCTCTCCTGGGAACTTCACATATGCCCGTGTTGGCGAACCTATGGCACTCCAGATGTTCATGGACTACAATTCCCATCAGCCCCTGCCAGCATAGCCAATTGGCCATGCTGGCAGGGGCTGATGGGAATTGTAATCCATAACATCTGGAGTGCCATAGGTTCGCCACCACTGACATATGCCATCTTGAGTTATATGATAGTGGAAAGGTATGGTAGGAATTTAATGCAATTCAGAAGAGAACAGGTACTTTTTTATGTTGAAATGCAGATTTGCTGTATCTTTAAACATAGTTGACAGCCAGCATTTTTTTAAATAAAAGCATCCCCTTGTTTAGTATGAAGAATATATTCCTGTGCCCCTGCCACCTCCCCCAATTCCACCTTTACCTCCGGAGGCCCCTCCTTTGCCTGAAGAAGACGACAGTCAAGAGTCAAGTAAAGATGAGTCGGAATATGAAAGTGGTGATGAAGAAGATAAGGAGAGGTTAGTGGTCATCAGCGGTAATGATATCTGTGTCCTTACTTCCTTAGACATTAGACTATACAGCTGAGACTTTATGTGCAATGTGGGTGGCGCTCAGCACTGTGTTTGGGCTCCCCAGGAGGCTGTGGTGGCTGCACGCTGGCTGATTTACACCTTTACCAGCGTTAAGTGCCTTGGGAAAGGCATTTCTGCCGACATAGGGCCCAGTCACCTCCCCAACTCCCTTTGCTCCCCTACCCCAAATTGAGCCAAAAAGTAGTACTGGTTTCTTTAGTCTCTCTGTGTGTATTTTGATTGATATAAAACATGAGTAAAGAAAGGTCTATTTGATACACAACTGTCACAAATTCTCTACTTAGGATTCAGTGCATTTGTATCACTTTATAAGCAAAAGCATACATTTAAATGCATTGTTAAATGATAACGTTGATCAAAATTGATCAGGCATTTTTAAACAAATCCTGATTATTTAAAAATAGTTTTAATATTTGATTAGGTATTGCCTGTCCTATGAATTTTTTCCCTGTCCAGTTCTTGAGGCTCTGGACAGAACAGAGTGAGAGTGCAGCTGGAAAAAATGAGTAGGAAAGACCATGTCCCTTAATGTGTTGTGGGCTGTTTTATTCTATGACTGTCTCAGTAATAAACCTCCAGTTCCAGGCTCTCAGCCAGAACAGCTCTTCTCCTGTTGCATCTTCAGATTTGAAGAACTGCCCATAACCTTGCGCGTGAAGTGGAGTTTCTTTGGCAGCATTCTTCCCTGAACTTGATTGTCATGTAGACCTTCATAGACAAAGGCTAAAGGAAGCAATTGCTCTGGCTACTGCTTCTCTTTAGTTGTACCAGGTTCTCCATAAGGCAGTGGAAAACCTAACCAATCAATTTCTCCCTTTCTGAAGCCTTAGTGCAGGAAAGGAAAAGTGAGGTGAAACTGCAAGGGAGCCAGCGCCATTTTAGTTTATTTGAAAGCCAGGTATTTGCCAGAGAAATCCTTCTTAAATACTTCAAAAAAAAGCTGCTGGGGGTAAGAGGCAAACTGATTATGTCAACAAGTTTTTTCTGAAGAATTTGTCATTTTCCATCTGAAAATATGTGAAATACCCTTCTTGGTTAATGTTTAGATACACAAAACTGTTGGAAATAGCCACCCTTCAACCCAAGCGACAAATGCCGACAAAGCAGCATCGTGCAAGAAAAAGGAGAAAGCTAACAGACTTATTGAATGTTTCTCTACCTGCTTCTCACAGGTACAGATAGGAATTTAGTATACGTAGTGCTTCCATGCAACGACTTCTGATTTGCACCCGCTTTCATAATAGTTTGGAGCATGGATGTTGTTTTTTGTGACGTGAGTATACAAAGTGAACAAATACAAGTATAAAAGGTATAAAAACTCAAGTTAATTGTCCAAAACCAAGTTTCAAGTACTAGAAATATACTGTGGCTAAACATACAGAAGATTGCCAGACATTGTGACTGAAGATAACATTATTTTGTCAAAACAAACAACAGAAATGTCCTACTTGTGTATATTACCTTCAAAGAATTGAGTAACTCTTTTACAGTAGTTTCATCCTACCTGGTGAAAAATATTGTCAAAATGGGGCTTTTATCTTTTTAGATTCCAAAAATGGCTAATATATTGTCTAACTGTTCTTCATTAGGTTGAGTTTTTACACCTTTGTACATGTATTTGCTCAGTTTGTGAAAATATTTGTATATTCATGTGTACACTGATCAGGAGAAGTGTTCCAAACATGATTCACAAGTGTTGATAACATTCAAGCTCCAAACTATTAAGAGGTTCTGAAACTATTTGGAATATGGTTAGGCCGCTTTTAAAAACTACATTGCTCAAAATTGTTCATAACATGGATGTCAGAGGCAAAATTGAAACCAAAAGTTACGAAACAATTTTAATCTTTTTAAAAAAGAGAACAGGCTGGCTACAAGCTTATCAAGTTCTGTAAAATATAAAATACTTTCTTTCAAAAGTATGTGGAATAATATTGCCATTGAGAAATGTGTGATCTTTCAGGAATCATTTTATATTGCAGGAATAGTTCTGTGTAGATCTTTAAATGAGCTTAATATTGTTTTTAAACAGCAACTCTCATCCAGCACTGTCACCTTCAGATGTGTTTGAACACCCGCAGCCAGTTGGTCTCAAAAAAATTGAATTTCACATTCCTACTGATGTGCCTGCTGTTCTTCAGCAAAGCCTGGAGAAAGAGCAAAATAATGGTATGAACTTCTATTGATGGATAGTTTATAAATCAGTGTTGGGATCTGGGATTGCATAGTAGCTGTGAGACAGGTATGAAATGGACAGAAGTCCTTTTAAGGTAAGTTATGAGAACCTTCAAAGGACTGCTGTAATGTGTATGATTGCAAGGTAACATTTCCCCATTAGCACTTCCACATTTCTCCAGTGCAAGGCAGCTCCCACAGATACTAGGTGCATTTGCACTACAGTGAACACAGATCCAACCAAATTAGTTGGTTTTGTTAACATACGTGTTATGTGAGTGGGTATTACAATTATAGCTGACGCCATTTCTGTACCATTCAGTAGGGGCAATGGAATTGTTAATGTACATTAAATTCTTACAGTTGGATACCTTGGTGTCTTTTTCTTTTCATATACTATTTAGTTTTCTGTCTTTGTCTTTTCTGACTTTGCTTTACTTACACTGGTCACAAATATTTGTTAAGTTTGGGGTCACTGGGACTTAAGCATGTGTAATTCCTGTAATTCAAGTGAGATTTTATCTTCATTGGGCTCTCTTGTGCCACTCAATCATATTTTAAGTACTTTTCTGATGTCTTTTCTCTTAGATAGCTATGCAGCAGCTGATGAAATGTTGAATGCAGGATTTGGGAAAATTTTCCCTGTTCCTAGTTCCAGTCCTAAAGATGAGATGGAAGAAGAAGATGATGAAATTCCTTCTGAATTCATTTCCAAAAGAGAGCTAGAAAAAGGAAGAGTCTCCAAAAGAGGTGATTAAATATTAGAGAACACAGTAGAAATGGCTAGGGTTTTTTTGTTGGAATACTGAGTTACAATGCTGAACTCTTTGGGCACATAGTGAAACAATAATGTCATCCAAACATTTGACAACCCCTTATACATTCTCTTGGGAAGTGGGGGGAAAATTTAAAGTAAAAATAAATTGTCATATAAATGCCAATTATCAATTATCTATTTGTCTTTCTGTTCTCAAGAAATGGGAACACTTTCTGTCTTCAAAAATTATGAACCAGGTGATCCCAACTGTAGAATTTATGTGAAGAATCTATCTAAGCAGGTTCAGGAAAAAGTAAGTAGGAATTGAGTGAAAGTTACCTAGTTTTTATTTCCTTTGTCAAAGGTTACTGACTTCTCATTTTTTTATTATTTTAATCCTAGGATTTGAAATTTATTTTTGGAAGATATGTTGACTTTTCATCTGAAACTGAACGTATCATGTAAGTGAGGACTGAGTAACGTCTGTAGACTGGTGGTACCTCTGAACTTTGCACATTTCCCTCCTCCGGCCCCCGTCCCCCCAGGTTGTAGTGTGAATGTCTGTGAAGGGTAGACAGGATAACAAAACATTTAGAGTGAAGAGAAACTCCAACATCAGGAAGCAGACAGTTGTACAGTAAAAGAAGCCAGTGAATATGTGAAGTAAGTTTGATGGGGCCAAGAAATTTGAGAAGAAATAATGGGAAATAAATACAGCTGCTAAGGAGACAGCAAATAGAGTGATCTGGAAAAGGATGGAGAAGAACAAGAGATGTGAATTGTGCGAGAAGCAGGGGGCAGGGGAATCGAATAGCCTTGGCTGAAGAATCATGCATGATCACACAACTTGTGAAACTGAAGTTGAAGTGTATGGTGGAAATTAGGTGTTTCAGAAAGCATCAAAAGATACCTACTTCCTCTTTATTTCCAGAGTATTTCAGAACTTTGCAGGTAGTTTGCATGCTGATAGTTAAAGGAATAGTAAGGGCTCTCTTGTAGAGCAGGGCTCTTCTAAGTGGTACTGGAATAAGTTGTACTTGTGTTCCATTTGTTGGCAACCTTACCGTGCCATGTAATGGGCAAGCTGGAAATACAACTATTCTTTCTCTTCCTTTTCATCTTAGGTTTGATATACGCTTAATGAAAGAAGGCCGTATGAAAGGACAAGCATTTATTGGGCTTCCTAATGAAAAAGCTGCTGCGAAAGCTTTGAAGGAAGTAAACGGATATGCTTTGTTTGACAAACCCATCGTAGTTGTATCCTTTCCTAAAGCTGTTTTCCCCCCCTTTAAATTTCAGCCGGTTTTTAGAATTTGCTTTTACATTCACAAAATGTTTAGGTTGCTTTAGATTGTTATTTCCACTTGTAACTTAGGCCGTTTCCACACGGCCACGATTGGGGTTGGGTCAGCATATGCGATGCCGACCCAACCCCCCTGTGACCGTTTGCACAAACGGTCCCAGAAACAGCCGGGAAGACGGCGCTGCGGAGTGCCGTCGACCTGCTGACCTGCTGTTGCTGTGGCCGTCCGGCACGTCGCCGAGGCCTGGGGACACCCCCCCCCCGCCCTGCGCGACTGCTCCGGCGTCGCAGGGCAGGGAGGGCGTGACCAGTATTCCTAAGCAATCCCTGCCGCTGGACGCCGAGCCAGCAACTGCACAATGTAGTGAGCATGGGTGACAAGGGGATTGTCGAGCCAACACCGTCAGTGACGGCAGCGGCCGTGAAGCTGCCGTCGCTTCCAGTAAACCTCGCTTCGTGGAAGCGGGTAAGAAAATGTGGCGGCTTCGTTACCGCTTCGAGGCGGTCGCGGCTACAAAGCAGCCTGTGCCCCCTGTCAGCGAACAGCTCCCTGAGGGACGGTGTTTTTTTGCTTTGTCCCCAGGCTGCCATATTTAACCATCGTTGCAGAAAGGGTCTCCTTATAGAACCACTGCTAATCTTAATTACTGAAAAGTAATTCAAAAAATCAAAGCGTCATGTGGCTGAACTGCTTCAGTTTCTGTATTGGGCAATCTCTTGAAATCACCCCTTGTTTTGAATGAACACTTGGAAACAAATCTTAGGTGATAAGCTGTGGTGTAAGGACCAGTTTTTACTGTGGTGCAGGGCCCAGTACATTCTCAAGGAGCCCAGAGTTCTACTTGTTGGAGCAGTGTCCACAAGCCATTTGAATTGGACTTCAGATAGAAAAATAAGCAGGTGAAGAAGGAAAAATGTCTAGACCGTGTACATTTTTGTAATGTCTGGATATTCAGACTAGATGTGCCTTGGACACCTCACAAGCTGAGATGTGCATTCAGCGGGGCTGTTAGTTTCATGTCTTTTTCATAGCTGCACAATCTGCAACAATCCTTCATATTTACACTCTGATGCACAATATACTTTAACATTGATCTAAATATAATCAATTTATTTATCCCTTTAGACTGTAGCTCAGATGGTGCTTACCTCCAGTTGTATATGTTAGTGAACATATTAGGATATCTATATACTTAGAATTATCCATGTAGTTAGATATCAAGGGAACTAAAACCTTCAACAGTTATCTACTTGGGCTAATAGGACAAGATTCTTTCTCCTGTTTTTGGATGCCTTAAAATGTGTGTGTTTTTTGCAACTACCTTTCCCCCAAAGGTTTTTTGACAGCTTTGCAGTAAATGATTATAAATAGTGACACGCTTAGTTGGACAGCATGTTTACTTTTCCATGATCTTTAACATTTGCAAATATGTTTTGCTGCATGAATTCTTTCTAACAACTGCCACTTGGACTAGGGTGCATGTTCCTTAATCAAATCCTAGCAATTTGCTCGTTCAGCAAGACCAAAGCAGGATTCAAAAAATGATAAAAGGAAAAGATAGGAGAAGAGAAAGCTGTGAACGTAAGTAACTCGTAAGAACTCATGTTATTTGTTGCCTATAGTTAGCTGCCATTTACATCAAAAGACACATGCAGCCAGTTCAATAGAACTTGGATACAAATGGCCATTCAGATGCACACTGACATTGCATGTGGAAAGTGATTTGTGTTCTTGCTGGACTGGAGTGTTTGTCTTTAGTTCCCACTGTCTAGAACTCTAACTTAAATTAATGCATACCTTTTGTTTTTAACATAATCAAGGCATTTCTTCTGGCTAAATTTTTGGTGCCTTTGACTTCTAAGATTTCCTGAACCAAATTTTTCACATTAAAAAAAAAACACTTGTTGCCAGCTTTATTTATAATACACAGTGAAATGATCAAATGCTACAGTGCATTTCAGCAAATTAACAATTTTTTGCCTAATAAATCATCTGGCACTTTAGATTAAATTGTGATTTTATCTGTTACCCAAATCCTTGTATGGAGTTGGTTCTTTTGCATATATTTTAGCAAGGGCCAGAAGAGAGACTGCCGTTCTCTTCTACCCTTTAATAGAATGGGAATAATGTTAATGCACAAACTTCTTCACTTTAGAATATAAATTGACTTTATTTACTTTATTCCATGGTGTACACCTTGATCATGGACATTTCTGTAAATTTCTAAGGTAGGAATCAATCCTATATACCCTTCCTTTAAAAAACTGCCCAAGGGAGAGCAGTATTATAATCATCACCATTAAAATGCTAAAAAATAGCTGTCATCATTAAAGGTAACTTAGGTTGTTTCCGCACAGGCGGAATACAGCACCCCAGGGATGGCAAAAACGCTGTCCCTGGGGAGGCGTTCTCATAGCAGGTGCTGCTGCGATGCAGCAGCACCATGCTCGCGCCGCTTGGAAATGCCACTTTTGAACCTCACTCCATGAGCAAGGTTTTTCAAAAGTGGCGCCTTCCAGCTGCTGCCATGCAAACAGCAGTGGCTGAAAGGTGGCATTTCCCTCCCACCTTCCCCAACTGGCTTACCTGCTCCTGCTGGCTTCCGTTTCATTGTGGAGGCCAGAAGACACGACCCCCTGGTCTCTGTCTTCAGAGCCGTCGCTTTGGCCAGGGGTGTGTGTCCCTTGGCCTCCACAACGCGACAGAAGCCAGCAGGAGCAGGTAAGCCGGTTAGTTGCAAGAGCACAGCAATCGCGAAGGCTGCGCTATTTCCCCTCGTACCTTCACAGAACCATCTGTCAAACTCGAGAATGGTCCCGCTGGGGTGCGCATCGGCATTATTTATGCCAATACACCCCCCGCTCAGCACCCGTGCAGAAAGGGCTTTACATCTAATGTATCTTCACAACAGGGTGCCACCTAGTTCACAGCACAAAATTGTATCAGATTCATAACAAATTACTGTTGTGCTTGTTTTATTTTTCAATAATAGAAAAAGAGAGAAGAAAACCGTAAGAACAATATAAATAGCAAACAGAAAATGGAAATTATCTTAATTACAATTCTGAACATTGAGGGGGCTAATATAAGTATGCCAAATGATGGTCTATAAAATCATAACATGATCAATATATTTTACAGAAGAAAATTTTTAAAAGACAAGATTTAAAAAAACAGGTTCTATGCAATTAAACCTATTAATAAAAATGTTAATACATAATTACTATCATTGTCTAAGACTTATCAAATACAGGTTTTAATATTAAATTATACACTTCTTATTTGATATAATTATCCACTCATTTATTTTCTTTCCCCCCTTTTTCAACACAATTAACAAGATGTTAGAGCCTTAACAGATTTTAATGGTTTGTATATAACACTTTACTGTTGTTGTTAGTCAAATATTTTCTGTTCTAGAAAATCAGCGGAAAGGTAGTATTTTTTTAAGTTTTGTCACTTAATATTTATCCACAAGTGAAATCTGAATGAAAATTGTGCATTATATAAGCTTTATTTCTAAACACTTTTAGATACTTGTAAAAAGACTGCAGGTGGCTCTTTATAGGTTTGGTGCCCACTATTTAGAAGTGTGACTTCTGTCTGACGTTAAACAAGGCAAGTACACTTGATCAAAGTCTTTAAAAAGCTACTGTTTAAGAGTGATCTGCCAAATATTGTGGCTGAGTATTCTTTTTTTCGAAATAAAATCTAAAATTGATGCAGTAGTTTTATAAACTACTCTTCACAACTGTGCAGGGTGGAGGTATGCACTCAATTGAGATGATGCATTTGCTAAAAAATGTCCCGCTGCACATTGATTTCAGTATGTTCTCTCACAAAATATTTCTCATCTCTACATGCTGACTGGTGAGGCAGAACTGGTGATTACTGTAGAGGGAGATCAGGGCCAGCACAAGCTGACTGTCTTGTTTGAGTTTGACATTTGTAAATTAAATTATCTTGCATATATTGACTTCCACAGTCGTTTATTGTGATACAATTAGGGGCAATATGGTGTATGTTCATCAGCAAAGTTAACAACAGTTGATCCAAGCATTACACATAACTTTTAAGAGGTAACCATTTTTTCACTGTGGATATGTCCAGTTGTACTATAACAAAGTAGTGGCAGTCCTTGTACCAGATCCATGGGGGAGGAATTCAGTGCTGTGCTGAAGGAGAATACATGAAAATAGCTCGGTTTCACAGTTGTGTTTTGCAGAGTGCATAGATAGAGTTTAGCTTTCCCTAAGAAGACAGATCAGTGAGCTACTCTCTTGCTGTCACTTCCTAAGATCTTATTTTTCAGAAGACACTGAACACAGACTGGGGGATTAGACAGAAGGGTTGATGCCAGAACCTATCAGTTCAGCACAAATTTGGAAGGCTGGGCAGTTTCCCTCTGAGACAGTCATGTTAAAAGAAGGTGATGGAGAAAGAATAGCTTTTGGAAATCATGTCTACTAGAAATCTGGTGTGTCAGGATTAGTGGTTTATCACCTGTTGGCACCTTCTGGCACTCTTTTCCTAAATGATGCCATAGTCCCCAGTCTCCAAGCATTGTTTTCTTCCTTATTGCACTAACAGAGCAATTTAAGTAATATTTACTTGGTGTGGCATTGCATCTGTTGAACACATTAATTATGTTTCTGGTGACAGATTTTTAAAAATGACCTTTTTAAAATAGGCAGTTTAAAGAATGAAAGAACTGTACCAGGGACTAAAAGTAAAACCGCATTCTGCTGTTCTTCCTTAGAAGCATTCCTGCGTAAATACTGCAGTAATACTGTGTCATGCAAAGTGTATCCTTTCTTGTTGTATCCTTTTGCGTAATTTTTTTTCTGAAAAAAATAAGTTCTCAAAAGTTCTCTTCTGGTATTGGCTTCAGCAGTAAACAGGTACATCACTGATAGAACAACTTCAATCCCAGATGTCTCAAAAGATTATTTAATTATTCCCTCCTGTTTGTCAGGGTGCCCATGTAAATGTGTAGCCTTAAAATATAACATTTTAATCCCTTGTACTAAGCAACACAGGTTCAAGTACCAGATCATCAACCAGTATAAACTGCTCTGCTTACGTTGGTAGAGTTTTTAAAAATGCTTTATACAAACTGAGATTCTGGCCCTGAATTTGTGTTTAGAGTGTATCGTGGAAGCAATTTCATGGCATTGCAGAGGAGAAAAATGCAATCTTGACACTAATATGCTTTTTGTAATACTTTCTTTCTGATGAGTAGGATCTGCATTTCAGCTGCTTTTTAAAAATGTTTCTCTGAAGAAAGGGACCAGGAATTGAAGCAGTATTTGTTAAACAATATAACTGGAAAGTAATAGCTTCTTTTGTCTTTCCTCATTACTTTAAGATAGAATTAGACACACTTCTGCATGCAAAAAAGTGAGATCTTGCAAGTTCAGACACATTTCTTTAGTGTTCATCATCATCTGAACCTTTCAGCTGTTCAATGTGTGTATGTGTTTTAATACACCGTTAAATCATTCCAGGTTCGTTTTGAATTCCATGTCTTTCAAGTGCATTCGAGCTCTAGGAGAAGATGCGTGGTCTGCTGGATTGTTGAACAGTGCGTACTGTCATTTCAAATTCATTTAAAAACCCAGTTCAGTTCTTCAGCCTTAGGTGTGAATGTTCTTTTAAACAGTGACACTCTTCCAAAAAAATCACATTGCAAATGTGGGAAAGTGTATTTTGTTCAAGCATCTAATAAATTATTCATTTTTGTGTTTGTGTAGTTCTGTTTTTCTAAACAAATCTTTTTTCCCTGTAATAAAAAGGTGACACATGTGCCATATATATGTGCAATAATGTATTTGCATGTACACATACATTAAAATAGGTTTATGTATTAGAAACTGGTTAGTAGACGTAAGGAGAGGAAGTATTCAGTCAATCCTAACAGTGTCTTGGGTCTGAAGATTGTGCCAGGGTGAAATGGAATCCAGCTATTTGTCTGAAAGGCTGGTCAGCATATATAATCTGGGTGATACATTAAAGAAGTCATGATGGGTGGTTGTATAGAGATGCTACTCAGTGAACACATGGGACATAGAAAAACATTCTTTTTCGACTCTTCCACCAAATAAAATTGTGAAAGATCTGTGTGTTCTTCTTACGTTGAGGTACTCACTCAAGCATTGAAAGATACCCTGGATTGAATCCAGCCAATATTTCTGCTGAGCGTAATCCTAACCTTTTCCTTACTACAACCCCCACCACAAATAGTTTTTTGTTGTTTTTTGTCTAGGGCTGATTCCGCATGAGCCAAAAACAGCGGTGTGAAAACAGTATAAACCCTTTTACACTCTTTTCACACTGCTGTTTTTGGCTCATGCGGAATCAGCCTAGGTGAATCCTGTGATCCGAAGCACCATCCTTTTGGCCACTATTTTGTTTTGTTTGTTTACAGAAAGTATGGATGTATCTAGCTCCATACATAGATGAACTAAACTATGGATGAACTAAACTAGGAGCAGCAGTGGTGTAGGAGGTTAAGAGCTTGTGTATCTAATCTGGAGGAATTAGGTTTGATTCTCTGCTCTTCCGCCTGGGGAATTCAGATTAGCCTGTGCACTCCCACACACGCCAGCTGGGTGACCTTGGGCTAGTCACAGCTTCTCGGAGCTCTCTCAGCCCCACCTACCTCACAGGGTGTTTGTTGTGAGGGGGGAAGGGCAAGGAAATTGTAAACCTCTTTGAGTCTCCTACAGGAGAGAAAGGGGGGATATAAATCCAAATTATTCTTCTTCTAATCTTAACTGGAAGTCAGTCTTAGATCATACCAGAAGTGGCTTAGGGCTCAATTAATGGAGAAAGGGAGGGTGGAGAAACATTGTAAAGGATCAGATGGAAAATGGAACCGACAGTGAGGCTTTCATCAGATTCTTTGGTTGTGCTCTTCTGCTTACTGTATACCATTATGAAGTCACTCTGAGCCAGATCTTGTTCAAATTCCACATTTAACACTCGTCTGAGGAAAGGTTGGGTCTGGCCTACATGTTCAAGTGCTGTCTTATCACATGAAACCTTCTCTAAAACATTGGAATTTGACTTCAAAGTTTGGGCTTGATAGGCGAGTTATTTTTCCAAGAACTGGTAGCTATTGTTTCTTACTGCATCATCAGCAAAGATCAATTTACTCTACGTCAGTGGCTGTATATATATCTTGATCAAATTACCCAACGCTTCTTAAGCCACGTTAAGCGACCTTGTGCTCTACAGCTAATTTCCCCAACCAAAGAGGGTTGCTGCATCCCACCATTTTGGATAATGGGGAGGGCAGGATATACATTGTAAAAATAAAGTAAACCTCCATGAATATTCCAACAGTTATATGCTGGGGCAGAGGGATGACAGAGATGGTTACTTATATTCATTTATTACTTAGAAAGTTATATATCTGGTAATAATGGAATTGCAATTTGATAAATACAAAAGTGGAAAAGAATTTGGATTTACACCCTGCCTTTCAGTCCTGTAAGGAGACTCAAGTTGGCCTACAAACTCTTTTCCCTTTCTGTCCCTGCATAAATGCATACAACCTTGTGAGGTACATGTGGCTGAGAGAGTTCTGAGAGAACTGTGACTAGCCCAAGGTCACCAGCAGGAATGTAGGAGTGCGGAAGCAAATATGATCCACCAGGTAAGAGTCCGCTGCTCTTGTGGACGAGAAGAATCAAACACAGTTTTTGGATTAGAGTCCATCTGCTCTTAATCACTATATCACGCTATTTTAAATCTGGCATGTTTTGTGTTAAATGGACAGATGAGTAGCTGGTTAAGTATGCAAGTTAATGAGATAGTGGCTTGCATGTATGAATGTATCACATCAAACTGACTTTTCATATCTGTCGCAATGCTTTTCTATAGTATTGGTTCACATTGAACAGCAGGTTATAAGCCCTGATTCATACAGCCCTTTATGAGGTCCTCCTTTTTATCATGCATAACTGACTGTATGACATAGATGTTCCTTTTTGCAATATTTCCAGGACCCAAGGGTATGAACTCACAAAGCAGTATTGCCAGTGAATCAAGGTGGGAAGATAGTTTATGTATTTCAATCAGTAATGAGTAAGCTCATCCCTTTACCCACAATTTTTTTTAAAAAATTATTTATTTAGTATGATTTTTGTCCCACCTCCCTGATGCAGTGGGGCTTGAGGTGACTAATGTAGCATATATCATTAAAATATGGTGAATACATAAATTATACAACTAATATCAGAATAAAATATAATGATGCATCTTCCCTGTGACACACCTCGTCCTCCAGGAAGGATCGTAGCCAGCCTGTTGCATTTACTAAGTGGGTATCCAAGAAACAATGACTGATTTCCTTTAACCAACAGAAACCTCTCTAGCCTTCTTACTGGCTAAAAACAAACTGCTTTTATGTTCTCAAATATTTATTTACAATAAACACCCTTTTTAATAGGAATTTCTTTAAGCTGTCTTTCACCCCTTTCTATGCCAGGGACTTTTCTCTTGATCAGGTAAGCAATATAGGAATGATAGCAATCTTGACAAAGCCACATGGTTGGGGGATCTTGGGTGCTGTGTCAGGTGGGTGGGGTTTTGAATTACTTTTCCTGTGCTAACCTCTGCTGTCATCACACGTTTCAAACCCCTTCCTATTCCTCAGATTCTAAGATGCGCAAACACCAGTGTGACAGGTCAGAACTCTTGGCCAGTCGAAACCTGACCTTACCCCCAAGTTATCCTATACTCCACCATCTCTGGTTTGTGAAATGATTGGAGGATGGAGTTTGGGGAGAGATTTAAGTAGCTTTATTGGCAAAGAAAGGTGAGACATCCTTACATGGGCAGACTCCACCAAAACAACACATCCTCAACATGTTTGTTCTTTTCTCCCAAATTCTGCACACCTTCTCTGTTCCCCCATTGGCGAAGGGTACTTAGAGTCACAACTTTCCAGTCTGCCTATTTGCATGTTCCTACTTAATATGTTGCCCCTCCCATTTTCTTCCTGTATATTCATTATAATACAGTTTGTCATCAGAGCAGGAGGAGAAGTTAATATGCATCAGCCTATTAAGCCTGTTCAATGCGTACAATCTGATACAAGCCTTGCCCTTCAGCCTAGTTATCCAGTAGTCTTATCTTGTCCTACCACAAGCATCCTCTCTTATGACTCATCTAATTTCTAGTAGAAAACGTATTTCTTGTTTATCATACTTTGAAGACCAATATTTATTGTGATAAGCTTTTTATGAATAAGAATCCTCTCTGGCTCATGGAAACCTATGCCACAATAACTTTGTTTTGGCTACCAATCTTGATCCTCTTTGATCTGAGATTGCACATGCCTTAGCAGCCAGGTGCTCAGGAGCAGCAGAAGGCCATTGCTTTCACATACTGCATGTGAGCTCCCAAAGGCACCTGGTGGGCCACTGCAAGTAGCAGAGTGCTGGACTAGATGGACTCTGGTCTGATCCATATGTACGAGATTCTTTTTGTCGTTTTATCTGCAGCTGACTTCACACAGCTACCCTTCTGGAATATTTCAAACAGCTGATGGATAAAAACGTCTGCAAAGCCCCAGAATAAACAGTGCCAACTTCAACTTAGTTCTTGCTTTCCCTCTTGTTTGTTATCTTTAAACCTTTCCAAATTGGGGTAATTACCAAGTGTGCATGAACTGTGTCATGGAATCGATAGGCCAGTAACTGAAAACAGATGCTTCTGTTTGTGTTAAATCAGAGGGAGCCAAAAATGTTTGCTTTCAAGAAGCACATGTGCAAGGGGAAGAAGCCCCATAGTCACTCCAGGATTTATAAAATGAAAAACCTGAAGCTTTTGTGTATTGATTTTCTTAGCCAAACACTAGAGGGCAGTAGCGAAAAGTTTATACTCTGAATCGCAGCTGTAGAGTATAATTGCACAGGAGATACGTCATCTTATTTATTCATCGATGATCGGTTGCAATCAGTTCTCCAGTGTGATGCAGGGGCACATTGGCAGTTGTGGGGTTCAAATCAGCTGCTTCACTAGCTTTGTGATGTGCCTTGGATCCATTTGATTTCAATATACTTGCATCCTAAGGCATGAGGCAGTTTTCAGTTCCAAGGTTGAAATACAATAAAACCCTGTTAATCCAACTTCCCAAGACCATCAAAGCTTTTGGGAGCCCATTCAAGAAGATAAGAACGGCTATAGTGACAGAACAGGCATGAGCAGGTATGTGTGTTAGTTATAGGTTGTAATATCTGATTTGTTCCTCTGGAACCTGAGCTTCCACCCCAGGTTTGCGGCAGTTGTATCACGGCCTCTGCTCTTAGACTTACGCCGCCCTTTTCAGTGGTGTAAGTCCATTCAGCCCTATGGAGTGCTTTCCAGTGGTGTTGTTTTATTTTACTTTCCCCACACCGTTAGAAAGCCCGCTGGGGCTGGCGCTCCATCCCCGCCCTCCCAGGCATCTGGATTGGGCTGCTCATCTTCTAAATAGTTATATCCTCTGAGTAAAAATTGCCCTTGGATAGTAACGGTACTGTGGAACCATAACAACCTAGAACAGTCTTCTTTTCTTATAGGCTCGTGGTTTTATAATAATGTGTAGGCAGACAGGCTAGTAAACTTTTTGTAGGCTCATTTGCAAAACAGCTCCAAATGCAGATGTCATTCAAACAACCTAAAATGTGTTCTAAAATCTTTCCACACTGCCTAATTCAGGAAATAATGTCCATCTTGCCATGGGAAAATATAAAAAGTATCAGGGGACATAAAAATATTTGGCTAAGTTTTCTCGAATTTACAGAGTGAGCAGTGCATTAATCAGTTTGTACATCTTTGGTCCATATTCAGCTGGATTTACAAGTACTAAAACTTTATTTCCTCTTTGAAAAGGACTATGTAAAAATTGTTCATTCCAAATAATTTTGCCTCCAGTTATGACTGTGAAATGCAGGGACAGCTGGTGGAAACAGTCTCTGGCAACTTGCACAATATAAACTGGCACATTCCAGAGTGAAACAGGTTCCAAAAAGAGCATGCTCCCCCCTCCCCATCTCTCTTTTAGGATCTGTATTTAAAGCAACAGGAGAGAGAGATTGCTTAATAAAATACAGCACAAGTTTGAATATCTGCTGATCTACCTAAATGGCATATGGGCATGGAAGCTGGCTTCCTTATGCATATCTCTAGCTGAATAATAAACCTTATGTGAAAACAGATCCTGTTGATGTTCTTCCTTTTGCTGATCCAAGGCTCTCTGTGTTGACTTCTATATGAAAAGCTGAAATCTCATCAATCTGTTACTTGGAGGGGAAAAACTGAGATTCCATTTCTACCATTATTCTTTCTTGCCAAACTGTTGATCAGCTGAAATGCATCATTTTTCAATAGGCTGCTTGCCACTCTTAGAACTTGGTGTTTGGAATATAGTGTTTGGACCCTTATTCTTTGGCAGAGATATGACCTGGGATGATCAGGAGTCCAAAAATTTTCTGAAGTTGGCATGTGAAAACTGTTTTTTTAGACCCAGTTGTCAACCTGTGTTGAATGAAAAAGTTACTATAATAAGCTGATTTTTCAGAATCCATGGGAACCTAGAATTCCCTTATATTTTCATTCAGGCCCTAAAACCTCTTTGGATTACTGTTACAGTTGCCAGCAATCCCTAGGAATACTCAGGAAGGTGGCAACTCACCAAAATAATGTCTTGCTGCACTGTCATTCAGAATGTGTAACCGGAAGTGCCATCACTGCATCTCAGGATGCTTTAGGACTTCTCTGGAACTCTATGTAAAGTTTGGATTGACTTGTTCTGCCTTCCTTTCTCCTGAGATTTTGTGTGCTGGTAAAGGGATTCTCCTTTCCTCTATTTGCTGTAGCAGGCTCTGATCCTGGGTGCCCTTTCAGCCCCAAAAGTACATATTTGTACTCAGGCCTTCCTGCTGGCTCCAGCAATATATAGTTTTTTTAAAAAAAATTATTTTAATTTAAAGAATCTGAGCCACTTGGAGAACTCCCATGGAAAAGCATTGGGACCATGGAGGACAGGTCTTATTAAAAGCATTGCCCTTTGGCAAAAGAAGGCAGGGAGAGTCCCTTCATCAGCACACAAATTGTTGGGCACAAGCAAAGAGTGAAACTGACCAGAGAACAATGGTAAGGCGGGAAAAGTAAGATGCCTCCTGAGCTCTGCATTCTGCACAGCCAGGCAGGGGATGTCTTGCAGGTGCCTCAAGAAAAAAAGGTGCACTTCAAAGCATTTTTTAAAAAAGACACCTTGAGCTGAAATAAGGCATTCTGAGGACATCTTGGGAAAAAAGTTGTGTGGAATTCCTTCCCAAGATGCCTTTTTTAGGTCCTCAGGATGTCTTATTAGTGCAGTGTGAAATGGACTACTTATTTGAGGTTTATCTGGCCCTGATAACCAATTAGTAAAACACTAGCAGGAAAGCTCATTTCAGATTGCAATGAAATGGGCTCTGGCCTGTGGTAGGGGAGAGTGCAGTGGCCTTCCCTGCCCTTCCCCCCAACTGCTCCCCTTCCAGCTGCAGCAGCCTGAAGGGAAGCAATGGTGCTCAGCTATTGTCAATTGAGAAAGAAAGGGAAGAATTTGCGCCGATCTCTTGGTGATGCAGAAGGGGATGCCATGACAGGTAGTGGGGAGGGCAGATGGGGAAGTGGGGGAGGCAAGGACAACCTGTTCACCCATTGGTTGAGGGTTCGAACATTTTGTGGGGTAGTTAATTATATAGATAAAGATAGGGGTTACCAATATCATGTCACACACTTTTTTTGGTGAATAGGTTTCTCCTCCAAATGAAAATCTTGCAATTTCAAGTCCTTGGAGACTATGGTGGGAAAAATACAAGTCAATCATTTACAAGATACATTCATGTTCTGGAAATGAAAATTAATTTAGAGGCATGGTGACCAGATGTTACAATGTTAAGAGCAAGTCTTTTTTGAGAGTAGATTTGGATGTGGTAATGGATTTTGGGCGAAAGTAACCCCTTGTTACATACCAAATAGAAGATGATCTTTATACTTAATTATTTTTGGTGAAATATTTGGCTCACTCAATGGTAACTGTCCTGTAATTTTCAGTATCTTCCCTGGATCTTTTCTTTTTAATCAGTATTGCATGTATTACTTTCCAGTCTTCTGGAAGAAAGCTCATGACAAGGAGTATATTTTTGTTAGTAGGTTCATTAAGAACCCTCACTGTATGCCATCCTTACTTGATGGCTTGTTATTTTTTAATTTGCCCATTAACCATATAACTTCATCCCCTTCGTTCTATACTTAGTTCTATTCATTTACTGTTATTTCCTAAACCCACCCACCCACCTTTTCCCCACTCCCTATATCAAGTCATGCCTGGCAGGGCAGTGGTGGCCAAGCCAGGCTCGACACCATCCCTCCCAAACACTCCCAGTCCTCCCCCTGTCCCAAACATCAAGTTGAGGTAGTAGTGGCCCAGCCGGGCCCTGCACCAGCCTTTTCAAGCCCTCTCCTACCTTCCCCCCAACCCTGTCCCCCACTCCAAACATCAAACTGGGCCCAGTGGGGCAGTGGCAGCCAAGCCAGGCCCGTCACCAGCCCTGCCAAGCCCCTTCCAACCCCCCTTCAAATATCATTGGGACTATTTTATACTGTGGAAGCATGGACCTTTCTCTCTTCTCCCAAAGCACTACTGACTGCACTTAAAACTTTTGGTGGGAAAGGGTACAGTTGACTTGAGATTTCCAAAACTTTCTGAAAACACCTGCTATAGTTAGATTGCTTCCCTTCTATTTTCTGTAGTGAAATGGATTGCAAGACTTCAATCATTTTCTCTGCAAACTCTTGGCCTTCCTTGGGCATTTCTTTCCCTGCAGCTTCAATGCAGAAATTCATTTCAATGCAGCTTTAGCCCCTCCCCCTTTGGATTTCACAGTTAGACTGTCCTGTGAGGTTTTTAAAAAAATTTCAAACCTGCCATGTCTACAGTAAGCAGCACAAAAGGCACTAGTGAAATATACTATATGGTTGCTGCGGTGCACAAAATGTTTTGTGTCTCATGCCACCTCACTCTTCCAAACATGGGAAGTATTAACCATCTGAATGAAAAATAATTGATGAAATTGAACTGACTGAAAAACCATATTATACTGAAACAGTTTGAACAATTTATCCCAGGTGGACCAGTTCTCATTCTTCCTAGAATTGCAATCCAGCTGAGTTACCCTCTTCAATCTCAATGGACTTAGAAGGGTGTAATTCTCTTTGTGATTGAACTGTTGATGTATCAAACCTATATTTAGTTGGAAGTACTGCTTTTTTTAAGCACCTCCCTTAGATGATACTTCTGAATTCCAGTGTGATTCTTTTCAATTTCATTCACTGTTTTCCCCAGACAACATGCTATTGCAAACCACAGCCCCCCTCACTCTTCTACCAGTTACCAGTATATTACGGTGACTCTTGAAGCAGTCAGATTCCCAGATGTGTAATTTAATGGCAAAAACAACTATGGTAAAGGACTGAGAAATGTTGGCTCTCTGGTACTGGGGAAGTGGGAGATAACACATCCTCCATGCTGTTTCTTAAATCAGATATGCCCCTCCACCAATGTGCTTTAAGCTACAGATCAGAAAAAAAAATGGCAGAGTGCTAGTAACTCTCATTTTCACTTTACAACATAGATTGATTTGCGACTGGGGAAGTGGAATGAAATTAATCTCTTCCTTTCCAGGACTTTCCTTTCCTTCCCTGAACTATATTCCCAGCCCTAGCAGCTATTTTTCCAACCAAACTACCTGGTAACCTATCAAAGCTCTCTTATATGTTATGTAGGAGAGTCTTAATATTTCATTCATCATAATATTTCAATAGTCTTTCTCATTCTTGTTTAAGTCTTGTTTTGTAAGACCATGAACTACATGACAAATAAAAAATTAAGGCTTTCGGCATGCTGAATTCTGCACCTTAGCTTCTTCAGTGTAATTGGTCTGAACTATTTTACAAAACCTCATTGTGTCTGGAGTGGGGTAAAGCCCATGGGGGAAGGATGACAATGACACAAAGAGTAGGGAATAATCAGGCCACAACTTTGTTGAATGCAGTCTTGACACAATAGAGACTGAGGAAAATGGGTGCAGTTTTCAGCCCAACATTCACCCGGTGGCACACAACACCTAAACCAGTTCATTTTCTACCTCTGCCATGGACCAAAAAGAAGCCTATGGCTTCCAGGTCTGTCTCCTCTGTGATGGGCTGCAGGAAGCCACTTGATAGCTATCCATGGGGTTGCCAACCTCCAGCTGGTGGCTGGAGATCTCCTGCTATTGCAGTTGATCTCCAGGTGACAGTGATCAGTTCACCTGCAGAAAACGGCCACTTTGGAAGGTGGCCTCTATGGCATTAGAGCCCATTGAAATCCTTGTCCTCCCCAAACCCCAGCCTGTTCAGATTCCATCCCTCAAATCTCCAGGTATTTACCTAGTCACAGCTGGCATCCCTAACTACTCAGTGTACTGTAAATACTGGGGCCATTTGTCCAGAGTCATCCTTTCCTGACAATATATCTTGCACTACTAGTTTCTAGAATGAGCAGGTTAAAAAAGGGCAGAGCCTCCCACAATCTTGACCTTTTTACCTGCCAGATTTCCTTCATCCTTTGCCATGGTCATCTGGTAAATTAGAAGGACTTCAGCCCCGATATATAAGGATAATGGGGCTTCATTCAGAACAAAATCTTCCAGATTTTTCTTCATTAATGCTTATCAACCAGCATAAAGAGTTTTTAGCTCATCAATCCTCCATTTTTGAACTATTTAATGGATTTTATATAAACCATTACATTTAATTAATCTATTAAATTCCATTAACTGTAATTTGTTAAATTCCATTAAATTTAAATACATTTGTTAAACTGACAGCTCTAGTAGTGATATATGGAGTTTTAATGACTGTGCATTGTTGCAGTGTGAATCCTTTATTAGCGCACCGTGTCAAGTAAGTTTGGCCTGGCTTCTTGCTGAGCTTTTATATGCACCTTGATCTAGTCTTCTTTTTCCCCCGTCATTCTTAAACAGAGATTCTATTAACTGTAGTCATCCATGATGCATCATTGCAGGTTTGCGGAATAATTGAATGAGTGTCTCCTCCCCATACTAAAATTCTAAATCAAGCAAGCACAGAGAACCTACTTTGTAAAAGTAAAACTTAGTGAACACACACACTACATTCATATTAACCTGTTAGTTTTTAAACAGGACTTTGTATGTAAGAAATGAGGCAATGAAGAAAGCAGAAATGAAGCATGCACAAAAAACTAACCACAAGCCATACTCGTGCACATCTCAGTTTAACTGATTAGAAGCCATTTCTGAATACTATACATGAATTTCTGATTAGCTTTTTGAATATTTTATGTTCTGGAAGCCCTGACCTAGATATCCCAGGCTAGCCCAATCTTGTCAGATCTCAGAAGTTAGACAAGGTCACCCTGGTCGGTATTTGGACAGGAGTCTACCAAGGAATACCAGGGTTGCTATGCAGAGGCAGGCAATGGCAGACCACATCTGAACATGTTTTGCTTTGAAAACCCCTTGACATCACCTTAAGTCAGCTAAGACATGCCAGCAAAAAAAGGAGAAAAAATAAAAGGAAAAAATAAAAATAAAAAAATCTACAAGATGGACTATATCATTCTGGGTTGTTGTTTTTTTAAATTACAGAGATATCATGTATAGTGATCATGTTGCCATAATTGTGGGTTGAATTGTTCTTACAGAGGAAGTTCCTGCAGAGGGCAATCCATTTTCTGCCGGTTGTTAGCCATGACTTCCTTTTCATGCCCAATGCATGAATCTCACCCCTCCACTACTGTGCTGTCATGTGATCATTATGACTCTATTTAAAACTGCTGCTCTATGACTTTATTTAAAACTGCTGCTGCACATGTGTGGTGCTTTACAGAAATAGCACAATGTCACCTCCTTGGTGCTGGACTGTAGAGCTCATCTGGAAACAAAATTGCAGGGGGCAGAGGCACCTCTACGCACGCTATTGGGATGAAAGTACAATATTTCCATTTTGTAGAAATAAAGGGAATTATCCTCAGATTGGAAGTCATTAACCAAGCAATGGGAGAGGGTATTCATCCTCTCCCCGAAGAATGGACATACCATTCTACTCTTGCCACTGCACTACTGTGTTGTTATTACCATTGAAAAAAAAATATTGGTGAATGAATACCTGCCAGTGGGAGTTGTGGGAGGAGGAGTCCACGCAACAGAGCAGTTTACTGTCACTTAATGCAAAGGAAGGAAGGGAATGAAGTGGGCTTTTCCATCTGTTTAAACACAAGTCATAGTTTAGCCCTTGCAGACACATTAGAAGTTCAACCATGAAACTGGAGATAATAAATGATAGTTCAGTAGTAAGGTTAAATATTCTGGGTACACACTGCAACCCTTTTCAGGTTAGTACAGAGATAAAACAGAATTGTCCCTTATCTGCATCATTGTGTGCCTTTGTATTAGAACCCTTAGCTATCTTTATTAGAGATACTCTAGAGATAGAAAGTATAGCAGTTGGTTCTTTAAAATTTGAAATTGGGCTATATTCAGATGATATTCTTTTTGTAGCTACTATAGCTCCATCAAGCCAAATTCTTAGACCGGTAATAGACATGGATTCCAAGTCACCTGGATATAATCTGAATACTCAGAAATCAGAGGTTATTCTGTTAAATTTAGAAGCAGATGAAGCTGAGGAGAGATGTTTGTTAACCCAGGTAAAACAGTCTGCACTTTGTCAAATATCTTAGCATATATGTAGCCAAGAACAAGGATCAAATTTATGGTATGAATGTTAATCTGTTATTAAGAAGGGTTAAAGAAATATTTACTTAGTATTTATATTTATTGCTATTAGAATAAGAATTAATGCTCTCAAAATAGTATTATTCCTAAAACTAAGATAATATTATTACTAAAATTAATTTTGCAGTTCCTGAATACCCACCTACCTATATTAGGAAAAAACCCAAAAGACTGGTAAAGAATTTGTTATAATTTTGTTTTGCAAAAACAGAGACCAAGTGTAGACTGGCAAGCCACCCAAATGAAATGGAACCAAGGTGATTTGGCAATCCCCAGTATTTTACTATATCCTCATCAAACCAGATTAAACTGACTGTTATCATGATTCAATAATTCAGATTCTGAGTTAAACATTCTTGATCAATCCTTTGTTACAATCCTACTGAGGAGACCATTTAATTTTTTAAAAAAATCTGAGAGGAATTCTTACTATGCATAACATGACTGTTGTATTAATTTTATAATCAAGACTCATACTAAAAGAGTAGTAAATTATTCCTCAGATTTTCAGTATTGACTTTTGTGATAAGATAACTGGCACTAAGACTGAAACACCAGAGACTGTATCATATGTGAAACTGCTGGGGTCAACAATGCGGTGATTTATTGATAAGAACATGTTAGACTAGAAATATATTACAAAAAAGTGGTAGTGAAGTTCCAGTGGTGGATTCTGCATAGCATAAATATGACGTCTTTAGGATGCTATAAAAAGCCTTTTGGGGAAGAACATCACACAACTCTTTTCCCCAAAAAGGTTTTTAGTCTGTTATATTCCCCTCAACCTGTTTTTTTTTCCCAAAAATCATTAAACTAGCAATCTTTCCCCCTCAACCTGGATGAAAACAATTCCTGCTTGCTGAGTGAATGCAAGGCTCACTTGTGTTCTCCCATGCTGTGGGAATGCAAAATGCCAAAACGGATCTTTTTATAATGTTCTAAGGACATTATATTTATGCTCTGCAGAATCCACCAGAATTACATGATTTAAAGTTTGATTGTGCCAAGAATTTACCCTTCTCTGAGTTTTTACTTTTTGCGGGTGACTTCAGATGACTTCTTCAGTGCTGTGCCAGGACAGAATCATTTCTAAGTGCTTATGAAGCAGCTTGAAATAGCTCTGGTTTTAATTCACCTTTTTAACTGTTTGTTTTGCTTAATGTTAATTACCTGTTTTTCCTGATGTGTTTGAATTAATTTAATATCAACATTTTTCTATTTTATTAATTACTGTCACTAGCTTTGTGAACTCAGTGTTTTGGGAGTGCCTTCAAGAGGCTCTAGTACTGTGTTGTGTTTAGGGTTCCCTATTGCCTGGTATAGGCAAGTGATTGCCCACAAATCCCACAACTAGTCTCCTGGCTGAAGAAAGTCCTTGGGCGGAGAGCACTCTGTGCCCTTGGTGTGATTTTTTTGCACCAGGTCATCTCAAAGTCACCATCACGTTATAGAACATGCCACAACTCACAAATCAGAACACACCCAGGAGTCCCTAGTTTAAACAATGTTGAAAGTGATGCTGTTTCGGTGGGGGGTGGGGGAGTCCACCCTGAAACATCATCACTTTCAATGTTGTTTAGACTAGAGAGCCCAGATTCTCCCTTTAAATCCACACCAAAGCAAGTGGATTTAAAGAGAGAATTTGGAGAAAACATGGAAGAGCCTTTCAGCAAAGCAGTGCTAGCAGCATTAAAATTTCAGGCTATATTCAGGAGACTCTCCTGATGATACCACCCAGTTTTGATGAAGTTTGGTTCAGGGGGTCCAAAGTTATGGACCCTCAAAGGGGTAGCCCCATCTACTATTGGCTCCCATTGGAAACAATGGAGATAGGGGCACCATTTTTGGGGTCCATAACTTTGGACCCCCTGAACAAAACTTCAGCAAAACTGGGTGATATCCTCAGGAGTATCTCCTGAGGATAGCTTGAAAATTTGGTGTGGCTAGTCTAAAGATTGCGGCCCCTGCTGGCCGAACATTTCAAAACACTAACATTGCAAAAAAATACAAACCCAAATTTTTCCACCCCCACGTGATTAAATGATGGGCGCCCAGGACATTTGTCCCCACATGTCCCAGTGGCAGCTACTCCTCTGGTTCCAGTATTACATAATAAGTCATTAAGCTAAACAAATGTGTGTGTTTGTTGTTGCTTCATTATGCAATAGGGAAAAAGGCAGGGTATACAAACGTCCTAAATAAATAAATACGCCCTCAGACATAGAGATTACCCCTTTTCTCAATCTGTATTTATAATACTTACAGTCCCTCCTTAATACTTTCTCAAGGAAAAGTGTGTGTTGGGTTATAGTATCTCATCCTCAACACTTACACTAGTTTAGTAAGGCATTTAAAGCACAGAGCATTCAGATAAAGCCTGCAAAATGAATTGAACTTCTGTAACATCAGCCAACAATTGACATGGAACACGCATGGCTGATAAATTATTGTTATTGGATTGTTCAATGTGGGGAATTCTACTGTTTATGTTATACTTATGTAAACTGCATGGTGTCTACCATTTGATGGAGAAATGTGATATATACATTTTAAAATAAACAAGTACATAAAAATGCAAGTCCATCCTTTTCCAGCAGGCTTTAAATTGATTGATTTATGATTTTGCTCTCCCATTCCAGGTCACAATTTGCTGCTTTTCAAACACATGTTGGCTTGCTCTGCTTGCTGCTCTTTTTAGTAGTTTTAGTTGGTTTGCATGGTATAAATTCCATTTTAGACTTCCTTGTTTTTAATTTGATGATGGAATGATTTTATAATTGAGTTTGGTATTGGTGTGAGATGCATTAGGCATACATTTGTGGAGAGGCAATGCACAGTTGTTTTTAAAAAGTAAATAAATGTAAAACTGATACTGCATAGCCATTGAATATTTAAATTCACATATCAGTGAGACTTCAGAAAGACCAGCTGAAAACACAGACATGAAAAAAAACACCAGGATTCTTATCGGGATCTTATCCTGTTTCTTCTGTTTGAAGTTGTTAGCCAGGGAATTTGACCTAGATCTTCACCTGTTTGTATTTGCTTAAAGGCACCAAGTGGATGACCTTTGATTAAATTAAGTTACCTAAATATAGCCAGTTGTGTTAAATGTCCCATGACCAATGTGCACTTTGCTCTGTTACAGAAATATAAATAATGAGAACACCTCAGAACCCAGATGGTCATGACTCGAAACACCATGAGGATTTTTCTTCTCCTAGTATCTGCTGTGCTTTGTTGGGCACAATACAACCCAAATACAAAGCCAGGAAAGACATCCATTGTCCACCTCTTTGAGTGGCGTTGGGCTGACATTGCTGCTGAATGTGAGCGTTATTTAGCACCTAATGGATTTGGTGGAGTTCAGGTATTGTTCACATTACTAGAAATTGTCTTACAGTTCATGATTTTCTCCCAATTTATCTTGTTCAAAGAAAAGCGAACATAAATTCAACATAAATTATAGTTAGAACCAGGAAGTAGTAAATTATTTTCAGAATATATTTGGGCTAGTTGGGGACTGAGTTGTTTCATGACGTTGTGAATGTGTTTTAAACAAATTTGGTGTTCAGAAAGCAATATAATTTTTTAATTGATCTGTTTCAAAGGCTGGGCTGATTAATGTACCCAAACTAACATGCTGAGAGTAGCACTATGTGAAATCTACGGCTGTATGATCCCATGATTGCTTTTGCATGCACAACTTGAAGTTCAACAAGATATGGTTTTGTATTTCTTCCTGAAGGCTGGCATTCCCAGTCGGGTGATCCTCTTTTTGGAAGTTAAATTGATCCATTAGTAATTTTCTGTTGTTTCATTTTTAATTTCCCAATGTTGCACACAGCTATGTTTATGCTTATTTTTCTACAGCTTTTCATTTATTTGGCACATTGGGATCTCCCCCCCCCCACCTCACCTCACCTCACCTCGCCCCCCCCACACACACACTGTTTTACTTATGAGAATGTGTGCACTGAGGTAACACTGTTAAAATAAATTTTCAATGTGTTTGAATCGAGACTTTACTAAAGTCCATGTGTAAATCACTAAAACACTGAACAGACAGTTGTGTTAGAAATGTAAATGCAATTACTTCAAGGCTGCATTTTTGTGGACATTGATTTGAGGGTACTGAAAGCTAAAACAAATTGTACATGATCCTATTCTAGAATTTGTAGTAGCAGTTCCCCTAGGTATATTAAAATTTAGAGAGCTGAATGCACAGCAGTGTGAAATCCTGGAACAGCGAAGAAACCGAAGAGGAAAAATGTAGTAATCACTGAATTCAACCCATTTTATTACCAAACATCTGAATAGCTGCCAAAAAGTGGTTTGAATGGGGAATCAAGCATATGTGCTTACTTGAAACTGATAATGATCAAGCTGTTTTATAATATATCCACTTTGTAAAGATTTACTGAATCTACATTCTCAACATGAATTGACCTTTTAGTAGAAACCATATTAGAAGTGTCAGCCTCATGAGGCGTTAGATTAAAAATGAAAACATTTTGTGGTGGATTTCATGATTCCATTGTGCAGACTTGAGCTATTCTATTAATATTATTGGTAATTGTAATGAAAACTACTATGGGACCTTCTAAATTCAGGACTACATAGGACAAATCGAATGAGATGCTGGGAGTTTTGCGTATGGAGCTTCAAGCATTTCTCCCCTCTTAAACAGCAACTGTGAAGGCCTTAATTGGATCAGGTCTGCGGTGTGTTTTTGCATGTGGGTGTGGGCGAGTTTCCCATCCAGGGCGGATACAGGTTCTAAATGATTACCATAGTAGTCACTTGGCTGCTTAGAGTGGGCACTTCCCACACTCCTCATTCCTCGCCGGCACTTAGCGGCACTGTGGGGGGAAATGGGGGTAGGGAACCGCATTGCAGGTTGCCACAAAATCACTTCCTGCTGGAACCCACAAGTGACACCAACAAAATGTGGCAACACACTAGGAATTTTGGTGGGAAATCATAGAATATTGTCATTGCTTCTGGGTGACTATTCAGAACCAACATTGTGCGACCTTATTTTGATGTCTCTGCCCTCCAACTGCTCCTCCTGCAACTTGGAGCAGACCTGGCAACCCTAATGGTTGCCCAGTGTGGTTGTTTGAGGTAGGAAAAAGCTGTGTGAATGAGGGAAGAAGCTTGATATGACCCACACTTTATAGTGCAGTCCCAGTCTAAACGGGCAATCATGCATCAGCTATTAAAAAACAAAACAAACTCCCTGCAACTATCTATTCTGGTTTGGCCCATAGGGGTAAGTGGCAACTTACTACTTTGTAACCTAGTCAACTGTAATGTCTTGCCAAGTGATGAGGAGAATTTTAGCAGCTTTCCAATCAGGTGGAGACATATGTTAAATATCTCCTCACCCCTTGTCAGGACAATAAAAGTGACCAGTTTATTAAGTAGGTATGTGTGCCACCATGGTAAGTTACCACTTGGCAAACTGTTGCCAATATTCAGCAAAGTTTTCCCTGTACCTTGCTGGTGTGCAATGAAAGTATACTAATTTGTATTTTTATATATATGGTTTAATGCAGATGAAACAGCAGAATGTTTAGTGCAGTAGTTTATTATACAGAACCAATTGGATTAAGCACCTAGAAAGGGATGGTGTGAGAGGTAGTCCCGCAATTCCCCTGGGCCTGGGGGCTTATGGGGCTGCAATGATCTGTAACTTTGATAGAAATAAATGCTTTGTTTTATAAGCCAATTTTTTTTCTTTTTTTTTCTTTTTCTTTTATGTACACTGAGAGCATATGCACCGGAGACAAATTCCTTGTGTGTCCAATCACACTTGGCCAATAAAGATTCGATTCTATTCTATTCTATTCTATTCTATTCTATTCTATTCTATTCTATTCTATTCTATTCCATTGGACATACTGTTGCTGGTGACACATATGCCACAACTGGCTTTCAGATTAATCTTGTATTGTTCTGAATTATGCAGGGTTGGCTTCCTGCACAATTACAACCCATGGCCCACACAAAGAAGCATCATCTGCTGTTTGCATTCAGTGGCTTTCTGCCTGTCTATGCCCCTTTTTGCACAGCACAAATAAAACGTGCTGAAGACATTAAAAGAAGCGTTTTTGGTAAGAACTTCGCACAGCTTTTCCCCCAAAGACGCCTTCAGGATATTTCAGCTCAACCTGTCATTTTTGGAAAATGCTAAACTAGCAGTCTCTTCCCCCCACCAAATATGGCTTAAAGATGCTTCCCCCATGCTGTGTGGAATTAAATCCCTGGTGGCAGCGATAAATACATTGGAAAGAAAGGAAGAAATGTACAGTATTTTGCATGTATATTTATTTGCAAAGCAAAAAAAGAGTGTGGTCATCACGCTCACAATATTCCTTTCTTCAAGATGTTAGGAAGTAGAGACCTAGTAGAGGCCTAGTAGAGCTGGACTACCTATTGCATTATAGCCTCCTGAGCAGACCACTTGAGAAACTAAGCAGCTACTATGGTGCAAAATAAGTGGGAGCAATGGATATACTGATTCTGCAGTATATTCTAAGTTCATTTAAGCATACTGCAGAAAACAGTGACTGCTCCCTCAACCCAGGACACAGGCACAGCATCCATCCTTGGGCTGCAACAATACATTTTGTATTGTTTGGAGTATCATGAGAATTTAGTGTTCTATGAATGCAAATAAATAAGACCAATAAATATGTACAAATAAGTAGCCAACATCAGCACTTACTTTTGGTGGTATTCAATGCTGACGTATCACTTCATGTTACTCATTTCACAGATCTCTCCTCCAAATGAAAACCTTATAGTTACAAGTCCAATGAGGCCATGGTGGGAAAGATACCAGCCCATCAGCTACAAACTGTGTACACGATCTGGAAATGAGGCTGAATTTCGAGACATGGTGACCAGATGCAACGCAGTGGGAGTAAGTGATCTGCTGAGATCAATTACAGACTTTCTGATCAAAGTGGCTACAGTTGCACTCTAGTGATATATATATATATCTCAATTAGGGAATCATGTATGTCGGGACTTTGGTACTCATCCAAACAAAATAGTTGTAACAAACTGAGTCCATACAATAGAATCTTCATGAAAGCAGAAAGATCTTTAATATGGCAAGATGAAACATGGTCCTTGAGAGAACTAAACTTCAAAAGTACAGAAAGACATGAAGAGAACTTTTGGGTCTGCCTTTTTAGATACTTTCACACACAAGGCTAGACCAGTCTGGGAATAGCGCCAAGCAAGAGATAACACAAACTGTAACAGTAAAAACAAGTGCTAGCAAAAAACCGTCACATTCCAATTCCCTCTTTACAATAGTAGTGAATGGATTCCTCTTCTCAGATTCAGAATGTAAAAATTTTAACTAGACTAATTTTTGAGGGCATCCAGGGGAATACTCTAAACTTTTAAACCCTTTAAAATCAACCACTTTTAAAATCAGTACTGCCCTCTCATGCACAGTATTATTGACAGTGCAAAAGTGTCTAGAGCCTCAAGATCAGGGGTCCCCAAACATTTTAAACAGGGGGCCAGTTCATTGTCCCTCAGACTGTTGGAGGGCCGGACTAAAAAAAAACTATGAACAAATTCCTATGCACAAATGATTGTAAAATGTTTGATTTCACCTTTCAGCCTTTCTGTCATGGTCTATTTTTAGAACAGTGACCAAAGTATGTCAAGTACAGGGTGGGTTCCAAATATTGTTGGGGAGGCTGGGGAATACCTTCCCCTGTAAAAAAAAAAAAAGCAGAACTTTCCCAATGAAGCATTCCATCTAACCCAGGATCAGGTATCTTCCTGGGTTCTTTCCTCCCTAGCAGCCAGCGAGCGATTCGCCAGCCTGGCTGATGCCAATGGGAGTGAGGCGGAACAGAAAGCCTGAGAGCAACACATGGAGTAGCCGAGAGGGAAGGGCGGAGCAGGCGTTGCCACATGTAAGGTTTCCAACTCTGGGTCAGAAAATTCATGGAGATTTGAGGGTGCCATCATGTAACTGCAATCAACAGCCGTTGGGGCCGGTTCCTCCTCTCCCTCGAGCCCCCACTGCACATGAATGGAGCCATCGCCGCCATGCCTGGCGGGCCGGATAAATGCCTTCAGGGGGCCACATTTGGCCCCCGGGCCGTAGTTTGGGGACCCCTGCTCAAGATCATTGAGATCGTACCCTGGTGCTTCTCTTCAATTTAACTAACACAAGGGGAAAGACTCCAAGTGGCAATTGGAGATCCCCTAAAATTACGTGGCAGAGATCAGTTCAGCTAAAGAAAATAGCCCTTTTGGAAGGTGAACTCTATGGCATTCTACCTTGCTGAGATCACTTCCCTCCTTAAACCCCACACTCCTCAGACTCCACCCCCAAAATCTCCTTATATTTCTTCAATATGTAGTTATATTTCCTCAACCCTAACTCCAGAGTTTGTTGGTAAATCATGATAAGGCATCATGATTTAGCTCTATGTACTGTTGTGAACATGCATAGAAGAATCTAGTATCACCGAATCTATTACCACTAAAAAGCATGGGGAATATAGTTTTCATATTTCTTAGTAACCAAAGATATTAAAAATTCTGGTAGTTGCATTTCTACAATCCTTGATTCTGCTATGCATCTGACAACATTTAAGGCCTAAATTCTGAGGCTCCTCTCTGAACAATTCCTAAAGCTTTCTTGGCAAGCTCTTACTTTGGCAAATTTGAGAAAGAAAAGGAGGCAGCCAGAAGAGTCTCTTAGAAATGTGGCAAGCAAAAATTTAGGACTGGCCCAGCATCCAGGACAGCAGTCCCATTGTTAAACTCCTTCCCATTCCACTGTTACAAAGTGGTTTGTTCATTTTATATGTTGTTTGCCTTATCCCACATACATGGGGAGGCTAACAAAGCAAAAATGAGCAAAGCAGAAATAAATATTTAAGTCATAATCTTTTGCCATTGAGTCACAGCTGACTTATGGAGACCTCATAGGACTTTCAAGGCAAGAGACATTCAGAGGTGGCTTGTCATTTGACTGCCTCTGCTCAGGGACGCTGGTTGTCTTCCATCCAAATATTGATCAAGGTCGACCTTACTTATTTTCTGAGATCTGATAGCCTGGGCTATGCAGGTCAGGGCAAAATCAATAAATTACATTTCCTAAACTTAACCTTGATAACCAAAGACTAACTGAAACTAGCGGGTCTGACAGTGCTTCTCAAACATCCCTGCCTTGAACTTTCAGTAAGAGAGGGTTAAAACAATCCGTCTCCAAAGAATATTCCTCTTCATGTCCTTGCTGACAAAACCTGATGCAAACATGGTATCTCTAATAAAGTATTTCCAGTGGATCTTTGAGAGATAAAAGCGAGATGTCTTTAAAATACACTGGATTTAAGTTAATGTGTTATAGGTTTACTAGTGCTGAAAGAGAACAGGGACCAACTGTAGTCATAATCATAACAAAACAGTTTACATCGAACATGTCCAAAGTTCTTCATGTATGTTAACTCTTTGTACTAGATCAGTAATATTATCCTCATATTGCTGATTAGAGATGAGCAGCCCAACCCTGAGATGTATGGTGAAGTGGTTCCTGGTTTGCCCACCCTGCTGGTAAAAGTGGCACCAACACTAATGGGGAGGACAAACACAGAGTTGAACAGGTGTCGTGGTAGTCCATGGCACCCAACCCAGAAGAGCCTGATGCCTGAAGACCTGTACTGGCCCAAAGGAGTATGCTGGTTCAACTGGGGGTGGGCTAGGTGTGTTCCCAGGGGTGGAGCCAACCTTAGTCAGTTCTATATATTATATTATTATTTATTATATTTATTTATTTGATTTAATAGACCACCCTACCCCCGAAGGGCTCAGGGCGGTTCACACACCAATCAAACATAATACAATACAATTAAAAATCGAATAATCCCAATTAAAACAGTAGCAGTAGCATCAGTAACCTGTCCATAGTTAAACAATTAAAACAGATGACATCTGGTACTAAACCCCGGGAGGGGACTGGCCGATGTTCAAATAAGCTGATGGCACATAGGGCAAAAAAGAGGGCGGAGTCAGCGGCCAGCCTCCCCAAAAGCCCGGCGGAACAGCTCGGTTTTACAGGCCCTGCGGAACTCCCCAAGGTCCCGCAGGGCTCTGACAGCTGGTGGAAGAGCATTCCATCAAGCAGGGGACTGGCCCGGGTAGAGGCTAGCCGCATCATAGAGGGACAAGGGACCACGAGTAAATTAGCCTCTGCAGAGCAGAGAGGCCGACTCGGGACATAAGGGGTAAGGCGGTCTCGCAAGGTATGCCCCCCCCGGCCGTATAGGGCCTTAAAGGTCAACACCAACATGTTAAAGGTCAACACCAACACCTTCTACTGGGATTTTGACCTTGGGAATGCTCCTGGCACAGGTTTCCAACTTACACCATAAAAAAATGGCATAAGCCCTTTTTGCCAATGGGGGCTTTTCAGATGGCTGGGTATTCTCCAGTTTTTGTTGCCTTTCCACACCACCTGAAAGTCCTCTGGAGGTGGCACAGCAGTGCAACCGTAGTGCTGTCCCAGCTGCCGTGGCCTCTGGATTGGACTGTAAGGCTGAAAGAATGGCAGCTTATCTAATGCCAGGTTGTGAATTCATGAATGAGGCAATATCTTAACAGAAGAAATCTTGGCCTACAGCAAATGAACTTTATTATGGAACAAGCAAACTCTGATATCATTAGGCTAGGAGTAGTGTTTATTGGTCCAGACAATGTCATGATACATCTATAATGTCCTTATTTAAAACAAAACACTAACATACCAATTCAAGCTCATGATAAGCATCCATTTTGCTTCATTAATGGAGAATAAGCAACTTTTTTTCCATGTTAGGTACATATTTATGTGGATGCTGTGGTCAACCACATGTGTGGAGCTGCAGCTGGATCTGGTACATCTTCTACTTGTGGAACCTATTTTAATGCAATGAACAGAGATTTTCCTGCTGTTCCATACTCCAGCTGGGATTTCAATGATGGTAAATGCAGAACATCAAGTGGAGAAATTGAAAATTACAATGATCCTTACCAGGTAAACTTTTTGGATTTTATGTTGACCACTTCTTTTCTTTTTATTATTCAAGGCAACATTAAACATGATATTTAACATGGTAAAAAATGCAGTGTGGCATATTCTCAGCAGCATATATAAGCAGATCACTGACACATTAGCTCGTGAAGGAACCATGGCCCAGGAGTACCCAACAACGGCATTCTAATGTTGTCCAAGCAATTTGCTTGCATCTTTTTAAAAAAATACAGCTCTACTAACAAGACTTTTGAAAATACTTGTCTGTTCCAGCTCCAAAGAGACTCTCTGCCCAGTACAGATTCTGAAGAATGAATGTAGGACGTTCATGCAAAGCGCATGCTGCACTGCTGAACCATGTCTGTGTTTTGGGGATGGGGAAAAAAGGAAACTAATTTCACAATGAACTTTTCAGGTCCGTGACTGTCGCCTTGTTAGTCTTCTTGACCTTGCACTAGAGAAGGACTACGTGCGCTCCAAAGTTGCAGAGTATTTGAATCACCTAATTGACATTGGAGTAGCAGGATTTCGGATTGATGCTTCCAAGCATATGTGGCCGGGAGACATGAAGGCATTTTTAGACAAGCTAAACAACCTGAACACTAAATGGTTTGCTGAAGGGGCAAGGCCTTTCATCTACCAAGAGGTAATCTATGTGGCTTAGAGTCAAATTGAGGATATATATTAATTACATTTCAGGATAGTTCAAAAGTTGGTGGATGTTTGTCAAGATCCCAGTCCCACAATGGACATGGTCATTGTGTTGAAATTGTTGTCATTTTTGTCATTGCTGTCATAGTTGACAGACATAGAAAATGTTGTCATAGTTGACAGACTATTCAAGAAGGTCAGAGGCAGTGTGTGAGAATGCTACAACTGATCCCACCCTAGATCCTGGAGATGGCCTTGTACATATTTTAATAGATATGCTTAATCCATGCTCTCCAGCTGAGTGAATGTTGTTTTCAATGCACTATCTTTTGTAAAGGCAAAATTGTACTCTACAGTGGAACCTTGGTTAACATTGCTCTCAGAGATCGCTGGTTTCAGTGTTCACTGGTCGCCCCCGGCTGTTTTGTTGCCTCAGTGATTGGTCGCCTCGGATTCCATCAGCTTCCAAGGCAACTTTTGCGTAAATCCAGTGCACCATTTGTGTTGCGCATGCGCAAACAGCATTGCGTATGCGCAAATGGCGTACCTTGGACTATGCTGATTTTAGTTTTTGTTGCATGATTCCGAACCAATCACAGACTAAAAACGAGGTTCCACTGTACTGGAAATATTGTTATTGACTTGTTTTGACCTGCCCTGAGCTCTGTGGGAATAGAGAGGGATATAAATTTGAAATATAAATAAATAATTAAGTAGGGCTTTTCCAGTAGCCACTCCAGGAGTTTACACCTCCCCCCCTAGAATGATCTACTGGACATTATTCTTACTGACTTTTTGTAGATTGCTGAAAATATATTCCTTTAGTGGAACCTCTTTGGTGGATGAGATTGAGCCACTGATTCTATTTCCTCTTGGCTGTCTTGCGCCCTTATTTTTTTCACTGTTTGATTCTGAAATTTTGATTTTTTTAAGGTGTTTCTGTTAGAGATGCTATGAATTTGGTGGCCAATCACTTACAAGTAGATCCTCTGATCTGTTCAGTTATCTGCAGTTAGCCTTGAACAGCTGCTGAACAGCTCTGCAGTAGGTGGTGCTTTGGTTTCATTTCCTTCTGTCTTAAACCACTGGTGAACAAAATGTGAGCTGAACCAGCAGGCGGTCAAGCATCCCTCAATTCAACGTGTTAGAAATGTTAATAACTTTCAGTATTTTGTTCATCTTTGTATAAAAGCAGAATAAAAATGCTATGAATGAATGAATTAGTAAAAGAAAATACTTAGCTGACTCCAAAAGTAGCAATTACCCTACCACCTGAATGGCAACCATTTGCTGTGTATGATAAGGGACTGGATCCTGCCTAAAAGGTGACACAATTTGTGCTGGTTCCCTCATTCTGCTGTAGAACCCCAATTCATCCCTCATGCTGTTTCTGAGGGGCCCTCTCCCCAGAATCAACATTTTGGGGAGATCTACGTGATGTCCCAAGGAGTAAGAAAGGCAGGAAAGTTGCATTCTGCTGATATGCGTCCTGAGAATTTTGTTGGGCTCCAGCCCAATTCAGGATGATTGATAGGACTGATGCAAATGTCACAGAGCTATTTCACACGCATTAAATATAAGCTGGACATCTGTGATGCTTTAAGCGTGCATTTTAAAGCAGAAAGAATGAATGTTACCCACTCATTGTACAATTGATTGAAAGATGTTATGAGAGGGAATATGAAAGCTCTCCCTCTTGTGTTTGATTTAGGAGTCTGTTCACACACATGCGATTCATCATGTAATACACATGTGTAATATGAGTGGCACCCTTCTTTGCTTTTCTGCTTTAAGATTTTCCCATCTGCATCTAATTTTAACGCTGTACTTTTGCACTTGTCCTTTTTTGATTCTAATCGTCACTTTTCTGTTTTTTACCAGGTGATTGACCTGGGGGGAGAAGGAATTCACGGCAGTGACTACTTTGGAAATGGCCGGGTGACTGAATTCAAATATGGGGCTAAGCTTGGCAAAGTCATCCGCAAGTGGGATGGAGAAAAGATGGCGTATTTAAAGTAATTTGGTTTTATATTCTCTCTCCCTCCACCACCAAAGTCCCAAATCTTAGACTACCACCATTTGAAATACCAGTCAGCTATTTTTACTGTTTTATTAATTTTTCTTAGGAATTGGGGAGAAGGTTGGAGTTTTATGCCATCTGACAGAGCGCTTGTATTTGTGGATAACCATGACAATCAGAGGGGTCATGGCGCAGGTGGAGCCTCCATTTTGACATTCTGGGATGCTAGGTGAGGATCTCTTTGAAGTTTCCCCCCCTTTTCTTTCTCTCACTGAGACACATGTAACTCTTGATTCCTCTTTCTTTCTTTCACTCTTTTCCAGGCTGTATAAAATGGGAGTTGGCTTCATGCTTGCTCACCCTTATGGGTTTACACGTGTAATGTCAAGCTTCCGTTGGCCAAGATATTTTGAGAATGGAAAGGTCAGTTTTTAATAGAACATCATTTGGATGCAATGTTCATGCCTATTTTATTATTGATTTATTTTTAATCCAATGGGGTATACCGATTAGAGTGTCAGACTAAAACTTTGAAGACCTAAGTTCAAATCCCTGTATAATCATGAAGGGTGACCTTCGTTTTCAGTTCAGTATAACCACAAGATTATTGGGTTGGATCCAACCAGACTTTTTGTTTTGTTTTTGCTGTTTTAAAGAAAGGAGGGATTCCCTTTGACCACCTAAAAGATTATGTACAAGGCCAAAGGCCATTACAGTCAGGAGACATAGCGGGGCATAAACAACTATAGCAAAAATAGAAAGATTGTAATATTAAAAACTCTTAGAAACACATTAAAAAACATGTGAGCACCTTAAAAATACTGAGAATCATAGAAATTGAATGAAATTGAGTGAAAAAGCTGGATGGATCAAGCCCCTTTGTACAGATAAAATGGAGCAGGAAAACATTATGACTAGCATCCTATGCTCCAAACAGGAAAGGTGGGATTTCTTTTAAAAGTAACAGATAAGAAAGTTTTATGCCACCTTTTTCACAAGCTAAAGGATATTCACATTATTTATGCAAACCATCCAGGTTTCCATAAGAGGGAACAGTGAAAGTGGGCGAGCTTCACAGCAAAGTTCAGGAGCCTGTTCTTGAATGTACTGAACATTAAATTGCCAACATAGGCCTGTATTTGAACAATATTGGTTGTGATTATTTCATAATAACTAGAGACACGTGCCCAAGAAGAATAAATATGCAAATAATAAAAATAATAATAATGATTCTTACAATTTTGAAAGCTATTTCTCCAAGTGGTTACGCTACGCTAGCTTGTTCTGAAATGCTGATGGTTGGAGGGAGAGTTCCCCTGGTTTTCTCCTTTGTGTGTAAGGTCACAGATCTAATTATTTACTCTGCTTGCACTGAATAAACAGTTACAAGTGTTGCTGTGGTTCATAGGTAGCATTCTTTTATAGTTAAAACAATCCACTCTGATAACATTCTTTCAGCTTCACTTTAGAAATTACCCACATTGTGAGCTTGCTCTTTATATGCAGAAGCATGAAGCAACAAAATACTGAGCTAATCAAGTGGCTTGTACCATTTCAACCTGAAAGTGGAGCATTCATTTGCTGAATATTAAAACAAACATAAAGAGTGTTCCTGCATGAATAAAAACAGCCTTTTTTTGGTCCCAACAAATGTATCTTGTTGGGGTGCTGTGTGGTTTCCGGGCTGTATGGCTGTGTTCTAGCAGCATTCTCTCCTGACTTTTCACCTGCATCTGCCAGCCACAGATGCAGGCGAAACATCAGGAGAGAATGCTGCTAGAACATGGCCATACAGCCCGGAAACCACACAGCACCCCAGTGATTCCAGCCGTGAAAGCCTTCAACAATACAATGTACCTTGTTTATAATCTTATAATTTTTCCACCTTGGTTCTAATATTTGCATTTTACCAATTATGTTTAACAACCAGGATGTTAATGATTGGGTTGGACCTCCAAGGAATGCTGACTGGTCAACTAAAACTGTTACAATTAATCCAGACACAACTTGTGGCAATGACTGGGTCTGTGAACATCGGTGGCGCCAAATAAGGTTGGTGACTCCACAGATTCTTCATGACTGTTGCACGATGCATGTGAATACACTTACAGTGCAATCCTAACAGAGTTCTATCTTTCTAAGACTCCAGAGGGCTTCAAAAGGTCAAATTCTGCTTAAGAACGCACTGTTAATCATTTTTAACTTTGTGCCGGATTTTGGTTAGTGCATGGTTTCACTCTTCATACTGCAGTAGTTTAACTAACATTTATCACAATGTGTCCCCAAAGGAACATGGTGATTTTCCGCAATGTTGTGGATGGACAACCATTTACCAATTGGTGGGACAATGGCAACAATCAAGTGGCATTTGGACGTGGCAGTAAAGGATTCATTGTCTTTAATAATGATGACTGGTAAGTAGGCAAACCAAGGGTTATGAAGCTATGTAATAATCAGAATAATGGTTAAGACAGCCTTGTTCAGCATTATAGCATCTTTCACAGAAAGACAGTAGTGGATGTTGTTAGTGCCACCATACCTAGAATAGTATGGAATAGTGTGTCAATCAGCAGAACTCTCTGCTGTACTGGGCAGAGAGCAGGAGACCATGTGTGTATATGTTTATGAGGAAGGTGGCCATTAGCAATGGAGTAACATTTGTTCCTGGAAAACCAGAAGAGATATAGCAATGTAATTGCTCTCTAAGAATCACTGGAAAATCTGTGGTAAAACCTTAGAGTTTGGGGTAATTCTTAGAGAGGACTGACAACTCTTCTGAGTTTTCTCTGGAAGTTATATTATAGAGTTTTTGGTGATTCCTACAGAAGTATGATGTTACTTCTGAGTTTCTTTGGAAGTGATATCAGCCATTTTCCTAGAAGTGGGGAGCATTTTCCCAGTAGTAGGAAGTGGGAACAGTAAATGTCCTCCTGTCAGGGGATCTACAACTCTGATTCAGAAAAAGCAGGTTGGGTTTTTCAGGAACTGAAATCTCAGATTTATGTTGGGTACTTGTGTTACAGAATGTGATCCTAGATCTACCACATTAGCTTAGTAGGTAAAGTTTAATAATGAAAGATAACTATATTTTAATTCCTTTTACATCTCCTTTTATTAGGAACTTGTCTGAAACTTTGCAAACTGGCCTTCCTGAAGGAACCTACTGTGATGTAATTTCTGGTCAGAAGGAAGGTGATAAATGCACAGGGATTGAAATCCATGTAAACAATGACAGCACTGCTTATTTTCAGATTAGCAACTATGCTGAAGATCCATTTGTTGCAATCCATGTTGATGCTAAATTATAAGTCATCTTACAGAAATGCTTTCCTTTGATCTCGCCTTTCTCAATCATATCTGGGCAGTAATTTAAAAAATCTTCAGAAGATTAAATAGTTCCAAAGCTTAAATGTGTTTGTCATTTGTTTTATTGAAACCATGTTTGGGACCACTATTTTTCCCCAAGTGAAATAAAGCTATCTCTGAGTGACACCTGCTTCAAGTGGAAACCAGAATGCACATGCATCAAATTGCTATGTGGATCATTTTATTAATCTACAAAGTTAACTGCCACTACAAACTGCCCAGGAGTAATATGGAGCCTTCTATGTGATGCATTACATTAGTTGTGAAAGAGAAAAATTGCAACACAGAGGTCCATTCTGCACAGCACAAATAAGATGTCCTGTAAACACACAAAAAAGGTGTCTTAGGGACAAACTCCACATTTTTTTCCCCGCAAGATACCATCAGGGTACCTTATTCCAGCCCAAGGCATCTTTTTTTGAAGTCGCTAAAATGTGGACCTTTTTTCCTAAAGGCATTAGCAAGTTGTCTCCTCTTGCTGTGCAGACCTCAGGAGCTGAGGAGATAACTTATTTTTCCTGCCCAACCATTAAAACTTTCTTGTCAGTTTCCTTTGCAGCTTGTTCCTGACATTTTATGGTGCTGCATTGATTCTCCGTCTCTGTAGCCATTTGCTGAAGATTTCCCTGGGATGTTTGGCCTGCAGGCTCTGCTGCTGGGTGCCTTTTCAGCCTGAAAAATACATAATTGTACTCAGCTTGTCCTGCCAATTCTGGCAATATATTCCCCCTTTTAAAAAGTTTTTGATGAGCTGGCTTCAAAGGCACAAACATACAATATGAGAATCCATGCTGATTTTCATATCATGTGTTTGTGTCTCCAGAGACAACTCATTGAATTTTTTTTTAAAAGGGGAAATTATATATTGCTGGGATCAGCAGGACAAGCTGAGTACAATCGTGTACTTTTGGGGCTAAAAAAAACGCCCAGCGGAGCTTGTGGAGCAAACATCCTGGGGAAACCTTTAGCAAATGGCTGCAGGCACCAAGAATCACTTGTGGCACCATAAAATGTTGAGTACAAGAGCCTTAATGTCATGGTGGAGGAAATGGCAGTTGGGGGGAAAAGCCTCTTTCTCCTCTGACGTCTTTTTTGTCCGAGCTGTCCAGACAAAAAAGAGGCTTTTTTATTATTGTGTTGTGCAGAAAGGATCAGAAGCTGTTTCATGCAGCCAAAATATAAACATATAAAGCTGTGTTATACTGAGTCAAACCATGTAGATTGGTGGGGGCTACTCTGACTGGCAGCAGGATCTTCAAGGTCTTTAACTAAGAATAGTCTTTGCTAACACCTCTTATCAGAGATCCTTGAGCTATAAATACCAGATACTGAACATGGGACCATCTGTGCTCTAAAGCTGAAATGTGGGCTTGCTTTCCAAAGACTCCATCGGTTAATCAAAGGAAGCAGATATGCCCCATACATCTGCCAGGTTGTCCTTTCTAGTCTGTTTTCTTTGCTCAGTTCACATTATATTATTTTTTCCTCATCCCATTTCCATCTTTGTTCCTTACGTTATATTGCTCTGTTCAGTAGACCACCCTTTTCTTCAAGATCTGCTTATGTATCAGATACTTCCCCAAATCTGATCTCATTTTACATGCTGTACCCACTGTGTTCCCTATGTATCTATGGATGCTTGAAAAACGTCGCCTGCTGAATTTCTGTCTGTTGTGCAGCTGTAGAATGCTTCTTGAAGATCTACCAGAAAATAAACTGGCATCACTATCTTTCTCTCTCTCTCTTTGGAAGTCAATAATAATAATGACAGCTGTGATATTAAACAGAATTAAATAATAACATTAATCCCTTCTTTGGTTAGGAAATGGGCAGATGAAGAAACCATGTAGTCTGTTCTTTTTGTCCTTAAACATAAATTCCGGGAAAAGAAAGGTGTGTTAAATGCTCAGCTTGTTTTGGAAAGTGGTGGCACTTTGAGCAAGCACAAGTTCATTGGTGCAGAGTTTTTGGTTGGAGTTACCATAAAATGGTGTTGTGATATTTTCATAAATGGTGCTTTTTCTGTTGAATTTTTTCTCTGAACTGGAAAAATATCTAGTATCACTGGGGGCAAATAGGTAAAATGCTGGTTCAAAGCTTTACCAAAAAAACCCCATGCTTTGATGAATAATGAAGACTTTAAAATACAACTTAATGATTGTAAAAAAGAAGAAATCTTGTAACTGGGAAATTTCCTGGAACAAAACAGGATGCAGGAAATAGATTTTTCTTATGGTGCCAACTTCACAATATTGATTCATTCCCGCAGATGTTCATTATTCTTTTTATCGTTCATGTTTTTGTGGCCACAAATGACACCATCCTGTGTATATCTACTTGGAAGTAAATCCAGTTTTGGTCAGTGGAACTTCAAGTACAATTCTAACCACAGTTTGATTTAAATGGATTTAGCAACTGGCATATCTAGGGGGGCAGGAGGGTTATTTGACCCAGGCGCCATTTGCCTGGCTCACATGGGAGGTTCAATTTGGCCCCCACCTCCTCCATCCATCCCCCATGCCCATCCTCTGGCTAAACCCCCTGTCCTGCCTTCCTACTGAACTCCTGGGCTTCCTTCCTGCTGTGCACCCCTCTCCTAATGGACTCTACTCCCTGGCACACCACCCTCTCAAGACGTGCCCTTCTCCTACCTGTGTCTCCATTGCTGGATATGTTTTGATTTCGGTGGTGGCAGCGGGTCTCAGTCACTATCACCACTGCTCAGGCCTGGGAGACTAAGACAGGTACTGCTGCTGATGGGACTCCCCCCCCCCCACCACCACCATTGTGTTGGTGATAGGTGCCACTCAGACAGAAAAAGGTTTTCTGGAGTTGGGGATTTTTCTTGCAGTGGCGTGGCAGTATGGGGAGTTTGGTGGGGGGCGGGGATTGGGTGCAGTTCCTGGAACTTGCCCAGGTGCTGCTTTATGCTAGTAAGCCACTAAATGTAGAAGGGTTCAGCTGTGCTTAGGATTGTACCATTAGTCAGCCATCCATGGTGGGCCAAATCTTGACAGCATCCCTGTTAGATTTGTCATATGTGATAACAACCCAGTAGGTTTACTAACCTCCAGGTAGAACTTGGAGTTCTTCTGGAATTGCAACTGATGTACAGAATATGAGGATTACTTCCCTTGGAGGAAATGGCTATAGTGGAGCATGAACTCTAAGGCTCCCCATCTCTGCTGAGTTCCTTCCTCTCCTAGAGTTGCAAGCCTCTAGGTAGGGCCTGGAGATCTCCCAAAATTACAACTGATCTCCAGACTATAGAGATCAATAGGCCTGGACCAAAATGCTTCTTTGGAGGGCAGAAAATATGGCATTATATCTAGCTGGGGTTCTTCTTCTCCCCATACTCTTCCCTCCTTGGGCTCCACCTCCATATTTCCAGGAATTTTTCAACCCACAGCTGGCCACTACAGTCTGTCTCAGAAGATGATGCTAGTAGGATAGTATTTTCTTCCACCACTGTACTGAACCTGTCAGACTTTCTTTGTTGTAGAATGCTCCCACTGGGTACTAGCCCTGCTCCCTCCACCTGTTTGAAAGTCTGAAAGTAAAAATACTATTACTATACAAAAATACTACAAATGCTCTTGCATCAAAGTACCATGTTCAATAATGCAGAAAATAATGGTTCTGACAAAGGCAGCTTATTAAAAAAATATTCTTATTTTCATTTGGGACTGTATTCTAATGTGGAAGGATACAATTTTCTTGACTGCTGCACCTTAATTGGCCATACTAACATCTTTTTCTGAGACAGAGTATACATAGTAATATGCAGTCAAAAGAAATACTTCATATGCCATTGTACCAAAAGCTTCCCCATTCCAATGAAGTTGAGTTCCCAAAGAAAGATGGCTGTATGATGCTATTAGATCAAATATTGTGTTGTGTTTCACTCCATTTTTCAGGGAGGAGAACAATAATAAAGGCAATTCCGTTTAGTAGCAGTCACGCACTTTCTGTATTCCATATTTCCACCCACCATCTGTTGCACTGCTGCTTCATCTTCCCTCCCCATCTGCACGTACTTTTTCTTTTCTTCCTCCCAGTCATCAGAAGAAAAGCAAATTACAATCAGGAACTTTTTGCCACACGTAAATTTGTTTTGGAGTATGAGCTCTGAACGAGCTCACGTACCATCCAAAACAGTTCATCCAACTAACTGGGATGGGCCAAGCGTGCCCTATCTCATCAAATCTCAGAAGCTAAACAGGGTCGGCCCTGGTTGGTATTTGGATGGAAGACCACCAATGAATTCTAGGGTTGCTATACAGAGGCAGGCAATGACAAACCACCTCTGTTACTCTCTTGCCTTGAAAACCCTGCAGGGTCACTGTTTGATCTCTCTCTCACACACAAGGATGAAGATAAGATGTGTACTTGTGAGTGGCACAATCAGTGTGTGACAATTAACAGCTGTGCATAAATAAAGATGTACCCTCCCTATTTGGGTACAACTGTTAACTGAAATGTCTTTGCTATGCAAGCTGTTGCCTTTCTCTGCTTCTCAAGGATATCAAATCAGTATTGAATGACGAGAGCGCAATGCGACATCAAGCTTATTCAGTGCTTGCCACTCTTGCAACACTGTGGTGGGAGAAACTTCACCTGTTAGAATGTCTGCTTTCCATAGAACTATGAAAGGACCAAACAGCACCAAGTAATCCTATAGTTCTTCAATGGCCATCCTGTCAGAAAGATTCCAAGAGATGAGAGAGCTACTTTACTATCTGGATAAGATTTCCTGCATCATATTGGCAATTTCAGACACTTTTAGTGTTGTAATTGCAATGAATATGCTGTGGAAATGGCTCAACATAATTCCTTGAGGGACTCTGTGTATCAGTTGGACTGAGAAATAGGGAGGTCTTGATTCTAATCCTCTTCTAGATTGGGGGACCATGAATCAGACACTCTTTTTGACTTAACCTATCCCACAGGTTTGTTGTGAGAATAGAATGCAGTATGCCATCCTGAACTCCTTGGTTAAAGGGGGGAACTAAACTCTGTTCATGTTTCTCATAAATCAATGCCACAGATTGAGATTACAAATTGTCAGATTATTTTATTTATTTTTTGGAATTTTATGTTGCTTTTCCCCTTATAGGTTCAGGGCAGCTTCCAACATTTCAAAGTACAATAATAAAATAATAAATAGACACTCATGTGGTGCAGTGGTTAAGAGTGGTGGAATTTAATCTGGAGAACTGGGTTTGAATCCCCACTCCTTCACATGAGTGGCAGACTCTAATCTGGATTTGTTTCTCCACTCCTCCACATAAAGTCTGCTGGCTGACCTTGGGATAGTCACAGTTCTTCAGAACTCTCTCAGCACCACCTACCTCACAAGGTGTCTGTTGTGGGGAGAGGAAGGAGTTTGTAAACCACTTTAAAACTCCTTACAGGAGAGAAAGAAGGGGTATAAATCTAAACTCTTCTTCTTAAAACCGCAGATGGCGAATAAAATCAATTACATTAAAAGAGCACATCAAAGAATCCTGACAATACAATCAATAGAAAGGAGGAGAAGAGGGATGTCATTTGGATGGTTCAGCTGCAGCTGTCTCAACCATAAGCCAGTAAAACAGCTCTGTCTTTGTGGAATTTCATCATGCCCTGCACGGCCTTGGTCTCACTAGACAGAGTGTTTCACCAGTTAGGGGCCAGGACCAAAAATGCCTTAGTAAGATTGGTATGAGTTTTACTCACTGCAGGAAAGCTATAAGGGCTGGCTTCATTGTGTCATATGTGACTATAGTTAAACCTTGACGCTATCAATGCAGTGTACCTGTAGTCCACCAATCCTTCCCATTTATATCATCATATTCTACTTGCATATGGTAGTTTTTTGTGAGAGATGTTGGATATGGTAGGAATAGAAAATTAGAAAACAGTATAGCTGCAGCTACTATCTTTTACTACTGAGTAGCCATAGAAGCCATATTATGAAAGGCCAAGATAGCAATGATTATGTATTTCACATGTTCAGCAAGGCTATTTGTTTGTTGAAAAAAAAATGTTGTGCTGCCTCCCCAGAGAACGTGCCTGAGGTAACTTACAAAACAAAATAATAAAAATGTAAAGTCTTGGAAGTTGTTAATTAAAACCCAGCATTGAAATCCCAGCTAGACCGTAAAATAAGTAAACAGCTTAAAAAAGACTGTAACAGTTTCTGGGCTAGCACACTATAAAAATGGTGTATACTCTGGTTTCTCTTCAGATCACATAAACCTTTTACTTTTTACTATAAAACTGGTGTTAAAAGATCAGCCCCTAATTGAAAGGTAAGGAATAACTGAAAGTGGGAAGAAATTTGGGAACAAGGAGAGCTGGCTATGAATTGTTAGAAGACAGGTTGCTCTGAGGTTTCTTTGTTTAAAAAGTGATCACAGGAGCAATTATAGGAGGGCAGGTTCCAGACATTGTAACTCAAATAAATCAGGATCCTGCAGATATCAAGATGTTGTTCAAGCTTGGTTTGTTTTGCGCCATGCAGCATATGGAGGCATTTGGGAGAAGTGGACTAGAACAGAAGGAAGATCAATGAAATGATAATTAATTTGGAGTGTAGGTGTGACAGGATGCCTTGATTTACATCACCCAGATGGTGTATATACATCCTTGATCGGCAATAATACCTATAAACTGGGTTGACAACATTTTTAGAGGCTTTAGATGTTTAACGGCTCCATAAAGGAAGTTTGCAATGCGCATAAAGAGAAGCTGAGCCATGGGGTGAACACAGATTTGCCTTGTTAAATCAGCTCATCCTGACTGGTGAGTAGCCACTAAATTGCAAGCAATGTGAAGTTTGATATAAATCTGGAGATTCCTGTTCAAGTGAAACATCTCTTTAAGAAATTACCACATCTTTCATGGTAAGTCTACCAGAATATTTTAGTAGGTGAGCCGTATGTTTTAATGGATTGGGCTGTATGATTCTATGGATTACCAGTGGAGCTAGAGCTCCTTCTTCAAGGCTTCTTCCCCCACCAGCCAAGGAGCATGAAGCAACCATGAGTCAGGAGTTTTTGCTCATCTTTCCCAAGGCTTCTGGGTTAAGGCCTGGACTCTTGCTTGGGTGGGAACACCACCAGCAGAGTCGCCACCAAAGGACGACTCAAAAGGCTGTCCCCTCTTTAGAGACGCCACTTCAGTGGAGGAATGAATATGAGAGCCTGTACCCTTGTTAATAGAGCCAGAGGTATTGGGAAGGCTAAAGAGTTGGTTGAGAGGTGGGCATCCTAGTCTTCAGCTTCTTCTTTATTGAAGAGATAGTATATGCTTTGGGGAGGGAGCTACCATTCCCTTGATCATGGGTATAGACAGATGTGGTGGTAAAATACAAACTAGCTATTTCAGGATAAGAGGTCTGGCCATTGGTAGGTCAGTCCTTCAAGTCTGCCTCCCACCCGTGGAAACCTCAAGGATGTCTAATTCACATTGCTATTCATGAGCATAATCATAGGTACCTTAAGTTCCATTGTGGGAATCACTCCTTTGAGGACATAGTCTTTTGGTTTGGCTACTGCCCTGAGGACATTTACCAACTGCATGGCAGCTGTAGTACAATAGAGATTGTGCAATCTTCCCCTATATGGATGACTGATTTCTGATGACTCAGTCCAAAGAAGCTCTGTCACAGCAGACCACTTTACTCTACAGATACTGGATGACCTAGGTCTCCTCATTCATTATGAGAAACAGCTGCTCATTTCATCCCAATGCATAAACTTTACTGAGGCCATCCTAGACTTGCTGATCATAGGTACCTTAATCATAGGTACCTTAATCACCTATGACTCTTTCCCCTGTAGGGTGGCAGCCATAAACAGCATGGTGCAGAGGTATGAATACTATAGGCTTCAGTCCATACTACCTATTCAAAAATTGTTGGCCTTAATAGCTTCAACTATTGCTGTGGTAGTGCATCCTAGGTTATTCATGCATCCAATTTAAAACTGGTTTGTGCGCAACCATAACCCCCTACCTGACCGCTCTTCCAAGACTATGTGTGCAACCATAACCCCTGGGTTTGGGTCTTTTTCTTTTTTTCACACCCATCCTCTAATAACAAAGTGTACTCTACTGTTAGGGAGCTTTGTGCTGGTCCTCTCAAGGCTCATGGGAAAACTATTTGAGCCAATGTGGTGAAGAAGAAGAAGAAGAAGAAGAAGAAGAAGAAGAAGAAGAAGAAGAAGAAGAAGAAGAAGAAGAAGAAGAAGAAGAAGAAGAAGAAGAAGAAGAAGAAGAAGAGTTGGATTTATATCCCCCCTTTCTTTCCTGTAAAGAACTCAAAGGGGCTTACAAACTCGGTTCCCCTCACAACAAACACCCTGTGAGGTAGGTGGGGCTGAGAGAGCTCAGAAGAACTGTGCCTACCCCAAGGTCGCCCAGTTGGCATGTGTTGGAGTGTGTGAAGAAGTTTTTTGGTTGCAGTATCAGGCAGATTCACGCTAACCTGAGAAGGAGCTTTGTGCCTCCAAAGCTCAAGCGGCAGAGCAGGGAATCAAACCTGGTTCCTCCAGATTAGAGTACACCTGCTCCTAACCACTATGCCACTGCTGGTCCTCCAACTTGAGAGCCTTGACTGCCCACCATTTACAAAATTCCACAGGGACAAAGTAGTCCTTCACCTTAGCTTGGGGCATCACCCCAAAGTAGTCATTTCCTTCCATTTGGACCAAGACATTATATGGCTGATATTCTACCTGAACCCCTTCATGCAACCTGAGCAATCCCTGCATGCATTGGACCTGCATAGGATCCTGCTGTTCTACATTTAGCTTTCACAGCCATTCCATAAAGGTGACAACCTCTTTATTTATTTTTTGCTGACAACCACAAATCCTGCAAAGTGACCATCCAAATTCTGTCAAAATGGGACACTAAGATAATTTCCAAGGCATATGTTTCATCCAGAGCAGAGTGTTCTTTGGTGATCCATGCACACTCCACAAGGGCACAAACTGCCTCTGCCTGGGCAGCCAACGTGGCCATTGATAACATCTGTCATGCAGCCACGTGGTTGTCATTGTCAACCTTCATAAAGCATAAAGCTGTGGATGTCGATTCCAGGAAGCACACAGCAGTTGGGAGAGCTGTACTGCAGGTGATGTTCAAATGACAACCTTATGCCCACCTCCAAGATGAGGAAGCTTGTTACTATCCCAATGTAGGATTGCACAGAAGACACACAAAGATGAAGAATGACATTGCACTTACCTGTAAGAGTGGTTCGTTGAGTGAGCTTCTGTGCTCACATGCCCTCCTACCCTTCAGTGGGCTGCGATTTGAAATATCGCAACTCTCTGCAATACCTGTTATAGCTGTGGTGATGGATAAGCAACAAAGCAGAGGTCTTCAAATACTAAAGAACTTCAACCTCCTTCTCAAGATTTATGTGTCTATGTATTATCTTTTAATCTCAAAAATGTATTTCTAATTCAAGCCAAATGTAAATAGTTTGAATTAAGATTTATTTCTTGATATGATGAGATTTAATTTCGATATTTAACAATACAGCTCGACTTTTAAAAGCAACAATAGACTCAGGAACTGATTTTTTTTTTTTTGCCCACCACTGTTAACATCGAATAAGAGATGGGGTGGCAGAGGCAGAATTAACATGATATTATGATATTTCCTTATGCAGGCATTCCATTTCTGTTTTGCTGGGAAATAGGATCAGCATAGGGATAAACATTCCACTCCCAAAATATAGGAGCTAGATTCACAGAACCAAGAAAAGCACTAGAGAGAACAGGGAGACAAAATGGCAAGTTGGAGGACAAAGAATACCTCAGGATATGCAGTGAGCTCTAAAGGCTCTGTGAGGGTATTGGGGGGAGTTCCTTGTTTAAAATTCAGTCTCTCCTTCTCACAAGTTTTGTTACTTCAAGGGAAAAAAATTATGTGCAATCCAGGCATAAAGATGGAAAGCATCCACATATCATGGCAATTGGAGTGAAGTGTTATGTCCATTTAACAACAATTTACCGACTAACAAAGTCCATTAGGAATAATTTAGTATTAGTGATAAGGTTTCTCTCCCCTCGTTGGTAATTGTAGCTGTGTTTAATTGTGCTGTAAATAAAACTGCATGCTTTACTTCCCAAACAAGTGCTGCAAATAAGGCACTTTAATTGAGCCAAGGTAGAAAATAGAGTAGCCTTTTTGCCGATTGAATAGAAATCAAATACTGAGCACTCACTTGAGCTGCCGAAAGCAGGACTGCAATTAAACAAAACAGAGGACACTGCTTTAGTAACGAAAGTTGCTGCCTCTGCATTTGATATGGCTTCAGTTGTACGTTCCTTGTGAAAAATTCTAGCCACACTGACAGCATCTCAGGGAAAAGAGTGATGGAGAAAAATGAAAACCAACTGTCTTCTCCCCAAATGGTCTGCTTCCAAGTCCCATTATTATATTTGCCGCTTCACCCACATCTTTCTCTTCCTTCTGGAATTAAGTATATATGACCCAGGGCTGCGGCCGGGCAGGGACAGAAGAATCTAAAGTAAAGTCAAGGGTCAGATGTACAGAAGTGTGCAGATAGGTGACAAATCTATAGAGTTGGGCATAAACATTGCCAGTGTCACTCCAGAAGTCAGGAATCCACATGGCAGTCTTGAAATGGGCAAAGCACAATTCCAATAGGCAGGCTCGGGACTCAAGATCTGCAGCATTACCACAGGCTTTATTCTATAGATAAGTCACTCAGAGAGAAAACCTCAGCCTGGAGGCAGCAGACTCTCAGCTAGATTTTATTGGACCCTTCATTTTGCAGTTCCTTGTATCAGACTGCTGGCCATCTCATGGAGGCTGCTGAAGGATATCAGGCTGGCAACTCTCCCTGGCAGAAGACTGTGTTGCTGGTGCACAGGGCCAGGCTCTGCATCACAGTATGATAGGCTGTCAGTTGTTTGTGCTTAGGATATGGACTCTAGAGCCCTTCGGGGATGAGGCGGCCTATAAAAATCAAATAAATAAATTCAATTGAGCTCTTTTAAAAATTTTAAACAAGCAGAGAATATAACTACAAAAACAATTGCCAAAATGGCAAACATTGCCGTAAGTATATTAATAATTGACTTTATCCATAATTAGTCAGTACATTTTTATTTTGCCCTTCTTCCAAGGAGCTAAGGGTGGTGAACATTCTCCCTTCCTCCAATTTATCCTCACAACCCTGTGAGGTAGATTAGGTTAAAACAGCAAACTTCATGGCAGCATGGGGATTTTAACTTGGATTTCTCACGTCCTAGACTGGCACTCTAACCATTACACAACACTGGTTCTGTATATGTATTGTGTGAAACAGTGATGGTTTTAAATGGCTTAGGGCTAGGTACTGATTATTGTAACTAATGTCAAACTGGCCAAATTGAAGATTAAGACATTCTTGATATCCGGATAATTATGACTTCAAGTCAAGGTACAATACTTTTCATGGCTTGCTACCTTCAGTGAATCAATTGATTGGATTTCAGCTGCTTAGGTTGTATTTTAATTTGCACATTGAATTTCAAGAGCTATAATGTATTACAACCAATGTGAGACAGGAGAATCATTAAACTGACCAGATTAATAATCCTTCACTTTAATGCAAAGCAGGTAATGGTGCAGTTTCCCTTCTCCTCACGCTGATGTTGAAACCAAAGGTTTATATTAGAATGGTCTTGTTTTTAATTCATGTATTATGTACAATGACATAAACAAACCCAGCTATTTATCAAAGAGTTCAAGATTCCTATGCTAGCCTATCAAAATAACAGATTAAAAATTGTAATCCTTAAGTACTCTGGTACCTCCTCCACAAACACAAAAATATTGCTTGATGATCTCACTCCTGCATAAACTTTATCCTATTTTGAGACAAGCCTCTTCAATAAATTTCTTTAGTTTTACTGCAATTTATTGGGGTTTCCCTTGAAATTACTCAGGACTTCTGATCAATTAGCAACCTTCATATTTGCCTTGAATATTACTTTCAGCAGAGGATTTGGAACCTGTAGAATATGAAAGGCATCAGCTAGGTTTAAAACAATGACAATTGCTTCCTTTGGAAACAAATGGATGCTTTGGCCAGCTGGTTGTTTTAAGGGAAATTTGTGACAACTTGACTTCATTGCCCAAATCCAGCAAGAGAATGTACACACAGTCATTACAACTTCACCCCACCCCTTCTCATTGGCAGTACGATGTTAATCTATGCACTATTTGGTTGACTGGATGCATTTTTATGGGAACGAGAATCCTCAGCAGCAGAGTTATCAATTATTATGTGTGATGAGTAACCTGCAACTACAGAGATATGAGGGCCTATAATGTTGTAATAATTGCTCATTTCCAAATGTTCAAATATATCAATCTTAATGGAATTCCAGAAACAAGGATACAGGCATGCAATGTTAGTCACAAACCATAAAACCAAAGAAGTATGAGCACACTGAAATCCAGATAATTTCCTTTTCAGTTCCCTTAGTTCTTAGATGCTGTATCCCAAAGCTTGACTGTGAACTTGACTATATGGGAAAGCAAGAGTCAGTTCTCACTGCTGTATTTTTTTAAGTCCATGGAAATTTTGTTTGTACATCTAACAATCAGGAGGGAAAGCTGTAGAAAGGAGAACAGATAAAGGTAAGTTGGCTAGTTGGTGGAAGGGACAGAAGGAAACAGGAAAAGGGGAGAGGCTAAGAGGGTTTTTTGGTAAGGGAAATAGGAAATGGTGGGGGGAAAATGAAATGCCCCCCACAAGCCCTTGCAGGTTCCCATTAGTATATTTTCTAAAGGCAAGTACAACAGTAAAACTTCATATCTCAGGGGGACCATAATTCCACACCCTGGCTCATTCCGCACATGCAGAATAATGCACTTTCAAACTGCTTTCAGTGCTCTTTGAAGCTGAGCGGAATAGCAAAATCCACTTGTAAACAGTTGTGAAAGTGGTTTGAAAACGCATTATTTTACCTGTGCGGAAGGGGCCAGTTTTAGTGGGAGATGCTCCATCCTGGAACCTGATGCTAGTGCTGCTGCATGGTAGAGCAGAGGGAGCAAAATGAAGAAGGTGGGGGTGGGGGTGGAAGGTGGGATCTGCATTTTATTAATGTCACAACATCACTTCTGATGTGAGCCTAGAATTAAAGGCACAATATTAGGGCAATGCTCTAAGATTTTCTTGAAACTCTGAAGTGACTGCAGTAAGAGAGGATAATCTATCTCTAAAAGAAAAACCATACAATTTTGGGTTTATTCTAGAGCAGGGGTAGGGAACCTGCGGCTCTCCAGATGTTCAGGAACTACAATTCCCATCAGCCCCTACCAGCATGGCCAATTGGCCATGCTGACAGAGGCTGATGGGCATTGTAGTTCCTGAACATCTGGAGAGCCGCAGGTTCCCTACCCCTGTTCTAGAGAATCCCCCTGATGTGGTGCTGACACTTTCAGATTCATGCTGGAAAGAATGTTGGGGCATCAGCATGATGCTGATCATCATAACTCTGCCAGTCCATGTCTCCCACAGGATACCAGTGCTGGGCTGACAACCCTACTTTGAGACCATCCCTGTAAAGATTTTTTTCTAAATGCTGGAAATCTAACTCATCACGCTGATTGAATATGAAGCAGAGCTGATTTTAAAAATGCAACTGAAGAAGAAAAATAGGCTTTTATATATCCTTTTCTCTACCTTAAGGAGTTTCTAAGCAGCTTACAATCACCAACCTCCCCCATCCCCAACAGATACCTTGTGAGGTATGTTGAACTGAGAGAGTTCCAAGAAAAACTGTGATTAGCCCAAGGTCATCCAGCAGGCTTCATGTGGAGAAGTAGAGAATCAAAGCCAGTTCTCCAGACTAGGTTTTGTCACTCTTAACCACTCACCAGGCTAGCACTTATGTGAGCTCTATTGTAGGTGGCCTCCACACACTGATTTTCCCACTAGGCTTGTCAATACCCTAGAAATTCGGTAAAATTCGGATTTGGATTTTTTGGGGGATAAAATTTATCTGTATGTTCAAATAAGACGAATAAAATATTCGGATATACCCGAAAAATTTGGGTCCATCTGATTTTTGTTTTTGCATGAGTCTGCTGGTGTGAGTCTCCTGAAAGGAACCAGGCAACTTTGCTAAAGTTTGGATGGCTGGAGACTCATTCTGTGAGCATCAGGTTCACCTTCAACTGGGTGCCCACAGCATTTGCCCCTCCCAAGCAAACTTTAGCAACGTTGGCTGGTTCCTTTCAGGAGACTCACACTCAGAGGTGGGATCCAGCAGGTTCTCATAGGTTCCTGAGAGTAGGCTACTAATTATTTGTGTGTGCCAAGAGGGGGTTACTAATTGATGATTTTGCCACGTGATTTTTGCCTTAGTTACGCCCTTCCTCTCAGCAGCAGTGCGCAGAACTTGAAGCAGTCTAGCAGGAGGTACACCGGTGTGCGTGGCAGCCTGTGCCCTAGGTGCATTAGTTTTCCCTGCCTGCCAGGACCAAGCACTTGTGGCTGCATCCTTGCCACAGCCCCATCCCCAGAATGCCCAGCCATGCCCCTGTCATGCCCCGCCCAGCCCCATTGGCACTACACCACAGTTTGAATCCCACCACCATGGGAACCTGTTACTAAAATGTTTGGATCCCACCACTGCTCACACCACCAGCCCTGCAGGAAATTAGACACCCCTACCCAGAATACTCCCCACCCAGAGCCCTTCCCAAATCTCCAGCACAGAGTCAGCTGGGCATAACAGCAAGCCCCATTGAAGTTTATGGTGGGAAAAGTTAATTAATTTTTCCCACCATAGAACTTGCCGAAGAGCCTGGCAGATTTTGTGCTCTGTAGCGGCTCCATTGTACCCAATGGGGAATTTTTGTGCAGGCTGCACATTCTTGAAGATAGAGGCACCAGACCTTCAAGGTGGCTCCAGGAGGCCCTCCTGGTAATAGCATCCAGTCTTGATGAACTTTGCTTCTGGGGGTGGTGGGTGGGTTGAGAGCAGGCTTCATGTGTGGGAGCAGGGAAACAAAATAAGCCTTTTTATTATTGTTATGCCAAATAAAGGCTTATTATTATATAAGCCTTTTTGGGGCCCATAAAATTGAACCCCCAGAAACAAAGTTCACCAAGCCTGGATGCTATTACCAGGAGGGCCTCCTGGAACCACCTTGAAAGTCTGGCATCTCTACCTTCAAAAATGTGCAGCCTGCTTACACACTCAGAAATTCTGCATTGGCTACAATAGAGCCAAAAGCTCCTAGTGAAATTCCCATTGTATCTGCCATTTTGCACAGATTCAATAGGGGAAAACGGGAAGGAGCAGCAGTAGAGGTGGTGGCAGCATAATCGCCTCAGGAATCTGAGTGTCTGCAGACAACATACCTGACTTCTACCTGCTGCTGCTGTGTTTTTGATCCTGTCTAGAAGAAGCCAGTCAGAAACTTTCTTAAGTATATGAATCTTTATCATGAAGGGCTATGGTGATCAACACTGGTATTTTTTTTGTTCCTGAAAGTATAGCATTAGCCAGCATAGATGGCTTAAAACTGGTTGAATTTGTCCAGATTTATCAAAAGTCACATGGATGACACTCATATTTTAAACCTTTCAGAAAAAGGTTTCCACTCTGAAAGCTATATCTATACTTCCTTCATCAAGCAACCTCCATAGAAGATGATCTTGAATTATGTACGTTTCTCTGAGGGTTATATTTTTCTTGTGGTGATCCTTACAGCAAGTTTATATGGTCAAACCAGTTTATCTTCAGGGCTAAAACTGAATCATATTTTGTATCATGTGGTCTACTTAAGTCATCTACTTAACTCATCTACTTAAGAACAACCCCATAAGCTGAAGTATCAGACTGAACAAACTGAATCGTCAAAGTACCAAACATGATAATGTACCAGTTCAAAATCTCTTATCTGTCCATCACATTCTTAAACAGGAAAAGTTTTAATTTCACTGAAATCAATGCTTGTGCACTGTTTCCCACTTCTCCCTTGAAGCTATACTGAGTGAGATGGTGCAGTTGTAAATAAGGCTCCCCAGTGGCAGTGACAACACAGTGACAGACAGACAACACAGTAATTAGACAGATAAGAGAGAATCAATAAATACCATTGTTGACTGATAGCAGACACAAGGAGGACAATAAATGATACATGGTAAGATAGTACTCAAACTGTAGAAAAGAAGCATTTCCCATTTGGCTTACTTGATGGAAGGGAAAAAAACTATAGGTAACAATTGCAAATGGCTGCAGTAACAAAATAGTTTGACTAAAGCAGTGACTTCCTAATGTGGCATCTGTAGACACCATAGTGCCTGCTAATACGTTTCCTTACCACCCATTGGGATATGCACTTGGAGATTCTTAAGTACCAGAGTTGGAAGATGCTAAGAAAAGAGCCAGATAGTAGGAGTTACTTTATGTAAATGTTTACTAGCTGTCAGACCTCGAGTCTGGAAATAATAGAAACTGTAGAAAGTCTTTATTTCGATACGAAAGGACAACATGAAGCAAAGACGAATCTGAGGTTCCCGCTCAAATCTACTGCATATATCCCCCAAAGCTCCCCACCCCCTATAGCCAAATGACTCCTATGATTCCCACTGCAAAGCCTTAGAAGCTTTCCCACATGATCACACTTCCCACATGATAAGATCCGTTCTTCCGGGGCTGCCAAGGCACCTGTCAAAGGAGAGAGGGAGTGCTGGACACCTGCAGAGTACAAAGCAATACAGAGCAATACAACTCCCCTTTGCAATGCCCGCCTCCCATCAACTGACAGGCACAGGCCTGATGCTAGCTAAAAGAGTAGGGTTACATGGAACAAAACAAATGAATACTGTATTGCTCTGTTATGTATTTACAGTACTAACTATACACTTAAAACTACATCTTGACTACACATCCTACTTCTCTCTGTCCATGTGCTCTAGTCTATTCTACTGGCTATCTGACTGACCAATAGCTAATCAATAGGACAACTCACCACAATATGACCTCAGCATCCTATTTAAATACACCAGGTTAACTCTTTCATGACTGGTTGTGACAGACACTTGCCAATACCAACACCACCTCTTACCCAAAGAAGAGTCTTGGCTTTCCTTCCTCTCAACGGAGAAGGAGGTGTTTTACAGGAATATAGGGGGTATCATGTTTGTGTCAGTGGTCTTCAATTGAATCTGACCATCATAATTCTCAAAATTCACAAAGTCCAGAGGCTCAATGAGATTGGGGATTCTGAAGTTCACCACACTGCAAAGCTAACAATTTTACAGTGTTAATAAGAACACAAATTGACTAGGTCTTTACAGTTTATGACTCTTGAAATATTTCAGTAACCTTAGGTCAATGTGACTATCTAAAAGGACCACAAGATCTATCATAGGCCTGGGCAGATTGCAATTTACCACACCAAATCCAGTGTAGGGTTGCCAGGCTGCAGCAGGCATACCCCAGGAGAAATTGGGCATAGGGCTTGGTGCACCAGCATTGTGTTGGAACACTGACATTAATTTTGATTGCAAAAACCTGGAAATTATATCATTATATGTTTTAGAAACTCTGCAGTTTTGCCATAGAATGTTTGTAAATTCTAGATCGGGTTGCCTAGTGATGGGGTGACTTTATTTTCAGTATACATCGAAATGGACATCATCACATGGGCAGCAATATGGGGTGCTCTGGTATTTAGTGAAAAACTCTTATGATAGGAACCATTTTTATCGTAGAATTTTTGAGCATCCCCATATCACTGCCAATATGATGACACTGTTACTGGCAACAGAGGCCTGGGCATCAGTTTGCTGCAGGTAAGTCCCCCTCCCAGCCAGCTGATTGGTGCCAGGGGAGAGGCCCTAAAGAGAGGGATTCCCCCTCCAGCAGCCACCTAGAAACCCTGACCCTAATTCTAGACCAGGGGTAGGGAACCTGCGGCTCTCCAGATGTTCAGGAACTACAATTCCCATCAGCCCCTACCAGCATGGCCAATTGGCCATGCTGGTAGGGGCTGATGGGAATTGTAGTTCCTGAACATCTGGAGAGCCGCAGGTTCCCTACCCCTGGTCTAGACTATCAACTATTGATTTTTATTGCAAGTGATGTTCAACACCATGATGGGGGCAGTTCTCAAGCTAAAGTAGGAGGACTGACTATGGCCGTTTCCCCACTCAGCATGATCCCCCCTATGCCGCGCGCTGCTCTCAGTGCGCGGCATCCCTGATCCACGCCCGGGCGTCCCCACGACCCCGCGCTCTGCGGGGTCATCAAAAGGCGCCCTTTGCAAGAGCGCCAGGGATGCTGCGCGCTGAGGGGGCGCAACAGCGGCAGCATCGGGGCGGCTGCGCTGTCACCGCCCCTCTCGTGGGGAGTGCTGGGGGACCCTGAACTGCTTGTGTGGGGCTTAAGGTAAGTGGGGAAAGGTTCCATCTTACCCAGAATTTGGTACCCCACCAAGGACTCAGTAAAGATCATTTTTACTGCCTGTCTGGGGCTGCACAAATGGGAGAATTGTCGTGCATATTGAACAGTCACACATTACATAGCTATGCAGGCCTGCCCGTAGTTTTTTCTAGCTATGAGAAACAAATTTGAAAGTTGTGCCTAGAGCCGGATAGTGCTATGTTGTTTATAGGCTTTTTCTGCAGCGCAAAGGGGTTTGCTGTATGGTAAAGCCAAGCTACGTAAGTGTTCTCTTCACTCCTTGCAGCACTGAGTGTTCTCCTCACTGCAAAAGTCCAAAAGCTAGTGCTAATTTTAGAAATCACTGACCTTATTGATCCTAAAAAGACAGTAACCATTGCTGTGGAAATCAAACAAGCTGGGAGCACAAGGGTGCATTTACATGGGCATTTACAAGGGTGAGAACGGCTACAGGTGTGAATTTACATGGACTGTTAACTTTAATATCTGACAATGCAAACTCTGGACTGCCTAATCTAGAGTTCCGTTTGAGCAGCAGCCCTGTATATGAGGTGGAGAGGTGGTCTCCAAGACACAGATGCCTGGATCTTTCCTCTGAGAACCAACTGCTGTTGTCCAGAGCAACAGAAGAGAAAGTAGCCAGACATCTTCCCATCATATCAGGACCCAGCTCTGACTTTCTCCCCAATCATCTGCTTATTGATGATTTGTGTTTTAATGAATCTGTGTTTTAATGAATATCTGTTTGCATTTCAAAGTGGTTAGTTGAAAAGTAACGTAAAATGGAGTAAGTAAATAAACACCATAATAATAAGTCTGTTATCTTAAAACAATAAGCCTTAAAGATAAAGTATTTATTGTTATTTTTTATTCAATAGGCTAAACTCAGCCAGTAGGGAGTTGAGTTGGGAATTGTGTTAATTATAATCCAATTCAGATTCAGAAATAGTTTAGGTGTTCTACATCTGTACAGAATGAATACTGACATTTGGAGGCAGGCAGAAGCCTTCTGATGTAATGGTTATTCAAGCATTTCACTACCTGGTTTCAGTTTTCTAAGTGCTGAGAAACAAGGCTGGGCATTGTGATAGAGGTTTTTTGTCCCCATGAACTCACAATAATTCTTTAATACAGCAATGGCATCTGCTAGTATCTTCCCTGCATAGATGTCATGCATATTTGTAGTGTATTTCTAATGCCTTATCTCCTACACAGTGTAGCATTGCAGCAATTCTATACTCCTCTGACTCATCCTCTCTTTTTGTAACTACTAGATATAGTTTTAAATTTTGTTCCCATTTTCTCCAGTTTTGTGGAGCCTTGCTCAGAGGTGGGTTAAACTGTTCTACCCTTTCTGCTTATTCCAGGGATCTCAACTTAGAAGCCCCCATCTAAACTGATCTAGAAGGAGAGCAAGTCATTTCTCATGTGGTTCCCTCTGAGTACACATGTAGTTTCTCCTGAGTTATGGTGTGGATTGGTAAGTTTATGTATCCTGATGCAGATCACACTTCAGTCCTGCTCTGTAGCCAACACTGAGGAAACCCTGGTAGCGTCAACACAGGGATGTTTCCACACATACCTCCACTCTAACCATATGGCTCATTGAGCTCCCAGGTCTTTCTCTTTTAAATCAGGCAAACAAACAAAAATCCCTTTGATTTGACTTAAAAGGGAAAAGGCGCACCTATGGCAGGTGGACCATGAGAAGGCTCTGCTCTCAACCAATTAAAAGAGGGGGTGAAACTGAATGCTGCATTCAAAATGGTGGTAAGAAGCAGTAGCAATCCCTGCCCCCCCCTGCCCTTTACCTACCCCCTTTAACAACTAAGGTGTGGATCAGCTGTTAGAGTTAGAGGAAAGCCCAACAAGGTTGTCATTTGGCTGGTGCTTCTGAACAGAACTGATGTGCTGTATATGGCTGGGGTGGTGTGATAGCAGCAGCTAGTGCCATATGAACAGTGCCTCTATGTGCCTTTGTTCTGCTCACTGTTTCTACAGTTGGGGCTGGCTTTTTTTGCCCATATGCAGAGTGGGAGTTTTTTTTTTAAAATGCTTCCATCAATTTACAACCAACACACATAAATAAGACCTAAGTGAGGCCCCACCCATATAGACATGGATGGGGAAAAACTAGTTCTTGTGGATTCAGTTAAAGATAAATACATAAGAGACAGAGAATGACTCAGCCTTAGCAGATATGTGATTGGAACATTATCCAACAGGAAGTCTTTTTGTCCAAAAAGAATAATCCTCTTTGATGTTTCTGTTCTTTGTATTTCAGTTTTCTTCTGATCATTTCTAAGTCTCTATAGCTTGGGGAAGGTTTTTTGATCCCACATAACCACTGTTTTAAAAATTTTTTTAGATATTTCCACACCACTTTTCTCTCTAAGACACTCAAATCAGATTACAAAATTAAACAAAAATTAAGTAAAGAGAATAAACTCCCAAACAAGTCAATGTTTTAGAATTCCTGCTTGTCTGAGGTATTCAGCTATCTGGGGATATGTGACTCCTTGGGATATACATGTTTCAAATGGCAGAGCACAATGAGATAAGTAAAGGTGAGGGAGCAGGATTAGCTTCCCTCATCTTGCACTATAGTTTGGTTTGAAAATCTCTCTCTCGTTGCTTTTCACAAGAGTAGGTAGACTCATACTTATATGGTTTCCCCATATCTGCTTTAAAGTACCATAAAAACTATGTGAGATTTCAGATCCTGAATCAATTGTCCTCTCTTGCCTCAGATGATCTCATCTGGGATGAATGACCTCACTTATATCTTCTAGTATGTGATTGTTTGTTTATTATCATAACTAAAACATCCGCAGTCTATCTCTAAAAGAAGTAAGCCTGTGGCTCTGCCTCCCACCCCCAGTCTGTATAGCCCCATCTGTAAATACACAGAAGTAAAGGCTTTGGCTCTGTCCCTATCTCTTACCAATCTGCCCTGTCTGTCTTCCAGTGGATGCAAGCAAAGTACTTGTTTCTGCCTATGGAACACAGCCCCAGAAAACAAAATGGATCCTGCAATAAGAGGACCAATGTTTATAAAAGGTCCTCTGCAGTGTGAATTGGGCTGCACTGCATTATTGGTGTCTTTTTTGCTCCCCTCCTGCTGAAGTTTTATGTTCCTCTTTAATTGTGCCCACTTGTGTCTGTAGAGCTTTAGTAAAACGGGAGTAGAAGTGACTGCAGTAAGAGAGGATAATGAATTTTCATGAATGGGAATTTTATGTATTTATCATTAAACCATTTGTGTTCAGCCTTTCCTTGTGGTTCAAGGAAGCTTACTTAAAAACTTTTTCAGTTTCAAAGCAAAAATAAAATAAGAAGCCCCAAATTTCTCCCTACATCTCCCTTGAAAGATGCTTGCTCTAACGTGGATGGAGGAGCCTACTATGAGCAGAATAGGAACTTAGGATCCAAGTAAGAGTATCAGAAGATTCTTCCAAAGCCAAAACCAATGAAAGGGTGCCAAACTGATACAAAGTGAAAACATTACCCACCAAAGTACCAAAGAGAACAACCAGGAAGAGTAGCTCCTTGGACTGATTGAATGACATTCCAGTCAGCCACACATCTGCTTAATCACTCTCCTCAGCATCTCTTCTGACTCTCACAGACCTGTTTTGATCAGATTTTGATTAGGAAATTTTTCACAATGAATTCCCGGTAGCAATAGGTTTAGAACAAAAAGTAGCCAACTGTTGTATCTAAACATAAGTTATACCCTTCCAGTGGTGTAGGGAGAGAAAATGGCGCCCAAGGCAAAATGGCAGTTGCCCTTGCGCCCCCCCCCCCACATCCCCCCATGCCTCCCTCACTTCCCTTAGTTCTTCCTGAAAAAATTCAGATCAACTCAGTCAAGCTTTAAATGCTTCCAGTTCAGGCTTTCATCTTTTGCTGGGAAGCAATCTAATTCATGTCTTTGCCTTCCTAGATTCCTTCCTCTTGCAATATTCCTCTAGCCTGCTATATGTCTTCCCCCACCATACATAATACCCCCCTCATGACCCCACTCATAGCACAATCCTATGCAGAGTTACTCTAGTCTAAGCCCATCAAATTGAATGGATTTAGACTGGAATAACTCTCATTAGGTTTGCAGTGTAACAACTCCATCAAAATGGCTGGGTGCCCACACCAGCCTGTTCTTTTCAAGGAGGCTTTCCAGTGGCATCGGGATGCTAAAAATACAAAAAAAGTCTCCCTGCTGACAGAAAGCTCCATTGGGTTTTATGGACTGAAAAGCTTCGGTCATTACTGCAATAGGGGCAATAACTGGGTGGAAGCTATCTTGCATTAACTCCTCCCCTGGTCATGCCCCTGGGCTGCCCCTGCTATGCCACCAGCAGGTACAGAGGTGTGGGATGCTGGCGTGGTGTTCATTGTCATGTCCCACTACTACACAGGGCTGTGGTGACTGCCTACCAGCAGATTCAGCCCTCCGTTGGAGCCATGCTCTGGGGAGGGCAAATCAGCCAGAGTGGCCTCACACTGCTCTCAGCAGCAGATTTAGCCCCTTCCTTTGGAAAGTGCTGTAAATCAACTAATTTATCTTTATGTTGCCCCTTGCTGGTAATGTCTCGAATCTTATGCCACTGGGTTTGAGCAGGCCCTTAATTCTGCAGGAATGTTGCCTGCATTGCTTTGTGGTTCACTGCTGACAAGATATACCAGTTAGAGGATTTATTTTTATATCTTGTTACAAGTTACAAGGAGATTTTGCTTTTTATATATTATCAGCTAGAAAAGGAATCCAACATGCGCTATTTATAATACCCAGTTATGTCTCAAATTCTCTTCCTGTTCAAGCCAGTGGCCAAATTCCCATTGATCTGAATGCCTTTGGGTTGCCACCACCATTATTTTTGTTTTCCTAAGAGCTCAACTCTTTGCCTATATTTAGTATATGTCACACAGTCAGAGGTATTATATCTGGAAGAGACCACCTGAGCTATCCAGACTGCACAGTTATTACAAGATTATCAGTTCTCCTAATCTCTTAAGTGTCTTATTTTGTCTTCTCAGGAACATTGCGCTTGGCACTTCTGCAACCTTCCTCCTTTGACAAACTAGTCTGCCGGGTAATATACCTTCAAAGTAAATGCTTTTTTCTGCAGCGTCCAAGTTACATTTGCAAGGGTTACATTACACATCATTAATCTTCAGCCACCCTATCACTTTCTTGTTACTCTTATTTGAGCAAATGTGCACATTGTGCTAAAACATTCATCACAGTTTTCCATAGGACAAGAGAACGGATTTTAGGATGGATTAAAATAAGAACTTTGCAAGAATGGTTTTGTTGGTTTTTGGAACTGAGATCTGGAGCATGCATGCGTCATAATGAGGTGGTAATGAAGTGTTGTCCTAACCTGGATAGCCCAAGCTAGCACAACCTCATCAGATTTCAGAAGCTAAGCCTTTTCTGCATGCATCACTTACCCCAGATTTTGCACATTGTCGATCTCAGGGGCTTGGAATCATACTGCACAGTTTTTGCCTTCATGTCTCCTGTTGCGATATTGTTTCCTGTTTTCCTCTGTTTGCTTTAATCAGTTTTATCTTTCTCGCACTGGAAGTGATTGGTTCAGGTGGAAGAAACATCACGTAATTCATCACATTATAGTTGATCATGCTGGCTGCTTCCTACGCTTCACCTTCATTTATTTTGAGGGGGAGAGCTGTGCATGTGCTCTAGCAATGATGTGCTCAGTGGATGAATGAGCAAACACAGAATTGTGCCTGAAAATTAGCTCATTATCACTAATGCTATAATGTGTTGCACTTTTCCAGGGTTCATTTTGTCTGCTCTGACTGGCCATGATTCACTTTTTGAAAAGCTTCCTCCCTTGTTTCCCAAGATTCTCAGCTCTGAACTTTCAACGGAACATCATTTTATTGCATATTGGAAAATCTCTGCATTTGGGGTACATTTACTGTGCTTCACGATGGAGCCACAAGATTTTTTTTAAGTCATAGCAGCAGTACATCTAATGCTTCTGCTTCAGGTAAACCTTCAGATTTTTCTGAGGATTTACCTTCGCTGATACTGATTAGGAACAGAGCTTTGCATGCTGCACCCATTCCTATGAGGATAAGAGCAAGATGGGTGGCACTGCTGGATAACATGGCTCACTACTCACAGCCAACACAAATGAAGTGGTATACTCTTGCTTGCGTTCCTGTCCCATGTCATTGTTGGGCTTACCCCAGGAGCAAGGAGAGTTGGGAGAATTATGTGCTTCCACCATAGAGCGATGAGAAATGGCTTCTCAGCTTTCGGATTATGTGCCAAATGTTCACCAAAAACATGGAAGCCTTGCAAGGTCACCTGCAGCAGCAGAGGACAATGATGTGGAAACCGATTGAAGTGGACAAGCTTGTAGTGATTGCCTTGTGGTATCTGGCAAATGTGAACACGTACAGGGAGATTTGGGAGCAGTTTAGTATTGGACTATCTACTGTTGGAGAAAAATTCATGGAGGTGTGCTTTGCAATAGAGATTGGGCTTTTTTTTCAGTTTCGCAATCACATTATTGCTAATGCTTTCATACGTTGATCCAAAAGAATTGTATAATTGAAATGATAGTGTGCCTGGCCTGCTCGGTGTGTTCAGTGCTTGTCATCATGTCTGTTTTCACTGTAGGTAACAGACACTGTCTGCCTGAGTTGAGAAGTGGCAAAGGGTCTCCCCGCCCCCGCATTTCTGGATCTCATCACTAATATGATCATGCATTGATCTAATGGAGCTATGTGTGGCTGAAATGGTAGCGTACTTAGTCTGTGTATTTAGTCCTTGTCACCATGTCTACTTAATGTTTCCACACCATTCATTTTCATTCTTTCGTCAGCCTCCAGGTTATGATCAGTTTCAGCAGACTGGTTTCCACCACTGCATTGGGATTCTCAAAGGCTCACACTTGCCCATTTGATCTGCTGGGGGAAGAATAGAAATTTTCTTCTGTCTCACTGCAGAACACCATGGACCACATAGGGTGAATCATTGACCAGAGGTTGGTTACAGTGAGAGGAACCATGATGCCTTTGTGTTCACCAACTCCTCAATAGGTGGTGGCATAGACGACAGAGTGTTTGTGCCAGGAAACCCTGCCCTTACTTTGGAAGGCATTGCTGTGCCACTGATAGATGCACATGAGGCATTGCTAATGAGGCTCTGGCTTCTGAATCCCCATGCACCCTGCAGGGACAGATGTGAAAAGAACCTTAATTACACCTTATATCATGCTTGCAATTTTGTGGAGTGAGCTTTTGGCAGACTTAAGGCAAGATAGCAGTGCCTTAGTGTGCGGCTCTCAGTGTTTGAGGAGAATGTGACATCCCCAATTGCAGACTACATTGTCCTTCACAGCATATACAAGAAAAAGTATCATGCTGTTTTGCACCAATTCTAGGAAAATTCTTAGGGCCAGAACTGACAGTTGTGTGTACCAGCTATCTGAAGCTGTACACACAGTACAGCCCCGATGACAGGCAACATTTAAACTAGGAGAAGCTGTAAAAGAAGTACATTTATGCAAGTCCAGATGAGTCTCTGAATATGTACTCTGGGCTTGATTTTCCTGGGGTTCCTGATCATGGCACACTCAGCACCTTATTTTTCAATAAAGCGCAATAAAAGTACACTGTGAACCCAGCATTTTTTTTACCTTCTAGGTTCTCTGATGGCACAGTTGTTATTTCTGGGGAGGGGGAGGTGTCAATGGATTGCATGCCCTGTCGTTTGCATTGTGAAAAGATGCATAATTCACAGCAACTGTGTAAATCTTTGCCTCTTCTGATTTCCCCTGGTGGAATGCTGGAAACAAATGCCGCTTCCTGCTACCAGCCTTGTTTGCAGCCCAAACTATCTCAATGGTCATAAGCATCAGGCAAGTTTGCAAAAAGCCACCTGGAAGGTTAATTGCTAGAATGCTCGCCTCAATTGCTCAGTTCAAAAACACCTCTGTGCTAGTACTATTTTACTTTTGTGATAATGACTGCCAACATGCTGGGACCTGTTGGCAGCTGGAGGGGGTCAACCATCTTTTCTGTTATCTTGTGAGCGGGGGCAGGCAGACTGATTCATGGGGAGCACCCACCTCATGAACTGCAGTGTATATGCTGTGGTTGTCAGGCATCTCCAGGCAGGGAAATACCACTGCTCCCAGAAGCAATGCTGCTTTAAGTTAAAGCATCATAAATACCCTCAAGCCCTGGGAGGTTATCCCTCAGGAGATGGCATGTTCCTTCACTTTGACACACTGCTTTGTCTGTGGAGGCATGTGGGGAGCACAAGATGGGAGGGCAGGCACATGACAGTAGTTCACCAGCAACCCTTTCAGCCTTCAATAAAAGGCTTATGATGTGTCATTCGTAGTTTGGGTGAGCGTCCACCACTCTGGTTCCATCCTCCAAACATGCCCTATCAGGCACACATGTTCCAACTATATAAGTGGACTAGAAGTCCCTTTCCAATCAAGAAACAGCACTAATCTCCGAAGTTCTGACAACAAAAGACCTCTCCCTGTTAGCAAAGCAAATGCTCTGCTTTGCTCCCCAATTCCCAATGCTGTGTGTTTCACTTCCCCTTCAAGAAGTAGCTCCCCCCCACCCCGCCTTCTGAAAGTCCTGGTTTCCTTCCCAGGTCACCATAGCACCCTGCTTCTGTCAAGCGAGGTTCCTGTGGCATTTGTTTTCAAGGCCCCTACCACCAACAGTCTTAGTATTTCACAGTAGTACTGGCTGCATATGTTCATTCATGTTACAGCAAGGCAAATAAAATGTACACTGAGAGTCACCTAACGTATGTCGAGCATCACAAGATTTGCCAGTCATATTTGATGTGAACACTACATTTCGTGGTATACAAAGTCCCAACACAGGGAGGTTAAAAAAAGTGTTTTCTGCAAATAGAGAACAATAGGGACCTCTGACCTTCCAGCACTGGCTGCTTACAGTGATCTATGCCCTTGGGAAATATTCAGACTGCTCATCTCAGGGGACCCCTGATGTGCCTGGAAGCCTTTCTTAATGAAAGAGCTGAGTCAAAATGGAAACCCTTGAATACAACTTATTTCTCTCATGCTCCCTTCCCATAGAAACTCTCGGGAGAGCAGCAACCCCTTCACAGCAGTGTGCAGCAGATGCAGAGGTGATGGAAGGCAGAAAGGAAGATGTCAAACTAGAGGATCATGAGGATGACATCCAGGAGACGCTGGAACAGGAAGAAGAGCATTCTCAGCCCATGAAGTCATCCCCTCCAAAACCAGGTTTGTCAACAGATAATCAAATGCAACAGATAATCAAATGAAAGGACAACTATTGCCTCATTTTTGCATCAACATGAGCTATGTGCAAGCAAAGTGTCACTATAGAGTTAGGTTGTGCCTCCCTTCTACATAACATCTCATGGCCATTGCTATGATATCACAGCCAACAGCCCCTTCTGTGGTCTCTGTGTTTACTGCTTGTCATCGTGTCTGATAAATGTTTTCATGGTTGTTATTTCACCCTACAGGGTTTTCTGGGGAGAACCCCTGTCCTCCAATGCAACATGGAGGAAGATCCTCAAGTGGAAGCACCACCAATATCCACCACCATGAAGAGAGTTCTGGAGGTCATCCAGGCCCTGGGGGGGGAGAGAGAGAGAGAGAGAGAGAGAGAGAGAGAGAGAGAGAGAGAGAGAGAGAGAGAGAGGTTTCAGTTGTCAAGTTCAGTTCCAAAGGTCAAGCACCAAAAGTTCCCAGTTTTACAGGGTAATTCAAAGACACAAATTCAGCTATTCAGGCCAAGGTCAAGGTAGACCAGATGATTGGACTAAAAGGCCAGTCACAACTTGTCATGTTGCTTCCACAAAGCTGTGCCCTTTTCAGCTGCTTATAAACACACCACCACTCAGAAAGCCTGTAACACTGTGCACCTGCTGGCTTCCTCAGACCTGCTGCTGTGAATACTCAGGTCTAGTGTCTTTCAGTCTCATTGAAATGCTCAACACATTGGCAGCAAGAAAGTGGTTTGCATCATGTGCTATATATTTCTGAATGTACTGTTAGAAACCAGTTGGAAAATCACTGGATTTCATTCATGGCTTATCTAAACATGAGCCTAGTAGATTAGGCTCAGCATCAGGGATCTACAGTGAAAGGCACCTGCTGTGGTCTACTCCTAGTAGCTGGCCTATAGCCCACTGAAGCTGATTTCTCTTCTTTCTCATCACTTGCTTCTTCATTTGTAGTACCATCCTAAGCAGAGTTATTACTTTCTAAGTTCACAGACTGTAATGGTCTTAGAAGGGTGTAGCTCTGCTTAGGATGCCCCTATTTGTCATTAAAAGAAAGAGAAGAGTTTGGATGTAAGGAGTCTCAAACCTCCTTTCCCTTCTTCTCCCCACAACAGACACCTTGTGAAGCAGGTGTGTGATGCCCCTACAGAGGCTTTTGTTATTTCCCCATTAAGCTTCAGTTTCCCCATAGTTAGCATGGTTTTAGTTCATTGTAAAGTCTTCTAAGGGAGGGAAGTTTAGTTAGCCCCTGTCCCTTTAAGACATTTCCGAAGAGGCAGTCTTCCTTTTTAACCCAGCAATACCCTCTTTTAGCTCTAGGCAGTCAGTCAGAGCAAGGTGCCAAGGGTATCTGGAGACTGTAATATTAGTGATGGATATGGTGGTCCATAGTAGTCTATGGTGATATACAGAGCACAAGTTAAGGTTAACAGCAATCAGAACCAGACAAAGACTGAAAAAACTAAAAGGAAGCAAGACACAGTGGACTTTCTTTCTTGAAAGCAGCCAAGAAGAGACACAGTCTACAGCTTCAAATCTGCTCAAGACAAGCAAGTACTTTGATTTAGACAGACAGACAGACAGACAGATTTAGACAGACACAAGGGAGGAGTTAGAGTCTTAATTCTCCTAAGTAATAAACCTATTGTTTAAATTGTTGAACCTGGCTTGTCTCTCAACCACTCTGTTCTAGCCAAGTACAGGGCACCAAAAACAGATTCACTTGGGGGGCAGAACAAGGTGGGACTGAGAGAGTTCAACTTTCAACTTCACATGTCCTTTATTAGGCATATCAGTAAAAATAAAACGAAATACTGGACAGAGTGGGTATTAAAACAAGACATAAAACTGAACAAAGCACGTAAGGTTGGTAAGGAAGAGGTGATCAAGCTTCCATTAAGTCTTTGACTTGAGCGCTTCTAATAAAAATTCAGTGGTTTTCCCAGTTATCCCAGCTTTGCTATTATCCAGCAGGTGAATAGTCTTTGTATGCTCCAAACAATTTTTTTATTCTCTAGAGCCGGGACAAGTAGGGAGAGTCTAGGTAATATATACCTCGGGCAAGAAAACATAATATGCTCGAGGATCTCAGCAGTATCCTGACAGCATGCGCATGTTCTAGCTAGAAATGGAATATTCAACTGTTGGCCCTTAAGAATGGCAGAGGGAAATGCATTACATCTAGCTTGAGTAATGATCCATCTGTGCCTGGACTCTGACAGTTGGGATACATATTTAGCTGTGAGGCTAGTTGCAGGATAGATTCCAAAGTGTAAGGGAGAACAAGATGTCCTGGCTGCACTCAACAGCAACTGGTGTTCCTGGTCCAGTAGCCTTCTTTTTAGAGATAGCCAAATTTCATTTGCAGATTGCATAAAAAAGGTTTCTAAGGAGAGACCTAAAGAAGTTATTTTGGCCTCTATAAATTTCCACCATTCAGAGGATTGCAGTTCAGAAAGGGCTAAATAGGTGAGGCTTGCAACCTCAGTGCTGAAGCAAATATGAGACCAGAATTTTAAAGTAATCATCCACGCTCTGGTTTCCAATAAGTGCTGTCCTGATTCAAGACACAGAACAGCATATGGAACACTGAGAAAGTTCTGAATGAACTATGACTAGCTCAAGGTCAGCCAGCAGGCTTCATGTGGGAGAGTGGGGAATCAAACCCAGTTATCTAAATTAGAGTCCACAGCTGTTAACCACTACACCATGCTAAGTCTGTGCACCTTTTTTTCCTCAATATATTTTGGGCTGTTTCATTAGTCCTGGAAATTTTTGAAAAACCCAGAAATAGCAAAAACCCCATATTGGATTTTAAAATTTTGTTTTGAAAATTGTCAGGTCTATTAAACCTGAACTGGACCTGGGAGACAGCAGGCACAGAGCTGAATGCTGGACTCCAGATCTTGTCTGTCATTTGGCTTAGGCCGAGCACACAGTGGCTGCTGCTGATTCATGCTGTCACATGTGCACTCCCTCACTCTCTTCCCTCATTGGTACAGTATGTGTGTAATGGAGTCAGTTATGCTGCTAAGGAGCAACTGCAGCTCCACACTGGCTTAGTTGGTGGCAGGCAGGCGGTGAGGGGAAGAAGCAGTATCTGATACAGGATGTTCATATCTCCACCCTCCATGCTTGGAGCAGGGCATAGGTTGGCATAATGTGGCTGGTTAAGGATGGTTAGCTGGAGGGTTTCAGTAACATGGAACTTGCATTGTGTTAGATAAAGAACTTGGTATGGACCTGAAAAAAATGGATTCAATTCAGTTCTTGCCCTTATAATGAATGTTGAATAAGCACTGTATACCAATACCCTTGCTAGAGCAGTTTCCTTATTTCATTTCTTAGCCAAAATCCATCACTTTTTTAAAGGAAAGACAAATCCCAGTTCAGGACAAAGCATCCAGGACAAAGCTCCCTTCAGACAAAAATCCACAGGAGATACACAACATCTCTGAAGTTCTAAGCTGAGCTATACTAATTAAGTCTGGAAGTCATTGGAGTCTAGCAGGGTATAGCTGTTTAAAATTGTACTGACAATTGTGGATCATCTTGCTTTGGCGATATAAAAATGAATAATTACTTATTCTTCAGGGTCTGTCCTCTACATCTGTCATTAGGTCACATTTCTATCTGTAGCTCACACACAATTCAAAAGAAACAGAGGGAGATTCTCTTTTTGCAACTGCATCTTGAATATGTCTTTTATATACAAATTGCAAATGATCATACAATTGCCATTTGAGAAGCAAAAATCTTCCTTTCTTGGTACAATGAACTGAAGTGCAATAGCTCAAATAAAAATGGCTTTGGCAATCTCATACACTGCATCCCAAATCTCCTGTTCCAAGTCCTTTGAAGGAATACAAATGAAAATAATTCTCATAAATGTATGTACAGATGACACCTGTAAAATTAAATAAAAAAGATAAATGACTCTATTTCATCAGGCTGTTGAAAAACCAGCCAGGGGAGCAGGACATTCATCCAGATGTGGTGCCATTGTTCTCATGCTGCCTGGAGTTTTGGCATATGTCCAACAGGGTAATTTCAAATAGCACGGGGCCAGGACCTCCATTTACTTCAGAAGTTTCTTTAGTTAGAGCGTTCCTTGAAAATTGCAGTAATTGGAGTTGACAATGACTTATGGCTTATATAACCTTGCTGCAAATAATATTATTGCTGGTCCATAGAAATACAATTCTTCTCTGGCGGAGAGTAAGTAATTACAAAAAAAAACCCCTAGATAAATCCTTAGAGTGGGGAACTTGTTCTATTTAACAAGGGGAGTGGGGAGAACCTCTAGTATGGGACTAGCCTACAGATACTTAGCTGGTATTAGCACCATTCACTGAAATCTAACAGCAAGGCCTGCCTGTTTGCTGAGGATTTTGAGGGGGTTTAAGTGGCAGGCATCTTTTAAGGCAGGAGGGAAGGGATTTGGGGTTTATTTTGTCTTTGGTTTTAGTTGGGGATGTTTTAACTATTATTGTAAGGCACCATGAACCAAGAGGAAAAGTGGGTTCTAAATGTTTTTAATAAATAAACATATAATGAACGATGACTACTTTTGAGGGTATTCATTGATTAAGGACAGTGCTGGATTTATCTATAGGTTTGACAGGCTGAAGCCCCGGGCTTCAAAATCTAATGGGCCTCCAGTCAAGGTGTATAATATTTTTGACGCTGTCATAGGCCTTTCTGATGGTATTTAACAATAACATCTTATGTTCTTTAGAGAAGGAATTGTGGAATTTTAAACACCTGTCATTATTGTTGGCTTTACTTAATTTTGTTTAAAAATTTTTTTCCTGTACTTATGAGGGTGAGGGAGGGGCCTCACAAGTGGAATAGCCTAGAGCAGTGGTTCTCAACCTTCCTAATGCCGCGACCCTTTAATACAGTTCCTCATGTTGTGGTGACCCCCCAACCCTAACATTTATTCATTTTACAGATGGAGAATACTGATGCAGAGGGTCTTAGGCGACCCCTGTGAAAGGGTCGTTCGACCCCCAGTTTGAGAACCACTGGCCTAGAGCTTTTCTTCATCTAAATCCAGCACTGATTAAGGAATTGTTGCAAAGGTATTTCAAAGCACAGGCATCTCCCAAACCTGGCAGCAGCTCTGCTGAAATGCTACAGAGGCAAAGGTAGGATTCTTACAAGCCAGTAAGCGGCTTGTTTCAATAATCTGGCAACACAGTTTCACAGATCTAGAACAAAGTTTCTATACCTACAGCAGAGGGCTGTTACTGCCCATTTGCTAACTACTGTTTGTCATTTGCATACGAAACAAAGTGCCATTCATCTTAACAATTAGCAACTTTTACTCCAGTATAAAGTTTTTGTGAATTGGAGCTCACTTTGTAAAATGAAAGGAGAATTTACCCTGGCCAAGTTAGGCCTGGCAGCAGCCACCATGTGTCTTGCCTGGGCTGGTTTGGTGGTGGCTATCATGTGACTTTCGAAGGTCAACCTAGGCCAAGCAGCAGCCACCATGTGGCTCACCAGGGCTTGGGCCCAGCAGCATCAACCATTGGCCAGATGTCTTAGCAGGTTTGCCAGTCTTGTGGTGGCAACTTTGGGAGTTTTTGAGAGGTGGAGCATGGGGAAGGGCAGTGTCATTGATGATATCACTTCTAGGGAACCTTGGAAACTCTGTGACTCATTTCTGTGTAAATCACCAGACAAGTACAGGTAGATAAATTCCTGGAGATCTGGAGAGGGTGGAGTTTAGTGAGGGGAGGGAACTCAGTTGGAATGTGATCCTATATAGAATCTACCTTCTGAAGCTGCCATTGTCTCCAAGGGAACAGATCCCTGTAGTCCACAGATCAGTTGCAATTCTGGGATAACTCCAGGAGAGGTCTCTTCCCCCACCCTTCCAGGCTGCAGACTAACCAGGATCTCCTCCCATTTTCATAATGGCCAATCTGTCTTTATTGCAGTGTTACTCTGGGTGTTACACTCAGTCAACAGGTATATAGACATACATATGTACAAAAAGAAGAAAGGGGAAAGAAATTGATACAAAAGGAATCCAGAACTGCAACCAATCAAGAGAAAGTTTTATAACATTACTATGCACACACACATGAAAACAGCATCCAATCAAAAGAACAAGAAATCTTACCAAGTGGGTCCAGAACACATGAACTGGTGATGAATTGGCAAACATCTTGCACAGTGTACATAAATCTCTAATGATGGAAATTTGTTTCTGAGACATGCTAGCCACTCCCACAGTCTTTTGAAACTGACTGTACAAACTGATGATGAATTACAACTCAGTAGCTTCATGCATTTTGGGTGGGTTTAAGTATTGCAATTTAGTGTATTCTGAATTTTAATGGGTCCATTTTGTTTTCTTGTGTCTATTTTAGGCAATAAAAATGGCAGAAGGGCATTGCTGACACATAACCACGACCTTGAGCCATGATGCCTCTGAACTGGTGAAGCTTGCTCAGACAGGCTCAGGTTTCAACTCATGGAAGGGGAAACATATTCTGCAGAGAACTGTGACTTCCTCCCTCTAAATGGCTACCCATTTGTGGCCATGAGCCACTCAGCCACTAATGTAAAAGTTCCAGTTTTTGACCCTAAATTTTGGGGAATTACATGAGAACCTCATTGCAGAATTTACAAAGTTCTGGAGTGTTGTCAAGAGACCTGTTTTAGGCTGAACATAGACTGGAACATAGATGATCTGGTGATCCTGAAATAGATCTGCTGTTGCCAACTCCACATAATCTCCTACATGGTGCACACATTTTAGAGAATCCTCCACAAACATTTTTTACCAAGAGTCTGAAAACTGAGGCCAATTATACACAGGTGCTCTGCCCCGCGCTGAAGGGAGATTCTCTTCAGGGTAGAACTGCTGTAACCCCCCCCCCCCCAATTCACTGTGTGTCAGATACCCTAATTCCTGATGTTTGTGACAGTGGGCAAAAAGTGACCTTTTACCCTGCTTTGAAGGGAAGATGAAACAATGGACCTGTATTATTCTTTACTTTGGGCTTTTTTGCTCCAAACCTCCTCCTCCACTTTACCTCTATCCTTCCCGATGATTGGGAGGGCTTTTAAAAACTTTATTTCAACTTCAGGCATTTGTACCATACTAGATCTATCAAAATAATGATAGATCTAATACAACAGTTTTGAAATACCAAGGAATTTGGAAAGCCTCTCCTCCTGGGTCAGCAACAGTAGCAGGAAGTGTGTGTGTGTGTGTGTTTAGGTGGGAAAGAGAGAAATATCAGTTCTAGGACATGGTCCCCTTCATCAGTAGAATGTGGTCAAGGGAGTTAACTTTGCCTCTTTCATTTTGGAAGTGGATTATTTTTGGAAAGGAGATAGAGGCCCTTTCCCCACTTACCTTTGTCCGAGGGTTGCTGCGCGCAATTTCCAGTGCGCACAATTCCTGGTGCGTGCCCCGGCTTCCCCACAACCCCGCGCTCTGCGCGGGGTCATCAAAAGGCGCCATTTCAAAAGGCGCCAGGAATTACGCACGCTGAGGGGGCGCAAGAGAGGCAGCGTCGGGGCGGCTGCGTTCTTGCCGCCCCTGAAGTGGGGAGTGCAGCTGAACCCTGCGCTACTTGAGGAGAGTAGTGCAGGGCTTAAGGTAAGTGGGGAAGGGCCACAGTGTTGATATAACTGCAATGTAAAGATCTTTAACAAAGCCAGCAATCTTGCGACTACCAGGTGTGCACCTTTAAGAATGAGTTGATGGACGGAGTTAAGAGAACTAGGAAAAGTTATTAGAAATGAGATCTGGGAGAATTCAGCAGGCAAGCTGAACAGCAGGCAGTGAAGTGTCTCCTCACGTGTAAACAGGGAAACATGAGGAGACCCCACTACAACCCCACTGCACAGCAAAGATCCCAGAGGAAAGCTTTCCATGCATAATGGGCCTGAGATTCCAAATATCAATTATGCAGCTTCATGTATACAGATTCCACCACTAACCCACAACATATTCAATTCTAGAATATCATAAAGATTTTTTAAAATATATACCGGTACATACATATATGAATCAGAAAAAGTACAGTGAGTACTGAAAGTGGTAACATTAGATCTTTTGCAGTGTAGAATAAATGTTGTCATGTGCTGTTTGTATGAATCAGACACTCAAATTTGAATCTGAAACTGCATCGTTTGCATCACATTTTCTTATTTACACGGCTTCTAGTTTTAGATGGATGCTTTATTGTTCATTAAGTGCAGCTGCAGTGAAAGTTTTAGAAAGTACATTTTTCCACTCTCTAATTCAAAAAACAGGTAACATGTTTTAATTGTCATTTCCCCTTCCCCAGCTGTATCTCTGCTTGCTGTGACCCTCAAAGTATTTCTGTCTTTCAAGTCAGTAGTCATTGCCACAGATGGATGCTGTTAAAGTTTTGTTTCTGTTAAGTGAGAACTATGCATGTTAGGCAGGTGATCTTTTGAATCAGTTTTTAATGTGGGATCAATGCTGATGACAGAGCAGATGGTCATCTTTGTCAGGGGGGAAGGGAGAGGAAGAATTAAAATAACCAGAAAGAATTTGGCAGATGTTAGCTACATTCATGCATAAATAAGACTAATCCTTATTGGTTAACTCTGCAATCTGGATTTTCAGGCACAAGGGGAAGGCAATACATTATCAAAGAATAAAAATATGCAGCAAGCAGAGGAGCCCATTTAGCACAGAATTTTTAAAATCTGTTTTGAAATGCAGAAAGCACCAAAGACTGCAGGCTTTTCAAACCCTTTGATTAGTGTTAATGTTTCTTGAAACGCAAGGGGCTCCTTTGCTTTCTTACACTCTCCATCTACTTATTCTAAACTTTTTACTCCATTCCATTTTTCCTGGCCATGCACTAAGGTTCATGTGTGATAAATATCCCCCCTTCAGGCTTTTATTTCAGATTTTTTTTACTCCACTAGTTTTCAACATCCATGGCATGCTGCCCTTGCCCAAACAGTCTTGCAACTCCATCCTGCTAAGGAGATACATGTCTACCTATATATTACTGCCCGTGTATATTTCTACCTATGTACACATTTTTCATTTTACCCATTTGCCAAGAAGTTCAGGGAGCATATATGGCTCTCATTTCCCCTATTTTCTCCTCACAGCAGCCCTGTGAAGTATGTTAGACTGAGAGAAAATGACTAATCCAAGATCACCCAGTGAGTTTCATGGCTGACTTATGGAAATTTGAATCTGAGTGATCTCAGTTTTAGACTAGCCCAGGGGTAGGGAACCTGTGGCTCTCCAGATGTTCAGGAACTACAATTCCCATCAGCCTTTGTCAGCATGGCCAATTGGCCATGCTGGTAGGGGCTGATGGGAATTGTAGTTCCTGAACATCTGGAGAGCCGCAGGTTCCCTACCCCTGGACTAGCCACTTCTCCTTCAAGGGGCGGCCTGCTGCGGGCCTGCTGGGCACCCCCATGTAATCCAATGGGGTCGCCTGGTCAATTGGCCCCCATGTCCCTCTGGAAGATGAATTGCAATGATGAGCTACTTCATGAGCTGCATGAAGTAGCCAAACTAAGCCACATTGGCGCACTGCGTAAGTCTAATAAAATCAGTGTACCTAACTCTAAATAGAAAGGTAGCCAAAGTGCCTCTCTCAGAATTAAAAGCATAGGATTCTTGACAGGCTTGTTGCTGTTTGACTGCTGCTATGTAGAACAAAATAGACCAGATTTAGCCAATATATTTAAGCAATTATTGTCCTATTTTAGGGACATTATTAGATAGCCCTTTGAGGTACAGTCTTCTAAGTGAGGGGTCTCCAACCTATGGGCCTCCAGATGTTCATGGACTACAATTCCCACCATCCCCTGCCAGCATTGCCAATTGGCACAGTTGATGGGAATCATAGTCCATGAACATCTGGAGGCCCATGGGTTGGAGAACCCTATTCTCAGTCATTGAGAAAAAAGAAGCTGCTAGCTGCAATCCTATCCACATTTTAACTCATTCATGAAAAATATATCCCATCTTTCATTTTGGCTTAAGGTGGTTTTATGTTGCACTGATTTATGGAAGTGATAAGCAAGTGTGATGCAGCCCAACCATGTGCATGTTTATACAGAGGTTTACTCATTAATTTCAAAAGGCTTACTCCTAGCAGCAGCACCCTCAGTGGTCCCTTGACTTCAATGGGTAGATCTCCCACTTTGTGCTTGATTGGATTATGTCCATAATTTTTAAAACTGGAAGGCATCTACTCAAGTTGCCTAAAAGAAGCTTAAAAATAAAAAGAAACTGTTTTTGTCTGTTGTGTATATGACAGTCAATTGAAAATCACTGCCATGATGTGGCAGCAGTATTCAGTAAAACCTAGTTTAAAAATACCACGTAAAATGCATGAAATTGTTAGGGTTATTATTATGAAGCAAGAGAGAGCTTGCTGCTGAGTGTGCTGCTAAACCTTTGATATAAGCTTTTTAGAAATTATGCTCTGTTATTGATGAATGCTATCATACTTTTCATTTTTGGATTCTGCTTCTATCCTTAAACCAAGACTGGATCCTAGCTTGCACCTACTAAAAGAGATTTTTTTTCCGTTTGCTATACAGGGTCTTATCAAAACATGTAAGCATACTAATGTGGATAAAGACAGAGAATTTAAATTGAGCACATCACCTGGAGAGTTAATGCAGTGCTTCTTCTGGATGCTTTCTCAGTAGAGTCTGACTAACGTAACTGTAATAATTTCAGAGCACTGGGTACAAAAACAGTTCAGAACTTTATTGGAGCCTAAGCAAGGTCTGTTCTGAGCCCAGTTAGGTAAGGTTCCCAACTGCTGGTTGGGAAACTCCTGGAGATTTGGGGTACCTTGGATTCAAGATCAAATCAAGCCTGAACTCTTCCTAGAAGCTAAAATGACTAAACTGAGACTAGACCTGAGCACGGCTGATAACAACAGGATGCTTTGGAAGTAATTTAATTGTAGGGATGCCATAAGTCAGAAGCAACTTGACAGCACTTCTCTCTCTCTCTCTCTCTCTCTCTCTCTCACACCCCCACACACCCCCACCCCCCCACCCCCCTGGGGAGAATGATTAATGAAGCATCACAGCTTCACATGATGTAACAGTAACATTCTTCAATATACAGCCTCATCCAAAGTGTATGTGGGGGATTCATCACTGGAAGTAGTGTGGGGCTGCACCCATGAATTTGCCCTCCCTCGGTCACTTCCTGGGGATTTCAACTTACCACCTTTTTGGTGGAGTTAGTTTATCAAGCACAAGGGCGGCAGGGAGGCTTTTTTGGGTTCTTTGCCTTCCCACTCTGCCAGAAAGCTACCTTGGGAATGCCAGGCTGCTGCAATTGCAGTGCCACATCTAGCTGCCTGGCTCTTTGGATGGGATCATAAGAAAGCAATCTAGGCAGATCTACTCAGAATCCTATTTAACTCTATTCAGTGGGGTTAATTTCCAGGATAACATTATAAGAATGGCACTGTTGGAGGCATACTTTCAGAATCTCCTTACAGTACAGTCATGTCACCTTGTACAAGAAACATTCATGCTAAGTTGCTAAGTGGATTAGTTAAACCATAACCTCATGACAACTTGTTTCCATGTTTTGTCCATTGCTCCTTCAGCAAGGGGTGATTCCCAGTTGTGCCTTGAATACTGATTTTGGAAACATGCAGAACACTGTTGTGTGAGTTGATTTTTTGAGACACGTGAATTGTTTTCATGCTCTTCTGTCTTCTCAGCAATAAAATAAAATAGAAGTCTAGTGGCACCATAGAAACTAAGAAAAGTTTTTTTGTGAGTCAGAGCACACTTTTTGAGAACTCTGTGATTCCAAGGAAGTGAGGTCTGACTTGTGAAAGCTTATGCTGGAATAAATTTTCAGTCTTCAAGTTGACATTAGAATTCTGTTTCATTTTCTTTGATAGACTAACATGACTATGTTTTTGGAACTGGCAGCAGGAAAATTGAGATGATATTTTACAAGCATGTTCTATGGTTATGTCCATAGCCTAATATACTATTCTTTGCAGTTCATTAAAATATCTCCCTTCTTGTATCATTGATACAACATTAATGCTTACAGTTTGTACTGAACAATCCGTGCGACAGAATTTGATTTTGCCACAAGGTGGCACTAATGATTAAAATATAAATGTATTGCCTGAAATAGATTCTATTTCCTTGCTTAAGTACGATCCAAACCACTGTGTCTTTTCTACGAACAGTGGTATCTAATGCTCTTTATTTTCTTCTAAACGACAAGCCAAGGACTTGGGGCTGATAATCTCCAACTCATCTGTGAAGTGTCATCTGCAAGGAGTGGCTTTATGCATCTTAGGACAAGCACAATGATGAAGCAACTTGTATGGTTGAACTTGCTTTCATGGAAAGATGCTCTTGAATTCCAACCCCAAAACTTGAGAAAAAGAAAGGCCTGTGACTGAGAAACCTTTCGTCCAACCCTGCTCCCTTCTATGGCACGCTCACGCTGTCTTGGGTATCTCACTGTTGGTAGATCAGAGAATTATACAGTCATTAAACTGATTCTGGCAAGTATGTTGGCTGATTAGCTATGGTGGTAACAATTACTGTCACTTTTAGGCAAGAGACAGGGAGCAGATGTGTGGTGCTGCTGCTTAATTTTGAAGCGTTGATGATGAGAGATGACAACACAATAAAAAGAGAAGCCATGTCATGCACACACTGTGCTATAAGAAGCAGTGAGATGAAATGATATCCCATTCTCTTGTGTAAACTTCAGCTCTCTGTCATATTCAGCTTCAGTGTGCTGGTTGTTCAGCTGCATTATTCATTATCATTATTTTCTGCTAATTTTTTTTTAAAAAAGAAACCTTCTTGAATGCGGTATTTCTATAGTAAGAAGATTGATGGAAATTCCTGACAACCTTTTAATTTGAAACTCAAATGCCAGATGACCTCATAGTCAGTCAAGAGAAAAGTGAACTTTGTTACTGTGCATGAATGTGCTGTCAAAAATATGTGTACGCATAGACAAAAAATGTTTCGACCCTTTAAAAAAAAGGAAGTATGAAAAGTTCACGAGTAGAGGCAATGTGAATCTGTGTGGGTTTTTTTAATATTAGAAAACAACCGTGGAATAAATACAACGAAATAGAGACAGTGCAAATATTAAAAGTACCACCCTCCTCACCAACCTAATCCTGGCCACCAAAAGTAAGCCAACACGGATAAAAAGAAATTTTTGAAAATGCTTCTAGGATATTCTCTGAGTAAATTCATACATTGTATTTATCATTAGAGAATTGTAATATTGATTACTTTTGTCTGAACAGCCTTCACAAAGCTGCCACATTTTATATCCAGCAGAGGTTTACAGGACAGATAGTTCATGCACTCAGCTACAAGGTGACCAGCCCAATCCACAGTCCAAGGTGGCCACGGATGGTGCTGCTGACATTGCCACCTTGCCATCTCTAGAGAGCTTGAAGAGCTCCAGGCAGCATGAAGATGCCGCTACAATGAAAAAAACAACCTCATCCACCTTCATAGGGCTAAATGGACTTATGCCACCCAGTCCAAAGCCCTGGATACCATGTTCCCAGCAGCAAAGCCTGGGTGGAAACTGACTAACATCAGCTCCATCCCCGAGAATGCCTCTGGTATTCACCTGCTGTGCCAACACCCCAGAGGGCTGTTGCATCCACCTGCAGCATGTTTGCCCCTTTGCCAGGGACTGTGCCCTTGGAAGGGCAAATGTGCCACATGGTCCCAAGTGGCCCCACCCTTGCCCAGATTGGGCTGTTAGAGTTGGTGAAATACTGAATTACATCCATGCATGAATGAATAAGTCCCAAGGCTGAAAAACTCTAGTGACAGGGTATTTTCTAAGAAGTTGAGAAGTCATTGCTGCATCGATAGAGCCTAGCCAGTGACAACATTTAAGATGAAAAGAGGCATAGAATTATTTACAGATTTACTATTCAACCCACCCACCCCATGTCAAGTACCTGAAGCCTACTAATGATACCTAACTTTTTGTGGGCACATTCCCATTTTTTAAAATAATCCTAATAATCAGAATGAACTTACTCTTCTTCTTGTATCAAGAGAGAGTGGAAAGAAACCGTAACTAAATAATACACCAACTTACCTGGACAGTGAAATTTTTCCAGGTTCAAATGTAGGTCACTTTCATGTATATATTTAAAGTTGACATGCCATTAAATAAAATATTTAATACATGGAGACAACAAAAAGCAGACATTTCATCTTGCATTAAATATACCTAGGAGTCCTGTCACTCCACCATTTGTGTCTTGGGGGATGCTTGTGTCTTGGGGCATACAGGGATAAAGCAGGAATGGTGGTTTAAAAGAACTTTGACTTAGGACTTTTACATACAGGACTTGAATTAGCCATTTCTTTGTCAGATGAATAGACAACATTTTTGTAGGCAACTTCTTGTGTGTAGGCAACATTTTTGACCAAAACCATCTCTCGTGTTGAAGGTATTATTCCTAATGTTTTCTTATGAATTAATTCATATTTGAATTCCAAAGTGAGGAGACTCTAAACAAATAACAAATTCCTCTTTACCTTCAAATATCCCCCCTTTTTCTTCCCTGGAGATTTAAAAGGGGAAAGGGAGGAAAATACCTCAAAATATAAAAGGAACATTTATTACAAAGTTTCAGAAATCACAAAAGGAAAAAACACACAGTTAATCTTTGCTTTCTATGACAATATAAACATAGCCCATGTTTCATGAATTTATCAGCCCTTATATCTTCTTTAATTTGTAATTCTACTTTGATATGTAAGTTTAGATATGAGAGCCAGGGGCATAACTATAAAAAATGGTGACCTGGGCAAGCAGTAAAAAGTGTGCCCAGTGCCAGTGAAATTTCTTCCCCAGCATCCTCCCTCCTTGCCCCATACCCTCTCTGCTCTGTGCTGCTCTGTGACCCTTCACCTCTCTCTAGTAAGTTGTGTGTGTGAGCAGTGCAGAGCTTCTCTTGGAAGAGCAACTACTGCTCCTCTCACTCCGGCTTTTGGCCAACCAGCACTGCTGCAATACTTGTGCCCTCCCCATCCAGGACACCAAACAACTGCTGGCAGAGGGCATCAGGGGTGTTTGGGCAGCAGCATACTTACCTGGTGAGTGTTGAGGTTGGTGGCACTACCTTGGTGCACACCTGATACCATGCAGCCACTCCTTCTGACTCATGAACACATCCAATTAAGAGCTCCCCAATGCCATGAGGCCTTGGGGCTCTCCAAGCTGCCCATAGGCAGACTGGAAAAGCAGCAGTGGCAAGCAAGTGATGAGTTGGGAAAGGGTGATGTCATGATTGGCTGAACACACAGGACTCTCTAGTTACAGTTGTTTACAGAGAGTATAGAAAGCTTACTTTCACTTCTGGAGAAAGCAGTCCAGAGCAAGGGGTATCCGTTGTGCAAAAGAGATCAATCAAACCGGTCTGGGTCCACAAAGCCAAATCTTTAGTCCAATAGCAGGCAGTACAGAAACTATCAGGCTGTTTCACAAAGTTGCTCCTGCAATGCTTGCTGTTCACAGCTGCCTCTTATAAGCCTGTACTCTTGCTCAGTCTGAGTCCTGTGCTGACTTACAGCCGTCTCTTCTGTAACTCTGGGCCTCCAGCCAGGACCTGCGCCTTTTAGCATGTAGGGCCTGATGGTCCTGCTGTCTGAGCTGCCTCACAGAACCAGGTCAGCTGGGGAAACTGTGTGCTCTGTCTTCTTGCTCTTGGCTTGGGCCAGCACTGTCCTCTACCTTTGTGACTGCTGGCTGCTCACAGGACTCATCCAACTCTGACTCTGGAGATTCAGCCAGCTGAGACTCTGATGGAGCCAGATCATCATGCCAGTATTCCTCATCTGTGGAATCCTGGCTGACTGCTGGGGAGTCCATGACAGGTGGGTGGGAAAAGTGGCACCATGCAGGAAAAGCAGCAGCAAGTTGAGAAAAGGAGGTTGGGCATGGGAAAAGCGGCAGTGGTGAGAGGGTGGGGGAAGATGTGGGGGAAAATGTTCCCCCACCGATGTTACCCCTGCCTCCCTAGATGTGCTACTGATGAGAGCAATTTTCCACATTCTTGTAATCCAGTCATTAATATTGACAACCACAGAATGTTACATTGTCTCACAGCAGTTAATAAGCTCATAATAAGCTCTCTTCCTGTGATTATTTCCATATGGGCAAAAGAAGTTGCTGGACACCGGCATGTCCCTCCCACCCTCCGGAGCTTTGCAGAGAGAAAAGGTAGGTAAACAAAACAAACCAGAAGCCCCTAAAAGTGGCGCCCTCTTGCTGGATGCCGGTGCGCTTCGCATGGCGCCAGCGAGAAAGATGCCGGTTTCCAAAAGCAGCGCTTTCCAAGAGAGCAGCATTTTCCTGCCATTTTGGGGGGAAAGCACAGCAGCAGCAGCTGTGCGAACAGTGCTGCAGGGATGGTGTTTTTACCATCCCTGAGGTTCTGTTGTTGGCCCGTGTGGAAACAGCCTGAGTTAGATGCCTGGTCTTTAACATGGAGAAATATTTATACAATGGACAATTTTTACATAACGTTTTTTCTTGTCAATTCCTTTAAGCTATTATTCCAATAAATAAAAGTATTATGTAAGAATTGCCCTGGTATCAATATTGCTGGTTAGATTGTTTTCTCTTGCGTTCCAGTGGCATATTTAGTTTATAAAATGAAATAGAGATTCATGTGCTTCCTTATAAATATAAAATCTCTTCAAACTCATTTTTTGAAGCCTCACATGTTTATGATGACTTGACTGTTTACTTCTAGCTGTTGTTTGAACACAGTTTCAGGGAAAACATTTCTCATTTGATATATGGCTCAAGAAGATGGAGAGTATTTACAGTTCCTGAAATATCACCAATGGAAAAATGCCTCAATAATCCTATATGTTGTACAGTTTTCCCCTCTTGGTCTGCCTCCATCTTGTACATTCTGAATTCTCAGTTTTGCTCAGGAAAATAAAACCCACCTAAAATATCCTCCTTTTCCCAATTAAGTGTAGAGTGTTCCAAACTTTCCACTAACAGCTTTTCAGTGACTTCTAAATAATTCATAGTGAGCACAAATCTTCCTGAGAAACATGACAACAGCCTTCACTTTCTCTCTTTCCTTAAGGTAAATACCATTCTCTATACCCTTGTCATACACTTCTATCAGCAACCCCCAGGGAATGTCTTGCAACTAAGGGAGGCTTGTAGACCAGTACGAATATACAAGCTGAATCCTGGCTGTTCTCTCATATTTGATCCATAAATACTGCATTCTCTTATTGTGTAATAGCAGACCTTTACAACTGACAGTGCTGTCATCCGGTGCAGTTACCTTAATCAAAGGCTACTGATTTCAATGGGCTTAAACTGAAAGAGGATTATGCTGTTATTGCTGGGTAACTGGAGAGAGAATTTTTGCACCAGTACTAGGAGCCCCATGATTCAGGGTGGTAAGCTGCAGAACTGCAGTTGAAGCTTTGCTCATTACTTGAGTTCAATTCCAACAGAAGCCGGTTTCAGGTTGCCTGCTCAAGGTTGACTCAGACTTCCATCCAGGAGCAGCAGTGGCGTAGGAGGTTAAGAGCTCGTGTATCTAATCTGGAGGAACCGGGTTTGATTCCCAGCTCTGCCTCCTGAGCTGTGGAGGCTTATCTGGGGAATTCAGATTAGCCTGTGCACTCCCACACATGCCAGCTGGGTGACCTTGGGCTAGTCACAGCTTCTCGGAGCTCTCTCAGCCCCACCTACCTCACAGGGTGATTGTTGTGAGGGGGGGAGGGCAAGGAGATTGTAAGCCCCTTTGAGTCTCCTACAGGAGAGAAAGGGGGGATATAAATCCAAACTCTTCTTCTTCTTCTTCTTCATCCTTCCAAGGTCAGTACAATGAGTACCCAGCTCGCTGTGGGGAAAGTGTAGAAGCCTGAAGATGAAAATGGCAAACCACCTCATAAACATAGTCTGCCTAATAAATGTTATAATGTGACATCACCTCATGGATCATTAATGAGCCAGCGCTTGCTCGGGGGACTACCTTAACAAAGCTGGTAAAAGTGGTCATAGTATTCATTTCACTATATGGTTCCTTTTTCTAATAGACTTAGAAAAAATAATTTCAGATTTTTTAAACCTCTTGTGTGGAAATCCTTTTGTGTCTCATCATCTCTAACATTCCTTATTTATGTCATTCTTCATGACTTTACCCTTCATTAAGAGTAAATCATAACGATAGCGCAAGGATAATTTTTTTCCAAATGAAATAATCCTTGGGAAGAGGTTCATGCTTTAAAAAGTAATATTTGCTACTAAGTAGTTATGGATAGGCAAGAAGGTTCATGGCTCTGCAGACTTTCCAATTTGTATGAAGAGCACACACAGCTATGTTTCCACAGTAATTTGTTTCCTTCCCAGTGCATTTGCACAGCAAGGGACCTATATCTTTATAAGGATTCTGTAAGAAATCGACATAGATTCCTGTCTGTAACAACCTTATGTATACTTTTAAAATCAGTACCAAAATTAAAGTTGTCAGGGAAGGATATTACTATTTCAGGATTTGCTGATTATCTAAAGTTGTACTGTAGTTCCAGAAAAGAATGATTGTCAGGAGCTGTCCTTTGGGGAATTATGTCAAATGAGACTGCCTGGGGTTATGAGCGGGTGGATGGGTGATGATGGACGAAATGGTCCATAACTGGCCTATAGCTACATTTAAACTAAAACTTTTTCTAGTACTACATTTTAAATCATGTCTAGGTTATATCCAAATTGCCTATACCAAGGCTTCAGCTTGGGTACTCCAGGAAGTATAGTTTCATACAGTATACGTTACAAAATACCTAGCTGAGGTGTTTGGTGGATCCATCTGGCTGGGGAGGCATAGGCCACAACAGGTCAGAGGATGGAGCCAAGTTCCCAGCAGCTTTTAGCAGATGGCTAATTTTTTGGCACAAACTACCATATCTACTTGTTTGAAATGGGCTGTTGAAAAAACTAAAACAGCACAGGAGGACAAAACTGTCCTTGTTAGTTAAGATTTAAGCAACCGGTCCCAACCCAAAATCAAATAAACAAAAGGGAAACCCAATATCTGACTAGGCTGATAGTTTTCCACGCAATATTAAGTGTGAATATGCCTTATTTTTAAAATCAGAAATATCCTCATTTGAAATCTGCTTCTTATCAGCTGCCTCATCAAGGTATTTGTAGTGAGGAACAGCTTTCTTATAATGTCTTTGTGTTGTTTTATAATGCAAACTGGTAAGGAAAACATTGTATCTTACACAGAAAAGGCTGATTAGCTTATGGAAACTCTGCATGTTTCTGTAGCATCAGGATGAAAGAGGAAGTGATGGGTTATCCATGAGAAAATGAAAATAATACCTGCCAAAATAAATGATAAAACATGTAGCATTCAACTATTTTAACTATGCTTGAGTTGAGCAAGTCAGATTTCCCAAAAAGAAAAAAAAATAAACCTCTCTCTTTTTTCTTTATGCTTTTTAATACATCTGCAGAAACCTATTCAAGTTTGCAAACTATTTTTCCTTCAAATCCATTTTTCTTTCCCAAAGGTGACTCATTTTTAAATGCTTTTCTAGCTAAAAAGCCAGAACTGTGTATAGAAAAATTTCCCAAGGGGAAGAATGACTCAAATGGATGCCCATCCTGTGGTATACCAGAGGTGTATGGGGAGGAAATGGCACCCTTTTGTCTCCGGGCGCCCCCCCCCACTGTGATTGGGGGTGGGGCTCTGCTCTCACCCCTGAGCCACACACCTCCCTCCCTTGGGCTCCCGGAGGCCGGCAGCTGGCAGCTGGCAGCTTGGCTTTTGTCCTCTTCTCTGGGGAGAGCAGAAGAGACTGCTGTCTTCTGTTTTCTGAGAGGTGCTTTTATAAACACTGAGGCTGGGAGCGTGTCCTCATCCTTGTCCCCACCCATGTCAATGATGATGTGGGCGGAGCCGAGGGAGCCCGAAGATGATGCTTCACACTGGACCTAGTCACATGGAGGGCAATTTTGCACCCCACGTGACAAGATTAGTGGTGCCCGGGGACAAGGGGTACCCCATCCCCAGGCAGATATGCCAGTGTAGAATGCACACATACAGAGAAAGAGAGAGAGACAGAGAGGCATTTGAATTTTTAATAGCTCAATGCTATATACCTAGTCCTTCCACTGGTGAAAATCTGGTAGCATAATCTAACCTTACACCTCCATACTTCATGGGTGCTTACTCAGCACAAAGTGTTTCTAATATTAATATAAATGAACTGTTGCACCCAAAACCCCTACACTTCAAAAATGAAGCCAAAGGTGAAACTAGATTCTATCTTGAATCAAAACAAAAGAATAATGGTAGGAATTAAGTCCAATAAAATGTAGTGTTATGTTATTACATATTCCTTTTCTCTCTATGTGGCTTCATGAGATCTCCTCCACGCCCTAACCAAATGAATTATTAGTGCTTGTGGGATAATAATCTGACAATCCAACATGCTCAAAAATGTATAAATAATACTCACCTACCAGGTAAAGCAATCAAATAATTAATCAATAAAGATAAAAGCATATTGCGTGATTATTACAATCTCCTTCAGTAAAATTCAAGGAAGATCAACTTTGTTCAAACCACTGGAAGAAAAAAATATGAATTTTAGAATAAAAGATTTGGTTTTGCCCCAGGACTGTCCTTCACCTCTGTGATTCTTGACAATAACCATGTTTCAGAATGTATCCATCTTTCTCTCTCGCTGCCCTGCTAATCTACCCCTCTAAGTCTTACTATAGAATTCTTCCCATCCCAGAGATGGAAGGGGCAAAACCATATGGGAGGGGTGTAGAATGCAGGAGAACTGGGCAAGGATGAGCAAAAGAATCTGATCCAGGCTGGATGAGCTGTTGTGTGGATGGGAAAAGGTAGGAAGAAGCCTGGAAACCTGAAGGAAGCATAGCACATGCTAATTCCCTTCACAGGGAAGGAAAAGTTGCATTTCTTCAGGTTTCAGAAACCACAGAGCTTCTCAGAGAGTGTGGTGTCTTCCAAAGAAGCCAAAATAAATGCATAATTGAAAACCTAACCAAAGGGAATGTGTGCTCAGTGTGAAGTAGCCCACAAGTTCATAAAAGGTCATAACTTTAGAAAGCATCAGGCATACTTTCAAAACGTAGAAAGACCATATTTCTGTCAGAGCTCTTGAAGAGATGTTATTGTGTTTACAAGTACTGAGCTGAAATATTTAAAGCAAAAGGGAAGAAGCTTACATGTAGCAGGAAAGACCCTTAAAACAACTTGAAATTTCAATAGAACTGCTGTGGCAGTTTTACTGTCCAGATTTATTAAAACCAAAATTTTAACACTTTACACTAAGGGGAAATTGCTCTATTTCTTTTTGGCATATTTAAAACATCAAGGGGCTTAACAGTTGAGGGCTCCCTCCCTTTGGAAAACGAAAAAAAAGTTATTTGAGAATAGAGTTATATAGTTTTGGAAGGAGTAATTCATCATATCATTTATATTTGTTGCAATTATATATTATGGGATTAGATAAACTTCCATATTGACATCTTATACCATGCCTCTTCAAGGCTCCTTGTTTTTCTTCAAAAAGAAGAAGAGGCACCAACATTTTCCAAATAAATAAATGCTGAAAATTGGAGTGTGTGTACTCAACCCTGATGAACCTGTAGGCATATTTGGAATTATGTAAACGTTTAGCAGGCACCATCACACAATGTCTGCCATGGGGTCTTGGGGAAATCTCAAAATTTAGGGAGGTTCCAAGCTTCATAAGGGATCTAATATAATGCTGTGTCCATTTTGAAAATGAAGTTTGTATAGTGTCTCCCTTGCCAATGATGGTGACTGCAGCAGTATTCATTCATTAAATGGATATTTGTGCCTTTAGATTCCTGGACAGATTTTTTAAAAAATTAAACCTACTTTAAAATGAACAAAACCTGAAAGAATTCTCTCACTGTCTCTGTTTCCCTACAGCACTCCGTATGTCGGATAATATCTAGAAAGACAGTAGCATGGCTATATTTGGAAAGTAGGTCATGGGGAGTATTTCATTTGTTGAGCTGCAGAGCTCTAGCCTTGCACATGTCTGCATTCTCAAGTGTGACATGTGTGCTATAAAATCTTGCTTGCATCATCAAAACAAAGGTCTGGGAGGACGACTTATAGAAATTTCATGAAGCCTCAAAGCACAGATGGTTTAAAGCATATGCTCTTTCTCAGTTTAACTTTTGCTTCTTTACTATGATGCCTTTTTCACAGTGCCTTCAAAGGATTACTTGTGGATCCATATGAAGAATGAAACAAAGCAAAACATCCTGCATGTGACGTGTATCAGAGCTCCGGACGATTGTGAAATCGTATTAGGGAGCATTTCACAATCAAATCTTATTTGTCCTTCCTTCCCAACAAAGTGTTTCTTTTCAGGTTGCAATGGGGTCTGGGGGAGATCTATCAAGCTGCTTTAAAAGAGGTTGCATTTTTAGGTGATTTTTTTTTTAAAAAATTTCATTACTTTTCCCTCTTTAGTGACGGGGGAATTGTTTTCCTTGAATATCCCATTGTGTCCCATGTCTGTGACCCTGATATTCAGGAACTTCAGGAAAACTGCAATTTGTGTAGCAAAACAGAAAAGCAAAGAAAATGAAAGAAATATCTTCAGAAACAGCCCTTTGTGTGCCAGAACGTTCATTTATTTACTATGCTGGCAATGAAGAACCAGATATGAAGAGGACTCTTTTAGTTTGCAGTTATTGTTGTTATGCTGCAACACATGTGTGCACTTTTCCCAGAATCCCTAATTGTTATGGCTACCAAAATGCATGCCCATGGAACCTTCTTTCTATCTTTGGTCTGTAACCCTCATGTCATGGGAAAAGAGAGGAGGAATGTTCTCTCTTTAATCCTTTGGGTTTGCTCCTTGAAGTTTCACAACATTCAAGAGAATATTATCAGAATGAAATCCTTGGACCAAACATGGTACCAGTCGTAATTAGTAGTAGATACTAGAGCAGTTTGCTCACCTCTAATTTGAATATAAGAGCCTCCTAGACTGCAGTCAAAACTCTGCTCATCACCTGAGTTGGTTTCAGGTAGCTGTCTCAAGGTTGATTCAGCCTTCCATCCTTCCGAGATTGGCAAAATGAGTACCCAGCTTGCTGGAAGTAAAGTGTAGACTCCTGGAGAAGGCAATGGCAACCACCCTGAAAAATAGTAAATGTCATGATGTGGCATCACGCCATGCGTCAGTAACGATCTGGTGTTTGCACAGTGGACTACTTTTACCTAGTTTGAATATACATACATACATACATAAGTAGCAGTGGCGTAGTGGCTAAGAGCAGTGGCTAAGAGCAGGTGCACTCTGATCTGGAGGAACCGGGTTTGATTCCCAGCTCTGCTGCTTGAGTTGTGGAGGCTTATCTGAGGAATTCAGATTAGCCTGTACACTCCCACACATGCCAGCTGGGTGACCTTGGGCTAGTCACAGTTCTTCGGAGCTCTCTCAGCCCCACCCACCTCACAGGGTGTTTGTTGTGAGGGGGGAAGGGCAAGGAGATTGTAAGCCCCTTTGAGTCTCCTGCAGGAGAGAAAGGGGGGATATAAATCCAAACTCTTCTTCTTCTTCTTCTTTATTGGCATAGTCAGAAGTGAATACATAAATCAGAAGCAAATACATAAATACATGATAGATAAAAACGGCAAAAGGCCCCACAGGGACCATAACTAGTTTGAATATAATCATACAATACTCTTACAATAGCTGTTCCTCAGATCATCTAGTTCATCATTTTGTTTCACACAGTGGACAAATAGTTGCCTCCCAGAACTCCCTCCTGATGGTTCCCTTCCTTAGGTTTATTAGATCTCCCATAGTTCCATCTGTTCATTTTCAGCTATGAAAACAACAGCCCTCTGGAATGAACTTTTCAAAGGGGCTCTGCACTGGCTTTTTTCTGGAGGTTATGCAAAGCTGTGTTATTTAAAAAGGTTTTCATGAACAGGCTATCTCTGATGTTATCAGCTGTAATGAGATTTATCTGGTCGTTATCTCAGTATATCCTTGTTATTTGTGTGTGTGTTTGTTAGTCACCTCGATTTGCTGTTGAGATTAGGAGACGTGAGATATAACTTTTAATAAATAAATAGATTTTTTTTCTTGGTGTAATGAAATGTGGGACTGTATAGCATGAAAAATGGTTCCAACCCACTGGTGAAACAAAAAAATTGGGCACAATTTTGTTTGAAGATACATACTAAATAGCTAGGCTTATATGTATCTCTGATAAAGTAGTCCCAATGTGCATGAATGTTAAATTGTGAAAACAGTCTTGTAGTTCTGTCATTTATAGTTATTTCACAGATTATGACTACTTTTGTTGTTAGTGTAGTATAGTAACTAGAATGTTGAAATTAGATGGGAAAATATGAGATCACCTGATGCCTTTCTTGGAATCACCAGAATTTTGACAGAATCCTACAGAGGACTTACAATTTTCCCAGGACATGAAATTAGTTGTAATTCCAGGAAATCACTCCAGCCCCTACCCCCAGCAGTTGGCAACCTTATTTCCTGACTTGGCCTTGTGAACTTTTCCCACTTTCTTGCCTCAGTGCTCAAATCTGTTGTCACCTTAGATCTAGATTTGGATATAATCATCCTGTTCTGACCTTAGCAGGCTATGGGCTGATATGTACATACAGCAAAATAAGGAAGAAGACTGAAGAAGTGACAGAACTGTATCAGCTCTGGCAAAAGGAATTTTTCTTTCCCTCCCCCACCTCCACACATTCATACTATCCTATGTATTATTTTAAAAAATCACAAACAAGAAAACCAGCACATTTTGGAGTAGTCTGGACTGGAACATTTATGTTTTCTTTTAATTTGCAGGATTTTGTAAAACATCACAAAATATTAAATATTCCAGCTCTCACCTACAAACTGAAATGTCCATTCAACCATCTCAGAATTCAGTCACACCATTATGCTGCATATGTAGACCATACATATGTAACATTAATGTTGGAAAGGCCAAAATACAAAGCATAATATGGAAATATTATTGCTCACATTTTTCATTAAGGACATGAGCTTTTTTTCAAACATAGCACGAAAGTGCAGGAGACTTAGTGAAAGTCAACAAATAGCTTTTTGTAGAGAAATGGTTCAGGAAACAGAGAATATTGAAAAGCAGATGGAATACAGGGCTTGGATGGAAAACAGAGGTCAGTGAACAGATTGTTTGTGGGACTGTATTTTTTAAAAATTTGGTCTGACACAGCTAACCTGTGAAATAAGAGAATTTGAATGGATTTTGAAGAATCCTCCCTGGAAGGAGGCACAGTTGCCAAAGAATCTGGCTGGTTTTTGTGAAAAGCTGTGTTTAGATACTACCAGAACTACTTGGTTATGGAACAAAACCCAGATTACAATATGAGCTCAGTCATGAAGATTATTGACTGGAGTTGCCTACCATCTTGTAACAGCCCAGAGACCTGGTAAGCCTAAAATGCCATAAGACTATGTACAGAGATCTTGTGATAGGGAAAGCAGTATAAAAATAATGAACATCCTGTACTTCAGTGGCAGAATGTTCCTAACTCACAGATTGTTCTAGCTTTCCATTCAGAAGAATAGAGTTTGATTTTTATTATTTTGCAAGGCAGCACTGCATTCAATACACTCTCATATTCAAGAACAGAATTTGTATTAGAAAAGACAGATTCCCAAGTGGGCCATGTTTCATCTTTTAAATTCAAGCATTAGAGTTAATAGTTATATTAGAAAATCTACACAATAGTTTAAGTGGTTTTAAAGGGAAGAGCATTTCTGCCTATAACTTTCCCTACGCCACCATGTTGGGAAGAAGTTTTCAAGGACTGGGCTCTTCATCCACAGAAGCCTCCCTCTCAAATTTCACACAAATAGGAAACATTCTTATTTTAGAGGCAAGTACAATCCACTAACAAAGCTTTCTCTCTGCCTGCCAATGTATTAACAGTTGCTGATACTAGAGTAGCCCATGCTATCTTGACATCAGAAAGTCCTAACAGAGGCTGTTATAATGATTGACAGAAACTGGTAAAACTGCATGCAACAATGCTCCCAGTGAAATACTGCATGCTATAATGTTCTCAGTGTAGTACCGGATTTAGATGAAGAGATGCCCTGGGCTATTCCACTTGTGAGGCCTCTCCTAATCCTCCACCCTCATGACTAAAGGAAATTGGAAGAGTGTTTTAAACAAAACTGAGTAAAGCTGAGAATGATGACAGGTATTTAAAATTCTGCAATTCACAATCAATACAGAAATTAATGCTAGTTTCAAGTTATTGGCTTAAGACAGTATTATTATGAAATGAAGTGGAAGGAAAATTACTAAAGGATTTTTAGAGACTTCAGTACTTTATGACAGCATGTGTAAGAAAGCCCTATGAACACTATCAAAATATTATACATCTTGGCCAGAAGCCCTAGACTTCAGCCTGCCCAGCCTATAAGTAAATTTGGCACTGTCCCAGTGTCATGTTGAGTTACCATCTCTCCCTCCACCCCCATATCCCAGCCCTTTCTATCTCCTATTTCCCATAAAACCACAACCAAACAGCAAGGTACCAATGTAACAAATCTTTTGCCTGTTTCCAAATATCACATATCATATTTCCTATGATATATAAATGGAATCTTTGGATCAAATTGCATTAATTACACATCCCTACTCAAATTCTTTATGGATTATAGTTTGTCACTTCTGTTCTTTGCCAAATAACCACCACTCTCCTTTCTTTTCTCAAAATCTATTTTTACACAAATTTACATAAAGATGGGCCAGGAAATTAATGTAATCTGTTTTTGGGAAGGGAATCTGGTCACGTCTTTTACAGCTATGCTTACTGTAAGAGCACTATTGTTCTATACATGAGATTGTCCTGGGAGAACTGGTACTATCAGTAGTTTTCATCTTTTCTGAATTACCATTTGCAATGAAAACTCCGGAAAAAAACCTCACACACATACACAGTTTGGCTGTGATGGATGTATAGTGCAGAATACCAATGGCACAGTAGCTACATAGCTTTGCATTTCTGAATTGCTGTGGTTTTCCATGCATATGTTATCCCCTCCGCATTTGAACCATGGAATCCATACTGGTATAGATATCAATTTTGTCTTTTCCATAACAAAGGCTATTGTTCACCTAAAGCTTTGACATGCTTCAAGTAAAGATCATACATTCTTAAATATATTTAAACTACTAAATAATATTACATACTATCTATAAAAACTGCCAGGTACTAAATATTACAGGTACTAAATACTAAGGTATCTAGTAAAAAAAAATTGCTGTAAAGAAGCCTCAATCTTGTGCAATCTAATTCCTTGTGTTCAGCCCAATCTACAAGCAGCCAAGCTACCATGCAGCAAATCACCAATACAAGAGAAATATACCAATCTACTTTGCCATAAAGTTTCATGAAGAAACAAGAAATCAGGGTTACCAGCTGCCTGGAGGAAAAAAAATGTTTTGTTCCTTTAATAGAGACTCAGTACCTGGAAATGGGCAGTTAAAGCTTTCCATGGCATACACATAAATAACACCACCCCTGCCTCCATTAAGGGGACAAGATGCTTTTCTCCAGGCCTCTTTGCAGCCCTACAAGAAAATGAGGCCAACTGATGCTAGAACGTGAAGTTATTTCTATGATCATACATATGCCAAAGCATATGAACAAAGCAGGTTTTCTGTATGACGGGGTAATAATCTTCACCCAGAGCTTTCTGAACATGTCTTCATAGCAACTTTTGTCAATACATCTTACCATAACCCTTTCTCCATACCTGCAGTGATCCCCCACCTCCACCCCCATGACACTTGCATGCACAATTATGGAAACCCAAGGAATGGCAAATAGAGTCTTGGTGATGCAAAAGGTGTGCAAAAGAGGGGAACAGATCAAAGCAATGCCTGCTTCAAACCTGACTGTGACTCTCTGCGATCTCCACAACACAAACCAAAAGTACCTCTTCTTCACAACAAAACACCAAAGGAATTGGAATGCCTGAGGCAGGTTCTCTGTATAACCATATCTCGGCAAAGTGTCTGCTTCATGGTAACATGCCCCACTGTAGCCGCTATCAATACATCCACATGTGCTCCTGTTTCGGAAAGGTGTCAAGTTTGTTACCACTGTAAAACACTCTGTGTCTATTTATTTATTTATTTATTTATTTATTTATTTATTTATTTATTTATTTATTTATTTATTTATTTATTTTATTAGGTTTATAGACCGCCCTCCCCCGAAGGGCTCAGGGCGGTGAACAATATAAAGAGCACAATCAATTAAAATACAATATAAATATAAATTAGGATGGCTCTGATAAAAATAAACCTTACTCTATTAAAATGCAGCATTAATACTTTAGTTCCAGATGGCGCCTACTATCATTCCCACAGAAGCCCCAGAGCGGGGGTTTATAGGTCTTCATGATGTCAAAGAAGAACAAGAAGGGAGGGAGGGAGGGGGCCCCTATCAACGGCTAGGCTTACCAAAGGCCCGGTGGAACACCTCAGTCTTGCAGGCCCTGCGGAACTCAACAAGGTCCCGCAGGGCCCAGACAGCTGGAGGAAGAGCGTTCCACCAGGCTGGGGCCAGAGCTGTAAAGACTCTGGCCCGGGTGGAGGCCAGCCGTATCATGGAGGGGCCAGGTGTCACCAGTAAATTGGCCTCTGCCGAACACAGAGACTGGTTCGGGACATATGGAGTAAGACGGTCCCGTAGGTACGGAGGCCCCAGGCCGCGTAAGGCCTTAAAGGTTAACACCAACACCTTGAAAATTATTCGGTATTCAATTGGCAACCAATGCAAGCGGCGTAGCATAGGTGTAATATGCTCTCCCATGGCACCTCCTGTAAGCATACGCGCCGCTGCATTCTGGACCATCTTTAATCTCCGAATCAGATGCAAGGGAAGGCCCACGTAGAGCGAGTTGCAATAGTCTAACCTGGAGGTGACCGTTGCATGGACCACAGTGGCCAAGTCAGCGCGGGAGAGGAAGGGAGCCAGCCGTCGGGCCTGACGAAGATGGTAAAACGCGACCCGGGTTATATGGGCCACCTGGATCTCCATTGAAAGAGACGAATCCAGGTGGACCCCCAGGTTGCGGACAGAGGGGGCTGGTGCCAATAGAGCCCCCTCCCACACCGGTGGCTGGAAATTCCCAACCTCCCCCCCACGTCTCAGCCAGAGGATCTCCGTCTTCGATGGATTCAGTTTCAGCCTGCTCTGTTTCAACCAACCAGCCACGGCCCCCAAACAATGCTGGAGAGCCGCAGGGGCGGCGGCCGCTCCCCCCTCCATCAACAGAATGAGCTGAGTGTCATCGGCATACTGATGACACGTCAGCCCAAAGCTCCGCACCAACTGAGCAAGGGGTCGCATATAGATGTTAAATAATAGTGGGGACAACAGCGCTCCCTGAGGCACCCTGCAATGAAGCGAGCACCTCCGAGATGCTTGGTCCCCACACCACACTTGCTGCGTCCGGTCCCGGGGAAACGAGGCAATCATGAGTGGGGCCAGAATTCACCAAGGAGAGGCCCAGTGCCGCCATGGATGACACCAGGTCCGCAGCCACTGTACATGAGGCAGCGTTGACATGGACATTGAAGTCCCCCAGCACGATAAGCCTGGGGAACCGCAACGCCCAGTCAGCCACCACCTCCAGCAGCCACGGCAGGCTATCTCCCGGCGCGCTAGGCGTCCGGTACACCAGGAGAACAGCCAACCTTTCCTGGGCCAACCACTCCAAGCCGACACACTCTAGACCATCAATCTCCGGGACAGGGGCTGCCCTAAAAGGGATGGTATTACAGACGAATATTGCCACGCCTCCCCCCCGGCCCCGTGGTATGTCGTGACCCGGGTGCAGACATCGCTGAAACTCCGGGCGAGACCACTCACTTAAAAGCTGACGTGGTCCTGCGCCTTCTGCTCACACACCCAATCTAGGTGACTGTTCAATATCAGAAGCCAGACTAGGCTCTAGTGGTTAGGCTTGAGCAAAGAAAAAAAATCAGCACAATTTCAATAGCCACATTTGGTGTCTTCAGTCTTAGGACCATTAGGCATGGAACCCTTTTCTTGGGACTCTTCACTGCACAGTGGGTGTGTGCAGTTGCATAGCTATAATGGGGACATCTGGGGGAAAATGCCTCGGGTGCCCCCTGGTGAGTCAGGTGGGGGGTGGAAAATCACCCCCACACTTCTGGCCCACCCACCACACTTCTGGCTGCTCTGCACAGTCCAGGATCCAGCCTCTGCCTAAGGAGGAGGCGGAACAGCCAGCCAGGCACCACCACCGACAGCAGGCCTCAGAGGCTGGAGGTAGGCTGCATGGGGCAGCCAGACAGCCCCACCCCCTGGATAGAGCCTGGGTGGTGCAGAGCAGCCAGCCAGCCAGCCAGGCCCCACCTCCCTGACTGGAGTCTGGGCTGCATGTCAGCTGGAGCCTGGGCTGTGTGGTACTGGCTCAGGTAAGTGGGTGCCGGAAGGGCAAAGTTACCATAAGGCATGGGGGCAGGGGGTGCATAGCTACCCCGGGGGGGACCATTTTGCCCCGGTTGCCATTTTGCCCCGCTATGCCTCTGGGTGTGTGGTGTGGTCTCATGTTTCTCTGTTTTCTTGCGAGGAGGTACTCCACTGCCTGTTGTGCAGTTTGCCTGCTGAACTCTCCCAAGTCTCAGTTCTAACTGCTTTTCCTGGTTCTCTTAACTCTGCTCATCAACCCAGTAGTTGCAAGATTGCTTGCTCTGTTAAAACTCTTTAAATTGCCGCTTGGTTGACATTGCTGTTATATCAATATTGTAGCCCCTTTCTAAAAATAGCCCTCCCCCAAATGAAAGAGGCAAAGTAGTTCCCTGAACCACATTCTGCTGATGAAGGGGACCATGTCCGAGAACTGATATTCACTCTTCTCCTGCCTTCCAGACACACACATACTTCCTGTCACTGCCGCTGCTGTGGGAGGAGAGGCTTGTTATTTTAATATTCCTTGGAATTTTAATATTCCTGTGTTAGATCTATCATTATTTTGATAGATCTAATATGGCACAAATGCTTGAAGTTGAAATAAAGTTTTTCAAGCCCTCCCAATTTTTAGGGAGGGCAGAAATAGAGCAGGGGAGGTGGGGTGGAGCAAAAAAGGCAGGAGCAAAATATAACATAGGGCCATTTGGTTCATTTTTCCTGCAAAGGAGGGGAAAAGGTCACTCTTTGCTTGCTCTCACAAAAAGAGGACATTATGGGATCTGCCACACAGTGAATGAGGAAGCTGGGGAAGGCATCAGGAACAGAAGCTTTGCCTCGAAGAGAATCTCTCTTCAATGCAAGGTAGAGCTCCAGTATATAATTGGCCTTAGAGATACTTCTTTTAAATGTGAGAGACAGTGCAATCCAGTCTAACTCCACTGATTTCAATCAGTTTAGACTGGAGTAACTCTGCACCCTGACTCAGTTATGGCTACACAAGTGCTAAAATAGGCTTCTACAAAATATGAGCAACTCCCATGTAAATGAATGGCATACAATCCTCAAATGAATTTTTAAAGATGGTATGGTATCTTTATGCTGGAAAGTCCTTATGATCTTCACAGCAACGTTTTTTTTCTTTCTCTCCCCTTAAAAGAGAGGAGATCCATGACCAACAGGAGGACAAAAATATGTTCTGTAGTAGCCTACTCCTTATGGACTGGTCTGCCAGATGAAGTAAGGGGTGCCTGTTCTCTGTTTTCATCCAAGAGGCTATGACTGCATTGTTTAGGTGACCTATTTCCTGACTTGGTTTTAATGGTTATCATGTCTTGTTCTAGTTGTATTAATATATCAAGTCTTGGTTAGTTGTTAATCTCTTTGATTTTATTGTAAACCACTTTGAGCAACAAGGAAAATTGGTATAAAACTATAAATGACTTTAGGGAGCAAACCTAAACAGATCTACTTAACAGTAAGTCCAATTTAATGTGATTTACCCCCTGGAGAGTATTTTAGGAGAGCAGTCTTATTCGCCTTCCCTCTCTTCCTTACCAACCAAGAAAATGTTACTGTAATCCCCACGCTCAGAATGGGTTGACCCAGAAAGGGGTGGAGACTCAAAGCAACAGAGGGCTGCAGAGCTTCTGTAGTTTGGAGGAGACAAGGCTACCAGACTCGGACCTTGATTTGTATAAGCCCTTAACATCTTGTTAAGGTAACTGCAATGTTGTTGGGAACTAGTGGGAAGGTAGTTGTTTATTTTTGCTATGTTGTAAATGTTGGAGTTTATTGTTTCAGGGGGTTTTTTTGTAATGGGTGAGAGTTCTCCTAGAAACCTTCACCATGTTGAATCCTGTTCACCAAGCCCTTGGAGTCTTCAGGAGCCAACCCACTTGCAGGAAGAAGTGGACTTGGCAAATATCAGAAGACTGTGACTAGAAGGACTTGAAATGAAACCTGAACAGGAGCTTGAAGTGTGATGTTAAATGTTGATGTTTGATGTTATATGTTAAGGAAGTAAACCATTTTGTTTTTTAAAATTTGTTGTTGCAAACTCATTCCAAGTTCTGCCCCACAGAACCCACAGATAGAGGTTGCATTACCAGCAGGTTTTCAAGCTTTTAAAGAAAGGTTTGTATTCATACTATATTAGATTGAAGCCAGTCAGTTTAACACTAGCTCTAAAGCTCGATCTGATACAAGATACTTTTCAAATACATTTAGAGTAAGAATTATTCGTAAAGGGTTTTTCTTTTTTAAAAACAAGGACTTTTTTGTTTAAGAAAATCAGGATTTTGGCAGTATACCAAGAGCATATTGTTGCTTAATTATCATGACTCCTACCAGCACATTCTGTCAATATTGTGATGATCACCTTTATTTAGTAAATAGGTCACAATTCATTTGCAGTTCCAGCAAAGAATTTGCATGTCAGACTCTTCCCTTTATGCAGGAATTCTCTAGAGCAGGAAGTCCATGAAAATCTTTGCCAACATCATCAGATATTTGTACTAAAACTTTTGAGATACTTTAATAGCTTGGGTTGGTGATTCGGATGTAACGAATCATCTATTTGGCCCGACTCTGAGTGTATTCAGGCCACATTTGGCCCGAATACATTTTGCCAGAATGCAAACCGATCTGAATAGAAAGCATGCAGATCAGCTTGTATGTATTCAGCAGCATTCGGGGATCATTTAAACTATCCTTGAATGCCTATGCTTTCTTCCCCCTTCCCCTGACAAGCAACTGCTAGCCGGAGTCCCTTTACAGATCCTTGGCTGGCAGGAGCTGGCCAAGGAAGGGGAGGAGCACACACACCCTTTTCCAGCCAGCTCTTGCCAGCCAAGGATCTGCTAAGACAGTGGTGGTGAACCTTTGGCACTCCAGATGTTATGGACTACAATTCCCATCAGCCCCTGCCAGCACAGCCAATTGACCATGCTGGTAGGGGCTGATGGGAATTGTAGTCCATAACTTCTGGAGTGCCAAAGGTTCGCCACCATGGTGCTAAGATCTCTACAGTTCCATGGCTAGCAGGAGCTGGCTGAGGAAGGGGGAAGAGAGCACACACCTTTTTCCCCCAGTCAGCTCTTGGCAGGAGCTGGCCAAGGAAGGGGAAGGAAGAGAGCACACATCCCTTTTCCCAGCCAACTTGCCTGTTGGAGGAAATTGTTAACCTTGCACAGCCACCGTGGAACCCAATTGGGTGACAGGCCCCTGTCTGGGGATTTGTTTTGCGCAGCACAGCAGTAGCGGAACTCAGGTGGGTGAGATGCTCCTGTCTGAAGATCCAATTTTACCACTAAGGGGCGCAAGCCTCAGTAGCCCCAGGCTGGGCATGCTGACCCATGGCTTGCTCCACCCCCAACCTCTTAAGGAGGTTCCACCAAAGAGGGTTAGCTCCCCAGCTCCCCTCACCATCAGATCAGTTTCCATGCACCAACCGCCGGCTTGGCTATTACAGCAAACAAATGCATTAACGTTGTCCAAAAGGGGAGAGGTAGGTGGAAAACTTGTTGTTGTTCTCAGCTCCCGGTTGCCCCTCCTGATGAAGTCATGATACATCATGATCTATTGCCCACAATGAGCATGGCTGCCGCCAGGGATGTAGGTAAGGGAGGGGTTTCTCAGGTTTAACCCCCCCATTGCATGGCCGGCGGGGGAGGGCACTCCTGTGCACCCACACAGGCACAGCCCGCATCACACGCTTGCAAGCTGCAAGCCAGCCGGAGCCCAGGAAAGAAAGTCTCACCTCTTGCGAGACTTGCTGTGCGAGAAGCAAGACTTTATTTCTCGGGCTCTGGCTGGCTTGCAGCCCCAGACCCACCCCATAAAAATTCTATACCTACGACCCTCGCTACTGCCTGGCTTCTGTCCTTCTAAGTGCAGGCACCGTGAGGCCTCTTAGCCGTGCCCTTCCTGGCTGGCAAAGACTGGCCACGCTGATTCACAGCCACTCTTTCTGATTTGTAGTGGCTTGAATTCCACATTTTGCTTCTGTTTGCATAGTGCTATATTCTGCTGCAGAGATGATCTTATGATGCAGGCGTGGTCTTTCAACACTCAGCATTTCTGTTCATGGTAAGACCAGCATCTTTCAATAACCAGAAAGTGCCTTGTGCCAGAGGATACTCTCTGCATCAGAGGCATGTTTTCACAGAGGACAGAAAGTGGCATAAGTGGAAGCATGGTATTGTTAATAACACCCATTTCTAATCTATTCCCTGTGGTGCTACACCTAGTAAAGAGTCAAAGATTTGACATGCTTGCTCAGGTATACAGATAGACACACTATAGACTAATGGGAGATCAAGGCAAGGTGCCAGGTTGTTTGGCAAGCTGTCATCTTTCAGTCAGGTGTGTGCTGTATGACCAGTTCCAATAAATGTAGGCTGACTTACAGCGGAGCCCTATGGCCACTTACTTATGAGGAGAAGTAGGAAGCAATCCTAAGCATGTCTACTCAAAAGTATGTTCAATTTTGTTCAGGGAGACTTAACACAAGGAAAGTGTTCTTAATATTGTAGATTTCAGGTCACACTGTGAAGGCTGAGGATCTGAGGACTTTTCTTAAAAACAGCTGTGGGGTAGGACAATATTGGTAGTGACAACAGTCCAAGGGAGTGTGTGGTGAGGGGCACTGTCCTTGAGAATGTCCTCTAACCATGGAATGAAAGAAAAGTTACAAATGTAAGTGGTGTTTCTGTTGAATCCAGCAAGAGCAAATGTTGAACTGAATAATAAAACGAATAGCTTTAATAACACATAATGAAACCAAATCAAGTTTTTTTTTTAAAAAAAACACAAAACCTGCTGGAAAGGAATATTTTATGTTCATATTCTTATTCAATATTGCAATCTCTTTTTTACTTAACACTACAGGCCAAAAGCATGTGCTTTAATTACAACTCTCAATGAAGAATGGTAATATGCAAGATAATCCCCTTTGGGATTTTTGGTGCTATCACAAGTCTTCGCTGGTTTTTCTACGTTTATTTGTGAAATTATTTTACTCTTCTGGAGCTCTAAATTGTTCAGCCTAATGTATAAGATATAGCAAGAAAGGTGATAGAAATCAAGGCACGGGATACGGGATAAAGACTGACGCAATGTATGTTGGGGCTCCTTGGGTACTCTGGATTTAGTTTAAACACTTGCTTTTCTGCATTTAGTTTTCTTAGGTGATCAACCTCTAGGAAAAATAATAGGGTTTTAAGTTTGCAGACCAGCTGACCAGATAAGACTTATGCATTTACATGTTGTGTAAAGAGATACATAGTTATATAGCTTGGAGAAAAAAAGTTAAAGGATGGGAGAGAAAGATTATAGTTGAATCAAGAATCAGTTTGCTGGCAGGCCAATTTATCCTGTCAACTATTCTGCTGGGAAGAAGCTGATCACATACTATGACTGAAGAACTTGTTGTGGATCATCTTTTTTATTAGTCTTGTTCACATGTTATATATTCACATGTTATAGTGAACAGTACAGTCTGCATAGGGAGCCGCGTGGCATAGTGGTTATGTGCTTGCACTGCCACTCACACGGTCAGGAGTTGGAGCCCCTTGTGGGTCAGATATCCTGGCAGTTGGCTCATGGTCAACTCAGCCATCCATCCATTTCTTGGTCGGTAAATGAGTATCTAGCTCATAGCTAGGGGGTAAAGAATAGCCGGGGAAAGCAATGGCAAACTACCCCACAAAAGAGGCTTGCCTATAAAATCACTGCTTGCAGTGGTACCCCAGGGTTGGATACGACTGAAGGGGAAACTTTACCTTTACTATCTGCATGTGTGTATACACAGCTGTTTGAAAGAAACAGCAGCATGCATTCACTTTCCAAATGAGACCAAGGGTCAGTACCTGCATAAACGTTTGGTTTCAACCACACCTCCAGCCATACATGTGTTGAATGTAACATCAGAATTACTTAACACACATATAAAGAAAAAAATCAAGAGGATGCTATGCACAGATTGCTTATGGGTTCACTGTAACTTGTGGACCAGGTTTTTGCCTTTGCTCATTGAAGCCTGAATATCCCATACTCATAAGAGCTTGGAAGACTAAGCAGGATTGGCCATGATCAGTACAGGCAGGGAGAGCACTGTACTGACAAGGAAAGCAAGGGTTGATATGCAGAGGAAGGCAATGGCAAATATCTGCTCATTGCTTTTCTTTAAAACCCCATGAAGGACTGTCATTAGTTGGTTACGACTTGACAACACTTTATTATTATTATAGACGGCTAATTATAGAACAGCTTTATCTTGGTGCTCAGGTTTAATTGCGGTGGTAGATATTTAGCACATGGTTCCTTTTCCTTTCCCTACAAGGCAAATGGCAACTCAGGAGTGGAAAATGAGAGGTCAGGAAATTATCATGGGGACCTACTATGCATGGGCCCCAATCTGAAACTACCTCTTGCAATTGCTATTTGGAAAAAAAACACATGAGAGATCCACTATCCTGTCAAGTTTGGCCCTAAGAGATACTGAACTTCATGGCCACCACATAGTACGCTTCATGGTTAAGCAGAGATATGAACCTAGTTACCTCCAGACCAAACTTCAGTGCTAATTATTGCAGACTCTTTGTAAATTATTTGCTAGTATAATGGGCATATGGGAAAGGTTCCATTATGCTACATTCCTCACATTATAAAAAACAACTTTTTAAAACATTCTCACTGAAAAGGAAGAATATGAGGCTGGGAGCAGGCAACCATTATTCTATGATGTCTTTCTAAGCATTTTTCTTTTCTCTTTCAATGAATCTCAAAAGATGCTTAATAGAAACTCTACTTCTGTTCACATTCTGTACAAGGGAGCAGAGGAGCTTAGAAATCTCTCTCTCTCTCTCTCTCTCTCTCTCTCTCTCTCTCTCTTTCTTTCTCACACACACACAGAGCAAAAAAAGAAGTCCCCTTTTTCCCTTTCTTTCCATAATTCATGTCTTCTAATTCCTTTTTAAAAAGTCATTAAGAAAAGAGTAGGCAATAGATAAATGTTATAAACATTTCACTGGCTGAAATAGTGTAAGAATACCAATGCATGTCATTATATACCATTATAAATGTAGTGTTACAGCAATACATGTGTTTTGACAGTTCACCGAAACTTCAGTGTTGCAATATATTCTTCTCTCTGCTGAATCCCTTCCTGTCAAAACCAGCCACTTGTTCCACACATTTTTCTTTTACTTTTTGAACAGATCAAAAGTTTATGAACATTCAAAAACACAACAGCTAACAGTTAGAGGTCAGAGTTCCTATTGCCAATAGCTATTGAACTTTCATAGACTTCATCCAGGGCTTTCATTTTTCCCCTTTGTTTACTTTTCAGCATTTCATATTTTAATTAGATTTTTCATTGTTTTAACTATGTCAACAGAAATGGCTCTAATCTTTAAGAAAAAAGATAAAGCATAATGTCACATGTATCAGCAAAATAAATCAGACAATCACCATGATGTGCTCTTTGTAATCATGACCACTTCACTGATTACTTCCAATAGACAATTGCATATTTTCCTTAAAAAAACAAAACAAAAAGCAGTTGTAAAGCATTTGATTATTCCCCAGTTAATCGCTGTTCATGAAAATTTCACTTTTCAAAAATATTTTGCAATTTGATCTTATATCAGATGTCACTATTTTGTATGTCATAGCAAGATAACACTATTAAATACTAATGATGTTTTAATGTTCATTGGCATAAAAGAAAAAGCACAGATGCCTTTCCTTGACTATTGCTTACGGTTCATTCCTTTTGTGTCAAACACATGAGATATCATGGTTGTTTCACTCTAATGGTTTCTCTGGATTCCAAGGGTTCCAATTTTCATGGTGATTCAGACATCAAATATGAGGCCCTTTCTGCACATGCAGAATAATGCACTTTCAATCCACTTTCACAACTGTTTGCAAGTGGAATTTTCTATTCCGCACAGCCACCAAGTGCATTGAAAGTAGACTGAAACTGCATTATTCTGCATGTGTGGAAGGGATCTTATTGGGTATTTCCTGAAGAGTTCTATACAGATATCCTCATGCATGTAATAAACATTGGCACATGGTTGGTGTAATGCTGGTGCCTGTCAACTCCGCCCATGCTGGGGCACCACTTGCTGGCTGAACTGTTCACCGTGGCTGCAGGCTGGCTCTCACCCCCCCATCTCCCTGCAGGCCATTTCCTGCCATCCACACGAGCTGGTCTGTGAGGAAGGGTCCCAAAACCATGGGGAGTACAGGAGCTGGCCTGTGGGGAAGGCTTAGTGGCAGGTGATCCAGGAGCCGGCCTGCCATCATGGTGCCCATCCAAGCCCCTCCCCGAGCCCTGCCCTCCCTGCTGTCCTCCTGGCTCCTGTAAGTGAGGTGCGGGGAGCCAGGGGAGGCACGCAGGGAAGTCATGCCCCTGCACACAATTTAGCACTGGTATGCCACTGGGTTAATACTTGACTGGTCTGTAATTTTTCCAGATGGTAAGCTGTGCGCCTGATTGTAGGAAGTTTGAAAATTCTAAGGCTGGGGAAAGTCAGTTAAATTCAGTAAAAGACAGTTGGACAAAAAAAGAGGTTAAGAGAAAACTGAGGAAAAACACTGTGAAGAAAAAAGTCAAGAATAGTAGTGTATGTACTATTTCATCATTTGTTTATATATTCAGTTGAAATTTTTCTACTATTTAAATTTTAATAAATCTTTTTGTTAAAAAATCAAATTATATTTTATTTATTTATTTATTTGTTACTTAAATTTGTAGACCACCCCATCCCCGAAGGGCGGTCTACATTAATTACATTGTTACTATCTCCTAAATTGTACTTGAAGGTATGTTTGGAATAAAGGAACAAGTTTGTAAACAAAAAATAAAATTACTGTCCTTTTAATATAGGCTGAACACTGAGAAATGAAGAGCTGAAGTTCTTCATAGCATGGAGGTTCACAATATGACCTGGTAAATAACATCCCTTAAACCTCTGTTGTCAGCACTATAAAACAACAGAATCCTCAAGGGGTGGCAATAAGTCCTCATGCCTTTGTGTCACAGGTGCATCCTGCCTTTCTTTATATGCATGCTATGAAGTCCAGCTGGATGGTGAGGCAAAGTCATTGTGTGGTGGCAAAGCTTCTTCTATGGCTGGTGCTCGGAACTTGGCTTCTGTTTCCTGATCTCTTTTTGTCTGACCAAGACATTGTAAGGTTCCCTGATTTCCTGTTATAGTACTTTAAGGTCATGTGACTTCCTGTCACATGTTTGCGCTTCAGTGAGTCTCACGCTTAGCAGGTCTTGGGCCTGGATAGGTTGAAATCATTGTTCCGAAGACTGTTAACATTTGGATTATCATTCACAGTCTCACAACAGTTGACAACAGTCACATCCAAAGCTAAAACATGTTAGCTTCTTTATAGATTTATTAATATTATTATGATTCCCAATTATGCCCAGTTATGCAGGCTATGTATTGGTTGGGTATTGTCTTCCATTTTCTCTGAAATTAATGAAAAATTATAATAGGCTATATTGCTTTTAAGATTAGCTTTTCATAGCTGTCTATTCAACACAATAAAGAAATGTCACATGATACCTGAAGATTGTAAAAGAGTATTTATATTTACATTTCCCTTTTGTATTATCTCAGATTACACATTCATCATTACAACTGTATTATTCCCAACACTCATAAATGCGCAGATTAATCTATATTTTATTAATCTATTTAGACAGTTTCAAAACAATACAATACGAGGACGAGAAGGTGATGCATTTGAAAAGTTGACAACCATAATTGTAGCAAATCTTAACTCCATGGCAAATGTAATCTTACAGAAACACATACATTTCTTGTGCTTACATTAAATTTTCGGTGTAAATGCAACATGTTAATTTCCCTTGAGATTTATTCTTAATAAACTGGGGGATGAGAACATAAATAAACCTCTCTGGGTCAAACGAAGAGTCTAATATTTGATTTCTATCATTTTATTTCCAGTCAAGCTTTTTATTTCTAACAATTGCCAACCAGATGTCTCCTGGAACCTCAACAAGCAAAGAATGAAAACAACAACTTTTTCTTTGTTTTTGTCCCTGCTTAGTTGAATTTAAAAGCTTTGATCAAGTTGACCTGATCTATTTTGTCTGTAGCCAAAGCCTCCACTCCCCTTTTCAGGTTGTACTGAAGTGTTCATGAATGTGAAATATCCTTTTGCAGCTGCAACCCAGAATTTCTTCATTTAATGAATACGATAATAGCACAAGGTCTAATGTTCACTGGAAAAGTCCTCTTTCCAGCTAGGCAATATCTAGGACTAAATGGCCACTAGCTTGTCTCTATCAAGTTGATGGCACTGGCTATTCACAGCTGCTTGGTCTGAATCTCTTTCCTTTGCATTTCTCTTTATGTTTGACTGGCTTTTCTCAATAGTTAAATAGAGAACTAGTTTTCTCAATGGTTAAAAGGACACACTTGCCAGCCAGGCTTTAAATGTACAGTGAATCTCAAATATGTATGAGAGGTGAATGGGGCAGAGCTGTTGCCTGAGCTTCTGGAGCTCTTCAAACAATCTGGGAACATGGTTGATATACCTGTTTCAGGGTAGAAATGTTTGCTTATATTGCATTTAGCTACCTTTTCCCATTTTCGGAGATTTTTCTTTCATGCTTTTTAAAAACCATGCGCATTTGAATTTTTCTTTTGTAAGTAACAGATTTTAACTTATGAAAATAAGTTTATGCCTTTAGAGAATTCATTCTCTTTCTACCTTTGTTAAAGATTATGCAGATTTGTTCCCTTATAATTTTGGGAGGTGTAAAACTCTTTTAATAAGATTACTGAACTGGAAGGCTGATTCTTGGGATCCCTGTGGGGTTGGCTCTGGGGCTTAAGACCCATGCTTCAAACTGGGGTTCTAAGAGGAGTTCAGCTTGGGATTGTTACAGGAGGTGAAGATAGATAACTGTATGTCTGTTTGCTTGGGGTTGTATGGTTTATGTGTGACTCTGTAAGTGGTACTAAGGATCCATGTGGGGCTTGTGACTAGTGTTATCAAAAGGGTTTCTAATAAGGGAGGTGAGCTGTGTAGTTCATCAAGGGAAGGGAAGGGGATGTAGAAAAGAACCAATCTAGTCTGAGTTTCCTTAGAAAGGACATACAACAAGCTCCACATCAGCATGGAAGGTGGTGTGCTGCTATATTCCTCTTGTTATGAAAATCCACACAAATTTAGATCAGTACTCTATTTCATTGTAAAAACACCTTCAAACAAGTAAACCTGTTATGAAGGTAGACAGCCAGCAGGAGAGTGAAGGCTACCCAGAGTTTTGCAGGGTTAATAAGTTGCCTGTTGCCTCCTTCTCAATTCCAGCATTCAGGTTAAAAGCCAGAGGGAGGATGAGAGCAGGTACTTGTATCCTAGTCTCTCTCAACGCAGAAATCAATGCAGTAGCACTAAACTCGTGCCCGCCTTTGGCCCAAGCCCTATTGATTTCGCAGCTCAATCTGAAATTTTTACTAGTAAATGTTTATTTGCCACCCGCAGAAGAGGCAAGCATTCTTGTAGAGAACTGGTCACGATTCCATCAATACATACTTTCGCTTGAGCAAGAACATCCTCTGACACCCGTCGTCATTGCTGGTGATCTAAACACCAGGATCGGAGAAAATGATTCAGCCCTAAGTCAAAGATGTGGCTTAAATTTGGATGAAATTCAATCTGACACCATATCTCAATGCAGGTTGTCCAGCGATCACACCATAAATCAAGCAGCTCCCCATTTGATAGACCTTTGCCTATCAGCAAATAGGGTAATTTTAAATGGTCTTCCTCCCTTTGATTACCCTGGAAAGTTCACGTTTAGATCTGCACGTGGGGTGAGTGTGATTGATTATGTAATAATATCGCCTGAACTAACAAACCACATTGATCACTTTGCAATTATGGCTCGAACGGAAAGTGAGCACTCTCCCCTTCTTCTTAGACTAATAAACAAATCCCTTCAAAGCAAATCAGCTCAGGAAGAAGGGTCTTCCTGTCATGTCCGGGCTTCATGAGACGCAAGAAACTGAACTAAACGTCGCTCATTCTATTTCTGAGTGATCCCGGGATGGCTAACTTTTCTTCAACAGTTAACTGCTGCAAGGACAGCAGAGGAGGTTCTGTCAAATCTATAATGAACTGGTTTCCTATCTAACCATTCAGGGTTCCAGTAATCAATCACATCATAAATTTTCACATCTCAGTGAATCCTCTCCACCTGGTTTGACGGAGAATGTATGAGAGGCAGCAAGTCCCAACTCCGGAAGTTATTTCATCATTGTGAACTTAGAGGGAAAAGTGTCAGCTATCAAAAGAGTACCTTTCGCCAGCTAGAAAGTCCTATCATGATCTTTTTTAAAGACCTCTAAAAAAGAAATTAACATCTTACAAAGATTTGGAACAATCTCCATCAAGCCTTTAACTCCCAGAGACAGCGAAAAGCTTTTGGCGCATAATTAATTCAAGTGCCCAAGCCGAGAAGCCCTTATCACAGCCATCAGTTCCTCAGATTTCAGTGGAAGCATGGAGGACACATTTTACAGCCATTTTCTGGCAATCCAGAACTTTTGGATAACTCCATGTGCAACTGGAGCAGCAAAGCATTTACCTGAATGGCCTCCCTCAGTCATGGCTCTTGCGACGCAGGTGATCACCCTTATATATCCTGACCTAAAACAAGGGAAAAGCTTTGGTAGTCTCCTGATGGCCTGCCAACCTGAACTCTTTAAGAAGATTCCCGGAGTTCCTGGGCCCCTATTTTGGCTACACCCTGTTTACTTCAAAAATTAACAACAGTGGCTGTATCCCTAAGCATTAATTGGACTGAAGCTATCATTGTACCTCTACATAAAAAAAAGGCGATCCATCAAATCCATCCTTAACTATCGGCCTCCATAAGCTTTAACTTTCAGTGGCTAGTAAGCTTTACGCAAGGTACCTTATGATACGCTCCTTCACTGCCTGGTCCCTCTGCTCAGGTGCTAGGCAGTCTCGGAACAGATAGGATATGCCACAGATGTAAACAATCCACCTCTTGACCATTGTCTGGTTTTAAACCATTTGGCGGAGAAATATTGCCAGTTACCCCAAGGGTGGGAAACTCACTATGCGGCTTTCCTAAGATTTGAAATCGCGATTCGACTCTATCCCCAGGAATCAGCTGTGGGAAAAAATTCGACTGTGTTAGGGAATAGACCAGAGATTACTGTTTCTTATTCGCCAGTTGTATTCCTCAACTACCTGTCAAGTTCATTGTGATCGTGCGGGCCGCCTAACTTCACCTATAGTTTCTAAACAAAGGGAGTCAAAGCAGGGTTGTATTCTTGCTCCTCTCCTGTTCAATCTTTTATTTAAACGACCTTTGCTCCTCATTTTATCTCCAGACTTCGAAAGTCCAGCCGCACCCATTACTTTTGGGACAAAGACCCACATGTGCACTTCTCTATGCAGATCGACACTGTGTTACTGTGCTCCGTCCAAGGTGGGCCTGCAAAGACTACTTCAAGCCTTTGGCGAACGTACTGCACAAATAACAGTGCCCTGTCGCATTAATTATAACAAATCCAAAGTGCTTTGATCTTTTCAATTCAAAAAAATCTCAGCACGTTGAAAATAAACGGTACATTGATTGAACAGGTCCATTCATACAGATATTTAGGAATCACCTTTCCATCGATTCTCCTTAACTCCTGGACCCTCTCATATCCAATTCAGACTCTCAATACAAGTAAAAATCAAAGTGTTGGCAATATCCAGAATTTTTTTTCACACCAGAGGCGGGTCAATTTTTTCCTGCCGCAATGGAAGTTTTTTTCAGTTTAAAACTACTGCCACGAATTACTTTACGGAGACTCCCAATCTGGGGAGCTAAAAGCCGCTTGAGAAATTATTAGGAGAGTGTTCAATCTTTGTTTCTTCAACCGTTGTTTATTACGGGTCTTCCAAACTCAGTCAAAGTATCCAAGTTCTTTGTTTAGAAACCCGGAGCCAAGACAATTTTTTCCCGGGTTTGGCTCTCTTTGTTTAAATACTGGCTTCGCCTTCATTATAGATACCCTCCCGGGCAGTCATCACATATTTTCTGTTAAGCGCACCACTTCCACTCCACCTGGCACACCAAAAAATTATCAAGCAAATAAACAACATAGGTGTATCTTTTTTGACCAACTCCTACTCGATGGATCGAAAAAGACAGGCTTTCGAGTTTTGGAAACAACGTGATTCTTGACATTGAAGGGCAGCTTCTCACAGCTGGAGCCTGCAGAACTTGTTCTCCCACATTTTACATGGCATTTCACCACCATTGCCGGGTTTTATGGCTAAATATGATGAGTAATTTAATCAATCCACATCTCCTCAAGCGAGATATTTTGCTATGTCTTTGCTCGGCTAAGCAATGTGTTAACAATTTACTGCCCAAACAAGAGGCAGATATCATGGCATCCCACAGGAGAACAGGACTTGCATTCCTGTGCAGCCGGGCCTCACTCCGAAACAACTGAATGCATCGTGCATTCTTCATTGCAAAGATTTGGCAGTCTATCGGTTTGCTTTTTTCTCGAGGCCATCTTTGAAGAAATTTTCAGTAAGATCAGACAAGGAAATAGTTTCACACCTGCTTAGTGACCATCATCACCACACTACTGAATCAGTTGCCAGGTTTTTAACAAAGGCACTTGGATCAAGAGTGAAACCTTTGTGTAAATTTTAGTCAATTGGTTTTAACATAATCTGTATTTTACCACTCTTTATATGCCATTAAAGGTTTTGTATTTGTATTTGTAAGTTGCCTGTTGAACCCAAGGCCCATCTGGCAGCCACCCAGGCAACATCCACTAAGGGTGCTAATCAGCAAGAAGGGGGAACAGGAGAGGGCAGACCAGAGGAGGAAGAGAGCATCCCTGCTGTGAGGAGGTCAGACAGAGCAAATAAAAGTGTGGAGACTGAAACAACCGAACTCGCAAGTTGGGAAGAAATGATGCACTTGGCCACACCTGAAAGAGATAGATGGATGGAAGCAGTGCAAGATGAACTGAATTCCCGGAAGCAGAATCAAACCTGGATTCTGACCAAAATTGCCTCCATGGGTGAAGTGTTGCAGAATGGACTGATCAACATCAAGTATTGTCACTCAAAGGAAATGGTGGCTGACTTCTTTACTAAGCCACAGACCAAGATGAAGTTTATGAATCTTCATGAATGTTTATGTTTGCATGATGATTGTGAAACTGTCACTTGAGAAGTTTGTTGGGATTTGGCGAGTGCCAGCCACACAATCCAGTAGTGAAGTAGTTAATGTTTGTGCATGCTAATTAGTGAAGTCACTGACCAGGTGATTGATCCCTGTTGGTCAGGCAGACCCGGCATGAGATACGTGCCAGGTCTGCACATAGACAATGAGTATATATTCTTTGTTGCTCTCTGCACATTTTTAGAGTTTCTAGTAGCTTGTTAGCCATTTAACAGTCAAGCAGGAGCTAGCTAATGGAGCTAGCTAGTTAGAAAGATATTTCTTGTTTTGTTTTCCATAGTGTCTATATGCCAGTGCCAGAAGCTTCTGAGACAAGACATCGGAGCTTGAGTGCTTGTTGCTCAATGACAATTGAGATATAGTAGAAATCGACAAAATGTGGTAGAATGGTGAAAACCTATGGAATGCAGTCATTCCTGTGTATAAGGTCTGTAGGCAGGACAGGGAGGGATAGATTGGTGGAGGTGTTGTGTTGTAAATCAAAGAGGCCATAGAATCAAATAAGTTAGAGGATATCAAAGGAATGAACTCCCCAACAGAAGCAATATGGATGGATATACTGGATCCTAGGGGTTACTTAAAAGAGGGGTTACTATTACTTATGTGATCAAACCTTTGAGGCTGATCTTGAGATGGAGAAGGAAATAACAGAAATGATTGGCAGTCCACTTCAGAGCTGATGGGCAGGCAGTGATGGCGCTGCTCTGGGGCCACCCTGCTCCCTTCAAAGGGCTTTCTTACACCACCACCACCCAGCATTTTCCCATAAGGGTGGATAGAGATACACCATGAAAATCATGATGTATCTCTGCCAGTGGCTGTGCCAGTGCACAGGGGCCAGTCAGACACTTGGAAGTTGACTAAGGAATGCCTCCAGCCATACCAGCATAGTGTTTTGTGCCAATGGAGCTGGGTGATAGAGGACACTTCCAGGTCAGGTGCCATGGAACTACATGGCGCCCAAGCAACTGGGTAAGTTGCCCCTTCACCAGTGCATCTTGCACTGCACCCCTTACACTAATGAAATGGGCACTCATGTTGGTGTAGGGGCACACTGGCTTCAGAGGGGGATTTGTGTCCCCCCACCAGATTGGGCTGTAAAGCACATAATGTCATGAACGTGAGGGACTTTAACTACCTTCACATTTACTGGGCAAATGGGTGCTTGACTCATGCTGTAAAAATGAGATTTCTAGATATAATAAATGGCAGTGCACAGGAACAGTTGGTCATACAGACTATAAGAGGGGTAGACATGTTGGACCGTTTTGAGTAGGTTCAAGACTTGTTGAGAAGGGGGACCACAATGTTATTCCATTCATAATTCATGTGAATAGCAAGTAACCCCTGAAATCCAAAACAGTAAGAGAGAAATTTATAAAAATGAGGGGGATAGTTAAAAGAAAGCTGAAAGGGAAACATAAGGAAGTCAGATCCTAGAGGACGCTTAGAAATTATTTAAAACCACACTAATTGAAGCCCAGATAAAATGTATTCCATAGATTGGAAATGGCACTTAAAGTCTAAAAAATGCCATCATAATTAACAATGCAAGTCAAGGAAGCAATACAAAGTAAACAGACTTCTTTTTTAAAGTGTATGGTCTGCCCTAATGAATTGAACAGGCTCTGACAAAAGAAATGTCAGTCAATAACAAGCCATGGAAAAAGAGAATTTGAGGGATACGTTGCTAAAGCTTGAAGACCCACAAATATTTCTTGAAACATATCTGGAGCAGGTAACCAGCCAGACAAGCAGTTGGACCTTTGGGTGACAAAGGAATAAAGGGATTGCTAAAGAAAGATGGCAGAGAAGCTCAGGCTCATTCCGCACACACAGAATAATGCACTTTCAAGCTGCTTTCAGGGCTCTTTGAAGCTGTGCGGAATGGCAAAAACAGTTGTGAAAGCAGCTTGAAAGTGCATTATTTTGCGTGTGCGGAATGAGCCTCAATGAATTTTTTGCTTCTGTGGTCACTGTGGGGCATGTACCCATGCTACAGCCACAACTTTCAGGATGGGAGTTTGAAGAACTAAATCAATTTTTGTTTTTTAATTTTTTTTACTTGTTTGTAAACTGGTTTCCGTCGCTGGAGAATCCTGCTGGGAGAGAGGACAGGGTAGATTCTCGTTTTTCTTTCTTTTTTCTTTTTGCAAGACGGTTTCTGCCACTGGAGAATCCTGCAAGGGAGTGGGGAGGGCAGGGGGAATTATCGTTCTTTCTTTTTTTACTAACTTTGCAACTTCAAACCTGTTTCCGCTGTGGAGAATCCTGCAGCTGGGCTGATTCTCTTTTCCCCCCTGCACATGTGCCCCGAATACGCTTTGCATTCGGATCGACTTGTAGAGCTGATAATCTCTCCCCCTCCCCTCCCCTCCCCCCTCCACACACACACATACACTTTCTGCCACTGCTGCTGCTGCCAGGAGAAGAGAGAAGGTTCTTTTAAAATAAAGGTATGTTTGAAATAAACTTTTTAAAAGCCCTCCGTTTTTAGGGAGGACAGAATTAGACTGGGGAGGTGGGTGGAGCCAAAAAGAGTCCCTGCTTATACTATTCCTTGGAAAACCCCTCTCTCTTATTATTATTTTTGAGATATTGTTATCTCAATATGAGTATTTAGACAACCAGGAAGGAGCCAGCAACATGGAAGAAGGGTGAGGGGAAAGGCATGGAGGGCAATTCAAGGGAGTAGAAAGGGTGGAATTAGGTAGGCTGGCTGTTGGCAGAGGGAAGAGGTCTGAGTCAAGCTGTGCTCATTGGCAAGTCTGCCCACTGGCAGTGAAGCAAATTAAAAGTAGCTCTAGAAGTGGTCTCACTTGCAGCAGAGAGAATGACTAATGAAAACAGGGCTTGAGGAAATACGTCCATACAAGAAATCTTGCTGTGTGGACATTTGCCCCCATCATGCAGCAGACACCTTGTGCATAATGGGCCAATGTCTGTTTTTAAATGTCCATTTCAGTAACTTAAAATGTAGCCAGGAATTGCTACAACAATATCCTAACATCTCTTCTCCTGCAGTATGTGCCTGCTGTGAATCTGACAGCAAATCTGGAATTAATGACAATTGCCTTTCCAAAAGATTTTTTCACAATCTCAATTAAAGGCATTTTTGTTTGGTTTGGGAGAAGAGCTGTCATGAGATCTGCTGTAGAGGTTCTTAATGTGAAAGGAATTTTGGGCAGCAAGCTGACAAGGTTGAAAAAAGACACCATCTTGGGACAGAAGACTCTTCACAATGGAGCCAAGTGAGTTCAGGATCATTTAATTCAAAATCTCCACATAATTTCCTTTTATTTAAACCATTATTAAGAGATATCCTTCAGCTTATCACATGTGAAGCATAAGCTTCCCTCAGTATTAGCTTTGACACATACCAAGCACTTCAGGGATTATATTAATTTAGGCAGCAGTACCTGATAGCGAGCATTTGATTGCACACGACGCAGACGGATTTACTCTTGTTATTGATTTGTTGGCAAATATATTGGGTGAAAATCCCTCGGTATTGCTGGAAGCTCTGCCTTCCAAATATTATTGGATTTGAGAGCTATTTTCCTGTGTGTTTAAACTTGGCGATAGCTTTCCAGAAAAAGTGCCCAGGTGGAAAATGGAAAGGGAATGTTTGCTAGTAGTTTGATGAAATGGAAAGCTTTATTTGTTTTTATGGTCCCATTTACAAAGAGATTTTGATCGCATTAGCTTGGTTTTAGGATATCTTTCTATGTGTTTTCTCTTTCCACTTCCAGAAACCAAGGCAGCAGTGTTCAGAGTGCTGTCCTAAGAAAAAAAATATGCAGGGTGTAATCATAACCCAGTTACATTAATAGAAACCTTATTTATTTTCCCTATTTATTCCTAAGATTCAGTTGCAGAGTACACGGTTTTATTTATTTAAAACATTTTACATCACTTTATTTCTCTTTTCAAAGCTGCTTACAAATTGAAAGCACAGAAGAACAACAATATGCAGTCAAATAATAAGCAGCTTACTCAAACTTTTTAAAGTAGACTGGTGTGATATTCCCTTTTGCTTCCAGGTCAGGAATAGGATATGCTTAGTCAGGGTTCTGCTGCTACATTCACGTGGGAGAGACAGATGTGTTCAGAACTGTATCCAGTTATTGCCAAAAGATATAGGTATGGGAGCAGCTAGTGTCAGGACAAGAGAACTCATGCAGTTTATGATTCTAGCTAACAAACAGAAACCAGCAGGGACTCTATGAGACTAAACCAACTCATACAAATATCAGAGGGTGAAAAACAGCATGACTTACTGTAACTGTTTGTTCATCTAGTGGTCCTCTGTTTAGGCAAACTTGGGACTATGCTTGTGCAGGCCTGCCACTGAACTTTTTAGCATTTTTTTAAGCTCACAGTCATTAGGTAAGGTGCTTCCCTCCCCCAGTCACAGTTTGAGCTATCTGCTTTCCCCACCCATGGTATGTGACTAAGGAGGAGGGGTGCATTCTCTCCCTCCAGAACTCCCTTTGATGCCATGCGGAGTCACCACTTAAGCTAGATGACAGCTCACAGCGGGGAAGGTGTGGGGGACATGTCCCTGTACTGAAGACCAGGGGTGAACAGACAGCTGTGGTAAGCAACACTGTTTTTCATTGCTGTGGTCTCAGTGTGGCCATCCAATTATGAGAGAGCTGCTAGAAGAGCAGCACACTTTAGTGGGCACCATTTTGCCTCGCATAAGAAGTAATGATTACCGAAGGAAATAAAAATGCAAAAACACAAGCTGTACTAGCTGTAATGAGAACTAAAGTGAAAAGAAACACTAAAAACACACTACTGCATCCTAACAAATCAAAGGAAAAAACAATAAGCAGCTAGGCTCAGCTAACACATTGAAACACAACAACTGCACCCGCCAATAAAGAGAGATCTAGAGGGAAAGTGCACCCTTCCTCCCTGGTCACATGCCCTGGGTGGGAAAAGCAAATAGCCCAAAGGGTCTCTGGAAGGGGAGCACTAACCTAATAGCTATGAGCTTTTAAAAATTGCTAACTAAAGTGCTTCGTGACAAGCCTGCATAAGCACAGTCCCTTGTGGGACTGTACAGAAACCATGATGATGAACGGATGTTCCATGGTAATGAATACAAAAAATACCCTGCAGCCTGATGCCCTCTTAAAGGGAATGGTTTGCCACATTTTTTGAAACCTTAGGATTGTTGTTTCATTATTTCCCCACTCACCTTCTGCTGCGCGCCGCTCTCGCACCCCCTCAGCGCGCATCATTCCTGGCGCGCTCTCGGGGTTCCCCACGACTCCACGCTCCGCGCGGGGTCATCAAAAGGTGCCATTTCTTCAGTGCCAGGAATGACGCGCGCTGAGATGGTGCAAGAGCGGCAGCGTCGAGGTGGCTGCGTGGTTGCCGCCCTTGCAAGTGGGGAGCGCCGCTGAACCCCGCGCTACTTTCCCGGAGTAGCGCGCAGCAGAAGGTGAGTGGGGAAAGCCCCAATATGAATTTCATCAATAACGAAGGTGACACCAAGCTTTATTGTTCATTATCCAAGCTTTCAGATATATTTTTCAGCTCTGTACCAGCATTTTGAGGCTGTGATCAAATGGCTAAAGCAGAAGAAGCTGAAGCTAAATTCACAAGGTGGGGTCAAGAAGGCTGATATTTGCATGGGACTGAATACACTTGTGGTAGATACAGTGGTATTAAAAGCAGATTGGTGTAGTGGTCAAAAAAAGCCTTCTATAAGCTACATTGACTTCACTAGCACTCTCCTTTCTTAGACTCAACTGATCTGGCCACAATAATCTATGTTTTTGTAACCTTGTGGTTGGATTACTGTAGTACACTTTGTAACTGGTTGCCCTTGAAATGACCTGTGTTGCCCAAGAAGACAGGAATATCTTGCCTATTTGAAAATGGGTACACTGGATGCAAATTCAGGCTTAGGAACTTCTTATGTCCTCAAGGTAACAGGTTCAGTCTGAGAACCATCAACTAGTCCACATGCTTGATATGTTTCTCCTGACATTTCCACAGATCCTTCCTTGCATTATTATGTTTGTATTAAAATGATGATGGTTTTAATTAATTAATACCTGCCTTGGGTCCTATATTATTGAGAAAGGCGAGCTACTACATATTTCAATTAAATACATTGTGATGACAACTGTAGATAACTTAGAGATCCAAGGCAATATTTTGGCAATAAGATGTTTCACATTTAGCACACTGTTAATTTCCACTTTATTCCCCTTCAAAATCTTCTGACTGTGTCTATGTACTTTCCCACATAAAGTGCAATTTATACTTCTGGTAATTGTGTAATCAACGTCTGGGATGCTGGGGACCTGGTCATCCCAGATGCTCCCCAGAATTATGCATCACCATCCAAGTCCTCTTTAAACTTTACGTGGGGGAGTTCAGTGGTATAAGAGATTAGGTCCATTTTCTCTAAGGTTGTATTCTAAATCTGGATTCTTTCGGTGAGAAATTATGAATGTATATCCCTGGATTTGGGCCAAGAAGTAAAAATAAAACAGAATAAAGCATAGTAATGAGTTTGTAAAATGGACCTCCCGAACACTGTAAAACCAGGGAGAAATTAAGAAAGTTATGTTTGGTTTTATAGTGGGAAAAAAAGGAATTCTCTACCAGTCCCATGATTTTCAAAATGCTTGGAATTGGCAGTCCTATAGTTTTCCTTCCTCCCAGATGGTTTATATTTTTCTACAGCCATCTGCTTCTCATTTGTAGCACTTTTTATGTCTTAGTCATATGTGCCTCAGTTATCCATTACCTGCTTAAGTTTAACCTAGATGATTCAATTACACATTTCTCCTGCTGTTTAAAGCCAGATTTTGCTCTTCCAGAAACAGTTTCCAGAACATTACGAACTCAACAACTTCATCTACTTTGCTTACATAGAGTTTAGCTTTGTCTGATATCAGTTTATAACTATGGGCTTAAGAGTGTCAGGGTAAAGACTGTGTGATATGGCTCTTCACACCACATTGTATGACGTTCTAGGACCAGCAAAAGGACTGATGGGATTCTCCTTACACCCACTTTCTGGTAGTATTAGCATATGATTCTCTGCAGTGCTATAGTACCCATGTAAGCAAGAGTGGAGATCAAAACAAGACATCCAGAACCAAGTATTAACCAATAATAAAATAATCAATGATAAAAGGAATTTTTATTTAAATGTAGCTTTTGCTTTTCTACCTAAAATGATATATAATACACACAGCAAAACAACAGACTTTAAAATTACACAAGGCAAATCACTCAGCAATCTAGTAGCAGCAGAGGTTCGCCAGATGGTTAATAAGAACTTATGATTGCACCAGTGAGCAAGGAGCACATTGGCATGAATCCAGTGTACACATTTATCTCAAAACAAATGCAGTCCTATATCTGGGCTGTTCAGACAGGTGTAATGACCAAAATAAGAATCCCTTTTTCAGATCTTCCAAACTATGCAATCCAGATGTTTAGAGTGTTAAAAATTGTCATCCCTCTGACCTACATAGTTTAGCAGGGACTTCTTCACCTCACAAAATGTACTATTTATGGCAAGCCAGTGAATGGCAAGAAACAGTCATAGGACCTTTTGGACACTACAAACACCTATCAGAGGCACCTAACATTATTGATTAACTTATTATTTGACAAATTAATAGCCTAGTTTTCCAATTTGTTCAAAGTAGTTTACAACTATAACACACAAATCATTAAAATTAATCCTACCAGCTAAAGAGAACAGAAACAATAAAATAAAAGCAGCAAATAAAACCAATTTAAAACTATAAGAGTAGAAGTCAGCATTAGCAATCGTCAATGAACTTAATAAAAGGTAATACACCATGAAGATGACTGTAACCTTTCTAACTTGCACAAAAGCAGAGGGAAAAAGGCTTCACCTAGCACCTAAGCACAAGTGAAGATGATGACAAATCAATCTCATAGGCTGGATATTACATAAATGTGGAGCCACCAAAGAGAGACGCTATTCCTTGGACATCACCTGCTTCACATCCATTGACAGCATTGCCTGGAACTGAGCAATCTAAGAAAATCTTAGGTACAAGAAGATGTTCCTTAAGGCACCTTGGACCCAAGCAACTTGCAGCATTATATATCAACACTGATATTTTAAATGCTGTCCAGAAATGAACAAGAAATCAGTTTTCCCTGCCCGTACTTTTTCTGAGGCCCTTTCCGCACAGGCGGAGTATGGTGGCCTGGGGACGGCAAAAACGCTGTCCCCAGGCTGCCATTCGCACAGGGGGTGCAGCTGCAGCGCAGCCGCGCCGCCCTCGCGCTGCCCGACCGGCACGAAGCCGGCGTTCCCAAACCACGCTTCCCCAGCATGGTTTTCCGGGAACGCTGGCTTCCAAGTGCCTCCCCCCCCCACCGGGCAACTTACCAGCCCTGCGGCCCTCCGGCGCGTCGCCAAGGCCTGGGGACACGCCCCTTTGCCCTGCAACCCTGGAGTGGCCGCGCAGGCCAGAGGGGGGGGTGTCCCCTGGCCTCGGCGACGTGCCGGAGGGCCGCGGGGCTGGTAAGTCGCCCGGACGATGGGGCAGCTCTGCGCTGTCGTCCCAGCTGGTTTCGGGACCGTCCAAGCGGAAGGTCCCAGCATCATTGGGTCGGTGTGAGTAACGCCGACCCAACCCCTTCCGCCTCCGTGCGGAAGGGGCCTGAGAGAACAGCAAAAATCCTGGAGAGCTCTTTAGCTTAGAAAATGGAGATATGATAAAATTATTTAGAATTACCAGCATTATGGAGAAAGTGAGGAGACAAACGGCTCTTATACTGCCTTACACTCTAGGCAAAAAAAAAAAAATACCTACCACCACATCAGACATTAAATACTTTTCAGATATACAGCAGAAGAGCCTTGCAAAATAAAAAAAAAACTTCTCAACTTAGCAGAATGTTGTGATTCAGTCCTTCACCACACTGTCAGCATGAAGTTCCTCGATCAAATTGAGAGTTACAGCTACTTTTACTGCTTTAACATCTGGGTGTAAAAACAAATCAATAAAATGACTGGAGCTATTACTAAGAAAGAAGGAGGGGACAGAGGTGAAGATTTCAGAAGGCAGATCAGTGACATCCCCAAGACAGCTGCTACAATGTTCATTTTATCTGACTTGCTGTTCTCAAAAGGCATAAATGGATAGAACACTAATTTATTATTTTATTTAAAAATAGTAAAACATCCCAAACTTTTAAAATGCACAGTTGCACTTTAGTTTCCAGCCGACACTAATTTGATTTTTGTAGACAGTTCAAAGATCCAGCAGTTCTTGAACCCACAGCTGTACCACTGCACCATAGGAAGCTAATATGCCATTCATCTTGTTTTCTGCCTAAGGACAGTTCCATTCTACGTAGGATGCTGTTTCCAGTACTGAAATGAAGATAAAAACTTACGTGGAAACATTTGAATTCCCATGGAGCTTCAGGCTGGACCAAAAATAAGCAAAAAAATGAAAGAAGAAATATTCCTTTCCTGTTATCCCATAAAATCTCATTATACATTGATCTTGAGTCATGAATAGTTATTCAACCATAGTTATTAAGCAAATGACCAATAGTTATTAAGCAAATGACCAAATTGTCCTCACCATATAATTCTGTATCTGACCATGTATCTTTGCTGTCTCTAACAGGCACAAGTCAAAGTAGTCAAAACCCTGTGAAGCATTAGTCTATCACAGAACAATGAAACAGAAAAAAGCCAGGAAATCCAACTGAGGACCAGATCTGTTGAATGAATTCACAAATGGTTTTAGATAAGAATTATGAGAATTATATTAAGAGATTTGAACATAAAGCCCATATTCCATACAGGGTTGCAGAATATCATCACAAATTAGCCCTCTGCCTCTATTTTGTTCTCTCTTTTTTTGAGGATGGTTATATAGATTGAACCCTGAGCCTCACCTATTGGGTCATAAGCCCCCCCCCAAAAAAAAGACACTTTTTTTCATTTTTGGAAGCAATTACTGCTAGCAAAATATCTGCAGAGAGCAAAGGCTCTATCCCTATTGTAGATTTTTTGCACACATGCTGAGAAGAGCAACAGGATGGCAGTTATGTTCTCACGAATGACATGGAACTGAATCTTCCCAGAAGTGAACCAAAGTTATCTTGAATACTCTAAGACCTCGATTCAGGAGGAGTAAAGAGAGACAAAAAGACCATTTCCCTTTTATGGGGGGGGGGGCATCAAACTCAGATTTTGCCCAGGGTTCCAGTTTGCCTAAGTACGCCACTGGCCCCCAGACATCTGGAAGATATGGCATCTTGTTCAGTCTGAGCTTTTGTTAGCTTGTGAGTGCACTCTCTGAAAAGGGCAAATAGCTGGCTAAAGAGTAGAGTGGATCTAACTGGCCTCCTCATTTTTTTAGGACCTTCAATTCAACAGGTGGGCTAGTTTGGATTTATTTTGACAAAATCTCTGACAAAATCTAGGACCAGTGTCTGCAAGCAGAAGAGACTGTGTCTTCACCCTCCTCCCTTTTTTCTTTTGAGTTTCCTTTTGTGTTCTTCTGTTTAAGTTTTCTTTTTGGATCTGCAGTAAAAAATACTTCGTGCGCTGAAGGACTTCTTTTTTAAAGATATCTCTACCAAGAAAGAAACAGAAGCTGTTATTGGAACATTATTAAACTGATTTTAAGACTCTCAGATTTAAAATATTCAGGATGGATGGCCAATTACAAAGCTGATTTATCCTCCCTTTTGAAATATGTTGACTATCACTCATTTGTGAGAAGCTTTTGGAGTGATTAAGCATTTGAGAGACACTTTTGCTAAAACCCATTGTTTGAGATTTGTTCAGACTTTTGGACTGGAGTTGCTTACAGGGTTCTTTGCTACCAAATGGATTACAAACTCTTTCAGCTCAGATGGTATAAGAGTCTTGGATTTAAAGACATTTAGGACTGACTTTTTGATTATTAGGAGTGGTGATAGGAGAGTTCTGGACTGATTTATAAGCATTTAAAAGACCCTTTTGCAAAAGTGCAAGCAGGTAATGGAAACCATGGGTAATGTTGGTTAAAACTTGTCTCCAGTTGCTTGGATGGAAACAGCTTCATACCAAAAATATTTTCTACAGACTGTGGAAATAAGGGCCAGTGTTTACCATAATACTATACTTCTTATTACAAGCAGATAACTTCCACATCTTTGTTGAAGATTTTCATAGCTGCCATCTTGTGGATTTTCTGAGACAGAATCCTAATTATTTTTTAAAAGACCTACAAGCCTAGCAAAAATTATTCAATTACTCTCTTTGCAAATAAGTCAATTAGAAAACATAAAGCAAAATCTTAAGAATTTAAAAGAGGAGATCACACAAGTAGATCTTAATTTAAGAGAAAAGTTAAAGAAGGAGTCATAGAATATTAGATTGGAAGTAACATTAATAATTAACAGAGGAATCCAAAGGAACATACTAGACAAAGTAAAAATAAGACAGACTCAACTGGAATATATTCACCAAACAGACAATTATGAGAAAAGAATACAGAATGCTGAGGTGAAAGCTGAAGTTTCAGAAGTTTAGGGAAGAGGGAAAAACCAGGCACTTCTAAAATAACAAGCAAAAAAAGACCTTAAAAAGAATTTGGCAAGGTTCTGCAGAAGTACATTTCAGTTGGTGAGAACTTTTTTGATATTGCAAGACACTTTTTCTTAACAGTTTACAATAATAAAAACACAACAGTACTTGCTGAGAAAGCTAATAAAAACTTGGTTCATCTATATATGCTAGATCTGTAAAAAGACAAAATTTTGGGGTATTAATTTACACTGAAACCTTAAGAATGACCAAAGATTAGGCTGACCAGACGTCCCGCTTTTGGCGGGACAGTCCCGCCTTCACACAATTTGTCCCGCGTTCCGTGGGTTATTTTCATTGTCCTGATTTTTGGGAGGCTGCCGCACTGCCTTCTGGGGTGCAAGGGCAGTGGCTGGCAGCTCCTCCTCTCAGCATCGCCAGTCAGGAGCATGGCCTTCTGGGTGCTGCTGCCATTTTAAGCCCTGTGACAGGGCAGGAAACGGCAGCCCCCCCAGAAGGCTGAAGTGCGCCTTCCGCTAGGCTGTCGCGTAGCGCCACAAGTGGGCCACGGCCGCCTACCCCCGTCTCGGTTCACAAAGGTGACCATCTGGTCACCTTACCAAAGATTAATCTTTAGATGGGTCTTAAAAATGAAGGCTTTATGATACAAGTATGTTGTTAGGTATCCTTCTGTTAAATTTATTAGAACAATAGTAAGAATTTTATATTTATTTGTTGTATATTTAATTTTATTTAATATTTTATACTGATAATTGTAGAAAGAGTTTTGCTGCCTTTGCTTGGAAATGTGGAAGAATAATTTTAAAGATAATATGAGACAATATTTACTTATGGCTAAAACTGCCTAATTTTATGAATGGAATATCTGAATATAATTCAAAAGTAGAATGGGAATCTCATGTTAATTATTTCTTCATGCATGCTAATTTTAAGTTTATGTTCTGCTAATATAATTGTGAAGTATATGGACACAAATTATTGTTTCTTTAATAGACATAGCTTTTTATTGTATATAGATGATCATAAATAATTCTAAATGATTATTTACATGAGAATGATATTAAGAGAAGTTGGTAACTAATGTATTACTCTGCTCTATTTTGAATTAAATTGTTGTTTTTCCAGTTTTATAAGCTATTAACACAGATCCTCTTATTGCTCTTACTGTATCTCCCCTTTCCCCCTCCTTTTTCTTTTTTGTATTATTCCTTTTTATATATAGAAAAAATAAAGAAAAACATGGGGGGCCCATACCCCCTTTTTATATCCAAATGATTCTAAACAAGAATGCATGAACTCTCCAACTTAGGAACAGATTGCATTCTGGAAGTCTGTATAGTGTTTGAAACTTGCAACATATTTTCCCATAGATACATGTAACTGATGGGATTATGTTCTCAGGTCAGCGCACAGAAGCCTGTTTAACCCAAAATGTAGCTGGATTACTATAGGAAAGTCAGAAAAAGTTAAATTATTGATCTTTCCCTCAAATTGGGGGTATTCCCAGGGAGGTTGAAAATTAGTCGGGATGGTGTTAACACCTGCCTCCTCCATCAAAGTCCTGTGTGTGTTGCATGCAGATGTGCGGACTCCGCTTCCCTCACAAACCAAACACACACTTAAATTCATTGGAAAGAAATGGTCACAGCCCGGTTTATTAACAAATAATGCATAACTCTTTTGGAAGCTGGGCAGGCATACCGGGGCACATCCTGGCCACCAGGCAGCGAACTACTGAACCTGGTCACTGTTAGCTCCACAGCTGACCCCTGGCCCTTTGGGCAGCCCACTGCTGAACTCGGCACCATCCCCCAATGGGGACCAGGACAGGAGGTTACTAGATGTCACTTGGGCGCCTACCCATTTGTGACACCCCCTCCTGCCAGGGATAGCGAGCTTGAAACAGGGCTTCCAGGCCTACATCCTCAAGCCCAGCCCTACCCCCAGACCTCTTATTGAGGCCCCCACTGCCCAAACTGTTAAAAACTACCTCTTATGGATTCATTTTAGGGGTTGATATATATGTATAACAAAAGGGGTTAAATGTTCTATCTGAAAGCATGAATTTCATAGCTTTTATCATGATTATGGTGAATTATTATCAGGGTAGCCTTTAACTTTGGGCTAAATCAGCTATTATCTGTGGTATTGATCATTCAAAACAGACATCACTCTTAACAATAATTGTATCAGGTTATAAAATGAGGACAAACTTGTAGTTATTCTGAGCACAATGTACTGTCAGATCCACCCACAGCCAATCCATGTAAGTGTGGAGGGAATGAAAGAGAATTCTAACATTTTACACAAGTGTATTATCATTTTTTAAAAAAGGAGACAGTGGAATATTAGTCAGCTGTGTGGGAGGAATCTGCCTGGCTGAAGTCCCATTTCTTCTCTCATTTTCATTTTACATAATGTCAGTTTTTCCACATTCCTATTACAGTCCATTAAGTGTGGAAATTGTCAGCCTTTTTTAAAAAAATCTGTTGTATTGATACCCAACATTTCATTGATGAACTTGACATACTAATTGTAATGACCCAAAAAGGTGCCATTTAGGATTAACACAGCTCAGGGGTGATCCTTCATGTATCGGAGTTTTGAAGTTCGGGAAGTTCCCTCCCCTGAAACTGTAAGAGATTAGGCAACAAGTGCCATCAAAGCAATAAACTAGTCAAATATTTCATACTAATTGGTCCTTACTAAGGAAAAACATATGCTGGTTTGATTTTATAGTGTTTTGGAGAGGGAACTAATAAATTGGATCTGGTCAAAAAGATCCAAACAATCAAGAAAGAGGGCAATCCTCACATGCTTCTCCAACTCCTCCAACTTCCAAGTCATGATTCTTCTGGGAATTTTTCCTCTAGGAGCAGTTATTCAGGGAACATGTGTGGGAGGCATTGAATGCTAATTTGAACATCAACGGGCATTCTTGTTATAAATCTACAGGTGTTGTTTCTATCATTTTGGGGACTTTTACTACCCCCTTTTTCAGATTTCAGTTTTTTTTTTAAAAAAACTTGAAACTTCCTTCAGATTGTCGAGAAATCACCTGTTTTCCCTTGCTCCATTCTGCAGATCTATTGAGCCTCACTCTATGACCTGCTTTGGCATTAGATCAGGGGTAGGGAACATGCGGCTCTCCAGATGTTCAGGAACTACAATTCCCATCAGCCCCTACCAGCATGGCCAATTGGCCATGCTGACAGAGGCTGATGGGAATTGTAGTTCCTGAACATCTGGAGAGCCGCAGGTTCCCTACCCCTGCATTAGATAGATCATGAAAACATTATAGGAAAGTGCTATTAACAACTTAGTTCTTTGATTCTAGTCAGTATTTTAGATTGTTAATTGATTACATTAAATCCAGAATTTTCAGTGGAGTGGAAAGAGAAAAAAAATGGATGCTCTACAGTAAGTTTACTAAGGTAAGACTTTGCATAAAAGAAACTTCTTTATTAAACTATACTTCTATTTAAAGCTATGCTGCCTCATAATTTGCATGCCTGGCATTCAGGATACAACGCAGCCATTTGTGTAGTGAGCACAGTTGCGCGGACCTTACCACTGCCTCTGGGGTGTTCCCTTCCTTCACATCCATGCCTGTTCCTGTGTTGGCATTCATGGTTCTTTTGCCTTCCCCACCAATTGGAGTTGCAGCCTCCAGATCCACTTATGCTGCTTTCTCCCAGGTGACCCTTCTTGGCTCCTTTCCCCTTCTCTGGACCTTTCTACAGTGGCCTACCACCCATGGGGACAGGTGGGGTCAAATGACCCCGGGTGCAATGGCAAGGGGGCACAAAATCACCCACACACCGCTCCTCCCTCATGCTGACCCAGCTCGCAAGAGCTGGCTCAGTGCGGGGGAGGTGCCTAAATCAGAGCTGGCCTGCTGCCAGGAGCCAGCCTGCTGCCACGGCACCCATCTGAGCCGCCTCCTTCCCTCACAAGGCCCCTGAGGGCAGGGCACAGGGGTGCTGCCAGCCTGCTGCTGCTGTGGTGTCCGCCTGAGATTCCCACCCCAAATTCTGCCCCTGAGCCCCACCCCCAACATGGGGGGCTGGGGGTGCGGGGAGGCACTCAGAGCAGGTGTTGTCCCCAGGTGCCATTTCCCTCCTGATATGCCTCTGCCTTCCCACCATGGCTCCTTTCCTTACTGTGGCCACTACCTCCCAGAGAGACCTCATTTTATCTTTTAAAGCTTCCTGCCGGTTGCCCTGCTCTCACACAGCTTCTGGCCCAGTTGGTCTTCATCTCTGACTGTCCTTCAAGAGGACCCCAGTCACTTGTCAAGGCTTTCAGGATTAATCTATCAGCTACAGTGGTACTATATAGATACAGAAAATTTTCAAACTTCGTTTTTATTTTTTAAAAAGCATAAAATATTTTACAGATTTCCAGATCATCCTTGTGTACAGTAACCTTTATTGTTCTGAAACAAACCACAGTTTTATATTCACTGTCACATGCTCAAGTTTGTGATTTATATTTAATATGGACAAGGATGTTGTATACTTTTTTCCCACACAGTTCCTGAATACTGGCAGTGAAGTGCCATACAACAATTTACAGCAGAAAAGAAGGACTTGAGACTGCAGGCTTGCAATTCCAGTTATGACCAGTGCCCCCTCTTCACATTCCACAAAAATGAGTTAACATTGCATTTTTGCCTCGTACTGTCACCAGCCCAGCACACTTCCACTTGAGCCACTTTTAAATTCAGCAGACTTCTTCCTTCACACTAAAATATGAAAGAAAATGATGAAGTAAAAGTGTATAATTTGAATGAAATCAGAAAGTAGTGCAGCACTGTGCAGGAACATGCACAGTCGTCTGCGCACACTTTTTTGGCATTTGTAAAGGACTGCTAGCATAGATCTAATGGAAATTTTCATGGCAGAGCAGGGGTCTGTTGTGTAAATCAATCACTTGCAAGCTTTTGAGCTCTCTTGGAATGTTAGGATTCCAAAGGCAGAGTCCTCTACTTATATTTACAGAGAGGCCACTGAGACAGAGGCAGGTAGAGCAGCACCTCACATGCCAGCTACTGGATCCAGCATGATATGCAATAATGACCTGTCAGGAAAGGAGGCTGTGTACTGTCACACTGTGAAATTTCCTGGGGGACTTTCCTTATGAATTCTAAAAAGATACAGCAGCCCTTCAGGCAAGAATGAAGTCAAATAGCATTTAAATATTGGTGCATGCCTTCTGCTAATATTTCACCATTGCTTTTCTGTATCTGAAGCAGTGTGCTGTGACTTATGAAAGCTGGAAATTTTGTTAGTCTTTAAGATGCTACTGTACTCTTGTGTTCTTCCTTTGTTTTTCTGATTTTAAAAACAGCATCAGAACGCCCAGCATAAAAGATGCACCCAAAATACCAACTCCTTCTTCTTGGGCTGTATTCCGCTTGAGGAGGTTAGCACTGACTTTTTTTTTTTACCACATTTCAATTTTGGGCATTTTCAGGGTTAAGGTTGGCAGCACTCACGTCTTCAGCAATGCTGTCCATCCACCATTTCTTTGGTCTTCCACATGGGTGGTGCCCTCCAGGGTCAAAGTTTAGGGTTGTTTTTGCAACAGAAGTCTCCTCCTGTCACATAATGTGCCCGTGCTACTGGAGCCATGCTTCCCCCATTTTCTTTATTATTGGTGTAATTCCAAGTCTTTGTCATATGTTTTTGTTTGTAACATGATCGAAAAGAGTCAGGCCAAGCATCCATCGGAGCATCTTTATTTCTATCACATGAAGAGTCTGTTAATGTTTCCGAGTTGTTGGCCAACATTCTGTTCCATTTAGGGCCACAGGGCGGATAACTGTGGTGTACACTTTTCCTTCAGATGTTCAGGTATTCTTTTGCCACACAGCACTCCTGTGGTTTGCTGCAACATCATCCATGCTGTATTAACTCTAGATAGATCATCTGTTGGGTTTCCCCATCTGCTGAGACCAGGGATCCAAGATATTTAAATTGAGTGGTCTTCAAGTCCTGGACATTAATTTGGATTGTTCCATCTGTTTAAGAGCTACATTTGAGATATTTGGGGGGGGTTGGGTTTGGTAAATTTAGTCATAATCCATAATCAGCTAATCTATTGTTCCACTCATGTGTTTGTTGTTGAAGGGCTGCGCGTGATTGATTAGTAAGAGCCACATTTGCATAAATCAGTTTCCAAGGATGTGGCATTTGTAAATGAGCTGTTATTGTATCTATGCAGAGAATAAATAGCAGAGGTCAAAGTGCTGAGTCCTGGTGAACATTAACAGTTATAGTGGATGGTGGTGAAATCCCTGATGGACATTGAACATGGCTGTTAGCTTTACAGTACAGTAATTGAACCCACTGAACATACTCTTCAGGAATTACCATGAGACCAGAGTGCTTGCCATATAAGTGCATGTTGAACTCGATCAAATGCTTTTTCGGGGTCTAAAAATGTCATGGGCAATGGTTTATTTTTCTCCCTGTGTTTTTCCATTAATAGTCGTGCAGCATGTATGGCATCAGTGGTTCCGCTTCCTTTGACAAAACCGCATTGGTTGGATGTCATTGTTACATGATTCCTGAGCCTCTGATCCCAGCAATTCTTTCAAAGATTGTCAAGTGACGTAAGGTAGCAGACTGATTGGTCGAGAAGAAGCGGAGCATTCACAGACGTCTCTTTTCTTTTTCCAAAATGCTAACTGCTGCCTGAAATAATGCAATATTCGCACACCATTTTCCCCAAGAAGTGGTGTGCAAAAGTGATCATTAGATATTAAATTTAGAATGGAGATTAGCTTTGGCACTTTCAAATGATTATGTTCAAGTTGAGTAAAATTCATTCAGATTTCATCCAGAAATGTTTTGTAGGAAAGGAGTTGTATTTCTGGATTCCAGCAAAGTATTCAAAGACTGGAGTCCACTCTGGATGCAGAAATAAAATCCAGAATGGTAATCTAATCTTCAATACAACAGTGAGGACCTAAAATATTTGAAGGGGATCCCTTCTCCTGTTATCTTTTTTTACCCTCTGTAACCACCGCTGGCCCTGTGACATTTCCCCAATGGACCTAGTGTGCAGCTTCTGATCTCTACCACTGGGACCAGCACAACTCCTGCCCTCTGCCATTTTGAAAAATATAAAACATGAGAATCTTCCCCAATAGGAAGACTACTGCAAGGTATTCTTAAAACCAACCAATGCAATATCAAAGAATCTGAAACTGTATAAAATACATGACTCTGAAAAAAAAAAGCAAACTCGATACAAATCATCTCCAGCTTGGAGCAAATATTTTAAATAGAACAAAAAAAACGAAATTGCCAGAATCTTATGGAAAACAGCCTGGTAAGCTGATACCCATCCAACTAGGCATAGAAACACAGGGGAGAGATGGGGTGTAGCAGGGAGGAGAGGGGAAAAACAGTTCTGAGAAACTGCAGGTGGGGCTCCAGATATTCCTGGTTAATTCCAAATATTTCTGGGATTTCTAGGACCCATTTTTCAGTATCTCAAAAATCTCAAATATATTTGGAAGATCTGATTATATCTGCAAAATACTGATAAGGTATTTTATAAATATATACTCAGCTTGGTTATATCCGAGCGTACATTCCTATGACCTACAGTAGAATTCTTTATGCTTCCAATTCATGTCCCAACTTCAAGGTTATTTCTTATTGAAGGTATCCTACTTAGAAGGCATGGGCACTGGTGCATCTTTCAATGGAACTACACATATCCTTCTCATTAGCCAGTCACAGTGCAACAGAAAAAATTCTGGTGCATTAGCAATTTTCTTCTTTGACTACTTCCATGGTAAAACAATGAATCAAAGAGACCCATGAATGAAGCAAATCCTAGCAGCAGTTTGCAGACAATATCTTTGGTGAAAGAATTCTGAAGAGAGTATGTGATATTTTTGTTTGCAAAACAAAAAATATGAAAAAAAAAATATGTCGTTTTGGGGCCCATCTTCAATTTATTATAATTATAAGACTTTTGAAATAACATGCATTGTTTCTCTTTCAGAGAATATTTTTGCATGCAATCAGTATGGTACATGCTGGGCAAAATTAAATTCACAGAAATTAAAGGGATTTAAAAGAGTGTAACACTAGTTATGTACTGTATGCCCTGAACATAAAGTAAAAAACAGCCTATGACAGTGTGAGACCCATAAAATAATAGTAAGAAAATCATGTCTGTGGGAAGAGTAAGATTCCCAAGGATCATCTTCATATAAGTATTACATAAACAAAAAGGCATGTAATTAGACACCTCATATATATAATGTAATAAGATAACTCATAGATATAACCTGAACTTTGACCTCCATATTTTACAGACATATATACCCTTTTCAGAATAAAGATGACAGGAGATTTGTGAATTCATTTGCCATTTCTTTGTTCTAGAATATTCTGCTTGGGTCCTAGTTCCTCGGGGACAAAAATAGTTAGGCAATTATTGGAAGAGGGAGGTAGGAAATTTCCCTTTGACTTCCTTGAGCTTAGCAAATACCAGACCATGCCAGCCTTGGTGAGCTAGCCTTATTCTTTGAATTCAAACTCTTTCCCCCCTATGTCTTCAGAAGCCACCAAAATTTGTGAGAAGAGCTTTAAGGAGAGTTCAAGAAGACTGACCTTTCCTTTCTCCTCCATTCTGTACAAAGCACCTACCTGATGGAAAAAGCTTCTCAGGCCCACCAATTAAAAAGGCAAGCAAATCTTGCTCAAACTTGCCCCTCAAAGATAAGGGAGAGAATTCTTCCATCAAAACCAAGAGGTGTAATACAAAGTGTATATGCATGTTTCTTTTGGGAATACAGCACAAAATTAATCCACATTATCTGCTGAAATTGTACAATGAGTCATTCTTGCTCCAGAGCTGAAATGTTGTCTATTCATCTTAAATACACAGGATAACAGCTTTTAACATTGGTGTCCCCCTTACTACGGTATTGCTAGAGTATACGAGAGATTAGATAAAATCCAGAATACATTCTGAGGTGTGCTCAGCCTTTCATATGATTCTTTTTGGCTCATGGAAAAAGCACTCGTAATTTCCATGCTGTAGAAGATGAGGGAAATCACACTAAAAGCACCCTGTCCATGTATGAAAGATGGCAACTTACCATTCCAAATAAAGATGTGTGACTTGCATTGAAATGACCTGATTTCAGAGACAATGTGGAAAGGACAGGAGACAGGGGAAAGAATGAATCAAACTTCATTTTAAAAACATAAATAAATAAAGTCTCCTTTCCCAGTATATATATTTCTTAATTTAACTCCTGGTGAGTGTACCTTGTGTTCTGCTTGTCTTTCTACATAAGCAAGCAAGGAAACAATCACACAGAAAGTGATGACAGGTCTGAATCCATAATATGTTCAACCCAAGGTGCCCTTTTGAATACATTATGCTTGTGAGTATATTAGCTATGCTGCTTGGAAGCATTTCAAGCTTCACCCACCACAACACATCCCAGAACAAGTTTGAAATAAGGGATACTATTTCCCCCTTGTATCTAATGCGAGCCTATCTGCTTCTGTGATTTAGAAGCAACACGCACAAAGATCTCAATTTGCATTGTCATACTTCTCATTTCCAGCCATTATGGTCTCAATAGAAGGGTGGCTATTATGCTGGTGTGGGAAACGACTATGTGAACTAAAAGATGCTCAGTTTTTATGTGCTATCTCTGTGATATGTGTCATTGACCACTTGGAAGAGACTGATGTTTATGCATAGTTTTGGCTTCTGTTGTTGTTGCAAGATGAGTGTATAGGGAAGGGAGAAGAGGCTGAGAAGGGGAAAGGAGGCTATACTGTAGCCGTACAAGACATGTTTGGGGTTGCTACTGCTTGAGGTGTGAGAATGGAGGAAATTATCAAAGAAAGTGGAATGTTTACAACTGAAAAAAGAGAACAGTGAATAAGCAGCTCCCCACCCCCACCACTTGTCACTGCCACCAGTGAAATTTAGCTCCAAACTATGCAGGCACAGAACCAGACACAAGCTGCAACACAAAATTTAAAAACAGTAGCTTATTTACAAAGCATGACCCGGCTATGACTATATAGTGCAAACAGCTATTGTGCATAGGAAATAGGTCAAACTTAGAGCAAAACTAGTGAGGCAATCTAGTGAGGGTCCTCAAGTAAGATGCAAATGTTAAAAATCATGATGATATTGATGCTGAAGTTCTCACCAGCTTTGTTTTGCTTAGCTTTAGCAATACTGCTGCATTGTCACAGTGGCTTCTCTCCTAGGCTGTAATTTCCTCACCCCCCCAGCTAAACAATAGTTCTCTCTAATGCTCTCTATGGCCCCTTTACCCTTTTAGAAAGAGGTCCTTCTTTCTACAGGTGACGTCAGGGGTCGAACCTGAAAACTTCTGCATACAAATCTTGTGCTCTGCTATTGAACTGCAGCCTTTTCACCTCTGAACATACACCGGGTTCTTTGTGTGTATATAATTTAAGGATGCAGCTTTTAAAACTCCCTAAGAATAATAGCTTTTGCTGCCTCCTCTTACCCTGTATACTAGATACATGATTTTAAATTTTTCAGTGCAAAAGAAGAGAAGGCAGCTGTGACTCTTCCTTCCTGTTTCTAAAGCACCTTCCCTTCATTGCTTTCTGTAGCAAGTAATGGAAAATTGATTTTAATGAAGACCATGCTCAAAAAATTGAACTTAGTCCACTAAATTTTCTCTTGAACAGGGAGCCATGTAGAATCAGACTGTTTTAAATGTAGCAGTAGTTTGAGCAGTTTTGTGTTAATGCAGTTGGTTGCATTTAACAGTCTAACTGGGCAGGTTGGTGCATGCTCAAGAGTTTACTGGCTTCCTTGCCTTATGTATGTTCCAGAGTCATCATAAGCGGTAGGCCACAGCATTGTCTTCTGGGCAGCCAAATATGCAGCATTCTCAGGTTGGGGCCAGGATCTGGGCCTCCATTGGCAGTTATGGATCTCCTGGTTTGGAAAAAGAGGCATGCATTGGCATGACCTTCTTCCTCTCCTCCGGATCAAGATACAAATCTTCAGTCCCCCCAAATGCTCTGGTGGTTCATCTTGGAGAGAATGACATCCAGACCATACAGCGCCTTCAACTTCTTCAATCGATCACAGCGGACATTGACACTTTGCACTGGCTTGCACCTGGGACAATGCTCTTCTGGTCTCGCCTATTAGAGCGTCGTGTTGGCAGGGAGCGGAAGATCCCCACCAGGTGGACCGAGCAAGGAAAAGGACTTGCAGGGCTGTAGCACATTTTGTGCAAGGGTTAGGGGGATGAGGGGTCCCGCACAATGGTATATCCTTCAGGCTAGAGGGAATGTACAGGGTGGATGGTGTTATGTACCCCTTCCACCCCACATCTCAGATCACACATCCAAGCCAAGATATTTATGAATACAAGTTATATTAAGGCTAACATACATATATGGTGTTGCACAGGATAAAATGGGCTAACAGCAAGCCTAAGAATAGCAAACAGTCAGTAGAAAATAAATCTACTCATTTGCTCCTTGATGTCCACACCCAAGCCAGAGCTACAGTCAATAGCTCTGTGAGCTATAAATGTGAATGTGAACTATCCCTTGAATTGAGATGCTGCACTCTTCCTTCCCTTCAGCTGTTCCTAAGCTTCTAAGTGCTCCCATCCTTGATGTAATCTCACTGCCTAAGCCAGGGGTAGGGAACCTGCGGCTCTCCAGATGTTCAGGAACTACAATTCCCATCAGCCTCTGTCAGCATGGCCAATTGGCCATGCTGGTAGGGGCTGATGGGAATTGTAGTTCCTGAACATCTGAGAGCCTCAGGTTCCCTACCCCTGGCCTAAGCTAAATTACAATAGCCAGGGACTCCGGGCTCTTCCGACCACCTATTCAAGGTGTTGCTAATGTAATCAAGGAAACAATACAACAACCCCTGGTTAGGGACAATAGATAGAGCTGCTGATTAGCTCACTCAAGAACTCCAACACATAGATGCAAGAAACGAAACCTAATGCAAAGGGTCTCTTTTCCTGCCAAACTAGCGATCCACCCATAAAAGCCCTGCTTACCTTAAGCTCATTGCTCATTCTAACCTGTACCTCCCTATCAAGTTGGTGAGACACGATATCATCCTTCCATGGGATCTCTGTGCTGGCATAGAGTCCCAGCCTTCTACTTCATCTGCTGCTTTGGAACCATTAGGTAACCTATCACCCTGCTGCTTCCCAATTCCCTCTCTATCATCCAAACCTATTTTTCCTCACCTTTTTATATCTCTAGGAACTTGTGTGTATGTGCCTCCATACCTTCCTGTATGTGTGCTTGAAACCAAATTTATTTAAACATTTTAAACTTGATTTGGACTCCTTGTGTTACTCCTTGCCATATTTCCCGGTATACATAGTCTAAAAGATCCCCTCCCAGCCTGCCTTCACAATCACCAAGTGAGCTATTTCCCAAAGCATTGCCAAGCCGAAGTTATTTTCCCATTGCTATTTGTGTGCTGTTACACTCTTAGCAGCTTGTGGAGATTCCCTAAAAATACATTCACAACCTGTTAAAGCTGGGTAACAATGGGGTCCATCTGTCACAATGGGGTATGGATCTTTGGCTGCATAATTTGAGGTCAGAGTTGTGCAATTGGCTTGGAGTTTAGGAAGCTTTTTGTGGGAACAGTGTGGGGGTTACCCCTGGCTCTTTGGCAGATTGCGCATGGGGGTGATCTGTTGGGGAAAGGGGAGCTGTGGCAGCTCTCCTGATTTATCACCTCCTCAAGAGATTGGGATGAAGCAAGCTGATGGTCAGGACACCCGGGGGGGGGGGGCTACCTAGACTTGTGCTCAAGCAGCAGATTCAAACAGGCACCAGACAGGGGTCTATCGCCCAACTGGCATGCCCCAGTACAATCTTGCCTTTGCAGTCAATTTCTCCAGCAGGCGGGCTGAGGAATTCCAAGGACAGCACCGCATGTCCAGATATATGGATCACCTCCCCTATGCTGTGTTGTGTGTTTACTAGTTCAAGGGGGGGGGGTCTTAAGGTTGCTTGAGCCCACAGGATCCCTCCTTGGCCTACAATGAACTTTTTTGAACTATTAAAGTTTCTAGATGATAGCCCAAAAATGTACAAATCATTTCAATTGAATTAAGAATACGCAATAAACATACTTTGCTTTGACTATCAAGCAGGTTAAATAGGCAAAAGTGTAATACTGGAAGGGCACGTAACATGATTTTCTCCTTTCCTCAAGCAGAACTGAAGGAACAAAGGAAACCCTTCTGAAAGAGGGTTCACATAGTAGAGGGGGACAACCAGTGAAAGCAGGTCAGAACAACTGCTACAAATTTAGTGTTTTTTGGAAAAACGTTTCTAGTGATCAAAAGTTATGTTTCCAATCTGTTGTAACTGAAATTTAAGCAAAGGATGCTTGTACATCTCTGTAAACAACCCTCCAGGCATGCCACATGACAAGGGCAAGAGAAGATGAACAAGAAACAAATGAGTGGAAGGATCAACAGCTTTCCTCTCTTTCTGTTGCATCTAGAGGGCCTAGTATTGCCCCACTTGCCAAAATCTCTTTTGTCCCCCTCTGAATTGTAACACGGAGCCCCTGTTTGCAACTCCTTCAACAGTTGTACTAGCGTTTGGTGTCTGCAGCTAGACAAATGCCTGAGGAAGAAAAAAAGAGTAGCATCTTCCAACAGTTAACTAAACATGCCCTGTTCACCTACTGCAAAGCAAGGAAGCCATTTACAGCATGAAGCAAGAACAAGCTGGGATGTCATTGCTATTATCAGCAGACAGACAAATAAATCAAAGTTCAGTAAAACAGAAAGCTTTTAGACCTTTGTAGGTCAGGGAACAGTTGGGTCAATCAACTCAGTACCTCACCCATAATGAGAAAAGGTGGGAAAGGCATGGATAAAACTCAAGTGGCAAATGTTACACTGATAAAAAAAGACAATAGAGTTCTGCTAGGATAAAAATGAACTTTACAAAACAGAGGCTTATAGGGAATTATATCCCAGGCATAAACAAGTAAAGAACCAGAGAAATAAAATCCAGGCCTTAATACAAAAACAAGCATTTTAAAGTATGTTGTCAAATATTCTAAAGCACCATGAGACCCTGGGAATCCACCCTTGCAAGAGTAACATGTCACTTTATCTGTTGTGGGAGAAGGGTTCCATTTATTGGCAAATAAAATCCCATAGTATAGTAGGAGTGGTTTTATATCTAGATAAAGGATCATACTTTCATCAGTCCTGCCAGCATGGCCAATTGGACATGCTGGAAGGGGCTGATGGGAATTGTAGTCCATAACATCTGGAGTGCCAAAGGTTCGCCACCATGGCCATAGTACTTTAAAATGTCCCTAGCACTAATGATCCACTACAGTATTTGTGGCAGCTCTATTCGTTGGTCCAGACCACTTCTTCAGACTGTTCTGGTTTGAAGAAGAACATGCCATGGAGTTGCAACCAACTAATGGAGGCTCCTTCTATGGGGTGTTCTGGGCATGAGACGAGTAGAGGTTATTTGCATGGCCTTCCTCCATGTAGCAAACTTGTCATCATTAGTGAAGTTGCCACCACGAGGTTGGGGAATTCCTGGAGATTTGGGTTTTAAGCCTGTGAAGCAGTTGTGGGATTAAAATAATTTAACAACCGGTTCTGAACTTCTGGTGGTGGGATTCAAATAATTTTATGAGTGATTTGCTGCCCTAATGACCATGTTAAGTATAAAAAAGATATACCAAAAGGTAGTTTATTATTTCACACAGTTAATTCTTAAATAAGAACAATAAAAGAGGTACATAAAACTAGATTATGTTTTAAGAGTTTTAAAATATTAATGAACAAACCTGCTTGAAAAACACAGATCCTCATGATTTTTGCACTAAGTCATCCCAAAATCACCAGCACATCACAACTCCATCCATTAGCTACATGTCTGAACACAACATTCACAGAACCCACACTTCGTGGTGCCGCAGTGGTGCAAAAACCTGCTTGAAAAACATGGATCCTCATGATTTTTCCACTTGGTCACCCAAAAATCACCTGCACATCACAGCTCATACCCCTAGACCAGGGGTAGGGAACCTGCGGCTCTCCAGATGTTCAGGAACTACAATTCCCATCAGCCTCTGTCAGCATGGCCAATTGGCCATGCTGGTAGGGGCTGATGGGAATTGTAGTTCCTGAACATCTGGAGAGCCGCAGGTTCCCTACTCCTGCCCTAGACACATGTCTAAACACAATAATCCTGCATCCCATGTTCTGTGCCACCTCAGTGGCACAAAAATGTAGTGAAAACACATGGATCCTTATGGATCATCTTGATTTTTATACTTGGTCATGCCAAAATTAGCAGTACATCACAGCTGATGCCCCTGGCACCATGTCTGAACACAATGATCACACATCCCACGCTTTGTGGCACCGCAGTGGCACAAAAACCTGTTTGGAGAACACCTGCTTGAAAAAATCCTTTTGGGGTGGGAGGAGAGAGGAAAGGTCTCTGCTGGGCTCTGAAGGGCCCAACTGGCCTTTTGGGGTGGGGGAGGAGAGGGAAAGCCTCTGCCAGGCTCCTAAGGCTCCGGCTGGCATTTTGGTTTGGGGGAAGAGGGGAAAGCCTTTGCCGGGCCCCCAAGGGCCAAACTGGCCTTAAGGGGTGGGGGGAGAGGGATGGCCTCTGCTGGGTCCCTAAGAGTCTGGCTGGCCCCTTGGAGTGGGTGGGGGGAGAGGGAAGGCCTCTGCTGGGCCCTGAAGGCCTGGCTGGCCTTTTGGGGTGGCGAGAGAGGGAAAGCCTGTGCCAAGCCCACAAGGGCCTGGGCTGTGCCTCCACCCTCCCCACCCCACTTAGTTTTGGAGGCTAGGCAGAGGTCTCCTGAAGCCTGGCTGGCCAGGGCTGCAGGGTCCGCTGGCTGAAGAAACAGTCTGGTGGGGTGGGATGGGATTGGGGGTGGGGGTGGGGGGAAGGAGGAGGAGTGTAGTGGGCCTCCTCCTCCTCCTTTCCACTCTTCACTTCCCCCTCACTGTCCCACCTGACAAGTTCCCCTTTATAACTTTATAACTCTGCTCTTAAAGGGAAAGGTCCTCTTAAGTGGGAAGGGAAAGGTCCTCTTAAGAGGAATGGTCCTCTTAAAGGGAAAAGTCCTCTTAAGAGGAAAGGTCTTCTTGAAGGAAAAGGTCCTTTCTCTTTAAGAGCCCGGGTTTTAAGGGGTGGAGGTCAAACTAGACAAAAAAATAGCTACCGGTTCTAGTGAACCGGTGCGAACAAGTTGAATCCTACCACTGCTGTAAAGGGTGGGGATCAGTGAGGAGAGGGATCTCAAAGAGGTATATTATTATAGAGTCCACTCTCCAAAGCAGCAATTTTCTCCAAGGAACCTGATCTCTGTAGTCTGGAGATCAGTTGTAATTCTGTGAGGTCTCCAGGCCTCACCTACAGGATGGCATCCCTGTTGGTTGGTGGTCTCCCATCCAAGTACTAATGGCTAATTGGGCTGCTAAAGTTAAACCCGCTATTAACCCACTACTGAATTTATAATGGATTATGACAAAAAATAAATTCCCCAACAAATTCATTTTATCATTACTATAAGTCTACACAGAGAAGAGGTCTTGTTATTAAACTCTGTGCTACCTTCTGGACACAAGGGATGATGATACACAATTGTATCTGTAACTAGCAGGATATTCGTACTTCACTATGCGTACTTCATCACAGCCTCTCTGTATGAATTTTGGGGTGACATTCAGCATACTTCTTTACAGGCTGTTTGTGAACTTTGGGGGTGACATGCAGCATATTTCCTCACAGCCAGTCTGTGGACTGACGGGTTGGTTTTTGCATATTTTGCAGCAGCTTCCTGAAGTTGTCTTTTTCTAATGCAATATGTAAATCACTTTCTGCGTTTAATTCCTCTTCTCCCTTAGTGGTTTCAGCAGAAGGAACAGGTTCGTATGCGTTGAGGAGGGTGGTGTTAGAATGCAGTTGGCGCACCATTGGATCAATCGTGCTTGTTGTTTGGTGGGCATTAGCAGAACTTGTCGATGTGACAAATGGAGTTAGAGCTTCAAAGTGCCCTTCTATAAAATGTCATGTGAAACGAAGCTGTATCTATAAACGTGAAATACCACTCACTGACTGGCTGACTCACCAAAAGAACTCAGAAACCATCAAAAATACCATGTTGAAGGACATGAAACTCGTGGTGTTTAACTGTTACCCTTAGAATGTTCATGCAGATGGCCAGAGTTGAACAGTAAATATCTAATAAGTTGAGTGGAAGTGAATATTTTGGAAAATACTTTCTTAGCGAGCACCTGAAGCACATAACGAACTGGTGTGCCAAATTTCAACTTTGTAGTTTCGGTGGTTTTTGAGTTCTTTTGATGAGTCAGTCAGTCAGTCAGTGAGTGGTATTTCACGTTTATAGATATAGATACCAGTGATAGCATTACTGAGGCTGGCTTCTGATTTCTTAATGAACCAAGATACTACAATCTGGATCTGGCACAAGGTGCTATATCCAGAAAGCTCATTTCAGTATTAAGCTAATTTGTGTCTCATCAAACCAAATATGTGTTAAAGTTAAATGATACACTGTCACTGATCACATTACCATTCCTTAACACTAATTAATGGTTTTTGGTGGTGTTTCCTCTGATCACATTTTCAATCCACACACTTTTCTGCTTATAAGAATGGGAGCTTAGTTTGCATTCCTTTTCTGCAATTCACAGCTCTCAACAAATGTCATTAAAAGAGTTGTCCTTATGCCCTTTGTATAATTATTTGGGCCTATCATTACTCTTTTCTTTAGACATAGAGATCTATGTTTTGAGTCACTCAAACAATTGAAATATAGTGGGTTTTCAGCTGTTGAATGTCTCTGTAGCTCCAGATGGAATAAGGAAATGTAAAGTGGGGGCTTAAAGGGCTTTGCTAGAGTGATGTGTACGCTGCAGAGATGTGATTTATTTCAAAGTGAAATAGAATGTCTGTGGCATAAGAATCACATTTCACATTGTAAAAAAAGAAGAAAAAGAAGAAACATTAAAGAAAAAAGGGCAATGTCTTAAAATCCAGATATCATATATTTGCCCTTTGTTCCCGGGACATTCTTCTCTATCTAGGTGTAAAGAGGGAATGAGTATGGCTATTCTATATGTCAAGCTACTGTCTGCAATTTATATAAAATTACTTCATGACTTCATATAAATGACTTCAATTACTTCATATAAAATTACTTCAGTACAAAATCACTAAAATTTCACATATAGTGAAACACAAATCACATGTGAAGTTTTTCTTCATGCAAAATTAACTGCAGAATTCCACTGAGAGCCAGAAGAATGTCCAGGTCTCTCTGAAGGAAGGGGAGGTAAGATCAGGAAAAGTTCAGTTACATCAGACTGGCTACATTGAGGAGGGTAAAAAGAGAATGAACTTTTATGTTTTTTCCCTAAAGATAAGCCTGATTGCTTTTTATGTTACCATATATACTCATGTATAAGTTGACTTTTTCAGCACGTTTTTAATGCTGAAAAAGTCTCCCTCGACTTGTATGCAAGTCTTATACTGTACTAGCAGGGCACCCGTGCTTCGCTACACATACTTCATCACAGGCTCTCTATGAATTTTGGGGTGACATTCACCATACTTCTTTACAGCCTGTTTGTGAACGTTGGGGTGACATGCAGCATATTTCCTCACAGCCTGTCTGTGGACTGATGGGTTTGTTTTCACATATTTTGCAGCAGCTTCCTGTAGTTGTCTTTTTCTAATGCAATGTGTTATTGCTCTCTTTCACCTGGTGGGCTCCAAAAGACATCATGCGGAAGCAGCCGTTGTATTTTCAGGATGCAGAAAGGAAGTGTTCTGCCATTGGATGCTGATGAGTGAGAAGGCTGTGAAGAGGTTCAGGGTAGGGTTGAAGGGCAGGGAGCTGGACTGTACTGCCACTGCAGCACATTCCTGGGGACTCATCCCACCACTTCAGAGCACGACACCATGCACAGGGTGATCGGAGGCTGAGAGCAGTAATCTTGTCTGCACAGTAATCAATCTGATGTCCATATGCAAAACCCGACAAATGTTTAGTAGTCCAAGGTGATAGTGTGGTCTGTAATCTGTTTCGACTGTATTTGGCTGTAGCAGTGTCGTTAACGTGAGGGTGGGTGGAGGAGTACTTTTTCACAGCATGTCTGTTAACTTCGAGGTGACATTCAGTATACTTTTTTGCAGCCTGTTTGTGAACTTTGGGGTGGGTGACATGCAGCATATTTCCTCACCGCCTGTCTGTGGACTGATGGGCTTGTTTTCAAATAGGTTCACATGCGTTGTGGAAGGCGGTGTTAGAGTGGCACACCATGGTGAAGGACATGAAGCTGGTGGTGTTTAACTGTCACCCTTAGAATGTTCGTGCAACATGTCTGTGGACTGAGGGGCTGGTTTGCCCTTAGAAAGTCCGCGCAGATGGCCAGTTAAAACAGAAAATGTGTAATAACTCGAGTAAAATCGAATATTTTGAAAAATCCTTTCTTAGTGAGCACCTAAACCACATAATGAACCGGTGTGCCAAATTTTAACTTTGTAGGTTTGGTGGTTTTTGAGTTCTTTTGATGAGTCAGTCAGTGAGTCAGTCAGTGATATTTCGCATTTATGGATATAGATTGTACGCTATTTGCTGTATGTGCCATTAAGAGAAGCTAAAGAGCTCAGCTTTTCCTCATAAGGAAGAAAAGGCTCCATTTTCTCAGAACTGCTAAGAACTGTTATTTCAGGTATGATAATGTTTGTATTAATTGTTGAGAAGGGGATATTGTGTTTATATTGATTGACTATTAGTTTGTATTTTGGTTTCTGTAACTGGTGGGTAACCAGTAGACTCAATACAGAATTGTTGTGATGTGCATGCTTTGGCTCACTCCTGATAATGACTGAACTATGTCTGTGCCAACTGGAGTCTCCGAGTTAACTTTAAGGGAAGACCCATGTAGATGGTACTCTGTTACCATGACATTGATCCTGGTGGTCAGATCAGCCAAGTCAAGCTAAGGGGTCAACTTCTAAAAGAAGTTGGAAGAAAGCATTTTTTGCAGCTGTATAATCTTGCTCTTTCAGTATAGGCTCTTAACAGAATCAGCAAGAGTGAACTGAAGTCTATTGAAGGTAGAAAGCACAATTTTCTTCAAGACCTTAGCCTTTTGAATCAGCAATTCCAATCAGAATACCATGTGGTTTCCACTTTTGTTTTCTGTTCATTGCACACTGTTGTGTGGAGTTGGTAGGTCTATGTACGACATGTTAAAGAGGAAGTCCTGCTCTGTGGTGCTAGAAAGTGAACTTAGTTTTTTGCTGACTTCCAGCTTTATGAATCTATGAAGTAGATCTGATCAGTTGGTCTTTTTTTGTCTCCATTTATTGAATGCTAAAACATCTTGAGAAACACCAGATAAGAGCAAAGCAGAGCCCAAAATATGTTCTTGGATTCAGGTAACAGGGTTTGAGTGATGATATTTCTGTGGCATTTGCCCTAAATGTTCTGGGTGTCTGATCCTCTCCTTGTAGTGACTTCATGGTTCATTTAGCCAAGACTTGTACAGAGAACATCTAGCCTGACAATTCCCTTAATCGAAATGCCCCTGCTTGTACTAAGATAGCACCTTTCATGAAAAAGCTCTGCCTTAAAAGTGAGTTCATAAAGAATTGAGACATGTGATGGCAGCCATTAAAGAAAGGAGGAATGAATGCCAGTTTGTGACGTGCTGTCTCTGCAGTCTCAGGAGGGCAGCTGCCAAGCACAGTCAAGGAAAAGATCTGAGATCAGCCATCTGTATGTGCATTCCGTCTACCATGTTCGCTCTGAGGAGGCAGAACCATATGAGGCAAGACAGCAAAGGTGAAATCCTCGAAGGCATCCTACTTTATTTCCATGGCAACCCCACCCTGACAAAAAGAAGAAAAACAAAACCTATTTAAGAAAAGGTGGGGAAAGCAGTGCCATCTATCAAGGTAGTCTAGGGGAAGAGATGCACTTTAAGGAAGAAGAGCTTGACATTTCTACCATTTGGTGGCTCTCCAGAACAAAAGTTGGGGCTGCAACTTTTTCAGGCTTTTCCGTGAGAACATATTGTACTTGTTGAATAATTCAGCATGTTTTCAGCCTGAGCTCTGGATGATAAGTGAAAGCTGTAGTCAAAGATTAGAATCATTAGAGGCACAAGACGAGGTCAGAGTACTATTGTTGCCATTTCTTCTTGATTACATTTGACATATCTGTGACCACTTTTGCACAGGCAACTTTTTTTTTCTAAATTAGACTCTCTCACTCTGGCATTCCAATTTCAAATGGCCTGGAGAAGGGCCATCTTCCTCCTCTAGTGGATGCCCACCAGCATGATTTGTCAGCCAAAAATGTCACTCTTACCTAAATAAGACACCAGTCTTGTTTTAACCTCCATTAGACACAAATTGGAAGTTGGTTCTGCAGCTATGTCAATTTATTTGTAAATACATATAATCTGAGCATAGCAGGGACATGTATACAGACAAAGTTTTGTTATGGTATCCTCCATCAACCTGCAAAACAAATTCTTCCCATGGGCAAAAATACAGCTGTAGCAAAAGAGCAAGCACCCCAGATGTACTCAAAATTGAGAGTTCTCCACTGCTTGCCTCTATAGCTGCGTCTTTAACAGCCATTCAGTTTTGTTACCATGCAGCAAATGGCTTTGCTTCCTAATTCCTGGGAATTAAACTGCCATTAAAAGTGCAGGAATAAATCAGAATGTTCTGGGCTGGCCAGTTGGCAACCCCAACGGTTTACCAATGGCAGAAGAGGATGCTGGTCTGGGCAGTAAAATAACACTGGCTTTTTAGCCCTGAAAACTATTTAGTAATTGGTGTTGTGTGTGGTAGAAGGGCAGTGTGTGCCACATCAGTTATCTCCTAAGAACCTCCTAAGAACCTCATAAGGGTCCATAATGAATACTTTATATCCACGCTTTACCTGAAAAATATACTGGGCACTCACATTCATTTATCTAATATATCCCATTCCTTCTCTCATGCTTAGAATTATCTTGTGAAGTGGTTCAAGTTAGAGAATAACTGAGGTTTGATCCATGAGCAGGGTTTACACCTGGTCTTCTTAGCCTCTCTATAGATTTATTAAAAATGTGAACCTCAAGGCCAAAATAGTTGAGACATGAGATCTGTTGGTGACTGGCAGTTACAGGACCCATGATTTGATCTGAGAACATGACTATTTTCCCTGGCATTATTTAAATTTCCCCTTCCCACTGGCAGGAACATACAGGTTGTCTGTATGTTTTCTACAATAGAGTAAATGAACAACACCTCAGGGGGACCATTTGATGGTCAGGAAGGGAAAGTATGGTTGCCAGCCAGTAAATAAGAAATTTAGAACTTATTTCTAGACTACAAAGATCAATTAGGCTGGAAAAAATGTTTGCTTTGCAGTGTGGATCCTATGGCATTGTATCCACTGAGATACTTCCCCTCCTCAAACCCTGACCTCCCTGGACTCCATCCAGTGGTGGGATCCAAACATTTTAGTAACAGGTTCCCATGGTGGTGGGATTCAAACTGTGGCATAGCATCAATGAGGCTGGGCGGGCCACAACAGGGGTGTGGCCGGGCATTCCAGGGGTGGGGCATTCCTGGGCAGAGCTGAGGCAAGGACGCAGCCACTGCGCCAGTCCTTGGGCAGGAAACGAATGCACGCAGGCGCAGGCTGCCACACATGCCGGTTGCCTTGCATGGTGAAAAAGTCTTAGAAAAGGTTCTGTCCCATCCCAGTCATGTTTTCGGATGGCAGAGGGTTCACTGGGGACACAATTTGGCTAAGCCTGATGACACAACCTGGGTGGTCCCAGAAGCGGCTGCCATGATGCAACTTGACCAAACTTTTTCTGGGAAAAGACTGCTGGGGAAGTATGGGAAGGAAAACTGAAGATGGGGGCAGGTAAAGGGAAGTTAGCTGATGGATGGGAAGGAGAGAAGGAAGCTAATAAGAGTAGAGGCTATGGGGACTGAAAAAAGGAAATATTGGCGGAAGTGGAAAATGAGACTCACCCTGCAAGTCTTTCTGGGTCTTCTGCTTGTAATTCCTTACACAAAAACAGCAGCATCAATACTAATTGTGTAATGTATTAAATCATGTAAAATTAGTGAAAAAATTAAAACAGCATCAACAATGAAATCAACACCAACAAAACACTGAATGGTAATTAAAACTGCAGTAATTGTTAAAATATCTAAATACAGAGCAACCTATTAACATATATCTTTACCACCATTGTATCATAACAGCAATAGTTTTCTTGAAGCAACCCTTCCCTCTAGAATCCAGCATAAAAACAAAATCGTAGGCCAAATTCAAGTGAAATAACTGCCTGGCATCAAAATAACAATAGGGCAAATAGGCAAATTTCCCAAGGAAGAGTATTTCTTAATCTTGGTTCCACCATTGATAGGATGCTTTTCTAAGTGACTTCCAGACAGGAGTGCTAGATAAAGGTCTCTGATGAAAATATTGAAGTACAGAAAATTTTTTATGAAAATAGATGGTCCTTCAGATTTAGTTAGTAAGAAAATGTGTATGTACCTCTCCAGAGATCTATTATAGCAGCTCACAAAATAAAATGGTACAATAAAATCAAATAACGGCAGCATAAAAACGTGCCATAAAACACAGCAGAAAAACAGCTAGCACAAAACCCCCCACCAAACCTAAATGGTGCAATATGACATTACGCAGCTTTAAATTAGGTTCAGAAGACAGATCTTGAGCAAGAAGCAGACTATAAAAATATTGCAGCCTGCCATCTAAAAGAAAATGAGGTCAGCATCAGGCAAACCTCAATGGTGAATGCCACCATAGGAAAAGCCCTGTCTCTGTGGTCCAGCACTTTGAAATTATACCTGAAAACAAACAGGATTGCAATGAAGGCATTTTACATCAGGTGCGGTAAAAGCTCTGTGGGATGTACCTCTGCCACCTTTGACACATGCTTGGCTCTGTATGCTTGCATGACTTTATGTCATTGAAAAAATATCTGCATTGGATCATGGAATATGCTGATAAAACCTGGGCACTTTTTATCTATAAATACTGGTTTTGTGTTCTCACAATGATTGGGAGGTGACAGTAAGATAAAGAGAAGGGCTTTCCTAGCTAAATTAGTTTGTAGCCTTGTAACAAAGCATCTGTTTTATTCTCTTGTTGTTAAAATGAATCACATACAGTAAATCTTAGGGGAAAAGAAACTTCCCACTAACATCTTTATTGCAGCAATCACCAAGAACTATATGCTGAAAGCGTTCAGGATCATATTCTTCTCCTCATTAAACTGATGGAAAAGAAAGAGTAACTTTGTTAATTGTGTTAGCATTTTATTACTCTTTGAAATTTAAGAGTCCAATTCTGGTCATGTGGGTTGGGGTGAAACCAATACCATAGTAAGCATCTCCTGCTCTGTACATTAGACTCTCATCTAATTTATATAACATGTAAGTGGTTTTCAGACATTACATTTGAGAATATCCAGCCAAGTGTATCAGGAGCCTGTGTTACCCACAGACCTCACAATGCACATTGTCAGCATTTTGTCTGAATAGTGCCCCATGCATACTGTCCAGTATCAATGTACGCTACACCACAGTACTGATTTTTGAGTTCTTATGTTTTTACAAACCAAAACTGGAAAATATCCATAGTGGCATATTCTGTCAAAGTGGCAACTACAAATCAGAAGGATTAAGGTGGTGCATGTTCCTGATATGTACAGCTAAATCTCCCCAAATGTAACATTTGGAAAGGACTCTATAAATCAACATTAGTAATATAAATTCACTTTTTCAAACTAGTTTAAATCTCAAGTCTTTTTAAATCATGTAGCAAATTAGATACAAATATTTTTTCATGCTGTTTGATATTCTAACAACTGATTTTTGTTATATATAGTAATGAAATATGCTTATTCATATGATGGTCAGATACACAGTAATTATGTGATATGCAATGAAAACGCCTCCATGCATTGTCACCCAATCTGCTGCTTGATCCTGCAAATGGGGAGGTTGTAGGCCAGGCCCAGCCTTATAAGGCTGCCTAGGCCCACCTTCCCAGTGAAGTCAGAGCGCCCAGCGTCACTGCTCGGCGCCCTTGAGGCTTGTCGTGCAAGAATGGCACAGCAAGCCTGAAAAACTCATGAGCACTGGGAAGCTCACGAGGCCACAGGGGAAGGCAGCAGCCCACCCAGGAGGCTGTCCCTTCCCCACCAGCAATGGCAGCTGTGGTAAGTCGCAGCCACTCTTTTATAGAGAGTGGGCCATATACATTTGCCAACGCTGGCTCAAGTTGGTGGTCACAGGTCCATCTCATAAGTTTCAGGTAGGGCTGCCAGGCCTGGTTTTGGCAATTCCAGTAGTATTTGGGGACATGACATGGGGGTGTGTGTGTGCTATGCTTTAAGAATTTGGCCAGTCTTTATGGCAAAAGCTATATGTAATGAAGTCCAGGCAAAAGTAACTGTTCTCAGTTCTTTATTGTACTGGCAGTCATAGACGAATACAGGCGATGCGAGTTCTGAAAGCCTCAGATAATAGTTTTAACACAGTAGCAAACCTCTTTCCCGCCACATGAAAATCAACAGTCCATAGTTTCAGACAGTCAAGCTGAGATAACAGGAAAGCAAAAATCCCCAGACCAGGCAGAGAGCCAGGACTGACAGGCGGGAAAAATCCAAGGACAGAACACACACCAACATCATCCTGACACTATAGAGGAATGACATTTCCAAAGCTTTATGGATATGGCAACCAGAAGTGATGTTACCACATCTGCCACATCTTACCCTCTGCTATTTTGTCCTGCCACAAGACTGGGCAGAATGCAAAAGAGGCAGGAGGGTCATGGCAGACAAATTGGGAAGCCTAGCCCTGTGATTTCTTCTGGCACGAGGAGATTTCTTCTGACGCAATAAGTTATTCTGCTTACAGAAGAACCTTGAAAATCAAGGTAAGACCTCATGTGCCTAAAGAAAGTGGTGCTATCAGTGGAAAAGGTCTGTGGGTTCCATCTTGTCATTTTTAACATGCAACCACAGATGTTGGGAATCTAGTATCAGGAATCAAACACAATTGTAGTATCGCAACTGATGAATGAACCCAAACACTGGTTCAAATCTAGCTTCTGCAACAAACATTCTAGATGCCCTCAAGTTTTCAAGTTAATTCTCCATCTACAGTATGTGGATTAGTAAACATAGCTTATTGGGGTTATTGTGACAGTGTCCATGAAGCATTTTGAACACTCCATATAAATGACAAGTATTATTAAAGGGACTATTAATTTTTATTCTTAAATAGAGACAATGGTCATTTAGAAACACAGCACAAGTAAACCTACAGTATATAATCAATAGAACAAACTGTGCTACAAAATACACTACTAAACAAGAGAAATGAACAAGTCCTGGAAGAGCCACTGTAGTCTGCTGAGGAAAATATGAACTGTAAAAACTGTTCAGACACATATTTAACATGATACACTGAAAGGATAGCACAAGTCTATTGAATACATTGCATAACAGGTCTAAGAGCTGCTATGCTCTACTTGGTAAATTATAAAAAATCAAGATGCTCCAAGTATTTTTGTTAACAGTTGAGCAAAATAGTCTTAAAGAAAACTATCAAAAATGTTTCCAGGCAGGTTCACTATAGATTTTTAAGCAATTCCATTTCCTCAAATAATCTGTTATTTAAATTAATCATGGATAAGCTTTAAGCTGGATCTAGTTACCTATTTGTTTTAGATTTTGACCTGTTTATCCATCCACAATTAGGGTAACAATAGATTTGTTGAAAATAAACCACATGTTATCTTATTAATTGCCCAAATGGAGAACAGAATACAACATATTTAAAAATGCATACAGCATACATCTGAGCTAGTGTTGCTATAATTCTTATGTTGGTGGTTTTCAACTTCCAATAAACTCTGCGTGTAGAACCCACATGTTTAATTTGAGTTTTTAAAGAAGTGTTTCTTGCTCCCTTTGAAATTCTTCTGATGCTTCCCCAAAACAGAAACTCCAAATTTGCCACAAAATGTTGATTTCAGGTGCGAAACTATGAACAGCTGACTAGGCCTAAAGCACAACCAGAAGCCTCACAGGACACAGACAGAAGCTTCACAGGACAACAGCTCTAGTTCTAAATCCAATCAGCTCTTTTAACTGAGTGAAGAATCTTTTTGGGGTTCCAGTGTTTGTGCAGTTCAGATTAACAAACTCCATTTTCTGCAAGTCCAAAAATTTTAAAGTAAAGGTGAAAGCACCACGGTGCAAGGACCAAGGTGACATCGCATCACAACGTTTGCTAGGCAGACTGTTTACAGGGTGGTTTGCTATTGCCTTCCCCAGTCATCTACACTTTACCCTCAGCAAGCTGGGTATTCATTTTACCAGCCTTGGAAGTTTGGAAAGTTGAGTCAACCTGGAGCTGACTACCTGAAACCAACTTGATTCAGGGAAGCTGCTGCTTCGGGCAGCCTGTCTCTATCTTTCTTAAAAGGGCAATTCTCCAAAGATTGCTTAAGCTTAAGCAATCTTTGGAGCATTGCCCTTTTAAGAAAGATAGAGACATGCTGCCCGAAGCAGCAGCTTCCCTGAAACCGAGCCTGTAGAGCCTGTGCGGAAAGAAAAAGATGGCTGAGTGAGTGAAGGGGACGACAGGTGGCGGCGGCTGTCAGTGGCTCACATGTAAGTCGAGGAGGGCTTCTCCAGCACAAAAAAATGTGCTGAAAAACTCGACTTAATCCGCGAGTATATACGGTATATCATTTTGGTTGACCAGTGTACTTTTACAATAAACAGCTTTATGAAACAACATAGGAAGAGTGGAATATTTCAGCATTTCCAACTTTTTAGCATAGCTGTTTTTTAATTGTTTTTTATAGTTTTCTCCTTCCTAAAATAATTGTAGAAGCATGTTTTCTACCCTGCTAAAATTAAGGAGATTGAGGCACCAACAAGACCTGTGATTTATATTCCCCATCTCAACATTCTATGTTGTTTCCTTTAGCTTTAAGGAACTCCAAAAAACAAAACCAGTTTACTGCATCTACCACATGAAATGGCATAAATTAACAAGCCAACAAAAGCTGATTGCTATCCACCACTAACAAGCTTTCTCTTGTCTAATGGGCCAGAACCAAGTTGTTTGTTGTTAATGTTCTTACAGGGTGGGAACAGCTAAATTCACTGAGGCAAATTCTCCATTTGATGTAGTTGGTTTCATGGCACTTAATTTGAACAGAAGTTGTCCCTCCACATTACTACTTCAGCATGCAGGATAAATGCTTCTAATTACGTGAAGAATGGTGATTAATATCTGGCTTACTCAAGGTTAGTAAGAGCTGTTATAGACATAACTGCAGTTGACTAGCTCATTCAAATAATGTTTCATGTGGGTGTTCTCATGCAAACAGTGTAGGATCAGAAGACTGCATACAGGATTTCCCCTTCTCTTCTGAATCAGAAATATTGAGAAGACACTCTCTGCATGCTCTCTGCAATTGGAAAATTGCTCCTCAGTATTTTCTGCAACATTGCAACTGTGACATTGCCTGATGCTGTTCTCCTTAGCTGCGTAATATCTCCATGCCAAGAGAACAGTCATTCCTTGCCCATGCTAATGTTCAGAAATGCAAATGAAATGTACAAAGAAGACACCATTCTACCAAGGATAGCAACATTTCAGGGCAAAACCAACCCGAACCTTAACCTGTTTTTTTAACTCAAAAAACTTCTATCCCAATTGATCTCCTGATGATGCCACAGGAATCATAGTGTGTCCTGACATCTTTCTTACCCCAATCATTTCTTTGCTACCATCCCAAGACTCAGTATCACTCCTTTGTTCCCAAAACTTATCAGATAGCAGTGGTAGCAATTCAGATGCCTCATAGAGTGAAACTTCTGTTAGTTATTGTTTTGATAGTGTCCAGTCCGATGACTCAAAGAAAATGTAGATCTCAGCTAATTACAAACTAGGCCCAGTCCTTTTAAATAATTAAACACTCTTCATAATGGCCTCCTCTCATTCTTCGATATCTCTGCCATGAGACCTCCTCAGGCATACCATTTCCTCCCCTATCCTACTTATGTGACTGTGATAGGAAGTCCTCTCAGTGGTGCCTATATTAGCCTTGAAATTCTTATGGCAGCTTACAGAGCATCAGGATTTAGGAATTACCTTTGCCATAGTTCCTGATAATCTGAGTATCACTGTATCAGCATAGAAACCCGACCAAAACTGCTTTTACTTTAACTGCCTCTGTCAGGCCCCTAATGCACAGGCCAATAAACTCAGGTGTAGGGTGCTAAATAACCTGCTTGCTTTGGGTGGGGGGCTTTGCACAGATCAGCTGGCAAAAATCTGACCCCCACCTCCAAGTGGTACTGGCTGGATAACCAACCATGGGGGCAACTGTTTTTAGTAACAGGTGGTGCGACACGCTGGCTTCAGTATTTACTAAAGTATTTACAGAAGTTTTTACTGGTCGTATCAAATAAACGCCAAATAGTCTCAATAGACTCAAAGACTCAAGACATCCTAATATCTATGCCCGAGTGATGTGACAAATGATCAAAGGCTACCTGCTCAGAAATGGAGTAGGCTAATGAAGCAAGTCCAAAAGCCAAAGCCACTTTGCCTGGCAACTCTTAATGTTGAAACTTTAACTGGATGAAGTTGTGACCTTGCTGACATGCTAAAAACCAGTGGACATTGCCTACATCCAGGAAACAAGTGGAAGGGAGCCAAGGCAAAGGTTACAAATTGTTTTACCATGGCACAAGTACAACCAGAAATGGACTGGCCATTGTCAGCCATGAAAATCTTTGTGATAAAATCACGGAAGTCACCTGACTATATTATTATTATTATTATTATTATTATTATTATTATTATTATTATTATTATTATTATTATTATTATTATTATTATTATTATTATTATTATTATTATCATCATCATCATCATCATTATTATCATTATCATCATCATCCTCATCCTCATCATCCTCATCATCCTCATCCTCATCCTCATCCTCATCATTCATTCATTCATTCATTCATTCATTCATTCATTCATTCATTCATTCATTCATTCTTATAGACCACCCTCCCTCGGACCGATTCATGTCAATCAAGATCACTTCTGAAGAAATTATTGCACATATCATATCATGCTATGCCCCAATAATGAGAAGGATGCCCCAAACTGGATGCCCCAATAATGAAAAGGATTAATTTTTGAACAGTTTGGATGCCCACTTGCAATCGTTACCCTCAAATGAACATATTATCCTCTGAGGTGACCTAAATGGCCACATGGAGAAAGAATGACAAAATGAATGCTTCCATGGTGGGCATGGACTTGGCATCCAAAATGATGTTGGATGCAGAATACTGGACTGCATGGAAGCCTATGACCTAGCTGTGACTAACACATATTTCAAGAAATGATTTACACAGCTAGCTACATATACCAGTGGCAACCATGCCACTCAAATTGATTACTGGATGGTGCAATGACAAGACCTGAAATTAATCAAGAATACAAAGGTGATTCCTTATGACAATATAGCACCCCAGCATCAGCTTCTAGTATCAGACATTTACTTGAACCAGTTGAAGCAGAAGAGACAAATAACAACTGGACCAGCAAGATTTAAATGGCAGAAAATTAGGGAGCATAGTCAAAACCTGGCTACCACTTTTGCCAACTTCAATGTTAACTCCAACCATTCAGTGGAAGCTATGTGCAACAAAGCAGTGCAGCAGATACATCAAGCAGCAGAGATAACTGTGGGGAAAACCAGAAAAACAATATCTTGACAAGTAGCCATGGTGGTGGAATAAGGAAGTACAACTAGTAATCAGGAAAAAAAAATAAGCCTTCCTGACATGGCAGAAAAACACACCTACACTCTGATTGGGAATGCTACAGACTACTGAAATCAGCAACAAAGCAAGCAGTACGCACAGCAAAGAACAGTCATTTCCAACAGATGTACACCAAATTAGAAACTTCAGTAGGAGTGAACATGGTTAATCCTCTTGCCAAATCACACCAATGACTGACACAAGATATTGGCCATGTCTTCCAGGTCAGGGATGCTGATGGCCAAGATGCTGAGCAAATCTGTAAACACCTGCAACGCTGGTGTGACTATTTCTCTAATATCAGCAATGACAAATTCCCACATCCACCCATAATGAACTGTCTTCCTATCTTTGGCCCAGTCCCACAAATAACAGTCATGGAAGTGAAGGAATCCATCAAGAAAATGAAGAGTGAAAAGACAACTGGCCCTGATGACATAGCTACAAAAGTGCAGATGATCATATTGTGGGACATTGGCAAGGGTGTGGGGGTTCATTTGTGCATTTGTGCATGCCTAGGTAGTTATGCATGTATGGGAAGTTTTTTTTTTAAAAAAATAGATGCATCTCCCTGCAAAGGCATAACAGCAACCCATATTGTTTCTGTGGGCTCCAATCACTTCCCGCATGGATGCACGTGAACACGAAAGCAAGAAAATGGGTTCCTTTATCCAATCTGCAACCCATTATACATTTGCTGTGTGTAAGGGGCCTCAGGTAAGGGAAATTTGGGTAGGAAAGGGAAGAGGCAAGTCTACAGAAGAAGAAGAAGAAGAAGAAGAAGAAGAAGAAGAAGAAGAAGAAGAAGAAGAAGAAGAAGAAGAAGAAGAAGAAGAAGAAGAAGAAGAAGAAGAAGAAGAAGAAGAAGAAGAAGAAGAAGAAGAAGAAGAAGAAGAAGAAGAAGAAGAAGAAGAGTTGGATTTATATCCCTCCTTTCTCTCCTGTAAGGAGACTCAAAGGGGCTTACAATCTGCTTTCCCTCTGCCCCTCACAACAAACACCCTGTGAGGTAGATGGGGATGAGAGAGCTCCAAAGAGAGCTCCAAGGCCACCCAGCTGGTGTGTGTTGGAGTGCACAGGCTTATCTGATTTTGCCCAGATAAGCCTCCACAGCTCAAGTGGCAAAGTGGGGAATCAAACCCGGTTCCTCCAGATCAGAGTACACCTGCTCTTAACCACTATGCCACTGCTGCTGGGTTACTGCTTGGTTTTCCCATGGCCGCCAAATCAAAAGGCAGGATGGAAACAATAATTTAATCTGCCACCCAACAGGAACAGCCAATCAGAATGCAGCACATCGGGGATGGTCACGCATGTGCTGCCATGTTTGCATTGTAAAAAAACAACAATCCCAGTATCGTGCAAAAGAAATTGGAATATTTCCTCCTAGCCTTAACTCAATTCCTTCACTGAAACAGGAATGCATGCAGAGGGAGAAATCAGAATAAAATATACTTAGACTGTAAAATACCAAATGTAACCCACTATTATTATACTGTGCGGAATCGATCTACCAGTATTATTTGAAGGCACTGATATATTCATTATTGGAAAAAATAGATGTATATTCGAAATTACATTTTAAAAGGAATAGATGTATATTCTAAATTATACACTAAAAGCCTTAATATTCCTCGACTTCATAGCCTCGACTTAATATTCTGTATTAATATATTGTGTTTTTAAAGCATCATCGAACATGCTTCTAATTGTACCCCTGGTAAGCACCAGTCAATATCATCCAGATTAACTAGTAATCACAACTATTTGTTGCTATTTGTTTCCTTGGAGATAACCCCATAAAGCTGCCAACCCAGTTCAACTCAATTAAGAGGAGTCTGCCAAACTAATTTTTTACATGTAAATACAGCTTTCATCCAAGTTACAACAGTTGTAAATTATATAGAGCTTTGACAGATAACTATGGTGATAAACAAATCACTAATAGCTTGTGGGATGTATGCAGAACCATAGTATGTTTGCAGTCAAGGTATACGAGAAAAGGGAGAATTTAGTATAATGAGACCACAAGGTACAATTCTAACAGGATTGATAAGACCTTGTCTCTTTAAAAAAAAAGGTCTGGATTATATACTGTGAAACAAAGCAATATGGCAACCTTCAAACAGCATCAGTATTCAGATAGAAATAATTATATCGATCCTAAACTAAATTCACATCTCAGATGAAGTCATAGCTCAGTGTGAGTGCACATACATCGTATGTTGAAGAAGGCCTTGGGTTTGATCCTTCTCATTGTGGATAACAGGGCTATGACAGATCTTTGCTTCAGGCTAAAGAATGGTGATTTTTTGTCTGTGTTCCAGAATTCCCAGGGGTCTTTGGAAGCTACAGATATTTCTTGGTGAGGAGTTAAGTAGCGATGGGCATGCTTCCCTGAAAGACAGCTTGTTAACCACAGGACTTTGTTGTCAAATTGTCTACTGTAAACAAATGGGAATACATTTTGTATAAATGGAAAGATACCTTTAAACAACAAAATATAAACCATTTTATTAAACTGAATCCCCAAATCACCTAACAGGATCTCTCCAAAACAGAGATTCAGCTCCAACAAATGGCCATGGCCAATATTAATAAAACAAACATTGCTATCATATAATTCCTAATTCTCTGTTTTGTGTACTCCTGCCTATTCTACTTTATTAAGTATCCTCAAATTTATAATTTGCCACTTAGTATGGGTGAATTCCCATGGAACCTGTCAATGGAAACCAAATGTGTCCTTCAACTGTGGTTGAAGCTCCTAGAGTGGGTTAAATAAAAACAGAAGATGAAAATTTAAGTAATACTTTCCCCATTGCTAAAATACGAGTGTGAAATGTTAGTTCTTTAGTGCAATGCTGCACAACTGTTTATGCCTCAAGCGAAGTGTTAGGCCACAGTCCATGAGGAAATTTTTGCCTCTGGTGCTCTGTATTGACACACATACTCCCCCCCCCACTTTTTTTTTTTGCTGGAAGGCAGCATTAATCTGGCATTACATCTCAGAGACCTAATTTTAGGATGGACTAGGTAAAAAATCAGTAATTTAAAGACTAGCATGTGTATAGAGGCAAACAACCAAACCATGTTAAAATGGTATATCTCTGCCCCAAGAATGCTCAAATCCTGCAACAGTGAATTTCCTCAAATCAAGATAATGAGGATAAAATTAGGGTCAAAGGAAACCCTAGAAGAGAGAAAAAAAAGTATCTTCTATTTTGCCCCTCCTCCTCTGCTCCCAAGGCATGAAGAGGTTTATAAACAAAATCATACAAGGAATGCCAAAATTATACCTTGCTCAGCCCTTGCTAGGGCTACCCAGACACAGAACTATTTAAAAAAACACACTCAAATGTTCCAGCCATGAAATATTCAGCCACTCATTTGTTTTAACTGTGAAATCTATTTAAGGTCCAAAATGTGGGCAGCAGTTCTGATTTTTTCATCATGGAATTTTCTTAGCTAGGTATAAAGAAGTGTGTAAGGCAAATTGATTTTCAGAAATAAATGCAGAACTCTGCCTAACCCACCACTCTCTATGTCCAGGTTTTCTTCATAAGTTGTCTCCTCCTATCATACTGGAGATGACACTGATGTCTGTGATGTCAGAAGTGCTGTCTGTGGGTCAAAGGTTGCAGCAAGAGAAGCAGCAGACACAGAAAGCCCCTGGTCCCCCTTTTGCTGTTAAAGTCACCCCCTGCTTGTGTGGCAAGGGGCAATTTCTTTTGCTAGATGCACTTAATTGCTGCCAGCATATCTAGTTTGCAGTACAGAGGATTTTGTGTCACTCTGCTTAGAATCATAGTGTTTAGGTGAGGTTGTGGGTCATTTCAAATATACATATTGTATCCTTTAATACTGGAAGAAATACTAGTGGAAGAAAACAAGTTGTATTAGGAAATCAACACAATAGTCATTTCCATTGGCTTTGAAGAGAGACATATTTCCAGGATCGTTTCCACATGGCAGAATTATACCTGTGTACTACCTGTGTACCACGGCTTTTTTTTACCTGGGTCTATTTTATCCTGGGGTTTTTATCACTGCATGGCTGCCTGTTTTTTCAAGGAATCCAGTGAAGACCGGGAGGACATACTCCAGCTTGTTTCGCACAAGCCTGGGACTTCTGTATTTACTTTGGCAGTATATCGGAGCATGCCCGGTGTCCCACATTCTGTTGTTTTTGAGTGGCAGTTTGAATGAACATCAGGTGGGGAGATCAGGCAGCCGAAAAGGAAAAATAAACTGGTCCTGCTCCCAATTGGTTTTTGCATGGTGGCAGGCTGTAGCAGGTTCACCCCAGGTTTTTTAAAAGAACCTCCAATTTGGTTGTTTTTGAATACCCTGGGATGAAGGAAATATCATGGGGCAAACCCGTTTTAGAGCTGGGAACAGTGCGGAATTCTTGGCTGCACAGGGATATTTTTCTTGCTCAAATCAGGATATTTTGACCATGCAGAAACAATCCAGGTGTAGGTCTTCCTTTCATTGAAAAAAGCTCCATTGTGAGAACTGTCAATTTATTCCTGGGCTTTGCTTTCTCTCATTGAATCAGTTTTTAATCCACAATATTGCTTATCTTACTCACAAGGGTCTTTGGTGACGTACCTTGTCAAAAGCCTTTTGAAGTTCAAGTACACAGTGGCTACCAGGTCACCATTATCTACATGCTTGTTTGCGTTCTCAAAGAACTCCAAAAAGATGATGAGGCAGAACTACAATTTCCCCTTGGAAATGCTGATTTCCCTTCAGCAGACTTTGTTCCTTTGTGTGTCTAGTAATCCTATCTGATATTACAGTTCCTCCTAATTTGCCTGGGACAGATATTAGGCTAACAGGTCTCTAATTTCCTGGTTCAGATTTTGAACCCACACTTCCTTCTACAGATATGATTTTTCCTCATCCCAGATTTCTTTAATCTCATCTGGTTTAATTAGGATTGCCAGGTACTCCTTGGAGGGGATGGGGGTAATTATATAGTGTACATTCTCTAAACCAGAAATTTTCTCCAAGGGGAACTGATCTCTGTTATCTGAGTATCAGTTGTACTTCTGGGGAGATAACCAGGCCGCGCCCAGAAGTTGATAACCCTAATCTGGGCACACAATGATATCCCTCAAGGAAATTTCCATGAATAACAAATTGCCATAGAAGACACCTGTATTATAGCACTGCCAAAAATGTTTAAGAAGAACTGTGACTAGTTTTGGCTCTGCTGTAGGAAATAAATTTTCCTACTAATCTGCCAATGAGAGTTGGAGAGCAACATTGTTCTGTGTTATTATTGCATTAGACACTGGGCTTTTCCACACCTGGTTCCCTTCACATTGAGTGTACATTCCCTTTGGGCTTGATTCTTGGTTATGCACATGTTTTCTCCTCTTCAGCTGTCACCCTGCCCACAGATCAGAGGTTCCTTCTGCACATGCAGAATAATGCACTTTCAATCCACTTGCTTTCACAATTGTTTGCAGGTGGATTTTGCTGTTCTGCACAGCTGCAAAGTGCATTGAAAGTGCACTATTCTCCATATGCGGAAGCGGTTAGAGAATCCCTTTGGTTTCTAAAACTTGTTTAAGTGTGATTTTTCTCTCTCCCTTTTCAGGGAAAGTGAAGGAGATCCATGTGCATTAGACTTTCTTTGGGTTTTCTTGCTCCTCTCCATCTGCCCCTGCCCACACCCCAGTTGTTCCTTCCACCCTTTGGGTCTCCATTTCAAAATGATCAGAAGGACTTTCTTACTTTAATTTTTTTTTAATGGTGAAGGTCTATTGCTGGAATGATAGATCCCTGAACTTGACATTAAATAGACATAGCCAGAAGCCCTTCAACCTTTATTTAGGGTCACTGTGAAAATTTTCTCACTAGTCCACTTTAGCCTTGACCACTAAAAAAACCTTCCACTTCACTTATCTGTACATTTTCTGCTCTCAGCGTACACTGACACAATATATTTCAGGTCAGGTTCACCCTCTGACTGCAATCCTCTCTCAGGATAGATTGTTCACGCACACACAGTTAAGGGACTTGCTGTTAACCTGTAGGAATCCAAATCCAAAAGCCTTCAGTTTTTTCCATCTCTGAGAGATACTTTTCCCCTCTGTTAGTCAGCTGGTTTGCTCTAGGTCAGAGTGCAGGTCAGCTTACCCAATCAGATTGCTATTCAGTTCCTATAAAGCTTTTCCCTTACACTCTGGGACTAGACTTTGTTCCTCTTTACTTCCAAACCTTATTTACTGGTGCAGTCTACCACCCTAAGGATCATGGGAGTATCTGACCATTAACAACATGGCAACATTAGCAGTGCTTAAAGGCTTTTTTCCCAATCATGTGGGCAGTATGTGAAAGTGTGCATACATTGCTGTTAAACTGATATATGGGTTAAAGCACCTTTTAATCAAGGCCTATTTTACATGGGGTGCTACTGGAAGAAGTTACATTGTTAGGGAGGGGGCAGTAACATGGAAACCAGTGCAAAGGTTCTCTAAGAGGGGCTTGTTTTGAGAATTATTTTGCTGCACAAAACAATTACTCCTCCCCCCCCCCCATTTATATTGGTTCATCTATCATATTTTTGTAAGGATGACCAAGGAATGTGCAATAATCAGCATTCTGGCTGAAACTGGAAATTACTCTTACCACAATATAATTTCTTGGTGGCATAGTGTTCCTATCTTTGTACAGTTAGAATGTGCCTGGTTTCTCATTATAAGTTCCATCTTCACACTTTCTCCAAGTGTCAGTAAAATTAATTCTATTCATTTGAAGTCACACTAATTTCCTTCTGCCTAGAGGACAGAATCTGATGAAACTTGCTGTGGCATTGCCACCTATTCAATAAAGTGTAAGGAGCTATTGGGAGATGTCTGTGGATGGGTGGGCAAAGATTGGGTAACTTCAGGATTTGGAATGGGACTCCTTAAACTGGAAGAAGTGAGGTATGCAAAATTCATTCACACAGTCTCCAGCCTCCTTGGGTGTTCCATTCTGTAACCCAACCCTAAACACATTGGTCATGGTGTTACTCTTGGGGTAGGGGGTGGGGTATTTGCCTGCCTTGGGTCCCATTTTTCTACTCTCTGCATAAAAAAATTTGCACATTGACTGTGATATAGCAGCTCACTTTTCACATACCCTTAATCAAAATGAGCACATTTAAAAACATTATGTAACCAAAATAGCATTTTAACTGATTGCTTTTATTTACAATTTTAGGTAAAGTATGCCCCAGTTTGGAATAACAGGGTTTGCCCCTCTTATTGAAAAAAACCTGGTTGATTTATGCAAAGATTATTACAGGTTATCTATATAAAAATGTGATATTTTTAAAAGTGCTAGCATAGACAGAAACCAATAGGTGGCAACATTGAACAGTATTTTGTAGGGGAAAAATGGTTTGCTTCTACAGTTGCCCTTAATTAAGCTTTCATATATTTATATGCGTTATCGCTCCCCTTTATTTTCAACAACCTTGAATACATATGTGTGAAATTGTTTGCAAATACTTTTAAGAGGAGAATGAACAATAGCAGTATACAAACCTCAACACCTGCCTTTTCTGTTTAAAGGTAGATTTAAGTATTACCTACTAGAGGTTTCTCATTTAGACTTTACATTAATAAATCCATTTAAGTCTAACTCCAAATCTGTTTACTCTTTCAAGTGGAAACTTGGTCACATACTCAGTCATTTCACCTGTATTTAGAAAGGGCTTTTGTTTTCAAATGTGATGCATTTATCCAGTAATAAGACATGACATTATGTGTATTGTGCTCGATTTCTGCACATTTTGAGTTCAATACAGAGTGTCAGGTTGTAGCACAGGTAGTGTAATGAACGATACTCTAAAATCTACAGAAGAGTGCCGCTAAGGGAATTTTATGCTGGCCTCTGGAACACTCCCCCGCCCCCCCATCTAGATAGATCAGGTCTGCAGAACTTGTGAAACACCCATCTAATTAGAGATCCCCTGATAAGTATTGTAATTTCTGCTTTGTTATTTTTGCCATCAACAAAATTTTTAAAAGCTAATTATATCTCTGGTGGGCTGCAAGTGATCACTATTTGAATCAGCAGATTTCCCTAACAGGCAAACAAACCTACAAAGGTATTTTATACTTCCACTTTTAAACCATTAAGGGCTCTTCTTGTTATATGCGGTGCTTCCCCTTGTTCAGTCAGTAGGCCCTGCTTTCTGCCATCCCTGCTTAGTCAAGAGGAGGGGGTTGTACTGTCTTGTTTCTCTTCCTGTTTGTGGCCTCTACTCTTTCTCTCTTCTAGCTGGGTCACCACCTGCTTCAACAGGCCCTGGCCTGCTTCAGTAGGCCTTCTAAGTGTCTGCCTCAAGATGGTTTTTGCTTTCTCCTGGCCAGACCTAAAAAGTCCCTTCAAGTCAGAGCAAAGTCTCTGCAACCCACCAACCAATCCCCTGCTAACTGGGTGGAGTCTATGGGCCTAAGGTTGCCAGTTCACCCCTGGTCCCTGGCAAGGGGTGGGGTGGTAGGGTTATGAGATCCACATTATGAGACTCCTGGAGATTTGGAGACAGCCCTTAGGTAGGACAAGGAGCTTAGTGGATGCTATGCCATAGAGTTCATATTCCAAAGCATTGATTTTCTCCAGTGACACTGACCTTTGTACTATGGAGATAAGCTGCAATTCCAGGGGATCCCCAGATCTTACTTGGAAGCTTGGCAACCAACCCTATTTGAACCAGTCTGCTCATGAGGACTTGGCCCTTCCTCCCCCATATTAGGGTTGCCAGGTCTTCCCTGGCTACTAATGATGTGTTTGTGTGTGTTTGTGTTTGTGTGTGTGTGAAAGAGTAGGGTTGCCATTTCCAGGTTGGGAAACTCCTGAAAATTTGGAGGTACAGTCTGGGGAGGATAGGGACATCAGTGGTGTAAAATAAGCATTGCCAACCTCCAGATCATGGCTGGAGATCTCCCACTACTATAATTGGTCTACAGATGACAGAAATCAGTTCTCCTGGAGAAAATGGCTGCTTTGGAAGCTGGACTTTATGTCATTATACTCCACTGAAGTCTCTCTCCTCCCCTCATCAGGCTTCACCCCCCAAAATCTCCAGGTATTTCTCAGGCCAGAGCTTGCAACCTAAGGCACATAAAGGGTTGTCAGCTCTGGGCATAAAGCATCTATTTTCCAAAGCATCTATTTTCCCCAGGGGAACTAATCTCTTTAATCGGGAAATGGTTCTGTAACTCTGGGGGATCCCCATGACCCATCTGGAGACTGGTATCCCTACCCTAGGTCTCATCTGAGTTTAGCTGTATGTGGATTACTATGTAGGTGGTGCTGTTGGTCCACTGCCCCTATTGCTCTGCTAATACCCTATTAAGGGAAAGTCCAGATGCCAGATGTAACTACAGACACATGGTGGGTAGGCCTGAACATCCTGGCATTTTCATGTGTAGGTTCCAAAGTGATAACATCCAACTTAATGTTCTCCTGTTTGGCCCCTTGGAAATTAACAGATACATAATACTTGTGCAGTTCCTATTAATTTACAAAAAGGGTTTTCAAGATGATTGAGCCTAATAGCTGTACCCTGACCTGATGCAGACAGATATACAACACTGATGGAAATCTTGGATGCTGTGACATAAAGAAGATTGCTAGATCTGGAGATCAAAATTAGTGCAGAAGAAATTAACTCAATGCCTGCCACAGAATTATTATTTTATGAATAGAGTTTATGGTCCATTCTGCACAACACAAATGAAATGTCTTGCAGACGCTTCAAAGATAACTGTTTTCAGGGTTCTTTTTGTCTTTATAGTGCAGAAAAATAAAGTGTTTCAGTTGAAAACAGTTTTTTACCCACCCTCTATGCTGCCTACTAGTTTGTGCTGCTTATGATTTTATGTGCTGCCCACCATTTTCTGATGTTCCCCATGAACATTTCCTCTGCTTCAAGCTCAGGTGCCTGCCATTTTATTGTTTAAAGTACAAGAATAAAGTTAGTTTTGCCTGGTGATTCTGTGCACACAATTTTTTTCCAATTATTGGTTTTCAATGAGGTGTTTTTGAAGCTACAAAGACTCAATATGAGAATCACAAGCAGCACAAAATGGCGGGTGCAACAGAAATAAAGTAAGGGCTTCTGAATCAAAAAGAGAAAATAAAATGTTGCCTGAACTCCTCACAGTGAGCATGTAGTGTTTTGAAAATGTTTTCAGCTAAAAAGTCACTAGTTTACTGTTTTTGAAATAAAACATTTTCAGGAAAAATAAAAACTTTTCCAAACATGTTGGGGAAAAAGCTGTGTGCAATTCCAGCTCAAAACATTTAATTTTTTTTAATTTGTGTTGTGTAGAATGGACCTATAGTTCTAGACTCAGATACATTGTAGAAACAGGATGACATGATAGCAACCTGTGAGTACTGGAAAGAAATTAAAAATAAGACTCAGAAAGAATATATAATAGTATTTTTGACAGTAGAATGAATGCAGATACCCAAAAAGTTGTAAAAAAGAAAAATGACATTGTATAAGAAATTAAATTATAGTAGTCAACATAATAGCTAGAACAAAAATAAAGTTAATGCAAAATCCAAATTATGCAATTTCAGTTTTAAAAGGTTTTTTATATCAATAAACACAACAGAACCAACATGATTACCACACAGAGTGGCCACCATAGAACAACAGTGGTACGTACCACTACAGTTGTGTTTTATATTTTATTTTGCTTTATCCTGTGCTTGTTGTGGACCATGAATATACTTTGATTCATTGTATTGGTAAAAATGGAATAATTTTTGTTAGAAGTGTAAAAAGTTTTCGTGCAACAGTATCTAAATTTTGCATCTCAAATTTTTGGATTGGATCCTATAGTTCTGTTTCTTTAGCAATAGTGGTTTCCTCTGATGCAAAGAACCTTTCCCTGACGTAAAAGGCTCCTTTGGAAATCCGGCTGGAGAAATATGCCCCCTACAGTGAAACAGAACCAGGCAATTCAACCATTTGTATCTGCCACATTCTAAAACATCAGATATACAGAAGTTGTAACTGATGTAAACATTTCAGTGATTTGATCTGAGAAGGAGAAGAGGTGGGTTGGATCCAGACAAAATTTTTCACCTCATGGATCTCAAAAAAAACCCCCACCACAATGTCTGGGGGATAGGGAACTTGGAGGAATGACATGAGAAGGGGAATTGGTGGAAATTGCCAGTCCATTATTTATTTAAGGTCCTTGTGTACTGCATGGTTTTGAAATAAAAAAAAAGAAGAAGAAGAGTTTGGATTTATATCCCCCCTTTCTCTCCTGTAGGAGACTCAAAGGGGCTTACAATCTCCTTGCCCTTCCCCCCTCACAACAAACACCTTGTGAGGTAGGTGGGGCTGTAAAGGTGAGGTGGTGGACTATAAAGGTGAGGTGGTGGACGATAAAAAAAGATAGTCCACCAAAACCAGTAAATCAATATGAAACAGCGTAAAAACCTAAAACTCAGAAGGGCAGGAACAGCTGAAAACAACAGAAAATAGCCTAAAACCAACATAAATCAGCATGATTGGAACGAAACAGCACAACATGGTATGAAGCAGTGTCAGACCATCACAGAAACCAGCATAATTTTAAAAATGTCATTAGACATGAGTTACTCTGCATAGAATTGCTAAAGACTATCATTCTGTAATTGACAGAAGGTCTTTGGAATACCACTTATGCTTCTTGTATGAGACCTGGCCCTGCACAGACGCACATTCAACTCACTCTTTCCTTTTCCATACATGGTTCACAAGGACTATCCCTAAATATCACCATTCTGAATCCCAGAATTTCCATCAGGCTTAGTTAACTTGGCTCTTAACAGCAAATTCATATTGGTAGGATATCAAAGAGAAGCCTCAAAGAAGATTAGAGTGATAATCCTTCCATGCTGGGAGTTGTATTTCTCCAATTAAGTGTCCATTGCAAGCAATGAAGAGTCTGGCAAAGCTGACAGGGAAGGAAGATATCACTGAAGCTCTGACTCTTGAGTGCCTTTCTAGAGTCAGTTTAAATTATCAGTTAATAGATAGCTATTACACACACTTCTCTCCATCAGTGAAAATGTATGATGTATATTATATCAGCATCAGTCGTTAATGAAGTTTCATTAACACAGACAGCGCCATATTAATTGGAGCTGCATATTTAATTTTTTTTCCCAGGGAGAGCCAAGCAACAACTTTGCTTGAAAAAAAATTGCTGTCCTTTTCATCCAAGTTTAAACAAAATGAATACGTTTTGCAACACATAAAGGAATTCCACAGGCATAACTCTAAACCTTCATGAAGGGTATAAAAGCTACACTGTGGTGTTTAACAAAAGTGGAGATTTTGCCTCAGCCCCAACTGCAAGGACAGATGAAGGAGTTTCTCATTGTTAAAAGTGACTGCCACCAGTTGTGCTTTTCACCACTGAAGGCAGCCATATGGGTAGAATTTGAGCACAATTGATGCAGTCACATGAGCAAGTGGATGTGTGTGTGTGTGTGTGTGTGTGTAGAGAAGCAAAGGTGACAGTCATCTCATTAAAACTGTCTTTTTCCTTTAAAAAGTGCCAATGACATACAGCTCAAATTGACACTGAGACTCCGGGGAGGTGTTAGATTCAGCGCAAGACAGCTTCATGTTTTTGTGTGTAAGTTTTGCAAAATTACTTGATTCTTATTTAGCTGATTTGCCAGCAAACTAATAAATAGTAAATAATTACCATGAACAAACTAATAACTAATCACCATATATCCATAAATGTAACTAAATTTACCTCCTATCTGTATAGTACAGGGCCACAGGATTCTCCTCTGAGTTTGATCATGTTAACGTGGAACTAGTAGAGGGTGTTTGTAGGGAAATATCAATACCCAGAAAGTTTTGTGTGTGTGTATGTGGATAGTTCTTGATCAGAGCTGAATTTATTCACAAGCTGAATGAACTATAGTTTAGGGCCTCAGATTATGAGTGGCCACATAATGGCCTCATACAAAATTGTTAAATTACCATTTTGGGGTCATGCTTAAGGGGTCTCTTAAATGTATTTATTTTATTTTATTGAATTTATATCTAGCCCAATTCCTTTAAAAATATTTTTAATTGATATTTCGGAATTATTACAGATTTATATTGTATGTCTTATATTTCATCCTCCATATCCTTCTCCCCCCTTTTTCCCTCCCCCCTCTTCTCTTCTTTAGATGCGCAGCAGCAGGTCCATTTTTTTCAATCTTCTTGTCCATTTTTCTTCTGTAATTCCAATTTCGTTTAACCAGTCTTTAAATTCCATCCAGATCCACTTCATATCTTTTTGTTTTTCTTGCCATATTTGATTTCTTGACATTATGTCAAAAATTTCTAATTGTATTTGCTCCCATATATATTCCAACCATTTCTGCATTGTCCAGATTTTTTTTGTCTTTCCACCCCAATGCTATTACTGCATGGGCCGCTCTAATCATGAGTCATGGAGGCCGGCAAGATGGAATAACAGACAGCAGGTAAACTCAACAAAAAGTCGGATGAAACATCTTTGTCTTACAGGCCCTGCGGATCTGTTTAAAGTCCCACAGGACCATGGGGTCAGCTGCCAGAGATAGGGACATAGATATAGATTTTTATGGGGTGGGTTCAGGGGGCATAGCCACACCTCCCCAAGCCCAGCCCCAGCCTTAGTGCTTATAAGAGCAGCTCTCCAACTCCCCTGCCCCACCCCCCTGCCCCCCACCAGCTGGGCTCCCACCCAGCAGCCGGCAGTCTCTTCTGTCCTCCCCTCTGGGCAGAGGCATAGCTAGGGAAAGTGGATACCAGTGCAAAATCTGAGTTTTGTGTGGGGGCCCATGAGTGGTCACAGTGATGCTGGAATCCACCCCCAAGGCACTGCAGAATAGAGACTATTGGGCAAATGTCTTGGGGTGCCTGTCAGGGGTGCATTTTTAAAGCCAGTGATACCAAAAATTTATTGTATCACTCAGAGACTGTTCTGATGATACCACCCAAGTTTGGTAAAGTTAGGTTCAGAGGGGGCAAAGTTATGGACCATCTCCTGTAGCCCCCATCTCCTGTTAGCTCCCATTGGAAACAATGGGGGATGGGGCACCCCCTTTGGGGGTCCATAATTTTGGCCCCCCTGAACCAAACTTCACTGAACTCAGGTAGTTTCATCAGGACAGTCTCTGAGTGATACCCTGAAATGTTGGCATCACTAGCTTTAAAAATGTGCCCCCTGAAGTGCCAAAATGCAAAAAACTCACCAAAAATACTCTAAAAAGCTCACCAAAAATACTCTAAAAATGCATTCGGATTCATTCATATTTGGGCAAGACATATTCGAACAATTTTTGTCTGAATATGCCCGAATTCGCCCAGATTCGGACCGAATCTGGTATTTGTTTCATCTGAATCTCAAACCCTACTAGTCACAGTTGTCTCAGAAATCTCTCAACCCCACCTAGCTCACAAGGTGTTTGTTGTGGGAAGAGGAAGGGAAAGGAGCTTGTAAACCACCTTTTCCTTACAGGAGTTTCCTTACAGGAGACAAAGGCAGGGTATAAATCCAAACCCCCCTTCTGTAAACAGTTTGGAATGAGAGCAATTTAACAACAGTTACAGCAGGAAAAAAACAGAGAACCATTGTCTTTGCTTAAGTAATACAGGCATGAGTGACACTGGCCCAGGGGCCAAACTGCCCCCCCCCAAACACACACACACACACACACACACACACACATCCAGACACCTGAAGTGAAATACTGAAAATGCTGCTAGCATCCATTTCACAACAGTAGAACAATTCAACAAATCACAAGTTAAACTTGGGGCCTTAACCCCCCTCCCCACACCACACCACCCCAATACCAAACAGTGACAGGAAAGCTATAGACTTTCAACTGTTAATAAAAGCAAATGCTTTTTATAAGTAAAAATCAGTTGGTTAAACTAAGATCCAACCCTTTGCCATCTTCTCCTCTCTAGGCAGGTCTCCTCTGCAGGGCTGGTGTGTCCCATGAAGGCAAGCTCTGAACAGTCACCAGATACAGGGAGGACAATTTCAAGGCTGTCTTGAACTGTCTCTCTACCTTTCTGGCCCAAAATGGGCTGGGAAGAACCAGCATCACTGCAATTAATAAGCATAAGCATAAGCATAAGCATTTTATTGTCATTGTGCACGCACAACGAAATTTACAGCAGCATTCCTCGATGCACACAATTTCAGACTCATACATCATCATCCTCCACCCATCCCTACACAGCCCCAAATACATCAATATGAAGCAGCCAAGTTTAAGACAGCCACAGCTCTAGAGAAGCTGTCTCTAAACCCTTGTCCTAAGTTCCCGAGGGGTCTCATCGCCTGCCAGATGGTAGCAGCTTAAAAAGAGAGTGCTGATGAGACGGGTCTCCTCAGAATATTTGGGCTTTATTTAGGCTTCGGCATTATAGATTTCTTCCAAGGAGGGAGAGGGCAGCCGATAACTTTTGTGCAGTGGTGATCACCCTTTGGAGCTTCTTCCTATTCGCCACTGTGCAACTGGAGAACCATACACAGATGCAGTAGGTTAGACACTCTATAGCACAGCGTAAAAGGACACCAGGAGTTTTCCCATCCAGTTGCTGCTTCCTTAAAAGTCTCAGATAGTACAGTCTTTAAGGGCTTTCTTAACCACCATGCAGTCTGTACTCCCAGGTCAAATCCTTTAATCATAACGGAGAAATTTAAAACTAGCCACCCGCCTAATTTGATTCCTATTTATAGTCAAGGGCTGAATTTCTGAGCTTCATTCCTTCTATAGTCCACTACATGAGCCTTTGTCTTGTTAGCAGAACCAGTTATTTTCCTGCACCATGAGAGCAGTCGGTCCACTTCATTCGTGATAGGCAGATCATCCCTCCAGAGAGAGCCCCACCACCGTTGTGTCATCAGCAAATTTGATAATGGTGTTACTATGATAGACAGGAGTACAATCATATGTATAAAGGGTGAACAGTATAAAGGGTGAACAGTAAAGGTAATACCAGATGGAGTTTTAAAATCATCCAAGTCTTGGGCAGTTGCTCTGCATGTCCTCTTGTCCCTGTGCAGGTTGAAAATACTTGACTGTGTCTCTGCACAAATCAATTAATCTGTCCAATTTGTTACCCTGGCGTAGTGTAGGCTTGATGGTAGGCACTTGGAGGCATATGAAAAGAGTATGTATGACCAGTCTGAGAAAAAATGCTAAGAGGACTATTTTGGGATAATCAGCAGATTGAATTTTAAGGCCAAGAGTAGAGAAAACTTTATTCAGAAACTAGCTTGGTAGTAAAGAGTAGTGATAGCGGTAGGTTCCTAGCTATATCACTAGCTGAGAGAGATGCAGAGTGTGGAACTTCCAAGAAGAAGCTGGATATTACCTGATAGCTGGATATTACCTGACTGATAGCACTGACCCTTGTAGCGTGTATGTGAAGTTTGGATTTTTTGCCCCATGTGCATCACTTTACATTTTGCTACATTGAACTGCATTAGATGATCCCAAACAAGCAGTGTGACTCTCACACACATTAACATGCCAAAGGACTATTAATCCTCCTTTTGCAGGGAGAACGACTGTTCATCTGAAATAGCTGACAGAAACCATTTGAGCCACTGAAGAACTCTTTAGGTCACGACAAAGATCCTCTGCTGAAGCCTGAAGGAAAATCAGGAGCAAAATGAGTGACAAATTAATATTCATGGACTTAAAGCAGCTTGTGGCAATTACTTTAGAAAAATGGCATTTCTTAGCTCATTTATCAAGGTACGCTTGGAGCTCTTTGCATCCTCTGTGGTTCTCACCACCCTCCATAATTTGGTATCATCTGCAAACTTGGCCACCACGCTACCCACCCCTACTTCCAGGTCACTTATGAATAGGTTAAAGAGCACTGGCCCCCAACGGATCCTTGGGGGACACCACTCCCGACATCTCTCCATTGTGAGAACTTCCCATTTATACCCACCTCTTGTTTCCTGTTCCTCAACCAGTTTTAAATCCATATAGGAGGACTTCCTCTTATTCCTTCATTGCTGAGTTTTCTCAACAGTCTCTGGTGAGGAACTCTTGTCAAAAGCCTTTTGAAATCCAAGTAGACAATGTCCACTGGTTCCCCCCCTTATCCACATGCTCGTTTACACCTTCCCAAAAAACTCTAGTAAGTTTGTAAGACAGACTTCGCAAAAAAGCCATGCTGACTCTTTCCTCAGCAGGTTCTGCTTTCTTTCACATGTTTAATAATTCTTTTATCTTTTAATGATAGATTCCACTAATTTCTTTGCAGGAACAGATGTCAAACTGACTGGTCTGTACTTCCTGGTCCCTCCCTTTCTAGACCCTTTCTTAAAGATTGGTGACATTGGCCATCTTCCAGTTCTCAGGATGGAGCCCGATTTCAGAGATAAGTTGTACATATTAAAGTGAGAAGATCAGCAATTTCATGCTTGAGCTCTTTAAGAACTCTTAAAAAATGCAATCTGGCCAGGGGATTGTATTTAGTTTATCAATGGCTGCCAGAACTTCTTCCTTGTCTACCACATTTCTGCCATAGTTCTGGATTCACCTCCTAAGAAGCTTGGTTCAGGTGTGCAGAATTTTCCTCACTCCTCCTCTTGGTGAAGACAGATGCAAAAGAATTCATTCAGCTCTGCAATCTCCCTGTCATCTTTTACACACCTTTGTTCCTTCAAGTATTCATCGGTCTACAGCTTCCTAGCTGGCTTCCTGCTTTGGATGTACTGAAGAACTGTTTGTTGCTATCTTGATGTTTGCAGCCATGTGTCTCATAACTCTTTTTTTTTTTGCCTCCCTTACAGCAAACTTGCTACTCTTTTTGCCGCCTCATTTTTGTTCTCTCTGGTATTCTTCATCAGTTAAGTTGGACTTCCATTTTCTAAAAGACATCTTTTTTTCCCTAAGAATTTCCTCAACCTCCCTTGTAAAGCTGATTGCTGAAGTCTTTGCTGTCAATAAAGCAAAAGGACATCTCTACGCCCTAATAAATTTAGGAGTCAATTTAGCAAGGAGATTCCGGAAGAAAGGATAAAGTATAGTAGCATAGCATTAAGAGACAGGAGCCCTGAGACTGGCAGAGAAGATTAAAGGATTACTTCTGTCTTGGAAACCTTTGAGAGAACGGAAGGCCTAGCAACCCTCCGCTCTTACCAGAGCAGCTTAGTTCTCTCCAGCAACTTTTCCTTTTTTTTTGTTATTCTGCTTGAGATAAGGCATTTTTCTAAGTGATCATGTCAGATAAATACTGATAACTACCCCCCCCCCTTGACAAGGAAGCTAGAATTAATTCAAGGAGTTGTCACAGCACAACATTGGCTTTTACAGCTTCATGACACTCTGTTATACTGTGGAATGTTATCTCTCATTCTTTCTCAAGGCAGTTTAACATTTAGGATTCTGCAACACCAAGCTAGCCTGTCTATCTGTCTGTCTTGTGCCCTGATCAGAAATTAGCTTTGATAGACCTCTGGGGTGATAGGACAGATTCTCAAATGCTACTGCCTCCAAACAGCCTACTTCCAAATCCCATGGAAGCAGATGCTACTTATTGGCACCCTTCTTTTACCATGCATGTGGTGCTGGAAGGAGAAAGGGCAGAACTGCCTCTCCTTCAGCTGACAAAGTTCCAAGAGCTAGAAGAAACAAATTGTTCCCCCTCTCTCCCACTGCAGCCTCTTCACCCATACAGGTATTAGTGCATACAGGTCCCATAACCCCAGGGAAAAAAATTCTGGGGTCAGAAAGTCCTGTAGGCAGGGAAGGGAACATGGGAAAAGTCCATAACCACCTGTGTCTTTTGCTGACAAATCTGTAGGTGCAAAGTAATGTTAAAATTCTGATAAAATTGAGTTTAATAGTACTAGAATTAAGAACAAAGCTTTTTGTGGCAGTACTGAGTAGCAGCATATTTTCTGGGGTGGAGAGGGGTCTCTCTCAAGTCCTGATGGAAGAACTAGTGAAAATCAGCACAAACGTTATAGATGAATTCTGATTTTTTTTAACCTTCACCAACCCAAAAAGAGCACTGATCAAAAACATGAGCCCTGCTGGATGAAACAAGTAGTCCATCTGGTCCAACATTCTGTCTCACACAGTGGCCATCCAGTTACTCTGGAGGGTCAACAACAGGGCTCCAGTGTACACCCCTTTACACTTACCTACACTGAACTTCAATCTGTCTCATTTTTTGCCCACTCACTCAATTTGCAGAGATCTTCTAGGGGCCCTTCACACTCAGCATTGGTTTTCATCATCCTGAGCAATATTGTGCCATCTGTAAACTTGGCCCCCACTTCTTACCCCCAGTTCTAGATAATTTATGCACAAATTAAAGATTTGCTGAACTATACGAAAATTATATGCGATAAAGTGTCTAGCTGTACAAACCATAAAAAGTGTCACACTGAATATGCTAAAATGATAATCGTGGTATTCATTGGGGGAAAAATATTTCTCTTATCTATTGATGATCTTTTCATGTATACATATCATTCTTTTATTAATTTCATGATTGTCAGTGTTTAATAATGCATTTTATTAAAGTTTTAATTGCAACCATTACACAAGCCAATTCTTCACCCTTGCCATCTATTTCAGAGAGTGTGCCCACTGAATGTTCTTGCTGTTCATAGCATTTTCTCTCTTGGATTTTCAATAGCGACAGTGGCAGACTGAAGATGAGCACTGCAGCAAACCTTGTTAATAAATGGGATCATTTTGTAATTTCCAAGTAATGGGCTAGAGTCAAAGTGTATTATGAAGCATGTTTTGCAATGTTTTATGAAGTCCCAAAGATCAAGCCCAGAAAATATCATGTCATTTATTGTTGAAGCGGTAAGCAGAAAAACAGAAATTAGCTCACATCATACAGCTGGTCTGTGCCAAAGATAATACCCAAATTCTGTGGCCAGAATAAATCAGGCAAATAGCATTGGCATTTACTTCTATTTTGCACAATATATTCTACTCTCCAAGTTAAGGTTTCCAAAGAATTTAGATTACTTGGCACAGTGGGAGAAAGTACAATAAGGTAGGGTAAGTTACGAAAATGTAGAGTAGGAGCCAAAGACCCAGAGAATAACCATAGGGAACAGACCAGGAGCTCAAAAAGAAAGGAAACTCTATGTACTCCTGCTACTGGAAGCCAGTGTGGGTGTTAAAATGTTGAACTGGGATCTGAGAGGGTGTCCTGGGGCTAATCATGTTCTATACCTCTCTCAGCCTAACCTACCATGCAGGTTTGGGGAGATTAAAAAAATAAGATAACCATACCCATTTATGTCATCCTGAGCTCCTTGGAGAAAGAGTGGGTTACAAATGTGAATGAAGGTGTGTGAAGTCCTCCACTGCTCAGTAACCTATCCATAAAGCTGAGGATATCAAAGGTCTGTCTTTTTTCTTATGGTGAAATACTTGCTTAACTTTTAAGAACTTCAAAATGACTTACAAATGATAGAATCCTGAAAATTCATCATTAAAACATCACAAACCTTTCTCAAAAATACAATTACATAGAGAACTTCTAAATTCACTCATTGTACCCCACTCCAAAAGCTCTCCAAAAGAGAGCGGGTGCTGGAAGGAGACTATTTTTATTTATATGTTGGTTTTATTTGCTTCATTTATAGCCCACCTTTCTTAGTGAAACTCAAACCAAACCATAAGATAGACTAGCAGGTTCCTAAAGAGCAGCGTTATACTTTTGTGGTTCTACAGCAGAAATGTCTTTGGTCCTTTCTGCACAGCACAAATATAATGACTTGAGGACATTGTAAAAAGTGTACTGTCAAAGGCTTTCACGGGTCGAATATTGTAGCTGTGGAGTATATAAGGGAAAGTCAGCAGTTAAAGAAGCTGCTCTTCCTGATGCGAGCTTGATTGTGGCTGGCATCTTCAGAGGATCATCCATCAGATCCTCTGAAGATGCCAGCCACAGATGCAGGCGAAATGTCAGGAGAGAATGCTGCTAGAACACGGCCATACAGCCCGGAAACCACACAGCACCCCATTATAAAAAGGGTTTTGAGGAGGAATTCTGCACAGCTTCCTTCCCCAAGACGTCTTCAGGTCACGTTTTTTCTCCCAACCCAGTTTTTTTCAAAAATATCTAAACTACTGATCCTGCTCCCAATTTTTTTTTGCTTGCTGTGCAGAAAGCAGGCAAGCGGGAAACATTATTTTTCCCCACCCAGTAATTTTAAACCTCTTACTTTCATTTTCACTGCTTGTTGCAGAGATTCTCCATTCCTGTTTCCATTTGCTGATTCTCCCCAGTCTATCCATTACGCAATTTCACTCTAAAAGTACACCTGAAGTAAAAGTTTGTTTTGTACTGGCAATCCTGCTATGTTGGAGCCATTTCATCCACAGTGCAATTTCACTTCTAAAAAAAATCACATGCAGCTTAGTAAGTTTGTTTTGTATGGCAATCCTACGTCCATGTTGTTTTTTTCTACCCATTTCTAACCCTCACAGCAGCTTAGTAGGATGGTGGCTAGAAAATGGCTTGCATGACTCTGACATTACATTACTTTTTGGGTGAATCCAGAATGGACATTTATGCCACACTATTTTCAGAGGTTTTCCCATAGATTTTCCCATTAAATGCTGGAGTGGTATGATGTTACTTCCAGATTTGCTCCAGAAATGCCATATGCTGTCAATGAAATGGCACTCTCATGCCCCCAGCCCCCAGACTACAGCTGGGTGCCAGTTATTTATTAGCAACTCTCCTTGCCTAACTGGGACCATGAGCTTGACAATCAGCTGTTCTTTTCCTGTTCCCTTCACATCCCTTTGGGATGTTTTCTCCTAGAAGCCAGCAGGCTCTATCAAACATATTGGTTGGTATTAGGTGCCATTCTGGGAATTTTTGATTTAGTATATATGACTCAGAGAATGAAATTTGATTTAGGAGGTCCCTGATTAAAATTTCATTTCTGTCATGAATTATTCAGTGATCTTAGGCAAGTGACCTTCTATCAAACTCAGTCCCCCCTCTCTGATTTTATTTTGTCTATTTTACAGCTGTTGTAATGATTACAACAGAATTATGTCAAGTGCTATGAATGCTGAAAATTCTATATAAATGCTAAGTACAGTATTCTGTTTAACATTCAAGGTACTGTGTTTACTTTGATTTTGGGGGGGATTTATTTCCAAAGTAAGTATGCTTAGGATTGCACCCTGAGTGAGTGGGGTTGATTTCTATGTGGGGGGTGGGGTGGGGGGGAGTGGGTTGGAGGTTTGTGCGGGGGTTGGATTTCTTTTCCCTTGGTGGCTGGGAGGCAGCTACCAGGGGCTGGGGGAATGGATTCCCTGTTTTCCCCCTCTTTTTTCTTTTAAACTGTAGGTGGGTCGATAGGAGTTTGGAGAGGGGAGGTTTGAATTTTTTAATGTGAGGGGTGGTACTGGGGTGCCACCGCTGGTGTGTGTGTGTGGTTCCCTCCCCCCACCCACCGCCGAGCCCCAGGTGATCCTTGGCTGCGCTGGGAGGCAGCGCACTGGGGTTGGGGGAATCCCCTTTCCTCCTCTTTTTTCTTTTGTAAAAGTTTTTGTTTGTTTGTTTTGTGGTGCCACCGGCGAGCCTGGGTGGGTAGGTGGTTTCTCCCACACACACACACCCCGAGCCCCACGAGATCCTTGGCTGCAGTGTGCTGGGGATGGGGAATCCCTCCCCCTTTCTTCTTTTGTCAAAGTTTCTTTTTGTTTTTTGGTGCTGCCATGGGTCCTGGGTGGGTGGGTGGTTCCCCCCTCCCCACCAAGCCCCACGATGATCCTTCTGGCTGGGAGGAATCGGCTGGGGTGGGGGGTGGCAGGCAGATATTGGGCTGCCACGGGGAGGGTGGGTGGGTTGGTTTCAAACCCCTCCCCCCAGCCGCGCTCCATGATCCTTCCAGCTGGAAGGAAGCGACTGGGTGAGGGCCACCAGCTGGTGTCCTTTTGCCAGCTAGGGCTGGGAGTTCCCGCCCCCCTGGCTGGCTTGGAGGAGCTGCAGCTCGCGGAAGATTTTTGGATTGGGCCAAGCCAAACTGCCACCTCTAGTGCAAATCCTCACTTTGCCATTAAGCTCACAAGATGACCTGGGAGCAATTGCCATCCTTCAGCTGTAACTGTTTACAGGGTTGATTGGTTAAAATAGGCTCTTTGGAGAAAGGTGTAATGCATTCTAATACGTTAAGAAAAATAAATAAATGCTCACTGCAGTCAATTTTAGTATGCATAAGACATAACTCAAGGTGAATGAGATTCAACCCCCACCCCCCATGATTGGACAAATATTTTTTTAAAAAAATCTTTTGAATAAACATCTGCAATCTCATGTAATGCTCTACTGATGGACATGTGTGTCCCCTGCCCAGGGTCACTAATTATTGCCCATGATGAATTGTGACTAACTAGAACTAGAACCATGCCACAGCGCTTTCTCTTGGTGCTTTTTCATTTTGAGAGGTTTGCCTTACACTATGTAAACATGGTTTGGATTTAAATCATTAATGTTTCTGTTGGCCTGAAAACAGTTGACAGTTTGATGCCCCTAAAGTGAGATATTTGTGAGACCCTATAGAGAGAATAGAAGTGGAGATTTATGTGGACAGGGTTATTACAAGCAATAATTATGTGCACAAGATCCAACTAGAAACTTTAGTAGTAAAAATGTTTTAGTGACACACCATCATAATAGTATTACCAGGATATATTTTTTTAAAAAATAAATTTGACTATTTGTCAAAAATAAATAGAATAGTTTGGGGGATTCAGACAATTAGTTTTATCCAAGTGTTGACTTTTGCATTCAATCATATGGTGGAAATCAAATGAGACACGGTTGTCAGGAAGAGCCCTATGATTCAGCTAGAATTTTGTTTCTCATGTAAGTGGTGACTGTCAGTTCATCATTCACTGGGCCTTTCTGTTCAACTTAATTCAAAAGAATTCTTACCCATTTGGTGGCTGCAGAACTAAATGTTTGTTGATAGAAAGGTTGTCTAAACCCTAACATGTTTCCAATGTAGTTCATCTTTTACTCATCAATCCATCATTTGTCATTTATGTACAAATATAGCTGGGCCCATTTGTTTAAAAAAATATACATCACACTCTTAAACAGGACACACACCCATCACAGGAAAAGGGGGCAAAGGAAGTCACAACAGATTAATGAGCTTACTTTTCAATAGTTTCCATTTATACTCTAAATCAGCATGGTTGTATGTGTGCATGCAAATGAAAAAAATTGTACAGATGAAAACCATGCAGAAGATTCTTTTTACCCCATTTTATGGGGCTGGATGACCTGCAGAGTATCAAATGTCTCACTACACAGCTTGCCTACAGTGTCTTTGAGAGACTTCATCTCAACTATTAAGGAATTTAACATCTTTGCTTTAAATAAACCTTTCCCCCCAAGCAGCATGCAGTTACCTACTGTATTTTATTTCCTTTTGATTATGGTGTTAAATCAAAATAAAATTTAAACAAAAAGAAACTGAAATACAGCATTTAATGAATCTTGCTGACTGCAGTAATGGTTAGAAGCAAAGCATAAACCATTCTTTTCAAGCTTCCTAGTAAAACATGACCTTATTCAAGTTTGCATACTAAGTAACTAAAATTAGGAGAGATATATTTCCTATGAGATGAATGTAAAAGTTATGCATGTTTTAGACTCAAGCTTCAGCAAACCTGTTTAACCCTGAGTCTGAACTGGCTCCAATCACCTGAATGTTTAGAGCAAATTTTTAGAGCAAAGGAGCCTGGATAAGGGAATGCTTTAACCTAACCCAACCCTAAAAAGGGCTTTAAATGCAAGTAAGAAGTGTTTTATCATTACCTTCCCTTACAGAGGTCCTCTTAGTAGTCCTAAGATTTGATGAGATCAGACTATAGTATACCATCCCACATGCCCCCTTTGCCTGGCTGAGGTAAATTTCAGTTTCAAATCCCAATGAGGGGGAAAGTGATGGGTTCAACATTTCCCTCAGACTTGTCTTTTTCCCTTTAAAAATATGCTACTTGTTCTATGCTATATTCATGTTTAGGGCAGGGACAAGGGATCTTTGACAGTTGCATTTTTTTTCAACCTGACCTGAAGTTCATACAGAGTTTTATATAGATATGTGCTTATAATTTAGTGAAGTTATTTCAAACTTATTTCAATACTCTGTAGAGTTCTATTGAAATGTTTGCAGTTACAAAAATCTTTTTTGCAAATAAAGAGTGAGTCTCTAGAACTGCTTCTGTTGTCTCACCACAAGCTAAGAGTTAAAAGGTATTTGGTGATAGGAAAGTAAAGTGCTAAAAAGATCTAATCTTCTCTTACTGCTTAAGCTCCAGAATGTAACTATGCAAGGACCAGATATTGCTTCCATGAGGTTTCAGCTTAATAACTTTATCTCTCTTGTCTACTAAAGCTGTCCTTGGGAGGTCTCACCACTCAGAGAAGCAGGGAGTTTATAATACCTTCTTTCCTATGTACACTCTCTCATGCAAGAGCATGCCTAATCACTTTTCATTGACAGCCAAACAAGAGGTCATCCTGCACCTGAGAGGTGAAACTGCCACTCAGCTATTTCATCTCTGGGCCCTTGGGATTCTGCTCCAGCATGCAATCAGAAGGGGGGAGGAATTCTGGAAAGAAGAACAGCAAGAGTTAGTTCAAGTCTGTCTTGGAGAGAATGCAATAGCAGTAAAAGCTCAGCAATTTGAAGGGTAGCTCTGCCTGGTGGCATGGCAGATTGCTACCTCTGGGAAAGGACAGTGCACCCAGTTGTGAAGCCTGTTACTTTTGATGAGCAGACTTCCTACTATTTAGTCTGACTCTTGGAAAAGGGCAGGCTGGTGTGGGTAGAATCCAATGTGTGTGAAAGGATCTAGTCTAATGAATAATCAGTGAAAGCCTGTAATTGCAAGCATTAAAAAGAATTCACCATATAGACCATCTTCATTGTTTCTCCTGCTTTAGCCAATGTGGTGTAATGGTTAAGAGCAGGTGGATTCTAATCTGGAGAACTGGGTTTGATTCCCCACTCCTCCACCTGAGTGGCGGAGGCTTATCTGGTGAACCAGATATGTTTCTGCACTCCTAGTTACAGTTCTTCAGAACTCTCTCAGCCCTACCTGCCTCACTATTGTGGGGAGAGGAAGGGAAAGGAGTTTATAAGCCACCTTGAGTCTCCTTACAGGAGAGAAAAGTGGGGTAAAAATCCAAACTTTTCCTCCTCCTCCTCCTCCTCCTTCTGTAACCTATGAACTCTTCATAATCAATACAAAATTTAGCTCACAGCAGCAACTCAAAGTCTTTGTATTTGCTACCAGAAAAATATCTTGTATCGGGGGGGGGGGGGGGCAGATGTCAACATTAACCTTGCTCCCCATCATTATAAGAGGTTATATGGATCTACTGGGTTAAACAAAAGGACCTATCACAGATAACCTGCTCTCCACTTTGATTTATTATGGTTTTGCCCTGTTTTTATGTTGTTAGCTATTACTCCTGTTGCCAACGGCCTGTTAATTTTTATGCCACTGGATTAAGACTATTGATGACAGAGTTAGCTTTATTGGGATGGCTGTTTTAATGTGAACATTAAGATGTTTTGTGCTGTGAATAGTCTCAGCCAGTATTTTTTTCTGGATAAATTGCGTATACATTTCCTGAATAAAGAGATAACTAAATATACATAGTTAACTAAAAATGCACATTGCAATTGGCTCAATGCTGGCTGTTCTCCATGGGGAAAAAACTTCACAAAACTTGGGTGGTATCATCAGAACAGTCCTCGGATGAGACCCTGAAATTTTGGTTCACTAGTTTTACAAATGCACTCAACAGGCACCCCAAGAAATTTGCCCAGATTCTCTGCTTTGAAGTCCCTTGGCTCCATTTAAGCCAATGGGGAATTTCTGAGTGTGGAAGCAGGCTGCCCATTTTTAAATATAGAGGCACCAGACTTTCAAGGTGGGTCCAGGAGGCCCTCATGGTAATAGCATCCAGGTTTGGTGAACTTTGCTTCTGGTGGTTCAATTTTATGAGGCCTCAAAAGGCTTATTTTGTTTCCTCATTCCTGCACGTGAAGCCTGCTGGGTCAGTTCTCTCAGAACTCTCTCAATGTGCCCCTACACACCACCCCCCAGATACTATTACCAGGAGGGCCTGCTGGAGTCACCTTGAAAGTCTGGTGTCTCTACCTTCAAAAATGTGCAGTCTGCTTACACACTCAGAAATTCCCTATTGGCTTAAATGGAGTCACTGCAGAGCACAGAATCTGCCAGGCTCTTCAGCAAGTTCTATGGTGGGAAAAATTAACTTTTCCCTCCCTAGACTTCAATGGGGCTTGTGGTTATGCCCAGCTGGCTCTGTGGTAGAGGTTTCAATGAGAGGCACTCTGGTGGGGATCTTGCTCTGGGTAGGGGCACTTATTTCCTGCAGGGCTGCTGGTGTGAGTCTCCTGAAAGGAAGCAGCCAAATTTGGTAAAGTTTGTGTGGGAGGGGCAAATGCTATGGGCACCTAGCTGAAGGTGAACTTGATGCCCACAGCATTTGCTCCTCCCAAGCAAACTTTGCCCCCCCCAAATCAAACCTCACCAAAATTGGGTGGTATAATCAAGATAGTCGCTGGATGAGATTCTGGAAATTTGGTGCCACTAGCTTTAAAAATGCGCCCCCTGCACGCTAAAACGTGAAAAACACCAAAAATACCAAAAAATCAGATAGACCTGAATTTTTTGGGTATACCTGAATATTCGGATATATCCAAAAATGTTATTTGTCTTATTTGGGCATACAGATATTTTTATGCCCAAATAAATCTGAATCCGAATTTTACTGAATTTCTAGGGTATTGACCAATATTGATCCCTGCCCATACTGTCTCTCTGATCCTTCACCTAGATTTAATTTTTAAAAAGCTGTGGTCTGCAAATTTTATCACAGAGAATGGGTTTGTGTGTTTCTTCTATCTCCTGCACCTTACGATCTACCCCTACCCTGCAAATTATTTTAACAGAAATATGTCCTTCATTTTGTCTTTGGGCTGCATGATCCCCAAATTATTTAGTCAACATTCTTACCACTAAAGCAGTCCTATCTCAGTGAAGTCAACAGAACCAACTAGTGAACTAAAAACTTGTTAGCTATAATGGTCAGTCACCTATAAATATGAGTTTCTGTCTGACCAATTTGGGTTGAGTTCACTGGTACATTCCAATTTCTTTCATCCTAATTGGTTAGTTAAATAAATTAGACAAATTATTCCTACAAAATTTCTATTTCTAACAATTTTATATTGATTCATGGTTAATTTGCTTTTGTTTAAATAATCAGGAAAATGTTTTCTGCAAATCAAAATCCACCTCTCCCCGACACATAATCCAGAAAGTTTGAAAGTTGGTACAAGATTTGTTAGAAGATATAGAAGAGAGCAATCCTAGGCAGATCTACTTGGATGTAAACCTCATTTCTATCTTTTGAGGCTGCCTAAGAGTAAGCTTCAAAGTTTCTAGTTCAGAAGTCATATTAATGAGTGAAGTGGATTTAGGCAATCCATTACTTTCTCAGCTCAGGGCAGCATAGAACTTATTAAAGGAACAAATAAAAACAGTTGTTTTTATACAAATGTCTTCAAACTGGCAACTGCACTGCTATTGCTTCTGCTGGATTTCACAAAAAATAGTGTGGTATCCAGATCTTTGTCATGGCAGCCACAGTTCAGAATATGCTGCCTTTGGAAGTCCTTGCAATACTACCTTGTTGCCGACATTCTAATGGCTGAAGGCCATTGCACCTGTACTCTCACTCCCCCCCCCCAATTTTGCTAGAACACCTGTTTTTAGAATTGATGGTTTCAATGTTTTATTTCATGTCGTTTTCATCTTGTACAGTGCTTCAGCTGCTGCCTTTGTAGCAGAGAGTACAGTAGGAAAAAATAATATTATGCAATTGTCATTGCTGTTAATTTTATATGAGACAATGAAATATGCAAATTGTTTCAGTTCTGTAAAGGGATGTTTGGTACTTAATCTAGAGTATATCTTGATTTATTTGTTATGAAAATTCTGATTCATGGTGAACTTTATGCAAGCAGCAACTTTTACTTCAGTGCTGAGATGGTGCTCATGAATTGCTATGGGCTCTTCAGAGTTCTTAGGGAGTCCTGTAGTTTCAAGTCATGTCTTTAAATCTCTGAAGTCCAAAGGTAATAACTGCACAATGTAGTTGTGATAGACTCCCTTGCCTTCCTAACTTACTGAGACAGAATAACCACTCTCTTGCCCCTTCTACACATGCAGAATAATGCACTTTGAATCCACTTTCACATTTGTTTGCAGGTGAATTTTGCTAGTCACACAGTAAAATGCAGCTGCAAAGTACATTGAAAATGGATTGAAAGTTTTTTATTCTGTATGTGCAGAAGGTGCATCTGACCAGGCTTGTCAGATTTCCCACATTTTTTCCAGGAAGTGAACTGCTTCAGATGGTGGCATGAAGTGAAAATATAACACTATAGCTCAGTTCTACTACTCTCCCAGAAGGTAAAGTGATCGCACTACTTTACATTCTTGGCATAGCCCTTCTCAAGGCACTAAACATAATTAAGGCAGGTTCAAACAAACAGAATTCAAATGTATTAATGGAGGATATGGAAATAGAAGATAACTTGGATGGAAGGAAAATAAGGCATGAGAAATATATACAAGGGTTTTGGCTCAGTTTCTGGATTTCAGCCATAGTTTCTGGATTTTAGGCATAGGTACGGGATTATTAAGTATCAGCTATTAAATATTACTTAGATGTTCTTTAGATGGTACAGTTACTTAAGACGGTTCTGGCTAATGGATACAGTGATTTAATAGGCAGGTTCTTACTCAAAGAACCCTCACAAACAACCTTGCCTCAGAAACCTACAACTAAACATAAACACTCTCTTCAGGAAAACTAAGCAAAAACTCCAATATGCCAGAGAACTGGTCCCAAGAATTCTTCTTCTTTCCCTAGAAGATTTTATTTATTTATATCCCCCCCCCCCCAAAAAAGAACCCTCTGGTCTCCCACCTCTATGGCTTTCCAATGAACTACCACCAGTTCTCTTGACTGTGTATAATTTTACTCTTCATCATAGCTCAGATTGTCACCTCACAGACTGAAATACTCTCTCAGAGAAGACATGATTAAAGGCAGTTAGATGTTTACTCGTATAAATCCAGATCCAAACACATACTCAAACATTTTCTTGTCACAGAGTTATCCTTCTCTTTCTCTATGTCACACAGTTGCTAAACCAATCAGACTGCAGGATAGCCCATCCAATCAGGTGGCTTCCCTGTTCCTAATGCTTTTATTCCCCACTCTGAAATGAAGTTTATTAAGTTTATTTATTGCAGTCATAGACCATCCATAGGATTTAGAATAAATCAATACAAATTTGATTATATAACAAATAATTAGTGTTCTGAGGAGACCACCATGAAATGTAAACAACCTGGCCTTTGACAGACCTGCACTTTCTAAACTCACTTTTCCTGTGCAGTCCATCACAGTAGTGCATCACTTTTCTTGAGCAGTTCATCACAGTAGTGCATTATCAACAGAAACTGTCATGAACAGAACTGTGTAGAGCCTTACATTTTCACTAGGGTAACTTGATTAAACTTGTGCTGAAAATTAGCAACTATGTTTGCTAGTCACAGTGACACCCATGCCAAATCATAAAATACATAGCTTTGTCTTTAAAATTAATTTGAACATATTTAAATGGGGCTTTATACCATGGTTAGCCCATGTTTATTGACTCATGCAGAAAGGGCCTCAATGAAAGCAATCTTTCTGTCTGCAATCTTTCGCCATCCTAGCCTAGCTAGCTGGCTAAAATGCTTTCTCTGCCTTTACTATTTCAGTATGGAGTTCTTCCCCTCAAGTAACAAGCCTCATGTGGACTTAATTACTAAAAAAGCATCTTTCTAACACTGCACAAACCAAGGTCTAAGCTAACAATGGTGGATTCTGCACAGCGTATGTATAATGGGTTGCAGTCATTATAAATGAACTTGTTGTCCATTTTTCCATTTGCATGTGTGCCCTTTACCCATTCAGGCAGTAATTAGAACCCATGGAAACAATCTGAGTTGCTTTTGCACCTTTGTACAGAAACACCTCTCTTCTCCCCGCCCCCCCCCCCCGCAATACATATGTACCTGCGAAGGCATACAGAAATGAACCCCTACAGCCATATCAACTGTCCCACAATCTGATCAGCTGCACCTGCACAGCTACACATGTTTAACACACAAAATAAAAGAAAAAGGGACCTCCCTGCAATGGCTAGGCAACAGTGAATGTGTTGCTGTAGATCTATATGACAGTCATACTTATTGCCACAGGGAGAAAAACTGCTTGGCTTCCTTTGAGGAGACTCATCAACAGCCCTGCGAGACATTTGGTGCCCCTTCCCAGAACAAAATGCCCACCAGAGCCCCCAACAAAATTTGCAGCACAGAACCAGCTGGGCATAACAGCAAGCCCCATTAAAGTCTATGGTGGAACAAAATTTTTTACACAAAATCTGCACATTGCACCTTTCAGACAACCTGGAAAGCACATATGGAGAACTGGGGTAGCATGCATTCTTAATATGTGAGGCTCCAGTATTTGCAATGTGTCTCATTTCCTGACAAATCAGTGTCAAGAAGTCAAACTCCTGCATTGCTTTGCAAACTGTCACTAAAAAGGTGATTTATTTGACTTAGCTGAAACAAAGTAGACCCATCTGAGTTTTGACTCAATTTTTTTTAACATTTTTGAATTATTGTCTCTTCATATGTGTTAGGAGGAGACCAAAATTCATGTCTTAAATGTTGCCAGATGACTCATTCACATAGCATAAATTCTGCATTGTGTAAATTATGTGTGCACAAAAACAATTCAAATAGTCTAACATTTGATAGAGACACAGAACATGTGCAATGTGAAAAGCTATTAGGGCAAACATCAACGTATCCATGAACCTTGATAATGCGTATTTGAAGTTTAAAGCTCTTCTTTGAAACTTCACAGGCACTGCCAGATGAATATAGTTATAAAATGCAGTCAGTTTCATTAACATGGAAAAAAAATGGCATCTCTGGCTGTCTCACACATTCTCTTTCTCTGCTCCTCTTCTCATTTTGTTTGCATGTTGTTACTGAGCAAATGTTCATCAAGCATTTATATTAAATCACTCAGACATAATGCTTTACAAACAGTCTATGAAAATTATAATGAGTGTTCCTAATTAGTCAATCACCAAGCTATAATCACTTCAGGATAAATTAGTCTACAGGAATTATAGAAATTCAGTGAAGCATTGGATAGGTGATCCCCCCACCCTTTCCTATTAATATGAACTGTTTACAAAAGAGAAATTCTAAATATGTGTGTGTTTTGCCCCTAGTTCCTCGTTATATGCTTTAAACAACTATAAGCAGCCCATCCTCTAGAAAGAAAATTGTTGCACACAGAAGCTTTATTTGAGCCTGTAATATATTGGCCTTTCAGGCTTGCAATCCTAGGCAATTTTGATATTTAGCCTCTTAAGAACAGTGTCGCTTCCCAGTTCCATTTCAGCTTACCTCTGCCTAGCAGCCAGTTCAACTCCTATTTCTGTTCAATGTACTATGTAAAGTATGTATGTAAAGAGACACCTGTTCTTCATATTTCAAAGTTAGGGTCGCCAAATTCCAGGAATTATAACAGTTCTCCAACTACAGAGATCAATTTATCTGGAGGCAATGGCAGTTTTTAAAGGCAGATTATATGGCGTCACATCCTCATGAAATCTCTCCTCTCCCCATACTCTGCCCTCCCCAAACACTGTTCCCAAATCTCCAGGAATTTCACGTGACAGTTTTGGCAAACCTATCCACAGGGTGTGCCTTAAGATCAATGTCATTCATACATGCATAGTATTACAGCCTTAGATATCTAGAATTAACAGTGGCATATTTGCCTATTGGGCAAGGTGGGCAGTTGCCCAGGGCACCCCCTTGTGGTGGACGCCAAAAATGCAGGTTCGTTTGTGTTTTTTTGGGTATTTTTACTGGTTTTTCTGTTCTTGGCCTGCAGGGGGCACGGTTTTCAGGCTAGCAGCACTTAAATTTCAGAGATTTTTCAGGATATTCTCCTGATGATATCACCCAGGTTTGGGGAGGTTTGGTTCAGGGAGAGCAAAGTTATGGACTCCCAAAGGGAGTACCTCCTTCCCACTACTTTCGACTGAGTTCCACAAAATGCTACTCTGAGGGAGTAGGGGATGCTAAAGAATGATATGAAGGGGGAGGTCTGCAGGGAAGGGGCCATATAGGAGGGAATTGCAGATCCCTTTTAGTTGGCTGTAAATTTAGTCTGGATTCAACTTGGTGGGAAGGTTTTACATGGAATGGGAAAACTGAAGTATGAAATATTGGACTATGAGATCGGCCCAAGCTGCACACCATATAAAATTTTGTATATTCTGGAGTCAAAGCTAATAAGCCTGTTGTGTAACAAAAGAAATATCAAATAATGATTTCAGAAGTGGTGAAATTAAGCTGGGGGGTGGGAAACTGCAGTTTGGATTATTTAATATGTTGTGCTGTTGACTGGACAAGTCCAATTCAGCAAACAAATTCAGCGGTAGAGAATTTTATGAGCATCTCTAGTATAATTTGGACCTACAGAACCAAGAAGTCTTCCTCTGTCCCTTTCTGGAGCAAAATAAACCTCTTCTTTTTACGGCACTTAATGAGTGGCATATCATTATTAAAAATCCCATAATGCAGTGGATTTGTATGCAATTAGATTCATTGTTATAATAAAATTAATGATATACTGGTACCGAGAATTCATAATAGCCTATCCAGATACTGCATGTTTGCCTATATAATTAAGCTGAACATTTCAATAATATTCTATTCTGATATCTGCCAGCTAATATAAAAGACATTAAAAATGCATAACTTAAAACACACCGAAACCTTCATAACACTGGAGACCTTAAAATTATTTTTTTTTTTTATTTTATATTTCAAACTTATAGGCCGCCTCTTCCCCAAGGGGCAAAATTAGTATTTTGTTTCCAAAAATGAACTAGTGGCATTGTGAATTTGCTAATATCACTTCTTCCTGTGTTGTTACTTAGGGCCATTTAAGGTGTGGGGGAAGAGTCTTGTTTATTTCAGGTCCTCGTGATAAGGATGCCTGTTTGTACATGAAGCACAACAGTTTCAATTTCATATTTCAAAGGCACAGCTCCCCTAAATCCCTACTTCAGATTTTTGCTTGCAAAGTTATTGTACTTTGTAGTGCATGTAGTTATTTATGCTTAAATGAGGCTGGCATCGCAGATTAGACTGTACTGCATTTGTTTCATGAATGTATTGAGCATCTTCCTTTCTGCTATAAAGTGGAAGAAATTTTAAGTGGTGATGAATTTGGAATGTTAATCTACTGTCATTAATCTTTTTTTAAAGGTACCCCCCCCCTCGCAACTGCAAACCTAACTCATCTACATTCCAGCCTAATTACAAAACTCTCAGTAACAGTGTAATTTGTCATGCAAAATAGTTGTTTCTGGAGTTTTTTTAAAAGACAGAAGCTGAGGAACTAAAGGAGAGGGTGTATTGGAAGCCATAGAAAGCTAACATTTCATAAATTATTAGCAAGGCTTTTTTTGTCTTGCAAGACTGCAAGAAATAAAGCTGGAGTAGGTTGTCATCTCAAAAGAGGGGCGGCCCTGGGAGGCAATGCAGAACTTTCAGGTGGTGTAAAATGCAGCTTCTTGTCTGCTCACTGGAGCCTGCTGGAGGCAGGTTTGGAAACATTGTTCCCACTTTTAAGCAACTGAACAGGTTATTGATGTATTTCCAAGTTCAGTTCAAGGTACTGTTTACTTACTTTAAAACCTTTCATGAACTTCTGTCTGAGGGACTGCATTTCCTGTTACAGATCTATACACACACTTAGATCTTCTGCTTAAAAATGTTTATTTGTTCCCTTACATTGGGCTGAGTCTGGTTTTCAACTGTGGAAAAGTATCCCTGAATATCCCCAATATACCAAATCCTAACACATTTAATATTCAGAAGGACTTGTACAACATGTTTTTTTTAGAAAGCATTTTTCTGATACTAATCTGGATCCATGTTGTTTATGTCATGTAAGTACAAAATCTGTTTTTTGTGAGGCTAGTACTGGTGAACACCTGGTGCTGTGTTGGTTATGGGTGGGCTTTAATTAAGGTTGTCGCTGCTTTCTAGGGGGGCGGGGAGGAAGCTGCACAATTGGAGGAAGCAGTAGCAAGGAAGGATATCAGAGGTCATACTGAGTGCAAGTGGGTACAAGAGCACATTTGTCGTAAGAGGAACCCTGCCACTCAGCCTGTCCCTTTTAGGGTCCTCTACCCTTTGCTACCCTTGGGATGGGCATATTAGACATGGGAGGAGGAGGAGGAGGAGGAGGAGGAGGAGTTTGGATTGATATCCCACCTTTCTCTCCTGAAAGGAAACCCATGGTGACTTACAAGCTCCTTTCCCTTCCTCTCTCCATAGTAGACCCCTTGTTTGGTAGGTGGGGCTGAGAGAGTTCCGAAGGACTGTGACTAGCCCAATGTCACAGAGTCCCATTGTCTTCACAGCATTTTTAGGGAATGTGTTACAACCATCCACCAGTTGCATGCCTGAATCTGTGCTGCACCCACGACAATGAAAGACAATAGCCATATGCAGGGAAGATTGTTTTTGGTACCCTTCCCCATCAGTGTCCCTTAGCTTGGCATCTGCTTGGCATCTTAGCATCTGTGACAAATATTTGGTATTTTTTGAAATCAAAGTTCAAATGATGTTTTGCCAGTAGCTTTTGTTGACAGTCTGTTCTGCAAATATGTTGTAGTCATTACTGCCTTGCCCCAATATTTGCCCAGTAATTTAGACTCTGACAAATTTAGACTCTGTCAACATAAACCTAAACATCTCCATTAAAGAATGGTTTTTCCTTTCAACTACTCCATTTTGTTCAGGGCTGTATGCTATAGTGTACAAGTGTTTTATTCCATTCTATTTCATGTAACGTTTAATGTGGAGTGATGTGTACTCACCATCATTGTTGGTAAGTGTTGCTTGTGCTTCCCTCCAGAATTGATTTTCAATACTTGCAACAAGACTTTTTAATTTCTCTGCAGTTTCCCCTTTGTCCTTTACAAGATAAGTTACAAAGTATCTGGAATAGTCATCAATACATGTTAATATATACTGATTATGTTGACAAGACATTGGTTGAACTGGACCACATATATCTGAAAGAATAACTTGCAGAGGCTTTGTTGAAATTCTCTCAGCTTGTTTGGGAATACAAGGATTTGTTTCTTTTCTCAAGAGACAACCTTCACACATTTCACTGTTTAGATCAACTTTGCAAGGTTTAATTTCCATCCCTATCACCAGAACTTTCTTCTGAAGGTCTGTTATAATCTTGAAGTCTCTATGTACAAGGCTTCTATGCCACAAATGGATACAGCTTGTACCTGAGTTACTCTTCACTGAGTTACTCTTCACTATTCACTCTTCAAATTTGTATAGTACAAAAACTCCATTATTTTCAATGCATTGTGCATAGATAACTCCATTTCTGGTACTTGCACATCTGTTTTGATTAAAATTTACATTAAAATTTTGTGTTTAAAAATTACATTAAAACTTAGTCAAAGCTGACACACTGAGCAAATTGTTAGTTCTGGCAAATAAACTACATTTTGCACATCACTATAAACAGTTCTGCCTGCAACACATTTAAGCAGTTCTGATCCTTATGCTAAAATAGAAATACTGTTACCATTTGTAATTGTAACTGTCTCTGTCAAATTTTTATTTATTTCTCTGAAAAATTCAGAATTATAAGCCATGTGCATTCAAGGCCTCAAATCAATTAACCATCTGGAAGAGATAGAAGAATGAAATTTGTTACTATTATTTCTGCAATCTGAGATTGCTATGTTGTTTTGAGGTACAATAAAAACATGTTAAATTCATTAAGAACATAAGAACAAGCCAGCTGGATCAGACCAGAGTCCATCTAGTCCAGCTCTCTGCTACTCGCAGTGGCCCACCAGGTGCCTTTGGGAGTTCACATGTAGGATGTGAAAGCAATGGCCTTCTGCGGCTGTTGCTCCCGAGCACCTGGACTGTTAAGGCATTTGCAATCTCAGATCAAAGAGGATCAAGATTGGTAGCCATAAATTGACTTCTCCTCCATAAATCTGTCCAAGCTCCCTTTAAAGCTATCCAGGTTAGTACATCACCACCCTCCTGTGGCAGCATATTCCAAACACCAATCACACGTTGCGTGAAGAAGTGCTTCCTTTTATTAGTCCTAATTCTTCCCCCCAGCATTTTCAATGAATGCCCCCTGGTTCTAGTATTGTGAGAAAGAGAGAAAAATTTCTCTCTGTCAACATTTTCTACCCCATGTATAATTTTATAGACTTCAATCATATCCCCCCTCAGATGTCTCCTCTCCAAACTAAAGAGTCCCAAACGCTGCAGTCTTTCCTCATAAGGAAGGTGCTCCAGTCCCTCAATCATCCTCGTTGCCCTTCTGCACTTTTTCTATCTCTTCAATATCCTTTTTGAGATGTGGTGACCAGAACTGAACACAGTACTCCAAGTGTGGTCGCACCACGGCTTTATATAAGGGCATGACAATCTTTGCAGTTTTATTATCAATTCCTTTCCCATTATGCCTAGCATAGAGTTTGCCTTTTTCACAGCTGCCATACATTGAGTTGACATTCCCATGGAACTATCAATTAAGACGCCCAAATCCCTTTCCTGGTCTGTGACTGATAGCACTGACCCCTGTAGCGTGTATGTGAAGTTTGGATTTTTAACATATTTATCAATCTTTTGTATAAAAAGTGCTTGTGTTTCACTCTGACCATTTTTTGGTCAACGTACATGACGCCGACCAACCCCCCCCGGGACCATTCACACGAACAGTCCCGGAAACTACCGGGAAGACGGCGCCACGCTGCGCCGTCACCCGATTGACGTCCCTTCCCTGCGACCATCCAGTGCATCGCCGAGGCCAGGGGACACACCCTCTGCCCTGCGTGACCGCTCCAGAGTCGCAGGGCAGGGGGGCATGTCCCCAGGCCTCGCCAACATGCCGGATGGTCGCAGGGAAGGTAAGTCGATTGGGAAAGGGGGGAGGGATGGCGCCTTCCAGCCGCTGCCATTCGCATAGCAGTGGTTGGAAGCCGCTGTTTCCCCAAAACCTTGCTTGGGGAGCGAGGTTGGGAAACAGCAGCTTCGTGCCGCTCGGGAGGAGCGAGGGCAGCTGCACCCCCATGCGAACAGCTCCCTGGGGACGGCGTTTTTGCCATCCCCAGGGAGCTGTATTTGGCCCGTGCAGAAAGGGCCTCTGTTTCATACTCTTCTTTATGGTGTGACAATACAAGCTTCACAGAAAGATCATCTTTAGTCTCCAAAGCATGTATTAAAGAGTTGTAACTTTCAGTCAGACTTGGCAGAATTAAAATAACTTTGTTCTCGTCATCAAATTTCTTGCCCATATTATTTAAATGATCTATCAATTCTGTTACATGACTTAAATGTTTTTTCTAGATTTCCTCCATTTCATTTCAAATTAAACAACTTTCTAGATAAATACAATTTTTATTAGGAGTGTTTCTTTTATATAGCTCTCTCAAACCACAGTTTGTTGCCAGTTTTAAAGTCCTTTATGTGGTGTAAATCACTGTCACTCACAAGTGTAGAAATCTCTGCTCTTGCCTTTCTGTTCCTGAACTTCCATAAAGGATAATTACTTGAGATGAGAACAGGAACAGTAGGCTCCAGTACTTTCGAAGCTTTTATACATGTGTCCATGGTCATTATTTTCTGGAAAAAAATCACTCTAGCATGGCTGGGCCCATAGCCCTTTTGTTACAGAGGGATTAAACAGTGGTGTATTTTTTGAAGAATTATGAGAACTTTATTTCGTAGCATTATAGAAACACAACAGTAGAACAGAGAGGTAGTTCACATCTTTTCTAAGGAGAATGTAACACACACTGACAGATGAAGTGGCACCAGAGAGGAATGTTGTGAACATTCTGAGCAAAAAATCCACTCCCTTCATAAACAGTAAATGTTCTATGCAAATTAGGCCTCATTGCTTTTTCCAACAGTTCAGAGGAATCTTTGTTTTGGTGCCTCTGGGTCTGTCCTTCAGTCAGTTCTGCCTAAAGTCAGGTCCTGGGAATTTACAGAATCGTAAGTCTGCTGCTTCAACCAAAGGAAAATCATGAAATCATAGCACACTAGGCCAATGAACAATGTAACACATGCAAATACCTGAAGCTGCAATCTACACCAATTATTCAGGAAACTCAAGCAGACCAAATAATTTACACCTGAATCTTTTAATCATCAACAGAAACATCTTTATTTAATTATATTTTTCACCATTCCTTTTCTGATGACATGTTAAAATGTTTTTGTACCTTTCTCATTCTCATTTAACAAATGACAGACTGTATGTGAGATGACTGTGCATCCTTCACAGAATACTGCCCAGTGAATCCACAAAAATATTTGAGTACAGATTTTCTAGGACTTCTGTCAGCCTTCCGTCCTCTACCAAGAAGGCAAAAACATCCCTGAAGTATCTGACAGAAGTTAAAGAAAGATTTTATTATCCCATAACCATATTCCTTCTGCTCTCCTTTATATCAGAAAACACTTCAAATAATTTCACATTCAGTTGCCCTGACCTTTGAACATTAAAATGTTAACATGATGATAATCAGCCTTAAATCAATTACTTTGTAATTGCTGAGTCAATGGGAGTATAGTTAAATATTGATAAGAACCTTAACGCTCCATCAGGATGTATTGACAGTCTGGGAGATGAAGTCAGCTTCATGCAAGAGGAAATCTGGACTCACGTCGCTTTTATGGAGAGTAGCAAAAGGTTGTGTTTACATCCTCATTATTGCTGTTAAAGGGAACAATGAATAAAAAAAATCTATGCTGGGTATGCTTGTGGCAAGGCAATAAACACATGGTATATCCAATATTAGGTTAGGGCAATAAAGACAGTATTTCCACTACTTTTTCTGTAAGTGTAGGGTAGGAACAACAAACACAAGGTATTTCCATTCTTTTTCAATTTGAGAAACATGGGGTAGAAGGAGACAGTGCATGTCAGATAACTGAGTATTTGGTTAAATAAAGAAAATAACTAAATGTCCAATTGACACATTAAATAAGAGGATGAAGAAAGTCTTTTTTCTACTCAGGAAGTCCCAAGCAATTCTTACTTGAGCAATGTTACTTATATGTAATTTTATTTCAACCGAAAGATACCAAATGGCTGCAAGGATTTTTAACTGCCTGACACGATTAGGAAAAGTTGGGTCACATGTTTATACTAAGTTCTGTGCTTGTTTCAATGGTCATGAAAAGAGCAAGTAAAAGAGTAATTTATTTTTATCATCTGTTGACCATTAGAAAAGATGAGTGATGTTCAGAGTTACTAAATTATTTGCAAAAACACACGCATTATTCTATTTTTTGGAAAGCAAAAAAATGTTGCCAATGGGAGCTGTGGCTTCCATGTACACCTTTCCTGGTTCTTTCCTCCAGTAGGGCTTTGGATTGGCCACTGAAGAGCTGATTGGTTTTGCAGATTTTTAAAAAATTGATGCTTTGGCAGCAGCTGCCATCAGTGCACAAAAATCTTCACTGTGTGAATGAAGGTTAGATGTGGCAACCATTTTGTGGCTGTACCTGTCATGCTGTGTCAAAATTCTAAAGATGCCTTCAGACTTTAAAAGGTTGGAAACCCCTAGTATATCATTTTAAATATCTCTCTGACAGATAATCTTTGCTGGAAGACTGATGGGAAGGGCTTCCCTGTTGATTCACCTTCACCTTAAGGTACCATAAATTATGATATCCTTTTGGAGAGGCTGATTGAGTTTGGAGAGAAGGGTACCATACATCAGTGGTTGCGCTGTTATTTGATTGGCTAATTCCAGAAGGGTGTGATGGATCATTTTCATGGAATTTATGTTCTGGAGTTTTGCAAGGTCCCATCTTGTCCCTTATTTTTTAAACTCCATATGAAGCTACTGGGAGAGATCATCAGGAAATCTGGGAGAAAATGGCACTAATACTTGGACAGAGGAATATCTAGGTTCCTGGAGATGGTAATGGGATGGATGGGCCCAAGGACATAGGTAAGAGTTTTTTTCTGGGGTTCCAACCACCGCCATTATATGTCTGAAGCTCCGCCACCCATTTGTGGGTTTTTGATATTTTAAAGTGTTTTTTGGTTTTTTGCCTGCAGGGGGTGCAATTTTTAGGCTAGCAGGGATGTTTTGGGAGACTCTCCTGATGATACTACCCAGGTTTGGTGAGGTTTGGTTTAGGAGGTCCAAAGTTATTGACTCCCAAAGAGGGCACCCCATCCCATTGTTTCCAATGGGAGGTAATAGAAGATGGGGGTTACACTTTGAGGGTCCATAACTTTGGACCCCCTAAACCAAACTTCACCAAACCTGGGTGGCATCATTAGGAGAGTCTCCTAAAGATACCCTGACATTTTGGTGCTGCTATCTTAACAATTGCACCCCTGACAGCAGGCACCCCCCAAGTTTTGCCAGATTCTCCTTTTAAATCCATCCCCTTCGGCATGGATTTAAAGGGAGAATGTGAGGTCCCCAGTTTAAACATTGAAAGTGATGCTGTTCTAAGGTGGGGGATAATCCATCTCAAAACAGCATCACTTTCAATGTTTTAACTGGGGACCCCAGATTCTCCCTTTAAGGTGGATTTAAAAGGAGAATTTGGGCTTTCTAGTTTAAACACCATTGAAAGTGATGCTGTTTGGGGGTGCATTCCAGCATCACAATGGCCACTCATGGGAGCCCCCCGCAAAACTCAGAGTTTGCACCAGGTTCCATTTTCCCTAGCTACGCCTCTGCCCAGAGGGGAAGGCAGTAGGGGCTGCTGGCTGCTGGCTGGGAGCCCAGCTGGTGGGGGGGTGGGGGAGGGCAGGGCAGGGGAGTCTGCTGTTCCTGGCCTCAGAGAGCTGCTTTTATATGCACTGAGGCTGGAGCGGAGCTTGGGGAGGTGTGGCCACGCCCCCAGGGTTGGGTGTGGGCGTGGCCCTGCTTCCAACTCCCCCATAACAAGTCTATACCTACGTCCCTGGATGGGCCAAGTGAAGCTGCATCCAGATAGGACTGAGGAACTGCTAGTCAATGAGAAAACTGCTCAAGGACTGAGAAGTCAGCATATCCTGGAAGGGGTTGCACTTCCCCCGAAAAAAAATAGCTTGGGGGATACTATTGGATTCTTGCCTACAGTAGGAGACTCAGATCCCCTCTGTGGTGCATAGTACCTTTTATCAGGTTCAGCTGATATTCCAACTATGGCTGTTCCTCAAAATGTGTAATCTGGCCATGGTGATCTCTGTGGTCTGATTACACCCATCCATGCTCTTATTACATGGAATTGCCTTTGAAAACAATCCAAAAAGTTCAGCTTGTCCAAAATGCATCAGCCAGACTATTGTCAGGATCAGGATACCAGAGCTGTATCACCCCAGTACTGAAAGATCTACTCTGGTTGTGCATTTGTTTTCATTCAGAATTGAAAATGCTGGTTCTTATTTTTAAAACCCAAAAGGCTGGGCCACTGTACTTGAAGGGCCACCTCCCCCATATTGTCCAGCCCATCAGTTAAGCCCTATAAGCCCTAATCCCTGTGTTCCTGCCTTCAGAGGTAAGGCAAGTGGCAACCAGAGACAGAGCTGTTTCAGTAGTGGCACCTTGCTTATGGAATGCCCTACCCCAGTGGTGGCGAACCTTCGGCACTCCAGGTGTTATGGACTACAATGGACTACTACCTGGCAGGGGCTGATGGGAATTGTAGTCCATAACATCTGGAGTGCCAAAGGTTCGCCACCATGGCCCTACCCCTTCAGGCTCACCTGGCACCTACACTGATTTATTTTAGGTGCCAGGCAGACACATTTCTGTTTACCCAAAATTTTTACTTAAGGGGTTGATTTTTAAGCACCATTTTAGTCTGCAAACTGTTATTTTAAGTTATTGATGGACTATTTTATGATATATGTTATTATTCAGGCTGGGTATTTAATGCTGGATTTTAATTAATGCCTTTTAATGTTGTGTTTTTATTGGGTTTTTTGTTCATTTTTAAGCTGCTTCAAGGAAGTTCCTGGAGAGGCAACATAATTTTTTTCCCTACAAGAATAAAAACTGTATAAGTTGCAAATAGTGAAATAAATTGTTAAACATGAAGCTCCTTGAATTGAGAACTGTAAGCTAGAAGGGACATGATTTAATTTGGAATACCTACAAGAAATATAGTTTTCTTCCACAGTGATAGATCCCCAAACATCTAGAGGATGGAGTGCCAAAAGCAGAAAACAGCACTAATAAGGGATATCATATTTCATTTTTTATTTATATATTAAAAAATCAGATCAAAAATCAAATCTCCATCTTACAGGCCCTGCAGAACTGAACTAAGTCTTGAAAGGCCTCGTCTCATTAGACACTGGTGCCAGAACCAAAAAGGCCTTGGCCTGTTCAATGACAGCCAGACACTTCTAGGACCAGGGATTACCAGTAGGTTGTTACCAGATGAGCATAGTGCTCTTTGAGAAGTATATGAGAGGCTGTCACTCAGATACAATGGTCCCAGATCATTTAGGCTTTTAAGGTAAGTACCAAAACCTTGCATCTGATTCAGTACTCAATATGCAGCAAGTGCAGCTAGCAAAGCCCTTCGGGGGTGAGGCGGCTTATAAATCACGTAATAAATAAATAAATAAATAAATAAATAAATAAATAAATAAATAAATAAATAAATAAATAAATAAATAAATAAATAAATCACAGATTGTAAATGTGCTATCCAAGAGTCCCAGTAAGGACCCACATCATTATTACCATACTTTTTGAGGAGATAGGAATCATCATTAAAACAAAAACCTTGGACAGGTATTTGGGTTTTGCAAGATTGCACACACACATGTTGATGCTTGTCATATACACATACACCCCTATCAATATCTATACATATTTATATATAAATATATTTATATAAATATAGATATAGATTTTTTATTTATATAGATTTATATATACATACACACATATATACAGTAGATTATATTCATAAAGGCAAAGTGAAATATTCTGGAAAAAATGCTTTCTTCAGGTTTCTCATTTTTTCATTTTTCAATTGATTCTAGGCACTGTACTTGTGATTTCCCTTTGGATGCATAGCATTTTCTTAGTCATCAAAGCTATGTTTATCCTCTCACTGAAATTCAATTCAGAATCTACTATGAAAATCTCTGGTCAATCAAAACCTATTAGTATTCCTTAGGTTAAGTCGGAATATGCCTATACACTGACCTCTATTTTGAATCAATTTTGCAGCTTTAAATGATTAACGTTCCAAATAAATGATTGAGTATGCCTTGAGAGAAAATGTATCATGAATAAAAAGTTGACAGATACACCATTTCCGAGTGTGGTCTGAACCAGATTTATGCTGTTCGGTAACATTCTGAGAGAGATGGTGAGAAAATAATGTGTATTTTCATTCTTGCTTTGCATAACTCCTTGCTAATAAGCATGCCGATTGCAGAGGTCAAGACCCTTCATTTTATGATTCATCCTTTTGCTCTTTCTTCCACACACATTATATCAAAGTGTATCTATTTAAAAGAGCAAAAAAAGAAGCTAATTGTGATTGGACTGGAGATAGGTGCTGTTAAGTGAGGGATGAGACCAAATTTTGAAAGCTATCTAGTTCAGTTTGAATATTCTCATTTTGATTTAATTTTCCCTCATGAGAAACCAACAAACAAGTCTCTCCTTCTACATTTTAAGACAATTTTCAATATTATTTTTCATCGCTTGCATATATTTGGTAGATAATATATAAATGGCGGGGGAATATTTATAAACAGTACATGTGTGTGAATAGTGTAAAGTGGTGCCATAGTATAAAAGAAGCAAAGAATAATAAATAACAAAAATAAACAATGCTGACAATGAAAATATACAAAATTTAAAAGAAATCAAGGAGAGCTAGTGTGGTTTATTAGTCAGAGTGTTGGACTAAGATCTCAGAGATCTGCTCTCCATCCTGCAATAAAAGCTGCTTAGCAACCTTTGGCCAATCAGTGTCTCTCAGCCAATCATATACACTGCTCTGAGATCCCTGGAGGAAGAATAGGTAAAGATGTGATAAACAGATGAATTGATAAATAAGCAAAAATATTATCAGCTCATCACTCAATAAAATTCTCTCTCATTCATGAAACTTACTTTTTTAAGGCACTAGTTCAGCATAACCTTCTTTTAGGATTGTAGTGAGATCAAAAGAGGACAACTCTGTGGATGCCACTGTTACGTTCTTTGGAGGAAAGGTAAAGACACAAATAAGATAGCAAATGATATTTAATCATCTAGGACCTTTCTACAGTCTCTGGCAGTGTTCCTCAGCTTTGAGGTGATTGTACTGTTCATGCCAGCAATGGGGCCTAAACATCCCGATGGCCACTGTCAAATATTTCTCAAAGTATATGCAGTTGTGCTTGACTCACTAACTGATTTGTTGGTTGTTGAATCTATTGATTATTTTTGTGGTGGTCTCTATCAGCTGACTAAAAGATTGACACAGTTCCTTATGAAGGTGATTTAAAGGAGTGCTGAACAAAGGAAGAGAGAGAGATGAGAACTATATAGCAGCCACTTCCTGATGATTTAATATGATGTTACACTGCTCCATAACCATATACAATCAGGCAGAAGAGGGCAGCACCTTTCACTTTACCTAGAACAGCTGGAAAATCATGGGCCTGCTGTGACTGTGCTGTTCTACCTATAACAGATGGAAAACAGAATGTGACAGCATTCTGTGAGCTTCCCCACTAGTTCTCCCTAGTTTTTTTTCCTTATGAATTCCTTTTGGATGATAGCCAGGCTTCGTTGATGTTTAATGACTTGATGTACTGTAAAGGCAAATAATATTAAATGCATTGTTGATAAATTGTACAGTATGCTTGCAGTTTAGCTAGGCCAGGGGTCAGCAACCTTTACCACCCAAAGAGCCATTTGGACCCATTTTCCACGGCCCCGAAGATCTACCAAGCCGGAGAGGCAGCTCCGCACTGAGCCACCTCCGGTTCAGCCCCTCCACTCACCTTTTTTTCCAGCACTGGTCTGTAGGGCCTGCCTGGTGCCGCTGCCTCTCACGCTGCAGGAGGCAGTGGTGCCAGGCAGGGAAACCCCCTCTGCCTGATTGAGTAGGCAGCCACCTGCTCTGTGGGGCAGAGGGGGGATGGTGGCTGTGAGGATGGCAGAGGGGGGATGGCAGCTGCTCTGGATGGATACGCCCATGCTACCCTCCGACCTTCATGGATCGGAGGGCAGCGTGGGCGTGTCCCTCCAGCCCTCAAGAGCAGCACTGGAAGGAGAGGTGAATGGAGGGGACACAAAAAGTGGCACCTTCATGCATGAAGCCACCTCCAGTTCAGCCCCTACACTCACCTTTCCTTCCAGCACTGCTCTGGAGGGATGGAGAGGTATGCCCACATTACCCTCTGACCTCCAGGCTATGCGGAGCCGCAGTATAAGGCTGAAAGAGCCGCATGCGGCTCTGGAGCCGTGAATTTCAGACCCCTGAGCTAGGCAAATCAATTTTCATATAATGATGATTGTAACATAAATTCTATGTGTTTTCATGATTTTAAGCAACTGAACAGGGACAATTAAGATTTGACACCTGTAGCATAGGATTCTATCCAGTGACATATTTGCTTTGGACTAAGACTGCTTGTGTTGCATTGAATGGGAACAGGTTTTCTCTTCTGTTGTCAGCTTTCTCTGGTGCCTCTATCCATTTGTGTATTCATTATCCTGTTGGACTGAGACTTCACAAAATTTCTGAACCAGTATTTTGGAAGAGGAGATCAAGGGCATACAACACTGGCAAACTTATTTCCCTTCCTTCAGAGTTTTTTTTAAATAATTTGTAGCTGAGATAAGCTAGCATCAGTGCTGTAGCAATGCAATCTATGGTCGTACAGTTATATGCTCTGTGATGAAGTGGGCATGTAAAATGAACTTTTCAGGGAAATTTAGAGATATTGTGATATGGAATGTTTAAATTCTGAGGGCTTACATATGTATGCTTACTATTTGCTTACTGCAGCTTCGTGGTAACTTGGATGAGTGAATAAGCCATCACAGCCATCACTGATTACCTCATGCTTTATCAGTTAATATGTTCTACTTGCCAGTCCTCAGATGCTGAATAATTTCATCATGCATATGTGATCAAGCCCTTAGCTGCATTGTTACCCAGCAAATAAGAAAATGAAGGTTTTGTTGATCAGCTTAGGGAACCTGCGGCTCTCCAGATGTTCAGGAACTACAATTCCCATCAGCCCCTACCAGCATGGCCAATTGGCCATGATGACAGAGGCTGATGGGAATTGTAGTTCCTGAACATCTGGAGAGCCGCAGGTTCCCTACCCCTGGCTTAGAGGGTATCACTTACAATCCCTATTTTTATTTGATTATTAGGAATTGTAACCAGGTCTCAAATCACATCTTTCAGAAGAGTCATTTAAGGCCAAAGGGCAAAACTGTCCTCCTTTCTATTCAAATAAATGGAAGAGTCATCTCGTAGTTAAACAAGCAACTGTACTAAAAGATTCAGAAAAGAATGCCCCTGATATTGTCATCAAGCCCATCTCACTTGCTGCCAACAAAGACATGATGTCCTAGTCCTGCCCAAAGCTGTCCTTTTCAAACGTCTTTCACCTCAAACTTCCCAGCACATGGTGTAATTAATGCATACAGTAATTTATCTTCTATCTCTGTGGGAGTTGCTACCCTCTTTCCGAGAATGGAAAGATCACCTTCTTAATGGACTTGCTGAGCACAACCTGAGGAAACCAAGTCCCAAAGCACTCTTGAACATACAGATCTACATATGGCAAAATTCCGAAGCAGCTGTTTCCTTCCATTCTGTCTAGTTACTCTCCTTAATTCAACAAAAGCCCCGCTTATGCTGAGACAGAAATTCAGCCCACTCAGTTCCTTCCTTGGATACATTATTAAAAGTTTAGCTGGATTAGCTTTAATTTTTAATAATTTGGTTTAAAACAGTGTGTTTTACAGTGCTTGGCCCCCTTTTCCTGTATCTTTCTGAGCTGATCTTCAAGTACTTCATTTTTAAAGGAGTTACTGTTCTTATACAGATATCTTCCCAGTTGTGGCTGGTAAATAAAAGACAGCCTCCTTGAAAGCCACAGTGATATTGCAGATGAATTGTGAGTCATAGGATGTTCCCAAGGTGAAAGCAATGTGCGGACTGATCTCACAGTTTGCAAAAAATGCAGGAGGAGCACATCTCCTAGGTGATTTTCTTTTATTGAGATTCTCTATTCTTAATTAAAGCATTTTCTATACCTGTAGATGTCTATGAAAAAAGGATAGGGGAAAATAGTAAGTATAGGAAAAATAGGGGGAAAGCTGCAGCAGAGTACATGGGGAAAAGATGGATGATTCTTAAAAGCTCCCAATCTGTTTTGGTAGTATTTGAAGCCATAGTTCATTGGTGTTTGTCGCAATTAATAATTAACTAATGTATTGTTGTTGTTATAATTATACTTAGTTCACAATCCAACCCTGCATAATGGAGATCAACACTGGATTCAGAAGGTATATGTCCAATTCAGCATGCTGGCTTTTAATAGGATCCATATGTGTTCCCCCCCCCCCCCCCCCGTGTCCACTTGTTTCTTTGTTTCTTTCTTTTTTTCCAGAGTACTGTGCATATACAGTGTGTGTACCATACATATATGTATGATTCAATTTTTAATGTCTTCAGTTCATTTACATTTTGATTCTTCTCCATGTTGCCAGTAAAACACTGCCAAAACCTTAACAAATGCAATCTGATGTCACTGAACATAAGTAGGAAAAATACTTTGACCTTCTTCTTTTTCATGGGAGTGCATATGTGCCCCTGCCAAACATCATATAAAACAAATCTTGATAAAAGTCTAAAAGGTCATATTAGTACATATACATTTTTTCACCATTTAATTAATAGGCAACTATTGTATCATTCAGAGAAAGGAATAAGAAACAAACAAAATAAAGGGTACATTCTCTGGATGTCTGGATGTCATGGATGTCAGCAAAACAAACAAAATTGGGCCACATACTCTATAAAAATCTGACCCATACAGACTGATATCTACATAAAAACTCCAATCACCACCCACAACAAAAAAGGGGTGCAATCAGAACTCTGGCTGATCATGCAAAACATATCTTCAAACCTCATTTTCTCACTGGTGAACTGAACCACCACAACAGAAATCAGAAGAACTATAAAACCTAGGCTGTTTTCGCACAGGCAAGCAAGCGTGGGTGCACTGACGTAATTGCAGTCGGTGCGCCCCCTCGAGCCATTTGCACACCATTCTTCAAACGGCCCCAGTGCCCCAGCAGCCTGCAGGGCTGCCTTCACATGGGGAATGCCACTTCCCCCCCTCTTACCTTCTCTCGGCTGATGTTGCTGTAGAGAGGCCAGGGAACAGGCCCCTAGTTGCCATGGTGACACCTGTAGGGATGGAGGCCAGGAGATGTGTACCCTGGCTTCTCTACAGAGATGGCAGCCAAGAGGAGGTAACGGGGGGGGGGAAGCGGCATGGGGAAAATGCCACCTTCCACCCGCTGCTGTTTGCATGGCAGTGGGTGGAAGACACTGCTTTTTTAAAAAACTCGCTCATTGAGAGTTTTGAAAGCAGCGTTTTCGCACCGCTTGAGGGGGGTGAGCACGGTGCTGCTGCGATGCAGCGGCGCCAGCTGTGTGAACAGCACCCCATGGATGGTGTTTTTACCATCCCAAGGGTGCTGTTTTCTGCCCATGCGGAAACAGCCTCAGAGAAAAAATGCAGGATGGAGGAAAAACTGCCCCCCAGAGGGAAGGTATTTCTACCATACATCAAGGAAATCACCAGTAGAATGGAAAAACTGATAGGAAAACATAACCTTCAAATAGTTTGCAGACCCACCATGAAAATACAACAAATGCTACGGACAGCAAAGGACAAAAAATACCCCCTTACCTCCGTAGCACTTTATTGAATACCATGTGGCTGTGGACAAGTATTCATAGGGACTACAAAATGTAGCATTCCGACAAGAATTAAAGACATGAAAGGCACTGCTGACTAATCCAACCTGAGAAACATACTCTAAACAAGCTGGACATAGGATCGTATTTGAAGACACAGAAATTCTTGACAACTCTGACAGCTACTATGTCAGACTATACAGGGTAGCTATCAGGCCAGTTTCCACAAAAAGGAAGAATTAAAATCAACGAAGCCTGGCTATCATACTAAAAAATACCGTAATGTTCAAATGTAACTGAAGATTAATTCCACTTGAACCCATGCTAATGCAATTGCAAATGCTACTGTAGATGCAACTTCAAATGCAACTGCAAATGAACATGCAAATGAACTGCAGACACATGCAAATGCACCTGTGAGATGGATAAAACACATGCCCCCACCACACAATCAGTGCACACTGTGCCATGGAGAGAAACAGATCTTAACTGTGACATGCCTCTGAAGATGCCAACTGTAGTTGTGGACAAAACGTAAGGAGCAAAAACTGCAAGACCATGGCCACACAGCCTGGAAAACCCACAACAGTCAATATAGGGTCTTTTCCTGGCCTCACATCTAAAAAAATATAAATATCTGAATAAAAGCAAGCCATGTGTCATATAGGCACAGTAATCAATGCTTCCTATTTGAATGTCCACTCAGAGACAAACCCAGTTTAAACACCCCTGAAAGACACATTTTGTATTTACAAGGTATGGCTATTTTATTCAAAGAAGCTATCCTAGTGCAATCCCATTGAATTGGATTTGCGATAAATCTGCCCTGGAAGATGATTTAGTCCTAGGTTTCTTTGCCGTTGCTTGGGCAACCAGAGAGTGAGAACAAGCTCCTGCCCATTTCCAGTTTTGAACAGCTTTCTAATGGGATGGACATAGGAAGGTTACAGCAATATGCCCCGGCAGTACTTCCTTTGATGTGTAACCATGCAGCTTGCTCTCTGAATTTAGGCAGAATAGAAGCACTTCCTTTTTGCCTTGTGGTTTATTTTTTTTAATCTCACCTTCCCAGACCACAAGCCCACTGTAGTACAGAATACTGGCATCATCTGGTACATGTATGCAGAGTACACTTGTCTGTGTTTATGATTACAGGAGTCAAGCTGTTTTCAAATCAGTTTCTTTTTTAAAAAAATGTTTGAAAATGTGTATCTTTTGATGGGGTGCCAGCAGCGTATAGATATATAACCACTCCAGCTACGGTGCATCATAAAATTTTATTTCCTGTAGATTTGCCCTGCCACAGAACATTTACTCGCTGTCAAAGAAAGTAAAAAACATGCTAACAGCCTGAGGTTCCCTTTACAAGCATTGAAATTCCTCAAACCACCCCACAGCTAGTGCTTTTTCATAATCTTCCTTGCAACACTTGATGTGTGCGGTTTGTGTAAAAGGAGGACCAGAGCAGGGTGGTAAGCTTATCTTTAAAATACAATATTTTGAAATGGGTCTCTAGGGTGCAAAGACATCAGGAGGTATGATTTAATTTGTGCTGTCTTTGTGAGATTTAAGCATGAAGCTGTCAGATAGAATTGTATCCTTCACTTTAGAAAAAAAATAAATGGGAATGAATCTTCCTGAAAAGGGGCACTTAGGAGGTTTATTAGATCTTGTATTTTTAAATTATAGGATCTCTCGGTTGGTATGCACAGCAACTTCACTCTCAATGTTAAATTTAATTTCAAATCTACTTTTTTATTCTTCATTTATGCATTTTTTACCACCTTGGGAGGAAATAAAAAGCAAATATCATATTCTATAAACGAGGCTCAAGCATTATTTCTATACAGCAAGTACAAACTTTGTAACATGACATCATTCTCTCTTTGCAGGATCCTATTCCATATATATATAAAACCTCATAATTCATGAAAGAAATAAAACTTGTATTTTTGAAATAACATAAATAAATCATAATACACTTGTAGTTTGTCTCAAAAATTTTGTTGTAGATTATAGTAAAGGGTACTGTGATGGACAGGAGGCTGTTCTGCCCCTGACAAATAAAACAGCCACTCAGTTGTTTGAAATGTGAACCCATGGGAGTGATGCTTCAGTACTTCAGGGTTGAGGACTGCCAAAGGAAGAGTGCAGAGAGGAATCCTCTCGACAAGGGAACAGACAATTTCATGTGTAGCTCTGCCTGGTGGTTTCACTCTGGGAGAGTGGTTTTACTCTGGGAAGGGATAGAATTGTGAGGCCTGTTTCTGGTGGTGAGCATACTTGGTAATTACAAACTTTAAAAAGAATTTACAACATAATCTGAATATAAATAAATATTATTTGTTGTTGTATTAAACATCCTCCTTCAATTATCTCTATGAGGCTACAAAACTTACCTCACAGTAGCAGTCCAAAGCAATTACACTTGCTACCCAAAGAATATCATTTAACCAAGGGGAAGGTTATATGTCAAAATCAGCCAGATCCCCCAAATTTATCAGAAATGCAGTGTGCATCCCCTCAGTTTTCAGAATGGGCTAGAATGGAGAGGAACTGCCTGACTAGTTGGATTATTTTTTAAAAAAACTCCATCTGGGTTGGCTGTCTGGGCCAAAAGTATACATTGCAGGGGTGCTGGCTTTTCTCAGCTCTTTCTGTGCCAGAGAGGTCGAGAGACAGTTCAAGACAGCCTTGAAATTGTCCTCCCTCTACCTGGTGACTGGTCATTGAGAGCCTGCCTTCATGGAACACATCTGCCGTGCAGAGGAGATCTGCCTGGAGAGGAGGAGAAGACACCAAAGGGTTTGATTTAGTGTAACCAACCAAACCAACTGTTACTTTTAAGAACCTTTTGCTTTTACTGACAGTTGAAAGTGTATAGCTTTCCTGTTGGTGTTTGGGACTAGGAGGGTTGCTGGGGGGAGGGTTTAAGGTGTTTGGGGGGTGTTGGCTTGCAGGGGGCAGATTTTTTAATGCTAGTGGCACCAAAATTTCAGAGTAACTTCCAGAGACTCTCCTGATGATACTACCTGAGCTTGGTGAAGTTCGGTTCAAGGGGTCCAAAGTTATGGACCCCCAAAGGGGGTGCACCATCCCCCATTGTTTCCACTAACAGGAGAATTATTCGGGATATCCTAATATATTTGCATATACCAAATATGATATTTATCTTATTTGGACATACCGATAATTTTATGCCTGAATAAACTAGAATCCTAATTTTACTAAATATTTTCAGTATTGCTCAACTCTAAACGCAGCAACCCTTGGCCAAAAGATTCTCAAAGAACACAGAACCAACAAACCCAAAGAACCAATACAGAACCAGTGAATCCCAGCAGAAGTTCTGGACAATGTGGCAAGCCTAACGTACAGCCAGAAAATTCAGCCCAATGTCAAATCAAAGAATCATCCAAACCCTACTACTAACTAGCAAGCTTAACAAATATAAAATCAAATAATTTCTGTCGCTGTACAACCTGAGAATCAAAGACAATGTCAAACCTGACAATCCACAGCAAACCACAAGACTGCAAGAGCAACAACGCAATGTTGCAAACCCAACAAAACCAATTTAAGAAGACAAAGCAAAACCCATAAGACAAGCTGATACCAAGTCCAGAAAGAAACAGATACATTGGTGGTATTTGGGAGGAATAGTTCTGGGAGCCTTCAAACTCTGGTTTCTGATATTCATGGCCAATCCTGAACATTTCTGGGATTTTTCAGGACCCATTTCCTGGTATCTTTCCAAAGAAAGTTGAATTAAACAATGAATGAAACGTTGAGTGAAACAATGAATGAATTTTTTTGCACATCAAAATCCTCCCTTGGCATTTGTAGAAAGGGCACTATAAGTTCTATATATGAATAATTATCTAGCATTATCTTCAAGAATGCATTATCACAGGATTGGTGCTTTATAGTATTGTTAGCTGTTTTACTTGTTGATATTTTATGCTAATGCACCATACCTTTCTGCTTTGCTTCGGTGCACCCATCCCAACGGGAGAAATAATATGTTTCTAATACTTGTGAAACTACATTTGAATTAATCCTGATTTCAGTTTTTGGAGAGTTTGCTAGTCATAATATTTCTACTTCTATTGTCATCATGTCTTTTTCACAAAGCCTAGCTGTGTAGAGAATGAATACAACCAGTTCCCCATGGAGTCTTTTCCGTACAATAGACAGTTATGACAAGTAAATTGCTAGGAAAACATTTACAATGCATATAATTTTCATGTTAAATCACACCTCCAAAATAGATTATTTTTTCAGAATTGTAAAGTTTTTATAGCAAAAGATTTAGGAAGCATGTTTCCCTTTTGAGAAATAAAAGAACAGGATAATTGCAGAGCTGCCATGAACTATTTGGCAGGAAACTGCTTGCAATCTCCTAAAGGCCGCCCTATGTTGAGTTTTACTTTCTGTCATAAACCTTAAAGCATCTATTAGTTGCCAATAAAAGTGTGAGAGTGTGTATGTGTGGGAGAACTTTTATCTTATCATTAGGACAGTCAGAAAGTTCATACCTGGTAGGGGACCTGGTAGGAATGCTGATATGATACAATTGTACTATTGAAATGACACATGTGTGGAAGTTGGGTGGGGTGTATTTTCTGAAGAGGGATATAGACAGAAAATAGAAGCATTCAATCATGGGCTCACAGTGCACTAGAACCAACTAGGAACATACAGTGGGCCAGATCCAGCCAGATGTTTCTCTCATTCTTTTCCAGTTCACTTCACAACAACCATCCAAACTTACATTACATAAACCTTATTTACAAGTTATGCTGAATGCATGCAGAGTTTATATGTGTGATGGGTAATTCTCTTGTTACATTCAATGCATGTACAAGTGAACATGTGATTGAAAGTGGACATTTATCCAGCTTCTGGTCACTGGCTTCATAAGTAAAATGAACATGTTAGCTCTTTATTATGAACACATATATGCATGTACACATATATGCATGTGATCCCCAGCATAGCCTTTTTGGGTGGTTAAAAAAGGTCTGCTCCTTTTTTTTCACTAACCAAAATCCTGGTTGGATCCAACCATCTAACCTGTATTACAAAGAGTAGTTTCTAATTTTAAAAATAGTGCTATGTAGAGTTAGATTGTTAGAATAGGATGTGGAAATCTTGGGTTCAAATCTCCATTCTGCTGTGAAGGTCACTTGAGTGGCCTTGGCCCAGATACCCCCTCTTGTAATTTCTGGGGGTTCTTTGTCACTTGCAGTTCTCCATACTTGCTAATATTGCAGTAATATTGCATGCTTCACCATGTATGTATCATGATCACAGTAGCTCTATGACAGGAGGCCAGTACAAGAGTTTGTTGTACTTTAAAATCATTATAAGGAGGATCAATAACAGAACATAATGGTAAAATGGTATATCATGCATAAATGAAACAAATACAGGGATCTGTCAATTTCCTGCAGCAGTGGCGTAGGCGGTTAAGAGCTCGTGTATCTAATCTGGAGAAACCGGGTTTGATTCCCAGCTCTGCCGCCTGAGCTGTGGAGGCTTATCTGGGGAATTCAGATTAGCCTGTACACTCCCACACATGCCAGCTGGGTGACCTTGGGCGAGTCACAGCTTCTCGGAGTTCTCTCAGCCCTACCTACCTCACAGGGTGTTTGTTGTGAGCGGGGAAGCTTCTCCCTCCCCAGGGCCAGGTGTGAGTTCTCACACCAAATTTCACCCCTTTGAAGGAAGGGGGAGAACACATCCTGACAGTTGTTTATTTGGGTGTTCTATATTTATTTGAATGAGTTTAATTGGATTGGTGGAATTTGTCAATTCAAGGCTCGAATAGTCTTGAAGAGAATGATGTACCCGAGTCTTTGAGATTCACAGCCCTTGCAACAGTGGAACAGCATGATTTTTCCATGGATGTCAAGAGGGTACAGAGGAGAACGAAGATTAAGTATGTCTTCAAGTTGGGAGCCACTTATCCTGGAGGACTTAATCAAACTTTATATCTTGTAGCATTTTTGTAACTCACACAGTGTTGCTAATTAGATGGATTGTCTCTTTCAATTTCACTACAATGGGAGCCTTGGTGCTCTACATTGAAGACCTTAGTGAAGCATGAACCAAGCTGCTGAATCACCATCTCAGTATGATTATACTAGCTATTGTTGTTAGACTAATATTATTGTTGATATTCATAATCCTTACTTATATTGTTTACAGGGGAGCAAATTAGTAGCTTGGATTAGCACTGGAGGCGTTATTGCACAGACTGCTTTTGCTGAATAGAGCTATATTGTGAGTCTCTCGACATGGTTTTTAATATGATTTAAAACACCCTTTAAGAGATTTTCTATGGATGTACAAAGTGATTCTTATTTTTAATTGTAAATAAGTTATTTAGCTTAAGCTCTGAGCATTTGGAATTTAAGCATACTTGCATACTCTCAAATAACAGATAAAAGTAAGTCTGAGATATAATTGGACAATTTTGGACACGAAGAAAGGGGTCTTTTATTAAAATGTTTCCATGTTTTTGGTTGTTTATTACAGTGGGGCTTGAAAAAGTGATTCCATAATAATAGCTAGCGGGAGGTTATTTTGCCCTATTGTATATGCCTTATATTATGTAACATGATGTAAAAGTGGACATTACGTTTACAATGTACAATTACTTATTTACATGTATTAGGGATTGTAAGACACTTCTAATGGTTTATGACTCATTGTTGAAAATGATACAAAAATATTTTGTTTTTGGATACATTGTTGAAAATAATACAGAACCAGAGGACATTTTCTTTTTATATATTTCTTTATTGGAAGGTATTCTTTTACAGTCCTCTGAGTTTCTATACTTTCAATTGTTACCTGTAAAAGAAGAAGAACAAGGGTGCTTTACGTTATTTTATCATTTAAGGGTTAATAGATTTGTTTGGCTTTCACACATTTGGTGCAGTGTGGTATTGGATCTACCCTCCAGGTGAAGTCTGGAGATTTCCTGGAATTACAACTGATTTCCAGATGTCAGAGATAATTTTAACTGAAGAAAATGGCAGTTTTGCAACATGCATTCTGTTACATCACATCCTTGCTGAGCTAGCTCTCTTCCCCATGCTTTGCCATCTCATACTCAATTCTCAAATCTACAGGAATTTCCTAATGCAGTGTTGACAACTGCAACAGCTCCCACTCCCTGAAAAGAGACAAAGGGGCGAATTCCCACTGCCTCCTTAGCACGGTTTCGGGCCACTTACTAACACGGTTTCATCGATGTCCTCCCCATGACTTCTGTGGCAGCAACCGTTTCTGACGCTCGTTTTACCCATTAATGTGTGTCCCGGCAGAACCTGGATGCAAGTGGGTTGGGCCCCGTTACCACAGTTTACGGCTGTTCCGAGGGGAGGAACAAGGTTTGGAACCTGGAGTTGTTCCCCGCCCCAGAGCGTGACGTGCATTTCGCGCAGCCAATTGATTTGACCCTTGCGCAGTCTACTTCCGGGTTGATGGAACGATCACATTTCTGAGCATGTGCAATACAAGTGAAGGGGCGAATCCCCACTTGAAATTGCAAGCGGATCCAAACCTGTTCCTTGTGAATCCGTGTGCTCCTCATCGCAGTTTCTCCCTCCCCACCACAGCGAGCACACAACAGACACTCCCGGGTGCAGGCATCGTTGCAATCCCCACAGCCATGTGATGGCGCTTCATTGCCCTAATCTGATTGGTCGGTGTTCAGTTGGGCGGGACCTGTTAGCCACTTCAGAAACACTACCCATTTTTACCCATTAAAAAACCTGTGCGAACGCTGACGTGCAACCACTATGAATACTTGTCATTTACTGTAAAGCAACTATTTTCTGAAAGTTTTACTGTTAAATCAGTTACCAGGCGACCGTTTACTTGTATTGCACATGCTCAGAAATGTGATCGTTCCATCAACCCGGAAGTAGACTGCGCAAGGGTCAAATCAATCTGATTGGCTGCGCGAAATGCACGTCACGCTCTGGGGCGGGGAACAACTCCAGGTTCCAAACCTTGTTCCTCCCCTCGGAACAGCCGTAAACTGTGATAACGGGGCCTTAACCACTTGCATCCAGGTTCTGCCAGAATGCGGATTAACAGGGCGAACGAGCGTCAGAAACGGTTGCTGCCACAGAAGCCATGGGGAGGACGTCGATGAAACCGTGTTAGTAAGTGGCCCGAAACCGTGCTAAGGAGGCAGTGGGAATTCGCCCAAGGATCGCCTGTTCACCGATTTAACAGTAAAACTTTCAGAAAATAGTTGCTTTACAGTAAATGACAAGTATTCATAGTGGTTGCACTTCAGCGTTTGCACAGGTTTTTTAATGGGTAAAAATGGGTAGTGTTTCTGAAGTGGCTAACAGGTCCTGCCCAACTGAACACCGACCAATCAGATTAGGGCAATGAAGCGCCATCACATGGCTGTGGGGATTGCAACGATGCCTGCACCCGGGAGTGTCTGTTGTGTGCTCGCTGTGGTGGGGAGGGAGAAACTGCGATGAGGAGGACACAGATTCACAAGGAACAGGTTTGGATCCGCTTGCAATTTTCAAGTGGGAATTTGCCCAAAGGTCCAACAGGAAAGGAGAAGCATTTTGCTGGGGTAAATGTTTGATAGCTGTTTTTTGGCCTAGGCACTCCCCAACTCACACATAAACACAAAAGCACTTTCTATCAAAAATCCTGTCAGGAAACATATATATGTATATACTCCAAAGGGAGTATATACTCCAAAGGGAGCTCACACTGGTTTGAGACAGAATAAGCTCTGGGGTTTCACTAAACCCACTCTTAACTCTATCAGTTAAATGAAACACACTCTCATGGGCTTAAAGGCACCAGTTCTAGGTGTGGTCTCTTCTTGAGACAATCGCTAAGCACTCTGTGTGGTCTTAGGAGTGTTCCCATAAGATCATCTTTCCCTCTTGTTTTCCACTCACACCAGGCCTCCTAGCCACTTGTGAAAACAAGGCTCTTTCCTTTCAGTCTGAGATCTCTTTGAGAACACAACCCCCTTTAGCCATTCCCCCCTTGCCCTTAGACACGATCTCCCCTGACTGAAGACTGACATGATTTGTCTGTTACACAAGTTCTCAAGCTCCTTTCAAACGCTCTCAACTTTGACAGGCTTTTCCTGCTTTTATATGAGCCAGCACACCCTTTCTGTGACACCAGGCTACTGCATTTCAGCCAGCCAATCAGGTACTGCTCTGGTTAACAATTGGTGCTCCTGCTCTGGCTGAACTGCAACTTTTCAAATTAACCATATAAAAGCCTAATCCATCACAGCAACCCTATAATGGGGCCATTCTTTTTCATGTTTTAGTCCATAGTTTACACAGAGGTGAATGGTGGAGTTTCTTTCTTTCTTTCTTTCTTTCTTTCTTTCTTTCTTTCTTTCTTTCTTTCTTTCTTTCTTTCTTTCTTTCTTTCTTTCTTTCTTTCTTTCTTTCTTTCTTTCTTTCTTTCTTTCTTTCTTTCTTTCTTTCTTTCTTTCTTTCTTTCTTTGTCTATATTAACCAATTAATTTTAATGGTATTTCATACCCTTTATCACCATAAATACTTCTTTGGCTTGGTGAATCTCAGCACCAGGTAGAAGAACAGAAGCAACAAGGCATGACTTGAACTCCTCTTTACCTTTTCTAAAGCTCAGAAAGAGAAGATAGGTCCTGTTTTTGTCCAGACTGCAACCAAGTTTGTAGATCTTTGTGTATACATAAAAATGTATGAATGGGATGAATGTGCTTGAAAACATGTTTACCTTAGAGGCATTAATCAGAGCCATGACTTGCGGCAGGTTCCTCAATTAAGTCAGGAGGCAGGGGTTTGAGCTCAGTGACAGAATGTGTGGGCTTTCTGTTCTGTTCACAGTTCACTTGGGAGACAGTGTCCCCTTTCTGCCATGAAAGCTTGCTGGATGACCTTGGGCCAGTCACACCCTCTCAGTCTAACCTACCTCGCAGGATTGTTGTGAGGATAGAGAGAAAATGATATAAGCTGTCTTGGGTCCCCAATGATATAAGCTGTCTTGGGTCCCCATTGGGAAGAAAGAGGAAACATACATACATACATACATACATACATACATACATGCATGCATACATACATACATACATACATACATACATACATACATACATACATACATACATACATACATACATACATACAAAAACATTATGGAGGTTACCTGCCCCTTTCCCCCAGTTTTAAAATCACACACATAGACATATGCACAAATACACAGATCTGCTATTAGCCACATTATGGTATGATAAAGGTACCTTTTCCCCGTTTCCCATAAAGAACGTTTAGTCACATTCCAGGTATACAAGGCATTTTGTAACTTACTGAAAAACTGAAAAGTTCATTTTTACAGTTTGTTCTAGGTGATTCTAATAAATCACTTTCAATGCTGAGAATACTAATTTTTTGCAGAGCATTCTTTTGCCCCAATCATGTAATAACTATGATTCTGTGGATTAATTACTGCATTAACAAATCGAACTTGCTACACAATCCTGTGGATCATCTTAAAAATTGGATGTCAGACTTCTTAAGGATGATGCCCAAGAACCTTTTAAAAGAACTGAATCAGCTGCAGTAAGTAACCACTAGATTAATCCTAAATTAATGTGCTGTGTCTGTGCCTGATATTTGAAAGAGGAGAAACAAAATTGCATTTTGATGGAAAGAAAGCCATCAGGCATTGTGGATAAATAATGATTACTATATCTCAGGGCATTTGTATTTAATAGCAATATCAGTTCTAGATTTTTTAAAAATATTCATGACATTTGTTTAAGCGCTTATTAAAATCAAAAAGCATTTAAAGCAACAGCTGTTTCAGTGTTATGTTATTTAATTTTGTTTAATATCACAGCTATACTGCTTTAGCTCATTGTTGGCCTTTCATTACAATTTAAGCCCCACCCAGAGACTTAGGATGTTGTAATGTATCAATCGCCTATTCTTGAGCAGCTAAAATAATTGATTCAGTTTCCTTTTTCAAAAAGTCCAGTTGTTAACTACAGCCAAGTTTATTCATGCCCACTTGTTCTTGAACTTCTCCAGAAATTGTTTGTGCAATTCCCTGTTGTGCCAGCTTTTGGTCCTTGTTTTAATCATTTTTTTTCTGTACTCCTGTTTTGTTCACTAAGATTTCAGGAAATTCTGTTCTTCATTTCAATCAATATCTGTTCTTGACTTTCATTTACATAATTGGCCAGTGCATGTTTCTCCTTGTCCACTGTCCACTTTACTTGCAGTAACCCTCTGTCACCAGATCGGGGCAGATATAGTCTGTCAGTATCACTACATGAGTGTCAGCTATTATGCATTGGTATAAGCTTCTGAGTTTTTCTATCGAATGCATCCAAATCAGCCTATGTCCCATTTTTTATTCCAGTGGTGTATCTGATGACTAGTATGGCCCAGGTGTTGATGGCCTTGATGGTATTCCTACCACTTAATTTGAATTTCAAAATGTTCCTGACCCTATATTCTCTGCTAACTACTGTTCTCACTTGCTCATGTATGACGTTATCCAGCTGAAAAATGCCCCAGTAGTTATAGGCTTCCTTTTGGTTGCACTTGATTAGTTGGCCATCAGGTGTGTCCATGCCGTAGCTCTCAGTGACCTTGCCCATCTTTATCACCACAGTGGCACACTTTTCCAGGCCAAACTCCATTGAAATATCTGTGCTGAATATTCGAGCTGTGTTCATTAGTGATTGGATTGCTGTGTTTGATTTTCTGTAGAGCTTCAAACCATCCATGTACATCAAATGTCAGTTTTTTTCTGAGTATTTGGCCATTTGATATCCCAACTTTGTTTTCTTTAAAATCACAATTAGTGGAATCATGGCAATGATACACACTAAGGACGATAATGAATCACTTTGGAAAATGTGTCGCTTGAAGTTGACTGTTCCATAGTTTTTATTTCTGTCAGTTTAGTTCACTGTCTCATCACTTTTTCATGGAATGCTCATATGTTGTTGCTGACACCAATTGTTTCCAAGCATTTCATAATCCAATTATGGGACAGTGAGTTTTGTAATCGATCCAGACCATATGTTTTTCTATTCTCCATTATCATTTTGCCTACCACTGCTCCTTCTCTTGTTTCCTTTTTTCTCCACTAGCAAGATGTTATTGGCTTTTAAGTGGTCCGTGATGTTATCCACTATTATGCCGGTGAACAGTTTGAACACCCTAGGCAAGCATGTTATTGGTCTGTTGTTTCCAAGTGTTTGGCAGTACTATCTCTACATTAAATCTGAGTTAGGGGTAAAGTCCTGGTTTGTCCAGGATGCCAAAAACCCTTTGGACTGACCCTGGATAGACCCCATACTTCACACTCACACTGTTTCTGGTGGGCCATGGATCCCTTTGTGCCTGACTTTTTGTTGCACAGTGGGGCAGGTGAGAAATATACTTTTCATTTAGTGTAGACTGACCAACCGTAGACAAGTTCCTTCCAGTTATATCAGAAATTCACTCATGGCTAGCTGAGTCACAGATGCCAAAAAAGTTAATAGCAGTAGTAGATGGAGTCCAGTCTATTGGAAGGCTAAAAGCAGTTTGATCAAAAGGGACTCCACTTTCCTAACGTATCCTGACACTAGATAACATGGGGTTAACTGGTTGCTTTCTGGGATCAGAATTTTTTCGGATCTCCCACAATTGGATTGAGTAAGAGATCACTTGTGCCTGATTCATGTTGCTTATAGAGGGCTTTCATAGCCCTGGTCTATGAACTGGTTAGGCCAAGTCAAGAGATGGTCACCTTTGTACAAATAAACCTGACAGTTTAAACATCAGCATTTGACCATATCATAAATTTACAGAAATAGTCTGCTTTATGATGTGTCATCCAAGTGTAAAGAGAAACCCATCTGCTGTTTCCAAGCCCAGATGAAAAGCTTGTGATGGCACATTGCATTTCAAAGCAACCTGACATAACTGCTCTCAACAATGTCAGATGGGAGGATGGAAAATTGCACTTCTTTGAGAATCATCCTTTAGTTCAAGTTCCTAATTATACTGGACAGTGATCCAGTTTCCTATAAAAATAGTCTGTAACCACCTGGCATGAATACTGTCCAAGCTCTGTACATGGCTTCACTTGAGGCTGCTCCAGAAATGACCGCTGTTCCAGAATGCAGCTGCACAGGTCCTCACAGGGATCCCAAGGACAGCCCATATGCAATCAATGCTCCATCAGCTGCACTGGCTCCAGTTTGAGTATGAGATTAGGCTCAATGTTTTGATGTTGACCTTCAAAGCCCAAAATAGTCTGGAGCCTTCATACCTTTCCCAATATAATCCTCAGAGAGCACTATACCAACAGTCAATTTACTGATAATCTCTGACCCTAAGATTGTCCGACTGTCCTTGACCAGGGTCATGGATTACTTGGCCCTGACTCCAGCCTAGTGGAACTTTCTGTCTAGTGAGACCTCCACCCCGTGGAACTTAGTTCAGCTCTATAGGGCATACAAGATGGAGATGTTCTTTCAGGCCTGTGGTTAGGGATAGTGACAGTATTATATTAGTTGGCCTTCCTCCCCCTCATTAACTCTCTTCTCTTTTCCCCCCTTTTCTTCCCTTTTTCTCTTCTTCTTCTTCTTTATCCCTTCCTTTGAGCTCTGTCCACCCCACTGGAATTGATCACTGCTGACTAGGAATTCCTATACCAGCAAGGGGTATTATTTGTTTTTTAGGTGACAGGATATTTAGGTTACATTTGTAGGGTACCATAAAATCATAGAATAGGAAACGAGTTTTCTTTGATTAATTTTATGGATTTAAAATTGTATATTACTTTGCAAATTTGATATATACTGTATTTGTATGTTGTTAGCTACTCTGAGCCTGGCTTGACCAGGAATGAGTGTGGTATCAATTGAATAAAACAAAATGAAATCTTGCTGCATCTCCTGCCTCTACCTGTATTTGTGCTGATTTGTAGATATTGTAGTCTGCCTACCTTCATATTTATATGTGTATGTTAGGAAGCTAGTTCTACTGTTTGTGTGAGTCCAAAGTCAGACTCAGGCAAACTAACAGAAGAGGATTGGTTACAGAGTCCTAGGTCCAGAACAGGGGAACCAAATCTTTTGGGGGGAAAAACAGTAGGTTGGAAAATTTGTTCATTTCACAGGCAGGCATTGGGCAGGTTACTTGTCATGGTTAAGGAGAATTACCTCAACGTATCACATGATGAAAGCTGTTCCTGTCATTTGTGTTAATTCTATTTAATAAAACCTAGTTTAACCCCAACATGGTTGTCTCATGTTTTAATTGGGTTGGATTGCATGCCACAAAAGGAAGCAGCCAAACCCTCATGAATATTTGTGGTGTGTGTGTGTGTTTTGTCTCTGATGGGCTGTTGTGAGAGGAGGGAGCTGGAAAAAGTTTCAGTGCAAGAATGGCAGCCAACTTTGGGGTATATAGATCTCATTCCAAATAAATAACTTTTCCTGTTATGGCATATGTTGGTCTTGTGAACAAACTATACTATGGTGATTTGCCCATTGTGTAGTCTACTTGAAACTCTAGTGTCTATACTCGGTTTTGGCTTGTATGAAAATGCTTTGCAGTCATGTCCAGCCAAACTGCAATTCAAGTCAGATGGCACTAGGCTTCAGCTTTGGAACCCAGTTAGAGTAACAGGGCTTAGTTCCAGAACATGTGAATTAATAATAATTATAGGTAGCTATACTCATACAAAAAACCTCCTACCCAAAAAACAACAACAAACCCCCCATGATTTTTTTTATTTGAATCAATCAAAATATATAAAAATATCTTACAAACTTTTCATTTCTCCAGAAAGTTTAATCAGGCTGGATATTTTTTAAAAAGAGGGAGGAGGAAGAAAAATATAATTCTATATATAATCTTTGAAGTTCTTGTTTGCATTCTGTGAAGAGTATAATAAAAATGTGGTTAGATTAGGTTTTGCTGGATATCAAGGTAGTCTTCTAGGAAGGAAACAATGGAAGCCTCCATTTTTGAAATATAAAAATGAATAGCTGATCAACTATTGATAGACCCCAGTATACAAATCTTTTAAAAGATTGAGAGGAGAGGGAAAATGCTGCTTATATTAATGAAACTAGCGATTCACTTACATAGTGCACTAGCTAATGAGTAAGAATAGTGCAGGGTGTATTTCCTTTACATCTGATAGTCAGAAGTCAAAGTTCTGGACACTTATCTACACCACTGAATAGTAATTAGTCATTTCCTCAGGAAAATCCTTGCTATTGAATGGGAAACTATACAAAATAATTCTCAGCACCTTCACCAAGTGATAATACAATGAATTCTTGGTGAAATTTTTTGATAATTCAATTTTAATAAAACTTATAGGAATTTGTAGGATGGATATGCCAAGAAAAACTCATAATCAGCTTGTGTGAGACTTCTCTCCTATGAATAATCAGCCTTTATCTGTTCTCAGTCATTTACGAACCCATAACAACATTGAAAATGTAAGTATATATGGGCAGAGAAGGTAGTTATTGGTCCGAGTACTTTTTCCATCTACCATAATTGTAAGCATTTGGGTAACCATGGTACACATTTTTATTGCTTAGAATTTGAGGATCCATCCTCTGGCAAAACATCTGAAATAGTTCAAGATAAGAGGGGAAAGAGTTTTAAAAAGGCAGCCAAAATAATCAGAAGTGTTCTGTTTATCCTTGTTACATGGACAGTTCAGTTCAACTGTATGTAAGAAAAAAGCTGCCCACAATACATGAATGACCAAAAAAAGTAGGAAAAATTCTGTGACACATAACCACGTAATCCCCTTGTTGTGGTTTTGGAATAGATGTTATCGAGCTAGGATAACAATGATGAGATTACAGAAACGTAGTACTGAGATAATCTTAGTTTTTTTGCAGAGGTGTACAACATCTTTTTTTTTTTGCTGAGGGTGGTTAGAGAGGGGACTGCTTTGGTGCTGAGCAGTGTCAACTGAACATTATTTGCTATGTGGTTTGGGAAAGGAGAATTAGGCTTGGTACCTCTTGGTAAGGGTTAAGAAACATCCGGCCGTGATTCTGGCTGAGGCTATTTCCACACGACCAGCGAGCGGGGGTGCATCAGCATAAATTATGTCTATGCACCCCCCTGGGACCGTTCACACAGACGGTCCTGGTAGGGGGGCAGGCGAAGGCGCCAGCCAGAGTTTTGAGCCAGAGTGGGGTTTAGTGGTGGGTGTTTGCTAAATCAAAATCAGAAGCCCCCCCCCAAGAATACCTTGTTGATATATTTCAGAAGTATTTTTTACCTGAAAAAGGTGGCAATAAAAGGGAACTGAAAAATTGGATCCAGAAAAAAATCAACATTTTGGGGGCCTGTTCAGCCCATTACTTTTAAAAAAGGAAAACCCTCTCCCTCCCTCCCTCCCTCCCTTATCTGCAACTGGTGAGGTCAAGCATTGAATTGTGTGACCACCTCAGAAGTCCAAGTGGACTTCAGAGACAGAGCCTGAAGCTCAGTGCTGGACCCCGCTGATCTTGTAGTCCAACACTGGGCTTGGCCTGATCAGGTCCATGTTTAAACTGTAGGCTCTGCTTCCAAACCCCATATTTAAATGCTGGGTTCAGCATTTATTAATTTTGGAAAAACCCAATATTTTTTTCAAGTTTTTCAAAAATTTCTGTGTCTAATAAATTCAAACCATCCCTAGTAGGTTACCCAAATTGCTAGCACCCAGCAAAGGATTCCTATGCATGGTAACCCACATTGAAGGATGAGGGGAGTGTTTTATACAGACCAATGATTAACAAAACCTAGGTCCCTTCTGCACATGCAGAATAATGCACTTTCAATCCACTTTCATAATTGTTTGCAAGTGGATTTTGGTATTCCGCACAGCTGCAAAGTGCATTGAAAGTGGATTGAAAGTGCATTATTCTGCATGTGCAGAAGGGACCCTAGTCTAACCATACATTTGATTTGTTGTGTTTTTACTCTACAATAAAAGGGCGAAGCAGAAAAGTGTACTAGTCATTTTGCAGGGGAGGCTCAAGGAAAGAGCTCAACATTTCTGACTGGAATTGATCAAGGGTTTATGCCAGCTGCTTTAATCCTACATTATAAGATTGCCCATTTGCCCCTATTTAAGTTTTAAGCAAAGCAAATATTGAAAAGACAATTAAGTCTACAGTACTTTCCAGTCCAAATGATGAATCCAATAAAGTAGCTCCTGAGTCTTCTTACTGCTAGGGAATTGAGGACCACATAACCACTTCCATTCCGCAAGAGAAGTATGAATTGACTTTTTTCATTGCTGTTGTTGAGTCTGAATACTAAGTCGATGAGGGAAATGGGTTATTGTGCTGGGACATCATTTACGAAAGGGTGCATCTTTAAAAACCATTGAAGAATAACTACCTTTTCAACCAAAGGCATTTTCTTATGTTTACAATAAATGTGCAATGAGACTCTCATTGTGCCAGGTATTGTTTCCCTTTGAGCCTCATCTTGGCATGATACAGGGGAAATAAATATAACATCTGCATGAAAAATGGAAGCCTGCAGCAGACCTGGCATTGGGAAAAATGCTGTTGCTGTAAGATATGCAAAAAAGAAGCATCCCCACTGAGATGAACCCAGCACAACTCTCATTAGCTGACCAGAGGGGAGCATTGGAATAGCATCTCTGGGAAGACAGTTGCTTGTTCACCATAAAGGCTCCAATTTACATATGCACAACAGTCAGGAGCCTGGGGAGTATTTAAGAGTAAAGATTTCAGAATTATAAAGAGCATTTAACACTCTTATAGAAATGTGGAATGGTATAGCGTCCAATCTCATCAGATTTCAGAAGCTAAACAGGTCACTACTTGGATAGAAGACCACCAAAAAAGACTTTGCAGAGGCAAATCACCTCTGCTTAATCACTTACCTGAAAACCCTATGGCATCACTATGTCAGCTGTGATTTGGCAACACTTTACACAGACACATTCTTCTTATAAGCACAATGTTATTCTTTCATGGATGGCCATCAATAGACCTTGTTGGGGATCCTTCTTAATAAAGATCATTGCAACATAGAGGAGAGTTTTTTTCCTGTCATTTCAAGGCTTTGAAATAAGTGTTCTAATTTGCAAATGAATATCATCTGGACAAGTGAGAGATGATAGAACTTGACCTGTGCTGTAGCCCTTGGCAGTGAAATACCGGGCTACTTACACAAGTGTTTGTAATTACTCTGCATAAAATATCCCTATAATCAGAACCGTAGAAGCAGTAACTTAAAATTGTGTCTCACAGGCATTCTTTAAGTTAATGATTGTACCGTGAAAACATATGTGCTGAACAACCCAATTCAGATCCCTGGGCAGCCAGGGATGGTGCCACTATGTCACTACCCTGCTGCCTTCAGAAAGCTTTCTGGCAGCGCATGGAGGGTAATAGCCCCCCTCAACCCAGCTCCATACAGAAAGCCCTCCATACAGCTTAATGGACTCAAAGCACCTAAAAAGCCATGGCTACACCCATGGCTACACCTCCAGAACACATCTACTATGCTGGTGGGGCCAGCAGCAGTGTTGGAACACTGGTGTGGTGCTCAGAGCTGTGTCCTGGTGATTCAAAGGACCGTGATGGCTGTCTGCTGGTGGATTTGGGGTAAGAGTTCTGCTGGGGTAAGAGCTTTGGGGAGGCCAAACCACTGGCGCTGCCCCTACTGCCTCCATGAGTCACTTACTTCCCCCCTCAACTGGGCTGTAAGTTTGATTTCCTATTCATTATTAGTTAGTGACCTAATGGATGATTCACACACCCATCACTTAATATCTTTGCACTTTGGTTGGATTAAGTCTTCTAAATGAATGAATGAATCCAGACTCCTTGACAAGGCCACAATTGATGATTGCAACGTTGATATCAATGGCACTGGCAGAAAAAAAGTCTGTATTAATTCAATTTTCATACTCTTGCAGTGACTGACAATAACACTGTTTACTTTTCTGCTGAAAACTCTAAGTTCTCTTCCTTTTCTATTGTGGTCTGCTGTTCAAATGAATGATTTTCATCCAAATGACTCCAAAATTGCAGGGAAGCTAGTGATGCTTGTTCAATAAAGACCATTCAGATTTCAAGTGGGTCCAGAAGGGCTGTTTCATAGCTGTTCCTAGGAGAAGTAGTGGTTAAGAGCAGGTGGCGTGGGAGGCTAAGAGCTCGTGTATCTAATCTGCTATCAACAGACTAAAATTATTTCAAACTAAAGAATCTAAATGTCAGGAAAATCTTATTTGTACATTTGAATATACACAGTATGCAATTAACATTAGAAAATTATGTACAAATATTGGAACATTATATCAGACTTTCCAGGCTGTTCATCATTATTTATTATTACCTTTTGGAGGACCAAGAATGTTAGAAAAAGGGTGGTTCCTAGTGACATGAAAACAATAACAGCTGGAAATAATAGATGTGGGTCATGTCAAATATACCCAGTAGCTATAGAAATTGATGAGTTAGATATCCTTCAAAGTAACACTACAATGTACTCAGAAGGCTTTACAAATTGTAACAGTAGAAATACAGTGTATCTTGTCAAGTGTTCATGTCCTAATGTGTATATAGAAACCACTTCTAGACAAACCTAAATAAGGATAATGGAACACAAATCAAGAATTAGGAATCAAATCAATGAAAAACCTATAGTGGAACATTTTTTAATTATACCAATACAGAGCAAAAGAACTTACATTCATTTCTATAAAATAATAATGCAAAATTGATTTGGTACTGAATATGCTATGTATGTATGAACTTGGCATTAAGTATTTGAATACATAAAGTCCCTTGAATAAGTCATTGAGTGAAACATGGAGAAACTGGCTCCTTTTGGGACAGAAAACAAGCAGGGAGAAATAGAATTTAATGTGACAACACATGGCATATTTGGATTTATGTTTAGATTTATGTTGACTCTGACAGAAGTGTAAAGTGAGTTACTCACTTTGGCAAATTTCGTTATATGAATAAAATTGTTTTGATGGATACACAACAAAAAGTTTGTTCAGGTTAAAACAGCTATGTTTGAACATTTCTACGACCATTTCTGTGGCTCAATTCAAATATAGAACAGACTGAGTTGTTCTCCAAGATTAGTTAACGGGGGGCAAGTCCTTCCCTTGAAAGTACATTTATGTATAGGGTCCCCCCCCAAACATGAATAGTTCATAAGGATGTAGACCTGAGAAATACTGGGACCTACATCACAAAGATTATTTGTCCTGGGTTTGACAATGGTGGATTCCACCGAGGGCAAATATAATGGGAGTAAGTCACAATACAAACCATTCTGGGGGAGGACTTCACACAGGTCATCCCCAAAATGAGTTTAGAAGAAGAAGAATTTGGATTTATATCCCCCCTTTCTCTCCTGCAGGAGACTCAAAAGGGTTTACAATCTCCTTGCCCTTCCCCCCTCACAACAAACACCCTGTGAGGTAGGTGGGGCTGAGAGAGCTCCGAGAAGCTGTGACTAGCCCAAGGTCACCCAGCTGGTGTGTGTGGGAGTGTACAGGCTAATCTGAATTCCCCAGATAAGCCTCCACAGCTCAGGCGGCAGAGCTGGGAATCAAACCCGGTTCCTCCAGATTAGATACACGAGCTCTTAGCCTCCTACGCCTCTGCTGCTCCCATTTTATTTCCCTCAACCTGGGATTTTTGAATATTGCTAAACCAGTGATCCTTTTGAAAAATCCCAGGCTAGAGTTGCTTCTGCGTGAACAGCCAGGCAGGAGGCACTTTATTTCCCTCGCATCAAGCTGTCCACAGCAAGAATCCACCTGCCATTGCCCTGCCATTGCAGGGAAACCCCTTTTTCTTTTTTTCTTTTACGTGTTGCACATGGCTGCGGAGATTCATTCATGTATGCCTGCTCAGCTACACATGTGTTGCAAAAAAAAAGGGAAGCATCTGCATGCAAAGTCGTGAAATTAACACATTGTTTCCATGGGCTCCAATCGTTACCTGAAGAGCACAGATGTAAATGGGGGAAAAAACAGGTTCCTTTATAATGACTGAAACCTATTATACATTTGCTGTACAGAATTGACCAGCGTTGCGAAGCTTTTTTTATGTTCAGCTGAGGAATTTTCCTAATTTTTTTCTGTATTCCCACAAATGAAACTTTTTAAAAGATTGCAGCTATTTCCTCTGCCTGTGTCTTCGCAGTGCCATCTCCCCAACAACCACACCTGGGGCATTTTCAACTATTTATTTTTCTGGTAAGTTATATATAACTGTATGTTGCTATATCATTGCCAGGAAAAAATGAATTGCAAAAGCGAATTGCAAAAACTCTCTGATGGCATGAAGGAAACAGTTACTACAGGTACTGGGGCAGGAGGTGAAGGGCACCGGGAGCGGTGCAGCCTGTGCGGAGATTGCGCCACCAGCTGCTGGGCCAGCAGGGCCATTCATGTCAATGGCCTCAGGAGGTGCACTAGCATAAACTATGCCAGTGTACCCCCTCTCACGTGGCCCGTGTGGAAAGGGCCATGGCAACTATTTATAACAGACACTGGCCTATTTGTCAAAAGTTATTGAAAATTTTGCAAAACATTTGCAAAATGTTTTCAATCCCCCCCCCCCCTCAGTTTTTTCACACTCACCTCCCCAAAATGATTCCTGGCCATCATTTTGTCTTTGTTCTTTTTAAAAATGTCTTTTGGTGGATTCTATGCTTCAATGATTCCACGTTTCATTCTGTAGTTCACCACAGCATGGGCAATCAAAGTTTCAAAGAAATAACAATTCAAAAATGACAAAATAAACAGGTGAAATAGCCAACATGAGCTTAAAATGCCACCGAGGTGGAACTCTGGGGACTGTGGAGAGGCAGAGGAAATGTTTCAAAGTGCACACATCAAACAAAAACATTGTGAAAATGTTTCTACAAAAGAATCTCTAAAGGAGAAGATACAAATAAAAGGCTTTCAGGCTGCAAATAAAAGTTTTGGGGAAAAAACCATGCAGGAACTCCAGAGAATAAACTTTTTTTTGGAAGGCTGAAAATGTTTTATTTTGGTTGTGGAGAAAGGGCCACTGTGCCACCAACCAAGAGTGTGGTATTGTTCAGACTAGGGCCCCTTCCGCACGGGCGGCTGGAAGGGCTGGGTTGGATAGATATCGCCGACTCGATCCTCTGGGACCGCCTCCACATGAATGGTCCCAGAGCCTGACGACAAGCAGAGTCACGCCATCATCAGGGCGTCCTACCTGTCCTGCGGCCCTCCGGCAGGTCGCTCCGGAGTCGCAGGGCAGAGGGGGCATGTCCCCAGGCCTCAGCGATGCGCTGGAGGGCTGCAGGACAGGTAGGATGCCTGGACATGGGGGGAGAGAAGGCGCCACGGAGCCGCCATTTTCCAAAAACCTCGCTGGGCAAGCGAGGTTGGAAAACGGCGGCTTTGCTGTCCCCAGGCTGCCGTATTCCGCCTGTGCGGAAGGGGCCCTAGTCTCAGATTGCTTATTGGCTATAGTAGATTAAGTTCATCAAAATATATAGAAAACAGTAACAATGATGTTGACAGGGATTTGGGGAGGTTAAACATGTGGAGGTAGCATGAACTATCTTCATGAGGAGGACCATTCTACAACAACCACTGTGAGGAATCCACTTCACAAGCTATTTATATGGCTGCAGTTTACATATGGAGTGGCCAACACACAAAGATCTCAGCAGCCAATGTGGTGATTCCTATATAAATTCAACCTCATGTTCAGGAATGGAAATAGACCATTTAAAGGAATGCATGCATTAAAATGAGGGTGCAGATTCCTTCAGGAACATAATAAACCATACATTGTGATGGTAATGAAGACTTCCTCTATGAATCCATGTTCAATATATTGCAAGAGTGTCTTTTAAACATTTTTAAAATAAACATAGCTATCTACAGAATCATCATTCATTTATACTCCTGTGAATTTTAGATAAACGGAATTACCATATACAGATGAATCTCTAGGTGAATGGCATTCCCTTACTAGTGGGTATCCAGTGTGAATGCATCTAGCGTTGGAAACGAAATGCTGGAGTAGATGGCCCATTGGTCTGATTCAACAGGGCAAGTCTTCCAGTCTACTATAGTATTTTCATTCTGTTTCCCTCATATCTATTCATATGAACACTCACATTCAGACCATATCATATTTAATAAAATGCCTGTAATGACAAGACAACTGAATATTGGAAACTAAAAAAGTTCCTTCTTAATGTAACATTTATTTCATTATTATTATTGTAGGGGAAATGGAATGAGGGAGAACCAATCCATTCAGAACCCAGGGAGCAGGGTTTGAATTTTGCATGGAGAAACTTTGTTTATATTGTAACTGATGCTGCCTCCTGAATAGAGAACACCCTCCTGATTTCTGTTCAGGATGATTTGCTGCTGTTTGATTGGTTTGTAATGCAGGTCATGGAGTAAAATAAATTGGCAGCTGACCTTAACTGATAGAAAAATAATAATTGCAATGTAAGACCAGACAGCTTCTAAACTAATTTGCCTGCAGCAGAAAATAGGCATTATCAAACACCAAACAACTATGCTAAAATACTATTGGCTTCCTATCAAACATAGACTCTATAAACGTATTCTTATAACGTGCATTCTCATTCAGTTAATGCTTCGGGTACAATACAACAGATGCCAGTTTTGGTGCTTTTGTAATGCTTCTCTTTTTCCTGCTCAGATTTCTCTTTCCTTCCATTTTTTCTTGTCTTCCCTTTTCCTCCCATTCTCCTGAGGCTGTTACAAATGGTGATGCTTTTCTTGGTGTCTGCCAATGCAACTGCAGCAGCAATGGGGCTTCCAAATGGTAGATTTCTCTCCCCAGCAGGAGGTAAAAGGGGACTGGGAGCGGCACGGGGAAAACACCGACTTCCACCCAATGCTGTTCGCTTGGCACCGGATGGAAGCCGGCGTTTTCAAAAAGACTCGCTCAATGAGCAAGTCGAGAAAACGCTGCTGTGGGGGGGGGGAATGCCACTGCTGCTGCAGCTGTGCAATATTCACCCCCACAATGGCATTTTTACCAGCCCCATGCTGGTCTAAATGGCCCATGCAAAATGGGCCCATGAGTGTTGATTGTTGCAAATGATCATATGTATTGCGGAGTGTAAAGGATTTTTCAAAACAAGCCTGTTTCACCATGTTGTGTCACTTGTCTTCCCTCTCTCAGAGCTCCAGTGTTTCCATATCCAACATGCCATTGCTACATTTCTAGGGGAAGTTCTAGAAGCTATATTCAAAGTAAGTATTTGATGAAAAACTGTAGACACATAGGTGGCTGGATAGTTTCAATTTTTTGCAAGCAAAATGGCTAGAAGGTACATGATGTCATTAAAATACATATCCCACAGTCACAGTTCTCATTAAAGTTTCTCAACCCCACCTACTTCACAAGATGTGCGTTGTGGAGAGAGGAAGGGAAGGAGTTTATCAGCCACTTTGAGACTCTTTACAGGAGAGAAAGACAGTGTATACATCCAAATTCTTCTACTTCTTCTAAACCCTCCTTCTACTTACAGCCTCTTCCTTTGTGTCATTCCACCCATCCCTTGCCTAAGGGCTCTAATTCTGTAAGCCTGGTTGGAGGAAATGCCTGGAGAATATCAAGGGAAGTTAAGTGTGTGGTTCCTTCTATTCTCTTTAGAATCATAGAGTTGGAAGAGACCACAAGGATCATTAAGTCCAAACCCCTGCAATGCAGGAACACATAATCAAAGCACTCCTGACAGATGGCCATCCAGCCTTTGTTTAAAAGCCTCCAAAGAAGGAGATTCCACCACACTCACGACAGCATTCCACTGTCGAACAGCCTTTACTGTCAGATAGTTTTTCCTGATGTTTAGGTGGAATCGCTTTTCCTTCACCTTCACCCTTTACTCCTGGTCCTAGTTTCTGGAGCAGCTGAAAACAAGCGTTCTCTCTCACCAACAGGACATCCCTTCAAGTAACTAAACATGGCTATCATGTCACCTCTTAACCTTCTCTTCACCAAACTGAACATACCCAGCTCCCTAAGTCTCTCCTCTTAGGGCATGGATTCCAGACCTTTTACCATTTTGGTTGCCCACCTCTGGACCCGTTCCAGCTTGTCGATATCCTTCTTGTTTGATCACCTTTTGTCTCTTAATATTGGGTCCCATCAATTTATTTTTATTTGCAGTGATGCCAGGCATGGATTCAAAGCAAACAGGTCATGTTCTCTCACATTTTTAAAAAATCACACATACACATGCATTCCATTTCTATTTATTGCATCATATTTCCATTGATAAAATTTTTGCATAAAACTGTTTGTGTACCCAAGGTGTCGAAAAGCTGACTAGTTTGTAGTTAATCTAGCCCTTTGAAGTAAAACTGTACAAATTACAATGAACATTAGCATTTTGTTAAAATTCCATCTGCTTTGAAGTCAGATTCATAGGACTCTTGCAATTTACCATATTCTTGGCATCAGATAAATACTGGCATATGGTTAGGTACCATCATCCATAATAATTCATTTCACAGTTTACATTATACTCATGGCCTGTATCCAAAAGGGATTTTTAACATGCCATGTTTTCTACAATTAGACATTGTGACTTTTCTCTCTAACTCATCTGAATGTTCACTTTAAATTATTCAGAACTAGATAAATATACATGAATAGATAATTTCTGTAGCAGTGGTGTGTGCTGGTGAGAAGGGTTTGTTAAAATAACAAAATTTAAGAAAAATCGAGTTCATCTTCATGGCATATTGAAAAACAGTACATAAACAGAATTCCCTTGGGCTGAAATTAGTAGCTGGAGTGACAACAGTTTGTTAAAATTGAGTTCATGACATGGCTTGAATTCTTTGGTGTTCCAGTTATATTTTTCAGTTCTGCCTCCTGAGATCACACAGATAGACATTTTCACAAGTCACACTAAGAATAGTCTCTGAATTCCCCACCTTTGGAAATTGAAAGCATGAGCTGATCAGCCTCTTTGGAAACTGAAGACACAAATCTCTTTGCTTTTTCTGCATTGCTTTAACCAGATTCAGAGTCAGTTGTGGGAAACTCACTAGCACTTTTAGTATTACTTGTTGGGGAAAAAACCCTGTTCCTGGAATTAAAAAATGTGTGATTTTTAAAATAAAATTGTGACTCTGGCAATGGTTCTCAAACTGTTTAGTTATTTTTGCGGGGAGAGGTGTGGCCCTTCCCTCGGTTACCTAAGCCCCCCCCCCCCAGCATTGCAGTAAAACACCAGACAACTTTTGTATGGGTAAGAAAATAGGCCATAGCAGTAGAATTTAATTGGCAGAAGGCAAAGGAAAGTTTGATGGCATAGCATGGGGAGGTGATCCAAGCCTCTTAGCAGCCCGAGTGCTATCGCCCAGGATAAACTGGTTCCTCAAGCCTGCCTGCTGGAGGAATCTAAACTGTAGTGAAGAGTTGGAGTGAAGCATGCCCAGCCCAGTGAAATGCCCATGACTGGGGCCCCCTCCAATCTATGCTACGGGGGCAAGCACCTTAGCCCCCTGCAGGGCGTCCCAGCCATCGGCTTGCTCCACCCCTACTTCTTAAGGAGGTGTACTAACAGGGGAGCCCCCACAGCTCCCCCTTTCAGTGGATCACCCCCATGCGCAACTGCCACAGAGCCAAGAAGGAAGGTTATCCCTCCTGGCTCCCGCTACATGCTTCCTAAGCCTTCAGTCAATCACACAATTCAGATCTAAGGCTATGCAGCCAGAGGTCCATGCCCTGCTGTGATAAATGAACCCGAACCTGTCTATACAAAGACTCTATCTTAAATGAAATATCATGATGAGGAACCACCCCGCCCCCCTAAGACCTGTACATAATGCGTCACCACCCGGCAAGTCCTTGCTCTGGCTCCATTCACTCGTCGTGAGTCCAAGGCTCCCTTTCAAACATGCCTCTCTAGCAAGTGTGACTAAAAGAGGACCGATTTCAGTAACAGCTGGTGAATGGAGTCCAAGTCCTTCAATATCATCTGTAGCAGCTTGATTGCCATGTGATCTGTGGAATGAGAGGAAGGCTTTGATAGCTTCTTGGTACACCTGATGTGTTGCTGGTGCCAGTGAGGCTTGCACCCCCTTTGGCAATTATGTGTCCCCAAGAACCCACAGCTCCTGTGGAAAGGGGTCAGGATCCCAGCAGGCTCCAGGTGTCAGTTGCTGGAACCTCTCCATCTGGAACCTGAAAAGGTTATCTGCTATTCTGTTGTCTACTCCTGGAATGTGCTGAGGCACAAAAGAGATGTTATTGATCAGGGAAACCACTACAAACTTTCTCATTAATCGCATTACCTGCTCAGAGCGAGAGGATTGCTAGTTAATCACCCTGATGACAGCCTGGTTGTCACACCAAAACAATACCCTGCAATTGGAAAACTGATGTCGCCACAGGTGCAAGGCCACCAGTATGGTAAAAAAATTCTAAAAAGGTCAAGTTCCTACTAAAGCCAGCTTCCTCCCATTCCTGGGGTCAGTGCTGGGCACACCATCTACCCCTGAAGTAGACCTCTAAACCAAGGCTGCCAGATGCATCTGAATGCACCTGCAACATGGCCTCAGGCGATAAGCGCTCCTGCCACAATGAAACCCCATTAAAGTGGGAAAGGAACTGTAGCCAAACTGTGAGGTCAGCCTTGATACCCCTTGTCAGCTGGATGTGGTGATGTGGAGCAGTCACTCCATGAGTAGCATGGGCCAGTCTGGTGCAGAACGGTCTGCCCAGGGAGACCACACAGCAGGAAAAATTTAGGTGGCCCAGCAACCTCTGGATGTCCTTCAACACACTCTTGGCTTTGCTGGATGTCCTTCAACACACTCTTGGCTTTGCTGGACAGGTGGATGAGCAGCTGGCAGATTCGAGCTAACGTATCTGGTGGAAGGCTGGAGTGCCTTTCACTGTATCCAGAGTGTCCCCCAGGAAAACAAGGATCTGTGAGGGACCCCTTTGTCTTCTCACTAGCCAAGGGGACACCGAGTTCTGCTGCCAGGGCCTGAAAACTATTAAGCCTGGTAGCACATTGCTGTGTGCCCGCCTCTCCCACAAAGAGAAAATCATCTAGGTAATGTGTGATATGGGGGCTGGCTGACCAGCCCTTGGCTGCCCAATCTGAAAAGGAATTGAAAGTCTTGAAGGCTGCACAGGCTACTTCACATCCCATGGGCATCACCTTATCCACAAACCACTTCCCCCCAAACTTGATGCCCAGTAGACAAAAACCATCGGGGTGGATAGGAAGCAGCCAAAAGGTGGACTGGATGTCACACTTGGCCATAAAGGGGCCCTGGACCACATGACCTAATCAGATTAATAGCATGTTCAATGAAATCATTTATGGAGGACCCTTTTGTATAAGAAAGGTGGTGGATGAGGTGGAACTCTCCTGGGGCCTTTTTAGTCACCATGCCAAGGACAGAAACCCTGAGATGGGGTAGGGTTGTGGAAAAGGGGCCGTCCTTCTCCAGCTTGGCCTCCACAACCCCGGGCATTTCCCAGGCTGACTTGAGGTTACCACAGTCAGTTGTCACCCTGGGACCAGTGTAGGGAATGTGAAAACCCCATGAAAATCCTTCCCAAAGGAACTTTGTAGCCAGCCGGTTGGGGTAGTCTGTCAATAAATCTCGAAGGGTAGGCAGCTTGATTGGGGAAATGGCCAGGGTGCCCCAAGACTCTGGAACCTCCTTACTGGAGGTTGCAGTTTGTGTGGCAGGACCCAACCCTCCTCTGCTAGGGGCTGGGCTAATTGGGGGATGGGCTCCATGAAAGGGCTGCTGTTTCCTGCCTCTAGGGCATGCCATTTTAGCATGGGGACCAAAGCATGCTTCACAGGAGTGCTCAAATTCGCACTTGGACCTATGGCATCTCCCCTGGTTGAATTCCCAACATACCAGGTGTGACCTCTCCGTCCGAAAATTTGTCCTCTTTTTTATATGATTGGCTTTGCGGGTGGGCAAAGGGCAATTCTGAGGGCAAAGGGTTGTCCAGGCTCCATTATTAATCTTATCCCACCGAGTATCATTGCAACATGAAGCCACCCTGTGGAATTCTTCGATTCAGTTCAATTCAGTTCAATGCTGCTGAGTCTCTCCCTATGAGGCAGGCCCTCAAAATGTTACATTGGTGGGTCGCCAAGTGCCAAGCCCTCAGCAGGTAAGCTGCCAAAATCAGGGCCATATACTCCCCAAATTCTAGAATCCAATTGTCAAAACTCCTATCGACCCCACTACACTTAGGCACTGATGAGGACCCCATGACCCATTGTGGACCCCGGCTGAATGAATTTGAAAATGTATACATAGTAGCCATTGAGGGCCCTCTCCTTCAGTTTATGTGAGAGGTGACAGCTCGGGGGGTCCTTAGTGGGCTTGGCGCCACTGAAAGGGAAGGGGGTGAGTGGGTCCCTAGGTGGAAAACCTAAGCTGTGATCTCTATGATCACTCAAACTTGGGAGAATTGAGGGGATGGCACCCATGTCCTCCCAAATGTCCCCTCACCCTGGGGAGAGTCCTCATTTGAGGAATACTCACTTGAAGACAACGATGGTAAGTGGCGTCTTGAAGAGCAATGGCGGGCTGCCCTGTGTCCCTTCTTATGGCACCTGTCCTGACTGGTCTCTCTTTCTGCCTCCAATGATGAAGAACTCAGAGTGTCCTCCTCTTTTTCCTGTGAAAGGGTTTCCTCCTCCCAATCCCTAACTGGCTGAGAGGGGCGTGCTGAGGTAGTGGTAAAAGGGGTCACCGCCTTGCTAGCTGATAAATTCTGGACAAGTTGTACAAGTGTTTTTGCGAGGTCTTGAAGTTTCTGAGTGCTCACAGATGAGACCCCTGGCTGACTCACCATGTTTGAGGGTGGTGGTGCCGAACTATTGACCTGCCCCCCTGGCCCTTGTAGGGATCCGTCCCTGGGTGCCCTTGTAGTAGTGCCCTTGGTCCTGCCCAGGAAGGGAGAGGGAAGGGCACAATGTGTTGCTGCCCCCAGGAGGGCTTCTGACTGACCTACTCTTAGCAGCAGCCTGCTGAGACTTGGCCAATGCAGGGGCCCTTCTGCTGCTGTTCACGGCTGCCCCCTTGGAAGGCCTCACACTTCTTTTGAGTCCCTGGGCTGACTCTTGTGCCCCACTGGGAGCCTTATGCTTGGTGCCTTTTGCAGGTGCCATAATCAGATAAGTATGGCCTCCATAGGGATAGAAATAGCATCAGAAAGCCCAGAGGGAGAAAGGAGGGAGGTAGAGAGTGTGCCAACTTTCAATGTTGACCATAGGATTTTCACTCAGTGGGAGGGTGGCAGATGGAGACATGGTAGGGGACAGTATCACAAGAGTGATAATGCCACTTTCAGAGACAATCAAGTAAGACCAATAGCTCTACCATAGAATTTCCAGCAATTCCTAAAACTACTGATGTAGCTATCCATATGATGTTGTGCTGTCCCTTTTATGTGCTATCTAGGGGAAAGTATATAGCACCCCTTTTTATGGGAGCTTGAAGGGATAACTTATGAACAGAAGGTTATTCTTCTTTTAAACAGTGGTTGTTATGAGGTTTTGGAAGCAGTGGCTAAATTTTTAACTGGTATTATTACTAAGCGTTTTAAGTTGTATTAATTGTGAGGATTGTTATGATATGTTTTATATATGCCATTAAATGTTTAATAAAATGAAATACTGCTGCAGCTTCTGTGTTTCCCCAGGAGTGACTCAGGATTCCAGAGAGTTTTTAATTTTTTTATCTTATGCCATTGCAGTAACAGACAAGAGGGGCTTGTGGCTAAGCTTGGTCAATACCCTAGAAATTCAGTAAAATTTGGATTTGGATTTATTTGGGCATAACATTACCTGTATGCCCGAATAATACAAATAACATATTCGGATATACCCGAAGTATACCTGAAAAATGTGGGTCGGTCTGATTTTGGGGGGCATTTTTGGTGTTTTTTCACATTTGTGCCTGCAGGGAGCACATTTTTAAAGTTAGTGGCACCAAAATTTCAGGGTTTCCTTTGAAGACTATACTAATGATACCCTCCAGGTTTGGTAAGGTTTGGTTTAGGGGGGCTAAAGTTATGGACCCTTTAAGGGGTAACCTTATCTCCAGTTAGCTCCCATTGGAAACAATGGGAAATAGGGGCACTTCTTTTGGGGGTCCATAACTTTGGATCCTCAGAACCAAACTTAATCAAACTTGGGTGGTATCATCAGGACAGTCTTCAGATGATACCCTGAAATGTTGGTGCTGCTAGCTATACAAATGAAAAAACACACCAAAAATACCAAAAAAGCCCAAATACCTCATATTTGGATTTGTTCATATTCGGGGAGGACATAATTGGGCTGATATTGGCCTGAATTTGTCCAGATTTGCCCAGATTCAGGATGAATCTGATATCTGTTGCACTCGAATTTCCAAGCCTAAGTGTGGCAGAGAATCTCCTGCTCTGACCAGAGGCTTGGAAGCATAAAATCGAGTATCCTTTTTTCTTTTCCACTCCAGACTCCTCTAGCCATTCTGGGATGTATCAGGATAACCAGTGGAGACAAGAAGCAGCAACACCATTGGAATAGCAGCAGGGTTGTGACAGCAGAGGATCTGAGCAGTGCCTTTCATTGAATAGTCAGCCCACAACCCCCCTCCCCCATAGCTGCATTGAGTTCTAAAATTAAATGGGATCATGGAGTTCCTGCTGTGTCATCTAGTTCTGAGTGTGGATTGCTGGAAGCTTTATGTGATGCTTCTGCTTAGGTCAGTGAAAGAGGGTAAAGTTGGAAGGAAGGGGTCAGAGAGAGGAGCACAAAGACATGCGTAAGCAGCGCAGAGAGAACGTTAAGTTGTGTAGAGAGGAAAATAATGATGGGATGCAGTGATAATAAAGGGAATTAATACAGAATGTGTCAATTAGTAATAATATTACAAAATGCTTTTCCAGATTTATAGTAATGGGATATTATTTTGGTGCTGCTAGCTTTTGGGATATTAAAGAGTGATGTGAGTTTGCCCTGAGAAAGTGATGCATCAACCATTTTTCACTTCCATTGCTCTTCCAAAGGTATTCATTTATTTATATCTTGCCTTTCTTCCATCACAGATGTTACTGTAGAGCTTGGATGGGTTCCCAGGAGACTTTCCATCCAGTCGTTGACCAGACACAGACCTCTTAGTTTCAGCAAGGTTGCTATATCATATGTTTGCTTACTATTTCATCATATCCTATTTATCTAAATTACTGCCTGTTTCCATGGATGCAAGCAATGACGAAGAATTGTCTCAAGTAATAACACTAGAAGGTTACAACTTTTAAGGTGGCTTGCTGTTGTCTTTATGTTTCTCTGGGAGAACACCACAAGGAAGAGTTTTATAAACCTTTCTCTGGGATTGTAAATCAACTGTTTCCCCTCTCTGCAATATTAACAGATTCATCTGCAGAGACCATTGTTTCCCCAGACTGCACATTAGAGAGATGAAAGAATTGCGATTATTTTCCAAGTACATCGAATTTACTTTCAAATGCCCTTCTGGCACACAGAGTTTGATTCAAAGGAAGATATCACACACAAATATAGCTAGAAGGGATGACCCAAATGGGATAAAATTATGGCTATGTCACTTTATTATCAGAGATGTGGAAAGATGCAGTACAACTTGATCCTGTCAGATCTCAGAAGCGGAGTAGTTTAAATACCTTGATGGGAGACCACCAAGGAAGACTTTGTAAAGGAAGAAAATAGCAAACCATCTCTGCTTAATCACACATCTCACATATCTCAAAAACTGTATGGGATCACTATCAGTCAGCTGTGACTTGATGACACTTTACACACACACATATTGTCTGGGAGCAGGGTCAGCCCCCTCCCTGGACTTCTCTGACCCCTGCTGTACCTTCCCAGGACTTACCAGTGCTGAGGGGGAAACCGGTGAGACACCCATGCCACCTGTGTGGCTGGAGCTGAGGGGGAAGCCCAGGCCTCGCGACAAGGGAGAGGAGGATGAGAGGAGGACGCGATGGCTGGAGATGGACTCCTTGGGACCTGGCTGCATTGCTAGGAGGACAATGGGTGGCCCTGGGGGAGGCTCATTCCAGCTGACCTGGCACTGGAGGAGGCCGAGCCTGGCAGCAGAAAGGGGGCATGGCCGCTGACTCTTGAGAGGGGGGACAGTCAGAAAGAGGCAATAGGATAAAAGGGAGGGGATACCAGGCACTGTTGAGGAGGGTGATTGAGAGAAGGAGGGAATGAGAGAGGTGGAGAAGCAGAACATGGTGGAGGACGTGGGAAGGAGGAGGGAGAGACAGAGAGAGGCGGAAGGAGATGAGGAAAACCTGCCAGGCAAGCGGAGACAGAGCAGGTTCACTGAGGGTGGTACTTGGGCAGAGAAGTGGCAAGGAGGAGAAGGAAGCCCAGGGGAGGCACCTCCTTAGCTTGCATAAACCACTTCCCTGAGACTGGGGGTGAGGCCGGGGTTACCAACGCCCAGGCAAGGGATGGAGGGACAACAGGGCCTTTGCTGGGGGCCCTGAAGGGGAATGGGACACATATGCACACAAACATACACACAGTCAATCAAAACCAGAGGCACTATGCATACTAAAATTTTTTGAACTTCTCAACTCATTTTGGAAACAGCCATTTGGGGGCCCAGAGCTGGTGTGAGTATGTGTCTGGTAGGGGAGATGGTGAGACAGATCCATGAGACAGATACAATAAAACAGACATCTTGAAGTAAAAATTGTCATAGCTTTACTTGCTGGAGCTGACTGAGCCTTGGTACATACAACAGTTGATGCCTCTAACAGTAAACAATGCTCCAGCCTACACAGTGGTGGATACTGTCTGATGTTAGGACATAGGATTCCACATGTGTGCAAGTCACTTCAAAATGATGATGTCCTAACAGTACCTGAGCTGGGTGTGCCCCTGCAAGACCTCATCCCAAAATTCCTGTAGGGAAACTCAATAGTGGCGAAATAGGCATATAGACCATGCTGTACAACAGGCCTACAGACATGCTCTACAATAACCACATCTGTAGTGACCCTTTAACTGCATAAAAGGCTTAGGGTCATTACAACTTGTTAGATTTCATGTGCTGTATAACATTGAATAGATTTGTGTGTAACTTTTATTTTTGTTTTCTGATATTGCTACTTATTTCTATATCACCCCTTTTTTGTAGATCGGCAAATGGAAGGGTATCTTTTTTGGCTTTAAGAGAGATGAAGTGCAATTATACACTCAAGTTTCCATCCTTCCACTGCCATTGCAAAGCTCAATTCTAAGAATGGTTTCTACGCACAATGTATAAATAGCATATGAAATCCAATGTCATAGGGTGTCATCCTTATTCACTACAGCACATTAACTTTTGTACCTAAAATACTTCTGAGTTATACAGGGACATCTTCCCAAATAACTCTATGTTACTCCATGAACTCATAATTGTTAGAAAGCCTGTGTGAAACAAAGAATTCCTGTAAAGTCAATCATTGCTTTAAAAAAAAACCTCTTTGATTCTCACATGGCCAGGATTCATCACCATTCTTTCCAAAACGGCTGAATTTGGCTTTTAAACCAGTGTTGGCTTTTTAATACCTTTTTGAGCTTCTATGACTTGGTGTTTGGCCAGTCTTCTGTGGATTATGATGTTGGCTTCCATTTGGACTTTATTTTCAGAACTCTGATCTGTTGGTTACAACTCTGCTTACCACTTGCCATCAGTTTGAACTCTGCTAGCATTGTCCTTTAGTAGCTGCTAAAACTTGGCTGGAATTTTTTTTAAAAAAATTGTCCAGATTTATATGCATTTCCACGTGCCAATCATTCTCTTTCATCTCTGTAACGCATTGCCTGTTTCGAAGCCTGTTCAGAGTCATAATGAGCTGATACCACTTTCTGCATTTCCAGCCATCCCTTCAAGAATTCCTGCCTCTTTTGGGGTGAGAATTTATTATGTATTTACCTTTCAAGCCTCTGGCAGTGTAACTCTACCAATTTACATGCCAACCATCAACAGAACATTTGTGTTTGTTTCCTTAAAGCCAAACCACATGTTACAAATTTTAGTAAATCAGGTCCAGGACTTGCTAAAATGTGTAATGTGTAGTTTGGTCTTTAAGATCAAGCAAACAAAAAACTAGGAAGAAAATTAAAAATTCTGGTAATATCCCTACCTTGAACAGTACCTCATGATATAGTTTAGGGCAATTCATTTGATCCATTTCAGTTTCTAAGCTGTTTGTTTACAATCACATTAACTTATGGGTTTGCAAAAGACCTTATCAACACAATATTCAGGTTTTAAATTTTAGATGTTCATGTTGATATAGTTTTACGGTTAGATTTAGGATCCATTCACAGGACTGAGAACCACAGATAAAGATTCTGTCTGGGCACCAGCCATGTAATTCAGACACAAAACAAACGACAAGTAGAAAAATATAATAATGTGACCAGCTTGGAGGCCCCTACAGGGACCAGACCCCCAGAATATTGTCCCCTTTGTTTCCCTTCTCTGCATCCAAGCTAATTTATAAATAAATATCACTTGACTTTTTATCATGATTAGTCAACATTTGATTACTGATTAGGTGAGTCTGTCAAGTGTGAAGTACATTCTATAGCTTGGGTGGTTATTGGGGCTTTCCCCACTACAGAAGGGAGCTAAGGTCGACTTGGTTCCCTTCAGTGGAGGGCGATTCCAGGCTGTCCCTACAGCAACTGAGTTGGCCCCCTGGAACCGAGCTAAGTGGGCGGGATCATCTTGGTGCCTGTTTTGCTCCTCGATTGTGATTGGTGCTTGTGTTACGGCGGGAACAGAGAGCGTTCTTTTTAAAACAGTTTTTACAGTTTACAGTTGCATGCGCTTTCTGCCTGCCACGACTCTCCCATTCTGCACATGCCACAAAAGCGGCTTGTGATTGGTTGAACGGATGAGGTGTCGTTTCGATGCTTCCCTTCTTCGAAGCTTCGAAGTGGTATCGACCTTATTCTGGCAGAAAAGTGTAGTTCATAACTGCAACAAGGATGTCGCTGAGGCGAACCTAGGCAGAAACCAGTTCAACTCTGTCAGTGGGGAAAGCCCCAAGTTGTGGTCAGATCAAGTACAATGGAAATGAGCAGCAAATAAAACACAAGCATATTTCTTCCATCTTGGGTGCCCATTGGATATACTTGTGGGTGTTGCTTTTATATGATCAGGACACTCATTTTATGGGACAGTCCCATGTGGTTATCTGTACAGCTGTGATTATCAACTATATGGAAATCATCCCACAAAAAAAAAATCAGTTCTTGAGTTGCTGTAGAAAGATCCAAAGAATGTCAAGTGGTCAGGGAAAATTAGTATTTAAAATATAGAAGCGATTGTCACAATTTAGCTTTATTATAAAGAAAGCTTTTGAGAATAAGAGCTTTAATACAGTACAGTAATTGTTAAAGTCTCCTGAACGTTAGTATTAAGCAGACAATCTAACCCAAACTAACCACTTTCAAACCTTGTTAATTCCAACAGTTAAGCATATACCTAAATATCTTTCAGTGATGTGAATGTAACTTAACTATGGCTGGTTTTGCCCTTTGTATTATGGATAGGTTGGGACCGAAATTATTAAGGAGTTTTGCTTGTGTGTGTGTATATGAGTGAATTAGTAGTTCTACTGCTTTGACTGTAATATAGTTGTAATTTGTAGGTTGTATTTATTCTTATTCATAATTAAAACTAAAATAGAATGTAAGAAAAATCAATATTAATTATTGAAATGACTCAGGTATTAATTAGTGTATAGATAAGAAACAGTGCATACTCTTCACTGAAGCAATGTATGTTCTGTGAGGAGGAATATATTATTTGAATTATACTTTCAGAGAAAAGCTTAGAGTGTTCTTTAATATAAAGATTGTTAGAGTAGACAATGATGATTGCTACTTTAAAAAAAGGGAGAAAAAGAAAATGTGTCTATTGTCCCATCTGCATTCATAGCAACAAAGAAATTTGCTATTCTCTTGGTATTCTTTTTCAAACAGGTATATTAGCCTTAGATGTTTTGTGCCAAAGGCCATAAAACTTACAAACATGACAGCTGAGCTGCTTTTTGTATGTGAAGTGCATACCTGGTGTGGTGTTTGTGCTTCTTTTCAGTTCATGAAAGGGCAGATGTTACTCAGGTGGTCTATAAAGTGAGATGATTTGGTAACAGAGCAAGGAATATGCTCAGCCCGACATTCTGAAAACATAAACCAAATACAGCCATTCTACTCAACCTATTATTAAACTTCTTGTACTTTTCAGTGGCAAGCAGTCTGCAACTGGGGAACCAGCTGGTTATCAGTTTCAAAGCTTGCTCAGTTTCTTTCACAAGTTCTTTTGTTGGATTTGGAAAGAGTCCATCCTTTTTTGGTGTACAGGGACATCACGAGATTAAATATTGCCAGAATTCTGTTTTTTTTTAAATAGAGCTCAGACAACACAGCTTGAAGTAAAAACTAAAGAATTATGAACCAGCAGGCATCCAGACAAGTTTTTATCTTTAAAACTGGTTAAAAAGGGAGGAAAATGGTCATTAAAATGTACTAATTCTTAACTGTACTCCAAAATAATTTTAAAACTTATTTGAAACAGCAAAGTAAAATATCATTTTTTAAAATACCAAACCCTTATTTCAAAGATGAAATTCAGATTTATTTATTTTTATTCTAGAAAAGTCAATAAAGTGGTGAAGAGCTCTCATTTTTAATAAGATAGAAAAAAAGATATCTGCTTCACCCACTCACTATCCCCACACACCCAACAAATCAGATTTTGATCAAGTAACTGTGCCATACACCTTCAGTTTAGGTACCAGGCCAGCACAGTGTTGTGCTTACAAACTAGGTCAAAAGTTAGACTATAATACCAAATTGGATGCAGTAACTCTCCCATGGAAAAAAAAAAGTCTGACAGAAACAATACTCATAAATCATCACCCATTTGTGTTCATTTGGGAAATTCTGAATTTTTAATTGGATCTTTTTTAAAATTCTGGCACCATTTGGAAATACAATGCTGAACAAGTACAAATTAAATTGTTTTTTAATGAACTAAGCCAAAAATAGCATGACCAAAAAAGCAAAATAAAACAACTTTAGAGATTTTTAAAGAGAATTAACAATGTTCTATTTCCCTTGATTCCAGTATAACTGTTTTCTCTCAAATGAGAAAGAAAATGCTAACCAAGCTATGGGAAAAATTAGAACTTCTAAAGAATTACACACATGTAAGAAATACATAATTTTGAGCTACTCCCCAGAATAGGAGAATTCCAGGGGAAAGTGAGCCCTGGCGAAAGCCAGGTCTTCAAACATACCAGTACTCACAATTTCTTTTATAATAAAAACAAGATGTAGAATAATCCTAAAAATCATAACCATCTTTTCCCATGGTTAACTATTATAGGAAAGATAGCTTCTGATGGGTGGGCACTGCCTAATAGACTGTTTCCTTCTACTTAGCCCAACAAAATGTAAAGTCTTCCTTCAACATAAGGCAGTTTCTTCAAGTTAAGAAGTTCTTCTGTCTGCTGACTTATAGTGACACTGTAGGGTTTTCCAAGCAAGTGATGAACAGAGGTGATTTGCCATTGCCTGCCTCTTCTGCATAGCAATTCTGGACTTCCCTTGTGGACTCCTACCCAAATACTAACCAGTGCCAACCCTGATAAGTTTCCAAGATCTGACAAGCTCAGGCTAGCCTGGGTCCAGTTTTGTACCTTTACAAAATGGTGTCTGGGGCTTGCCCTGAGAGACATGCCTCCCCAGCCCCTAGCTGAACTGCTCCCACCTCCACTGAACCCCCTTGCCACACATCCCACAAAACTTTTTAATACTTACTTTTTTTCCATTTGAGCTGTACCGAGACCAGCAACACACTGAGGATGAGGATAAGACAAGGGAGAACACTTGCCTTCCCTGGCCTGATCTCTGCCCCCAGTGTGTTGCTGGCCTTGGCACCATTCAGATGAAGGAAAGTAAGTTAATTTTTTTGCAGGGGGAGGACTTCAGCAGGGGGAATTTGGAGGGGGCATGGTGGGAGGGTGGGGGAGTTTGGCTGGGGGCTGGGCATGGGGAGAGAGGGAGGGGGCGGGTGGCCAAAATGCACCCTTTACATGACCCATGCACGTGGCACCTGGATTGTCTGCCCCTCTTGCCACCCCCAGATACATCATTGCCTGAACCATCCCAGTCAGAGTCCGCAACAGCTAGACAAACACTATTTCCATGTCACCACTGTTATTTATATGTTTGTATACAGGTCAATTATTCTTCACAGTTTTATTTAAAACATGCTTCGTCTCTTACCACATTATCTTCTTCTGTGTATTTGATTCATTTCATGCTGTGAGTTTACTCAACCATTAGTGTGCCCACTTGGAAGTAGACTCCATTGAAATTACTTGAATTAATTCCTGAATGAAATGCTCAGGCTTACTGTGTCAAGCACACAGAAAATGTTTTGTAGGCTGCAAAATGAAGAGGTATCTATAAAATGAAAACAATTTCCATGTTGAGAAGATTGCAAACTGGTGCTTTCTGCTATTTGAATGGCTTTTATTCACACTAAAATAAAAACTCCAAGTTCTTACTGTTAGATGCTAAAATTGCTCCTTCTAAATGGCATTCCTGATTGCACACTGCAACACAACTTGAGTATTCTGGTGTCGGCACACTTTTTTTCCCCTTCTGGCATAAAAATGCCAGGACTATTTATGTACCTTGGCATGGGGGCTTCTAGAAGCAATGAAAAAATTACCGTGTACCATTTACAGACATTAGGTGACACTAATAATATAAACCAATGACCTACAAGGAAAAACAATCCAATTAAAGGGTATCTTCTGCTGTTGGAATTTATGGTAGCACTTCACAGTGACCACAACATCTGTAGAAACAAACATGCTGAGGCTAGGTATGATGTCCACAGATGTATGTTTAAGACTGCTGTAGGGTACAGCAGTCTTAACACACATCTGTGGATGTCATACCTAGCCTCAGCATGTTTGTTTCTTCATATATATTTTTCTGAATTTATGGAACATTCCTTATAGATAAAAGAACTGTGAGCTAGACTATCCAACCTATCAAGGGTAATCTAGGCATAGTAGCAGCTTTTCTATGGTTCCTGCACAAAATAAATCTGGGTTGAGCAAATAGGCCTTGTCACAAAAAAGATGGACTGCATCTATTGTTCATTGCTACATTTGTGCATCCAGCAGTTGACAAGACTTCCAATTTCCCACTGAAATCCATGAGGCTTAATGATTCTTTACCTTAGCTGGATTATATCTGTTGTGCGTTACAGGTCGGGTTTTGTTTTGTTTATAAAGTTACAAGGGGCTCAATTAGCTTGCTTATTCGTTGGTGTAAAACATTATTCCATGGTGACTTTTAGTTAGTTAATGACAACTGAACACATGAAGTTGCCTAATAAATCAGATTCTCCATCTTTCTAGATCTGTATTGTCAAAAAAACCCCAACAACTAGCAGTGGCTCTCCAGGGTCTTGAGCAGGGTTTTTCACCTGATTGTTCTACCTGGAAATGCCAGTGATTGAATTGGGGCCTTCTGCATGCCAAGAAGATGCTCTCCCTCTTACCCATGCCCCCTCCCCATATCAAATATGTAATAAGCAGCAATAATAGAGTATTAAAACCTTAAAAGTATAATGAGCATCAATGGTGTCTCGTGAAAATAACTAAAGATGTTACTTTGGATACTGTCTAAAAGTTCCATAGATGGATGGTGATATTTTTTGCTGATAGTTACCTCTCATGGCAGACCTAATTCATTCATGGGGGTCCTCCATCCCCTAGAAGCAAAATGGAAAGGGACCATTAAGGGCTGAGATTGGAATAGGATGGAAGATATTGTGTAACCTGGAAAATCTCCCAGGGATAGCATTAGACAGTATTGGACTGGGAATTAAACCCTTGCCCCTGGGAACTCAGACTTTGCAGATCAGCTCTGCTACTTCAGATTATTTTTCATTCTAGAGTTTCTGATAGATAAAGGGAGGGCACTTCTATCATAAGAGGGGGAGTGATTTCCTTCAGTTCTCCCTCCCACTGTAGACGCCACATTTTTTTCTCATGTATCTCATGAAGGTCTGCTGATCTACAGGCAAAATTTTCAAGGGGTTGCAACAGCTGCAGGAAGAGGGAAGAAAGCTCGATGAACTCAACCCTTCTTAAATGTTTCATATAGTATTATATCTAACACTAGTGATATAAAGGTACAATTTCTATTTAAATCCAGTATAGTTAGTGGTGTCAAAGTGACTTTTCCCTCAACTTCATTAAAGCCATGACCTTCATTTGTTGTTTGTAAGAGAGAGATGTAATGATCCTCCTGCATTGCGTAAATGTGGCACTTGCTTGAATGAGGAATGCCAAAGCAGGCTGTCGGCCTTCCTGTTCATTCATTCTCTAAATCAAGTCAGCAAATTAAGTTAAAAGTGTAGCTAGTAATTTCACCATGCAAATGCTTTCACTTGTGAAGTTGGCCATTTTGGTGCTGTCAATCAGGAAATTCCTGAGAAATGTTTTTCATCCAGTCTTGCTATTTCAGCAAACTAATTAATATAGGAGATGTTCCACAAAGTCACACTGAAATCCATGCACCTAGTATATGTGTACAAAATTATTTATGTTTCTAGGGAGACTCTTGCTCATTGGTCCCTGCAATTGTGGTTGTGTATGTGTGTATTCAGACTTTTCATTCATGAAGTTTTTACATCATTGCCTTACACATTTGAAGGACACACTTAAAAGTATGAAACACTGATGAAAAAAACTTTGGCTTCATATGAGTATATATATCATACAAGTACAGTCATTCATGAGTTATGATTCAGAGAGCTGACTTACACGCAATCCTAAGTAGTCATACCCTTCTATGGAAATCAGTGGGATTAGAAAACATTTAACTCTCTTTCCACTAGCACTGTTAGTAGTAAATTGGGATTTAACCTCACCAGAGTTTCCCAATGTGCTACTTATAGGCAACATGGTGCTTGACAGTACTCCCCCTGGTGCCCACAGAGCTTCTCAAAATGTGCTTGGAGTTACTATGAGGCAGAGCTGACTATTGCCCTCAATCAAATGAAAAGATTTTCCATGTCAGCAATAGCAGCCATACGTAGCTAGTGGAGAATCAGGGCAGTGATAAACACTCAGACTTTCCTTAGTCAGTGTGTGTTCCTATTTCCTCCCACCATTTAGATTTTCCTCATTTTTTTATTCCTCCTCCTTCCCCTCTATCATTCATTTATTTTTATTATTCTATTCTTAAAGAAACATGCTTTTTATATGTTGTTACTGGAAAAAGGTTTCTAGTGACTACTATAGGATTCCCCATAGTATTCCCCAAGTGTGAATACTATAGGATTCCCAAAAAAAGTTTAAATGGCATGAATATTACTAAATAGAATGTCACTGAATGTTTGACAGTCAAAATGAGCAAGTTTTGATCTTGATAGACCAATTGCCTCACATAGAATAGACCTACTTTATGTGACTCATCATAGAATAAAGTGAGGTCAAGAAGGGTTGAATGATGGAGAGGAGTTTGTGACCTGATCAGCTATTGACATGAACTTCTTTTGTGAAGCAGAGAGGAAGTTTTGTTCTGGTTTCAGAAGTAAAAGACTGCTTTCTCCTTCTGCAGGGCTGTTGGACTCCCAGTGGCTTCCAACCAAAGTACAAACTACTAATCTTGACAGACTACTAATCTTGATGAGACTGTGAATGAAACAGCTTCATACATTTGACATATTCACTATGCATTTTTTTTTTGCAAAGCAGAGGGAGTTATCATGTTTGGTTCCACCTCCTGCAACCTACATTTTGGTTTGGTGCACACAATCCCCTCTCAAAATTGTGATGCTGGCTACTGCCTCAAAAAGACTGGGGATCCCAGCCCACACAATGTATACAATGCCCTCTCCCTGTTCTATAAAGTCATAGGCCATATTCAGAGGCCATAAGAAAACTCTGTTTCTGACATGTGCAGGCAGTCATCATGGTATCCAAAGGAAAGCACCTGAGCAAATAAGATATTCCTTCTTTCCCACAACTGGGATTATAAATGATAGAATCTTGACTACCTGCATTTAACACCAGGAAGTCTTCAACTGTGTTCCCTGTTCTAGTTGGAAAGAGACCAAACCCAAACTGCATCTATACTGCCTGACGTTGTTTATCATAGGGTCTGAATGTGGTTCACAGATGTATGTATATCATTTTCATTAATTCATGCAGTAAACAGCTTAATAACAACCCTTTTAGCGTCTTTTAATAAATATCTAAAATGTAAAACCCTGTAGCTGTACCCCTAATACACCAACTGAGAAGAATTAAAATTTTTATTTTTCCAGTTTTGAATTATGAATTTAAATTAAAATCCCTGTGAATCAAAACAGTCTTTACATCTGTTCTAAACCTTAGCAGAAAAGATGTCATGGAAAAGCCCTTTGGTAGGGGGTTACAGACAGTGGTGGGATTTAGCAGGTTCGCACCACTTCAGCAGAACCGGTTGTTAAAATGGTGCTTGTAAACAACCAGTTGTTAAATTATTTGAACCCCACCACCAGAACCAGTTGTTAAATTATTTGAATTCCACCACTGGTTACAGAGATGTCGCCCCACCACTAAGAACCTTCTAGATCTTACAGTTCCTAGCAAAGGGGGGTGTCGTGGGGGGCAGGGTTGATTTTTGGGGGGCCCCACAGTGCCCCCCCTGTGGTGCCCGCCCACACTTAATTTAGCAAACCAAGCAGGCTGGAGAAGAGGCCTGCCTGTTCCCTTCCAGGCTGCAAATGACCTGGTGGAAACTACATTTCCCAGGGTCTCCTGGGAAGTGTAGTTCCCACCAGACAGTTTGCAGCCTTGAAGGGAACACAAGCAGGCCTCCTTTCCAGCCTGTTCCATTTGTTAAAGAAAGTGTGGGAGGGGCGTTGCAGGGGGTGGGGGTGAGCTGAGCGGCCGACCAACGAGGGGGGAAGGGGGAGGGGAAATTTTCTGCCCCCTACGATGCAAAACTGTGCGCCCAGTGTGTGGCGCACCCCCTTCCCCTGGTAGCCCCGCTACTGGTTCCCAGCTGCATTCAAGGCCATTTGTGAAAGAAGCTGTTTTGGAGACTGATGCACATTGTAGGGCAGTGATCAGCATACCTTGATTGTTTTTAGCTCACCCATTTAGCTGCCACTCAACGACAGTCATAGTATTTAAAGAGAACTGAAATTATATGGAAATTCTTTTCATTGGGTCATATCTCTGATAATCCATTTGTACCTGCTAGCCATCTTTTAGAACTGGAATTGATCTTCAAGTACTAGCCAGGTCACAATAGGCATTAAATAGAAGATGTCATGGGGAAAAAGGCAGGGAAATCCTCAAAGAAATAAAGGAAAGGAATAAAAATGTGCATTTAGACCATGAGGAGACAATTTAATTACTCATTCACAAACAAGTAGAAAAAAACCCAGAACTCTTCCATATTAAACTCATGGCTGAATAAAATGTGTATACTTACTGTGAATGAAATTACATTTTACAAATGGCTAAAAAAGAATCTGTGAGAAAAATGGAATTTTTATGAAGTTTGACCATCATTTCCTTTAATTTTTGGGGATTTGGAAAATGTTAATTATTGTGCCGATGGCCATATTTTACTCTATCATAGACATTTTCCCTTTGTATTCATTTAAATCCAAAGAGCCTTGTTCTATTGTGCTATTATACTACTTGCATTTAAAAACATTAAAACATAAATAAAAATTATGTATTCTGATCCAGAGCTCCTAGCGTACTGCATAGATAGTAGGAAAGCATCTGGCATAATGAAGTGTGCTACATTTATTTACTCCAAGAGATTGTAAAACTCACAGTCCAACACTGAAAGCAAGAAAGAGAAACACTTTGCACAACTGGCCTATAAAAAAAGCAGCAGGGTCCATCCTTCCCTTGCTGAGCACCTTCTGAATGCCAAGATATGCCAGGAATTGCACCTCTGTTGATTTCTATGAGCCAAGCAGCAACAAGAGAGCAGCGCTGTCATACATTTTGGTAGGATATCTTAGCTGCAAGGGGCTATGTTAGCTAGCAACCATCACCATTTAGGAAACTACCCTCTGGCTGACCGATGAGATGTCAGCACAAGCATAGCAGTGAGACTATTTTATTGACTAGTCTGTGATGGATGACCTCAGTACTAGTGGGAATCAGACCAAGGGCAGTTTGCCACAGTAGCAGTGAATTGTATAGCAGGGAATGATGGATGCTAAGAGGAGCCACTTAAGAGGGCTTTGCCTGGCAGACAGGAGAGAATCACAAGCACTAAGAGGTCATCACACAGAGTAAAAGCCGAGACCAAAGTTGCCATTCCTGTGCCGGTGTTTAATGCTCTGTCTCAAGCAAGGGTTCTATTTCACCTCTTAGATGCTGTCTAGATACAACTGTATATCAGCTCTCCCTTAGAACCATCTAGTATCTTGCTTCATGTTTGGTAAATGATGTTCCATGATGTTATCATCCAGGAAATATATCCCCACCATTTGAGTTTGCTTTATGGAACTTATAGCTGCAGTTGAAACTCTCCAACTAGTATCATTCACTTGGTGACTCCACTAAGAGAGTCCTGGTTCAAACAGTTCAAACAGCCTCCAGCCTCTAAATAATTTCAGATGGGTAGCTGCGTTAGTCTGTAACCATGGAATGAAATTTGAGTCCGATTGCACTGTGTGTGTGTGTAAAGTGCCACCAAGTCAAAACTAACTTATGGTGACCCCCTGCAAGGGACTTTAAAGGCAAGAGAGAAGCAGAGGTAGTTTGCCATTGCTTTTCTCTGCAGTCTTTCTTGATGGTCTCCCTTTCAAGTAACTCTTAGCTTCTGAAATTAGACAAGATTGAACTATATTATAACATCTTGTCTCCATTAGCACCTTAAAGATTGCCAATTTTTCCAAAGTTTAAGGTTTTGTGAATCTTTGGCAAAGATTAATGTTCATAAAACCTGGAAAATGTTCTTGGTCACTGAAAGTCTGTCAGTCCTGTCTGCAGTGGAGCCAGCCTGCCTGTCAGACTACTCTGCTTTGTGCCACCAGGAGAACTGAGAGAAGCACCTGGCGAGCTGGAGCCTGCAGCCACATAGGGCTGCTGGCTGCAGGTCCAGAAGTTCCTAGGGGTTTTGGAGTGAACTTTTTGGAGGGTATATTTTGGGAGAGATGGAACTTCGGCAGGAAACTATAGAATGACCTCCCAAGTAGCCATTTTCTTCAGGCAGGTTGATCTGTGTCATCTGGAAATCAGTTATAATTCTAGGAGATCTCCAAGCCCCACAGGGGTTGTCAACCCTATGACTGGCTAACTGGTCAAAAACGGTAAAAGGCACTCTTTATCCTATCCATCAGACTAGAGACAAGGCCCTGGCCACTATAGAGTTCCATGGCAACAGCAGCCAGCAAGCAAGCCCAACTGCTAGAGATTTGGGGGTAGAGCCTGGAAAGGAGAGAGAACTCAGTGAGGTACAATGCCACAGAGAGCACACTCCAAAGTATCCAATTTCTCCAGAGGAATTGATCTGTGTAATCTGGGGATGAGTTGTAATTACAGCGGATCAGCACTCAGATCCTGCAGCAAGGTCCTAACAACAAATAGACACATCATTGCAAACAGGTTGATCCCACACTGGGTCTAGACTCACTGCAAAATTATATATGGAGCTTCCTAACAGATAATGTTCGATCAAGCATTAGGTTCATCAAGCTGATTCAGCTCCTCAAAGTCACAAGAGGTTGTAGGAACCAGATCCTGCAGTGATTTGGTCATTTCTTCTGGTGCTTCCTTTGGGGGGAGGCTTTGTAGAGGAAAGGGGAGGCTTTGTAGAGATATGCACTTATGTAGCTGTTCCAGGCCTCTGGCCTAGGCTCTTTTGTCTTATTTGCTTTTGGGGAACTGTGGGAGATTGTGGCTGGTCTAGCAGTGTCTGGATTCAGTCCTGGTGCATGTCATCTATGGCCATTTCCACATGGCACAATTATACCAGGTTTGAACCGGGGCCTTACATACACATCTAATTTATCCCTGTTTCTTCTTCCGCTCAGCTCCCTGCTTCTTTCCAGGAGCAGAGTTAGGATTGGGAGGAAATGTTCCGGTTTCTCCGGGACTTTTTATTTACTTCGGGAGCATATCTGAACTTGCCCAGTGTCCCACGTTCTGATTGGTTGTTGCTTTTGAGTGGCAGCTGACAGCACCTCTGAGTGTGCCAGGTGTCCCATGTTCTGATTGGCTGTTGTTATTGAGTGGCAGCTTAAATGAACATCAGGCAGAAAGGGCAGGCGGATGGGGAGGAAAAATAAACCAGTCCTGCTTCCGATTGGTTTTTGCATGGTAGCAGGCACAAGCAAGGTCACACCAGGATTTTTAAAAAGAACTCCAAACTAGGGATTTTTGAAAATCTCGGACTAAGGTAAAATCACAGGGCAATACCGGAGCAGGCTCACATTAGCACCAGGAACAGTGTGGAATTCTCAGCTTCACAGGGATTTTTTTTGCTCACCCCTGGATATGGCCTATCAGGGCTATTCCCATATCCATGCCTGAGACTAGACTGAAAGGAATATAAATAATTTGGTCCACCTAGGGCTCAAAAGCAATGGGTAACAGAGCTACAAGATGGCTTGATTGAAACCAGCATGCACCTCTGTTCTGACTGTGTGCCTCTGAGCTCCATGTGAAACTCAGAGGCAGCCCTGTGTTCATCAGAAATAGTAGCTGAGGTAAGTGAGGAGGGGAGATGGAGAGTTGGTGGTAAAATTCAGGTTTTGGCCAATTGGACCTGATTTTTTTTTTCAGGTTCAGGGATATCTGGGTCCCTCCCCCCCCCCCCAATCAGGTCAATTAGACCTAAATGCAAATTTTACTGATTTTTGTTCTTTGCACACCTCTAGTGGATGCACCTCAGCCCATTCAAAACTCTTCCTCCCTCAAGGAGGCTTTAACTACCTCTCTGACCCCATCAATGAATATTCCAATAGATTTAATTAGCCAAGAAGGGCAAAGGTTATACAAGAAGGTGGTAAGCCTCAACCCTCTAAGGATCTTGTCCACATCATCATACTGAATAAATCAAGAATTATCTCAAACATCTAGACAGCTTGGCACCCTGGCACCATTTGACACTTTCACTCACTGTCTTCCAGATCAACCTCTCTCACAAAGGCATTGCTGCTGAAAAGTTAAAACAGAGGGAGTGAAAATGATGTTGTAAGTTGATTTGGGTCCCCACTGGGATGAAAAGCAAGGCTTATGTATCAAAAGGAAATAAATAAAACATGTTTGTAAACTGTCGATTATGTGATCCATGTCCAAGACTCTGGCAGATTCCGTACAGGCCAAAAATAGTGCCCCAAAAATGCCGTCCCAGGGGTGTGGTTCACACAGCTGCTGCCTCCCAAGCAAGGCAGCACAGCGCTCCCCCCCCCCCGAGTCACTGTTTTTGAGACTCACTCAGGCGGATTCCTCATGGCCCCTAAACAGCGCCCCTGGAATGGCAAAAATGTTCCCAAGTGAGGCAACACAGTGCTTTCCCCCCTGAGCTGCTGTTTTTGAGTGAATCTTTTCAAAAACAGTGGTGTCCACCTGGTGCTGAGTGAGTGGCACCAGGTGGAAGGTGCCGTTTTTTGGCGCACCACTTTTTTTACTTACCTCCTCTTCCTTGCGTAGTTCCATGAGGATGAGGGAACAACGCCTCCTGACCTCCGACCCCCTGAGGCTTTGTCATGGCCAAGGAGGTGTGTCCCCTCATCTCTGCAGAATTACACAGGGAAGAGGAGGTAAGTAAAAAAGAAAAGAGGCATGCCTCTACCTGGAGGCACCTCCATGCGCCACGGTGGCTCCATGGCTGTGAGACTGGAAGCATGAAATGACCCCAGGGGTGCATCGGCATCAAGTGTGCCAGTGCACTGCTGCTCTTAAGGCCCATGCAGATTGGGCCTCTGTATAGTAAGCAATTTCCCATCATTGAGGTTTGTATGATGGAATTGCACTATTTGTGTAACAGACAATTGGATGAGCCACAGAATTACCCAAATTAAGTGAGTGTATCAACCACACAAATTCAACAACATGATTGTTCTTGAATGCAATACAACTTAGATTACATTCAATTAGTTTTAAAAAAACCTAGCTTGTGGTATTAATGGAACATAAAATAGCTTCCTGTGGGATATATGTTTCTTCTTGCCGAGTTAAAAGTTCTTCCAATAACTTATTCATTACTCTGCCATTCTTACTTTGATACATTACATATGCAAGTCCTTCTGGAAACAGGTTTCAACCTACAGTAATTTGAGCCCTAGTGGCTTAATGTGCCCAAACTGGAGAGTGATAGAAAGAGTGCAATCTTTTAGAACAGGCAAGAGAGGAGCAACCAGACAGCAAAAGTTTATGGAAATAGGAGAAAAAATGAGATTAAAATTCATTTGGCTTTGGCTTCCAAAAGGTTGTGGCTCAGATGAGGATCCAGGATTCCAAACAAATATCTCAAAGACATTTTAACATATAGATTGACACACGGGGGTTTGTGCCTGTGTGTATTTAAAACTGATAGGATTTCTATTTCATAAAATTATTAATGGAATAAATTTAGTCCTTCATTTTCAATTATCATCTCATTTTTTCTGCTGCACATCTGTTGTTATCACTGGAAACATCTAGCAATATATCTATATATTACAAATTCAAGCCCATTTCTGTGTTGTATATCTGAGAGAACTCATCTGAGGAAATCCAAGCACTGTAATTCTTTGAAGAGGTAGGAGTGTCTCTAATAAAGAATCCTCAGGGTCTGCACAGAACAACAATTCTGTTTCTTGGAGAACAGTCATGACAAGTATAATGATTTCAAACTGGTTTCAATTTGTAGTGTAGTTTTAGGTTTTTGGAATGAGGCTCTCAAGAAATAAAAGAAACCAAATTATCATAAAGGGCATATCAGAAAGTTGACCTTTATTATGCTAAATGATAGAACAGATAAAAGGTTAATATAATTCCAACAAAAAAGAATGGAAACAAATAATTCTCCACACTGCATTTTAATGTGCAGTTGAATTACAAAATTTCACTGTCAAAGGAAGGGCCTGATTATAATTTAGTGGTGAATTAGATTTTAAAGAACATTTCTCATATCAGACCTTTATAGCTCTATAGAATTTCAGACAGCAATTCCTGAGTTTTTCCTGAAAGGGATTATTTTGAATTTTCTGAATTTTCCTGAATGTCAGAATTATCTGGTCTTAAGAGTTTTTTGTTCTGAATTTTGTGCAGAATATTGTGTTTTATGAATCATTCAGTTGATTTGAGTCTCTTCCCACTGTATACTGTATACTGACAAAGCTAGGGTTGCTGATTCAAGGTTGGGAAATATCTGGAGCTTTGGTGGTGGAACCGGAACACTTTGGGGTGGGGAGGGTATAATGGCATAGAGTTCACCCTCCAAAGCAGCCGTTTTCTCCAGGGGAACTGATCTCTGTAAATCAGTTAGAATTCCATATGTCCATGCCCCATTCAGATATTGGCAACCCTAGACAATGTGTACTCAGCAGAACAACACTATTTAGTGGTAATAATGGAGGGAATATAGTACAGTGAGCTTTGTTTTCTAAAGTCATTTTCCAAGTCAATTTCCAAGTCATTTTTTTAAAAATATACAAATTAATTCTTCTAACCATCTGGCTGTTGTGGGCTGGCAACATTAGCCAGGACAGGCTCAAGTATGTCCTCTATGAAAGGTTAAAATAGTCCTGGAAAAGGACCTGGTCCTCCTCCTGCCTTTAACTGACAGAACCAAGGCTGGAATCTGTGGCTGACTAGAGGCAGCCACTGAGTGACTCTGTTGCTTAAAGCTACAGCTGCTCCATTTATCATTTTAGAGTTTTTAAATCCTCCCAATAAATCCTCCCAAAAAACATTTTTTTCCTGGCACACCAGGCCATGAAGCTGGCTGTGTTTAACTGTCACCCTTAGAATGTTCATGCAGCCTGTCTGTCTGAGGCATGAGGGCTTAGAATGTTCGTGCAGATGGGCAGATATGAGCAGTGAAAACAGTAAATAGTTAGGTAATACGAGTGGAAGTGAAACACATACACACTTTGCCATGTGAGACGTCAGGTGGGGTTCCCCCCCTCACACGGAGGTAACTTTCACTCTCTGTGCCTCACCCACTGCTACCACACAATACATATCCAGCTCATCCTCTCACACCTCACTCTGCCCTCCCTCACATCCAACCACCACTTACCCACTTTCTCACCCATATTCACCACAGCTCTCTTTTACTTAAAGCAAGCTGGAGTTTGCCTTTTTCTTCTAAGAAACTCCACAGGGTGGTGGCGAACCAACACTACTGGCTCCGCTTCTTTTGCACATGGCCCTTTAAGAACCCAGGGAGCTGGCCTCGATCTGAGCGCTTCACCACCCTGCCTCTGCTGCCTGACTGGGATAGCCTCCTTGCCCCAGTTCTGCCTTACCCAAGCCAGGACTGTGCGTGTCAACCAGTCTCATGGACAGTGGGATTTGCACTCTGGACAGTTCTGTTGTGGAATGGAAAGGGTTACCTTCTACTAAAAAAACAAGACAGCACCATATAACAATGTGTATTGAAAGGAGAAAGAGGGATTCCATTTGACCACCCCAAAAGGCTATGCTGTGGATCATTGGACCTGCATGGACATCTGTGTGGGTTGCAGACTGTGTTGAGAAGGACAATAGCCACAGCAACGCATGGCCGGGCCCTGCTAGTGTGTGTGTGTATGTATGTATGTGAAGAACAGTTTAATATTAGGAATATATTATCGTCCCCCTGACCAAAGTGCACAAGAGGATTCTGAGATGGAAAAAGAAATTAGAGAGGCCAACAAAAACAAAAATGTAGTGGTAATGGGTGATTTTCACTATCCCCATATAAACTGGAAAAATGCATGTTCAGGTCATAGTAAGGAGAGAGCATTCCTGGATATGCTAAATGACTGTGGCTTAGAGCAGATGGTTGTGGAACCAACCAGGGGAGAGGTGATCCTAGATCTAATTCTATGTGGGACCCAGGACCTGGTGCAGGAAGTCAGTGTTGTTGAACCGATAGGGAACAGCGACCACAATGCTGTCAGATTCAGTATCTCAGCATGCGAACAAGTGGCAACTACTAATGTAGTTACATTCGCCTTCAGAAAGGGAAATTTCTCAAAGATGAGGGGGGGATAGTGCAGGGAAGCTGAAAGGGAAAATCAAGAGAGTCAAAACTGTCCAGGATGCTTGGAGGTTATTTAAAAACACAGTAATAAAAGCTCAGCTGGAATGTGTTCCACAGGTTAGAAAAGGCAGCACCCAGTCCAAAAGAAAGCCACCATGGTTAACAAGAGAGGTTGAGGAAATTATCAGAAAAAAGAAAATGTCTTTTAGAAAATGGAAGTCCAGTTTGGCTGATGAAGAATATGAGAGGGAACACAAATGGTGGCAAAAGAGAAGCAAGTTAGCTGTAAGGGAGGCAAAAAAGGAACGCATGGCTGCGAACATCAAGACCAGCAACAAACAGATCTTCAAGTACATCAAAAGCAGGAAGCCAGCAAGGGAAGCGGTAGGCCCGTTAGATGACAAAGGAACAAAGGGTGTGCTAAAAGATGGCAGGGAGATTGCAGAGAAGCTGAATGAATTCTTTGCATCTGTCTTCACCCAAGAGGAGGTGAGGAACATTCCTGCACCTGAACCAAGCTTCTTAGGAGGCGAATCCGAGGAACTAGCGAAGATAGTGATAGACAAGGAAGAAGTTCTGGCAGCCATTGATAAACTAAATGTTACCAAATCCCCTGGCCCAGATTGCATTCACCCAAGAGTTCTTAAAGAGCTCAAGCATGAAATTGCTGATCTTCTCACTTTAATATGCAACTTATCCCTGAAATCAGGCTCCATCCCTGAAGACTGGAAGATGGCCAATGTCACACCAATCTTTAAGAAAGGATCTAGGGGGGACCCGGGAAATTACAGGCCAGTTAGTTTGACATCTGTTCCTGGTAAATTAGTAGAATCTATCATTAAAGATAAAATTATAAAACATGTAGAAAAGCAAGACCTGCTGAGAAAGAGTCAGCATGGCTTTTGCAGAGGCAAATCCTGTCTTACAAACTTACTAGAGTTCTTTGAGGGTGTAAACAGGCATGTGGACAGGGGTGAACCGGTTGACATTGTCTACTTGGATTTCCAAAAGGCTTTTGACAAAGTTCCTCACCAGAGACTGTTGAGAAAAGTCAGCAATGAAGGAATAAGAGGGGAAGTCCTCCTATGGATTAAAAACTGGTTGAGAAACAGGAAACAAAGAGTGGGTGTAAATGGGAAGTTCTCACAATGGAGAGATGTCGGGAGTGGTGTCCCCCAAGGATCCTTTTGGGACCAGTGCTCTTTAACCTATTCATAAATGACCTGGAAGTAGGCGTGGGTAGCGTGGTGGCCAAGTTTGCAGATGATACCAAATTATGTAGGGTGGTGAGAACCACAAAGGATCGCGAAGAGCCCAAGCGGACCTTGATAAATTAGGTGAGTGGGCTAAGAAATGGCAAATGCAGTTCAATGTAGCAAAATGTAAAGTGATGCACATAGGGGCAAAAAATCCAAACTTCACATACACGCTACAGGGGTCAGTGCTAACAGTCACAGACCAGGAAAGGGATTTGGGCTCTTAGTTGATAGTTCCATGGGAATGTCAACTCAATGCATGGCAGCTGTGAAAAAGGCAAACTCTATGCTGGGGATCATTAGAAAAGGAATTGATAATAAAACTGCAAAGATTGTCATGCCCTTATATAAAGCAGTGGAGCACTGCGACCGCTACTTGCAGTATACTGTGTCCAGTTCTGGTCACAGATCTCAAAAGGATATTGAGGAGATAGAAAAAGTGCAGAGAAGGGCAACAAGGATGATTGAGGGACTGGAGCACCTTCCCTATGAGGAGAGGCTGCAGCGTTTGGGACTCTTTAGTTTGGAGAGGAGGTGGCTGAGGGGGGATATGATTGAAGTCTACAAAATTATGCATGGGGTAGAAAATGTTGACAGAGAGAAATTTTTCTCTCTTTCTCACAATACTAGAACCAGGGGCATTCATTGAAAATGCTGGGGGGAAGAATTAGGACTAATAAAAGGAAACACTTCTTCACGCAACGTGTGATTGGTGTTTGGAATATGCTGCCACAGGAGGTGGTGATGGCCACTAACCTGGATAGCTTTAAAAGGGGCTTGGACAGATTTATGGAGGAGAAGTCGATTTATGGCTACCAATCTTGATCCTCTTTGATCTGAGATTGCAAATGCCTTAACAGACCAGGTGATCGGGAGCAACAGCCGCAGAAGGCCATTGCGTTCACATCCTACATGTGAGCTCCCAAAGGCACCTGGTGGGCCACTGCGAGTAGCAGAGAGCTGGACTAGATGGACTTTGGTCTGATCCAGCTGGCTTGTTCTTATGTTCTTATGTTCTTATGTATGTATGTATGTATGTATGTATGTATGTATGTATGTATGTATGTATGTATGTATGTATGTATGTATGTATGTATGTGGTTGAATTCCCAACCCTGAGAGGAGGATACAGGAGGCAGAACATTGAATTAGATAAAGCATTAATGAGTGATGGGCAGCACAATCCAGAGAAGGGGCCAAATTCCCCTCTGGATGTGGTGTGGGCTGCCACCAGCATAAAATGTCCTCTCCGGGGCACTTATGCCAGCAGAGAGGCAAATCCACAGGCGTCTGGCCACTGTGCAACCCCGGGATGCCCAGGATGCGATGCCTGGCCTCACGCTGGCACTTGCATACCACCCCCAACTACGCTGGCATTCTGTACTGAGATAGAAATAAGAATTTTACTTATGAGGGTCAGCTCACTTGATCTTGCTTAATTCAAATACCTTTCAATAATGATCTAGATATGAATTTCAAAGACCTTGCTAAAAGGCTTCTTCCTTTCCTTCAGCCTTCGTTTGAATGGAATGGTAATTTTTAAAACACTGGAAATCTCTCCTGATGTCATGCTGCAGAGATATTTAATGAAACACCTAATATCACTGCAACTATATATGTTAATTACATTATTTGACAAAGGGACAGAAATGACTTGACTGACATTTGCAAGAAACAGTCTCTTGATGGTTAAAAATAAGGTTATCTCGTTCTTTATAGTCATACTTTCTGCAACAAAGAAGTTGATTCCTTGGCTTGTCTTTACATTTTTACATTAGTTTAAAACTGATAAGATGGCAAAAAAAAATCTGCCAGATAACCCAGTCAAGATGGCACACTTAGGAATCCATTCATATTGCAGCTGAAATTGAAGTCAAATGCATTGATTGCAGTCAAATTGCAGGATAATGTATCCCAAAATGACCCAGGAGGTACATGAATTCTGCTGAAACAGAAGATAAACATTAAGCAATCAAATCCAATTATTTGTTAATCCATTGTAGGGAGTCAATAAAGTATACTCAGTCAGTACCCCAGAGTAAAAGATGTAAACAAGGAGAGAATCAGGTTTGTGAGTTTTCTTTAAACTAATTGAAAAATCTATTTGTAACATTTTCACACCATTACTCTTTGAACAAGGTTATAATCATTCATACCAATCTTATTTTCTGAATCTGCAGGTAAGTCTTTCACCCTATTCCCACTATCACATCTCCTTTGGATTAATTATCTTGCAGTAATCTAAATACTTGTAGTAAGTTCAAACTGGAGCTGAGCAGAAAATTTTCATTATTTTTGAGAAAATTTCCAGTCACACTAGAAAAACTATCCCTTTCCCATGATAAAAGGGAAAAGCTTCCTCACAAGAGGATGAGGTGAGTCTGTTAGTGTCTATCAGTGGGAGAAATCCTGTCCACTGAGAGCCTGGGAATTGCTGGCTTTCTCTCTGAATGGTGCAATAAATGCAAAGGTATCCCTGCCCCAACCCCCCAGTCCCTGGCAACAGCAGGGTCCAGTGCAGGCCTGAGAAAAACCCAAAGCTGCTGATGACACACCTGCCTGAGCCAGCCAGGATTGGCAAGGAGACAGCCAGGCTCTATGCAAGGAGTACCAGTAATATGGAATCAGACTTGAACCCACTGCCTTACTTATATGTGGATTGAACTCTCTACTTCGATTGTCTTTACATTGTAGTTAGATTCAAACACTGCCAGGCAACTCTGGTCTTTTACACAGTTTTGGTCTGCTTTGGACTGAGCAGGCACTCCCTCTGGGTTTGAATCTGGCAAACACACTCTCTTCATCTTGGACACTTAATGTATCTCGGATTACAGAAGCCCCACCATTTCTGAAAGCTCTTCAACTGTGACTTTTTCTCTTATTTCGGCTTTTCTCGCTCCTCCTGAGCCTTTCCTCACCTACACCACAGTATTTCTTCCCAGTAGTTCACTGCAGCTCAAGGGCTGAAGAATGGTGGCAGGAGGAGGGGAAAAAAGAGAGCCAAGTGCACAAAAAAACACAGGAAAACCCAAACACAAAGGAAACAGCCATGGGGTAAGTATGGTGTGCATAAAACGCCATTGTGTCTGCTCAATAGCCACTTATGCTGCAAGGTAATTTCTTAGTTGTTCCTTGGAAGCTAGGTTTCATTTACTTCTGTGCTGAAAATTTGGAAAGAGCTTACAAGGGAGCCATTTAAATGGGAACTTATGACATCCATGCTAAACTGGAAGCACTGCAAATAGAAAAAGCAGCTGCAATTTAGAATAATGAATGAACATGGATCATGAAGAGACTGCTTATCGCACATCAACCATGCATCTGAACCTGTCTGCAGTATAAGTATGCTGGAGAATATTGCCGGGACTGCCTGCAGGCTGCATGTACTTGTTGGCTATGTTAAGAATTCACATCCAATTCTTATAAATGACTCCATGCAGATGTGCACTCATCCTGTTAAATGAAGCATTTCCCCCTGAGCTGAAATACATATCCCTTCTCTCCACATCAGATTACATTACTCCATCACAACAATTTCTATCCTTTAAGCCTTTATCTGGTGTCAGACAAACCTCCTCTCAGCACCCAAAGAGAAGATAAATTCTTCAGAAAGATTTATAGAGTAACCAGGATAGCCCTACAGTAATCTCTGCTGCATGTTCAGGAATTTGAGCATTTTTATGGAGCTACAGAGAGAGAAACTCCTTTGTCACTATCCAAACAGCATGCAACTAATGTATATCCAGTGAGTTTTATAGTGACAGATGTGCCTACTACGTATTAGTGCCAGTCCAGATGTCAGTAATAAAATGGACTGTGTGCTCTTTGCAATAGCAGGTACTCTTGATTCAACTTATCTCTTCATTTCTCTTAAATGCCAGGAGATGTTCTGAATTCAAATAGCTTAATTAGGGATATGGTGCTCCTTCACTGTGTAATAAAACACAGGTGTTTTTTGGGTGCTGCCTTTTTTATCTTATCTGTGCCGATTTTTTAGTATAACATGATCCAGAGTTTCAGGGAACATTTAAAGAAATGCTGCATACCTCATGACATAAGTGTCACTATGTATTTTATAGTATTTTCAAGGAAAGATCTATGCTTGATAGAAAGCTAATCCATTGCCCTGAAAGACTTCCTCCTCCTCAGTGAGTAGAATAAATTATGATTATTCAGTGAATGAAAAAATTATTTTGTTTATTACTTTGTCTGTACCAAGAGTTATGCTTTTGAGAAGTGCCATAAGGTTGCGGCCAAATTACGGCAATCCTATAGGATTTTCAAGGCAAATGATTTCAGAGATTGTTTGCCATTTCCATACTCTGCATGGAGTTTCTTGGTAGTCTCTCATGTAAATACCAACCAGGACTGACCCTGCTTCACTACTGAGATCTGAAAAAATCAGGCTAGCCTGAGCCATTCAGGTCAGGATACCAAGATAAGTATTGAGACTCTAGACATACAGCACAATCCAGATCCTGGAGGCAACTGGGGACAATACTTCTTGCATGCTGCTGCTCCAATGTCTCCAGAAGGCTTTCCAGCAGCACAAGGTAGCAGAAGAAACAAAAAGCCTCCCCAGCTGCCAAAAAGCCCTCCATAGGAGAAAACCCCACTGCTGGTGTTCTTGGAGTGAAAGAACACAAGCATTTCCAGACAAAATGGTTATTTTTTTCCTGCCTGATTGATGGAGCTCTTGTCAATTTCATAATTGTGCTCATCATTTTGCGTGACACTGCAGAGATCTCCTGCCTCTCTCATTTAGTGAAGGTTTTCTACAGAGATTTCCTCTGCTTGCCGCTCATCCCTGTGTGATTTCCATGTAAAAAGTAGATGAGTAAAGTTTGTTTTGCCTAGCAAACCAGTGCACATTTTTCCTTTTTGTTTTTGCTTTGAGGGGAATGTCTGTCAAGCTTTGACAGCATATATATGAACATACCACAGCTTCTCTAATAGGGTATTTCTAGCATCACAGATATTCCCCTCAAAAAAATAAAGAAAAAAAGAAAGGAAAAAAGACATTTGCGCTGGATTGCCAGGCAAAACAAACTTTATTCATCAACTTTTTAACATGGAAAATTGCATATAGATGACCTACAAGCAGAGGAAATTTATGTACAAAACCTTCATGGAAAATCTCTGCTGCAGCACACAAACTGGCCAACGTAAATAATTAAAATGAAATTAGGAGGTTTGGATGGGAGAAATAAAGTGTTTCCTGTATGGTTTTGTTCACTCAGCAAGAGAAGTCTTCATCCCAAGTGGGTGGGGGGGGGGGGAGATTGCTAGTTTAGCGATTTTTGAAAAACCCAGGTTGAGAGAAACAAAATGTCCTGAGGATGCTCTGGGGAAAATAATTGTGTGAACGTCTTCTCCCAAATGCTTTTTATAACATTATATTTCTGCTGTGCATTATATTTCTGCTGTGCAGAAATCACCAATCAGAGCTTGATGATAGTTTGCTGAGCGAGGGTGGATCACTTCTTGTGCGAGACCCCTCTATAATGACACACATCACACCATTGCTGGGGTAATAAATTGGCCATAGCCCTTTCATTGAGCAGAAGCATGAGGCTAAGCATGGGTCTGGATCTGGTCATGCAGGTACATGCTACAGCTCAGCAGGGCGGGTGCCCGGTCCCAAGCTTTGCTCTACTGTGGGGCTCTGCTGGGTGGCCACTCCTGGCCAGAGATGTTTCCCCTTTTGGCCCGGTTCAACAGGGTGGACATCTCTTGTCGCTGTTACCATTTCCAAGGGGAAGGTGCGGCTCCCTAGGCTATGACATAACAGCATGCATTAACTAGGGTTGGCGATTCGGGTCAGCCGAATCAATGATTCGGCCCGAACTGCCCCCAATTCGGACAGATTTGGACTAAGCCAGGTCCGAATCAATGGCATCCGAATCGGGCCCACCCGAAGTAATGGCGTCCGAATTGGCGCCATTTTCGAACCCGGCCGAGACTCATTTCAAAACCTGGCCAAGACTCATTCAAAAAAAACCACACCCCAAAACGCTCCCTCCGATGAAAACCCTTCCCTCCGTAGTTCCAAACAAAAACCTTCCCTCCCTCTTCCCCAGCTGCACTTCCCACCTCCGAAAAAGCAGACCTCCCCAGATAACATACCCCACACTCACCCACAGTCGCTCAGTCAGCTGAGCCCCAGCTCCTAAAAACTCATTTAAAAAACCACTCATTCAAAAAAACCCCATTCATTCAAAAAAATTCAAACACTCTCCCTCCGTCGGAAAAAAACCCCTTCCCTCCCAAGTTCCAAACAAAAACCTTCCCTCCCTCTGCCCCAGCTGCGCTGCCCACCACCAAAAAAGCAGACCCCCCAGAGAACATACCCCACACTCACCCACAGTCGCTCAGTCAGCTGAGCCCTAGCTCCTAAAAACTCATTCAAAAAAACCACTCATTAAAAAAACCCCATTCATTCAAAAAAAACTCAAACACTCTCCCTCCGACGGAAAAAACCCTTCCCTCCCAAGATCCAAACAAAAACCTTCCCTCCCTCTGCCCCTTCTGCACTTCCCACCACCAAAAAAGCAGACCCCCCCAGAACATACCCCACACTCACCCACAGTCACTCAGTGTTTTTAAAAAGCCCTCCGACGAAGAAAACCTTCCCTCCTGAGTTTCCCTCTCTCCAACCAAAAACCTTCCCTCCCTGGGATCCGAAAACCCCTTAAATCAAACTACCCACGCTCTGCCCTAGCTGTGCATCCCACCTAGTTTCCCACCCCCCCAAAAAACAACAACACACACACACCCAAAACATACCCCACTTACCCACCGTTGCTCCCATCGGTGGCTTGCTGCTGTTTCTGGACTGGCTGGCTGCGGGCTGCTGCTGCTTCTGTAAATGTCCTTCCAAAAAAAGAAACAAAACACATAATCCCCATCAAAAAAGTTTAAAAGGTTGCAAAACAACATCTGCACTAAACTTTTAACAATAATAACTTAACTTTTCTAAAGTTATGCTTCATGGCCCCACAGTGGCGCAAAAACATGCTTAAAAACAGTGATTCTTAAGGATCCGCATGGTTTTTTCACTTGGTCACCCCAAAATCACCACCACATCATAGCGCAAGTCCTTAGACACATGTCTGCACAAAACAATCACACATACCACACTTCGTGGCCCCACAGTGGCGCAAAAACATGCTTAAAAAGCAGTGATTCTTAAGGATTCACATGGTTTTTTCACTTGGTCACCCCAAAATCACCACCACATCATAGCGCAAGTCCTTAGACATATGTCTGCACAAAACAATCACACATACCACACTTTGTGGCCCCACAGTGGCGCAAAGACATGGTTAAAAAGCATGGATCCTCATGGATCCTCCTGATTTCCTCACTTAATCACCCCAAAACTACCAGCAAATCACAGCTCAAGACCATAGCCAAATTTCTGAACATAGCAACCATGCACACCACACTTCGTGGAGCCACAGTGGCACATAAACCAGCAAAATTCATATGATTTTAAACAGATCCTTGTGAATTCATATGATTTTCCTATTGGAATGAAATGAAATCACCATGAAACTGTAGATCATAGTCTACAGGCAGCACCAAAACAATCACACATCCCATGCTCCGTGGCAATGCAGTGCCACAAAAACATGCTTCAAAAACATGGATCCTCATGATTTTTGCAATAAGTAGCTCCTAAAACACAATCACATCACAGCACAAGGCTTTAAACACATGTCTGCACAAAACAATCACAGATCCCATGTTGCATGGCAACACAGTGGCCCAAAAACATGCTTCTAAAACATGGATCCTCATGGATCCTCCCTGTTTTTGGCTAGAATGGAGTGAAAGTCACTCAAAGCACAGAATCTGGGGAAATTTCTGGGGGTGCCTGCAGGGGCCGCATTTTTAGATATATCGGCACCAAATTTTTAGGGTATCATTTGGAGACTGTCCTGATGACACCCCCAATTTTGGTATAGTTTGGTTCGGGGGGGGCAAAGTTATGGACCCTCAAAGGGGGGCCCTAACCCCCATTGTTTCCAATGGGAGCTAAAGAAATGGTGGCTACCCCTTCAAGAGTCCATAACTTGAGCCCCACTGAACCAAACTGCACCAAACTTGGGGTGCATGATCAGAACAGTGTCTTACAGACACCCTGAAAGTTTGGTGATGATACATTTAAAAATACGCCCCCTGCAGGCACCCCAGGAATTCCCCCATTGAAAGCAATTGAAAAAATTAAATGCAAATCACAGAATCTTGGGCAAAAATCCTGGGGTGCCTGCAGGGGGCGCATTTTTAAAGTTACTGGCATGAAACTTTCAGGGTATCTTTGGAATACTGTTCTGATTATTCATGCCAAGTTTGGTGCAGTTTGGTTCAGGGGGGCCCAAGTTATGGACCTTCAAAGATAGCCCCTGTCTTCCATTGGCTCCCATTGGAAACAATGAGTGATATGGGCCACCTGTTTGGGGGTCCATAACTTGGCCCCCCCTGAACCAAACTGCACCAAACTTGGGGTGCATGATCAGAACCGTATTCTGAAGATACCCTGAAATTTTCATGCTGATACCTTTAAAAATGCGCCCCTTGTAGGCCAAAATGGGGAAAAACAGCAAAAAAATTAAAAACGCATCCGAGAATCTCGGAAATTCGGGTGTATCCGAGCCTGGCAGGCTCGGATATGGGGGGATCCGACCCCATACATCCGAACTGGACCCGAATCCGAACTGGGGCTGAATTTTTTTCCCATTTACCAACCCTAGCATTAACATATAAAAGTAGGGTGAGGTGGGTGGGCAAATCGTCGGCCAGTGAGCACATGGCCTGAACAAAGGAGGGCAAGCCCCTTTAAAGCCTCGGCTCGCTCCTCTTTTCTTCCGGTGACGCTGACCCTTCCCTCAGTGGCTCTCTTTCCAGTTCCGCCCTTGTCTGGGCAGTGTCAGCTGGGCTCGTTCAACCCCCACCCCAATCAGCAACTCCGCCTTGTGGTAATTCACATGCACCTTTTGTGAAATGAGGTAGCAATGGAACTCATAGCAACGCTTGGTGAAAAGTGCTTAAATTGTAAACTTTTTAGTCTTTATTCTTTCTTGTTGCTTGAGTCAGAACACTGGGATTTTCATCACTATTTATACTGTGGGAAGGTTTATGCAAATATATTTGGTTTCAGCCAGCTTCATATACATGAAAAAAGGAGGAGGGAAACATCTTGTGAGCATTTTTGTGAAGGTTACTAATCAACCAGGGAAAAACAAAACAAAACAAAACAGGATGTCTCTGTGTTTAGTGAGTATAGGGTGGCAAACCCAGCACTATAGAGTTCCAGGACAACCCTAGAGTGTCACACTAATGGGATAATGTCACATTAGGGTTTTCACTATGCCTATTTCCCATTCATTTACCACACCCTGCCATTCAATAGAACAGTGGCAAGACATTAGGGCTACCAGGCAGAAAATCTTACAACATAGTAGGAGACATTTCTAAGGGAGTAGTTCTCAGGAGACCATCAGAGCAGGGCTATTTTTTTTCTCATCAGCAAATATTTCTTTCCAGTTATACCTTACATGAAGAGTTTTGTGCCAGGTTATGCCCTAGACCCAGACAAAAACACTGGGTTTGTTTCAAGTTCAGCTTCCAGACCCATTCTGGATGTTGCCAACTGGAGCTATTAAGGATCTAAATTTGTTTATTTCAATATTGGACACACACCCCCTGACACACATAGTGGTAGAAGAATAGGGAGAGTGTTTATGTGGAAGATTAAAGGAGTCAGGGGGGAAACTTTCACTGACAGATATCCTGAGACTAAAATCAGATTAGCAAGCTTTTAAGGTAGTAAACCCCCCTCTGTCATCACAAAGGTGTGCAGCCCCCTCCATAACAAATAAAGAAATCCCATTTGTCTTAATATTCTCACTCAAGAATATCTACATTCCATTCACATTCTGTATCTAATTCAAAATGGAGCTTTATCATTGCTTCTCCTCATTACCTAGCTATCCCTGCCAGTAGCCCCACCTGCTAAAGAAACAGATGCTTACTTTAGCAAGGGGCTGGGGCCAAAATAGGCAGTAGGGTAAGGTTAATTAAACACACGACAGGTCTTACAGGGTCATCAAAATATATATATTCAGCTCCCATTTCTGCTAAGGATGACAAAAATTGTATTTTATTAGCTTTCAATTATTTTGGTCAAGAAAATCTGTGTCCCACTTTTTACTGACAAGAAGCATAGTTTTCTCTCCTTCCAAAATCAAATTCTTCTAAAAAGCAAACCAAATCCTCCTTCATTGTATCCTCTTTAAAGAAATCTGAGGCAATAAAAAACTCCATATGTCTTTTTAAAACAAAGTATTATTTTTATGAATACATTTTTCAAGGTTTATAGAAAGGAACTGCACATAAAATATAAATAATCCTAGGTATAATATTCATTTTGGGTGTATTTACTTTGCTCCCAAAAAGACATGTTTAACATTTCACATTTGTCCAAATCTCAAGATATATCAGCAATTAACTTGTTGAAAATTTAACAAAATTATTTGCATAATATATCTGTGGACCAGAGTTCCAAGGTAAATAATGACATTTGGGCACTACCAAAAATGTCCATAGGCAAATACATTCTGTGACAAACTCTCCTCCAGTGATATCAACTGAGATTATCATTGGGATAAAGAAAAAATTTAAATTAAAATCATTAGGATAAAGAATAATTTTAAATTCAAAAGAGTTATGCAGGGGTGTGTGCCATTGTTTTTGGTATTTGGGGGATTGGGTTAAAGGACCCAGAATTTTTTTAAAAAATCTGAAAAAACCCAAACTCCCATACTAGAAGGAGGGTTTTCCCCAGGCTTTTTTCAAAAATTTGATCCCCCCCCGGTCTATTAAACCTGATATTGAAAAATTATGTTGTGCTTTCAAAGTTCACAAGGGTCTCAGAGGCAGCTACAGTTTCAGACTAGAATCTTGGAGACCCAAGTTTGAATCCTCCCTCTTCTGTGGAAGCTCACTGAATGATCGTGGGCCAGTCACAACCCTGAGTGAGTGTAAGCTATCTCCCAGAGTTGGTGTGAGGGTAAAATGAAAAAGGATTAATGAAGGAGTTTAACTTGCTTTGGATCCCCATTGTGAAGAAAGATGGAGCATAAAATAAGTAAAAATAATAAAATATATTTAGAGTGGGGTAGATAAGAGGTAAGTTGTCATCCAGAGACTCTCCTGAAGATACCCTGAAAGTTTTGGGGGTTTACCATGAGAAATGTGCACTCCACAGCCCTCTATCAGAAATTCCACATTGACAGCAATGCAGCTAAGTCACTGCATAACAAAGAATCTTGGGCAAATTTCTGGGGGTGCCTGCAGGGGCACATTTTTAGATGTATCAGTACCAAAATTTTAGAGTAGCATCAGGAGACTGTCCTGATGATACCCCCCAGGTTTGGTACATTTTGGTTAAGGGGGGCCAAAGTTATGGACTCTCAAAAGGGTAGCCCCCATCTCCTTAGCTCCCATTGGAAAGAATGGGGGATAAGAGCACCCCTTTTAGGGTCCATAACTTTGGCCCCCCTGAATCAAACTGTACCAAACTTGGGAGGTATCATCAGGACAGTCTCCTGGTGATACCCTGAAATATTGGTACCGATATGTTTAAAAGTACACCCCCTGCAGGCCAAAACGTAAAAAAACACCCAAAAATTAAAATGCAATTTGACTGGTGGGATTCGGACAATTAAAATTAAAACGGACAATTAAAATTAAAACGCAATTCGGCAGATGGGATTCAGACAACTCAGATCCGGACCCTGCTTGTCCGAATCCTTCCGAATCAATGCAGATTCGGCCAAAATCCAGATTCGGACCGTCCGAATCTCCAACCCTATAAACTAGTGGCTGACATTCAACTGGGCCAGACTTTTCCCAAAGAAAGGTTGCAAGGGGGAGTGAAGGAAGGAAAGCTGAAAACAGCAGACAGATAAAAGGTTGATTGGCTGGTAGGTGGGTGGGTGGAAAAGAGAGAAAGAAGTAAAACAAGTTAAGGATATTAAGGTTGCTAAGGCACCTTCTGCACTGGCCAATAAACATGCATTAAGGGCAGGATAAAGCCTGGGTTGCGGGGAACTTCGCATGAATCCTGCTCCTAATGTGAGTCTGCTCTGCGTTTCCCCCGCAACCCAGTTTTTTCAAGAATCGCAGTATGTGCCATTGTTTTGTTGTAGTGTGCCTGGCAGCCACAGCAGAGAAAAGACACTTTAGTTGGGCACACTTTCCTTTTTTAACCGAACCATGCAGGCACAAAGGGGTGTATTATGCCTGTGGGGGTTCCCTCGTGTCTGCCTATGAAGCCATACATCGGTGGAAGGTAAATTAACGCCCCCCCCCCCATGCAAAGGGACATTCTCCGGCCAATCCACTGGCTGTCCATGGGAACAGACCAGGGTGAGGATGAGTTCATGTTTTTCACCTGTAACCCATTTGTAATTTGCTGTGCAGAAAGTGTCTCTGACAGAGGTACACACAATATGTGCAAGACCAGGGGGCAGAGAGCTGACTGGCAAATTGTTGGCTCAGCAGGGGGGAAGATGGAATCCCTTATGAGTCTCACAGGTCCCACTGGTCAGGATATATTTCATGAATTTTGAGTCCTTTGAGAAAGCCAGAAGAGAAAAACTCTTTTAAAATGAATGGATGTTTCTTTGAATATTCTTTTATTCTTTGTAAACAAACAAAACAATATCTTTTGACTAATTCCTTGAGGTTTTCCACTAAAAGAATTAGTCAACAATGGACACTTTAACATACTATGCATTTCTACCTACTTAATCGCTCATCAAAGCAGGATTTGATTGGCAGGCACACTTGTTGTTGTGCTAAAGTCATCCCACTTTGTAGAAAGACCTGTAACTCCTTAGGCAAGAAGCGTGACTGCAACACCTGCTTTTCTCTTATAATTATTCTGCCATTAATGGGAAAAAAGGGAGGGGATTTTTCCTCTCACTCATTTTCACGTCTATTGAAAAGTAAAGATAAAAAAATCTTCCCTACAGTGTGTCTGAACCTGTTGAAGGCGTGACATGAATTCTTACATAAAGCAGGTCAGAATGAAAGTGGGTTGCTTAGTAGTAGGGTTAAATCTGACACTTCTTTATGAGCGAAAATAATGAAATGTCTTTTTTCAGCACATTAAATCATCATAGATATCTCAAGCCAAGTTGCTGGCCTTACAGTACCTACTCTTCAACCTATCTCTCTACCTTTCTGATCCCCTTTTGAAAATTAATAAGGCTCAATCCAAAGCCAATTTTGAAGCATATAAATGACAGATCTAATAAAAGCATTCCTTTAGTTCCAAACTGGGACACAATCACAAATGTGTATAGGTTAACTAAGTTCTGTAGATATAAATAAAAACCCTGGCTTTTTATAGCAGTCACAGCAAAATCCCACTTAGACCTCTGTTATCAGGGCAAGCCACAGTTGATTTACCAAGGATGAACTCTGTGACCTCAGATCATGCGTAGACTAAGGGCATCAGTCCCTCAGGATATTCTTCTGTGCAAGATACATTGAAATATGTATCCAAGAATGAATTGCCTTGATGAATTGAGTCCATTGAGGCTGGAACTGTTTCCAGAAGTGGCCAAATAAATAATCCCATAAGCTATGAGTAACTCATGCTACTGAAAGCCCTTCCCTTCTTATCTGTCCCCAACAGAGAGGTAGTGCCTATATACATGGAAGTGCCATTCAACTACCATGATTAAGAGCTACTGATAGATCTTTCCACCTTTTTGAAATTTTAGTGCCCATCATCACATCTTCCTGCAATGAATTTCAGAGGTTTATTATATGTATGAAGAGATATTTCCTTTGGAAAGACCTATGCCACCTGCCAATGCAGTTTACTGGGTAATCCTAAGAAGGGGTGCCATATGCTCGTATTTGGTGGGCAAACTTTGTTGCCTGCTAGGACTCAATGGATCAAAAGAAAAGTGTATGTGGGAATACAGAGGAAGAAAAAGAAGAGTTGGATTTATATCCCCCTTTTCTCTCTTGTAAGGAGACTCAAAGGGGCTTACAAACTCATTTCCCTTCTCCTCACAGCAAACACCCTGTGAGGTGGGTGGGGCTGAGAGAGCTCCGAGAAGCTGTGACTAACCCAAGGTCACCCTGCTGGCATGTGTTGGAGTGCACAAGCTAATCTAGTTCACCAAATAAGGCTCCACAGCTCAAGTGGCAGAGCGGGGAATCAAACCTTGTTCTCCAGATTAGAGTGCACCTGCTCTTAACCACTACACCATGCAGGTGTCCTGTCACAATGCAGTCATTCACGGCTGCATTTATTCGTTTTTTAAAAATTATATAAGATACAGATATTACTTGAAGTAAATATTTCATAGGATATAGATAATAGATATACATTGGTTAACTACATTAATCCATATTTCACAGAACTTAATACATGCACTATTATTTGTATTGGTATAGTTTTGTATTCAAATATTTCAGAGAACTTAATATATGCACTATTAATCAAAATTATCTAATCCTTATCTAACACTTTAGTCCTAGTAATGTTAAAGAGAAAGAAAATATGTAGTAGATAATAGTATTTAGAGAGTAAGAAAAAGAAAAATTTACTAGAAACAATTATGAGATCTCTCATAATCAAGATATAGAATAAGAAAAGAACGAGAAAAGGCTGTATAAAGTGACTTTCCCCCACCCTCATATACTCTTTTTGCTAGACATTTTAACGTATAGGCAAGCAATTTCAAAATAGACTCACATTATTCTATCTAATCTTACTTATATATACAAAAAAGTTTACATTATACAAGAATGCCTCAACTACTCAATTTCTTCAGCTCATATCTGTTATTAATATATAATTTCAAGTTCTCCCATTTTGCTTCCTGAGGTTCCATTATATTACAATCTTTGTTTCCAATATTAACATAATATAAAATCAGGTCTACTGTACAGAACTCCTGAACTGTATGAACCCAGTCTTCTATTGTTGGGACTTCTGATGTTCTCCATTTTGCTGCTAAGAGCATTTAGGTTGTTTCTTAATGCAGAGAAAATGCTTCTCGAAATTCCTTACAACAATCAAACAATTCTTTGATGGAAGGAAGACTTTCTCCTGTTCCTTTGACTGAAGAAGGACTTCAAACTTAGCTAAGCAGAGTAGTTTAATACAAATGAATAATAAAGAACTGTGGCTTGAGAATGAAAAAAACAGCAACCCCCAGCTCTCATGACTATTGATATGTGTTGCAGAGGTCACTCAACAGCTACTTCAGGGGACAAGACATTATCCAGGGGATGTACTTGTAAGGGACCATATTTGGCAGAAGAACATCTAAATAATGTTCTTGTTTTTAAACTTTGTAAACCACCTTGGGTGCCAGTATTAGCAGAAATGTGGGCTCTATATGCTCTAGACTGACTGACTGACTGACTGACTGACTGACCGACCCCTGGCCAGCATAAAGTCAGCTGTAAAAGTACAATTCCCTCCCTTCCCCTCAAAAAAACAGTCAAAAATCCATACAACACAGTTAGCGAAGTGAGGCAATTACAGATAAAACACAAGGTAATAAAAAGAGATATTAAAATGACCCAGAAAAAATAACTAGCTACAAGTCCAGCCAAATTCCACAGATGAGGTTCCATGGTTGAAAAAACCCTGCCTCCTGGTGGTATCCACCTTACCTCTCTGAGTAGTGGCTTACATACTAGGGCTTGAAATGAATATATTAACTAGCAAGGGAGATAATATGGAAGAAGGTGGTAAACCTGTTGGTTATAAACCTCTTAGGGCTCTGATAAAAACTAATGCTTTGATTTTTTTTAAGACTGAAACAGCAGGCAGCCAATGTAGATCTTTCTGTATAGAGGGTGTATGATCCTTACATCCAACTTCCAACAATAGCCTGGTCACAGAATTTTGTACTAATTGAAACTCCTGTACATTCTTCAGAAGCTGCCCTATGTAGAGCAACTCTCCACTATATAGTTTGTCCTCTTTTATTCTAGACTTCAAATGTGCTCAGAAAGGTCAGCCTTTCCTTTGCAGGGAAAAAGGCTTGATCATTTCATTGCCCCTCTGTATTTTGCTTGAGGAGATGAACAGGAGAGGTTTTTGCATAGTACCCATTCATTTCAATGGGGCCAGTGCAGAAGATTTTCCCAGTGGGCTATGCTCAAAGACAGCAGTGGCATAATGTCCATTGGGCAATGTGGGCAGCTGTCCAGGGCTCAGGAATTTTGCAGGGCATGCTCCTGCTTTTTTATTTTTTTGGTGTTCTTCACATTTTGGCCTGCAGGGGACGCAGATTTTAGGCTAGCAGCACCAAAATTTCAGGGATGTTTTGGGAGACTCTCCGGATGCTATCACCCAGGTTTTGTAAAGTTTGGTTCAGGGGGTCTAAAGTTATGGACCCCCAAACAGATTGCCCCTATCCCCCATTGTTTCCAATGGGAGCTAAGGAGATGGGAGCTGCACATTTGAGCATCCATAACTTTGTTCCCCCTGAACCAAGCTTCACCAAACTTGGGGGGGGGGGGTGTCATTAGGACAGTCTCCTGATGATACCCTGAAATTTTGGTGTCACTAGCTTAACAATTTCATCCCTAACAGGGACCCCCAGAAATTTGCCCAAGAATCTTTCTTCTGCATTGATTTTTTTCCATTGATGTCAATAGGGAATTTCTGGTGCAGCCTGTGGGATGCACATTTCTGAAGGCACAATCATAGAACTTTCAGGGTATCTTTAGGAGACTGTCCTGATGACACCTCCCAAGTTTGGTGAAGTTTGGTTCAGGGGGCTAAAGTTATGGACCCTCAAAGGGGCAGCCTCTATCTTCTATTAGCTCCCATTGGAAACAATGGGGGATGGGGCACCCCTTTTGGGAGTCCATTAACTGTGGCTCCCCTGAACCAAACTTCACCAAACTTGGGGGTGTCATCAATATGTTCTCCTGAAGATACCCTGAAGTTTTGGTATCACTAGCTTTAAAATGCTGTTTTTGTGGAACCCAGCAGGCTTCATGTGCTGGAGCAATGATACCATGAAATTTTGGTGCCAATATCTCTAAAATACACCCCCTGCAGGTCGAAATGCGAAAGACACCAAAAAATAAAAACGCATTCGAGAATCTCGGATGTTACCACGAGTTCGGATTGTGCAGAGTTCAGAGGAGGCAGGCTCGGGCCCTTGGCCCTCCAAATGCCTTCGAACTGGCTCAGCTCGGTCTGATCCATGGATTGGGCCGAGCCAAACTGCCAAGCCTTGCTGCCTGTACTCTGCCTCTTGTCAGCCCTGCTGCATCCTTGGGTGGATCTTTGTGGGGTGGCAGGACTAGCAGTTAGGGGTGCATGCGCACCTGGCCGACCCACCGAGTGCGCCACTCTCCCCTGGATGCGGCTGCTGCCTGCCACCACCCACCCACCCCTTGCATCTCATGCCCTTTCAATGGTAAGGGGGGGCACCTAAGTTCAGCTGGCAGGAAGGGGGAAAGCCACAAGCCACCAGGGGAGGAGGATGGGGGAGCTCTGTCTCCTGCTGCCAATGGGGGGCATCAAACTCAGGTTTTGCCCAGGGCTCCAGTTTTCCTCATTATGCCCCTGAAAGACAGAATATTTCCGACTAGCGGGGCCTGGCCATGCGTTGCTGTGGCAATTGTCCTTCTCATCACAGTCCACAACCCATACAGATGTCCATGCAGGTCCAATGATCCACAGCATAGCCTTTTGGGGTGGTCAAATGGAATCCCTCTTTCCCTTTTCAATTCGCATTGTTATATGGTGGTGTCTTGTTTTTTTAGTATAAGGTAACCCTTTCCATTCCACAATGGAACTGTCCAGAATGTGAATTCCGCTGTCCATGAGGCTGGTTGACACGCACAGTCCTGGCTTGGGGAAGGCAGAACTGGGGCAAGGAGGCTATCCCAGTCAGGCAGCAGAGGCAGGGTGGTGAGGCGCTCAGATCGAGGCTAGCTCCCTGGGTTCGTAAAGGGCCATGTGCAAAAGAAGCGGAGCCAGTAGTGTTGGTTTGCCCCCACCCCATGGATTTTCTTAGAAGAAAAAGACAAAGCCCAGCTCGCTTTTAGTAAAAGAGAGCTGTGGTGAATATGGGTGAGGAAGTGGGTAAGTGGTGGTTGGATGTGAGGGAGGGCAGAGTGAGATGTGTGAGGATGAGCTGGATGTGTATTGTGTGGTAGCAGTGGGTGAGGCACAGAGAGTGAAAGTTACCTGCGTGTGAGGGGGGGACCCCACCTGACGTCTCACACAGCAAAGTGTGTATGTGTTTCACTTCCACTTGTATTACCTAACAGTATTACCTATTTACTGTTTTCACTGATCATCTCTGCCCATCTGCACAAACATTCTAAGCCCTCATACTAAGCCCTCAGGCCACAGACAGGCTGCACGAACATTCTAAGGGTGACAGTTAAACATAGCCAGCTTCATGGCCTGGTGAGCCAAGAAAAAGCCTTTTTACCTGGCTCAGGTATGGACTTTCGCTGATTTGAAGGTCCAATTACCTGCCCAGAACAGGGCGGAATGTCATGTGAAAATTTGGGGGTGATCTGTCCAGCCGTTTCGGCGTTAGGGCGTGACTAACAAAGTCACTGTTAGCTTTTTATATATATAGATGAGAGTCCATTGATTGTTTTAAGAATATTATAAAACAAAACTTTTGGCAAACTAGTCCACCACCTTGTGTTTGTGAAATATGGCCCTGGAGCTTCTGTGCTGTGTCATAAATCTAAGATTCTATCGAAATACCTTGTACATGGTATCAATGAATGCCCTTTATTAAAACTCCAGATTGTATTGCCCGAGATTTAAGATTTAAGCAGCAGCATCTTGCTACAGTCTCACAGAACAATCCTGAACCTAGTTCACTGAAGTCAAGAGGATAAGGAATGGAAAGTTGTACTTTTGTTTAGGATTATTTCATTGATCACAGCTATATTCTAACAGTTAAGAGATTTCACCATAGTCAGAGACCTCCTGGGTTGTGCTATTTATTTCCCACTGCAGCTTACCAGGGTGATATTGGAAAAATGGGGGACTAGGAATTGTGCACTGTACCAACACATGTCACTTCCAGCATGACACCAGAAGTGATGTCGTAGCACTGGTGCATGCTCTAAGATTCACCCAAAACAAATCTGACTGTGGCACCCTGATGTGATGGTGCAACTTTTGTTTTTGCGCCCAAAGTGATGTTGCACATTACAACACTGAATACCTTTCCCCACCATTCAAATTCTTTCACCAAGGTACCAGCAAGGATTGGAAACCCTGATAAGTGTGGAAGTTGTTGCAATCTACAGTTCACATATGAAAGGTGAATCATGATGTCAAATGGTAAGGGACTCAGAAGTACAAACACTAGCAATACAAGCTAGCCAATTAATTTGGTTCCTTCTCCTGTTTTGATGGCATGCTGGTTACAGGAAGAAAGAATAAAATTCCTGGGTATTAAAACAGATTCCTGTTCTTGTGTATGTTCATTAATTCTACCTTTAATAAGAGTATGTACCAGCCATTAAGCTACAACTTGTAATTTCCTGCCTCTCTCTCTCCCCCCCCCCACAACCCCCAGGCATGATGTAGTTAGAGAAGAAGTACTACCTATTTTGCTCCTTCATGCGTGCAGACTGCAGATGAACACAGACATAACGTTTATAGAATGCTAGTGCAGTTTAAAATTTTCATATTTCACTTTAATTCTAATGTTGCTTTCTTCTTCAGGGTCTGAAGAAACAGTTGAGAGTTGGTTAAATAGGAAAAATGGGGAGAAATGAGGCAGCTGACCTCATTAAGAGCTCACAGTATTATTAAGGGAAATATCGGGCTAGGGGAAATTGTTTAACTCTCTGATGATACCTTTGAAGCCCCTACCAGGTTCCAGATATTTACTAACATAATTTATAAGTGTGTTTATTTGGAAGATATGAGACTTCCTAGTAAAAATGGTTAGGATTGCAGCCAGATCTTTATGATTGCACCAATATTGTTACTAATTAGCTGCTGTAATGAATATAGGTTGGAGGTCCTCAATCTTTTTCTTACAACCTTGTGCTAAGAGAGAGAAAAATCTTTTTAAATATCATTTTGAGATTGCCAACTAAAGCCACTAAAAGGGGGGAAGCCTCTACAGGTGTTTACATCCCACCCCCTCAATTGTAATCTATGAAGAATCTTTCTGAGGTGCTGGAGGGAGCTATTTTTCAAGGTAGAGGTACAATATTTTCAGCATAGCTGCTGATAACTCTCCTTAGAAAACCCTCCAAATTTGGTAAAGACAAACAAACAAATAAATAAAGTGGCAAATAAAATTGGACTCCTGACCCAATCTTTACCAAATGTGGGGTTCTCATAAGAAAAGTCACCAGCAGCTATGATGAAAATTTGGTGCTTCTACCTTAAAAAATATCCCCCCGAGCCCAGAAAGATTCCCCATAGGACCCACTTTTATAATGGACCCACTTTTTTATTCCTAAAAAAAACCCAAGGCTATAATGGACCCACTTTTTTATTCCTAAAAAAACCTATATATATAATGGACCCACTTTTTTATTCCTAATGGACCCACTTTTTTATTCCTAAAAAAAACCCAAGGGGAAAACTCATATTGGTATGGAAATTCAGGATTTTTCGGGAATCCCAATTTTTTTTTGATCCAATATACCAGAATCCAATTTTACTGATTTTTTAAAAAATGCACATGTTAATGGTAAGTCCAGGTCAGTTTGGACATTCCTTCCCTTTAAAATGTAAAGAAATTGAATGGAAGACCAGGTTTCCCTGGCCTTCTCAGTTGTTAGTTGGTGTCTGTTAAAGGGGCATTATGCTCTATGGGGAAAGGTTCTTTGGAAGGAAAAAGAGATGCTAATAGCTGTTTCCTTGGGGGCAATAGCTTCTTCCCTACTCCTTCTTCCCTGAAACCTGGGGCACTCCTGCAATTCTGGGAAGTTTTTTCCCATTACTTCCAGAATTTTGGGAGAGCTTTGAGTTACTTTGGGTATATTCAAGATAACCTGAAACAGCAGTTGCAGGTATATGCTTTTGCTGGGTATGCCCAAATGAGCATTTCTACTGTTAACATTATATAACAAAGAGAAACACAACATTTGAGACACATCAAGTTTTACAGTGAGCTCAGAGATAAGGTGAGTAATACAAAGACTCTTTAGGCGACCTGAAGCATGTGTGCCAGAATTGTAGTCATGGCAGTTAACAGATTCCATCATAATAGAGCAGCCTGTTACTGGCATAGAAATCCAAAGCTGCTAAAAAAGATTTTTTGGTAGATGTGGATGTCAGTTTAGACACAACAGTTAGACTGTGCTGGACAATTCCAAACATTAAAAAAAACATTTTAAATACATGAATGCATATAACATTTAAACCAAATAAAGCATAATATAAATACATAAGACACAAATAGGAAGAAGGACTTTTTAAGAAGGGCTAATAATTAGCCTTAACTAACTAGTAGAAGACAATAATAGAGGAATAAGATGAATCTGAAAGTTTCTGTGACCAAAAAATACCTTCATTGGTTCATAAGCCATCTGGCCTCTGTTGCAGGGGCATCTGAAGCAGGGCCAGATTGGTCATATGATTCCGTTAGTGATTTCTGATGTTGTGCAAGTCATTTAAACAGGTCTACTACAGTTTGTGCTTCCCCTCAAACCAAGATGGTGAGGCATAGATTGAATCTGGTTTGCCATCCTGATTTGAGCCATAATATATCATTTTGTATGAATCACCAGGCCATTCATGCTAGTAAATCAGAAAGTTCTCATTATCACACAAAACATGAGGGAAGCAGGGAATTCTGGAGCACATTGCTCTTTTGCATGATATGGTTTGGCATTACATTTGTGCCAACAGACTGTAATAAACCAAATGAGAATATGCTCAGCAACAGTGGAAACACTGCTGCAAAATTATGTTTGTGTGGCAGCTGAAGACACTGAGGTTAATTCCGCACAGCATAATCATATTGGGTTATATTTGTTATTTAAAACTGGGTCTATTTTATCCTGGTCTCTCCCTTTGGCTAGGTGTCTGTTTCTGTGAAGGAGCCGAATTAAGACTGAAAGGAAATACTCCAATTCCATTCGCATGAGCGAATGTTTTGTTTTTACAATGTAGATCATGCAGCATACATGCTCTAATATCCCTGGTGTGCTGCATTCTGATTGGCTCTTTCCCTCCTCCCAAAGGCAGTGCTTCTGATTGATGGATCCACAGCAACCATGAGAAAACCAAACAGGACACACACATCCCTTTTCTCTATCTTTGGAAAGGAGCCAGTGCAGTGAGCAACACGGTGAGCACGTTGTGCTATACAAAGTAAAATCTTTTGACCCATACTGTGCAGAGCACTATGTCCCATCCACATTTAACGGTGTGCAGGAAACCACAGCATGAGACACCCCCCCCCCCCGATATACCAAATAACATTTGACTGGTCTTTGGGGCTGTCATGGAATGAGAGTATCCTGCCAGGCAGGTGCTTCCCCACTTTTCCCCTCCCAGGATCCTGTTGGGAACATGAGCCAGGAGCTGCAGGACTAAACTGACTGCAGATTGGCTAGTGAGGACGCTCAGCAAGAGCGAGCTGGAACAGGGTGAGCATGATGTAAGGCAGAAAGATCAGGTGGTGGAGTGAGAAAAATAAATCGATTTTGCTCCCGTAGTCTTCGGACAAAGTGATGCAATGTGGGATTTTGGAAAAAGATCAACATTTTAGTGTTGTTTTTTTAAAAAAACCAGGATGAGGGAAATATCACAGGACAGATACACTTTAGGATTGGGAACATGTGAACTTCTTGGCCAAACTGGGATATTTCTCTTGCTCAACCTGGGATATTTGGGTCTGTGCGGAAATGGCCTGAAAGGAACCAGTGGGCAGTTACATGGAAAACCAGTGTGCCCAGATGTTATTTCTTGCGTTTACTGAAATAAGCTAATGTGAAAACTGTCATGCATAGGAAGTCAAGTGAAAAACTTATGAGCTTACAATAGTTCCTGCCAAAAGTGTTTGTGAGTTGAAATAAGTGTGAAGGAAGATGATGAACTATTTTGTAATGGTCACAGAAGACAAAGTAGCCTCTGTGTCTGAAAACATATAATCTAAGGTGTTGATAAAATCCATCAAATTTGTATGTATGGTAGGCAGGTCAGAGAACACCTGTTCAGAATAATAATACCAAAGTATTTGAGGGCATACACCAATGAACTTTTGGCAAATCCCACTTGATTGACAGAATGCAGCACTGCACACTTTTAATGATACTTTTGGTGTTGTTTTTACAGAATACCTATTAGGAAAATGAAGTGGGCACCTGGAAGTACCATCTTATTGATAATGTTTAAATTAGAGGCAAAAATGGAGAAATCAAACAAAAGCTTCAGGGAGTTTTGGAAGGGCAGAGGAGCAGGTCTACAAGAAAAATAAACAAAAATGGAAATTTTCAGCTCAATCCAAAGGGGGGGGGGGGTTCTGCACCATGGCTGGGAATGGTGCGGCAGCAGCACAGCCACATCACCTCCAAAAAGGATTGCAACTCCATGGTGAACAATCCAAAAACTACCCCTCCCCCATCTACTTGAAAGTGGTGTATTCAGCCCAATATGCAAAATAATGCCAACATATGGGAGCTTAGAAAGTGGACTAAAGTTGACGTTACCCCTAGGAATGCCTTCAGAACACCTCAATCCATGCCGGTATGGCCTCCCGCAGCAGAGGACCAGTGGTGCAGAAGCAAAATCTGCATTTGGCTGCTGTAGAGCTGTGTAGCACCTTACCCCCAGTGTTACCTCCCCTGTAGGGACCTGACACCAGCACAGGGGTCATGTCATCTCAAATACAGATACCCCCCCTCCTTTTAGATCACACAGAGTCTGGGGAAGTTACATGTTTAAGTGAAAGACTCAGTGACTAAGGTACTCAGATAAACATCCACTTATAGGACCTCTCAAATATGTCAACACCAAAAGATAAAGAGGCACTGCAGAGGTTATTAGGAATTATTAATTTTGTGGGAAGTATCATGCCAAGTTTTTGCAGTCAAACTATGAGCCTTACTGAAAAAGAAATGCACAGTAATCACAAGATGCAGACCTTCACAAAGAACTCAAAATTCTGAAGTAATTAATCAAATCAACTTCCATACTAAAAACGTGTTTAACAATAAAAGATAACCCATATTAGGGAACTGGCACAATGTTGTAAAAATACAAACACTTTTGGGGATTGGAGCTCTCAGAGGCACCAAAAGCTAGTAATATGTACAAATTTAAAATAAGCCTTTGTCTTTGAACTCCTTTGTGTTCCAAATGCAACCACTGCTCATAAATAGAGAACTTCTACTTTCTTCTTCTTTCCTTTTGGGGTTGGCTAAATGTCGCTCTGCATATTCTCCATCCAAGAATCCTATTAAGGCTAGAGAGATCTCACCACAGTTGGATAAGTAGCTTTCTAGGTAGTAGAGCATCCATTAAAGAATCACAGGTTCAAATGTAATTATCTATAAAACTAGGATCCTTCTTTCTGCTCTACTAAAATTTGGTGTGGAGGGTTGCACGACTGAGGGGTACAATCAAGTTGGATGGAAAATAAAGACAGTTTAGGAATATGAGATGGGCTAAAAATGAATAGAAATAAAAACAAATACAATAATGAAGGGTTGTGTCCAAAGGACTGTGGATCATTGAGTGCTACTCACAAAACAGAACTTCCATACTTTCCCATCTTGCTGCAGTCTACTGTGTTCCCCTGTTGTTGCCTTGAGGTTCAGGGGGCACCTAGACACAGCAGAGGGTGTGATATGGGGGGCTGCATTAAGAGTAGTGAGTTGACAAAAAAACCCTCCCTCCCCTGGCACAATGATGGAAAACAAGTGTTGGATCCAACCTCAGTGTAATAAAAAAATATCAGATGCCTGTTTGAAATGAAAACTAAACTTTTCTCCACATCAAATTACAGCCAAATTATGATGACCCCACAAAGCATTCAGTGTTTTGCCATTGCCCACCTCTGTGAGCAACCACTGGTATTCTTGGTGGTCTCCTATCCAAATATTACAGAGGGCCAATGAGCAAAAAAGATACATGTCCTACAACTGAAAGGATAAATAGGACCTGCCCAATCAGGGATTGGGCAGTATAAGAAAATTAATAAATAATAATAATGAATGATTTGAGAAGGAACATTCCAATGAAATAAATGGAACTTACTTCAATTTCAATGGTGGTCACTGGATTGGTGAGGTATGTTGACTTGGATTGCTAGATGTCATTCTTTCTTCCCTTTTGAGTGTCCTCTTTTTGCTATATGTCCTCTTTTTGTTATATGTGCTCAAGAAGTTTTTCAAAGTGTTCCAAAAATGAAGTAAAGGCCTCATCATAGTTTTATTCTTTCCTGTGAAGAAAAGGGAGGAGAGCCCAAAATAGCTCCCTGTGCTCCCAGAAGCAGCTGCTTTTGGAAAATTCAGCCATCAATACATCTCTGCTTCTCCAAAAGTCAACTGTCATAAATTCCTCCATCTCTTTCCTTTTATGGTGATTTAATGGAAGTTCAGAAGAAGAAATCCAAATGGACTTTTAGCTCATCAACCAATATGTGTGTGTGTGCATGGGCATGGATGTAACTGCACATATCTTGTCAAGGCACAAATGACTTATGGCAATCCAGTATAATTTTCAAGATAGGGGACGAACAGAAGTGGTTTTCCATTGCCTTTCTCTGCGTAATGACCCTGGTATTCCTTGATGGTCTCCCATCTGACTATTAGCCAGGACCAAGTAGTATCTGCTTATCTTCTGAGATTTGTGAGATCAGGCTTGCTTGGGCCATCCAGGTCAGGGCATAAACCAATATAACAATTATGAAAAAATGATATAAATTGGAATAAAAGTACTGGACTCTGAGTCCATCTAGTGCAGTGATTCCAAGGTTCTGCCCTGAAAAACTTTTTTACATACTGATTGCTAATCTTGTAGATTGACTACCATTATGGAATTCATGTGAGATGGCCCTGGATGATGTCTGCAAATGTGAACTGGATGCAGTAATGTGTCACAACAAGAAACATGTCAGCTCAGATGCTACGCTCAGCAAAGAGAGACCTCCTCACTTCTGCTGGAGTCTATTGCATACCCTGCAACTGTGGAAAGGTCTACATTGGAACTACAAAATGCAGCATTCAGACATGCATTAAGGAGCACAAAAGACACTGTCGGCTTAACCATTCTGAAAAATCTGCAGTAGCAGAACATGCTCTAAACAAAACCAAACATAACATTCTATTTGAAAACACTGAAATTCTGGACAACTCAGAAGGTTACTATGTCAGACTACACAGGTAGGCCATTAAAATCCATAAACACCCAGAAAACTTCAACAAGAAGGAAGAGACTCTGAGAATTAAGAAAACTTGGCTATCAGTAATTAAAAACACCAGAATCAAAAGCCAAGAGTATGCTAGGTTAATGGACAATGAACTCCACCCAGATACAGGGTTTGCATTCACTAAAACTGTTGCTGCTGCAGGGAATGCAAATGTGAATCACTCCCTGGACTGAAAACCTCCACCCGCAATACAATACTGTCAACCACACCTTTGCATAGCAAGTTCCACCCAAAACACTTACTGATTGGTTCACCACGCTGGGACATGGACAACATATACCCCACTAAAACATTCCATTCTCACTAGACACAGTGTGTAACAGACTTCCCTCTATGATACACCTCTGAAGATGCCAGCCACAGATGCAGGTAAAACGTTAGGGACAAGATCTACCAGACCATGGTCACACAGCCTGGAAAACTCACAACAACCATATCAGTTCTGTTCAGTTTTAGCTGCAGTTTCAACTTATTAACTACCAGGCACAACTTAAAATTCTCAACAGGCTGAACCCTGCCCACCTTCGAGAACACTTCCTTTAACAAGCAGTTCCTTTAAAATCTGGAGACAAAGCTTTGTTTAGAGTTTCTCTCCTCCTCCTCCTCCTCCTCCTCCTCCTCCTCCTCCTCCTCCTCCTCCTCCTCATTTTATTGGCACGAGTTTATAATGCAACAGAAGGATTGAGAAGAATTAGGTTAAAATAAGTAAATTCAAACATTTTTAATTAATTAAAATTTGTTTTAAAAACGATAAAAACAATGAATACTAAGATCTGAGGCAGATCTGTTGCGCCAGCGCCAAGAATTTAGCAACGTCTAAGGATTTCTGAGAGCATTGATCACAGAGCAATCATTTTATCCAGTGAGAGGGCATAGTTCTCAGTATGAGGATCTATATACTGTCTTCTGATTGAAGCATATAAATCACAATCTAGAAGGACGTGCTCGATTGTTTCGACGTCTTTTTGTGAACAGGGACACATTCTTTGTTGATAAGGGATCTGATGAAATCTGCCACTCAAGACTGCTGAAGGAAGCACATTCAGACGGGCTAGCGGCAGGGTGTTTATCTAAGATATGCAACCGAATGAAGTTGTAAAAATACATCGGTCGTCCTTTACTAGTGGGGGAAAGGTTGAATCCCTCAGGTAAAATGCCCTTCATGTGCTGGGTACATAATAGTTTTATCTTACACTTGTATGGAAAGTGTATCTTACACTTGTATGGAAAATCAATAAAACATATCGGTTTTCTAATCCTCTCAAATATTGGTCATCTATTTGTGTGGGAGGGAAGATGGCAAGGTTTAGCCTTATCTTATCAGATCTCGGAACCTAAGAAGAATTTGTAGTTGGAAGGTGGACCACCAAGGAAGACTCTGCAGAGGAAGGCAATGATAAAATGCTGCACTTCATAACTTGCCTTGAAAGCCTCTTGCCAGGGTTCCCAAGAGTTGACTGACTTCAGGCACTTTGCACATACATATTCATCTGGGAATGAGACAGCATAAGCTTTGCATGCAGATTATTCCATATTCAGTAACTGAGATTTCCAGTTACAGCTCCTCAGGTTGAACGTGCTGGGAAAGATATTTCTCTGAGACCATGGAAAGCAATGCCATTTTGGGTAGATAGTACTGTGATAGATGAACAAGTGATCTGGCTCAGTGCAAGATAGTATCATGTATTCAACTGGTGATACTGAAAGGTAGCTGGAATCCAAAGACATATCCAGCCAGCTCAATGGATATTGTGAGGGGGGGTAGGAAAGTGCATCTAGATGCATCAAATAATCTACTCATATAGAAAGAAGGCTGCTTCCATGTGGAAATCTCTCTTGATGGATCACAGCATGAGAAAAAATATATCAGTGATCACATTGTACTAGACTTCAACTTCAACTTAAAAATTGAACAACATATTTCAACACAGGTGCAATACTAAACATTCTAAGCCAGCATTTTTGGAAAGCTAGTTCAAAGGGTACATGGTGAATTCTGAATTTATCTTCTTCTGTTGGTTGGCATTTTTAACATCAACTTCCTTTTGGAGTGGGCTGCTTTGCCTCTCATCCATTCTATTTGTTTTGTTTTGCTTTTCTTTCTTTTAATGTTGGTCTCTGTGAACATATTTGCAGTTACAGTTGGAATTTAAAGACATCATTTCCTTCTGTGATAAATTCAAGGTCATATACACCATGTTCCTTTACTTTGCTGTATATTGCTGAAGTAATAAAAATAGGTAATGCACCTTCTTCTATTGAAGCACAGTTCTCATTTCTGCCAAACATCTGTGCAGTATGAATTGTCCTATTATACCCCAAACACCGTTTTTTTATCATATTATCAACTTCATTTTCCCCCCTACATTTATATTTACATTGATATGAGTCGACTGGGATCTGCTGTGTCGGAGGCATGCATAATTTGAAGTGACATAAAGTGCAAAGACGACAATTTTGCTAATAGGAAATGTAAATTTGAAGGAATGAAATTGCAGATAAGATGCAGCTTCTAGAAATCAAAATGTTCCTGTGTGTGTCAGTAGACTGCATGGAAAATGAGGCATCTGAAGCCTGGTGGTCTGGATACAGACTGGGAAGCCAGAAGGCTGTTGGGTAAGCAGAAAGGAGTAGTCTGAGACTCATTCTGGGCCTCAGAGATAAGTTGGTCAAACTACGAAGCCAAGTTAGAACCAACAGCTGCTTAGGACTAGAAGGAACTCAGCTGTCCCATTATATGGCTGAGGTAACAGACTCCTGTCATGAAGACACTGATCATCTCCAGTCTGTGACTGCTTACAACAAATATACACAATAAAATGAGAAATCAGACCATTTTCAAAAAAAGTTAATTTCTAGCTGTAGTAGTTTTTCTGGGCTGTTTGGTCATGGTCTGGTAGTCTGTTAATAATAACACAAACAGCTTGAAGAGTAGACTAGAGGACACTTTTCAACATTCCCTGTCAGAAAGGGATGCAGACTGTTCCTTTGAAACTAAATGCACTCAAATTTCCTGGAGCTGGTACAATCTTTAGGCTGGAGTATCATCTGAATGGGACATATTTCTGTTTAATCCTGCTGTACATAGATAAATCTGCCAATTGAAACTGTAAAGACCTGACAGCCAATGGTGCTAGCTTTGTAATGGCAAATGACTAGCACAGAAATATCAGAAATGGAACAGCACTTCCTGACAGCCAGAAACTAATGTGTTTGACAAGACATTCAAGCCACAGTCATTTTCTGCTCAAACTAGCTGTCTCTTCATACCAAGTATCACATCTACCTTGCTAGCTAATGTGAATGTTTCATTTCCTTGCTGACATTTCATGCTTCCTTTTTCCATAGCTTGTTTAACATTTTTTAAAGTCCTTTTGGTGTCACTTATGCATTCTTAATATTTCCTGGCAAGTTGACAGCCTCTTATGTTTCTTTGGTGATATGTCCTCTTACATAAAACATTTTAATTGTATGTCTCTATAGGTCTGCAGAACACTTTTGGGTTTCTGTGGCATTGACTTACATGATGGACAATCAGTCCAAACTGCCAGACATCTAAGTTGTTTCTACCAACCATTTTCAGTTTCAGGACCTCTTTCTCAGAGGTCCAGAGAAGTTGAAGAGGTCCAGCTGCTGAGGCCCCTAGCCATCATCAAAATAGAACATGAGGACACATTAAAAACAAAATAAATCACCAAAATGCTCATGGAAACATGTGAAATATATCACATTCTAAAAAATTAACATGTTTCTGAATCTAAGGCCCCTTTGAGCAGGAGACCCAGGCCAAATGGCTTTCCTGTCTCTCCTCAGGCACTGTCAGGGGCTTGAGTCAGAGTTAGATGGGAAATTGTACAATGAGTCTGTGTGACTGACTGGTAATATGACATTTGAATAAATTCTGGGGACCTGGCCTGTTTAGACAACAGAGCATTACCTTCTCTTTGCCGTTCTTCAGGTTTCTGCTTCTCAACTCACTGGTTTCAGAGGCACCAAGATTTCTTACAGTTTTTGATCATAAAGGGCCAAAGTGAGAGCCTAAACTTCACTCCTGACCAACATTTCTCCCAATCTTATCCATTTTCCTCATTTGCAACTACATGCAGCTGATCCAGAAGGCTCTTCACTCACTCACTCACATGCACACGCACACGCACACGCACAGACACACACACAGACGGGATTCTAATTATTTCGCTACTGGTTTGCCCCCCCCACCACACACACATTGATGTCCCCCCACCGTCCACTTGCCCACTTTCCTGGCTGCTGCCCCCCCTTTCGATGTTGGGCTGGGGGAAGGTGAGGGAAGGCAGAAGCTGCAGCTTGGCCTATGTGCAGCCTGGCTTCTTTCACCAGCCTCCTGGCATGGGCCATGTGGCCCATTGGGACCTTTCTCTGGCATTGACCAGGAGGCCTGGGTGGGTAGTGGCCACCAGAGGCCACCACGAGGGGCTGACCGATGGCAGATCAGGTCGCATGCCTCTGGGCTGGTGGCGTGGCCTTTGGGGGAGCCCCCTTGCTCCCCTTCCCCTGGGAGAGGAAAGATGGGGCTTTTAGTGCCTCAGAACAGTCGGATGCTCCAGAGCTCTGAAAGTCCTCTCACTCCCCCTTCCCTGGGAGAGGAAAGGATGGGGCTTTCAGTGTCTCAGAGCAGTCGGCTCTGAACTGGTGTGAACTGGCCAAATCCCCCCCCCCTCTATCTCTGTGTGTATGTATATATGTATAGCCCTTCTTTGTAATAATCAAAACAAGCTAATCTAAGATGGAGGTTTTTTAGCATTTCATTTTTTAAAGTTAGATTTACATTTATAAGTCTCACATCAGGCTGGGTATCCATATTTGAACAATCACTTGATTAATCACTGTTGACCTTCTCAATAATAACTTTTGACTTTGTGAACAGCATCAGGAAGAATTACTTTAATATTACAGCAGAGAAATGAATTACAACATGAAATTCTTATGCCAATTTTCATCTTCTGGGTAGTGACATGATATTTTGCATCCATTTAAAACAACAAAAAGTAAAGCTAATTAAATATTAATCTATGGCAGGAATGTAGGCAAAGACAAGTAGTGCCTGTGGAATATATTAGGGAGATTATGTCCAACACAATCCAAGATTTAGTAAAAATGTAATCTGCTAATGCCCATTTATGAGAAAGAATTTGATACAGATATGCAAAACAGCACTGATAAATTTCCTGAATCTTACCAAAGTCCTTTCATTGCTTTTGAATCTCCTATTGTGTTTGTCTTATGAAACATCTCTGATCCCACTTCAAATCCTACCTTTGAAGAAAGTTCTAGATGGGATCTACTGATTCCATGGGAGAAAGTTACTTTCCATTGTGAAGGTAAACCCCTTTTTTTTCAATGGCAGTACTCCAGAAACAGATTCCTCAGTTAGTGGAGGGGAACCTTTGGATCCAAATAGCTGATGGCAACTTGGAAAGGCAAAGTCCCAGATTCACCCGGAGCCCTGTTTTCAGGCTCATAGTGAATGGAGAGGAGAGTGATGCATATCTGTTGCAAGCAGCATGGCCAGGTTGTTCTTCCAAGGGCCACTGCAGCAGTGTGGGTCCTCAGATTTTCACTTCCCCACCCCAGTCAACACAGCACCAGCCTTGCATACCTGGGGGTGGGGGTCAGGTGAGTGGATTATAGTGGATTATACAAAGTGGCTCTTTCCTCTGGTTTACCAAGTCAGGACAAAAAAAAAGTTCTCTTGTACCACAGTGCACTGTTGGTCTCATGGCTTCCAGACCTACCTCTCCTTCTGTTGTTATTTCTGGTTGATTTTTGGGTCAGGTTGTTGCTTTTCACATGGTTTTCTTTTGTTTTCTGTGCTACAACTGCATTTTGATTGGGACCACTTCGGGGGGGGAGCCATCTCTCTCTCTTTGGGGATCACCTTAAGTGATTTTGGGGTGAGGGCTTGCAAGGAACATGCTCAGCTCTGGAGCTGCTAGATCACCCTCATTCTCAAGTGGCAGGAGAAGCCACATAGTGGCTTGTGCCTATGTGGCATTCTGTGTCTGTAATCACATGGTATCCCCCAGCAGGTAAGCTGGGATGTTATGTGTCCATTAGCCAGGGATGATGCTGGGATCTGCTGCCATATATGTCAAGGCTCTGTCATCTGTAACCAAGTAAGTTATGGCCATTTTAATTCCAAGAAGGGGTCTATGGTATCAGGTCTATCTGGTGGATTCACTTCCCTTCCCCATTCCCCCTAGCACTGGATATTCAAATTTACAGTCTCTCTTAAAAGTATTGATTTGTCTTTTGCTGCCCCCTCCCCTTCCCCAGATATTTAATCTGAGAAGGAACTCCTAAATTTGCTTTTAATTTTGATGTAATTAGAATTTGGGTGAAAATTCTAGAATGTGTTCTTATGAAATCATAAGTTATCCTACTAGGCTCTAAGGTAGTCCTGTTCAAGTCTTAGCCAAAGCCACATTCAACATTTTAATGTCAGCCACAGAAACTGAAGGTAGCAATTTTCTCTGTGCACCTTTTATCTGTGGTATGTAAAGGCTTAGACAATTTCCCCAGCAGAATGCACATTTTTTTCCCCTGAAAGGTGATCCGGAAGCTAGCTGACATGATAGTTCACTGAAGATGGGATATACTTTTCTCAAAGAATATTTTAACTTGGAAAGAAATGGAATTCTCCAGTATACCATTCCAAATTAACACACAATTTACTCATATTGCTGTGTTGTCTTGTATGTATTTCTATCATTTACCCTGCTATATTGTTGATTCTTTAATATAGTCAGTTGTTTTTATTTGGCTCCTTTTCATGTGGTTGTTTCATACAATTTTCCTACTTTTATAAAAGTTTTGTGAATGTCCTTAAATTTCTAAATAATCCCCCCCTTTTAAATCATACTGAACTAATCCACAGAATAGCAATGTTAATTTCTTCAGCACTAAAAAAGCTGCAACCGAATAACCGGGGGCAGCCATTGCTGCCAGGGTGAGCCAAGGAGCAAAAGTAAGTTGCAAGCATGGCTTGGCGGCATGCTGCAGAACCGGGGGTGCATTGATTGGCTCCCGGACGGTAAAGGCGGGAGGAGCCAAGGGTATATAAGAACGCCTCAACCAGACCTCACCCTTCCTGGCGGCGAGACTCAGAAGGCGTGGGGCGCAGATCTGAGTTGAGCGTAAGGCCTGGAAGGAGCCTGGTCATGGCCATTCTCCCACCTGCTTGGTCTACCTCTAACCTCTGCTCAGCTTCTCCCTTCTTGGTCTGACTTTCCTTGCGCCTCACTTTCTTTCTTCCCCTTCCTCTCTACCGCTCTTTTCTTTATTTTCCTCTCGGCCGCAGGCCAGGTCTCAGCTTTGGCGCTATGGCTCCAAAGTGGGCAAAGAGTAAGGAGTCCTCCCAGGAGGGAGCACTGCCACCTTCCAGACAGGGCACAGGCCCCTCCTCAACAGGGTCCCGAGAGCCCCAGAGCCAGAGGAGCCCCAGGGGCAGCAGCCAGGGGAGGGAGAAGTAATTCCCCGAGGTCAGGCCCGAGGATATTTGTAGTTGGGCAGGAGGGCTGCTGCGGAAGGGCCTTGAGCCTTATCCCAATAATAGGCAGGAGGCAGGTAGAGTGTCCCGGTGGAGCAGCCCTCACCTCATCTGGGGAAGTGATCCCACTTCAGCACATAGAGGGGCCTTGGCTTGGCTTCTGCCTCCTCCAGGCCTGCCAGTGACCCAGCTCCCAATCCCGCCCTCGTTCGGAACTTAGCGGACATGCTGCTCCATCTACCCCAAGCCCTCGGCGGATCATCCGGGAGCCCCGGGACCCCTGCGGTTCAGGGGACCTGGAGCCACACCAGCCGCGTGACACAGCTACAGGCGCCAGAGAGAGGGCCGGCCGGAGCAGGCCAGCCGGAGGGAACTCCGACCTCCTCTCCTCCCGTGAAAGCCACGTCCTACATCCCGGTTAATGGCTTGTCCGGTGGAGTCCCCTCAGAGCAGGGAAGGCCAGAGGAAGAAGCGGTCGTCGCGACACTCCCGGTCCTCTAGGCGATCGCCCAGCTCTTCTTCATCGGGTGAGTCAACCGAGGATGACCAGTGAGAAATGCAGAGCTAGCCCGGGGGGAGGTTCTGTTTTCCCAGGGGGAGAAGGTGCCCACTCTCTCCCCGGCTAGCAAAGCGCGAAGCAGAGCAGCCGGGGAGTTGGGAGGTGCCATCTACCCGGCCTGGGTCCCGGCGAACAATGAGGAACCACTCCCGGGTCCACATCTTCCCAGGAAGCTCCGGGAGCAGGCCCGCCTGAGCGGGTATTACGTGGGCCGGTGATTAGGTGCCTGGCGAAAGCGGGAGGGGGAGCATGAAAGCTTGTCCGGGGGCAAGGCCGATATAAAGAAAAAAAAAGAGGAAGGACCCGGCGTGACGGCGGATAACGCTTTAACAACTGGTTTTGCAGGGCTTTACTGAATACTTGGCCCTGATAGCATGCGCGCATACCACCTCTGGCGGGCCTGGCAGCTTGTATTACGGCCCATATAAACATGCTGGGCGGGCCGGTCCCTTGGCAGGCAGGGCCGAACCGACTTATTACGGCCATAGCCTATGACGAAGCTATCCGCAAGAACGCTTCCCATAAGAGCCACTTTCGCTGGGACCTCATCCACGACCAAACGTGGATGGTCGTGGTCCAGCCGGCCATGAAAGGGGCCTTGAAACTCCCTGCCACCGAGAGGCCTCACAGAAGCTACCAGGGAAGGTGGGGTGGTGAAAGGGACTTGCTGGGAGTTCAACAGAGGTGCTTGCCAGTGACCCAAATGCAAGTACGAGCACATTTGCTCCAATTGTTCCGGAAACCATAGCAGGGTGGGCTGCACAAAAACCAGTCGGCCACCCTCCCTTTCGGCAGGCCCGGTTCCCTGGCGCCAGGCCCTCCCAGAAGGATGCTGCCTCCCAGAAGCATTGAAACCCCAGCCTTGTTGCAGACCTTGGCCCCCACACCCATCCGGCTGGGGGTGCTGCTAGACTGGCTGCGGCATTATCCTGACAAGCGTGCAGCATGCCTTTTGGGAGACGGCTTTGCAGCGGGTTTCAGAATCCCTTACCAAGGGTGCAGGATGGCCTACCAGGCGAACAACTTGAAATCGGTTCTGGATCACCCCGACGTAGTGGCAGACAAGCTGGATAAGGAAGTGAGGGCTGGTCGAACCACCGGTCCCTATAGCCAGCCTCCACTACCCAACCTGAGGGTCTCCCGATTGGCGTGGTGCCAAAAAAGGCCCCAGGGGAGTTTCGCCTAATACAACACCTCTCCTATCCCCGGGGCGACTCAGTGAACGATTTCATAGACCCTGAGGTATGCACTGTGAGGTATGCCACCCTAGACGAGGCCATCAGCCTTATTAGGCAAGCTAGCCAAATGAGACGTCCAGTCCGCCTTCCGGCTACTGCCCATTTCCCCCCTAGATTTTGAGCTGCTGGGCATCCACTTCCAGGGGCGGTGGTACGTGGATAAGGCAATGCCCATGGGATGCTCCATAGCCTGTGCCGCCTTCGAGGCCTTCAGAACTTTTCTTGAATGGGCCTTTAGGCAACGTGTGCCTTCCGGGTTAGTTACACACTACTTGGACGATTTCCTGTTCATTGGCAGGCAGGGCACCAGGGAGTGCGAGGTTGCCCTGGGGGCCTTTCAAGCATTGGCAGCCGAAATAGGGGTCCCCTTGGCTCCCAACAAGACGGAGGGCCCCACTCCCGCCCTCAGCTACCTGGGCATACAGCTGGACACGGTCCACGGCACGTCCTCACTCCCTAGAGACAAGCTGATCGCTCTAGCCAACCTCATCCAGTCCATCATGCCCCTACGGAAGTGCAGGGTGCGCCTTGTGCAGTCCTTACTGGGTCACCTTAATTTCGCCTGCAGGGTGGTGGCACCAGGCAGGGCATTCTGCTCCCAGCTGGCGAGGTCATTGTTTGGCTGCAGGTCCCCCGACCATCACGTTAGGGTTACCAGGGGACTGAAAGAGGACCTGAAGGTTTGGCGATCCTTTCTCCATGGCTTTAATGGCATCTCCTTGTGGCAGACATCTGTAGAACCTGGCCTGGAGCTACAGGTGCATTCTGATGCCTCAGGGGCCTTCGGTTTCGGTGTATACTTCCAGGGTCATTGGGCACAGGGCCTCTGGCCTGCATCTTGGCACGCACTGGGAATCACCAGGGACCTCAGTTTTCTTGAACTGTTTCCCATCTTGGTGGCGGGGCACATCTGGCACGACTGCTGGCTGGACAAGAGGGTGCTCTTCTGGTGTGACAACCAGGCTGTTGTGCGTGTGGTGAACAGGCAATCTAGCAAATCGGCACGGGTTATGCGACTGGTGCGCAATCTTGTCCTTACCTGCCTGACTTATAACATCTCCTTTAAAGCTGCTTTCGTTCCAGGTTTGCAGAATGAGATCGCTGATGCTTTATCTCGCCAGCAGGTGGATCGCTTCAGGCGCCTGGCCCCCGGGGCAGAGCTGTTCCCGGCGACAGTGCCGGCGTCCCTGTGGAACCTTGGCAGCGAACCGTCATCACAGGTGTTTTGAATTCGTTGGCACCGGCCACGTGTAGGCAGTACGACAGAGCCGTGCGTGACTTACAGAACTATGCAGTGACGACAGGGCTTTCGGTCCGCAGTGGGGTGGACACAGGCCTCCTACTTGAGTACCTAGTCCACCTCCATGAGCTGGGGATGCACCCACGATCCATGGGGGTCCAGCAGGCTGGGGATCGCATTTTACTGCAGGATCTCTGGCTTCCCGGATGTGACAAAAACGTTCATGTTCTGCTGGCTCGTGGCAGGCTGGCGGTGGGTGGGCCCTAGTCAAAGGGACGCAAGGCGCCCCATCACCAGGGAGGTGCTACAGGCAGTCACGGGGGAGCTGCAGCAGGTGTGCGCTTCACGCTATGAGCGCCTGCTCTTTGCAGCCGCTTTCCACCTGGCGCATCATGGGGCTTTCAGGCCGGGGAAGCTGGTGGCCCCCAATAGGGACCAGACATCAAACACCGTGCTACAGAGACAGCACCTGGTCCTGTCCGGGGATATGGTCTATGCATGGCTTGCCCATTCCAAAACCGACCAGGAGGGCCACGGCGCCTGGGTCACGATGCCGGTCTTGCCGGGTGATGTGACCTGTCCCCTTGCCTCACTAACCACTTGGCTCCGCCACAGGCCACGGCAAGGTGGGATGCTCCTGGTGCATGAGGATGGGTCCCCCCTCACCAGGTTTCAGATGCTGGCGGTGCTGAGGGCATGCCTGGCCCGGGTGGGGTTGCCAGCCGCCGAGTTCAGCCTGCACTCCTTCAGGATAGGGGCCGCCACAACCGCGGCGCAGGAGGGCAGGGCCCACGACGAAATCCGCACCTTGGGCAGGTGGCGCTCGGACGCATTTCGGGCCTACATCCGCCCTCACTTATCCTGTTAATTTCCTTCACAGTGCCTCCAAGGACGCCGCAGACTGTTTTCCGACAGGTGTGGGTCGTGGGGCACAGCATCATCAATCAAGCCGGGGACTACGCCTGCTCATCTGAATGGGGCCGGCATCTTGGACTTGCGGCTCACGTGAGAATCACCTGGTTGGGGCAAGGGAACATGTTGTGGGACGAGCTTGAGTGCAAGCTGATTGAATATATCTTCCAACTGGCCACTCCGGACATTTTAGTCGTCCACCTGGGGGAGGAGGACCTCCCGGCCAGGTCGGGCCTTGAACTAAGATGGGTGGTGGCCACCACGCTATGGAGCTTAGTGAAGCACTGGCCAGGCATGACTCTGGTGTGGTCTGATCTCCTCCAGCGGGTGCATTGGAGGGGGGCTATTGACCCCACGGCTGTGGACAGGGCTCACCGGAAGGTTAACAAGGCGGCCGCCAAGGTGGTGCTCTCCCTCGGGGGAGTGGTGGCCCGACCATACGGAGATTTACACACAGGACAACAACAAGGATCGATCTGCTCAATGGAAGCTGGATCGGGTGTCCACTCTGTCCAGAGTGGGGCCCTGGACCTTTGGCTGCAGTCCGTCATGCTAAGCACCCTCCACCTCCAGTTGGTGAGAGACCAGACAGAGCTCAGGCTTGGAGAAGCTTGTGCAGGAGCTGCAAGAGGGGCAGCTCATGGCGGGTTCCCTGACAACGGGGAGTCCGCGACATCTCAGGGGAGAAAACGAGCCTCTCTGGCAGCGGTTCTCCCAGGAAGCTTGTGCCCTGTGGAAGGGCCGGGGGTGCGGGGGCGGAGTACGCTGGCCGGCCGGCACGCCGGGCCACTGCCCAACACACCAGGGGAGTGGGCTGGGCAGATTACGGGCCGAGAAGTGCCGTGGGCTTAGCCGGTGCCTGACACCCCAGCAAGCAAGGAGAGGAGGGTGGGCCGGTAGGCGGCCATGGGCTTAGCCGGTGCCTGTCTCCTCAGCAAAGGTGGGAAGGGTGGAAGCCGGAGTGATATCTCTGGGGCTTCCCTTCCCAACAGTTCCCAATGGAGATTGGGATACTTGATGTGCGACCCGTTTGCCACCCAGCTTCATTTGTATATAGTTGAAGTTTTGATCATGTTATTGATTAATATATATTAATAAACTAGGCTGCGGCCCAATCCTTTTCCAACCTGTCATTGTTGTGTCTTTATTTGAGCGAAGAAAGGTCTCACCATCTGCAGCAAAACTGCAACCAGAATAACCGGGGGCAGCCACCACATTGCTGCCAGGGTGAGCTCAAGGAACAAAATAAGTTGCAAGCATGGCTTGGCAGCATGCACTGCAGAACTAGGGGTGCTTTTGATTGGCTCCCCGGCCGGTAAAGGCGTGGAGGAGCCAAGGGTATATAAGCAACGCCTTCAACCAGACTCCTCGCCTCTTCCACGGTGGCGTAGACTCAGAAGAAGCGCGGCTCCTTACCCACCCTCCCTATATGTTTTAGGGGGGTTGGGGTTGTGATTACTACTGTCGCATCTCCTGGCTGGTTTGGACCAAGCGGGAGTCGACGCCGTCTGGGAGAGAAAACGAGCCTTCCTCCGCAGGATTCTCTCCCAGGCTTGTGCCCTGTGGAAGGGCAGGGGCCGGGGTGGGGCGGGCAGGCTGGCAGGGCTGGGCTCCTCGCCCAACACCCCAGGGAGTGGGAGTTGGGTCAGGCCGAGAGGCGGCCATGCGGAAGCTTAGCCAGTGCCCGACACCCCAGCAAGCAAGGAGAGGAGGGCTACGGGCCGGGTGGGATGGGCCATGGGCTTAGCCGGTGCCCGGCCTCCCTCAGCAAAGGTGGGAAGGGTGGAAGCCGGAGTGATATCTCTGAGGCTTCCTTTCCCAACAGTTCCCAATGGAGATTGGGATACTTGATGTGCGACCCGTTTGCCGCCCAGCTTCATTTGTATATAGTTGAAGTTTTGATCATGTAATTGATTAATATATATTAATAAACTGGGCTGCGGCCCAATCCTTTTCCAGCCTGTCGTTGTTGTGTCTTTATTTGAGCGAAGAAAGGTCTCACCATCTGCAGCAATCTGATATTTATAGTTGTTGGTCCAGGGATGGCCTGCCTGAGCAAGCAGTTTGAGTGGTCACTTGGGGAAGACATATTTTTTACGAATTCGGATAAAGGGAAGTGCAATCGATTTTCACTTTATAAGTTGGCTAAAAGGATTCAGGGCTAAAATACAAATTATGTCTGACATGCATCTGGTCATAGGTTATCAGACCCAGCTCTCAGTTTTATGTTCATATGGGGACTAACCTTTAAAACACTCCATGTTGCACCGAACAGCTCCAAATGTTGGAAGGCGGGGAGGAAGGGTTTCTCGTTTCTCTCCTGTGCCATTTTCAGCATGTGGCTCCAGAGAAAGGGGCAATCAGCTCCTCCCTATGGTTATTTGTATTGGCAAAAAGAGTGGGAGGGAAGTCTGAAGAATGCCCTTCCCCCTTGCGGTGTCTGGAACTGCACAGAGTGATGATGGAGGAGTTTTTAAAGATTAGTCCTGGTGTGACCATGTGACTGAGAGTAGGGTAGATCTGTGATCTGACTTGTGTCACATGTATTTTGGCCCTTATCAGAGGTGTAGCGAGGCCAGAGTGTACCCAGTGCGCACTCTGTGTTTCCCACCCCACCCCCCTTGCCTTAGTGTAGGCTGGAGAAGCAACCTGTTCCCTTCAGGCTGAAAATGGTCTGGTGGGAACTACATTTCCCATGAGACCCTGGGGCTTGCAAGGTCTCTTGGGAAGTGTAGTTCCCACCTGGTTGTTTTCAGCCTGAAGGAAACAGGCCGCTTCTCCAGCCTGAACTGTTTCACAAAAGTAAGTGTGTGTGAGAGGGGGGGTACCACTGGGGTGCTGTGGGGGGTGCCGTGGGGTGCGGGAGTGATTTTCCACTTCCAGGCGCACACCTGGTGCAACAGCCCCCCCCCCCCCGGCCCCCTGGTATCTCTGCCTTTGGCCCTTATACAAGATTGCTTCTACTTAATCCTTGTTATAACTTGTCAGGCACTGAGATTTTTTTTAAAAAAATGCTAACATACTAATGTTTAAATAATACCAATTTCCAAAAGCTAGGATTTAAAAGGATGTGGGATACTACTCTAGGTACATTTGAAAGATTACGAACCGACTTGGTCTTCCAGTGTCAGCAGGGTGTATCCACCCACACAATTCTGAAGACTTCATGGTAATGTTCAGAGGAGACAGCACCTAATTTCTTAGTTGGCCAACTGCCACTTCCAACTGTAGACCCCCATTTTGCTCCCAACGCAGTACTTCAAGGACAACTGATGCCCACGGACAAATTTTTTGAGGTGCTCAGTGAACAACAGTAGGATGGGGGAAGTGGGAAAGTCCTACTCCAGAAAACTCATGGATGGTTTGATATGCTGCAGCCTCTCTTGTTTCAGAAAGGCTTTACCAAAAGGCAGGAGTGTCTGTCGATCTGCATGTAGTCCCCATATCTAGCATTTGTATCCCTGGAACTGAATATCTATGGATTTAGACAATCCATAGACATTCAGTTCCAGAGATACAAATGCTAGATATAGGGACTACATGCAGATTGACAGGCAAGCAAGAAGTTTTGAGTGTTGTTCCAGCAGAGGGCTGAGGATGACTGAAAGTAATTTTGCAGGAAAGTATCTTCATGGCCTCCCTCCTTGGAGTCATCTGGTGGAGATTAAAGAGGATATACAGAATTGTTATCTTGGAAGGTAATGGAAAAGTGAATACATGCCTTTCTGAGTTGCAGATGGTTGCCAGCAATCAGAAGATGAACAAAATAACTACCTCATCAGGAGTTTCCCACTGAAAGTTTCCAGATCCTTTAAGGCCTGTGTTGCTTCTCTTTGGGAATCTAAATGGATCATCTGCTTCTGAAGATGGATTTGATCTGAGTGCTTCTTGTCATCTATATCTTCAGGCCCTCTTCCCAGTGGTGGGATCCAAATAATTTAACAACCGATTCCAGTGGTGGGATTCAAATAATTTAACAACTCATTGTTTACAAGCACCATTTTAACAACCAGTTCTGCTGAAGTGGTGCGAACCTGCTGAATCCCACCACTGCCTCTTCCTGATAAGACAGGGAAGTGACTGCTTCTCCTCTAGCCCTTTCTAAAAACCTGGTTATGAAGATGAGAAATCCTTCCCAAGTGGTGTGCCATTAGCAGCAAGGAGAAGCCAGCAGAATAGGAAACTAGCAATCTCTCTTTGTGTGCATGGAAGCACTCTTGTGATGAATTATAGTCAAAGAATTTACCTAAGTACAACTTATATATACAAGAGCGACTTCTTTTTGTTGTAGAATCTATTTACCTTTGTGGAGAAATGGCTCCTCCCCCTTTTTTCTCTTCCCTTTCTCCAATCATGTATCATAGATTTGGAGGACTTAGAAATTCCAGAGGGACATCAAAAAGAGCTATCTTACATATGGGGAAAAGGTATCTTGACCCAACCTGACCAGGTCAAAAGAGAGTGGAGTCTGGGAACTGATAAAACTCTGGAAAGAGTGGGGCGAGGGCCCTTCTCTTTTTCTGCTGGGTCACTGAAGGGAGCAGACCTCTTGCTGGAGCCGTGCAGAGAGCAGCCATTTTTGAACCATGTGCTCATCTAAGGAGCTCACTCAGTCTGCCAGGTAATGGGAACTCTTTGAGAATTGCAAACTTCTAAGCTTTAAGGGCCTACCCTGTTTTCAACAACTACTAGGGTATTTTTAGGGACAGGGGCAGAGGATTTGTGTTTATATCTCCTTTGTTTTGGAACCCTTGCTCAATTTGGTGCAGTGCTAAAGTCTACTTGTGACCATTTTAAAAGTAAAAATACATTTTAAACCTCAGATGTGAGGAACAGTTTTCTGTACCACAAAAGCCTCACCGTCTTGGATGTGCTAACTAGGGGGGGGGGGGGGAAGGCTGGCAGCTGGAAAGCAGCTTTTCCTCTGGGACCTCCAATCTGCTTTGTGAAACCCAGGAGAATGGAACCAGGGGGAAACTGAGGCTAGGCCTTATGGTTGGAAAGGAAGTTGGGGAGCCCTGACCTTCCCCAGCAGGCAGTTCCTCAAAAGGTCAGGTAGTGGCAGCAGTTTACCCGGAGAGAAAGCTAGCCCTCTCCAGGAAAGTTGGCAACCCCTGGGAGAGGCTAGGGAGTGGTATAGGACCTGCCAGGCAAAGCAAGCCTGTTCCACCACAACCTCATTAGAGAGTAACCCAAAACCACATATCTGAGGCTAAAGGAAAGAGCTTCCAAATCAGAAGAGTAATTTTCAGACCAGCTAGCATCCCATGCTCCTCACTTTACATATTTATTTAGAAAAAAAGATATACATTCTGTCTTTCTATTTTTGATTATATATGAAAACCCCTTCAAGACACAGATCAAACAGATTTTATTAGACAAATTGTCAATGTTTCCTTTTATGTATATTTATGCTCCAAACTTCAGTGAAGTATATAGAATGTATTTAAAACAAGTTCATTCTTCATATGAATTTGTATCATAAAATTCCATGAAATTCATTAGCGGTACTGTAAGTATTCACTTCAGGTCAGTGGTGGGATTCAGCAGGTTCGCACACTTCGGCAGAACTGGTTGTTAAAATGGTACTTGAGTTGTTAAATTATTTGAATCCCACCACCGGAACTGGTTGTTAAATTATTTGAATCCCACTACTGCTTCAGGTCAACCAATAAGACGTCCTTCATGATTTAGCCTGTTTTGATTGCTGGTCTGGAAAAGGGTATATAGCAATCCTTACAGATCAAAAACATGTGGTCGGGGGGGGGGGGACTGGAAAAATTGTGAACCTTTTGAAGGGAATATACTGAGCACAAATCTCTTAATATCAAGACACTCATCTGCATTAAATATAAATTGTTGAATACAAGTATATTAGGAACTAGTCTAGAACTTTGTGGTGAAATTCCAGTCCGGCACTGTAATGCCCACAATTTCCTCTCTTGTGACACAGTGGTATTGCATTGGGAGTCCCCAAGTCTAAATCAGCTACTTCTACAGAAATAAGGACAAATAAATTAATTTACGTCTTTATTTATTTACTCACAATGATTTGGGTACTCTAAACTACTAATGGAAGGAGTTCACAGAAGGGTCCTTTCCCCTTCCCTCTGCATTCCCCTAAAGCTCTCAAAAATGTGCTCTTGTGATTTACAGAGCTATTTTCCCTTCTTGTTTCACTCCTCCCACCCCAGTAATCAGGAACAATGATTTTTATGGGTTGCAGGAGGCTGAAGGTATGAAAAGAGATATGTTATTGTGTGAAAGCAGCTGAAGCATAGATAATTAACACCATACACATTTATATCCAAAGCATTCTAAAAATAGCTAGAAAAACTTAGTTTAGCATTAACTGATGCTTATGTCAATCAACTATCTGTGATAGTTTTTCACTGTATGAAATTTGTGCTGGGTTGCAGGGATTTAATGTTTAAACTCTTCTTTGACTCCATTATAGTCAAATTTGTGAAATGTGAAATATTTTTACACAAAAAAGCTTAGAGGTTGTTCCTTTTGACATAATTTTCTGTAAGGAAATTCAGGAATATTTGGGAATCTCAACAATTTTCAAGTCCGATATACCAAAATCTGATTCCCCCCCCCTCATTTTTTTGCATACTTCTGCCAATGACCAGGACTAGAGAACAAACTTACTGCTTGTGAGAGACCCAAAATGTTTCTTTAAAATCCCCCCTTGCTTACTTTTTGTTTGCTGATTGGTCACTTTGTAATCACTTACTGTTATGGCACCATTTCTTTCTTTGGTCATCCTCCAAATTTCATTTTGTTGGCTATGTGATGATGACAGTGAGGACAAATGAAGCCAATTCAGCATGAAGCTAATGCTTCTGGATCATATGAATCTCAACCTGAGCCAATAAGGAATGTCATTCTGAATATAATTATGTCACAACACTATGCACTTAATCAGATTTATAAACCAATCGTGTAGCTTAGTCTACATAGTGGTGATGTGGAGATAGACTGTGTTCGTGTGTTTGCATGCATGTAGAAGGGGAGGGAGAAAATTTAGCCATGCATAAACTATTTTCATAGTATCTATTCAAAATGTGGTCTTTTCTCCTTCCTTATGAGGGCATGGGGGAATAATTGCTATCAGGTGCTTCTTGCTTGGGTGAAGTGTAAGATAATGAAGTTATTTAAGGTAATACGCTTGATGTAAAAGTCAGTTGAAAGGGCAACAGCCTGGTTCCCTTTGATTAAAGGATTCCTGATTTCATATCTGTAACTGTTACAGTTGTCACTAGGCATGTTTTTGGAGATCGCGAAATGGATCCTATGCTTTACTGTAATGTTAGCAAGTAGAATCCAGAACACTATGTAAGGGTAAGATGGTGGTTCAAAATTAATGGGACTCCCTCTCACTATCCAAAACATGCCTGACCAAGCTGCTTGAGACAGCTTCATTGTAGTGTGATCAAACTCAGGTTTGGAAGACATATTGCATGCAATGGTTTGGAAGGAAGCTGAGCCAATGATCAGGCAGGCAGAGATGTAAGAAAGGATGGGCATGCAGACAGCAGCTCCCTTTCAGCCTGCTGATGTTTCAAGAACCAGAGTCAGCAGCTTTATATAATCAAGTAGAAACTATTGGTCCCTTTATATGACCAGGTAGAAACTATCAGTCCCTTATGTCACCTGAACCCTAATTAGTCCTCTGCTAGGAGGTGGGGGAAGAGAAAGGGAGCGGAGTTGCAGCCCTTGGTAAGGCAGAAACTATGGCTGCTAGTAGGGTGAGACCATGGTGAGTGATGAGGAGCAGGAGCTAAAAGTTCAAGGATATCAAATTCTATTCAGAGGGTGAGATGGATCCCCAGGTAACTTTCATTGGCCTTGCTAATCTCCTTCCTTCCCCCAGAAAAGACACCCTCCACCATTCCACTTGCAGGTCCTACTAATTTCTTGTTTTGCCACCCCTCTCTCTCAGGGACAACATGTTGGCAGTGACTGTGGTAAGCTTTGTGTATGTGAGATATTGGGGGAGGGGGCCTAGGGCATGTTCTAAGCACTCACAGAGGGAGCAGAGTTTTTGGGTCTGGGGACTGTTAATGGCTTAGAATGTCTGATATGTCCCTCTTTCCCACCCACCTGTCTTGTGCTCTGCTGAGGTGCTGAGGAGCAGCCTGGAATTGAATGGAAAGGGGTTGAGGACAGACTCTCTCCCCATCCCCAACTGCTCTAAAACTGGAGGCTGTATTATGGGAGGCTCCCAAAGGCACCTGGTGGGCCACTGCGAGTATCAGAGAGCTGGACTAGATGGACTTTGGTCTGATCCAGCTGGCTTGTTCTTATGTTCTTATGCTTGGCTTTGCCAAAGGTCATGAGTAGATCTACTCCTCATCTGATAGGCTTGGTCTTCTCCAAATAGCCTGATTTTATACTTTGGGAAAGGGACAGGGAATAAGAAAGGAGGTCTGTTCTCATGCTTTATGAATCAATGACCTCCAAAATTTCCTCTCGTTACCAGCCTTGCTCAGTTAATGCAAACCAAGGGCTGTGGCTTTCTTTGTTGAGTCATTTCATCTCATGGTGGGTCTTCTTTTCCTACAGTTTTCAGCCTTTCTTAGCATTATTGTCTTTTCTAGCATGCTGTGGGGGGGGGGGCACAGGACCTGCCAAGCTTCTGGTCCCTACAGCAGCTGAACAATTAGATTTAAGAAAAATCTTAAAGTTAGAAATAAAAGCAAGAAGCAATTTTGAAACAGAAGATAAGTTTACTGGACAGCATAAGTATCTGACCAGGGTGTCCCCTTAAGGGTAAGAGGCACACACTTCATACAAAAGGACCCAATTTTATAGACACAGAATTTAGAACGTTACAGGAGGTTGACCCTCCCAGGTGGCTCTCGAAAGAGACACGCCCTCTATACGAAAGACCCCAGTCTTTATAGATGCAGAATACAGACCTCACACAATCCATCCCCTTACGTTCCACATATATGATCCATACCTCTTTCACGTGCTACAAGCATGTATGTTCAAATCTCATTGGTCAGACCTGTCTACATACTTTTAGATCATAAAACTTCCTTCTCCCAGTTAAAATGTTAAAACATTTAAAAGATTATACATACACTGATTCCAACACAATAGAATTATAGTGAAATACTAATACATGTGAATCTCATTATCATTTCTGTGTTCATTTAACTATATAGAAAAACACTTATTCCTATTTTAACTAATCACATTCTTTTCTAACCCAAAAACCAAAGTTATAAAATGCATATGTCTGATGTCACGTTGGCCCTCAGTGACAAGATACTAAAAATGTTATCTTGCATGCCTGCATAGTCACTGACAAGCTGGTAACATTCCTTTGACCTACTGCAAAACATGCAGGCTTCTGGTCACTTATACAGAAGCTCCATTTTGATTCTTTGCAAATCTTTGGTTCTATAACTTAATCAAATACAAATTTATACACATTCTGATCCATCTCCACAATTCCCCCCTAATAAATGGTAATTTGAATTACAATGAGTATTCATATTGCCATTAATTATAAAGAATGTGTATCCATGTAAGTTCTCCTTTACTTGTTTACAATAGAAATTGCATTACCATGAGAACAGATGTTGTTCCAGAACAAAATTCTTCTAAAACTAGTCATGCATATAGAAAACAGATAAAGCACACTACAATTTATGATTTCCACACAAATCAGTAATCATCCTATTACAAAAACTTCCTTTAACCAAACAATAATTGTCATATTGTAGAATACAACATATGTCAAATAATGAAATTCCCTTGAAACCTTTGAGTTTATATAATGGCTTTGATTATACTTTCCCCTTTACCAAAACTTATCCACATATAGCCCATGTAACTTGTTAACCCCAGTAACATTAGTAGCTATGTAAGGGCTATAACTATGTAGGAGTTTTCTGGATGCTATTCCTAGCACTTACAATCAAATGTGTATCATTAATCTATCCTTACACCAAGACAGTTCTACTACAGATAGTAATAGTTCATAATGCAATACTGAATCATTTCCACATTGGTCAAGCAAAGTTTGAACATGCTTAACTCATAATTTAGTTCCACAGAATGTGGTACTAAAAATCTCTCAAAATCCCACAACAGAAAATGATTTGAACAACATAAATTGTCACGATTTGCAACACACTTGGAATCTAGCAAACTAAAATCAGAGTTCTGTTTGAACCAGAAACACACATCTCTCAGTGGTTTCACAGTCCACTTTGAGACAGTCTCTGTTACTTGATCTTCTTACGCTGTCTTCTCTTTAGTTGCTGTTGGCACACAGACAACCTTGCATCTGGAGAGATGAATCCACTTCTTGACTTTCTCCAGTTTAAACGCTGCAATTATAGTTAGCAAAACCTGGAGCCATCCACTTTTGCTGGAGTGGTTCTGATGTCCACTGCCTGAGGTAGAGTTTTTCTGCACATACCTAAAAGAGAGAGAACAACAAAACAAAACACAGCAATAACAGCACTTGTTCTGACAAACACTGATTTTTGTTTACACACACATTCCTACTCTCAGAATCTGAATTTTTCCTCACGAACTCTAGACCTGCACTGGCCAGTTCAAAAGGACTAAACCCAGAATTCTTGAGAAGTTTGCCGCAAGACGAAGCTGTCAAAAGAACTTCTGTCCCTTTCAGATTTGCCTCCTGGCAAATTTTGCTCTCAAGTCTCCTCTGCTGCTTCTCAGTCCATTCCACTTGCCGTATTTCAGGACTTTTCAGGATCCGCATGATTCCTAAAGTCTCTGTTCAACAGCAATTGGTTGTCACGTTAGGTAAGACACTTGCTGCTGCTTCCGCTGCAGAATCTGTCAAGAAATCTCTTCTTACCTCTGGTGAAGCACCTTCCTGGTGCACTCTGCACTGGACCTCTCCTTTGGGCTTCCATTCTGCCTCCAGGAGGAGAAGAATTCTCTTTCCTCTCTTTCCCCGATCTCGGTACATCACAGCACTGTTGTTCCATATGTGTCCTCGCACAGGCAACATCATAGGAAAAACATATTTGCTTTCTGTGAAACCTTTTACCCTTTGACCTTCAGCCAATTCCATTGCTCTGCTTAAAGCCTTCCGCTCCGCTTTTTGAGCTGAAATCTCTGCTGACAGGGCACTTGCTTCAACAGTTAGCACAACAGTTTTAGACAAAGTCACAACAGCATAGCCAGCCTTTCTCACACTCTTTTCCTCAAAGCTGCTGCTATCTGGAAAGAAATCACAGTCAGGGTTTAACATAGAGGTATCACTTCTGCATGGCTTGATACAGCTCACTTCACTTATGTCTTCCTGACATTCATTTTCCCAAATTCCTTCTTCAGGCAACACTTTAGCTGGAATTGCTTTTGTTACCTTCTTCCAAGGCTCTCCACTCAAAGCTGTTGGAGCTTTCATTTCCTCATCCGTCTCAGTTGCCACAGATGTAGAAATCACTGATGTCACTATCACAGAGTCACAGAGTCAGACTTAGGCAAAGAAGGAGAAATGTTTGGGATGACATGGGAATCTGGACACCCTTTCCCTTTCCCAACGTGTTCCTCAATCTTTCCCCACTCTGGAGCACATGAGGTCAAATTCTGAGTTACAATGCTGCTTTTATCATTAAGAGTGATGATCTTACATTTTTCCATATAGGCAGGGTTATTTATCAATACATAAAAACATGCCAGATAATTCTGTTCTGTATACTTACATGCCTGTCGACAAAAAGCATTCATTTTAAGAATTACATTGCGATCAAAAGACCCTTTAGAAGGCCAATGAATCCCCCCTTCCAGAACATAAAGCGGCCAAGTTTTTTTACACAGTTTAGAAAGTGTTTTCTTTTTCAGAGAAGAAAATCCCAAGTCTTTCCATTGCTTTAATACACATTGCAATGGAGTAAGCCCCTCTGGCTTCACTGGTTGGTTACCCATGGTCCTCTGTAACCACTTACTTTTCTCAAGCGTCCTTGGAAAAGATTTTTCTCTCCTGCGGTCCGCAGGCTACCCAGGATTTATTTAGTTAGTCCAGCTAACTCCTAAGATTTTGGGCTTTCCTCCCCAAACCTTTTACCTTTAACCCAACCATACTCCAACCCTGCAGTGTTTACCTTTTACCAGAAAGTTTACCCGGTCTTTCCTTAGGCTGTGAGGTGGTGATGAAGCAATCCTTCACAGGCAAAAAGGCTCATGTGCGCGCTAAAAATTACTTTACCCTCACACTCAGCCCTGTGATGGTCCCAATTTACTGCCACTTACAGTTTACAAAAGAGTACCTTTAGTTCACAAAAAGAGATCTTTTCGCTTACAACAGAGTCCTGCCTTGGTCCCTTTGTTTCAAAAAAAGGGTCCCTTCATGGTCACCAAAACTGTGGGGCCAGGACCGCATTTCTGGTCCTACACAGCTGAATTAGTTTAAGAAAAATCTTAAAGTTAGAAATAAAAGCAAGAAGCAATTTTGAAACAGAAGATAAGTTTACTGGACAGCATAAGTATCTGACCAGGGTGTCCCCTTAAGGGTAAGAGGCACACACTTCATACAAAAGGACCCAATTTTATAGACACAGAATTTAGAACGTTACAGGAGGTTGACCCTCCCGGGTGGCTCTCAAAAGAGACATGCCCTCTATACGAAAGACCCCAGTCTTTATAGATGCAGAATACAGACAATCAATCCCCTTACGTTCCACGTATATGATCCATACCTCTTTCACGTGCTACAAGCATGTATGTTCAAATCTCATTGGTCAGATCTGTCTCCTGGTCACAGTAAGACAGCCTCTTATTCTACATTCTTTCTGTTACTCAAACACTGTTAGGTCATGCCCTCTACCCATGCAGAGGACAGCAATAAAGTTAGCCTCTGTCTCCAAGAAAAACCTGTTTTGCTAAGTTTTCTCCCAGAGAGAGATATCCCCTTCAAGCAATGCAGCATTCTGACTCTACATACTTTTAGATCATAAAACTTCCTTCTCCCAGTTAAAATGTTAAAACATTTAAAAGATTATACATACACTGATTCCAACACAATAGAATTATAGTAAAATACTAATACATGTGAATCTCTCATTATCATTTCTGTGTTCATTTAACTATATAGAAAAACACTTATTCCTATTTTAACTAATCACATTCATTTCTAACCCAAATGTCTGATGTCACATTGGCCCTCAGTGACAAGATACTAAAAATGTTATCTTGCATGCCTGCATAGTCACTGACAAGCTGGTAACATTCCTTTGACCTACTGCAAAACATGCAGGCTTCTGGTCACTTATACAGAAGGTCCATTTTGATTCTTTGCAAATCTTTGGTTCTATAACTTAATCAAATACAAATTTATACACATTCTGATCCATCTCCACAATGCCTTTTCCAGTTACTAAAGTAGGTTCAGTTTAGTCATTTTAGCTTTCGTCATTTTGGCTTTCGGCATTTTAACATTTTAGCTTCTAGCAGCATAGTTATCAAATAAAGTTTTTCATGAGCTATACTTTATCAGGCTGCAAAGAAGCATGAGGTGTGTTGGACGTTATGCGTGCTGTATTTTTAAAAATGTCAGGGAAAAGGATAGGCTGAATTTTTTTCCTTGGACTGGTTTTTTATGTGCAGAGAGGTTAAGGGAATAGTCAAACATTATAGATAGATTAAATTATTCATTAAAACAGTTCACAGAGGTCAATGAAATCTATTCTTATCATTTAAAAGACTTCTTGTTTATATACATCAATTGTATATTTATATATACAGAAAATATGTGTATAATATATGGAGGGAGTCATTTTATACTTTTGTCACCCTTCAAAAAATGTAAATCTTGTTTTTACAGGTTGTTATACACACTTGTTTTCCCCTATCCACCCTTGGAGGCCCTGGTTCAACATTTTCATTTCTGCGGTGGTGATACTGAAGCACAAGAGAAAATGGATCAGCAGCTTTGTCCTCTGACAAAGTATCATGTTGGTAAATAGAGTAGGATCTTGCTGCTGCTTTAGACCCCCTCACTTCACAGAGACAACTTCCATGCCCAAAGATGACTGTATTCATGCCAGTTTCAACAAAGCCACAATATCCATTTCAATTCAGCACTAGATGAAAAAACTGGAATGCTTTTCCTGCTACTTTGTCAAACAAAGATATGCTTGTTTATTTATTATTTACTTCATTTACACCCTATCTTTCTATTCAGTGGAAATTCAAACTGGCTCACATTGTTCTCTTCTCTATTTTATCCTCACAATAACTGTTTTATATTGCTGAGCCTAATCAAAGGGTACAATATCAGATTTCTTTTCCAGTTCTCACAAAGTAGTCTGCATCAGTTATAATTTGAATTAAACATTAAAAAGTTGTCTGATGAACATGCCTCACATCTCTCATTTGATTCCCCACAACTAGCCACAGATGCAGGTAGGATCAACATTCCTGGGCAGGGTCGCCCAGGAATATATATACACCTCTTCTCTGGCTGCTAACATGGGCCCCTAAGCCTTATGTTAGCCCCAATTGCTTTACTGGGATTTGTTCTGAACTGTGAAGAAACTGACATATGATAGTAAAAGGATGAAAGAAGATTAAGAATGCCTCCATGAATGTGTTTCTTCCTCAGTGCAAGTCCAACACACGTTTAGCCATAAAAACTTGTTTGCTGCAGTCAAGAGATAGGTATGTTCTTATTTCAAATCAGTCACACTCTACTCAGCCCCCTTTTCATCATAGCAATAAACAGAGCTACCATTCAAGTCCTTATGGTACTTTAGTGTTGTTACATTGTATAATCTACAAATATGATACACTATGTTATAAAGATGAAATCAGATTTGCTAGTTCTTTTGTGTTTCTTTTCAAACAGTTATTTATGAAAGAAGTACCATTAAAATTATAATCCATTTAACTCTGATGGCTTTCCATATCTGTCATGCTGAATTATTTTATATAACCATATAACCATTAATACTTATTACTTGAGTCATAAAGCAGTTTTCATTTATTTGGTGTATGGTTCCTTACATATTATTCCCCATTTCTCAGTAAAAAAAAAAGGGGGCGGGACTGAAATAGAGAATAAAATCCATATAATGTCAAAGCATGATATTAAAAGAAGTGCTGAAATGTTTACATATTTTTAAAGGATATTTCTATGCCCCCTGTCCACGGTTCTGCTCAAGGTGACAGACAACTAAAACACTGTCACAATATTAAAAACAAAGCATTAAAACCCATCCATTGAACATAAACAGCATAAAAACCATCCATAAAACAGAAACAGTTTAACAGGTTGGATTGGTAGATTAATTGGTTGAAATGGAGGTTAATCAACTAAAGCCTGAATTGATTGATCAGCAGAGTCTAATTTAAGAGGGAGGAACATATTCAATCTTTAGGTCTGACAGTAGTAGTCATAGCAGCTGTTGTAATAGTATCATCAATGTGCATGATGCTTTCAAGAGTAAAGGGAAGCAGTTCCCTACCCTTGGCAAATTATTTTTTTGTTAAGAGAAAAGGGAAATAAATGGGGGGAAACATTCATTCTGGATTTATTTTCAGTCATAGGCCCTTTCCGCACGGCCCATAAACACGCCATTCCCAGGGAGCTGTTCGCACGGGGGGGCGCAGCTGCTGCGCAGCCGTGCTGCCCTCGCGCCTCCCCAGCGGCGTGAAGCCGCTGTTTCCCGACCTTGCTTCCCCAGCGAGGTTTTTGGGAAACAGTGACTTCCAGCCACTGCCGTGCGAATGGCAGCGGCTGGAAGGCGCCATTCCCCCTCTCCTTTCCCAAATGCAGTACCGTGTCCTCGGGCCTCCGGCGCATCGCACAGGCCAGGGAACACGCCCCCCTGCCCTGCAACTTCCGGGCTGTCGTGCAGGGCAGGGGGCATGTCCCCTGGCCTGTGCAACGCTCCGGAGGCAGGAGGACATGGTACGGCGTTTGGGGGACGGCGCAGCCTGCGCAGATGCTGCGGCGTCCTCCCCATCACAACCAGGACCGTTCATGCGAATGGTCCCAGGGGGGTTGGGTCGGCGTTATGTACGCCAACCAGACCCCCATCATGGCCGTGCAGAAACGGCCATAGCTTCAAATACTGTATGGAAACAAATGAGAGGCCTACTAGACTCTTGGGGAATCTCATCTCCCTCCCCCATTACAGCTTCAGGCCCCCACCACATATGAGTCCTCTGATGCAGGGATGGGTCAAGAGCCCCTCTGAACATCTGCTGCCTCTGCTCAGGGCAGCTGCAGCCATCTACCATGTGCCCAGAATCTCTCCAGGAATCTGGACAGGTCCAGAGCAAATCCCTGCAGTAGCAACCGCCAGCAACGAAAGTGCATTTTCTGTGAAATCTTTTTTAAAAAGGGGGGGGGGAGAATTCAACCCCCTCAATATTTTTTAATATCAGATTTATTTGCAAACCTACAGATTTATTTGCAAACACAGTGCAACCTCGAGCGACATATGAGGGAGGACAACAAGGGGCCTGCTGCAGATACCCCAAGTCTGCAGAAACATCTGTTTGAAGTATGTGTGGCCCCAGCCTGGAGATTTAGGAAAGCACAGATGAAAGCAACACTTGGAAATGAGACATATAGATGTGTCTTTACAGAGGGGATTAGAAAAGTGGGAAAAGAATCCTTACACAGATATTCAGTAAAGGGTGCCTATTCATTTTAGGAGACTACACTGGTTCTGGTGTCTTACTGTGTATGATGGGAAATAAAGAATCACTTGCAAAACTAAATATTATATTTCAAAATGCTGTTTTAAAAAACCTATAAAACCTCGGGCAGCCCAACTGGGTTGGTGGTGGACCCATCTGTGGAGCTGGTGCAGCCCTGTGCCGGCATGTGCTGGTGGGGCTACCTGGAAGAAATTGATGGTCTACCACCAAAAACAGTAGCTGAGATTTACCTTGCTGCCCGGGGGGTGGGCAGAAAGAGGAGCAGGCTCAGTGCCAGCATCCAGCCCAATATGTGGCTGGGCTGCCCAGCTGCTGGTGCAAGCAAGTGATGTGCCTGGAGGAGGTAGGGACACAGCTTTATATGGGCAGAGCAGGCCATCCCATGCCTCTTCTTGCCTGAATTCCGATGGCTTCTCTTCTCTCTCCCTCGCATCACCTGGCAGCTGTTTATCAGGCCACTTTTTAGCTTAGTGCCACTAGGCAATGGAAGGAGACCTGAATTGACCAAGATAGCAACAGCTGACTTGCAGCAGCAAGTGATTGGAAATTGGTGGATTGCACCCAATGGGAACACAGTGCAACCTCGAGTGACATATGAGGGAGGACAACAAGGGGCCTGCTGCAGTAGACCCACCAATAACAGGGATCCCCTCTTTTTCTTTTTAGAGCTTGGGCAGGAGATGCTAGGGAAAGGAGCAGAGAAGCTCCAGTGGGGGGGGGGGTGGAAAGGCAGCAGAGAACAGCATGGGCAGTAGGGGCTATCAGGCAAATACCTTTCCAGGCCACAGGCAGTGCGTCACCCACACAGACATTTTATTTCACCTTCCAGCAATGTCTTGAAATGACATCATTCATCTGTTGAAACAGAGTATGGACCTTTAACTGCACAGCATCAGATCTGCTTTGTGTGATTGGTTGTTGGCTTAGGAAGCTAAGGAAGGAGCAAGATGGCCTCGCTCTTTAGTGGGTTGTGCGTAGGGTCTGTTCAGGGGAGGAGGAGCCTGGTGCTGCCCCATTTGGTGGTGGGCTCCATAAAAGGCCTGGGAGGTGGAGTGAGCCTGTGAACCACATGCCCAGGTAGGGGCTGCTGGTGGGTCATCCTCCCTGGCAGCAAAAAGAGCTCATCCAGCGGCCAGCACCCAGATGACTCCCACTGTCTTGCTGCTCCAGGCATTGCTGTTTTCCCCCATGCATCGGGCTGGGGTAAAGTGATTACTGGGGGACAGCAGACATGCTGCCCAGTGGTCACATGGGAGAGAATAGATGGTCAGTGCCAGATCCATCCCCCATGCTTTCTTTTGCCAGGATGCTAATAAAATGACTGGCCAAATTTTACCCTAACAATAGGATTTTCTGTGTCTGCTTCTGCACCCTCAGACCACTTCCTCCCCTCCTCAGGTGGCCACTGGGCCACCACTCAATGCCTTTTTTCATGTATGCAGATGACACATCAGTCTTAGCTCATATGCAGATTGGCCTAAGATGATATTTACGAGCCTTTATTTACTATTACCAACAAAACAATCTCATTACTAATTTTGAGACATCAAAATTCCTGGTATTTGCAAAAAGATGGCAACAACACACATGAAGAATTGGCAATGTAACCATATCACAAGTAAAATGCTTCAAATATTTAGGCCCGAATTTCTATTACAACTGGAATTGGACACTAACATAAAGCTTAAGTAATAAATCTCTGTTTCCTGACAGTGGAAAGAGAAGTAAGACTTTTCTATATTGGCACCATGTTTTTACACTTTCCTGAGAGAACAATGCTCATCTGATAGCTAGCTGGACTGGGTCACTGACTTGTCCCCACTTTTAGGAAGGTCTTTGTATTAGACCAACAGTATCTTTTTTTCCATTTGACAAGTTACAGTATCATACTCTTACAGAAGAACACAGCCATGTAGTACCCTTCTTCTTTAGAATGTATTGGGGAATGCTGAGATGTTGCTAAGGCAAGCAAGGTTTGTGCTGGTTTTATTAAAATGTCTGAGAGTGAAAAATTAGTGAAAGAATTTGATTTACTTTGCCATGAATACATTACATTCTAATTGATGTTTTATTGATTAATTTTATTTACTTACAAAATTTATATCCCACCCTACTGTCTGTAACTGGACCACAGAGTCAGCAAATAATTTAAAATATACATGATAGAATACATTATAAAACAGTTAAAATATCTTCCCTCCCCAACATACCTCATTAAAACAACTTTTAAATGAGTTAAAAATAGTTAAAATGCATATAAAACATAAAATATCAGTTAGCAAGAAGGTATTGTGGGAATGCCAAATGAAATTTTTAAAAAGCAGTCTTCACTTACTGGTGGAAGATGCAACAGAAATGACAAACAAATCTTGCTTGGGATGCAGTTCCAGAGCTTTGGTACCATGCCTGAGAAGGCCCTCTCTGTTGCCACCTGCCTAATCTCAGAAGGCAGGGGCACCTGATGCAGTACCTCAAAATATTATCATAATGATTCAGTAGGCTTCTAAGAAATTAGGTGGTCCTGCAGATATGTTGGACTCACACTATATCGAGTTTTAAGGTAAAAACCAGCACCTTGAGTTGTGCCCCAAGACCAATTCAAAGACAGTGTATGTGGGTCAGCATTGGAATGATATGGTCCCTATACTCACTCCTGTCAGCATCCCGGCTGCAGAATTCTGTGTCAAATGAAGAATCTGAATTCTTTTCAAGGGCAGTCCCAGGTACAGCACATTACAGCAGTCTAATCTTGATATAATTGGGGTTTACAGCACAGCAGCCAGATCTTTTCTGTCCATAAAAGGTCTCAGCTGGCTAACCACTTGAACCTGGTCAAAGGCATTCTTCACCACAGCTGCCATGCGCTTATTCAGCAGTAGGCTTGAGTCCAATAGCATCCACAGACTATGGACCTGCTCCTTCAATGGGAATGCAACACCATCTGGGACAGACCTTCCACTCACCCATAGCAGGGTTAACCTTCAGTTTAGTAGCCCATGCCCATTCCGAACTGCCTCCTGGCAGGCTTCAAGGGCCTCTTTGGGATTAGTTATACAAAATAGAACTGAGTTTCATCCACATATTAGTGGCAACACATTCCAAATCTCTGGATGACTTGGTTTCTTGAAGAGCCTAGGAGACAAGATAGAAGCTTGTGGGACATAGGCCAAAGGCCATGGGATTGAACAGCAATCCTCCAGTACCACCTTCTGAAACCTGCCTTCCAGGTAGGAGTGGAACCACTGCAGAATGGTATCTCTCAATCTTAGCCCAAATAAGCAGTCCAGATGTATACCTTGATTAATGGTATCAAAAGCTACTGAGAGATTCATGAGAAGCAAATGAGTAGTAATCCCTCTGTTTTATAATATTGAATTGGTATTTTATTGTCTTGAGATGCTTTACCAAGAGATTTGTGTTAGAAAGCCAACAAAGGAGAAGTGACATGTATTTGTATGTTACTCTAAATACTGTGTTACTCTGAACAGCCTGTTAATAAAGAAATCCTGTGTATGTCCAGATCCAGTAATGTTTGCTTTGGAAAATAAAGCCACATCCCATGCTTATGAAATAGTGGTATTTCATGAAATAGTGGTAAAAAGTGGTATTCAACAGTGGTATTCACAACGGTGGTATTCGCAACAGTTCGCTAGTAGCTAATTTTTTTCTAGTTCACAGAAACATTTGTTACCAGTCTGGCCTCTGTGCCGCTCCCTTAAAAACCAGGCTTTTAAAGGGAAAGGACCTTTCCTTATAAGAGGACCTTTCACTTTAAGATCCCTAAGCGAGGGACTGAGGCCAGGCTGGAAAGTTGAGCTTACGAGGTAGGAGCGGGAGGGAGACCTCCAGGTCCTGCTGGCTGCCTGAGACTGAGGCCAAGCCTCCAAAAATGAATGGGGGTGGGGGCGTGACCTGGGCATTGGGGGCCTGGCAGAAGCCTTTCCTTATGCCCACCCACCCCCAAAGGCCAGCTGGGACCTTGGCAGGCCGGCAGACGCCTTCCCTCTCCCCTCACCCACTCCAAAAGGCCAGCTGGGACCATGGGATGCTGTAACGAACTTGCCCCACCCTGAAGGGCTGGCGTACAGCAGGCCAAAGGGAGAAGGCCTTAGCAACAGCCAGAAAAAGAGAAAAAGGCTCCACAAGTAGAGAACCAACCTGATTGGTTGAAAAAGGTCCAGTAACGTTTGGAAAAAGCTAGGGGGAGCCAGTGGGCTTACAGCACGGAGAGTGGAGTTCAGTTCTGATCAGAGGCTGTCAGAGAGCAGAGCAGAGTTGGGCAGTCTGTCAGCTCTGACAGAGAAGGATTTCTGACTCAAGCTGAGGAAGCTTGAGGGAGTGTGTGGAAGGCCCTGAGTCTTGGGGGAGTGTGAACCGCTGCTCAGGTGCCTGGCAGCTAGCCTGCCCAGACATAGTCTGTCCGTCTCCTGTTCTAAACCCAGTCACCAGAAGTCCAGTCCGAAAGGGGGCATTTTAGGCCCAAGTAGGGGACTGATAGGGTAGGTGGCTAGTGTGTGCCAGTCCTACCAGACTTAGACTTGGGGTATATGAACGAGAAAGGGGTGTGTGGAACAGAGACCATCTAGTGTCTGTGAGGTAACATCTCAAGAAATAAGTTTTTCCTTCTGCAACCACTAAGCTTAAGACAAACTGACTCTGTAACCGTTAAGCTTAAGCGAACTCTCTCAGAAACCATCAAGCGTAAAACCTCTCCAGTTTACCTGAGAAGCCTCTCTGTCAAGCCATAAATAAACATTTTCAGTTTTGTTCATTTAAAATCTGTTCCAGTGTTTCTTTCTGTCAGTGTCTGTGTTCCCCAGTCAGGGTGGTGTCCCCTTTTACGTTACATTGGTGGCAAGCGGTGGGATCCGTGTAATATCTAGATCCAGTTCCAAACACACAGAAGAAGACCCACTTTATTTGTTTTTCTGATTTTGTGAGGAAATCAGTTCTACTACCTCCTCACACAAATGGCACCACCCAAGGGACCAAAAGTGATAACTGAGGGAAAGGCTCAAGAAACTGGAGATTCTGTGGTAACACAGGAGGAAGAGCCATGTAGAGCACAGACGAAGCACTCTGTAGAGGTTAGAAAAAGATGAAAATTAGAATTGGAAATGAAAAGAATTGGAAGCTTGAGAGAGAAAGATGAAAAATGCTAGGAATGCAGAGTATTTGAAAGCGAAAATACAATTAGCTAGGCTTCCCAGGTAGAGGAAAGAGAAGCTTCAGGCAGAAATATATAGGCAAAAAGAATGGAGTAAACAGGCAGAGAAAGAGCAGGAAACAGAAATGGCCAGGATGGCTCATGAAAAAAAAATGTTTCAGTTGAAGGCTACATTGCCCAACCCCCCCTCCTGTTGGTGGAGAGTTTACCTCAGGAGACAGCAAGCGGTTCTCAAAGTACCAAAAGAGGGGATACAATGTGGAGGCTTTATTTAGCCAGTTTTGAAAGGACTTTGCCAGGATCTGGGAGAGTCCCTGAGGGAGAGAAAAATGAAGCCAACCTCATCAGTCCACTGCCTCTGTGGAATTCTCAACGAAGTCTATGCAGACTTAAGAGATCAGGAGATTGCTGATTATGGTCTCTTTAAGGAGAGGGTGAAGCTGAGATTTGGCCTGACCCCTGAACAAAGCAGAAAAGCTTTCAGAGAACTGAAACGCAAACCAGGAGAGACCTACTCCCAATTAGGTTGCCGCCTGGATAAAGCGCTTGATCGGTGGGTGGAAGGGAGCAAAGTCAAAACTTTTGACGAGTTAAAGCAGCTCTTCAGCCTAGAGCAGTTCTACCAACTAGTTCCCTACCACATGAGATGGTACATAAAAGATAAAAAGAGCGATCAAAAGACAGTAGCTGGGGTAGCCACCCTCCTAGATGAGCTGGAGGATGATTTTGGGGGAGGACAGTTCCCAATTCCCTACAAAAAGCCAAGGGAGTGGCACCCTAAAGAAAAGGCAGGAAGTCCTAATGCCGAGTCAGCAAGGCAGGACTCTCCCACCTTTAGAAGTCTGAAGGGGGTCATTTGCTATCACTGTCAGGAAGAGGGACATATAAAATCAAAGTGCCCTAAACTGGTCAACTATCAACGGCCAGGGAGTCCACCAAAGTCAGTACAGATGGTAAAACAAGCAGAAAAGCCTGCTGAAAGTGACACCCCCACTTCTGTTGATGCCCAAGTCCTTCATGTGTGGAAGGTTGAGGAAGACCTTAGCCAGGACTTTAGGGAAAAGATTACTGTAAATGACCACACAGTAATGGGCTTAAGGGATACTGGGGCGGAGGTCACCCTTATCCAAAGGAAGTTAGTCAGGACTGACCAACTAGTGCCCAACATGACCTATCGAATTAAGGGGATGCAAGGACCGCATTTTATAGTACCCCTTGCTGAGATCCCCATAGCTTTCAGAGGCTATGCAGGAAGATGGAGGATGGGAGTACTAGATGAGCTAGATGTACCAGTGCTCATAGGCAATGACTTAGCCCAACTGAGTAAAACCGTGCAAATAGTTACTACGAGCAAGGCACCAGCGGAAAGTACAGCAGGAAATTCATCTGACTCTGACTTGCCAGCTCAAGATGAAACTGCTGAGGACGTGGTCCTCCAGTTAGGAGTCGTTCACGTTGAACAATTCCTGACTGACCAGAGGGAAGGTGAAACCCTTTCAGAGCTGTGACAATCATCCGGCCCAGCTAATTCCAGAACTACTGTGAGGGGAAAGGAGGCAGTTGCCAACGCCCTCCCAACGTGCCCAGCGGTGCAGCTGAACGACGTTCCTGAGGAGCAGTACCCAGGAGATCGCGAGACAGTTCCTGTGAGGGAAAAGGAGGTGGTTGCCAATGCCCTCCCAACGTGCCCAGCGGTGCAGCTGAACGTTCCTGTGGAGCAGTACTGGGAAGATCGGGAGATGGTTCCTGTGAGAGGAAAAGAGGCGGAGACGACTGCCGATGTCTGCCTAACCAACTTTGCGCGGCAGGAGGTTCCAGTTCCTGAGACGGATCCAGTATCCAACAAGAGCCGGGACATTGTTGTGCAGGACTTGTGCGGGACAGTGCAGGTCTGGCAGAAACACCAAAATGGATTGAAAGCAGCAGCATCCGCAGACCTCAACAGAGTGCTTCAGCAGCCACATCGGAGAGGACTGTTGGTAGAAAGCCCAACATTGCAGCTGCCCAACAGAAGAATCAAGTTGAAGTTTTGCGTGCCAGACTCAAGAGGAAACCTTGAGGGACCATGGGAGGTCAATCTGGTGATAAAAAAATGAAAGGGTCTGATATGCATTATTTGGTCGTAAGTGTGTGTGTTCTGGGTGGAGGGGCACTGTAAGAACGTGCTTTTATGATAAAATGACAAAAGCCTTACCACAAAAGAGGCAAAGTGGTAAAAGAAAGCCAGAGGTATAAAACCTCAAGCTTTTGATTTGGCAGAAAGGGTAGTAAGTTTAGAAGGAAATTTACCTTTGCCTATCATCGTGGGTGACACTGCATCCAAATTCACCACCGCACTCAAAGGGCAACTTAAACCTTAAGCCATGAGTGAGCATGAATGTCCAGCTAGGATTTAGGATAACCACTGCAAGAGGAAGCCTTACTGGAGGATAAAGGAAAATTTACCTCTGTGCCTAGAGCACCCAATTCAGTGCAAAAGACATCTGAAGGAAAAGGTAACAGAGAATGTATGTAAATAAAGTACTGAGTTTAAAATATGCTTGTTGAAATGTAATGTGGATTACTGAAATGTTATTGATACTTATTAGGAATTCATGGTAAGTTTAACATGGTAAGAATGTTTATGGTAAGTGAACTTTAAGGGAAAAAACTGAATGCATTTGAAAATGTGAAATTTTATGAAAACTGTTTAGTTTTGGTTAACGTGTGTAAGCTTTATTTACACACATTGCTGCAACGAGACTTGTAGCCTGGTAGTCCGCAATGTTTTAGGGAAAGGGGACACATGACTGATAGGGTAGGTGGCTAGTGTGTGCCAGTCCTACCAGACTTAGACTTGGGGTATATGAACGAGAAAGGGGTGTGTGGAACAGAGACCATCTAGTGTCTGTGAGGTAACATCTCAAGAAATAAGTTTTTCCTTCTGCAACCACTAAGCTTAAGACAAACTGACTCTGTAACCGTTAAGCTTAAGCGAACTCTCTCAGAAACCATCAAGCGTAAAACCTCTCCAGTTTACCTGAGAAGCCTCTCTGCCAAGCCATAAATAAACATTTTCAGTTTTGTTCATTTAAAATCTGTTCCAGTGTTTCTTTCTGTCAGTGTCTGTGTTCCCCAGTCAGGGTGGTGTCCCCTTTTACGTTACAGATGCCAACAGAGGTCTTTCTTATCCCGCCACCCACCCCAAAAGGCCAACTGGGGCCTTGGGGACCCAGCAGAAGTCTTCCCTCTTCCCTCATCCACCCCAAAAGGTCAGCTAGGCCCTTGGGGAGCCAGCAGAAGCCTTCCCTCTCCACCCACCACACACCCACCCACCCACCCACATCAAAAGGCCAGTTGGGCCCTTGGGGGCCGGCAGAGACCTTCCCTTCCCTCTACCACCCAATTTCCCCGACCCTTAGCCTCCCCTTGCCTCCCTCCCCTCACTAGCTCAGCTGGCATTGTTCTGAGAAGTGGTGATTTTGGGGTGAATTAATTCAAAAATCATGAGGATCTGGTGGATCCATGTTTTTCAAGCAGGTTTTTGCACCACTGTGTCACCGCATGGCATGGGATGCATGATTGGTGTGTTCAGACATGTGACCAGGGCCTTCACCTGTGATGTGCTGGTGATTTTGGGGTGACTTAAGTGCAAAAATCATGAGGATTCATGAGGATCTGTGTTTTCCAAGCAGGTTTTTGCACCACCGCTGTGCCATGAAGCATGGGATATGTGATTGTTGTATTCAGGCATGCTGACAGGGGCATGAGCTGCAATGTGCTGGTGATTTTGAAGTGACCAAGTGCAAAAATCAGGAGGATCCATGAGGATCCAGGTGTTTTAACTAAATTTTTGTGCCACTGTGGTGGCACGGAGTATGGGACGCAGGATTATTGTGTTCAGACATGTGTCTAGAGGTATGAGCTGTGATATGCAGGTGATTATTGAGTGACCAAGTGGAAAAATCATGAGGATCCACGAGGATCCATGTTTCTCAAGCAGGTTTTTGCACTACCATGGCACAACGAAGCGTGGGATGTGTGATTGTTGTGTTCAGACATGTGGCTAATGACTGGAGTTATGATGTGCTGGTGATTTTGGGATTATAGTGCAAAAATCATGAGGATCCCTGTTTTTCAAGTAGGTTTTTTCATTAATATTTTAAAACTCTCATAACATAATCTAGTTTTGTGCACCTCTTTTTTTGTTCTTATTTAAGTATTAACTGTATGAAATAATAAACTTACCTTTTGGTATATCTTTTTTTATACCTAAAACAGTCATTAGGGCAGGAGCTGGTCAAATTATTTGAATCCCACCACTGAAAGTTCAGAACCAGTCATTAAATTATTTGAATCCCACCACTGATGTCATGTACACAAAATCTGCTGTCTTTGATCATGACTTTGCCAGTATCCAAGGACAAAAGACTTTGTTAGACTGGAGATGTTATAGGATACACTTCATGCAGGCTGAGGGAGACTTCCAGCAATGATAAAAGTGGTGTTCAGGACTCATACCTGATATTTGTTCCCATGCCACTGCAAGAAATAGGAACATGTTTTTTGCCCTTTGAAAAAATAGAGGACATCTGTTAGCAGATGACTGCGCTCTGAGAGCCCTGCTGTGATATACCATCGTTCGCCTATTTAATCCACTCAAGGTGTACATCAGCCAACCTATGAGACAGTATAGTCATCTACAAACCCTTTTGATGTCTCCGGAGGGCAGGCAGGCAAGATAAAAAAGCAAGGTGAACTCCTGATTTTTCAGCCATTAAATTTTGCAAGCTGTGATGTTTCGCATGCTACTTTATTGACCACTTAGGCAACTATTACCTTTTCAGAATACATTTGCATTTTAATTTTTTCCCTTTGTCCTCTGAAATTAATAACATTCTTTTTTTCAGCCATTAAGGATCAAATAATGATTTGTTTCTAAAACAATCTGCAATTTCCATAAGCACAGTTAATTAACCATCAACTTTTCATTTCCTGGAATCCGAGAGTGAAGATTGACTTAGCTGGCCTCCAAACAACAGTACAGTTGGCTACTATGGATTTTCTGGGCTGTGTGGCTGTAATATCCTAATGTTTCACCCGCATCTGTGACTAGCATCTTCAGAGGCATGTCACGATAAACTGTGTTTCTCTTTGTGGCACAGTGTGGAGTGATTCTGTGGTGGGGTATGTTTTGTCCACCACATGGGGAGTGAGTGAGGTGCATTTGTGTGTTTCTGGGGGGAGTTCATGTGCAATTGCAGTTGCAGTTGTATCTGCAGTCACATTTGCAATTCCCTTTGCAATCACATTTGGAAGTGTCCAGGTGGAGTTGTTTGCAGTTGCACTTGAATGTCTCTGTTTATTAATATTCCACCACAGAATCACTCCACACTATGCCATGGAGAGAAACACATCATACTTTGACATGCCTGTGAAGATGTCAGCCATAGATGCAGGTTAAATGTTAGGAGCAAAAACTACCAGACCACAGCCACACCAGCTGGAAGACCCACAGTACCCAGGTGATTCTGGCCATGAAAGCTTTCAACAAAGCAGTACAATCATATGAGCTTACATTAACAAGTTCAGGGGGATGTGAGGGCGATCTGGCTGCGACATCTGTCACCCCATTGATCGCCAGGGTTGATTCGGCTGATCTGGCTGGCTAGGCGGGTGTCCCCTACCTCCCTCACCGCTCCATGTGCGTCCCTCCCGAAGCTGCGCGCTCGGTGGAAGAGGACGACCATCCCAGATAGAAGGAGTGTACCGTTCTTCGGTCAAGGGTATACGATACAGGAACCCCTGCTAGAACCTCCAAACAAACAAGTTCAGGGGAAAGCTGGCTAGATTCTGGAGCAGCTTTGCAACTATTGCTTTAAACTTTTGAAAATTATTTGGAGAGGTGAAAAATGAATGTATATGAAGAAAAGAAGCACACAGGAAAAAAAAACAGCCCAAAAGGGAAATCAAAACCAAATGTATGCAATGAGCCAGGAACCAAAAAAAGTAAAAAAAAATAGAAGGAATAATTAAAATTAATAATATATACAATATGTCTTTATTGTCAGTGCTTAAAAAAGTAGTGTTTAAAACAATGTTAAACATTTAAAATTATAATAATACAATCAACATTTGAATCAAAAGATAGCGACCCTCACACCAAAACATCAAATTTATTGCACATAACTTTTTTGTTACAGACCCAACAGGTTGTTGTTATAGACCTAACAAGTTACATGCAATGTGCAGATGCTAACATATATACCTCTCAGCAAAGAAAGCAGACAACAACCCTCATGCAGGAGGGTGGCGAAAACATGATGACAAGCATACATCTTTGCCATGAAAAACAACCCACCAGTTAACTTGTCGGATTGGAAGGCATAGCTGGATTAACAGTATGGGTAAAGAACTCTCTGAGATATAAGCACAATTAATTAACCATCAAGTTTCACTTTTTAACATCTGAGACTGAAGTCAGAAACATCTGGTCTCCAAATTTGTCTACACTGACATAAGCTAGTTCATGGAAAAGCTGTCCAAATTGGATGTCTGTTGTCTAGTGCTTGTAACATCAACAACTCAAAGTTTCATACTATAGGTGAAGAACCCTGAAATCATCCTTCAAATGATATGTCTATCTTTACTCGGATTTAACTTGTAGATGAGTTCAAGTTAGGATGCAGAAATAATTTTTTAAAAATAATACATCTTTGCTTTGGCTTCTGTGAATACAGCCCAATTTGTATAAATGTAGACTCATTTGAAAATTAATAGCAAGACAAATCTGCGTTTAGAGAATGAAAGATGATAATGATTAAATAAGCAATGGGAGATTCATTAAAAACAATGCACTAAAATGAATACACTGCCTCAGTATAGGCATAATTCAATTAGATTTTCATTAGAACCTCCCAAAATTTCATTTTCATTTGGATTTGGACAGAAATTAGTGTTCCATATCCCAGATATTGTAACTAGCTGAACAATGAAGATACCTAATGATTAGTATATGTGGCATAAAAACAACAACAAAATTACCAAGCTAAAGGGCAGAGATTTCCTCTTTTCTGTCCCTTTCATCTGGTCTATAAGTCTATACATATTAGGCATTAAGTACAGTTGGGCAACCTTAAAAAGCTTTGCTCTGAGTATCCACTTCAAAAATAGTTCTCTGGGTAAGACTGATGGGATGAGACCTGGAGAGCTCCTGGAATTACAATTCCTTTCCAGATAACACAAATCAGTTCCCTAGAGAAAATGACTGCGTATGAGGGTGAACTGTATGACATTATATTCTATGGAGGTTTTTCCCATATGCAAACTCCACCCTTCCCTTGATCCAAATTTCCAGGAATTTCCCCACCCCAAGTTGGCAATTCTACAGATTGGCAAGTCTCTTTTGGTAATAGCCCTTTTATTAATACATTAATTGGGGATGTTCTGGTATTTGGGCAAAAATCTATGGTAAAAATGGCTTCTATCATAGTGTTTTGTAGGCTTGGTCAGTACCCTAGAAATTAGGATTTGGATTTATTTGGGCATAAAATTATCTATATACCCGAATAAGACAAATAACATATTCGGATATACTCGAATATTCATTATAACCAAAAAAATAGTGTCCATCTGATTTTTTGGTATTTTGGTGTTTTGGCCTGCAGGGGGGCACATTTTAAGGCTAGTGACACCAACATTTCAGGGTATCATTCAGAGAGTGTTCTGATGATATTACCTGAGTTTGGTGAGGTTTGGCTCAGGGGACCCAAAGTTATGGACCCCCAATGGGAGCTAACTGGAGTTGGGGGCTACCCCTTTGAGGATCCATAACTTTGCCCCCCCCAAAACCTAACTCCACCAAACTCAGGTGGCATCATCAGAACAGTCTCCAGATAATATCCTGAAATTTTATTGTCACTAGCTTTAAAAATACACCCTTGACAGGCACCCAAGGAAATTGCCCAAGATTCTCTGCTCTGCAGCTCCCTGGCTCCATTGTAGCCAATGGGGAATTTCTGAGTGTGTCATGCAGGCTGCGCATTTTTGAAGATAGAGGCACCAGACTTTCAAAGTGGCTCCAGAAGGCCCTCCTGGTAATAGCCTCCAGGCTTGGTGAACTTTGCTTCTGGGGGTTCAATTTTATTGGCCCCCAAAAGGCTTATTTTGTTTCCCCACTCTTGCATGTGAAGCCTGCTGGCTGAGTTCTCTCAGAACTCTCTCAACCCTTCTCAATGCCCCACTCACAGAAGCAAAGTTCACCAAGTCTGGATGCTAATACCAGAAAGTCTCCTGGAGCCACCTTGAAAGTCTGGCGCCTCTTTCTTCAAAAATGTGCAGCCAGTGCTTCCACAAATTCCCCATTGGCTACAATGGAGCCACTGCAAAAGCACAGAAACTGCCAGGCTCTTCAGCAAGTTCTATGATGGGGAAAAATAATTAATTTTCCCACCATAGAATTCAATGGGGCTTGCTGTTATGCCCAGCTGGCTTTGTGCTGGAGATTTGGGGGCGGCCTCTGGGCGGGGGGTGTTCTGGGTATGGATGCCTAATTTCCAGCAGGGCTGCTGGCATGAGTCTCCTGAAAGGAACTAGCCAACTTTGCTAAAGTTTGCTTGGGAGGGGCAAATGCTGTGGGCATCAGGTTCACCTTCAACTGGGTGTCCACAGCACTTGCCCCTCCCAAGCAAACTTTAGCAAATTTGGCTGGTTCCTTTCAGAAGACTCACACCAGCAGCCCTGCAGGGAATAAGTGCCCCTACCCAGAGCAAGAGCCTTCCAGAGTGCCCTCCACAGAGCCAGCTGAAAATTGTCATTTCGCTTCCCACCCCCAGTTGCTAAAACGCTAGCCCAGTCTGAGTGCTGTGTGTAAAATGTTACAAAGTCCCATGGAATCTCTTTTAAATAAACACACATTTGAGTCCAGTAAAACTGATATCACAAATACTTTTCACAAGCTTCAGCCTTTTGCAACTGTGTTCAAAAGCCAATTTGTAATTCAACTGGAAACGAACAGTTAGGCACACTAAAGAAATGTCTGTCTGTACAATGTATTTATACAATGAGATCAAATACAATACAATGAGATCAAAAAGAAGACTCATTTTCAAAGCACTGAAACAGAAAAAAAGATATCAAAACACAGTTCAAGGCCTGTAAATGGTAGGTTGTTATTTATCCAGTGTGAGCAGAGTCATACTAAATAAAGCTATATTTTCCCTGCCTTGTCTCTGTCACTGAAGACTTCTGTGCACCCACAAAAATTGTGTTTCTAGGGTTGTCAACTTCCAGATGGGGCCTGAAGATCTCCCAGAATTACAGCTGATCTCCAGATTATAAAAATTAGTTCCTCTGGAGAAAGCAGCTGCTTTGAATGGTGCACTGTATGACAGTATACCCCTCGAAGGTCTTTCCCGTCCCCACCCCCGGGCTCTACCTCCAGATGTCTAGGGATTATCCAACCAGCAGTTGGAAATCCTGTGAATATGAAGGAACAACATTGCAATCAAATTGGGAGCCTGCAGTAGAAGAGTGGAATTGGCTCCCCTTCTCTGCAACTGGAAACAGTCATTTTGTCATAGGAGCTGCTGCTGCTCTGGTAGAATGGCCCTTCAGGATCAAAGCCATTGCCTATAATGTAAGTCCATATTATTCCCTTTAATTAAATACCCCTAACGTAATCTTTTTTTAAAAAAAAAATGAATCTCATGTAAAAGGATAACTCTCCATCTGTCTGCCTGCCTGTCTGCTTATTTGCTTGTCATTTCAGTTAGAATTTATTTACACCAACTTACTGTGCAATCCAAATAGGAGGGGGCTGAATTGAAGCCACATTGGAAGCAGAAGAAGGGTTGCACTTGTGCCCGTGCAAAGCGGCAGAGACTTACTTACTAGCAGCCAGTTTCTGCAGTACCCAAACCTGAAAGTTTGGACCTGCGGCAATGGGTATCAGCCACAAATGCCTCTGCAGGCTTGAAGGGGGGTGTTCCAGGAGCAAAGGACTTTTGGCCTCTGACTGCCACCTACACAGGCAGCTGTCTTACACCACCCAAAAGGTGGTGTACATCAGTGTTTTCTATGCAATTTTTCAGAAAAATGGGATTTTTCAGATGGGATTTTTCAGATGACAAGGCGAGTGCACTGCCACTGTACGATCCCTGGCTGCTACTTTACCCCTCCCTCTTTGGACTGGGCTGTTAAGAGTAACAGCAGACATCCAAGCATCCCCACACTTTACAGAGTGGGGCTTTCTCACCTCTTCTTTCTGTTGCTGCCTCAGATTTCAAAATATTGTATAGTCAGCAAATTTGCCAAATTCTATTTCAGAATAGTAAATTAGTGTTGCAACAGCCAAATGAATACAGTGGCAATGATATACTCATACAGAGTTGTTGACAATTGCCCACTGCAATTATGGAAAGGCAAGCCTTTCATATATAAAGATATTGGTTTTCTGAAAGATTCAGCAACACCACTACAGAGGGTCAAAGGCTGGTACTGCAACTGCCAGAGAATGGATAATTCAAGGTATTCTATGGGGTTCTGTGAATGAATATACTGATTCTCACTGGCATTCCTGCCTAGGGACATGGGGTACCCCTTGTCCCCAGGCGCATCGATTGAGGTCACGTGGGGGGCACCAAAACATCCTCCTACAGAGTGAGGGATTGAGCAAGCCCTAGAAAGCAGGCACTGAAGCAGCTGACTGCTCCCAGTGGCTGTCGTAGCCCTGCCCACTCTGTACGGTGGCCTGGAGTGTCCAGGGGCGGGGGAGAAGTCCCACTGGGCTCCCAGGAGCAGGACTGGGGAGCTCCGCCTCCCCTCCCTCTGACCCAGCATGCCTTATTCGCCTTAAATTAAGTGTGGCATTACTCAGAAGCCTTCTCCCCAGCAGCCGGGTGCCGGCAGGCACAGGAAAAGGCAAGCTGAGCAGGGAGCCCAGAAGCAGCAGCAGAACTGAAGATGATGCTGACGTTTGCTTGGTAAACCTTCAGATGTGGGGTGACTTGTGAGAGATTTACATGCTTAAAAGTTAATTCCCCTTGCACTGGCTTGGAGCTGTTTCTCAGGCTAGCAGCCTATCTCACAGGGTTGGTGTGAGGACACAATTAGGAAAGTGGTGGGGAGAGAACCATGCCTGTTTTGCTGGGGGTAGGAGGTGATTTGTGAGAGATGATGCTGATGTTTGCTTGGTAAACCTTCAGATGGGGGATGACTTGTGAGAGATTTACATGCTTAAAAGTTAATTCCCACTGGCACTGGCTTGGAGCTCTTTCTGAGGCTAACAACCTACCTCATAGGGTTGGTGTGAGGACACAATTAGGAAAGAGAGTTGGTGGGGAGAAAGCCATGTATGTTTTGCTGGTGGTGGGAGGTGTTTTGTGAGCTGGTGCAAAAAATCATTGTTTGGTCGTTGCGTGGGAGGGTGGTTGTCCATACCTGGGGTGGGGGTGGGGGGGCACCAAACTCAGATTTTGTCCCCGGGCTCCAGTTTGCCTAGATTCGCCCCTGCTGATTCTGACCTGTCTTCTCAGTCTGAGTTCAATGAACCTGAAGATACCTGCCTGCTTGCCTTCAGGTCAGCTTTGCTTGCAGACTAGATCTGATAATGGGGAATGTGAAGAATAAGGAGAATAAGAAGAAGAGTTTGACTCTATACCTTACCTTTCTCTCACGTAAGGAGACTCAAGGTGGTTTACAAACTCTTTTTTACTTGTTCTCCCCACAACAGACACCTTATGAGGTAGGTGGGCTGGGAGAGGAGTTAATAAACTGTGACTTGCCCAAGGTCACCCAGCAGGCTGCATGAGCAGGAGCAGGAAACAAATCCAGTTCACTAGGTAAGAGTTTGCCACTCATGTGGAGGAATGATGAACTAGAATAAAAGTGGGTTAATTCCTGTGTAAGTATTTGTGTTTTGTTTTTGTAGCCCCTGTGTCTTCCAGAACCCAGTATTACATATTTGATGCCCTTTTTCTTTATCCCTGAAACACTTTTAACACTGGGGCAGTCTTCAGCCCTTCTCTCCACTGATATTTTATGTGCCTGATAGCAACTAAGCTGTTCACACTCCTTTGTTTAGAAAATGTATAGGTGTCCATTCCAGAGCTGATCAAGGATTTACCTTTTCCCTCCCCTCCCACTTCTCCAGTGTGTTCTGGTCTCTAAGGCTATAGTCAGGGCAAAGTGTCTTCATTTTGTTTTATGTACAGCACTCTAGTTACCTTGGATTATCTAGAAATATATCCTCCTCCCTGTTTATATACCTGCATCTCTTTTCACCGCTATCTGTTTGCCTGCCTCTCTCCTTTCCCTAGCTCATTCATCTATGTGAACTTCAGGCTATCTGATTAGGTCTGCATGGCTTCCAAGGATGAAGATAAAAATAGCAGGGTGAACAGTGGGGTGGGGTTTTTTTTCCAGTGTTTTCATTGCATTTTGTTATATGTACCTTTCACACTCTACGGTCAAACCTTAAAGAACTCAGCAGCAGCAGTGGGCAACACTGATGGCCTATGATGAGTCACAAATCCTTATCATTCTCCCCTCCTCCCCAGTGCAATTTTACACAATGTTTTAAAGATCTTCAAGCATCCATGGTAACTTGTATTAATTAATGGATTCAACTCCTTGCTAGGGTTGGTAAATACCCTAGAAGCTTGGTAAAATTTGGATTTGGATTTATTTGGGCATAAAATTATCTGTATGCCCAAATAAGATAAATAACATATTTGGATAAAGCCGAATATTTGGGTATAATCCAAAAAATTCAGGTCTGCTTGAACTTTTTTGTATTTTTGGTGTTTTTTTCTCATTTTGGCCTGCAGGGAGCACATTTTAAGGCTAGTGACGCCAACATTTCAGGGTATCTGTATTTTAAATGGATAGCATCAGAGTGGTGAAAGCAAGGATGGTCAGTGTTCCTGCCTTCCTGATAGTCTTCCTGACTATCTTGCAGTCTTGCAGTCTTCCTCTGGCATTGGCAGGAGTCATTGCACAGTCCCTCACCTCCAACAGATTTCACTCAGGGCAATAGACCCAAAGAGCTCATCTCCTTTTTCAATAACTACTTTGATTGCATATGAGTTTGAAACTATTGAATATCACTGAAGTTTCACTGCATGCATTTACACATGTGTTGAATGTGTTCTCAGTTTATTGTTAAGAATACCTCAGCATAGTCCTAATAGAACTACACTGTTCTAGGCCCATTGACTTCAATGGATTTAGAAGGGTGCATGTGCTTAGAACTGCAATATCTGTTTTGTAACACTGACAGGGACATGAAGAACCTATTGCAACCTTCACTTCATCTTCCTCCCAAATTCAGTAGAATTTCTGGCATACTGTTAGTAATGTATATTTTAAGTTTGAATAAATACTCATAATACCATTTAGCATTTCGAATGCATATTGCAAATGTTCACAATGAGCAACGTGCCTCACATGATTTCAATCTATCTACAATGGCCCAGAAAGAAATGCCTATAGCATTGTCCCCTTATTGCAGGTTAGGGGGTGATGTTGGAGAGAACAGTGGTGTGGACATCTAAAGAGTTGGGGCTGGAGGTGAAATTTTGCCCATAGGCTTTCCAGCTCAGAGCTCTGTATATCATCTCATTTCAGACTTTGTTTGAAGTTTGTGATTGCTACTGTCACTAATTCCAGAAGGAATAGGAAACAAGCCCTGACTAGAACACTTTTATCCATCTCTACTGAAAAGTACATGTTCAGCTGAATCTATTTTTTACTTAAATTGTTCTTTGATTTGTTTCCCTTAGAATGTATTGGGGGATGCTGAGATGTCACTAATGCAAGCAAACATAAACATTATTCATTACAAAATACTGTCTTCCAACTGGGCAGTTCCATGTTTCCAGTGGTCATTTAATTAATGGATGTCTAAAACACCCCATCTGCAAATCTTACGACAGTGCAATACCTTCACAAACTGCAATTGAGCTTGCCAATGCAAAAAAAAAAAGTGCTGCAGAGGGGGAAAGAGGTAGAGTTGCAATTAACAATATAGAGGCATACTTGATCTTCAGCACCTTTAAGGGTAATCAATAATGTGTTTCCTTTGTGAGAATGTTATGTGGTTATAAGCACAAGATGATAGGCTTGAATTACTTGCATTTTGATGACCTTTTCCTATATAGGTCCAATTTCTTAATAAGTATGAAAGTTAGACAAAGTTTTATTGTGCAATAATATTCTCCACTGATTCTCAACTAAAACAAAAGAAATCTCCAACCACCTAAATTGTCAAGCACTGTCTAGTCTATGTAAAAAATTAATAAGTACTATATTAATAAAACAACATGAGAGCTCACTAATATATACTTTCTGTCTGTCGTTTCCACAGACACTGGGACACTATTTCATTCTGTGAGACATTTTAAGGCACGCAGAAGGAATTGAGTGACTTCATTGGTTAATAAGAATTCCAAGCTAGGCTCCAGCCTAGTTCACGGCTTGAAATTTACGAGCCTCATCATGAAATTAACAGTAAGGAATCTCAAGTTCAGTGATTATAATCAGCACAATTCGTGGAGGATAGGAATTTATGAGCCTCATCAATTTAGCAAGGGAGGCTGAAAGAAATGGAACCATCAGATTGGTTGAAAAGAATGGAAAGAGTCACAACTTCATTTCAGTCCCTATCATTCAGTTTGAACAAATGAATAAATACATGTTTCATGAAGCTAAAAGATGCAAAGTTGCTAAGGAAGATATACCTCTTTTCCACTGTGGGAAATGGTATACCAAGTGTATTTTCCCTGACATAAATTCCAGCTGGACCAGATGTTAAGAAGAATAGGTAACAGCACCCTCGATTTTTCTCCATCTTTCTGTTCTGTAATGAGCTTCCCAAGCTTTTAAGGTCAGTAAGGGAAGTCCTACTTTTCATACTTAGGCGTTCATGAAGGTCTTGTCAATGTGTTTCCTGTGAGGTTTGGGATGATCTTCCTCAGGCAACTTATTAAACTCCCTCAGTCTCAGCAGGTCATTAGAACTTCAGGTTGTGATTAAAATCTTTGATTTGGTCAGCCTTTGTATATTATTGGACCCAATGACCCGTTAACAGAAGGCACTGGTAGATTCTGCACAGGCCAAATATAACAGATGTAGGACGTTATACAAACCATTTGGGGGGGGCTTCACACAGGTCCTGCCCCCCAAATTAATTTGGCCTGTTTTATTCCCCTCAGCCCAGGATTTTAGAAAATCGCTAAACCAGCTATCCTTTTGCACAATCCAGGGGTGGAGGTGCTCACACTTGAACACAACAGGCGGAAGATGCTTTATTCCTTTCCCTTCCACCCATTCAATTTAAGTTCTGCACAATCCACTGTCAGGAAGAATCTGCCCACCTGCCATTCCGTGCAGGTTGGGGGCAGATTCTCAGAGTGCCCGACAGTGTACAAAGTCCCCCAAACACGTTTTCTCCTCAGGGCAGCGAGTATGACAGACCAACAGAAACCATTCATTTTTGTCTGTCATTGCAAGGAGGTCCCTTTTCCCATTTTCCCTTTTGTGTGTTGCACATGCGCACCTATGCAGGTGCAACCAACCAGATTGTAGGACAATTGGCATGGCTGCGAGGGTTCATTTCTGTAGGCTTGCACAGCTAGGCATGTGTTACAGAAAATTAAAAAAAGACAAGCATCTCTGTGCAAAGACATGAAAGCAACCCGGATTGTTTCCATGGACTCCAATTGACTAAATGGGTGAAGGGTACACATGTGAATGGGAAAAAGGAAAATGGGTTCCCTTATAATGAGTGCAACCCATTATACATATGCTGTGTGGAATCTACTGCTGAGAGGTAACTATGCATTATCCCAACTCTGCCTTCCTTCCAGAAACCATTTCCATCCCTGGGAATGTTTTTTCTCCTGAGGTTGAATGACCTTCATAGTCATATTAATTGCCACGCTCCAAAGGGAAGGAAGAAGGGACATAATTGCTCACTTGTGCCTTGCATATGGATTCTGCTTGGTAGACAGAGGAGGGAAAAGTAATTTTGCCCTGTACCCCTTTCCCAGCACAGATTCCCAATCCATTTCACTATTACTCTGTATCGGTCCTGCAACCCAACTTTTCCAAGGCCATATATGGCTTTCAGGGTTGGGGAGAGTTAGTAAGAATGAGGATCCTTGTACATAATTTACAAGATCCTTGTGTTGGATCCAACCCATTGCCATGTCTGCTATGTCTCTAATATTGGATTTTTATTTCATAGTGCTCGTAGTAATTTTCTTATTCAGAAATTACTATGGCTGTTTCCGCACGGCCGCCATGCGCCTCCACGCCGCCAAGAGTTCTGCCGGCATGGGGGCGCAAGCCCGTTCGCACGCAAGCGTGCGAGCAGGCCAAGCAGAGGCCCCCGCAGGAGAGGCGGCTTTGCACAGAGCCGCCTCTTCCCCCTTCCCTTGCAACCTTCATGTCTTCCTCCCAAATTCAGTAGAATTTCTGGCATACTATTGGTAATGTATATTTAAGTTTGAATAAATACTCATAATACCATTTAGCATTTGAATGCATGTGCAAATGTTCACAATGAGCAACGTGCCTCACATGATTTCAATCTATCTACAATGGCCCAGAAAGAAATGCCTATAGCATTGTCCCTGTGCAGGTTAGGGGTGATGTTGGAGAGAACAGTGGTGTGGACATCTAAAGAGTTGGGGCTGGAGGTGAAATTTTGCCCATAGGCTTTCCAGCTCAGAGCTCTGTATATCATCTCATTTCAGACTTTGTTTGAAGTTTGTGATTGCTACTGTCACTAATTCCAGAAGGAATAGGAAACAAGCCCTGACTAGAACACTTTTATCCATCTCTACTGAAAAGTACATGTTCAGCTGCAGTCTTTTACTTAAATTGTTCTTTGATTTGTTTCCCTTAGAATGTATTGGGGGATGCTGAGATGTGTCACTAATGCAAGCAAGTATAAACATTATTCATTACAAAGTACTGTCTTCAACTGGGCAGTTCCGTTTCCAGTGGTCATTTTAATTGTGGATGTCTAAAACACCCCATCTGCAAATCTTACGACAGTGCAATACCTTCACAAACTGCAATTGAGCTTGCCAATGCAAAAAAAAAAGTGCTGCAGAGGGAAAAGAGGTAGAGTTGCAATCAACAATATAGAGGCATACTTGATCTTCAGCACCTTTAAGGGTAATCAATAATGTGTTTCCCTTTGTAGAGATGTTATGTGGTTATAAGCACAAGATGATAGGCAGATTACTTGCATTTGATGACCTTTTCTATATAGGTCAATTTCTTAATAAGTATGAAAGTTAGACAAAGTTTTATTGTGCAATAATATTCTCCACTGATTCTCAACTAAAACAAAAGAAATCTCCAACCACCTAAATTGTCAAGCACTGTCTAGTCTATGTAAAAAAATTAATAAATTGCTATATTAATAGAAACAGCATGAGAGAGCTCACTAATATATACCTTCTGGCTGTCGTTTCCACAGACACTGGGACACTATTTCATTCTCTGAGACATTTTAAAGGCATGAGAGGTGAGTGACTTCATTTGATTCATCAGGAATTTAGCTAGGCTCCAGCCCTAGTTCACTGACTTAATTCTGAGCCTCATCATGAAATTAACAGTAAGGAATCTCAAGTTCAGTATTATAATCAGCACAATTAGGAGGATAAAGATTTATGAGCCTCATCCAATTTAGCAAGGGAGGCTGAAGAAATGGAACCATCAGATTGGTTGAAAAGAATGCGGGAAAGAGTCACAACTTCATTTCAGTCCTCATTCAGTTTGAACAAATGAATAAATACATGTTTCATGAAGCTAAAAGATGCAAAGTTGCTAAGGAAGGTCATGCCTCCTTACTGTGGAAATGGTATAGTGGCCACTGCTGAAGCCATAAATTCAGCTGGACCAGATGTTAAGAAGAATAGAGTAACAGCACCCTCGATTTTCTCACATCTTTTCCTGTAATAGGCTTCCCAAGCTTTAAGGTCCAGTAAGGAAGTCCTACTTTTCATGCCAGAAGTTCATGAGTCTTGTCAATGTGTTTCCTGTGAGGACTTTGGATGGTCTATAGGCAGCTATTAAACTCCCTCAGTCTCCAACCAGGTCATTAGAACTTCCAGGTTGCTTAGATTAAAATCTCTGATTTGGTCAGCCTTTGTATATTATTGGACCCAATGACCCGTTAACAGAAAGGCACTGGTAAGATTCTGCACCAGGCAAATATAATGAATGTAGGGCGTTATACAAACCATTTGGGGGAGCTACACAGGTCCTGCCTGAGTGAACACAGCCTGTTTCCCTCAGCCCAGGATTTTTAGAAAATCGCTAAACCAGCTATCCTTTGCACAATCAGGGGGGTGGGAGGTGCTCACCTTGAACACAACAGGCGGAACAGTTTAATATTAGGAATATATTATCGTCCCCCTGACCAAAGTGCACAAGAGGATTCTGAGATGGAAAAAGAAATTAGAGAGGCCAACAAAAACAAAAATGTAGTGGTAATGGGTGATTTTCACTATCCCCATATAAACTGGAAAAATGCATGTTCAGGTCATAGTAAGGAGAGAGCATTCCTGGATATGCTAAATGACTGTGGCTTAGAGCAGATGGTTGTGGAACCAACCAGGGGAGAGGTGATCCTAGATCTAATTCTATGTGGGACCCAGGACCTGGTGCAGGAAGTCAGTGTTGTTGAGCCGATAGGGAACAGCGACCACAATGCTGTCAGATTCAGTATCTCTGCATGCGAACAAGTGACAACTACTAATGTAGTTACATTCGCCTTCAGAAAGGGAAATTTCTCAAAGATGAGGGGGATAGTGCGCAGGAAGCTGAAAGGGAAAATCAAGAGAGTCAAAACTGTCCAGGATGCTTGGAGGTTATTTAAAAACACAGTAATAAAAGCTCAGCTGGAATGTGTTCCACAGGTTAGAAAAGGCAGCACCCAGTCCAAAAGAAAGCCACCATGGTTAACAAGAGAGGTTGAGGAAATTATCAGAAAAAAGAAAATGTCTTTTAGAAAATGGAAGTCCAGTTTGGCTGATGAAGAATATGAGAGGGAACACAAATGGTGGCAAAAGAGAAGCAAGTTAGCTGTAAGGGAGGCAAAAAAGGATTATGAGGAACGCATGGCTGCGAACATCAAGACCAGCAACAAACAGTTCTTCAAGTACATCAAAAGCAGGAAGCCAGCAAGGGAAGCGGTAGGCCCGTTAGATGACAAAGGAACAAAGGGTGTGCTAAAAGATGGCAGGGAGATTGCAGAGAAGATGAATGAATTCTTTGCATCTGTCTTCACCCAAGAGGAGGTGAGGAACATTCCTGCACCTGAACCAAGCTTCTTAGGAGGCGAATCCGAGGAACTAGCGAAGATAGTGGTAGACAAGGAAGAAGTTCTGGCAGCCATTGATAAACTAAATGTTACCAAATCCCCTGGCCCAGATTGCATTCACCCAAGAGTTCTTAAAGAGCTCAAGCATGAAATTGCTGATCTTCTCACTTTAATATGCAACTTATCCCTGAAATCAGGCTCCATCCCTGAAGACTGGAAGATGGCCAATGTCACACCAATCTTTAAGAAAGGATCTAGGGGGGACCCGGGAAATTACAGGCCAGTCAGTTTGACATCTGTTCCTGGTAAATTAGTAGAATCTATCATTAAAGATAAAATTATAAAACATGTAGAAAAGCAAGACCTGCTGAGAAAGAGTCAGCATGGCTTTTGCAGAGGCAAATCCTGTCTTACAAACTTACTAGAGTTCTTTGAGGGTGTAAACAGGCATGTGGATAAGGGGGAACCAGTGGACATTGTCTACTTGGATTTCCAAAAGGCTTTTGACAAAGTTCCTCACCAGAGACTGTTAGAGAAAACTCAACAATGAAAGAGATAAGAGGGGAAGTCTTCCTATGGATTAAAAACTGGTTGAAGGAACAGGAAACAAAAGGGTGGAGTATAAATGGGAAGTTCTCACAATGGAGGAGATGTAGAGTCATTAATCCCCAAGGATCCCATATTGGGACCAGGAGTGCTCTTTAACTTATTTCTAAATGGGCTGGATGTAGGGGTGGGTAGCGTGGTAGCCAAGGATTTGCTAGATGATGCAAATTATGTAGGGTGGTAGAGAACCACAAAGGATTGCTGAAGAGCTCAAAGTGGACCTTGATAAGTTAGGAATTGAGTGGGCTAAGAAATGGCAGGCCTACAGTTCAATGTAGCAAAATGTAAAGTGATTCACATAGGGGCAAAAAATCCAAACTTCACATACATGCTACAGGGGTGGTCCTATCAGTCACAGACCAGGAAAGGGATTTGGGCGTCTTAGTTGATAGTTCCATGGAATGTCAACTCAATGCACCATGGTAAAGCTGTGAAAAAGAGCAAACTCTATGCTGGGGATAATTTCAGGGAAAGGAGTTGATAATAAAACTGTAAGGACTATCATGCCCTTATATATAGCTGGTGGCGCGTAATTCACACTCCTTGGTACTGTGTTCAGTTCTGGTCACCAGATCTCAAAAAGGATATTGAAGAGATAGAAAAAGTGCAGAGAAGGGCAATGAGGATGATTGAAGGATTGGAGCACCTTCCTTATGTGGAGAGGCTGCAGCATTTGGGACTCTTTAGTTTGGAGAGGAGATGTCTGAGGGGGGATATGATTGAAGTCTATAAAATTATGCATGGGGTAGAAAATGTTGACAGGGAGAAATTTTTCTCTCTTTCTCACAATAGTAGAACCAGGGGGCATTCATTGAAAATGCTGGGTGGAAGAATTAGGACTAATAAAAGGAAACACTTCTTCATACAAAGTGTGATTGGTGTTTGGAATATGCTGCCACAGGAGGTGGTTATGGCCACTAACCTGGATAGCTTTAAAAAGGGCTTGGACAGATTTATGGAGGAGAAGCTCATTTATGGCTACCAATCTTGATCCTCCTTGATCTCAGATTGCAAATGCCTTAACAGACCAGGTGCTCAGGAGCAGCAGCAGCAGAAGGCCATTGCTTTCACATCCTGCATGTGAGCTCCCAAAGGCACCTGGTGGGCCACTGTGAGTAGTAGAATGCTGGACTAGATGGACTCTGGTCTGATCCAGCAGGCTTGTTCTTATGTTCTTATGTTCTTATGAGTTTCCTATCTGCTTTCCTTCCCCTTTCTATTTTATTGGCTGCTGTTGTGTGGGTAGAAAAACTTGCAATGCAATGATGCCATATATGTTTTATGTATCTTTACATTGAAGAAGTGAAGATGAATGATTGGGAGAGGGTTGTACTGCTTCTTATGATGATGTCCAATGTGCATTCCACAACATTCTGCTACGGTTTCAAAGGATGATTGGAGTACAGTAATACAAGTATCCAAAAAGTTTTGTCCCTACAATTATGTAAAGTGAGGAACCCCCCCCCCCCACTTTTTTTTGCTCAATGTTGGACATCCATTGACTGGCCCATAATTCTTTCCAGCATGGTGGGGCAACAATGGGAGTTTAGCTCTTATTGGCATATGCCATTTGGTGTTTAGGCTAATAAAAGCAATGAGTGACTGGATTCAGGAACACTAGCATTTAGGTAACATACACTAATATGGGCATGATATTGTGGAAACAGATTACTCCCATTAAATAAATCCAGTTAGCTCAAGTGAAATGTATGAAGTCTTTTTTAGGGATTAGCTAAGAGACCAGTTGAGGACATCTAGAATGCCTCAGCTGAAAATTCACCTCTGCAAGAAACTCACTAGATTGTAGGGGTGAGCCTGCGAACCCGGCAGAACCGTAGAAGGAGCGTTAGGCATGCCGGTGCCGGCTACGGCCTTCCGGGCGCACACGCTCCCCCAACCCCCGCTCCCCCATGAGTCACGGGTCACCCAGACTGCTACTGACTTCAAGCAGTCACCAGGTGTCCCACACAAAGGGACACAAAGGCTCCTGCCCTCAGGTGAAGATTAGGCCCAGACATGGATGCTTCCTCCCGCACGTAGCAGCCTGATGAGATCATGCATCACATGATGAGTCTTCCGCCTCTCCCGCTTCCCTCCTCGCTCTTCCCACTCCGTCTGACCCCTTTTACACGCCCCCATTGAAACTCCTAATAGCAGGTGTGAGGGCGAGCAGACGGCAGAGTTGCCAGGATCCACGAGGATCCTCGCACTTCCCTGCTTGCTGGCTCTCTCCACCCAGATAGGAAATCTCCGCGATGTCGTCTCCTTCCTGGGACCTGCGTGGAGCACGACATCAAGGCTGGTGCCGAAACCCGGGAATCCCTCAGGGGCCTCCACGCCCGTGACTTTACCGTCACTTCGGGAAGTTGGCTTCTCGGTACCGTAATCGGCCCGCTGGATCGGCGCATCCAAGGGATCTGGCGTTTCTCGGACACTCTTCTCGCCTGATCGAACCAACCGGTAAGCATGGACGCTTGGTAAAGCACGGCTTTTGACAAGCACGCGAAGCGAACTGAAAGCGCCAGCTAAACGCTGCAGGAGTCTCCGTGAAGAGAGGGAGCTGCTAATTGGTTGAGGAGATTGATAGGCAATATCCATGGTACCCAGAAAGGGGGACATTCAAACCTTAAGGACTGGGAAAACATTAACGCACTTCTGCATAGAGAGCCTCACAGCAGCAGAATGTCAGCTACATACTGACGTGGAGATGTTTGTTATGCTTCGCCATCAGCCTGCCAGGTCCATGGTGTCTTTGCTATAGGATCTCCCTCCCTTTGAGTCTTTCACCTTCAATTTCAAGCCCGGAATTTTCTCTATCCACTAAACAGGACGCTTCGTCCTACTCCCCGCTTTCACTTGCTTCCTCCTCTCATTCAAACTCTCCCGCGTCAGGGTCTTATGACCAGGCACGCTTCCTTCTCTTGCTCCGCCTTCTGCTCCACTTCCACCCTCCCGCTTCTGAAGCCACCGCACTTTCGGCCAATGCCACGTGAATGGTGCGAAGTTTCCTGAAACTCTAGCAGAGCCGTGATACTCCACGTGATCTGCAGAGGAATGAAACTCTGACGGAAGATGATGCCGACCTCCTCGCCGCCTGCCCAGCCCACTACACTGACCACTTGGGGAGGACGGCGCCGTCCAATGGTCGCTGAGTATCACCTACAGGATATAACGTTCTCACTGAGCTCCACAAGGCAATTACAGGATGTGGGGATCACCTAGCCCTCATGTGAGAGGCATGTTTGGGAAGCTGCCATCTTGGAATCACATAATGGTTCTGGAAGGACTGGAAAACCACTTTTCACATGCTCTTGAACCCTGCGCGAATTTGTTGCTCTTGGGAAAGCTTAATACCACCAACAATGCATAAGCAGAGGAGCAGCCTCTGGCGGTGCTCTATACCGGCCACAAGAAGCTCTATGGCTGCGATAAGGCTTCGCTGCTTTCCGACGGCCAAGCATGAATCGTCCTCCCGTCGAGGCCACCCTTACTGTTACTCTGACTGCGCCTACAAGGCGCTTGTAAAAGTGCTCCGCTGTCAACAGCCGACTCCAGAGCTTTTCCAACGCTCGGCAGAAGCCTCAGGAGCCTTCACGCCACTCCTGAACCAGGCTTTCCAGGAGGTTCTGCAGAGGCAGGTCGACAACCATCAGCAGCCCAACACGAAAGCTCCTCATGCTCTACGCAAAGAGAACGCCTCCGGCTGGAGGTGCCGTGAGGGCGATCACGGGCTTAGGGAAGAACCCTCAGCTTTGGCTTCCATTACAAGCTAAAGGCTTGCCAGGATATCGGGATCTTCCGCTTCCATCAGGCCAGCCTCTCCTAGCTGCAGCACTCTCCACCACCCGGGGACAGCCCTAAGACGAAAGTGCTTCAACTCGGCAGCTGGGACACTTCCTCCGAAGGATTGTAGGTCGCCTGGTGGGGGCCATAACCCCTCGGTCGGGAGGGGGGGGTTCTCCCTGGGAGACGGCTAAGGCCCCTCAGGAAGCCCCGGACTAAATGCCCCGATGCCGGGAGGGCTTCCACTGGAGGAACGAGGTGCCCGTCAGGGAAACTCTCTTACCGGCCTCTCCCCAGCCTAGGACCAAGAGGAGGAGAATAATGCAAATCAGCCCCGAGAACCAAGGTTCTAACCCAAGCCACCTCCTCCCAGCTGTGTATCTCCCTTCCTGCACCCAGCCTCCTTCCCTCAAGTTTCCCAATGAGATCCTTGTTGTTCCGACTCCAGCACAGCCATCCTCCCATTCCCCAGAGGCCGTCCGGTTAGTCTTGCCCAAAGCCTCCACCGCTGAAACGCAGGGACTGTTTAGTCGCTCTGGGAGTCATTGACTGTACACACCATAGGGAGTCGCTTCACATTTCATAGGTGTGGACAAACATCCCGCAGGAAATGCCCGAGTGGGAACCAGCTGCTGCACAGCTGATCCTCCTGCCCCGTACATGCTGCCTGCCGCCGATCCAACAAAGGCCACTTGTTCCAGATCGCCATCGGGCACAGCTTCTATTACCCACCCGTGAAGCGGCGGTGGAAACGCTTCATCGGCAGCTCCCGCCCATACCTGGAGCTCACTTTAGAAGGGTGTCCATTCAAGGGACTGTGGACACCGGCGCCAACGTAACCGCTATCAGAGCAGCCGAGTGGCCTGATCAGTGGCTTCCACCGAGGCTTGCCCGCCAAGCATTTGGGGGGTGGGGGAAGCAGACCAGCGAGACTAAGCGCCGCCCGCCCGCTCACGGGTCCGCAGTCCATGGCTTGAACGGCGACAGCTCACAGTCCAGCCCTATCGCCTTGGACATCCATGTTACACTTCAGGGGCAGGGACTTCATGAGTCAGGAATAAAGACGACTTCAATTTGGGATGCAGATTGGAATCCACTCCTCGCCATGGCTGCTACCCAGAAGAAGAACAGATAGCAGCAGGCCACGCGAGATCCCCACCCCCCGGCTCTAACTGTGTTTCCCTTCCTCCACCCCAGAGCCCCCCGCTCTGGAACACCCTCCTTCTCTCTCACTTCGCTTCTATTTTTTTTCGACCAGCAAAGGCGGGAAGGCTGGTGAACTGGCTGACTGGCCCCTCCCTGGATTAGTAATCCTGGAACAGCTCACACCCTGGTACCGCAGCACTGCCAGGACAGGCCCCAGGTTAGAATTATAGTTTAAGCACTATCATCACTTCTAAATCTATTAAAGACCCTAGGTATTTTCCTATGTCTCTGGTCGGTAGGACCACTTCTTAAGGTGCGGTCTCTGGCGGCGGGCGCCAAGCCAAGATAATACTCAACCAATTCAGGCCCCAAATTCTGAACGCCATGTTTCGCTTCAACGCCCTGCGATCACGGTAAGTATACCTGCCCCAGGGTTGGAACCTCCCCAGCCTCTTGTCCCAAAGACCAACTCCCAAATGTGTGATTGTCTTGCTCTTCTGACGCATCCCCTTCTCTGAACGCACCTCCAAAGTCCTTTTGTCCTACAAATTAGACATGCATACCCACAATCCCTTGATGGTCCACTCGCCCCCCCTATCTTTAGGGGCTCGGACCAACACTCTGATGCATCCTGATGATGTCCTTGAAGCCAACTCCCCATAGGAGTTGTCTGCCCTTCATACCCCCTGTCCCATGCCCAAACAAACTAAAGAAAGGGGAGTGGTAGGTGGGGCCTCCATGGCCTGCCCCCCCCTGCAGAATTGAAATCGAACAAATCGAACCTGCTCTCAGGCCCATCTCCCACCTGAGCTAAGACTGCTTGGCGGGGCCCGACCCCCTCAGTAACCTGGGGAAAGGGGCATGCTTCAATCCCTCTCTCTACAGGTCTCCAGTGGACTCCAGCTTCACTGGCGCGTCCAGCCAACCGATGGAATGGCACCGTGAAGGAAACCAACCTCATCCCAGAGATGGAGCGGGATCTCCCTGGAAGATCCGGTCCCAGCGTCTACAGAGTCACGCCATACCAGTGCTGGTAGAATGGCTTGAGGGACCCAGGACACTTTGGGAGACGCCAAGGCACAGCGACCGGCCGGGCTCGGGAGAGCTGCTGTAACAGTAAGGCTGCCCTCGGTGACGCCCGAGGGTCTCTGGCGCTTGCCATTTTAAGCAAGGTATCATCACTGCAAACTCCATACAGATCACTATCATCTGCCTTGCTCTGCTGCACTCTTGCCGGTGATGCTCAGTCACCCCTTTTGGAGAGATCAACCAAGTCAACATCTGGGAACGGTTCGCTGCCGCTGCCAACGCTTCATCCTTCACTGGGCCAGTATCTCGGAGTGGGAAGTTTGCTAAGCTCCTGCGTCACTCCCCTGTCTGCAAGGCCCCTGGAGATTTCCTGGAAGAATCGGGCCTGAGCCCTTTCTAAGGAATGCCTCTGGCCCATCTCGTACTCCACATGAGCGCCGACAGACCCGTTGCTCAAACCCTCCCCGCTGGCGCTCTTTCTCTCATCACCTAAAACTGCTGCTAACCACGAGTCCAACACTTGCGCCCGCATTGCTGATGTGGCGGGACAGGAGACTGGTCCGAGCCCAGTCACCAGCTCGGCCAACTGGAACTGCACGCATGTTGAGGACATTCCCCCCATATATGGAAACATCCTCCTCCCTAAAGGCTGGTTCTGGACTTGCGGGGAGAGAACCTTCAACTACATCCCCGCTCGCCTTTCTGCCGGAACTCTTTGTTGCCTCAGCCGTCTTACCATCGTCCTGCCTCAGGCTCCACCCCGGGAGCCCAAACGCAGTCGCCGCTCCACTCTTTCCCTCGACCCTTCCTGCCGGAGCAACGCGGTCGCTCTTTCCAAAGCCAAGTATGTTTCCCTCGCAACCTCCCTGGTGGGAGTCCCCGGACTCACCACCTACAACGCTAAGACTATTGGCCGGCTGGCCTGCACCCTTGCGAAGTCCATTAATTCCACCCCCACCGCTCTGGATGCTCTGGCCTCCGAGCAACAAGAGCTTCGTCAGTTTACTTCAGACAAACCTGCCGCTATTGATTATCTGTTATTACTGCATCACCACGCACAGAATGTACATAATATGTGCACCTCTCCATAATTCCCATTTGCCTGACCATGCAGTCTTCCTGGAGTTGGGCAAGATGTTGTATCTAATTTGAAATACGATGTGTTGCCTCACTGGTGGTCAGCCCTTTGGAGCTGGCTGCTGGGGGGATGGTTAAGTGCTATTGTACAATTCTTCATTGGTTTGATTGTATGCCCTGTTGTTGGGTCTTGCCTTGTTCAGTGTGTATCTACCTTTGCCTGTAACATTTGTAAGAAACCCCTTGACTTTCCCCTACGCCGCAACCAGGTCCTCATGCTGCAAAACAACTCAGCCAGCTTGAGCAAGTCCCTGGGGAGGCAAGCATCCCCCAAAATTGCCCCAACTAATTCGGCTTCCTTCCTAAAATATAAGAAAGGGGGAGATGTAGGGGTGAGCCCGCAAACCCGGCAGAACCGTAGAAGGAGCGCTAGGCATGCCGGTGCCGGCTACAGCCTTCCGGGCACACACGCTCCCCCAACCCCCGCTCCCCCATGAGTCACGGGTCATGAACTGCCTGACTCGCGGTCACCAGGTGTCCCACACAAAGGGCACAAAGGCTCCTGCCCTCAGGTGAAGACAGCTGCCCAGACATGGATGCTTCCTCCCCGCACGTAGCAGCCCGAAGGAGATCATGCATCACATGATGATCTTTCCCCGGCCTCAAGCTCTCCCGACCTCCCCGCTCTCTCCCCGCCTGCCCCACCCCTTTTACATGCCCCCATTGAAAACCCTAATAGCAGGTGTGTGTGAGGGGCGAAGACGCACGGCAGAGTTGCCAGGATCACGGGATCCCGCACTTCCTGCTTGCTGGCTCTCTCCACCAGATGAAATCTCCGCGTGTCGTCTCTTCCCTGGGACCTCGTGGGTACGACTACACTAGATAGTCTAAGACAGGGATCTGCAACCTGTGGCTCTCCAGATGTCCAAGGACTACAATTCCCATCAGCCCCTGCCAACATGGCCAATTGGCTATGCTGGCAGGGGCTGATGGGAATTGTAGTCCTTGGACCTCTGGAGAGCCACAGGTTGCAGACCCCTGGTCTAAGATAAGGGCTGATTCCGCACGGGCCAAAAACAGTGGTGTGAAAACGGTGTGAAAACAGTATACAGCCTTTTACACTGTTTTAAACCCTTTTACACCATTTTCACACTTTTTTCACACTGCTGTTTTTGGCCCATGCGGAATCAGCCTAGCATTTCTCTTCCAGCTTAGTATCAGAGTAGTAATGCCTGTTCACTTTACAGAACATAATCCATATGAAGTGCACTGAACATGATGAAGCTCTATAAATGGTAAACACTGATATGACTAAATTGAAATAGTGCATTGAAAAGTATCAGGACACCATCACAATGAAAAACTGAAGGATATGAAAGCAAACCAGTAATATAATAAAGATACAGACTAAATGAATAAACTGCACGACTCTTTTGTCATATAAAAGTTGGACAGCCCAGGAGCCAGCACACCCTTGCACCAGCATGAGTGCCCATTCCACTGGTGCAAGGGGCAAATGTACCAGTGGAGAGGCAACTTATCTGGGCAGCCAAATACCAGGCAGTTCCGCAGCACCAGACCTAGAAGCTGCCTCCATAGCCCAGTCCTGCCAGCACAAAACACTATGCCATCATAGCTGGGAGCATTCTGGGGATGGAGTGGGGTGGAGCCAGGCTTAGTTGGCTTCCACTGGCCCAACTGGTTCCTGTGCATTGGCGGGACCAGGTTGGAGACATGCCACATTTTTCATGGCATATCTATACTTTCCCTTGCGGGGGATTCATAGATGGATTTTTACAAATCCTTGGGCTTTCCTGCAGTCTGGGAGGGGACGGGGCCAGAGCCTTCCCTGCAGCATGGGAGGGGGAGGGAAAGGGCAGCACCAGAGTGGGGATGACCCCATTCACTAACCCAATCTGGATTGGGCTGTAAATTATATAGCTGTTCTGATACCTCCCAGGTTGTGTTTTATTTGTATGCATATATGTTTTACTGTATTGCTATTTTACATAAACTTTTAAAATGTAGTTAAAATGTTTTAAATGTTTCAATGTCTTGATATTTACTGCCTTGGAGATGCTATTTGGATGGAAAGGTGATGTACAAATGTTTTTAAAAAGAATATATAACTAAAGGTTTTAAGATTTTCAAATCCTGAAAATCTCAATGTGACAGAGTAACCAAGGCCAATATCAAGGTGAGCCAATCAGAAGCTTGTCTTGCATGCCAACAGGGAATTCCAGTCCAAGTAAATTCAACTGGCAATTGTGCTTGTGTTGACATTCTTAGTATCCCTAGTGATACATCTTAAACTGATATGACTTTGTAGATGATTATACTGCAAATCAGTTGAGTCTCCCTAGTGATGTTGGAATGCTAAAGTTCTCTACCTATACAATGTTCTTTTATTTTGAATGTTACTTTAAGTTATACCCATTTATGCTTCCCTGGTTATTTCTTTCTTTTAAATTTCTGCCTGTGTATTAAATGTCTGTTTATGTGCATAAATAAAACCTTTGACTATTGGTACTGTTAATTTATACTTGACAAACGCTTTTCAAAAAACTTGATATGTCAGTTTATTGCCCCATCCCAAGCACATTAGTTCTGGGGAAGAGGAAAAGAAGTTATTTCAAGTTTATTGGTCAGTTTGTGAGAGATGATATGGCTGTTTTCATCTGAAACAATCAAATGAATAAAATTCCATGATGTCACAGAACAGACCTATCATCTACATTTCATTTGAAGAAGAAGAAGAAGAAGAACAAGAGGAGGAGGAGGAGGAGGAGGAGGAGTTTGGATTTATATCCCCCCTTTCTCTCCTGTAGGAGACTCAAAGGAGTTTACAATCTCCTTGCCCTTCCCTCCTCACAACAAACACCCTGTGAGGTGAGTGGGGCTGAGAGAGCTCCGAAAAGCTGTGACGCGCCCAAGAATACAGTGCATAATTTACACTGGGTATTCACACCCACAAGATGTTGTGATGACAACTAGCTCATTTTTTTTAAAAAAAGTATGAGACAAAGCTTGAACTGAAGTACAGAAATTTGTTTCCCAAAGAAAATGTGACATATTGTTGACTTTCTTGATTGCTGATAGCGCTCCTCTCTAAGAAGCTACCATTGCTGAATAGATGTTGTAGTTAGCTCTGGTAAAGTACAACAGCTTCTTTCAAGGATGAATCAAGTTTCCTAGCTGCCCCTAAAACCATGAAAAAGGAAAGATGGATTACAATGACTCCCATCCAAGTAGCTATACTGGCTTCTTGCCAAGCAAAGCGCAGCAAGGCTGAAGGCTCTAGTGGAAGTAGTTTTATGGTGTTCCACTTAAGCAACCTCAGAAGAACATACAATATTTATTATGCATTATAAGAAATGAACATGAGAGAGCAGAGATACATGTTCAGCAGTGGCTGTAACTCAGTGGTTCCTTGCTGTGAAACATTATTCTTGACAACATTTTTTGGTGTTTATTAAATACATGTAATAATTTCTGCTGCTCTCTGCACTAAACACCAGTGACACAAACACAACTTAGTCCTTGTTCTGCAGGATGTCTTCATTAAATTGCTTTTGCAGCTGCAGTGATAAACCAGGTAGCTTTAGAGAAAGGGAAAGTTTATGTTGCACATATTCTTTCTCATTCTTTTTCTTTCCTTTTCAAACAGAAATCCAATTTCTTTTAAATGGCGAAGATGGACTATAGATTTTTTTCTGCAAAGAATCAAACAATTTGCATATAAAACCCCTTCTCCCCCAAATATGGAAAACTTCAGCCTTCTTTAATTATTTAAACATTTACACAAACTAAAAGCTCTTTTAACAAGATTTGTGACATAAGAATCACTGTGTGACTCTCTCAATGTATTTTCTAAGTGACAAGAGCCACCTTGACAAAATTAAGTGCCCCAAGACCATGAGGGTAATATGTTGTTATGGTTCAGGATTCAATAAAGCCAAACCACAAAACCCCCCGAAAAAAAGCCATATGGACTTTGGGGGGAGGGGTTTTTTTCTCCAATTAAAAACCCAGGTGTATTTTTTAAAAAGGGGGTTGAAATAACATTCAGCTTTTTTGGATTTTAAAATCTATCCCCATCCTGCCATTTCTCAAGCCCACATGGATTTGGGAATCAACAGAGCAGGGAGGGAGAGACAGACTCCATGCCATGCTGCATTCCTTTATATTTTTAGCCAATAAATCAAGAACGTAGGTAAGGGGGGGGGGGTTCCCGGGTTCAAACCCCCCATTACATGTCTGAAGCTCTGTTCCCCATTTGTGTTTTTTGGTATTTTTTAGTGTTTTTTCAGTTTTTGGCCTGCAGGGGGTGCAATTTTTAGGATAGTAGCACTGAAATTTTTTGGGAGACTCTCCTGATGATACCATCCATGTTTGGTGAGGTTTGGTTCAGGGGGCCCAAAGTTATGGACTCCAAAAAGGGGAGCCCCATCCCACATTGTTTCCAATGGAAGGCAATAGAAGATGGGGCTACACTTTTGAGGGTCCATAACTTTGAACGCCCTGAACTAAACTTCACCAAACCTGGACGGTATCATCAGGAGAGTCTCCTAAAGATACCCTGAAAGTTTGGTGCTGCTAGCTTAACAATTGCACCCCTGACAGCAGGCACCCCCAAAATTTCTCCAGATTCTCCTTTTAAATCCACCCCCTTTGGCATGGATTTAAAAGAAGAATCTGAGGTCCCCAGTTTAAACATTGAAAGTGATGCTGTTTCAGGGTGGGGGATAATCCACCCCAAACCACATCACTTTCAATGTTGTTTTAACTGGGGACCCTAGATTCTCCCTTTAAGGGTGGATTTGAAAGGATAATCTGGGCATCTTAGTTTAAATACCATTGAAAGTGATGCTGTTTGGGTGTGGATTCCAGCATCACAGTGTACCAGGCTCAATTTTCCCTAGCTATGCCTCTGCCCAGATGGGAGGGCAGAAGGGACTGTCAGCTGTCGGCTGGGAGCCCAGCCGGGGGGGAGCGTGGGGTGGGCGGAGCAGTGGAGTCTGCCCCCTGGCCTTGGAGAGATGCTTTAATAAGCACTGAGGCTGGGGGCAGGGCTTGGGGAGGAATGGCCACACCCCCAGGGGTGGTTGGGGGTGGGGCTCCACCCCCAAACTTACCCCATAAAAATCTATACCTATGTCACTGCAATAAATTATATCTATTCAATTGTATTTTGTATTTTTATTTCAATTAATACCCTACGCTATCTCTGCAGGGCTCAGGGCGACCAACAACATAGTAAAACAGTATACATTAATCAGGGCAAATATGAATAGAATACATGGGACTAAAAAATAAGAAACAAATACAGATGGCAACTTAAATACATCAAGCCAAACTATTTGCCAGTAACAATAATAGCAACACTATATCAATACATATCAATACTAAATCCATACAGCAATACATTAACAGTGTATCAATATAACAAAACACCAATACATAGGCAATATATAAATACATTAAAATATAGCCATACATTAATAGCAATACATTAAGAATATATCGATACCTTAACACTATATCAATGCATTAACAGTAAACTAAACTACTACTATAACTGCTGCAAAAAGGCAACCTAACAATACTACCCAAATTACTCCAAAGGAGCTAACATTAACTAACATAGAGTCTACTCTACCTACAGCACAACCCACCCCAAACAGTCCCCGAATGGGCCCATAATGTGCAGTGCCCTTGTGCCACTGCCTTAGGCTGCTGGAGGAACTCCTGTGGTAGCTGCCAGACCCCACCACCTGCAGGTTTTCCCAATGGGGTAGGTGCAATAGAACTTGCACTCATTCCCATGGGCAGCAGGGGGCAACTCACCAGGTTGACTCCTTCTTGGCTGGCTGGCTGGCTGGCTGGCAGGCAAACCAACAGGGAGCATCTGTCCCAGGCAGGGTTGAACAAGCTGGTAACATGTTTATAGACCTTCTCAATGCCATTGTTAGTTTGTGAATGTGAGAGACTTACTCTGTTCTTCAGTGCTTTGTCAAATGCATAATGAAATAGAAAATCTACATATCTAATTCCTACATGTACCCCATACCAGTAAATACCTAAATTTGCAGATAGGGAGACACTCACCCCAACTTGGGATATTTGGACTGTGCTGAAACGATCTTAGAAGACCACCTAGATTTGCAGAATGATTTGGAAATGTAAAAAAAAAAACATGGGGCTAAATTCTCCTGATTTTAAAAACAACAGTCTTTTCTGCGCATACACAGATAGCAGTATTATGTGTTGAAGAAGGAGCTGCTGCCACAGGGATCCATGGAAGCTTTGTGTGCCTTTAGCTGAACAAAAATAGCACAATAGATATAGACAAACCAAAACAAACCACAAAAAAGAAAAGAAAACACTACCATGGCTACACTTCATATGAAATAGCATACAAGTTGTGCAAACAGTGACTGTGAATTTAATTTCTACAACAACATTCAGTCAATAATGTTAGCTACAATATCCATGTGAGTAGACAACATATATTAGAAAATAATTCTCAATTATAGTTCATTATAAACACAATATTTTGGGAGAAGAAGAGAGGGTTCTGTCTACTCTTTCTACACAATGCAATTGTTTAAAACCTTTAACATGTCTCCTATTAGTTATCTCTTTTCTAAAGCAGAAAAGTCTGACTGTTCAGTTTTCTTCATAGAGAAGATGCTTCAACCCCTTAATCATCGTTAGCCCTCCACTGTACTTTGTCCAGCTATGCATATACAGTGACTGCACACAGGACTTGTAAGGCTGAACACACTCAAACGAGTCGACTTTACGAAAAAGTTATGAACTTTATTGATATGTATCGCCCTAGCTACAGGGTGCTGGAACTGAGAGTTCTTGCCCTCAGTTCTAGTATATGTAGGGTGGTGTGCAGTGGGTGGTCCTGGGTAGTGGTGGGAATGAGGGTTGTTGGGGGGAAAAAACTGAAACTTACTAGGAGTTACAGGAAATGAAACCTGGTCCTGACAGCATTCCCACGGAGATTGCAGGGGTGTTGTCATGTTGGCTGTTTTCTTTTCAATCCATTCCCTAATAATCCCCAACATAGAGTTTGCCTTTTCACTGTTGTGGCACATTGGGTTAACACTCAACACTTTCATTGAACTATTCACTGTCACCACAATGTCTCCTTCCTTCTGAGTCTCAGCAAGTTCAGACCCCATTAGCCTACACTTGAAGTTGAGATTTTTTCCCAAAGTGCATCGTCTTACACTTACCTACACTGGACTGCATTTGCCACATTGTAGCCCACTCACCCAATTTGTGAAGATCCATCTGAACTTGTTAACAGTAGGCCTTGATGTTTGTCATCCTGAATAATGTTTGTGCCATCTGCAAACTGGATCTCTGTACTGCTCACCCCCAGTGCCACCCCAGGAGAATGTATATCCATCTTCATCTCAATAAGAATCATATTGGCCCCTTTCGCACAGCAAATGTAGAACAGGTTGCAGCCAGGATAAAGGAACCCATATTCCTGTTTATGTGTCCACATGCATCTATGTAGGCAGTGATTGGAGCCCACGGAAACAAGCCAGTTTGCTATCATCCTTTTGCATAGAGATGCATCTCTACCTTTTTTAAATTACTTCCCACAAATGTGTAGCTACACAGGCATGCATGAATGACCCCCCACAGCGATGCCAATGTCCCAGGATACATCTGCACCTGTGTAGGTTTGCAGAAGCAAGCTACAAAAATTTTTTTAAAGGAAAAGGCAAATAACTCCCCTCCTGCCCGGCCGTTCACTTGTAAGCTGCTGCAACCCAGGGTTTTTTTTAAAGAATTGTTTGAGGTAGCATAGCTGCAATGGAGATATCTGGGGACAAATGCCCCAGGCACACCCTGGTGAATCACATGGGGTGGAAAATTGCCCCCCCTTCTGGCCAAGAAGCAGACCTCGGCCCACACAACAGGCAGCAGATGACCCAACCATGGCACAGAGCAGCCAGGTGCCACCCAGGCAGACCTCTCGGCCCATTGTCTGGCTTGGCTGCTGCCCGAGGATTGGCCCAAGGCCTGCCCCGGCAGCACCTGGCTGCTCTATGTCATGGTTGCATCATTAGCCTGCCCCTTGAGCAGTAGGCGAGCCAGCTGTGGTGCAAGAGGACTGCTGAGATGACACCTGGGGCCACCTGGCGGGTCCTCTCACGCTGTGGCCACCCCCTCTGCCTGGCTGGGCAGCCGCAGCACAAAAGCCAGGCAGAGGTGGTGGCTGCAGCACAGCTGGCTCTCATGCTTGGTCAGTCCTCTCATACCTCTGCCTGGTCGTCAGCTGAGCAGCTGTAGCGCAACAGCCAGCTGCGGCACGAGAGCTGGGGAGAGGGGGTGACCGCAATGTAGCCAGGCAGAGGTGGTGGCTGCAGCACAGCTGGCTCTCATGCTTGGTCAGTCCTCTCATACCTCTGCCTGGTCGTCAGCTGAGCAGCTGTAGCGCAACAGCCAGCTGCGGCACGAGAGCTGGGGAGAGGGGGTGACCGCAATGTAGCCTCCTCCTTGGCATGACAATCCCCGCCAGGTAAGTGGGGGGTGGAGGCAGTGGTGGGATCCAAAAATTTTAGTAACAGGTTCCCATGGTGGTGGGATTCAAACTGTGGCGTAGCGCCAATGGGACTGGGCGGGGCATGATGGGGGCGTGGCCGGGCATTCTGGGGATGGGCATTGCTGGGCGGGGCTGTGGCAAGGACACAGCCACTGCGCCGGTCCTTGGGTGGGAAACAAATGCACGCAGGCACAGGCTGCCACGCACGCCGGTGCACCTCCTGCTAGAATGCTTCAAGTTCTGCGTGTTACTGCTGAGAGGAGGGGCGTAACTAAGGCAGAAATCACGTGGCAAAACCACCAATTAGTAACCCCCTCTCGGCACACACAAATAATTAGTAACCTACTCTCGGGAACCTGTAAGAACCTGCTGGATCCCACCTCTGGGTGGAGGGCAGTGGTGGTGGGTGGCATGGGGGCCCATGGGGGTGGAAAACATGGAGTCTACCCCAGGCTCAGTTTCCCCCAGCGACTCCTCTGATTGCTTGTTTAGCGATGTAAAAAAACTGGTTCAGGGGAAATAACATGAGACACACTTGTTTTGGGGGTGGGATCTGTGCGAAGTTCCCCCCAAAAATGGGTTTTTAAGTGTCCTTCATCCATGTTTATTATCCTGTGTGGAAGGGACCATTGGTAAGTTTTTTTGCACTGCTGCATTGTCTCACTGGCCTGGGGAGGATATTTTGGTTTCCAGATAAGCAGTGCTGCCATTTCCTTCCCTATTCTGACTCTTTTCTTTGTGAGAGCACTGGTTCCATGTTCACATAGCTGTGCAATAGCTATTGTGTAACTGAGATGTTCATGTTCCTGTCCCATGTTCCTGGGGTTCTCAGGGTCAGGTTAATCTGATTTGTAATGCTGCCTGCTTTCTTGGGGAGCCAAATGCTTCCCAGAAGGCTAAGCAAAATTAAATCTTTCTGTCCATTGACTTCAAGGGTCTAACTCTGCTGATGCCTGCCTTTCAAAGACTTCCCTGTGCTCACTTTGTAACACTTCTTGCATTCTTCAAACATCATTTGTCATTCTTGAGGTGCCATTTTCCATCAATTCTGCAAGTGAGAATATAATGATATCAACTTTTATCCTTCCAACCAAACAACATTCTACTTGTAAGCATTCTAGTTCCTGAACATTCATCTGAACTGAATAGGAAACGAAGAGCTTTATGTTCAGCAAATACCAATTTACTGGTGGTCCCTGGATTGAAAGCTGTCTGGTTGTCTTCTGTCAAGTGAGACGCTCTGGTTGTCCTCAGTCAAGTGAGAACATTCTGTCAAGTGAGAATGCTCTGTCAAGTGTAACTTGGGCCCTGTGAGACTTAGCACAGTTTTGCAGGGCCTGTAAGATGGAGCTGTATGACTCTGTATGACTGTATGACTGTATGACTATAGCCTGTGCTGACATTTCATTTTATTTTATGATTTTACATTTTATGTTTTTATTACTATTGATTGTTTCCTGATTGCTTACTAGACCTATATGACAATCATTAAGTGCTGTACCTTATGATTCTTGACAAATGTATTTTCTTTTATGTACACTGAGAGCATATGCACCGGAGACAAATTCCTTGTGTGTCCAATCACACTTGGCCAATAAAGATTCTATTCTATTCTATTCTATTCTATTCTGTTTCATCAGGCCTACAACTGAGGAGAGCAGCAATATCCATCTAGCTGGCCTCTGTTTCCCTTTCGCAGTCCTTTTCCCTTCTTTCCCGCTTGGCTTCTCTTTTCCTTAATGTAAATGATTGCCAATGTTGTTTTATGAGGATTAGATTATGATTTATTTGATGCTTATCTCTCAAAGAGATTTGGGCACCAGATATAAGACAATAATGTTTTGTTGAAGTTTCATTGTGGTATTCTGTTGTAAGCTTCCCCGACCCATAAGGGTGGCCTATAGGTTGAATAAAATAGAATAAACAAAATAAAAACTTGTATCCAGAACTGTGTTTTCTGTTGAAACCAATGGAAACAAAGAATAGAAGAAATAAACATGTGAGAAATTGGGAGTAAACAAATGATATTTTAAAAGCATATTATGAATCAGAACCAGAACCAAATAACGTTGAATTTTAGTGCATGTCTCTAGTGCAAAAGCAGCAACAGATGCAAAAGTGAAACAAAAACTAGAAACATGGCTCATTTTTTTAAAGACATGCCCCTAACTTGGGGGATCTGTGTGACTTTGCCAGCTACCCAGTATGTTCAACTAAAACTGTCATTTGCCTAGTTTGAGGATAAATGTCACCACATGTGCAGATGGGGGCGAGGGGGGGGGAAGAAAAAACATCCATTGTAAATATGTTAGTGTTTTGAGGGTACAGGCAATTGAGTCAAGAAAAAATGGGCATTACAAGGAGGGAAAGCTGGTTCTCAAGCATGTTATTTATGAGTATTACAGCACCACTACTTTTATGGGAAAAGGTCAAGCATTGCACCTGGGGACATTGTTATTGTGAAAGCACAGCTTGCCTTGTACACCTCATGTTGAATGGCTTGGTCCTTACTGTTTTTAAAACATTCCCTTCTCACTGGGCACAGCGTGTAACAGACTTCCCCCTGTGATACACCTCTGAAGATGCCAGGCGAAACATTGCAAGTGAAACGTTAGAAACAAGATCTACCAGACCACAGCCACACAGCCCAGAAAACCCACAACAACCAGTTGAATCCAGCTGTGAAAGCCTTTGACAATACATCCATTGTAATGATCAGCATTTTGACAAATGAAGATGATGACAATAAAACCCAATGGGTTATAATTACACAAAACAAGTGAGGACTGGTAATACTCAAGAGGGGATTCCTTCTCCCCTTTGCCACCATTGCCAGGGCTGGTGGGGTGGCATGGAATTCTGCACAGCCTACCCAACTCCTTGTTCAGTCAGCCAGGGAAGAGGGTCTTGCTGGCTTGATGGGGGGGGGGCGGTCACAAGGAATTCAGTTCCTCTCCATCTGACTCCCTTGTTGCTGACTTGATGTGGGGGGAGTAAGGACTCCCCCCTTACTCCATGCCAGCTCAGTTGGTAAAATTGCAAGGACTGCAGTGTCTCCCCACCTGACTGCCTGGTTGCTTGCTCAATGAGGGGACAGCAAGGTTCCCATTTGTATAGGGAAGTATGTTCTTTAGCATAGGTTTCTTTCGATCTACCTCTCGACTGAAACAAAGCTGTGAAACTGAAGATACTTGAATAAATGCAAGCGTTTTTCTTTTACACTTATCTCTCTGGGAGAGTTTCCTTTTACTGCCCTCACACACAGGGCTGGGCTGATCCACAAATAACAAATTCCAACAGTATTTTGTTGTAAATTCATTGTTTCCCCACCCTTATGGGCTTCTTTAGCTCATATTTCCAAGCACCGTCCAGTAAACCAAAGAATGTTGCTTGTTTAAAATAAATCCACCTTCTCTAGCAGGCACAAGAAGCTTTTTAAAAGTTAAAAAAGTGAACTAAAATAAGAACGATATTTGGCAAAGCAAAAACAACATAAAAGTAAAGCAGCTAAGTTGGTATTAAGGCACTATATACAAGGAAGCTGATGTTAGCTAATTACAGAGTTTCATTTTGTTCAGTTATTCAGAACCTGTTTTCTTTCTTAGGTCTTTAAAATTCCATAAACCAGTCAAGAGCTTTAAAAGTTTTTCATTGGTTAATATAGTTGTCCTTCTGTGTTCTCTTCCTGAAAGGACTACTTCACTCTCAGATAACAGAGGTTTTTAGCAGGCTTTCTCCACACTGCCTAGGAAAATCTGAACACAGATATGCCCTAACACACTAAGGTTTATGAGTAGGATTTATGCTTATCTATGTCCCTACAAAATAAAATCCACTCCCTTCTCCATAAAATGCCACTGTCCATAATCAGCCAGAGATCAAAACAACAACCAGTGTACCATTGCTGTATCGCTGGGAACTGAGAAGAGACCTCTTGTGTGCCTGAACTTGTCCCCTCACAAAAAGTAAACTTTACACTAAAAGAATAGAGTAATTCCCTTCTACAACCATTCCTTAGCTCACTCTGCCACAGAACTCCCTCTCAGTTCTCACAGCACTGATTGAAAACTGGCTGTTTAGCTGCTAGCCAATCACAAGCTGCTGTACTTAATTCCTTGTGTGCTGGAGCTAATTTTTTTTTTTACAAAGAATCTAAGTCATAGAATCTATTACAATCTGTCAAACTCCTCCCTGGTTGGTTCCTGGTGACACCTGGCAGCAATTTCCTCCTCCCCTCCCTTCTCTTCCTGGGTGGTTCCTTGCAGCTCTGTCCTTCTGAGCCCTAAATTTGTTGCTACCACTATCTCTGAGGGAAAAGACAGAGGAGGGTGCTAACTTTGACCAAAGTTAGCAGTGCACACATGCATGCCTGGGAATGCTCTGCTGTGTTTGCCTCTGTGCACTCTGCTTATAATGTAAAGTCCTCTCTTACCAGATTGATTACCAAAAATAACAACCCTGTAAGGTAAATTAGGCTACAAGTGTGTGACTGGAAGAAGGTACCCAGCAAGTTTCATGATAACGGGGGTGTTGGTGGGCTAAATTTGACCTTCCCAGATTTTAATCTGACACTACACCACACTGGTGGTGATAACAACAGCAGCAACAATATAAACAATGTCAAGCTATCGTAAGGGAGCAGGCAATAGGAATAAAGTTTTTTTTAAAAAATCTGGCTGTCATCATTAGAGGGTGGGATGCTGTTGGCTTCATTTTTTAAGTGACTGCAAAATAGCTTTGAATAAGTCTTCCAAGGGAGCAATGATTTTCCTACCTCAACTTTCTCAGTGGTTGGTATGATAGCTTCCCTTCTATAGTACTGTGCCTGCTGTGGCTCAAGCTAAAATGTAGCCAAGCTTATCTTTTCTCTGGGGGGGATTTTTATGCCATGACTTCCAGTCTTACATATAATGCTTTTATTCAGTTGTCACATTGCATTCAGGTGTATTTTTTTATCTGGGTATGTTGCACCTGACATTGAAAACTTTTTTTCCTAGTTAGTCAAAGAGAAATTCACTTTAAAAATCATATGTAAAATTTTTTTAGAAGCACACTAGAGAAAGAGAGGAAGAGAGAGAACTCCTGATCCTTATTTAGATGTGCTGTTCAGAGCCCAAAGAAACACACTTGTTTCTCATCTAACAGAACTGGCGTACAAAGATACTTACAAAGGAAATTAATATTACAGTACTAGGGCAGCGGGGGGGGGGGGGGCTCTCAAAATGACATTGTCCTTCATGAAATGTCCTCTATGCAATTGAGTAACAAAACAAGTGCCAGTAAAGCTTTTAACACCACATATGCTCAAATTGTGCTAGTTTCTGTTAGATAGATTTGCTATCGATGCGACAGGTCACAATGCAATTTAGAAGCAATTAAAAGGTAATGAATGTGCTGAACTGAAACCTCTGCCTGGGAGGCTTTTTCCATATACAGGAGAAAGCAGATAGATCTGTGCCCTTCAGTAATTTGGGCTTGGTGAAATGGCAAGGCAATCCTGACTAGGAACAGGCTTTTGAATGTCAGGAAGATGGTTAAAAAATAGTTTTCTGAGGCTAATAAGGAGAAAATGTACGCACGCACATAAGCACGCGCACACACATACATATATATGAAAAAACCTATTGTACTTTCAGGGTTTTTGAAAATGAAGATCTGGAATTGCAGTTATGCCATTGTAATTCACATGTGTCCACTCACACATCACTGCACCTGTGCATTTTTGTGTGTGTATTTCACCAACCTTACCACATGATTTGTCAGGAAAGCATTCTAGTTCTAGACTGATTTCATTCATTTTTGAAACCTTTGGGAACACTCTGTGGAGGGCAGCAGTGCAATATGTGTGTGTTAGAGAAGTGGGTGTATTTGATCAGCAGTCTAGAGTTTTAGAGGCACTAGGGCTACTCTATTTTTCACATGTCATGTTTTACCTCAGCTGAGATAATACCACTTTTGCATGATAGTGTACAATGGCTTGATTTTAAAGGACGTATGTTAGAGGGAAAACTGTTTTAACAGATTTGTCTCCATGTTAGTTTTTATCTGATGTGGCGTTCTTATCTTGTCAATGGATAGTTATATGGGTTTTATACCTTCACAGCTTCTTGTTACTTAGCGATTTTCAGCTAAAGGAGTTAAGGCAGGATAAAAATATATTTTTAAAAAATGACCTGAATTTTTGAAATGCACCTGTACTCCTTTGAAATGACATTAAAAATAAGCGGCCCTGTCTCTCATTTTTTCAGAGAGTCCATGTGGTATAGTAGTTAGAGTGTCAGACTAGGATCTTGGACACCCAGGTTTGAATCCCTATGAAAGTTCACTGGGCCTGTCACTCTGGCAGATTCCGCATAGGCCAAAAACAGCGGTGTGAAAACGTTTTTACACAGTTTTAACATGGCTGTCTTTGGCCCACACGAAATCCACCTCTGTCTCAGCCTAGCCTACTTTACAGGATAAAGTGGAGGAGAAGGAGATAGCAAGGATAAAGTGGAGGAGAAGAGGACAACTGACACTTTCACACATGCACAATAATGCAATTTCAATCCATTTTCATTGCACTTTACCATTTGTTTGCAAGTGGATTTTGCTATCTCACACAGTAAAATCCAGCTGCAAAGTGCATTGAAAGTGGATTGAAAGTGCATTATTTTGCATTTGCGAAAGTGGCCAATGTAGGCTATTCTGAGTCTCCATTGGGGAGAAATGTGGGGTATTGATGAAATAAATAGAAGGGGAGAAGTGATGGGATGTAGATTTGCAGTTGAAAGTTGAATGAATGAGAAGGAGAGAATACTGAATTTAACTGTTCTTTTAGAACCCAAACTTTGCTAACTCAAAGCTGGAGTTGTGAGGAGAGAACCAAATGGATTAATCTTTTAAGTTTTTATTTCACAGAGACCTAGAATCAATAGGAAGCTTAAAGGCAGTGGTGGGATTCAGCAGGTTCGCACCACTTCGGCAGAACCGGTTGTTAAAATGGTGCTTGTAAGCAACCAGTTGCTAAATTATTTGAATTCTACCACCGGAACCGGTTGTTAAATTATTTGAATCCACTACTGCTTAAAGGGTTATAAATATGAACATGTCTTGCACAAACCCCAGGTACTTTACAGAAACATATTATCCAAAACAAAATATTGGTCTGTCCAGCTCACTGTAGTCTGTATAATCTGATGGGCAACAGCTCTGTGATGTTTTAGGTAGAAAAAAATCTTCTCCTAATGTTAATGCCAGGGATTAAACTTGGGAAACTCATACAAAATATGTGCTCCACTGCTGACCTAGGCCCCTTCCACACATGCAGAATAATTCACTTTCAATCCACTTTCACAACTGTTTGCAAGTGGATTTTGCTATTTCGCAAGGGAAGCATCCTTATACCATAGGTCAGAACAGGTCAAGTGACCACTGTACAGGTATCATTGTATAGTTTGTTTGCTAAGTAAGTTGGTGTCTTGCTTTGTTGGCTATTAATGGTATCTGCCCTGTTCCCCCTGTACCTTCCCCCTCCACTTAGCTGAAGCCAGGTCTGAAAATATGAGAGTCCACTAGGAACTGCAAGACTTCTTTGTCCTTCCTCCCACTCTACCTGTTGTGTTGATGTGTAAAATCTGACAGATGGAAAAGGAGGGTGGATCAGAGTGGTGCAGCATCTCTATATCTAATATCCTTGTACTCAATTATGACATTATTTTTGCTTTGAGAAGATAGGTAGTATTGCTCTTGAGGCACCCACACATTTTCCATAGACTGCTGCATTGCTTCCTACAGGATTAATAGCTCAGTAAATGAGGCAGAACTGCCTGCACAGTTAATTAATGGTGGTATATGTCAAACACTGATAAAATCACAATGATGGATGGTACATGAAGTTCAGATTGGTTTATCCTCATTCTAAAGATTTATCTTAAAGAGCATGGGCTAAGGCTATCGTGGTCTCCAGATGATTACAAGTGGACATTTCCTAAAACACTTTTGAGTTTGTATTAGAGAATGATTTTGTCTGTTTTGACATTTTTTGTCTTTGTACAACTTCATTGTCAGATGCAATTCAGAGATTTGGAATTAACAAATAATCTTATTGTGTTCTTAACTTAGTAAAAATCACGCTCATCTGAAATGTAATTCTTAAAGGGTGTGGGTGAAAAAACATACTTTCCTCTTATTGATGCATGTCTTTCTAAAACCTTTACTTAGTAACAGTTACTATGGTAATTACAGGTTTAATGTTAAATGGAGTGAAAAGCTCAAAACTCAATACTGATTTTGCTTCAGAAAAACAGGGATCTTACACAAATAGGCTCCTCATTCATTGTCATATATGTAAATTAAAGTACCTGGGGATCACCCAGAATTACAGGGCCTTTCCCCACTTTTCCCTCGGCCGCCGTCACTGCGCGCAATTCCCAGTGTGCGGCATCCCTAGTACGTGCCCAGGCATCCCAAAAGCACCAGGGATGCTTTGCGCTGAGGGGGCGTGGCAGCTGCAGCATCAGGGCGGCTGCGCTGTCACCGCCCCTCTCGTGGGGAGTGCCGAGGGACCCCGCGCTACTCTCCTCAAGTAGCGCGGGGCTTAAGGTAAGTGGGGAAAGGCCCACAGATCATCTCCAGCCTTCAGAGATGGAGAAAATGGATGCTTTGGATGGTGGATTCTATGGCATTGTACCCCAATGAGATCCCTGTCCTCCCCAGGCTCAGTCTCCAAATCTTCAGGAATTTCCCAGTCTGGACCTGGCAACCTTACAGCTGCTGGTAGCTAGAAGGGAACTGACAACCTTAATGTAGACTGTGGCAGTTGCTTTGTTTAATTTATGCGATGTTATTGCTAGTCAATGCTTATAGAATATTCCCTCTTTTCTGTCAGAAACTTTTCAAAATTAAACTGTAATGAAGTGCAAATAACATGCATTTGGTTCTCCTCTTTAACAAATATTCATTTCACACACCCCAATATTTACCTGATCTTAGTGTTTTGTGATCATTTTCACAGGCTACCTGTTTACACAGAATTTACAGTCTTGTGCATAATAATAAAGCAAATTCACAATATATTCTGAATGTTTAAAGAAAGGTTTTAATTCTGTGGCACTGTGGATTGGAGCCATTTATATTCTTCTATCAATTATTAGCTCTGTGTTGCAAATCATACCAGTTTTATTTATATATAATTTAATAGTTGAATGCAAAACAGCTACCAAGGGAACACTTTTTAAATATATTCAGGATTCCTGGTCTTCTACTTTCAGTGAACACAAGCATGACAATTTGAAAATCCCCCACACCACAAGCCAGATCTCAAGTCTTTCTCTCCTTGTTTCTTAACGTTCTCAGAGACTTGAGCAGGCTAATTTCCACTTTCCCTCTTCTCCTCTTAATTAGTGAAAAGTCCAGGAAATTCAGAGCAGTTCTCTCAATGTTCTGGGTCTCCTGGTGCAAACAAGCCCAACACTTGCTGGTCCACCGGGATGGGGGCACAGCTAGATATGAGCCCAGAAGCACCTTAGAGACCCAGCACAATTTTCAGGCCAGGCACTTTCAAGAGTCCACACGCTCTTCATCAGACTGGGATGGGGAGTGAATAGATATTGGTAATTGCTTAATCACATACATAACTATGTAATTTACTATTTGAATGAGATACAAGACAAATATGAAGAATGTGGTAGGAAATATTTACAAACGATAATCAGGAGATGGTCTTCTCCTGCCCACTTATTCTCTCCTGCAGTTACAATTTTAGGTCATTCTCCAACTAGGTTTAAAAATCTGATGTACCTATTTGGGGAAAAACAACTTTCAGAGATGGTGGGACTATCTGTCACTAAAGATTTCAAATGAAACCATAGATAATCATCATTCAGCCATTTTCCTGGAATTTTAACAAAAGGTTTCCAACTTTCAGAAAGCTGTTTTATGGCCTGCTTGTTCTGTGCTTTATGAATATCATTATTGGTTACTCTGTATTTGTTTTTAATTTTTGTTTTGTTTTGCTATACTGTTTTAGTTATGAGCTACCTTGAGCAGGTCACAGAAACTTAAGCTGAAGCAGTGTTAGCTGCTGGCTTGTTTGGACATCCTACACATCCATCCTCAAAGGTTCAAGTCAAGTTGCATGACAGTTCTTTGAATTAGTGGTCATATTTTTTTTATTTAAATATTTATTGCCTGCTTTTCTTACCAATGTGCAATCAGAGCATGGATATACAGGACCGGATTCTCACAGTCCTGTGTAATAAAGCCTATGAAGTTCTTGTTCCCCAGCATAGTGCACCTCTCTCACAACACAGATGGGAATCCCTCTATTCACAGGTGCTCTGAGGCCGCTGTGCCTTGATTTATTGAAACATAAAAAATCTGAGTCACATTTTTGAGGGTGCTTGATATGATATATACACAGTTAAAATGTTATGTTAAAAGATGCAAACATTAAAGCTATTTTAAAAACAAACTCTACAGTTCCAAAACAGCAGAGAGACCATTAGAACAGCCATGAAATCAAAGAACCGTAAAATTCAAAAATAACAGCAAAGGGTTTTATAACATAAAGCTTTTTTTTATTTTTAGCTGATGGAAGAAGTTATTTGGGGGAGGGGAGATCATCCAGAGGGAATTCCAAAGAGTGTTTCCCTGAACATTATTAGCTAGTAGCATTTGATACATTGCTGTCCGAGGGTGGACCCTTTACCAATAATACAAACTATTCAATTGCTGGGGTAATAAATTGGCCATAGCCATTTTATTGAGCAGAAGTGTGAGGCTAAGCATGGGTCTGGGTCTGGTCATACGGGTGACGTGCAACAGCTCAGCAGGGCGGATGCCTCGTTCCGAGCTTCGTTCCATTGCGGGGCTCTGCCAGGCGGATGCTCCTGGTGAGAGATGTTCCCCTTCGGCCCGGTTTGACAGGGGCAGTCACCTCTTGCCGCTGTTGCCATTCCCTAGCTCCCTTTTCCTTCCCTTCCAGAGCCATACCCATGCGCCAAACCGCCAATCATCAGGGCAATGACAAAATAAGCATTCATTAACATAAAAATTTTAGGGAGAGGTGGGTGGGCAAATCATAAACCAACGAGCACATGGCCCGGGACAAAGGAGGGGAAGCCGCTTTAAAATCTTGCTCGCCCCTCCTTTCTTCTGGTGACGCTAGCCCTTCTATAGCATGGCTCCTTCTCCCTTCCACCCTTCCTTTAATGGGGGGGGGCATCACTGGCCTCGCTCTTCCCCATCCCCCGCAGCAATTGTGCCTCGTGGTGATTCACAAGTGTCTTTTGTTGCATGTGACTGTATCTAGATTAATACTCATGGAGCTAAACTAACATTGCAAGTAGATAACACGGCATTACTGTTTATGCTTCTATGAGACAATCACACTGTTGTATGGCCTATAAACTGAAGCCAGTATGGAATGGTGCCACTGAAGAGGCAGACTTGCTTGTCATTGATTTGGATCATTTAGATTTTGCCTGTATTCAAGTGCTTCTTTTTTTCTTTCTCCCATATAAATGAACAGTAGATGCTGGTCCCTGTGGAGAGATGTAGAAAGCTGCTCTTAAAGTTCAGGCTTCAAGGGGACATTCTTTGCCATATTGTGGGGCTCCATGTGTACTGACTGCACATGTAGCATCCTACCACCTGTCTTTTCTCTCAATGGGAATTCAAAGACTTTCAGCTTTCCTCAAGGAGAAGACAATCCAGTCCTTTGATGTGGGTTCACTTATATTTTAGAAATTGCAAAATCTAAAATTGGTAGTGGCACTGTTGATTATCTCTTCCTTTTTGTTCTGAGATGCTGACTACACAATTCAACCCAGATTCACAACCAGTACAATACCAAACTGTTTAGATCCTCTAGTTCAGCCAGGTTAAAGCTATACAATTCCATTTGTGTTAGCTGTCAGGCAAGGGCCCAAACGGACTTTATTCTGTGAGCTGCCATTTGCACAGTTAACAAAAGCTTCCACAGTGAATCTGGGGAGAAGAAAGCTGACCCTGATTTTGGCAGAAAAGGTCAGGGCAGCGGCTTCTTTAGAAATTGTATCTGTAAGGCTAAAGGAAAGGAAAGACTGCAGGGGTTCTGCAGCTTGCATCTTGTTTCTGCATTACATTCTGTGACACAGAATAACACCATGGTAACCCTATTTAATGTGATGTGCCATCAATTTTTATTAAAGCAATTTATTTCCACTGCCCCTGGAAACAGGCTGAAATTCCATTAAATGGAAAGCATTTCTGAGGCTGTAGATAGTTTACAAATATAGGTATCTCAGAATGAGACTTTTGCCCACAACAAAGTTATATCAGATGCTCAGCAATACTCAGTGCAGCAGTCACCAGCTCTACAAGATGGAAACTGGCAAAAATGTCCCATCACCTGGGAAACTGTCATTTTGACAGGAGAGACTAAACTGAACTGTGCACAACAGACCTTGGAGTCTGGCAGGAGTATGATGAATGGAAAAGGCTGAGGGGCATTTTATACATTCAGCAGAATCAAGTGACAAAACTTTTCCCATACTGCACCACTTTTCAGGTCAGCATACTTCTCCCTCCTCCATTTTGTCCTCACAACAATCCTGAGAGACAGAGAGTGATAATGAGAACATAATGACTTAGTGGGGATCTGAATCTTGAGCTCTACTGAATTGCTCTTGGACATATGATAAGGACACCACTACCAGCTTTCTGAACTTTTGGCAGTAGCAGCTTGTCATGCGTGAGCAGAACATTCTACTCATTCTGTTTTATGGTATTTTATAAACATACAGGAGTTCTTAATGCCTTTACTTCTGGTTACCTTCAAAATCATGCCGGTCTATGCATGAAGTAGACTAAAGAGATAAAATTCAGAAATGGTAAAATGTGTTGTACCACTTCTGGGGATGGTGGTCATATTTGAAATGCTTCCCAGTGTAAAAAGGGAGCCAATGTGGTATAGTGGCTAAGAGTGGTGTTAGGTCTCAGAACCTTATGCTAATAAAAAGACTCTGAAGTATCAGTCAGCAGCATTTACTGATGAGGTATTGAAGCACCACACTTGGTGAAAGTCAGTTCTGGTGAAGTTGGCATTCCCAGTCCCCTTTATTCCCTGCTGAAATGCACCCTCCCAATTTCCCAAGAAATTGTGAAAAAGTCGGGCCCAAGGTCAGCAGCAGATAGTGAGAAAGAGACCTGGCTTTCTGCCCCATGAGATAATGGATGTAATTCATGGGACAGAGATGCCAAGAGAAGCCTAGTTTTCTACAAATAATGTAAAGCCATAAAGTAAAGATCAAAGAAAGAATGCACAGATGGCAGTGGGTACATATATCTCAAAGCAGCATTGGTTTATTGTTTCAATCAGTTACAGAGAATTAAGAATGCATCTTAATCACCCAGATAACTGTTGGAATAAGCGACTTCTGCATGCCTGGACACTGGGGGGTGCTGTGTATATCACTCTAACTGTGATGTTGCCTCTCTTGTTTGCCCTTCTTGTGTGGGCCAGGAGACCGCCCACTAACTTCCTTTCTTCCCCATGCTAGCCCTCTCTTCTGCTCTAGCCTTTGAACCGAGCGCATGGTCAATGGCAGCCTGCTCAGTGGGGCCTTTCCCACTGCAGCATCCACTCACTTCCACACACGTGATGGCGCGTTAGTTGTGCCCACTTGTCATAGGGAAAGTATTCTCTTTAGACTAGGGTTCTTTCTATCTACCTTTTCTTGGAACAAAGTTGTGAACTGAAGATGATTGAATAAATGTAAGTTTTACCTTTTACATTTATGTCTCTGGAGAACTTTCTATAAACTGCAGTCACACACGCTACTGGGCATATCCATGACTCTAAACGAAATCTAACAATAACATCCTCCTGACAAGTAGCAGACTCTAATCTGGAGAACCAGGTTCAGTTCC